>NW_026946667.1:0-1200000 GCF_035222475.1 Podospora pseudopauciseta
CCAATCGTCGATCGTTTAACTTGTTGCGGTAAGCGCTCGGCCATGCAGCATTTCTGGAAAATAACGTTGGCATAAATTGGCAGCTTCGACCTTTTGCCATTCTTTTGCGCCTCTACGCCTATCACAACCACAGAAGAGAATCATCAAACCGGCCAAAAAGCTGCTGAATCGAGGTATATATGTTCAGTATTCAATTGTGGGGCAACCGTTTCAGTAGCAACGAAGGAACATAATGAGAACAAATGGGGACAGGCTTACCGTCTTTTGCCTTGATATCTACATCGTCGTCGAATCGGTTGATGTCGGCCATCCAGTCCACCTTAAAGGTACAAATTCCGAATACCCATTTCTTGACAAACACCACGCTTCGCGGTTGGATTCCATCAGGCAGGTCGGATATACTCCGGTCATACCCACCGTATCGCTTAATCCGGTGTTGGACACAGACCGACAGTTCGCGAGCCTGCGAGCGTTATAGCCATCATCGACCACTTTTTGTGTGAGACGCGAGACTAGATTATGAAACGGACAAAATGAGTTACCGTGGCCGGAAACCTTACACGCCTTACGGACACATGGGCTTTTACTATCCTGACTATCCGTTTCCATCACAGAGGAGTTTCCCATTATCCGTTGTCGGCCATGACGACTTTCCAGATATACGATGAAAATTGGCGAGAGGAAGCCATAATCTGTCGCGGTATGCGGCTACTTTATCTGTTCACCGAAAGCTAACTTTACGGGTCCAGGTGACTTAGCAAGCCATTTGCCGGTATTGAGATTCAACGTATTGCAGCATGGCCTCTAGTTAACTGAGTTTACCGTCATTCACATGTATCCTGGTGGGTGCAGATTTAAGGCTAAGAAGCCTCAGTCAGTCCCATCCAAACCAAAGACGACGTAAAATTCAATGATATCGTGGGTAGTGTATAGACCTAACTATAACGTTCGCTATCCCTCATCACTTGCTAACACAGTTGCACCATCATTTCGAAGACCCCAAGCATGGTACCGGTGATTGCGGACCGCGACAAATCGGCACGTTGGCTACCATACCCAGTGGCTTGCGTTCCACTCTACTGTCGCCCCTGATCCCTTTCACCCGACGAAGCTATATTTTGCTCTTTATACCCGTGATTCGCCACCGGTTCTTTGCCGGCTGGGAATTTTCCTGCAACACCTATCGAGCAGATCCTTGAGGGTATGCGCCAGCCACCACGCTAAGGCCTGGGGTGTAATGGTTATATACCATTATACAAAGACGGATTCCATTAAAACACAGATGTGGAGCCTGCCGTCAGAGACGGAAGAAGCGGTAGTCGTGGGGAGAAGGGCGACCCTGTTTGAACCTAACTCCTGTAATCGCATAATATTATCCCGCACACAGCAAGGACAATACCAAAGCTGGACAAATAGCGATATTGAATCCTTGCATTCTGCCCTGAGACGTCAAGATTGGTATCATGCACCTACATTGCAAGGGCTTTTCCTGTGTAAGACTTTGTTCTGGTGGAATGGTAAACAGCTACACAATTTCTCATTCCAGTGTCGGTCATCTGTGGTCAAAGCACTTACAAGGAGCATCATGGCTATGTGTCCGGTTATAGAATCGATATGCCATTTTGGGGTGATGGGTATATCAGAACCATGACTGTCTGGCGTTTAGGAGCCTGGAATAGGGGATACTGGTGCACGTATGGATCCTGACAATGAGATTGCATACGGTAGTATTTTTGAAAGATACCTCAGACCCTACTGCTCAGGAGTTGCGCTATGTAATTTTAAGTCACTGAAGAATGTCTAAAGTTCCATCGTCTAACCTCCAACAATCCAACTCCTTAGTGTAAGCATTCGGGGTGGGACCGTTAGTCAGAAGGACCAGGGACTTTGATGCTGATCCAAGTGTCCACCATTTAATCTGGCGCTGCAGATAGCATTCTGTTCTTTTATTTCGAGGTCAGTTTCCGATGATCCAGAGCATCTCGTACTGGTGTGATCTGCGGAGAACTGTCACCTGGGGTATTTTCTTGCTCCAAATGCTCTGTCCTTAAAGGTATCAAGAATCCCAACGTGACCGGACCAAACAGTCGAGGGTTCCGTCTCGCACGTGGCGTGGAGGCGGTCCAAATGAACCACTGCGCCGAGATGGAATTCACGACCAGGTCGGGCATAATAGCCTGGGATGCCTTTTGAACTGACGACGGGGATACTGTATTCATCTCGTGGCTTCATCCAGTTGCCGAGGAAGACCCTGCCGCCATAGCCAGCACAAAAGGTGTGTCATTTTCAGAAAGTTCCCACCAGGCAGAAGTGATGCCCGATAGCGCAGGATATGAGGCTGCGCTGTGTGTATGCCAGCACCATGACACCACACCGCTGTTTCCGTCCTGAGTGCGTGTGAGACACCGAAGGGGAGAACACCGCAAGTTGAAGGCTGCGCACACTGGTCAACTTGTGTACAAGATACGATAATTTCTCCTCCTGGTAGGTCCACGCACGCTTCCTCGTCCTAAGCTCGTCATCCATGCACACTCTGTGCAGACTGGGTGGATTCTTGCGGCTGTCCTCGTAGCTCCTTCTACCGTCTTATAGCAGTGCCCTCCCTCCCCACTACACCCACAGCAGAACAAGTGGCACGAGAGCCCAAAAGCAAATTTCATCGCTACCGGTAAAGCACCGCCTGCTGCAATAAAGTTAGCGCATACACTGTCGTCATTTCTGAGGCTTCAGCCCAGTCTTGGGTATCAATTTTGCCGATATAGAGAGTCGATCCAAGGTACCGTACTCAGGCGGCGAGTGATGATAACGGTGTCTTGAAGGTCTTGATCCAGGGTATTCCGGTTTGGGAAACTGGCTGGACTGTCCTCGCAGCTTTCCGGTGAACCCAGCATAAGAGCGACATAGTCGGGCCGACGGCGAAGGCAGTCGAGGTGGCGCCGCCGCCCTATAATCACGTCAGCACATCTCTCATGTTCGCGATGCAGTCGTTGATCCAACGCTCGGCGACCATCCGAGGAAGAATCAATCGAGACTTCGGTGGGGACGGTCCGATCCAAGAGCATGAGGTAGGTGGAAGCAGGATGCTAAGCAGCTTGCGGTTACCGTGGTCG
Organism: Podospora pseudopauciseta; assembly: GCF_035222475.1. NCBI lineage: Eukaryota > Fungi > Ascomycota > Sordariomycetes > Sordariales > Podosporaceae > Podospora > Podospora pseudopauciseta. The sequence continues at coordinate 3,111 of NW_026946667.1, forward strand.
AGGTAAATCACCTCCAATGGTCTCCATCGGAGCAAGTCAGCCTGACTCAAATTAACGGTGCTTTCCAGCAATATGCATGAAGCGCAACCATCTTTGACAGAAGCTATCGTCAATTCGAAATATATTCCGTCGGTATCTGAGGTTGAGACTTACACACCCCTGCAGTCGGTGGAAGGAGGCTTCAGGGTGTAATTCCTTGAGGCATTATCACCAAGCTAGTTCAGGCGAGTGTCAATAATACGTGCAGTGGTCCACATCACTGACCTGATGGCCGCTATCGCCCAGCAACAGTGCAGCCCTATCGCCATGCGCACAAGTCGGACGTTGCAGTGGCTTCCTTCAAGACTGATCGATACTGTCAGGCCTGCTTTGTGGAACAACCAGAGGTGAGCGAAGGTCGCTTAGATAAAGATCTATCCGACTTGGTCTGTAACTCATCACCAATATCCGCAATATTCCCAGTTTGCTGGCACACTATTGACGCCGGCAAGTTGTTATAGGATTTCATCATTACTGACCGAGCTGCAGTTAACTCATGCTTTGTCAACATGGCCGGTTTTCTTAAGATGATGTTTGGATGGCATTTCATACTTTTTCAACCTGCTCCCGCATTCACACCTGCTTCGACAATGAAGTCCTCTTCCCAGCCCTTCCGGCCTGGCCCATGGCTTCGGCTCGACTATCAGCAACTCGACCCAGCTGTTGAGCCTGGAATAACCCTCTGCCCATATGTTCACCAAAAGTCGTTGCGCAAAACGCGTTCAACGCTATATCGCTGGACACCTCGGTAGATGTTGGAAACCGCGCGACCACCTCATCTCTTTTTCCAAATCCAATCACTGACCGCCACACTGTAATACTTCTGTGCCCGAAATGGAAGTTCTAAAGTTAACACAGCCTCCACGACGGACAAGTCGGTGGTACACCATCTACTGGTCACGGAATTAAAGATCACGAGCTTCCCGAAGATGACTGTTGGCAGCTCCATCACTGAGATCAGCCCAGCAGTACAAGGGGCTGAGGTATACCACAAGACATTCTCGTGAGACATATGACTTCCCGCTGGCGGCTATTCATCACTTCCCCGCGTAGGTTCTTTCGATGCATTGCAACGTTTGCAGTGACACTGACCGACATCATCTGCTTTTCAGTTGCTGGGATGGTAGCAGAACCAGATCACCGATCGCCATCCATGTTCTCACTCCTGGTCACGGTTCCAGAGCTGCCGACCCCTTGTTCGCTTCCCACCGTCCATGCCCTGCCAGGTATGAGACCATGTGTGTGGACACTCTGTGTTCAACGACAAGGACCTTGGCCCGAGGATGGTTCGCAGCCGTCATCTGGTCAACTGGTGATAAAGGTACCACCCACGCTGACTACTATATTGGGAGGCATTCATAGTGCTCACAGGCATCCAGAGGGTGTGCCTGACACCTGAGGAGCAGAATGTTTGCAAGATTGAAACGAGATCATGGATGTAAGTCGTTCCTCCAATCTTGTTTGAGGCAAAAAGCTGGATAGACAATCCTCAACAGGGCTTGTCTACCTTCCTGGCAAGCTGAGACTGCTCTGTCGCTAAGCTTCCATGGTGGCCACTAGACTGCGCTGGAAGAGTCCATAGGGTTTGCACTTGGTTACCATACTCACCTTTCCTCTCCTCATCCAGCACACACAACCACATCTTAGTCTGATGCTCTGCCGTGAACACTGCTGACTGGTAACCGACATCCTTCAGCTTCAGACAACTGCGCCTTATGCGGTAGAGCTGGGAACCTCATAGACAGAAATATTGCGAGCACTCTATACTCATCTCGTGGAAAGATACAGGAGATACAATGGGCGCTCTTTGACCACAGCACAATGGTGGAAGATAACACGGGGCTTGAGGCAGCCACGACCTTCCATTCTTCTTCCCATCATCCATCCCTCATCCATGGGCAGTCCCTTGTCGCCAAGATATCTTCGTTCAGCCTTCACACCCGCCTGCCCAGACGGGTAAAGTCGAGCTCTCGGTCCTGGATCACCACGCGGCAGCTTCCGCCGCTATGCGCTTTGCCGCTCGCAGCCAGATGGAGCGTCTGGACCCGTGTGCGTTCATACCAAAACGCAAGCAGCGCTGTCAGTCCACCACCACCATAGTCGCGTCCATCCACATGTGGGAGGAACGCTTTCGCCTCATACCACTGTTCTCCACCTGCACCACCACTAAGAAGAAGCACGGGATCTGCAACTTCGCCCAAGATGCAACGGTACCCCACAAACGTGTTCTCAGATACAATGAGTTCGCGACAATGGTGGTATTATCGCACATCCCCAGCGCTGAATGACCGCTTTCAGTTTTGCTGGTGGCGATGTGAACCGCAAAGTACGGTGTTGGGCAACAAGGAGAACTTTGAGAGTATGTACACCGGTGCATGGACCCTGCTTGCGATACGGATCTCAAGATTCTTCGTCCATACCATCTAATATCATGCCTAGCCGTGCTGGAGTCACTGGATAGTCCAAACAGTGATCACGCGTTAGGCATCCCATCACAGGACCAAAGGTTTCGTTGTCGGCGGAATGCCCCAAGCTCATCCTGCCGAAGATACCGCAGGTCACGAAGTGATAAACACCCAACAACCCGGCCGGAGATGAAGTCAGCCTTTGGGTGCGATTTATTTCAGCTCTGGGTTGACAGCCCGTCAATTGTGTGGTATACTGACGCTGGAACAGAACTGCGCGCGGCCAACATGGCGATTATGTCTTTGGCTGGTATCTTCGGTCATATTGGGTGTTATCTGCAATTGTAGTAGCTGACTAGAGTGCCAAAGGTCAAGAAACCAGTGCTAGGTGCCGGTTACTCGTTGATGGAGACATGAGTGCGTTACCCCCCAATTTTTTTTTGATTATATTGTGTTTTGAAGCTGTAGGTGAAACAATTGGGTGGAGTGGTAGATGTGACATTTGCCACAGCATAAGCCCACAGCCGCAGATTGTGGTACACTGCCCCTGAGCCGTGGATGGCCCTCGTGCCGTGTACCTGCCTTGGGTGGCTACGTCTTGTCAACTTCGTGTTACGCTCGTGGTTCATATATAATTATTTATTCATTTCCTCGACTCGTTATTTTTGCTCCGCTTCCAAGACAACTCTGAAACTCCCATACTCACCGATTCATCGGCACAAGCCAAAACAACTTCACTCGTCCTTACTGACGCCGGACCTCATCTACAACACCTTTCCACCCCTCCACTGCAGTCTACGGCCTCAGCACGGAACATCGAATCGCTCATCACAAAAAGATCCTCCCTGAACTTCACGCGCTCCATAAAAAACGGCATCATCATCAACACTCGCGATCAGACCCCGCGACACAACAAGAAGGCGACCGCCTTGCTACAACCTCGTCCACCCCTCAACGCAGACGCTACCGCACCATCCCCGCCCACTTCTTCCTCACCTGCCATTCCCCATCCTTCTCCTCCGTAGGCAACATTAAATACCCACCTCCAAATCCCTCCACTCTCAGCAAACCTGACAAGATCAAAGCGGTGCACTACCCGCACAGCATCGACCTCCCACTATTCCCCGACGAAGATGTCATTGAAAAGTTCTCTTCACATGCAACAAACAAATATTTGGCAAGACAAAAACTCGCAAAACAAGGAAGTGGCACGAGAGGAAGAGCTCAGGACGGGATGCTGTCAAGGGCAGAAGGTTGATTTTCACAGTGGACAAATCACCCAGGAGGAACAAGACGCCCTTTTGTTGCAGGGTTCTGAAGCGGTGAATTGGAAGTGAAGAAGGAATTCAAGAAGGAAGCGCTGGACAAGCTGTCCTCCCTTCCAGCCGAGCAAGCGGCCGCGATATGAAGTGGTTCAAGCGGGCAGGGGTTGGCCGATTGGCGGGGGGAGGCTTGCTGAGGGCATGCCCGTAACCTGGGGCTAGGATCGGGTGTCTGTTGGGGTTGAAGAGCGGTACACGGCTGTGTAACTGTCGATCAACCTGTTGACTTTGCGTAGTTTGGTAACGAATCATTACTGGATCACACTACACATGTATGCATACTACAACAAACTTGGACTGTTGCTGCTTATGGCCCACAGAAATGATCCTCCCCGCCCGCATATATTCTCCGTTAGCCTCGTGGAAAATTCTCGGACAAAGACTTGGGCCAATGAGATAGAGAGATACCTTTTGGTCGCCAGAATGCCACTTTGCTTGAAGGATTGCAATTACAGTAAATAGAGCGAGGTTCCAACCATGGTTGACCGATCCCATTCTCTTTGGTGTCGACTCCTTCCTTCCGGTTTATACAATACTCTCCTATTCTAGACAGGAAACCAACCCTTTCCCGCAAGGCCAGTCTTGCCTCAATCGCAAACTGGCAGCTACCGTATCCATGATTACTGTCTTCGGGCATCAGGCTCACCACAACAGCACCATGTCCATCTGGTCCAGCTCCCGACTCCAAGACCTGGAGCGCGAACGTTTTGGATGGCTGTTGTTGCGGTCAGATGGCAAAGACGGCTCCTTGACGTCATTGAATACAGCCAAGAGCCTCCGTGTGATTCGGTGAGTGCAGTATCTGACATGCAACCAGCTTCGTGGGCTCTCAGGTGGTCATCCGGAAACCCGGAAACGGCAGGACCAAGAGTGGTTTCTGCGGGAGCTCCCGTGCTGGTACCGAATGGCGCGGGGAGCTGCAAGGTGCTGGAGGGGGAGCCAGAAAGTGAAAAGGCTGCCGATCGTAGGAGGGCGGACGTGGATCGTGAGATCGGCAGGTGTAAAGCTGGAACGGTGGTGGTGGTGGTGGTGGTGGTGTTGTAGCTGAAGACCTGACGATATGACATAGGAATAATCAGCAGGGTCTACCTCTAGATGTTGGTGCCTAGGCTTACCCTTGAGTTTGGGCCTTGTGTTGATCGAGTAGAAATATGGTGGGCGGAAAAGTCACTCCCAGCCACCACAAGGCAGCCAACTCTTCCAGAGTTGGTCAATCTCTGCACCGCAAGTTTTGCGCCAAGCGGTGCCTGTTGGTAAGGTTAGATATTAGGTGGTAGCCACTCAACCTTAGACTTGGTTTCCGGCAGGGGGCTTACCGTACAAGCCCAGATCCTCCGCAGGGGAGGCATCGAGAAAGAACTTTCCCATCTGAAATCGAATTTTGTCGATGACAGTCATGCCAAGAGAAACAAAGGTTACGTTGTCCATGGCCGGGAGGTCCGGTAGGTCGGATGCCGTACCACACGGGCAGGGAGGTTGGCTTCGTTGCAACAGTAAGACGAAAACTGACCCAAATGGCAGAAGCTAATCACGTGTGCATCACACAAGCAGCATTGTGGCGGCAGTAACAACCTCAAGTTGGGTCAGCCAAGCTCTAGAAGCGCTCTTGTGCTGCTCGTATAACAGCCACCGTGTGATCCTTCGAGTTTCAAGGCAGGCAACATGCACTCTCGATCGATCGGTAGAATATTCAGAGAAAATAATGTGACATAGTTACCCTTACCCTTCTGAGGCTATTGGGCCACCCCATCCATCCACCACCATCAGCTTTGAATTTTCATGCGCAAAAACCAGCTCTGATGTCTTTTCTACGGTCGCCCCAGCAGCATCTCCTGGGCATCCTTCAGGTCGTGTCGGCATGTTACATGGCATGGAAGGGCGCCTGCCTTCTTTCTGGCACTCCTACCCGGCCGTGGTGGTCATCACCAACTCGATGGCCCCGGCCTTTGATCCGGGGACATCTTGCTCGTCCATCGCCACCCGGCACATGACGGGAGAGTAAGGGTTGGTGACCTTCCCGTCATCCCTCAATCCTGATGACCATTTCCTTTATTCACCGGGTTGTTGGTGTGTTTTATGAGACAATCAGGAGTATGTGTTCTTTGGATTACTGAATGGGTTGAGCGAACGATTGCTGATTTGCATGGGAGATGGTGTTAACCAAAGGTGACAACAATGAGCTGAACGATTCAAATGAATGATATCCTGGTGGGCAGGAATACATCTCTCAACATCGCTGGCTTCGTCAGGGGCTATGTTCCTTTGCTGGGTTGTTGTTATTTTTTTGCAGGACCCTGTCCGTACTATGGAGCGGTTTGCTATCTTCAGGTGACGAGCTCGGGCTAACAACTTTATATGATTCTGTTGAATTTCTCCCCGGACATCGACCATTTTCAGTGATTGGTCAACGTTGAGCAACTATCTGACCTACATACCCAGAGCAACATAGATCTTGGGTACATCCACAGCGGGACCACCATAAAGAAGAATCAAACAGGTACATCATCCCGGCCGTTCTCACCGCCCAAGACGGCACCCCTCTCTTTGCAACTCTTCCACCCCGCCGTCTTCCTGACAAAAGTCTCCACGGCACAAGCTACAAAGTTCAAGAAAAAGAACAAGACACCCATCGCCCCGTCACCAACAGCCCATCCCCCAAGCCGTGTGGACAAGCCCGGAAAGTAAAAACAAACAGGGGTACCAATGTCTTTCTCAAACCTGTTTTCTTCTCAACGCCAAGTACACCCAAGAAGAGGCCCGAACATAGAAAAACGTCGGGATCGTAATCCTATTCCACACTTTCCCCCAAAAGCCCCTCAGACGTCGATTCGCCGCACGCCCCCAGATCGAGGGCCACTCCTCCGGTTCATCCCATCTCAGGACTGCAAAACGAACGCAAGAGAGAGCACAACGGGAGGCTTCAAGAAGGTAAAACGCTGTCAGATCCAGTTCACCGAGATGCTGGCTCGGATGAGGAGCTGTTCACCGGTGAGTGGTTGAAGTGAAAGACTTCGTAGTCAGGGGCAAAATCCGATGGTTTGGCGCCTGAAGACAAATACGGAAATGACACCTGACGAGGTGCGTGTCTGAAGAAGAGGAGGGCGATCTGACGAGCTGAAGGATAGGCGAATCTGAGCCGGGTATTGGGGTTCTTGTTGTGAGTAGTGGAGAATACCACTGGGGGCCTTCAAGCCCTCGAGGGTTGTTCCAGAGTTTGTAAGCGTTGAAACCCGAGATTTTGGTGGTTGGTGGTCAAGAACAAGGATTTTGAGAGTGTGAAAGTAGAAGATGACCAGACTGGCGTAGGTGCTGTTGAGCCCAGGCCATGTCAGGTGGTGGCAAGTGTTCAGAGACAGGAAGTTGGCCATATGGCGAGCAGTGAAAGCTGATTCCTTTCCTTTTGGCCTAGACAATATCGTGATGAGGCTCGCCAGAGAAAAAGACCATAAAGGGGTGAATACTGTCGAATGCATAATCGTGAGTGAAATGTCGCGCTTTCCGTAGTTGAGAATGACAACATTCATTCGAGATAGAAGTGCTCAAGGAGGGAGAAAGTGGAAGTCGACGCCGCAGTCTTACAGTCTGTAACCCACCTCGTTTAAGTTCAGCACCGAATCCTCAGGCGCTATGCGAGGATCCTGTACCATGTTGCACCGTTGCTGCCACGCAAGCTTCCATAAACCTTGGCTGGTCAGCCTTACACTTGAAACTAGTCCACACTATAGGTCAAGGGTGATCCAACGTTATGTTCCAAACCAAGAACATGTTTCCCCACGGCCCACAGGAAATCGAACATCAGACACGACATCGATGGGTTACCATATCGATATGACAATCAACATAACATCCACTGCTCCGATCACCTACCTGTGTAGGTCATATCTTGGGCCGTGCGGATTGTATACCTGGTCATCATAGTTCTTCTACCATCAGTGCCAGGAGCCGGCCATACCTCGGGGCAGGTTTTTCGACCACGATCCTCACCCTGAGAATCTTCACTGCTTCCGTCAAGATCACTAATGGCACCAAGGTCTAGTGACTCTCCAAGCTGACCAACCAGTCGGTGGACCTGGCGATGATCAAGGCCTGTTGGAGGAAGGAACCTCTATCCATAGTCACGAACAGAACGAGGTAGTAGACAAGAGCGAGACCCGGCACAAGTATAAAGCTGATCTCTTCGCCCAACCTTCAATCATTTCTGTCCTTCCAACACAAATATCTCCAGCCCTCATCTATACCATTCCAGTACCACCAAACCAACATAATGCCTTCCTTCACCAAAGGCCGCCGCTGCTCGCTCGCTCAGCTACTTCTCCGTCCAGCAGGTCCAGTGCCCCCGGTGCCCATCGGGCCCATCTCACCGTCGTTGGCGCAGTTGCAGGCTTCGCCGTCGAGGTCACTGGTGCCGTCCCGAAGTGAACTCGGAGACTGCACCGACGACAGACGCCGCAGTGTGGCCGGCGGTCTCCGTGCCCCGCATGCTCAAGGCGCGCCCCATCTTGACTGGCCGCCAGGCACTCCCCAACCGCCCCCGAGGGTGTGCCCCAGTTTGAGTTCGACAGGTGCTTCAAATCATCAACGGTAGCGTCCTCCTTGAGGTCCGGTGGAGAATAACGGTGGGTGCTTGCGAATGACTCCTTTGAAAATATGGCTGACACGTTTATGCGATAGGCATCCGCATCAGCGGTCTTCCTGCTACCTGCATGAACCTTGCTACTGTTCTTGATGGCGACGCTTCTGGTGGACCCCCCACACCTTGCGGCTCTGACTGCCTGCTGTACAACAACCTCAGTGCCGCCGAGTACAACAACCTGCGCGGTATCTTGAACGACTGCCGGCAGCTTAGGTCTTCTCTCGACTGGATGTATGGTAGGGAGGCAGAGGGCTGAAGCCATTGGGACTGGCACCGATTTTCTAAGAGGTTATTTTGTTCCTGTCGCTCATTTGTTGCATGTTTTCGAGGATGTACTGCGCAGTTCAGCTTGGTGTAGGTAGCAGGTAGCAGAGCCGGTCGTTGCCCAGGTACACAATACCACTACGCTGGCGTAGAAACCAATGTTCCCTCAAGAATCACAGTGTCTTGCCCTCTTCCAACAATGCGACAAACTCCCAATCTTCCTCGTCCTGGTCTCTGCCCGTTTGGTTGTCACGAGCTTCATCAAAAAGTATACCTCTTCGTCTTCCCCAACCTCCCAGAACCCCTTGTTTTGTCATTTCCCCGCCAGCACGGCGCCAAAGTCCTCAGGCATCTCCATCATGCTAGCCCCATCGTATGCCCTGTCCCAGCGTCCGTCTTCCTGTGCCCGCTTGACCTCTGCCAATCCTGCCTCTTCCATTCTTCCTGCTAGGTCAAGGCAGCAACCTTTTTGGACGTTGCGCTTGGACCACATGCTGTTCTTCCTTCGGGGGTGAATCGCTGGAGGAAGTAGAGCGAGTCGAGGGCCTTGCGCTGGCCGTCGATCCAGCCGTAGCAGAGAGCGCAGTCGATGGCCTCATCGTAGGAGATGGAGGGAATGTTGGAGTTTTCTTGAAATCTTGAGCCAGATTCCGAGGGGTGTTGTCGAATAGTTCGTGCAACCAGCTGGTGAACGAGGCAGAGGTTGGGAAAGAGAGGGTTTCCGGGGTTGGTTAGCGGTGGAGTCTGAGCGGCGGTCGTTGTTTGTGGGGTTGGCATGGATGGTGGTTTTGCTGCTTCTGCTGCTGTTGCTTTGACCCGCGCGGGTGTCGGTTTGGGCAGAGCTGAGCTCGGTGTTGAGGCTTCAGCGACTGACTGAAGGGCTTTGGCTGCCGCGGAGCGACTTCGGGTCGACTCATTTTCGGAACTGATGGATAATGAATGATGAAGAGAAGACGTTCGACAAAGCCAACAACTTGGGGCGCGTTGTGAACACCCCGCGCCAAGGCCATGTGTAAGTCCGGGGTCCGGGTTTCGGGTTAGGGTTTACGAGCATGTCATTGCCCCTGAGCCCCTGACTCCCACCTTTGCATCTGGGTGCCAAAGTAAACATGAGACTTAGGTTCCATCTCAAACCGATGGGAGAGGACTATCCGAAGATACCGAGCCATGATAACTAATCCAGAAAACGATATGAGGACTGCGGACCAACTCCAACAGCTTTGGTAACCCCACTTGGCGATGTCGTGATTGTGCGCCATCGCCATTTGTCATCCATCCCGCCTTGTCACAGAGATAAGTACGAGGATATCATGGGTTTCGAGAGCTCTTGAAAGAGCGTCCTCAACACTGATTATTATTTTACCTCTCTGGTAACGAAACAATCCTGACTCTGTCAACATGGCTACCCGGAAGAAGCTGCTGCACCCACAGCGTTTATATGCCCAGTCTCGCTCCATACAGGAGCATGGCGCTACCCCGGTGCTGTTCCCAATGCCAACTTTTCTCCCCGCATCTCAAGTCCTTCATTCAAAAGCTCGAAGCTGCCAAGTTCGATGCCTTCTTCATGGCCGATCACCTAGCAGTCTTGAACATGCCCATCGAGGCCCTGCAGCGATCTCACCGTCACCTCTCCTTTGAGCCATTCACTCTTCTGTCCGCATTGTCCGCTGTGACAGAGAGATCGGCCTCGCGGCCACAGCCTCGACTACATACGACGAACCGTACCACGTTGCCCGCCGCTTCGCCAGCTTGGACCACCTCTCCTCCGGCAGAGCAGCCTGAACATCGTCACGACCGGCAATCCGGAATCTGCCAAAGAATTTTAGGTTGGATGAGCATATGGAGCATTCTGAGCGGTACAAGCGAGCCAGGGTTTTACGAGGTTGTCACTGGGCTGTGGGATAGTTTCGCGGACGACGCGTTCGACTCTCAGAGTCAGGTCCGGGATCTACTTGATCCTTCCAAGCTTCACGTACTCAACCACAAAGGGGAGTCTCAAAGTGAGGGGCCTTTGAACATTGCGAGACCGGTACAAGGGTGGCCAGTGATTGTTCAGGCTGGGCAGTCAGAGCCGGGAAACAGCTTGCCGCAGAGACGGCAGAGGTGGTGTTTTGTTCGCCGAGGGATATTCAAGGTGCGAAGGAATTGTATGAGGATATCAAGGGAAGGGCAGAGAAAGTATGGCAGGAATAGGGACAGCTTGAGGATTCTGCCGGCCGCCTTGGTGATTGTTGGTGATACGGTTCAGGATGCCAAGGAGAAGAGGTTGAAGCTTGATAGCCTGGTTCATTATGATAGCGCGATTGCCTCGCTGTCCATTGCTCTTGGTAGCGATGCTTCCAGGGTTCGATCCTGATGGTCCACTGCCAGATGATATTGCAGACACCAACGCCAGCAAGACTGGGAGAGCAGGGGTTATCAAGCTCACGCAAGGATGAAGGCCTGACAGTCAAACAGCTTGCCCAAAGATATGGAGGTATGCAGGGCTGGCCTTTGTTGGTACCCCAGAGCATTGCTGACGAGATGGGAGGAATGGCTGTCACAAGGGGCAGATGGTTTTACTGTCACTTTCCCATTTGTCCCCCAGGGAATAGATGATGTCACGCAGAGACTGGTTCTGAACTTCAGAGACGGGGCTTGTTCAGAACTGAGTATGAGGGGAGTACTTTGAGGGAGCACCTTGGACTGTCCAGGCCGAACAATCGTTTCTTTACCTGAAACAAATGCACGTATGAAGGGGTCTTGCCTGATGGATAAATCCTTCAGTAATCAAATTTCCACTTATGTCTGCCCTCAGTGGCTTTTGTTGGAGAGTGGGAACCTGGCGGTTGAAGGCTGAAGCCCGGAATCTCGACCTGATGTGTAACGGTCTGTAACGGTTTTCCTTTTTCTTTGCATCCGCTCTTTGGCAATCTCTAATAAAGTCTAAATAAGGTTTGATACACCTTCAGTCAGCAAAATACCTCCAAAGGAATGAACATTTGCCTTTCTGCTCCTATCTACCAGACACTCCCATCCTGATCCTCAGTCAACAGTCGAGTTTTATAACCATCGATTTGTGCAAGGCAACAAAAATGTCGAAGCACAGCGGCCAGGCTCGAGTCGACCGGCAGTGAGTCCGCCAGCGGCGATACCCAACCCTCAACCCCCATCCGCTAAAAAGACCCAAAACATCGAAAGATGATGATGGCACAACGGCAGGTCCTGGTCCATCCCGGGATCTTTGCCTTCTCAACCTTCCAGTCGACATTCTGACCATCATCTGTCACTTTATCCAAGAGCAGGATACCGCACCACCTGCCACCTGTATACCAGGACACCAGTCCAGAATACCATTACTATTTACCCCGGATCAGCATCGACAGCGCCCCCCAAAACCAGTGTGGTTCAGCGGACAAGCCTCGCTTTTGAACTTTGCTACGACTTGCAAGTATCTTCGAGCAGTTTCCACGCCAGTCTTATACCGCCCGATCAATCCCAGCCACGGTCTTGCATCCAATGACTATTCTCAAGAAAGGAATTTGAAGAAGCTAGTGACCATGAGACGCCCATGGAAAGGATACTGGACACTCTGCTAACAAGAGTTCTCTCAATTTCGTACTCTCATCTCACGCCTGAACTGTGGCACCTGGTGCGCCACGTCAATATACGGGTCGGCTATGAGGGCAAGTGTGAGAAAGCGCACCTCCTATCTTCAAGAAAAGCTCAAGTGACCCACAAAGAAAGGCCGACCTCAGGTGTCTGTGGGAAAGTGATCTCGACCAGGATGATGAAGTGGCTCGCCGTAATCACCTAATGGCCAACTTTCTATCGTCTGCTGCACGAGTACAACCTACCGTTAGAACCTTAGCTGTGCCCAAAGACTGGATGGGATATAGGTGTATCACGCCTCTGGCCATTCTCTGCCTCGCAAGACGGCTGCGTAGTGTCCGCAACATCCTCGACGCGGACTGACAAGAACGAATCAATCCCTTCCGAATGGAAACATCGGTGATGCCCAAGTCACCAATATTGTCCTCTGTCCTGATTTGGACACACTGGTTCTTGATGGTTCTTCTGCATACGATGCTCCACGGTCATGTCACCGTCCAGTCTTTTTCCACTCGGCACTACTACGGCTGGAACCCAAAGATACTCTTGCTGGTAGCCGCCATGCCCAGCCTGAGGCTTCTTTGAGCTCCGAAGGTTTTACGTCCAAGCGCCCTGGGGTTCTCTTCGGTGTACCGATCCAGCAGTAGCACTCCCAAGACCCTTGTTTCCCTGACCCTGATGCACCCCGAAATCCTTCACAGGTACGCTCTCGACAGCATCCTCCGGTTTTGTCGTCATCTCACGAGACTTCGCAAGACGCTCATCGAGACGTGTAAAGCCCTCGAGGGCTTCATGCTTTACTATGTAGACGGGCTGTGGTAGGAAGATCCAGTCGCATTTTGGTGAAGACGTCTCCCGGAAGAGATTTCCTGCACTGAGGGCCGGAACAAACTCTGGAAGAACAACTACCAACCCTTTGCGGGCATTGGTGACACTGCCCGCCCCGGAGCTGTTCAGAACCGGCGAGGTGAAGTTGATTGTCCAGGAAAGACCAGGCGAGGATCCGGACAACGCCTAGACGGCGTTTGAACGGGAGGTGGGTTGGTGGCCGTGAGAGAGGAGAGAAAACATTGTCACATCATAGGTGAGGGCAGTGTCGGACATAGCGCGCCAATAGCTGCAAGGCTATGATGTATGTAGGGGTCCTGTATGGACTGTGAAACAAGGAGAATTATTCAGACTGCATGAGGGAAAACAGATCAATCGTAACACAGAGACTTTGCATTGGATGGGCGGTAATTGTAATGGGCACGCGAGAACCTGTCCGTGGAGAAGTGATGTGCAGCATTTTCTCCCCCCCCCCCCGGCCCATAAGCCACCAACCCTGGTCCAGCTGGACTATAGACCTCGAATAGGGAATCACTGGAGTTCAACGCCCGGAGATGGCACATCGACAGTCCTCGCTGATTCTTGGCGAAGCTCCTCACCGAAGCCTCATACGACTGCAGTCATGTATGTATGCAAGGCACCTCTATCTCCAGTTCCCAGGATACCGGAGACGAAGAGTTCGCAAGTCGCCGGATAGAGAAACCCACGGCGGTATTCCGGCGATGTGAACCCTGAAACCAGAGGGTGTTCCTGGTACCAAGGATGACTTGCATCCTGTCTAATTTAATTAAGTTAAGAGAGAGACGTCGTCCCAAAGACCATTTAAGGTAGTGGAGGGCAGCAAGTGCGGTATTTCTGCCAGGTATGTTGACCTTTGTTCATCGCCAGAAAACATGGTAAGGCTCTCGGCGGTGAGGTGCTCGGTAACGGTTGTGGAACAGTGGTGACTTTCTGGGGCTGTCATTCGTTGGCGTTCGACATCTACACTGGTCTTGTCCGATGTAGCGCCGGCAGATTTGGGGCTACAGAGTACTCCTGGGTGAATGAGGCCCATGTGTTGCAGATACCGGTATGCACGGCACAAGGCGACCAGAGACAGGCGTCTGATGGGAAGTCTTAGATGATGTGCTGGGAGCTGTATCGGCGGATCATGAACCTTTTTGATGACCATCTCAAACGGTGAAGCCGTGATTGGACAAGGAAATATGTTCGTTGGTGCGCGAGCTGCCTTTTCACATCAAGCGCGTCTGCCGGCACTTTGTTCGAGGCGACCCCACGCTCACCACTGTTTTCCGGGGCCCTGCTAGCACGGCTACAGGGGACGGGAGTGGCTGTTCGCCTGTTTCTGCTCCCGTCCATCTCCCAGCCCAACGGTCCTCAACTAGCCCAAGCAGGAGTCGCCTAATTCCCAATCATCACCAAACCCTCACTTTCCACTCTCGCCCGGCCGCCAGGTATGCCAAAATTTAGACAGCTACCACACCCGTCCTCCCGCTTTCACCGCCAAGCCATTGACAACTACATCGTTTTGTGGGGCTCAACCATGCTGGGTACATGCATTTGAGCATTTCCTCAGGGGGGCCTCCCAGGAGACAACTACCACTTTCCACAATTTTTGATATGTTGTCTTGTGTGTGACTCGACGCTAGGACCAGTCAAAGGTACCCTCAACGCCACCACCCTCACAGCCGCCGTAAGATGTCTGGTCCACGAAGCCGAGTCAAGGATGGCCAAGGCCGCTTCGGCATGCCGTCTTATCGAGATGAGGCCTAATCAAGCCAGAGAGAAGCTCTCCAGAGTCCGACATGTCCCGTTTGGTTGTGGAGGCTCTGTTGGAAACAGAGGTATAAAGATGGACAAATATGCCATACCGGACGAGATAGAATGTGCAAGACACCTCCAGCCCAGTATCGGTTTCTAGGCCAGCCCATCTCACCATGGCAGACTACAACAACCCGTACGAGGACGGTCAGGAGGGGTGGGACCAGGGGTACTCGGACCAGCAGTACTTGAACCAGCAGTACTCGGGTACTAACATTCCCCGTACGACTTACATCGACCAGAACGCCCTCACATCTCTTGCCACCAACGCAGGACCTTCGTACCCATATCTCTCTACAGGTTCAGCTAGCCACGACGACCCAGGGTCCTACATACCGCCTCACCCTGGTCTCGCCACTCAACCCTGGGATATGGGACCATATCAAGCCTGGACAACATCGTCCTTACCTCCCACTACTACTTATACATGACATCCGGCGCTTTCTCTGACCCCACTGCCACCGGCTTCCCGGACATTGCTCCCCTCTCGGACAGCTTGCCTCCCATCCTGAGCAGTACGTTGTCCGCTGTTCACACTTTTCTTTGCAAGATCAAGACCACTGACCCTTAAATATCAGACAGCTCGTGGAGTACCAGAGCGGCTACGACTACTCCTACGGCCAAGCTCCTCCTCGAGAACCCAGCTCATCCCCCTCCCAACTCAGATGTGACATCTGCAACGAGAACTTTGCAAATCAAAAGAACTGGGACCGTCACCTCACCTCTGAGAAGCACCTCAGCAACGTCGGTGAGGACGACCCCGACGTCCCAAAGTACAGATGCGCATGCACCTACTCGGTAGCTCGGAAGGACAACTACCGCCGGCACCTCAAGCACTGCGCCTTTCGTATCGACTTTGCTTATGTCTGCACCTGTGGGGAGCACACTCAGGACAAGGAGTATCATGAGCAGCATATCGACAATTGCGGACGCAAGAGACATAAGAAAGGGCACAAATGGTAGAATTTGGTTACCTATCTATTCTATGGAATAAGAGGTGGCAGCTCTGGAGCGGTCGATTTCATTTCTGTTTTCGTTTCACGGCTTTGTCTCAAGATTTTGGTCCCCACGGACTCGAGAACGTCAGTCGCTTCAGCAATAATTTCCCTTTTCTTTTCGATTACGGTACCTATCAGCACACGGCTTTTATGATGACTTACGCCATTTTTTTTTCCCTTTCGATACGTATTCATTTTTTTTTCATTTGTTACACGAGACGAGAGTGCCCGGGCATTTATGAGTTGGAAAGGGGGGGGGGGGGGAAGAGCTGTTCGGCGAGCAAGGGACTAATGAGGAGGAGGCAAATGGTACCATTTGAATGCCTATTAACATGTTTTCCTTTTTCTTTTCTTTCTCCAATAATTACAATCGCTTTCCCACCCCATCAACCATGACAAAGTGAACCCCCCAACCCCCCGACTAACCCTAAAATACCTCCCCTTATTCACCACCGGCGCCTCAGTCCTCTTCACAGCACCACCGGTCCACTTCTGCGTAACCGTACTCCTCACCACAACAACCGGCGTCCCATCCGCCCGGCTCATCATCTGCTGCTGCTGCTCATGCCCCACCGGCCTCGCCTGAGGCGCCACCGTCGGCCCAGGAACCACATACCCTGTCAAGCTCGTCGACACATCAATCAAAATCCCCTCGTCCGTCTCCTTGTAGAACCCCTCGCATCGAAACTGTCCAGCTTGAACGGTTGCGGGACCGGCACAGCCGGCACAGGCGCCTCCACCCAAAGGTTCATACAAACCGGGTAATTCTGCGCGCCTCCCTTGTCCTTGGCGAAGTGAAGCGCGATGATCTCGTGACGGAGGACATAGGGTCCCGGCTTCAACCCACGCGGGATCTCCACCTGCCACGAGTTATTCCTCGCGATCATCACGTCCGTCGCCCACTTCCCCGCCGGACTTCCCCATGTCCCCGGCTCTCCCGGCACGAGGACAGGGTCGGAGTCGTCGAGCTTGGTCAGCGGAGGTTTGTCTTGGAGACAGATCCGCACCCGTCAGCGTGTTGAGGCAGGGGGCGATGTAAGCCAGCACCGGGCCGACGTGGCCGATCGGCCAGCCGTTCCACTGGATGTGAACCTTTTCCCCCGCCCGAACGGGGGCGTGGGCCGAGGGGGGAGCGCCGGACTTGTGGCAGATGATCTCGGCCGAGGCGTACTCTGCCGGGCCGACGTAGCCGTCGTCGGCGTTGGAGGAGGACCAGCCTACCCGGTTGGGGAAGTTGGCGATGTTGGGGCGGGGGTCGAAGCCGTTGTAGAGCACGCCGTTGACGAGGATGTGGGCGAGGTGGGAGTGAGCCAAGGCTTGGGAGGCTGCGGCTCCCAAAAAGGAGGAGGGAGGTCGAAAGGAGGGGCATGCTGTCAGATTATGCAGGTTGCCGGGAGCCGAAAATAATCAACAGCAGGAAAAAGGGGGAGGATGGGAATAAAAGATGTGAGCTATAGGGTTCAGTCCTTTGAGAGTGAGCTGACCAGGCGGCTATTGTTGGCGGCAAGTAGACAAGACAGCCCAGCCTGTTGTGTTGGGATGACAAGCAAATCCAGATATTGGGGTGCAGAGGCGGTTGATATTTATCCTTATTGGAGACAATAACATGATGATCTGGAGCTGGCTTGCCGAGTGGGCTCCGCATGATCGTTCTGCTAAGAGATTCAAATTGCATCTCACGCCTCTTCCCGTTCCCTGTTGCAGAGAAAGAAGGCACGGTTCGGCCGTAATGCGGTCTCTTGCCGTCTTGTCGATGATGAAGCCTGGTTGCTGGGATCCATCGTGGTGTTTGTTCTGTCAGGGGTCCACTTACACAGTGGGTTGCCAACATTGTACATGGAAAAAGACCATGGTGTTTGCTCTGCAATGCCTCTTTTTGGGAAAATGCAAGGTTAGGAACCAAGGACCGAGGACTCCCGCCGATCTCCCCACCGAACCCTCACCTCATGATCCTAAACAATGAATCCTTGAGACGTTGCGGACACCAACAAAGAGAGAAATGGTGATGATCCGGCAGGGAGGGGCAGAAAAGACTTGTCACGGAAGGGAGCGTTGCGTTATTTGTCCAATTCAGTTAGTGTCATTTGTCCCATCTGCCACGCCGGATAAAACGTCTCTTGTTCTTCAGGCTTGAATGGGCCGGTAGTCAAGTGTGGATCCGCGGATCAACACACTCACGCCACTGTTTTCTGGGGAATGTGGGGCTCGAATTCATCTATCTGAGATGCTGCTTGTTAGTTACCTGTTCCGTGTTTGAGGGTTTTCAAATGATGTACAAAATGCGGCAGATTCTCTCGGCGGGAAAATACCCACTGCAGTTGAGCTAGTTTTCTTTTTGATTTTGATTTGGAGTCATTCTTTCAACTATACACTCGAGAAAGTTTCTTCGGTCTTGGAATCGATATCCAGCCCCTGCACCATGTTCCCCCACGCAGACTTCCTCACCCCCATGGAACACACCTGACAACGGTTCTGGAATCTGTGCCGCTAATGGAGATGCACATCATTGACCGGTCTCTCTCAAAGGATGCGGCACAGGAGGCCTATTGCCAAGTCGGGGAACTGTCCAGGGCAGCCTTGGTAACCCATCGCTTGCATGGTGCCAATCAGGAAGCCAGGCACAGGGGGGCCGACAACGACATATGGCCTAGGGGCGGTTTATATAGGGCTGGTTTTCATGCAGCTGCCTTATGGGTACCAAACCTGACCTCACTCATGGTGAACGAGGAGACCAGTGAATGGGATCCAGGTCCAGACCTGCTTCCATGCCATCACTGTTGATCTCTCGAAGACGACGTCAAATCCGCATCATGTCAGAAAATTTTGTTGGTTGTTACTCATTTCTTGGTACCCATCCTCACTTGATCCTGTTTCGCCCTCTCTGTCCTGTCGCCATTCCCCTGACATCAACCAAGAATTCACCTACCCGGCAAGACCCTGCAAACCTGTCCCTCAACATGCCGACCCCAACGGACATTTTCACTCTTGCCTCCAACCCCAGCCACGTGGTGGGCATGGTATTCCGGTTTCCAAACAATGACCACTGCGGTTCACCAACATGGATCCAAGGATGCCATGCCATCCAACCTCCCTCCCAGACCTCCCTCACCGAAACCTCGTATCCCCTCACCTCCTCACCTACCACCCCAACCAACCAGCCAAAAACCCCGAATCTCCGCTTGCGTAACAACGGAAAGGCCCCTCCCTTCCAGTTTCATGCCCGCCAAAGTTCCACAACATATCGGGCTTATAGTCGGCTTCCGTTCGCGGGAGTCGGTGCGTTCTAACCCGTGTGGCTTGCCTGGGGTGGTGTGATCCCGAACGCCACGAGAGATGTGGCTTTCAGGAGTTTGGTCCCTGGGAAATGGCTGACCGAGATAGTATCGAGACTGGTTTTGAATCGATAGACGCGGTGGGAAGGGCCGGAAGACCCGGTTCACCGTTCAAAGCACGCCGAACAACATTCTTTGTGAGCCAAGAAAGGAAGATGCACCTAGGCAGCCAAGAGTTGGCCGTCTTTAAGACCACCCCAGGCCAAATTTGAAAAGAGATCTTGTTCAGCACTCCGCTGGAAAGGAAGTAGGAACCGTACCAAAAGACAAAGAACTAATCTATTGTGCTTTCAAGTTTGAAACCAAGAACAGGAAAATCCATTAAGCTATATAATTAAATCAAACAACGCCATATGCTTGTGTCAATCCCAAGTTCCCAACCCCATCTTCCTAGCCCCACGTATGGTCGACGAGCCGCCCCAAAGGATACCCAAAATATATACATGCCCCCACCCCTCCACAACCATCACACGGTCAAAATATCATATCATCCGAAGCGGAAGCCTTTTGTTGTAATCCCCCTTTGTGTGTCCCTCCTTTCATACATACCATCCACTCTCCGTCATATCTTACCACCTCCAAGAACAAAACAAAAAGTAATGCACAATATACAAATTATACCCATTCAGTATCAACAACGGCAGCGTGTGATACCAAGGAAAGTCATTCTTTAACCTGTACGTCACCGCGCTAATCACACCGCCGATCGTCAGTATCGTCCAGAACCAACAGAGCAGTCTCATGTTTCTGAACTTGTTGCTCTTCTTGTGCGCCTTCTTGTCGCCCGACGCCGCCCAGAGGAGCTCAATCCCAAACAGGCGGTCCTTGATGGCTGTGAGGTAGGCGTACGACTGGACTATCATGACGTGCTGGACGTTGAAGCCGTATTTGGCCTTGGCCCAGAAGCGGAAGAGCAGGGAGCCGTAGATGATGGAGGGGATGGCGAAGGCGAGGTTGTAGTACTTGAACCATTCGGGGCGGAAGATGAGGAGGAGGGTGCCCGGGATGGGGGAGATGAAGATTCCGAGGGAGACGGCCGAGTAGTAGAGGAGACCTGTTGATGTCAGCATTGATCGCAGTAAAGGGATGGGAAAACGTCGAGGGTAAACACACCACAGAGATAGCAAACCTTCTGAATGAAGGAAAGGTTCGAAGTCCAGAAATGCTTGGTCGTCAGGAGCGTCGTGCTGCCTCTGGCCCAGCGCATCTGCTGCGAGAAAAAGGAGCGTGGGGTGTTGGGGCAGATGCCCGTCGCCAAGCAGAGAGGCACGTACTTGACCTTCCAGCCGCGGTCAACAGCACCGAAACTGCATCTCGTTAGCCCCACTGTCATCTCCCGTCAACAGCCAGAGCAGTCAAGACTCACCCAGTATGAACATCCTCCGAAAACCCAATCTCGGCCGTCCCTCCCACCTCGACCAGCGCCTCCCTCCTGTACACGGCATTGCTCCCCACACAAATCGACGCACCCCATTTGTTCCGGTTCACCTGCACCACGCGATAAAACAACTCCTGAGTCGCTCCAGCACCCTGCTCAACCCAAGTCTGGTCATCAGTCACCCTGAAAAACTGCGGACTCTGGATGATAGCCGTCTTGGGATCCGCCATGTGCTCAACAACAAGCTCCTTGAGGAAATCGGGACGAGGGCAGAAATCAGCGTCAAAGATGGCAAAGAACTCCCCCTCCGTCCTGGCAAAAGCCCACCGGAGGTTGCCCGCTTTGCGCAGCCTTGGACGGTCCTCACGGACAATGTAGTTGAAGCCGTACTTCTCTGCCAGAGCCTTGATGGCCGGTTGGTCACCATCGTCAAGGACATAAACCTTGAGCTTTGCCGCGGGCCAATCAAGCTTGATGACGTGCTGGTAGGTGTTCTCGATAATCTCCAAGGGCTCAGAGCAGCAAGGCAGGTAGACATCCACCGTCGGGGCAGTCTCATTGTTGATCGGATACTTCTCGACCAGCTCCCGGTGGCTCTTGTAGTCCCAATCCTTGCCGACCACACCGACAAAGTACGAGATGATGAGGTAGACGTTGAGGAAGCCGACAAAGACACCGTACCAGGCGAAAATGGGCGCGCAGACGGAGAAGAGCCACATGCCAGCCGAGAGGGTGAAGAAGGAAAAGAGGCCAAAGATGTAGAGCGGGATGCGGTTCGTGTGCAGGTACATCATCTTCTCATCGTCGGTTGGCCCGGTGGGGAAGACCAAGCCTGGTTCCTCCCTTGGGCAGTAGGTCTCCCGAAAGCGTTCATAGAGACGCTTGAATGGATTCCTGGATTTCTTTCTGGGCGTAGCGGCTGCCTCCTCGCCGGCCTTCTCCGCGTCAGTAGAAGAGAAAGCAACAGGCTGGGTGCCCTTCTCAACGTCAGCACCGGCCTTTTCATTGAACACTTCCTCCTGTGATAAAGCGGCAGTCTGCTGAACATGTTAGTATCTGGTTCAACCTTGAATCAGGAAGCAGGTTGCTTACGATTGTCTCCCCCTTGATTGTTTGTGTTGGGGGCGGCCGTGTCAGTGCTCTTGCAGGAGGGGTGACATCGGCAACGGGGAGGTCCTGAGTTGGCCAGCGTTAGTACATCGTACGGCGATATTAACCGTGGTTGCACTTACTCCAGATGTCCTCCTCGAAGACGCACTCTGTGCTGACGAGTCCACATCTGATGGGTCTCTGAAAGGATCTGGAGTGGCCAGGCTTAAACTGGAACTCGGGGTCTCTGGTATCTCGGGCCGAAGCTGATCCTGACGAGGCGCCATCCCGATCTATAGCTGCGCCTGTATCGGCAGCGAGGCTGGAAAGGGGAAGGGAAAGAAAGAAAAGACTGGTCGTGGAGAGGACGACCGACCACGCAGGTGGGAAAGATCAAAAGGGAAAGAAGAACACAAGAGAGAGACTTGCAACCCAGACGGAGAAAAGAACGACCGTGTGAGGTGTGCAACGCACGACAAGGCCACGATATAAGACGAGCAGCTTCACGGGGGACAGGCCGGCTGCTTCTCTTCAACGATCTGTGATCCAAGACGGCGGACAGTTGCGGTGACGTTTGCTCGGTACGACGCCGGCAGTGGCTGCCAGACGATCTCGCCGAAGAGGGAAGACACTATTGAAGCTGAAGAGCTAGGGGGGTAAAAGATACCATCCCACGCCTGCTCAAAACGGAGGGCGATCACTTGATAGGGGAAGTGACGTGGTCCCCGGGCCCTGGTCCGTAGAGAAAGAAGCGCCAACCTGAAATGGTAGCCCGTTAAACTTCGGCAAAAGAAAACAACGGGCAGACGGCCGGTACGCGAGAGAAAAGAGACATGCAGCAGAAGAACACAAAGAAAGAAAAACATGAGATGGAAATTCTGCGGAAATTTCGACACACTGCGGAAGGGCTGCGGGACATGAACATGGGGCCACTGCAGGTACCCATTAGCCAGGATGTGGGATCCGCGAAGGCTAGCCTTTCTGATTAGACGACGTTATAATAGTACAGCACCAACACTTCCGATGATCGACATGTTCAACACTACCAACCATGTCCATGACCATGATGCTGCTCGAGTGTCTGGGGCGGCCCGAGCAGCACCTGACTTGGACTTGGGGAGCTCCTCGGGCGGCAGTGTTGGGGCTGCTCCGGTGTCGAGCACCATATCGAAGTCGGTGGCCGAAAAGGTGACATTTTCCACAGAACGGAATGCTTCTGATCCAAAAGCCACCACGCCGACAAACGAGCCGGCTGAGACAAGGCCTTCGCGCCAGAGGTATTGCAAAAGGGGCGAGACCTCTGCCGAGAAGCTCAGCGCGTTTCCCTCGGCCACCCACGAGAATACGTTGGTACCTCTCTGGTTTTTTCCGTAGTACAAGGTGCTAGGGCAGCCACGTTAGCGGGAATCTGTAATGACTGGCCAACTGATGAGTGAGTCCAAACAAAAACAACATACAAGTCCACATTGCCCAAGGTGAGACTTATGCGAGGTCTGTTTTCGTTCCATCCAAGAGGCTGCGCATGTCCAAATCTCCCGAGCCAAATCATGATTTCCGTCTCGGCCATTGTTTCCTTGACAGACTTGTCCGCATTGCGATCAGCAAACATGTCGAAGGCCACATTGGCCGTCACGTCAAGGTCGGCCAAGGCTGAGGTATCAACAGTCAGTCTCGGTGCCGGTGTCGATCCCGCCCCCATGGACCATTTCCCTGTCAGATGCATTGCCGAGATGTTGGATAGCGTGACGGGGAGAGCCGGGGCTGTCAGCTTAACGTGGGGGTAGGAGTGCACCGTATCCGCCGCCGAGGGCCATTTCCAAGTGGCATCAAAGGCCGGCGGTGAGTCTCGAACCTGGGAATCCTGGTCAGCCCTGAGAACCGTGATAGCCAGTCAGGTGGGTGGGGGGGGGGGAGAGACAAGACAAGACACGGGGCCAAGACTCGGGGGCGGGAAGGGGAGTAGGGGAAAAAGCAGGAATCCGCTCACGTACCGACATGCACTGAAAGCCCTGGCCGTCAGGATTCCACGCGTTTGGAACATCTGGTGTCGAGTGAGCCGTGCTTGCTCACTGTCGAGGGGATCTGATTGGGTACTCACATATCAACTCGCCCGATCGGCTCGTATAAGTCTTTTGGTTGCAGACGGTTGCATCGTACGAGCCAGAGCTTGCAGAAGTCTGTTTGATGCATAATAGAACCAGGACAATTGCGTGGCCCAGGCACTGCATCGTGTTGACGGAGTGTAACTCGGGGCAAATGGGCGCGGTTGTCGTGGATGTTCCAGGTTGTCAGAGATGTCAGGGAACAGGACAGTGCTCCGTACTGATAAAGCAGGGCCAAGCTGACACCGGGCTCTCTGCGTCCCCCGGCCGTCCTCGTATGCCACCGTGATGCACACTGCCCAGCCCGCTAGAGACCCAGACAGACAGGTCCAATCAGCCCCAGCCGCAAGATTGATCTGGCGCGCACCACTGGCGGATGTTCCACTGCTTTCAAGCGCTGTCGGGCTCAGGGGCGACGCAACACACCTCGGGTTGGCCCCTGCGTGTTACGGAAGCTGCTGGGTGCTACAGCAGGCGCCACCACGAGCTACTACACATAAACGCCCCTTCTCCCGTGCCGAGTCCGGCACGAGGTAAGTCAGGAACATGAGACTGCAAAGATAACTACAGGTAGACAGAGAGACCTTTCGTCCCTCCTCTCAAGTCCAGCCTGATGGCCCACAGCTGTCGGTTGCGATTGTGGAATAGTAAGGTTCGCCCGTCAGCAGGGGGAAAAAGCCGCCATTTGCCTCGATAAAATGCTCAGATCGACAACACTATCTGTGATATTGCCAAGTCATCCCAGTAAAGCCCGCCAAGAGATGTTGGGCCTGGAGATCCGAACCCCTGAAAAGCCAATGGCATGTCGCGGATCGGCAAACCAAGATAGGCGGCCTGAGCCGCACCAGCCCAGCACGGGATAGTGATCGTTTGGCAGACGTCAAATGAACGCCAATGGTGCCATCAAATAAGTGCTCTGGCACTACTGGACAATTCCTTTTTTCTCTTCCCAGTCTATCCCACCTCGAGTTTGTCGGTGGCTTTTACGCCAAGACGGAAATCTTGGTTGTCTCATGAGACAGCACACCCGCGCAATTCCCCAGGTCGGGCCTTTCGGGCAACACCATGTACGGTACAGAATACTTCCCCGAGAGATAACGGGTCAATGCATCCGAGCCCAGCCGCCAACTGCAGCCAGCATCCGGCTTGGGTCTGCCGACACTTCAGCAGCCATCGAGATCCTTGGACCTTCCGTTTGTATTCTGGCCTGTCCGAAAGAGGAAGCGAAGGTGCTATGCCGGACAGACTCATCCGGGAGACAGGATCATCAGCACTGGGAGCGGTGACTTGGTGAGGGTGATGGCATCGGCGTTTCCTTGATCCAAGGCTGCCTGTTGACGATGATCTCGATAGCTGAGATCTGTTTGCTCCAGGGGTTCGAGGAATGGGGCCCGCAACGGCGTGGGTGGGCATACACAGCATTAGTCCGGAGGTGTGTCTTGACCAATGTTATTGCTGGCGTTATTCCGATGGGCAGAGAAGGACCGCCATTGACGTACTTGCTGGGTGTGATGGTATATATGTTCATCCTTTGATCATGCCGAGCTTTTCGCGCCGAGAATTCTTCACTTCGTCTGCTGCATTGTATTACCAAGACGACTCTTGAAGAACCATAGGTCCTGCAGCAGAAAGCCTTTTTGTCTGAGCCGCCGAAACACGGAAGCCAAAGCTGCCCATGGACGCCTCCAGCTCACCAGCAAGACCCAAGATGCTCCCTCGACTCCCGAGGTCGCTACCAAGCTCACACTCGATAGCGTCCACCTTTAGTCCGGGGAGCTCGACACCAGGATCATGGACAGTGAGCCCGTGGAATCGAGATACACCAGACACCTCGCCTCCCAGCTCCGACGCTGGCTCTCCTAAGCTCCAGGCCAAACAAGCAGATGATAGTGGGAGGATCTCTCCGGTAGAGGGCTCACTCGACGGGCAGCCGCGTTTTGGGGTCGTACGCAGTATCTGCTTCGTCGGCGCTGGTTTCGTCGGTATGTCGTTGCCTATCCCTGCTGTTTGGGACCCATTGAGACTGACATGTTGACAGGAGGACCGACGGCTGCTGTCATTGCCTACCACAACCCACAGATCCAGGTCAATGTCGTCGACCTTAACGAGGAACGAATCAAGTCGTGGAACTCGGCCCATCTTCCCATCCACGAGGATGGCCTGCTCAAAGTGGTACGAACGGCACGAGACGGCGCGCTGAACAAGACACTGGTACTGCCCGGACTGCCCAGGGCTATCGAATTAAAGCAACGGCAGCCCAACTTGGTATTCTCGACCCGTGTGGTGGACGCTATCGAGGAAGCCGACATCATTTTCATTTGCGTCAACACACCCACAAAAACACACGGTATTGGCGCGGGTTCCATGGCTGATGTGAGCGCGATTGAAAGCGCAACGCGGACTGTGGCCAAGCATGCCAAGGAAGGAGCCATCATTGTTGAGAAGAGTACTGTTCCATGTGGAACAGCACAGATGATCCAGGATATTGTGAGTCGCTGCCATGTAGTCTGAACCGGAGGCAGTTTGCTGACTTAAAAACACAGCTTCGATACTACCGGCCAGATGTCGAGTTTGAGGTGCTCTCCAACCCGGAATTCCTAGCCGAGGGCACGGCTGTGGAAAACCTCATGCACCCTGACCGAATTCTTATCGGTAGTGCCCAGACACTTGCAGGTCTCCGTGCTGCCACCGTTGTCAAGGACGTGTATGGAGCTTGGGTGCCTGCGGCTCGCATCGTGACTGTCAACACCTTCAGCAGTGAGCTGGCCAAGCTTGTGGCAAACACCATGCTTGCTCAGCGTATCAGCAGTGTCAATGCAGTCAGCGCCATGTGCGAGGAGCTTGGGCTTGGAGCAGACGTCGAAGACGTCAGCCTCGCCATCGGAAAGGACGCACGACTGGGTTCCAAATTCCTCCAGGCTGGCGTGGGATTTGGGGGCTCCTGCTTCGAAAAGGATATCCTCAACTTGGCCTATCTTGCAAGGGAGCTCCATCTTGATGTGGTGGCCGACTACTGGCTTGCTGTGCTGAGAATGAATGAAGACCAACGGCGGCGCTATGCTCGCAATGTTGTGCGCGAGCTCAACGGGTCACTTCGAGGGAAGAAGATTGCCATCCTAGGATTCGCCTTCAAGGATGGTACTAATGACACGCGCAACAGCATTGCTGTTCACGTCATCAAAGATCTGGCCATGGAGATGCCGCGCGAGATTGCCATCTTCGATCCCGGCTGTGCGTCGGCCGAGATCCGTGAAGAGGTCGAGAAGGCGGGCTTGACCGCAAGCCAGCTCGAGCGCATCAAGATCTTGACCAACTGGAGGGATTGCGTCCAGGAAGCAAGTGCCGTGTGTATCCTGACACAGTGGAAACAATTCCGGGGCCGCAAGCTTGGCTCGGCCACGTCTAGCAACAAGAAGGCACGGAAACTGGCAGCTGACTGGGCGACAAGCTGTGTGGCAGACAAAGCTGATATCAGCGAAATGGACATCTTGGCACTGGAGGAGCTCATGAGAGACAAGTCGTCGGCGACTACCGGTGATGACCCATTGGAAAGACTGGCACCGCTTACGCCCTGTCCCGAAGAGTGTTCACATTGCCGCATCGGGAGCGCAGAGGCTCATGATCAGGAGCCAGTGGACTGGGCCGAGGTGGCCGGCATGATGCAGGAGCCGCGCTGGGTGTTCGATGGGCGGAATGTGGTGAACAGGCTGGAGCTCCAGAGTCTTGGTTTTAGAGTGAGGGGTATCGGAAAGGGTTTTTGAGGATGGAAAATGGGTAATGGTAGATTTCAGGACGGGAGTTTGGCGTCATCCCCATGTTGTAATTGCGTATGAATTCTTCTTGTATATCGGGCTTTTAATCGGTTTTGGTTGTTGAAATTGAAGGATAGGTTCCGGATTTGCGATGGCAGCTTTGGGTGCAGGGTTCAGGGTGCAGGTGATGTCAGGTTAGAGTTGAATTGGGGTAGGCTGTTAGTGCAATACTGAGCTGTTCGCTTAAATTAGTGCCGTGGGTTGTCCAAAATTAACAGTGCGCTCCCGCCCATCCCCCTGCCCGTTCTGTGCTTGGCAAGTCCTTCAGCCCGATCCCGTCTCAACAACCTCACCAACGGGCAGTCTCGATACGTTTCTCCGGGCAGTGTTTGTAAACAGCAACTGCCGCTCCGAATATCGCTAGCCCACCGTGTTATCAATTTGACACGACATCTTCACAGCCTGACAATACACCATGGCAATCTGGTGCAAGCTGCCGACTGCCGTCGAAAATGCCCAGCCAGATAAGCGACCAGAACAGCCGGCCGGGCGGTCTGTCTGTCAGAGACCTAGAACCACCTGTTACCAACAGCAACAACACCTCAGTCTGTAACCCGGGGCATGGTAACAGGTCACACCAGCATCCCACTGAATAGGCATTCATATACGGCGATAGCATTGGGCTCCAGTGAAGGCGTACAGGGCCGCCTCCAGCAATAACGTTCCCCGACTTTCCATATTGGTGTTGACATGTTTCGACAGCCGTCACGCCACGATGGTTCGGCCGATACGCCCGGCTTTCCCGCCGATGCATCTTCCCGTGGCTAAAAGCAAGAGCCTCATTGTGCTTCCATGACCACAGCCGAACGGAAGAGCCCCGAACGCAAGCTATGGACAACATCTGCTATTTTGTACCTTGGCTAGGCTTCCATCGGGGAGAAAAGAGGGTAAGCAGATGTGTCACGACGTCAAGGGACAACCCAAGAAGGACAAGCAAGGCTATCTTGACCGAAACGCATCACCAGATCATCTCAACGTTGGCATGACGTTTAACTTAGCAGATGGCTCTCTCGTGTTCGAACACATCTGCCCTGTTATCTGAAGGCTCATCTGTGGAACTCGGTGGCAAACTCGGCCAGAGGGAACCAAATATTGGGGGTGTATAGATGACGACGATCAACTACACTCTCTCGGGGCAGGCTTGGCAGGGTCCAGCAGGAGCGCAATATTTTTACGAGTCTCAAGACGACTCCTGGTGTTTCTTTATCACGTCGGATGATACAAGAGAGTGTGTTGGCCTTGGCCTAGGTTCGCAGATGGTAGAAGTTTCTGGCTTCGTTGGAGGCACTTTTGCCAAGTCGACCTAGCCAAGCCCACCTCAACTGTCTTCTCGCGCTGTCCGAACAAAGCACAGCAGAAAGCATCGCATGCTGTGCTGCTGTTCTCAGCTGTCTCGACGTGGAAAAAGAAAGCCCATGGATGATTCGTACCAGCAGGCATTCATTGCACACCGTCACAGAGAGCTTTGTCGGTTGCCCAAAGAGGAAATTTCTGGTGTGGAAGGATGACGTCGACCCCACCATCTCGACCAGGCGAGCAGCTCAGCCTCTATGCAGTCGCCATAGCGGTCCCCCGCTGATCTCGTGCGCGTTTCTTGCATTACCGTTCACTGCCGTTGCTGCATGCATACACGATGTGCCAACGGTTGGGATGCTGCATTGCCGAGTTCCAGTGGCCGAATGGGTTGAGCCGACTTTGACGCAGGCCTCTAACGACTGGACGGCCTACTGTCCTGGTGCAGTGTGGGCGTGCTGACCGTGGCCTCTTCGGGAGGGAGCCCCGATCGCTGGAAGCTACCCTTTCCGATGATCCTGCTACTCTGCAATAGTGCACAGCGGCGAATCGGCATCAGAATGGCAAACACCAAGAGCAGATTTTCTCAACAAAACCGCGGTGTCAGTCTACACAGTATGGCTTGAAATGTACTGCATGACAGAAGCTGCCCTCGACGTTGCACACGGCTCAAGGTGTGCAACCAGCAACTTCCTGCGCGGCTGACATGGCGACAGCCTCTGGGGAAAGCTGTCCTAATCTCTCGCCAGTGAGTCAGTAGCTTCGGTAAAGGGAACGCTGTAGGTGAGCAGTTGACCTCTACCTTGGTGGGCTGAGGTGGGTTTTTGGTCGTCAGCAGGAGAAGCTGTATAGAACACGGACAGAAGAGATTGATCAGCACAGTTGGTGCTATTTTTGCCAGCCTGGTCACTTTTACCCTGGTTGCTGCGCAGCATTCGGTTCCGGTCCCCTGGGTGTGCCGCGCAAGTGCTGGCAGCGCTTCTTCTGGGGACCGCCCCCGTTTCACCCTGCTTTGTCAACGGCCACCAAGCGACCACATTTGACACGAAACCCGAGAGTCTCATTCTGGACTGGTGAATGTCAAAGCATCTGTCACCCGGGGAGCATCATCATGCTGGAGGCTCGGAGTGAGAGGGAGGACTCACCACCTTAAAGTGAGGATGAGCCTGCTTGCTAATGGTCATTTGTTCAACTCAGCCTTCTCGAGGAGGACATCTCATTGGTCTTGGGGAAGACATCCGCTGAATGTGCCGCAAAGGCTAGTTTATCTACACCCTCCCTTACCCCAGACAACACCGTTACACGGCAAAGGCAAGTGCCCGTGTGCTTGTTGTCGCCCGTTAGTACGGGGCGCACCCAGCAGCAGTGTGGAGGGTGTGAGCGGAAGCCGGCGGCAAGGCTGCCGAGCAATGGGGTGTGTGTGTGCGCCTCTTGAGGATGGTGGGCCGGGGGGAGTGTCCCCTCGCACCTGCAGAGGGTCATATCTGCATATAACAGAACCGGTCGCCCGCCCTTGGGTCGTCGGCCCTGATCCAAACCAACCTCGCCAGCCAGACTGCCCGCCAGAAACTCTCGCCAGAAACAGTTTGCACCGCCTAGCCTATCCTCACACCAGGTCTTCTACTGGAGATCACAAACATCGCCGAGACATCGACCCTTCGTATATCTGGGTCCGGACGCCGGTCTTGTCAACCCTCCCTCTTCTGGTTCTCCTCTATGTCCCCATGTCTTTGACACAACCTGGACGGCAATCAATAGCCTGTTTTACGCAGGACACGGCAGACTGACATCGCACTTGACCGGACACCACCTCAGATCACCATCACTTTAGCAATCGTAACCGGCCATCAAAGATCCCGAGCAGATCTACTGGGACCTCGTCACCAGTATCAACATCCACAGTCAAAACAGCCCGATATAACCATACCATCCCCCTCCACATCTCCACAACCCGTTCGATCAAACAACACACTCAACGCCACCACCATGTGCCTCTCCAAGGTCTACTACAACTCCTACTCGGACGGCCAGCAGGACGTCACCGAAAAGACGTATGCCTGCCGCGATGGCAGACGCTGCGCCAACCCCGAAGTCCGCAAATACGACCGCAAATTCCCCTTCACCAAGCTAGGGGAAGCCCAGCCCGAGTCCCAGCGCAGCATCTCTGAACGCAAGCCCACCCCCTACTTTGAGTCTCGCGGTTCCAAGTCCCCTTCCCCATCGGGCAGAGACAGCAGACGGGACTCTGGCATCTACATGGGCGGCGGCTCCTCTTCCAAGTCCAGCAAGCACTACGACCCTTACGACCCTTACTCCTCCGGACCCTATCGTTCCTCCTCTTCTTCCCGGGCCCGTGGTGACCCGAGGGACTACTATGGTGGGAGGTCAAGGTCAAACTCGATCCCGCAGATCATCTACATGGA
Organism: Podospora pseudopauciseta; assembly: GCF_035222475.1. Taxonomy (NCBI): domain Eukaryota; kingdom Fungi; phylum Ascomycota; class Sordariomycetes; order Sordariales; family Podosporaceae; genus Podospora; species Podospora pseudopauciseta. Next base: position 34,441 of record NW_026946667.1, read on the forward strand.
CGGCCGGGACGGCTACAAAGAAAGCGGCAAGCGGTCGAGATCCAGCAGCAGGGATTACTCGAGGGATATCCCCCTCGGTCCCGTCCACTTGGCCGACGAGTACGGTCGCCGTTCCTCCCGGTCTCGCTCCCGAGACTCGACCGACTTGAGCTCCAAATACTACAGCACCAGCGGCAGGGGAAGAGGGGATGCCATGTCGGGGTACATGTTCATTGACGATCAAGACGAGAGGCGGAGACAGAGGAGAGAAAGGCGGCTGTCGACCTCGAGCGCGATGGATGAGTACGACCCCAGTCGGTACGTGCCCCGCTCTTCGCGACGGGCTTCGACGACTGGGGGAACTGTGGTCCACAATGGGGATGGCACCAGCCTTTACACTTCGTCATCGGCACCCACCGGTCTTTCTTCGAGCAAGTCTGGGTCGGGACATGTCAGGTGGGAGGATGAGGTCCGCGCCAAGAGGAACAGGCAGAACGCCGAGATTGCCAACCGGCCGGTGTTAGGCTCGGACGGCGAGCCGAAGAGCATTCTCAAGAAGAAGGGCGATGTGAAGGGCAAGGGGAGGGAGAGTGATGAGGATCTGTATGACTTGAGGAGGGCAGTGGAGGGGATGGGGTTGCCGAGCAGAGGGAGGAGGTCGTCGTCGGGGAGGGACTTGATGGATGAGTATCCGTCTAGCAGGTATGATGATGGGTTGGGGGCGAGGAAGAGCAGGGGGAAGAGCGGGTATTCGGATGATCGGTATCGGTATTTCTGATTTTTCTCCGGACACTTGGGTAATGCATGGCGGCGCGCGTTTTGATCCTTTTTGCTTTGGTCACTTTCACAGCACACGTTTGGGGATATTATGGACACGGACGACGGAACGTTTAATTCTGGGGATATGGACATGGGGGCATTTTTCTCGGCACATCTTTATTTCCTTTGTCTTTTTTCCTCATGATTTTTTGATGAACATGTTTACTTTACAGGTTATGAAATACGCGAGTATACAAAACACAAAGGATGATTATGATTTACTTTTACTATACCTTACTGATGCGAGGATGAGAGATGTGTTGTGGCGATGAGATGACGTTGGAAGCTGTCTTTGACATTGATATCCCTACCCCCCTCCCCGCTATCTTCCAGAAGGGTCACAAACCCGAACCAACGATCGCTTGGCAATGTTGTTTCAACACCAAGAAACACCCAAGATGGTCAAACAAAACGAAACATTTTGTTTTTGGCTGGTCTGGCTGGCTGCCCTAACCCACTCGTCCGACCATATCACCTTTTTTTTTTTTTTTGGGGGGTTGGTTGGTCTACCTACCCGCGAACAAGTATCTGCAACCAACAACCAGCCCCTCTCTCAGGCCAAGCTCCAGGCCACTGCGATACTCAACGAGCGGCAACATCCCGCCGCCGCCGCCGCGGACCACACCCTCTCTGTCTGTTGGGCAACGGTGCCATCTCACTCAGATCCCATAGTATATATTTATGTATATTTCCACAAAAGTTTTGCTGCCTTCCCCCCCACTACGCCATCTCACCACCGCCTGCATTACGACCCCATCTGCACTACCTCATGCGGACGCGCGCTTCTGTGTTTACATAAGATGACGGCTTGGTGATATCGACCCAACCCTTCCTGTCGTGAAAGACTTGCCCCCGCCGGTGACCGTCACCTGATCGCCCATCATCAGATGATCTCGACAACCTACACAAGTGGTGGAATCTCTTTAGTCAACGCTGTAGTGTGCACCCTCTCGCAGTATTGTTGAGGAGGAGGGAGGTTGTGCCGCGTTTGGGTGTTTTTGACCGAGAGACGGCAAAAGATGGCAAGATGACACAGCAGTGTGCCATATCTGCCGTGATGCCGGTGCTTGCTCGTGGCATGTAAACAAATCTGGCCCGTGTGCTTCGTCAATCTGTCTGACCGCAACATAAGATCCGCGCCCTGGTGGTCTCGCACCCTCGAGCATAGTCTGAGGCTTGAGAAAAAGAGACAAGACGAGATAATGAATGATTACTATTAGTTTTCCTGCTCGCCTCTCAGCAGGGGGTTCAATTCTATCCGCCTTTGTTCCAATCATCATCCTGCTTCCCATCCATTTCGTGCATAATAATGCTCATGAAAACTTCGACAGCCATAAAACTCCAGTCCTGAGACAGCAAACCGTAACACGTAAACGGGGAAAAGAATATGTGTGCGGAATGCACGGAGAGGCTCGGGGGAAGGCGATTCTATCGGGTGATAATTGCAAAAGTGTCCAGCGAGCAGCACACTGTGGTCGGTCGCTATGCTCACGCCTCGGAGCAACGCCCCAACCCCTTCAACAGCTCCCCAGCGCGCACATCAACCCCCCCCGCTCCCTTATCCTCCACCCCAAAAGCCAGAAACACCACATCGTCCAAGTAGGCGTGGTACTTGTTACCATGCTCCTTCCAGGCCATGGACGTGACATAAAACATGTCTGTCCTCCTCCGTCCCTCGTCACGTCCCCGGCCGTGGATCCAAATCGGCTTCTTGGACATGGCGTACATCTCAAAGGGAGCCCGCTGGTGAAAGAGAACGACGTACGGCTCGTACTCGCTATGCCAGCTGTAGTACGTCTTGTGCTGGATGATCGTCATGATGAACGTGTTGGAGTCGTCGGGCTTGCAGTTCTCGTCGGACCGCTGGCAGAGCGTGACCTTGAGCGAGTTGGTGGCCTGATGGATGGACTCGAGCTCGGGTGCCAGCTTGGGCATGTAGCGCGCCATGCACTTCTTGTCGTAGCTCGCGGCTTTGGGTGCGAGGTCCGATCCGATCACGGCTCCTTTGCCGTCGACGGCGCCGAAGGAACGCGAGGGGTACATGTCGTAGTGGATGTACATGTTGTCGTCCTTGTCCCAGAACGCAAAAAAGTTCTTCTCGAGGATGCCGTACGGGGGTGGCCTCTGAAGCTCTGTTCCGTACTCAAAGTCATCCTGGACGAGTGGCTCGGCAGGCCAGTCGACGAGAGTTCGGAAATCCTGAATCCATTGGCCAAAGCAGGTAAAGGCACTGTTGGACCCATAGATGGTGTATGGCTTCGTCGGCCCGTAAAAGGCGCGCGCATCGTGGGGGCCCTGGTTCAAGTTGAGCGGCGCGTACTTGCCAGTGCACTTGTCGCCTGTGGTCGGTTCAATAGGTAGCGGCTTTGGCTCGCCGACACACGTCAGGATGTTTCCCGAAAACTTGGCGTCGCAACCCGTCTCGAGGGCAATGAAGCCCTTTCCTTCGGCCTGGTGATCGGTCCATTTCTGGCCCATGAGCATCCAGGTATCATTTTGTGTAGGGTGTGGGAGGATGTTGGGGTTGAAGACGGGAACATGGCCGAACTTGATCTCGAAGTACTTTTTGTCTGTCGTCGACGCCGAGAAGATCCTGTGCCAAGCGGCCGTCGGCGCGAGGGGATTCGGACGGTCGTAGCTACCGACGTCCGGTTTCTGTTTCTTGTCCTCCTCACTGTCAGTTGTGGCCGGGCCGGAGCCAAGAGGCCTGCCGAGAAACTCGCCGACTCGGCCTCGGAGGTAGTCGGGCTGCGTGTGCCATAATCCAACGGTAACGAAAAGCAGTGCGACCACGGGGCAGAGCAACAGCACCAGTCGCTTGAGATCCCTGACGATCATGATATATAAAAAAAATACCAGCAAAACGAGCGACGGGTAAAAACAGACAGAGATAAAATGCCGATAAAGATGAGGACGGCAAGCAAAAGGAGAGAACTTGGGGTCGACAGGGAAAAGGCGGCCAAAGTACATGAGGCACAGTTAGCCAGATAATATCACCCAGATCCCTCCCCGTTACATCAATCCGAACCCACTTCTTTTTGCCCGCCCCCAAATCGCAATCGATAAAAAGAGAAAGCCGCGAGTGCTGAGTGCACGCATTCAGCCAGCCACCAAAGCTGTTTCCCGAGCCAGCAAATGATTCAACGACGTTTGCAGCTTAACTATCAGCCGACAGACGTGTTCGCGCTGTCATCCGTCAAAGTGTTCTAGAACACATCCGCCGGGCTAGGACACCCCTTGTCGATGATGATAACGTGTAGTGGCGCATTCAGTTCGTAATCAAAGAGACGCCCGTTCGCTGTTGCGCTCAACCGAGTTCCCCTCCCTCAGGCGTGAAGCTTTTCTCCAACTTCATGGTGAAGCGAACGACATGTGAAGGGCAAATCACTGCCCGTATTCGGTCCAGAGATCAGTTCCCGGCGCGAAACCGCTTGCGATTCTCCTGGAACTTCAGGTTTTTCTCTTTGGGCGGGAATGTGTGTCGCTGGTTTCGGTTAGTTGGCTCGAACACAAGTCCCGGGCGTGAGATCCCTGTCAGGTCCCGGGTGGGGTGCGCTGATTAAGCTTTTGTGCTCTGTTCAGGGGCCAGCCTCTCCGCGTTCTCTTCAGTCTCTCGACGCGCAACGCGCACCTTTTTGACGTCATGCTCTTGCAACAGCCCTGAGCTCACTTGGGCAAGAAGCATACCACTTTATTTAGTGCCTCAAAGATGAAATATTCAGTGTCTCCTCTATGGATTGTATATGAACCTGCCGTGTATGTATATGTCTTCCCCTCTCCATGGCCATCAATATGCTGTCAAAAGAAAATTTTACAATAATTCCTCATCCAAAAAAAATTTGCCATCCAAAGAGCAATACGGGTATCCAAGGCGTCGCCGAAGCGTGGTCCTCGGTTATTTACTCCGGTAACTTTGTTGGTTTGGTTGCCGTCGTAGTAGACTTGTACAGCCACTGCGGGAACCTGACGCTGGGTTCGTCAAACATCCTTGTGACAATCTCGGCGAGCCATAATGTCAGCGGTAAGAGGATGATGTGTGGCGCCAGAAAGCTCAGCTCCATGCCCATGGGTCCCGTCTTGGGAAGCTCCCAGATGTTGACCCACTGAGGAAGGTTCTTCACTCGGTGCTCCTCCCACCACCCAACTGCCGCGTAGAGCCGATCTCCCACCGTCCAGATCACCGGGCCGTGGACGAGATAGAAAGCAAACGATATCCTCCCCATGTGCTGACAGAACCGTGTCTCAAAGAAACGCTTGACCCATCCGATGTGTGGGATGGCAGCCACCAGCATGACGGCTGCAAAGAAGAGGAAAAACCACTTGACGTCGTAGATGGACTGCGACTTGAGGAATGACAAGTAGTACCACCCCGGGTTCTTTCTCAACTCCTTCACATCCGCGCTGTGAGCCGGGATGCCCCCAAGCCACATGGCGATGAAGAAGCAGTGGTACATGATGATCATCTTGTACGGTCGGAGTCGCTCAAAAAAGGCCGGGAGCTCGTTCTTGCTGGCGAGTTGTTCGACGTCGCTGATGAACATGCCCGCAACAAAAAGGGCACAGTACCACCCATCCACGATGAACATGAAGTACCCCATCAGCCCGATTTGCAGCCACAGCCGCGCGTTTCGTGTGCACCTCGCAAAGGCAAGCGCCGCCGTGTACACGACGATGGACCCTTTCATCTCGACAGGGATGGACCAGAGGTGGAAGTTGTAAGACAAGATCTCGGCTCTGGTGTGGAAGATGAAGGTGAAGTTTTTGACCTCACAGTACCACCCCCAGATCTCCGCGCCCAACGAGGACGCCCTCTTCAGAGGTAAAACCCAGATGTTGAAGACGTAGGTGAAAACCATGTAAATAAACGTTGTGGTGATTAATGGGATGTAGAGCCGCAGCCATCGCCGAAACAACGCGGATCCCAAATTGTCAGCAAGCTTTGCCTGGTCGCCTGATTGGATCAAGCTCATGGGCTTCATCGAGAGGACATATCCCGAGATGACGAAGAAGGTAGCCACGGCAAAGTGGCCGCCGTGGAAAAAGATGCGGACGAAGGGCAAGGCTACGAAGTAGCAGTAGCCATCGTAGCAAAACGAGGACTCGAAGAACAGCCTCTGATCGGGCACGTGAGCCCAGAGTTGGTGGTGGTGAATGTAAACAAGAAAAGCGGCAAAGCCCCTAAGGCCATCGAGATATGCCGTCGGTCGTAGTTTGTCTGATTGCCCATGTGTCCTCGGCCATGGGCTGAGAAGTCGCCATATCTTGTTGACCCGTAGGGAAGCCAGCATCGATATCACGGCCGAGAGTGGGCCTGATGAGGCGTACCGATGCTTCCCCTGTCTGGACTCCAGCTCAATCACGTCGCTGGGCATCGTGGGCGACGGTGGTTGAGCGGAATCATGAAATGAAAGTTTCTCTCTGGGGAGTGGCTGGAACCCTCGTGAATGTCGTCGTCGTTGATGAGTTGCCGTTGCAAAAAGGTTGGAATTTGTGAAAAGGGGGGCTTTATCGCTGCTGACGGTTTGTTGTGCCCAGAACACTCAATGCAACCCTGGCTTCAAGGGAGGTGATTGGACGTTTGCGTCCACACCCAAGGTCTTGGAAGGATCAGATTCAGGGCCAGGTTTCTCCAGCTTTAATCGCCACGGCTGGCCTGATGCGACAACGGAATGCCGTCTCTCCAGAGGGAAGGGCCGCGTGAGGATGGATAAGACAACATCGCGACAGTTTAAAAAGAGCCTGGACGCGTTAAAAACATCTGTTTGTGGAGGTCGAGATTGAGCTGTGGGGAGCCAAGACATCAAAAGCGAGCACAGCAAGGTGGGAGTTACATAATCAGTGAATACTTTCTCCCTAGACCACATTCCTACATCGCACTTTACACCGGGCAATTGCATGAGAAGCATTCGCATTCCCTCCCCTCCTGTAATTTACGTCGCTGGAGATTATCGCTTTGAACTAACGGTTGAGCATTTTCACTTTTCGACTCGTCCTCTGTCTCGACACCTGACAACAGACAACAGCAGAGGACCGGGGTAGGAGCGGAGCAAGCCGCCATCGCGGGGGGCACTCCTTGCTTTCCCCATACTCTTGGCACTGTTGCGCCGAGAAGAGCACAAGGTCTGATATCCACCTCGACATGATGCTATTCTCTGATATCAGGCTGTCAAATAGCTACGGTTTGTGATATCACTATGCTAATCGTTCTCTACACTATAGGAATGCCCTGGTTTGAGCTTTCATTGTGCCTGTTCGGTATGCATGTGTTCGCTGCCTTCAAAAACAAGTGCGGAGGCATCTTCACATGCTGGCTGAAGGCCATCTCAAGTCCCGCGGCTCAATCCAAACTGGAACCAGCTCCGCGCCCACCATGCAGGTGATGGCGCCTCCCCATCGATCTCAACTGCTGGGGAAGCGGAGAAATCGAGGGGGAAAGGCAACCAAGACAAGCTCAACGGCAGCACCAGTGCAACCCTCACGCATCATCATCCTTGCCGGCCCACCTGCCACTTTCTGGTAGAGATCGCTGTGCGGTACCTTGTGCCTTCCAGCCTGGGAGGCTGAAGCATCGTCACTGGCCACGGCAGCATGGGAGATGGAGAGGGCCTTCACCATGGCGCCTCTCCGCACTGAGACAGTCCTTGAATCTCCACCACCCGTGTCAGTAGTTCCAGCGCCGGTCCTCTGAGCCAGGGTGTCGCTCTTATAAGCCAACCTCTAGGATTGGCCAGAGAGATGATCAGAGAGGGACTGCCTCCAGCAACTGGACCTGATCACATCCTGTTCCTTGGACAGACCCCGGCACTACACCTTCTCTCCCCGCCGTGACATTCAGCCATGTGCGGGCAGCCTGCTGGAGCACGCCCCCCAGATTCTAGTACTCCTCGGCAAAGCTTGTGACCGACCTGGCAGCCCGCGCCCCCTTTGATATCCTCTTATTATTCGTTCGTCTCCCCTCTCCAAACCTGACCTCCATGCGTCGTCCGGTACCTGTCAAGTAGGCCAAGACGTTGCAAAGACCGTCTTGACAGCGCAAACCACACACCAGAGCCGCCCATGATGAAGTGGAGGCCAGCCAGGTTGAGCTCGCCGCTCTCACCACTCCTGCCAACAACCCCCTTGGCCTCTCCGACTCTGAGCGTTCCCTCCAAACTCCGAAACCGGATTCCCTCGCAGATGAGGAGGACCTTCCCGGCCTACATCCTCATCGTCACCCTTCTCATCCTCCTCTTCAAAGCCGAAGTCTTTCCCTCCCAGCCAGCACCAGTCGGCTCCTCCTCCTCCGCCATCACGAGGAGAAGCCACCTTCAGAAACCCCTCGGGAGCGGCAGCTCCTCTCACCACCAGTCACCGCAACAAGCCGGCGACTTCCCCAAGAAGATCTGGCAAACCTGGAAGGTCGACCCGTACAACTTTGCCAAGCGGGACAAGAACACGGCCCGGACGTGGACGAGCAAGAACCCGGGGTACCGCTACGAGGTGCTCACCGACCACAACGACCTCCTCTATGTCGAGTCCAAGTACGGGTCCGGGCCCGGCGGTCTCGACCGTCCAGACATTGTCGAGTTTTACAAGACGGTCACGGCGCAGATCATCAAGGCGGACTTGCTGAGGTATATGATTATGTATGCCGACGGGGGGGTTTATGCGGATATTGATGTCGAGGCGCTGAAGCCGGCCGAGCGGTTTATTCCCACGAGGTATAATGTCACCGATATCGACATGGTGATTGGGGTGGAGATTGACCAGCCCGAGTTCAAAAAGCATGAGATTCTGGGGGGGAAGTGCATGTCGTTTTGTCAGTGGACGTTTATGTGCAGGCCTGGGTTGCCGGTGATGCTGAAGCTGATTGAGAACATCATGAGCTGGTTGGAGGAGCTGGCTAAGCAGCAGAATGTGAGTAGTGTTGGGGAGGTGGAGTTGGCGTTTGATGAGGTGATTAGCGGGACGGGACCGTCGGCGTTCACGGGGGCGATTTTGGAGGATATGAATTCCAAGAGGAAGGGGAAGGGCGGGCAGAAGATTACGTGGGACAATACTTTCCATAATTTGGACGAGTCGAAGCTGGTGGAGAGGGTGTTGGTGCTGGATGTGGAAAAGTTTGCAGCTGGTCAGGGGCATTCGAACAGTGGGAATCATGACGCGAGGGGGGCGCTGGTGAAGCATCATTATCATGCGAGCAACTGGCCGAGCAAGCACCCTAGGTTCAAGCACCCGGCGTATGGGGAGGTGGAGAGGTGTAATTGGGACGCCGAGTGTGTGAGGAAGTGGGATGAGGATGTCGCCCAGTGGGATGGCCTCTCGGAGAAGCAGAAGAAGAAGATTTTGGACCGGAAGCAGAAGGAGTATGAGCTGGAGATGGAGAGGTTGAAAAAGGAAAAGGAACAGGCCGAGGCGTTAGAGAGGCTGGGACGGGCGGAGAGGGAGAGGAAGAAGCGTGAGGAGGAGGAGAGGCTCAGGAAGAAGGAGAGGATGGAGGAGGTTTATCGGAAGGCGGTGGAGGAAGACAAGAAGAAGAAGAATCAACAGATCTTGCTGGAGGCTGCTGGACTAGGACATAAGGAGTCGACGCCGCCTGGGCCTGGGTTTGTTGCTCCGGCTCCATTACCTGGACCTGGTGTGTTTCCGCCTGCATTATGACGAAGGGATGGCGAGGGGTGTTGAGATATTGAGCGAGTTAGACTTGATTTTATGGCAGGAAATAATAATGTATTAAGATGATTCCCTATGGCATTTGTGTGACTGTGGCTGATGGTGTCTGCTCCAATCAGGGTGTCCATCTTCACACTCTATTTGACGGGTAACTGCAGGCCAATGAACGACAGGGGCTGGTTGCCCCTCTTTTGGTAAGCGCACACCGGGACATCCCTTGCGACTCAGGTGCACGGATCAGCTTGAATCAGGCACCAAACCGCCCGCCGCCGAGAGTGGAGCGGCGCCACCCCAACCTTAATTATTTCCCCCCAGATTCCAGCCATCAATTCCCCCACACACGACACCAGACACGACACATTTCACGTCCACCTTCAAACGGCTGGCTGTGTGGGAACAGAGAGACACACAGACATCATCGTCCGATACAACCCTACAACATGAACAGCCGCAACGTCTATCACACCTATGATCCGGCGGTCGACGGGGATGAGACAGATGGCTTTGTTACTGCCTACCGAGAGTGGGAGGAGTCCGCTCATCGCCATAACGCTATAAGTCAGGACTTCGCCAAACAGTTCCAGACCCTGTGGCAAAAGTGCCACGAGCTCGAAACAGAATGCCTGGAGCAAAAGAAAACAGTCAAGCTCTGGCAGCAGGAGGGTCGGAAGATGGAGCGTGAACTCAACTATTACAAGTCTGCTGCTGTAAGGATGGAACCTCGCCCTCCGCCCCTCATCCACAGGCTGACCCCGGGACCCCTAGGAAAATGCTGGCTTTGCCTTTGTTATTATTGATGGTGATGGCGCCGTCTTTGACGAAGAGTTAATTGCCCTTGGCGAGGAAGGCGGTAAAAAGGCTGCCCATGAGCTACACAAGCACCTTAGGGAATATATGCAAGAGGAATGCGAACTGCACAACCTTGACAATATATTTGTTCACGTCGTCCTTAACGCCCAAGGCCTTTCCAGCGCTCTCGTTCAGTCAGGAACCCTGCCAACCGGCGACTACGCCGCCGTGACCAAGTTTGGCCGTGGCTTCTGTCGCGCCCAGCCCCTCTTCTCCTTCACTGATGTTGGCGGTGGCAAGGAGCAGGCCGACCACAAAGTTCGCAAGCTATTCGAAATGATGGAGAAGAACATCCAATGCAAGTTCCTTGCTCTGGCCGGCTGCCACGATAACGGATACGCTACCTTCTTGGAGTCGTACCGCAATAATCCCAAGATTCGCCTTCTCGAGACCACCCCGGCCGCGGCTGACTTTCGGAACTGTCACTTTGATCGTTTCTCTATTCCAACTGTCTTCCGCTCCGAAGCTGTCCCCAGCAAGCCCGGCTCATCCAGGCCTGTCACCAACAAGCTGGCTACCGTCACCACTCAGGCTATGATGAATTCTCCCAGTCCTAAGCCTCCTTCTCCCGCCTTGACGACCGCCTTCAGGCCCAAGCCTGCCGAGGCCACTAGCAATGGAGGCAACAGTTATGCGGCTATTGGCAAGGCTGCTCCTAGTCAGACGTTCAGCATTGTGCCCAGCAAGAAGAAAATTACTCAACAGGCTTTTATACTGTTTAATAGGGATGACGAGCGTGTCGATGCCCCTCTTCCCAAGGCCGACCCCCTGGTCGTTAAGAGAATGGAGGAGCAAGCCAAGGCAATCGGGGCCAACTTTTGTAACAGATACCACCTCTCGCCGAATGGCACGGGTTGTAAAGCTGGCGACAACTGCAGTTACTACCACTCCGAGACCAAGCTCAGCAAGCAGGAGATATTGGCCCTGAAGCACAAGACCAGGAAAATTGTCTGTAATAACGGTAGCATTTGCGACGACTTTTCTTGCAACTTAGGGCACCATTGCCAAAGTCCGGTCGGTTGTTACTTTGGCTCCGAGTGCCGATTCTCCAAATTTCACGGCATGGACATTGTGAGTCTTTTGGTGTCTTTAGGTGCTATTGTTGTCGTGGCATTTTGGCTAACAGCATGCAGACTCCGACCCTTAAGGTCTATGAGGACGGCACAAGAGAGGTCATCTCTAACTAACCGCACCAGCCCCGCGGACCGGGCGTTGTTGGATTATAGTATTATTTATAAAGTATGACCGGATCCATGCTTGCTCTTGATGCGAGCTGGCTGGCTATACGCGTTGGGAACTCAGGCGTTGGAGGCCCGATGCAGAGTTTGCAACAACTCAAAAGAATAATGCGTTGATACAACGTCAAAGCGGCCTGATTCATGTTGGATTTCACAGCGGGATGTATGGTCAGCGCACTCAGTCTTTACTTTATGTAGACCCATCAACTCGATGATTTCTACTGAAAGGGACACCGTCTCGTGCCGTCACTTGTGAGATACCTTGTGGATTGAGAAACAGTCCAATTGTCAACCAGGTCCGCGCTCCTTCGCTTCGTCCCTCTAGCTCCCTCTCCTCCTTTTCTGACCCCTCCCAGACTTGTCCCTTCCCCTTCTTGGCCGCTTCGCCGACGTAGGTCCGCCACCTGGCGAGTCCCCCGCACCGTCGACCTGGGTCAGTTCGAGACTGATGTCTTCTTCCTCCTCCGCTTCCCCAGCATCTGTCCCTCCACCGACATTGCCGCCCGGTTCCGCGTCGTTCTCCGCACCACCGCCAACCACAGAAACGCCCGGCTCGGCACCAACATCATCATCATTGTTATTATCATCGTCGTCCGATCGAAAGCCGTAGTGATCATCAGAGTCGTCATTGATGGTCATGTTGAAGGAGGGATCCTCAAGGTCATCCTCATCCTCTGTGTCGATGTGGTTTGCAGGATCGTTCAGCAGCAGCCTCTCCGTATTTCTGTCCTTTGCGTTTCCCAAGTACTTCCCCAAGATTATCTGAAAGGCCGTCCTTGCGTGGCCCGGCGCCTCCACCCTCTTCTCATTCAGCACGTGGTTGAAGAGCGTCGCGCAGGCCCAGAACCGGCCGACGTGTATGCCCGGGTTGTCCTGCCAGTCCCCTCTGGTGTTCCTCCCGATTATCTTGCTCACGTCGGGGTTGTTTTTGTGTTTTGACAAGCCCCTTACGAGCAATCCGGCCATGTAGCCCAGGCGCCTGCCGAGGACGGGGTGTTTGACGTATTCCTTTGCGGCTTTGACGTTTGGGAGGTTGAAGATTTGGCCCTTGCCTGTGGTGCCCCATTTGGTGCCCTTTAGGCAGGGGAGCATGCAGTAGTGCCAGTGGTGCCGAAGGCTGGTTCTTTGCCTTTTTTTGATGTCGGCGTAGCAGGTTTGCTCGTGGGTTTTTCCTTGGATGGAGTCCTTGTCGGCGAGGTTTTGGCATTTGACGAAGTGGTCGAACTCATCATCGACGGGGTTGTCGGGGGGGCCGGTTGGATCTGCGGACATGGTTTCTGACGTGGGGTTTTGGTCTTGCGAGGGGGAAAGCGGAAGCGAAAGTTTGCAAAGACACTGCTGGTCTTGCGAGTTGAGGTTGGGGAAAAGGTTGGTTGCGGAGATAATGAAGCAAAGGCGTAGAAAGGCTCGATCAACAAGTCAGAGAGGACTTGTGCTTTGCCTTTTCAAGAACAAGTAGCGGACAAAGAAAGGGTCTCCGCCTCCGAACGAAGTCGGTCTCGCAAACAAAGGGCCGCCTGTCCCCCATTCCGGAACAACGTGTCGAGATCAGAATAAAGAAAGATTTCTTTTCCTTGGAGCGGAAAGAGCCATTGTCAAAAAACACGCCAAAACGGGATAAAGGGGGGGAGGGGGGGTTGGCTAACAAATGCCTTGATTGTGTGTTACCAACTCCAACTTTGTCTCCGATCCAACCCCCTAATCCAAGTAAACAAACCACCACCCCCTTTTCCCCTTCAAAAGAACAAAGCCCTCCCCTTTTTCCCTTGGCTACTCACTCACCCCCTCCCCACCAAAAACTCATCAAACCACCCCACCGCCTGCAAAAACGCCCCCTCCTTCCCAAACCTCTCACTCTCCACACTATAGTTCGCCCTCACCGCAAACCCATGCGGCGTCCCCCCATAAACACCAACCTGATACCTCCCCCCGGCCCCCAGAAGCAACCCCTCCACCTCCGCCCTCCTCGCCGCAGTAAGCAGCTCATCCCTATCCGCCGCCGCGACACTGACCGGCTTTTCCACCCCGCTGATCTCCTCATCAGTCAGCAGACTCGGGTGCGCGGCAAAGGCTACATCTGCCCCCCCCGGGGAAGGGTTGACAACCCGGAGTGCGTACCGCCCCCCAAAGCAGTAGCCCGCCGCGGCGATACTCGAGATGTTGAGGCTGCCGCGGAGGTGGGAGATGGCGGAGGCGATGATAGGGTCTGTGACGGGGGGTTGGTGAGCTGCTAAAAACGCCGGGATGGAAAAGTTGGCGGAGGCGGGGTCGTTGATGTCCGACGGGGCGGGGGAGCCAGCAAAAAGGTCTGGGACGAGGGTGAGGTAGCCTGCCCGGGCGAAGGAGTCGGCTAGCAGCTTGTTTTGGAGGAGGTTGAGGCCGAAGACGTCGGTGAGGAGGAGGATGGCGGATTGGGACCGGGGTTTGGTGCGGGGGGATTTGGGGGGGGCGGGGAGATGTAGACTGTTACTGTGGGGGGGTGTTAGTGATAGGACAAAGAAAAAAAAAAAAAGGGGGGGGGGTTGTAGGGGGATATACGGTTGTTGGCGATCTTGATCTCTTTGCCTGCTGGCTCGCCGGTGTGAGCGAGGATGGAGGCGTCGATGGGACCGCCGGTGTTCTTTTTGGCTCCGGGGTCGGCTTGGACGGCGCCAAAGAGGAGCAGGGCGCTCGTGATGATGGAGGAACGCATGGTGTTTGATGTCGATGGGTTGAGGCCGGAAGGGAAGTTGCGTCTTCCATCAACGGGACGAGACGCCTATAATATATAAGGAGGCGACATCGTCAACCTTTCCTACCAGGGTCACCATGACGATCAGGGCCCTTGCATGCAATTGATTACCTGCATCACATCCATCCACACCCGAGCATCTTTACCGAAGAAGCAGAATAAAACCGGCGAGTTTCCCGATTGGGATCCGGGTTTTCCAATGTACCTATTTTGCCGTCTGCTCACCATCGGGATGTTGGATGTTCCCTACATTGTAAAGTCCGCAGGCTAGCACCTAAAGCCGATGGCCCGGTACTATTGTCACATCTTCTCATGGCCAACATTCCCTCGCTACCAAAACTCATAGGTTCTGTAGCGCAGTACCTGGCCACTTGCAAGCGCACGAGTGAACTACGCTCTTTGGATTGTATGGTAATAAATCCTCAGAGCGACTACCCCTCCCTGACGTAACAGTCAACGGTGTTAATACAACCCAAGAAACGGCTTATATCTCTGTCCCAATTAACAGGTGCCTGCGCGGGCTCTCGCCGAAGCCACCGCCCTCCTCTCCTCCAGATCAACAACTGCCGGCTAATCTTCCCAACCACCTCGCTGGTCCACGCGTACACACGGCGCATGCGTTAGTTGCCTCCGGGTCTGCTGATACTCATTAAAATCTATTCTTTAGCCCTATCAAGACATTATCGTCATCAACACCATCACCCACACCATCCCCTCATCGTTTGTACACAACAGGGCGTCGTCACCAACGCCCCCATGAGTGTACACCCCAAACTTTCCAACACATCCAGTTGTCCGTTGCAAGCATGTACACATTCCCGCTGCTCCGTCTATCATACGCCTTCATGAGATTCATCACGCCACTACACTGGGCTCGTCATACTTCATCCCCAGCAACGGCTTCATAACCGCCTGATCTGCCAGCCCTCCCTCTCAGTGCATCCATCACAGCCGGACTCTCATACATCTCCGTGTAGTTCACCGGTTGTCCACCGAGCATCGCGGCGCCCGTCTCCCTCTTGCCGAACAACGGCGCAGGGTCACACCAAAAGTCCTTGCAGTTGGTGACGCAGCCGCGGTTGTAAGGGTTTCTGCTCTTTCGCTTGTTGGCTGGGTTGGTAGCAGCTCCCTTGCCGCGGGCTGTTCGCATAAAAATGTCAACTCCGAGGAGTCGGCTCATTGTCTTGAGGATGCCACCATGTCTGTGGCCATGCTTGTGGCCGTGACCACCTGCGCCGGCGGCGGATCCGGAGGGAGGTTGCTGTGTCGGATCCAGTGGGGCGCCAGTCGAGGTGAAAGCGGATGCCAACGAGGTGGCAGAAGTGTGGTGGACGCCAAACATGTTCTCGTAGGTCGTCATGGCGCGGGCGAGCTGAATCAGCTGGACAGACAGAAGCATGGACACCCAGACAAGCTGGAGCGATGCCCAGATGGCCGTCAGCATCGTGTAAGCGTCGGCGTTGACGACCTTGCAGATGGAAGGGGCGAGAAGGTTGCATTCTTCCGAGGCATCGGGTGACACAATGTTGAAGTAACGGTAGGTGAGAAAGTCGTAGATGATAATGGCGAGGGTCAGGTTGATGAGGTACATGAAGAAGTGGCGGTGGTTGTTGATGCCGACGCAGTTGTAGACCCACGGGCAGTGATGGTCGTGTTTGGCAACACAGCGCTGGCACCTACGGCAGTGCTTGCTGCGCAACGGAGTCCGAATCATGCAAGTAACACAGAAATGGGCCTCGTCGTACTTCCACTGGCTGATCAGCTCATCAATGACCGCTCTCTGCTCCGCAATACCGTTCATCTTGGGTACGAATCCGGGATCGTCGACCATGGACCTGACGTAGAAAAACCCAGTCAAGCCAAGGGTCACGGCGAAAAGGAAGTTGAGCAGGTAGGTCCCATCTTCGCCAAATGCAGTGGTGGGAAAGACAGTAAACAGCCAGTTGAGCCCTACCCAGAAGAGCGAAGCGGCAAAAATACCGGTCATCCAGGGCTACATTCAAATCAGCAAGAACCTCCGCAGACAACAGGCAGCATAGGGGGAAGCTTACCGTCTTCTCAAACGACCTCATATCAGGTGGCGCATAGGCGATAACCTGTTGGCCAACCCACTGGATCGAATAAGCCACAATAAGCCCGATAGGAATGCCCGCGTAGACCGGCATCCCAGCAAAGATGTGCAAAGTCGCCCAGACCAGGACGAAGGGCCACAGGAAGAAGAACTTGGTCGTGAACCCCCTCCTATCCTGCAAAAGGTAGCTCGATCCCGGCCAGCTCGGTATTATCGCATTGGCGTCCTCATCGTAGCCGCACTCTTGGAGGGCCTTGTGCCATGCGCCTGCCGTGTTCAGCTCCTTAGCTGTGATGGAAGGTGTCTTGCCCGTCGTGGTCTTGGCGAACCGATCGGCGCCGTACTCGAGGAGCTTCTGAACACACCCAGCGCTTCCCTTTACGAGTGCCCAGTGCAGAGCCGTAAAGCCTTGCTCGTCCTTGGCGTGAACGCTGGCGCCCCATCGTAGAAAGACGTCGACGCAAGCTGGATAGCCCTTGTAGGCAGACCACATAAGACCGGTGTGGCCGTAGGCATCTTCCACATCCACCGGTATGCCCTGGTGTAATAACAGGACAATCAGAAGAAGGTTCCCGTTAAAGGTGCTGATGTGTAATGTGTTGTATCCCTGAGCATCGGAGATCAAGGGGTCGGCGCCGTGTTGGAGCAGTAGGTGGACGGTGTAGTAATGACACCGCTGAGCAGCCCATTGTAATGGTGTGGCCACACTCTCGCCTCCTTTTCGGTTGATCTCGGCGCCGCGGCCGATCAGGAACTTGCACATGGCATACTGGTTGTTGATGGCAGCCCACTGCCAAGAAGAGAAATTGTCAGCTTCATCCAGAAAGAGCTCGGCAGAAAAATAACAAACATGTAATGGGGTTATCCCCTCGCCGTCGGTGTAAGTCGCATCGTAGTCGCCCGTCTCGAACAGCTTCTCCATGCCGGCAATGTCACCCGTCCTTGCCATCTGCATAATGTCACTCTGGGCTGGCTCCCCGTCGCCGGGGAGGTTGCCCAACTCGACCTCATTGTTGAGCTTTGGGGTGGCTGTGTCCGACTTGGATGGAGGTTGGGCGGGCGCGCCGTTCGCCGAAGGGGTCGCTGATGCTTCGGGACGTTGCGCCATCGTTCAGGATGGGCTTCTGTGGGGTGCTGCCTCCTGAATAATCCGGTCCGATCTCGAGTGTTCAGTGGTGGGCAGTGGGTTGACCCCTGGCCGCTGCTCTGTTTCGGTGCCCTGATCGATGGCGTTTAGTAGATCCGGATGGGGCACCAAAGAAGAGGAACTGGGCTGGACATGCCACAAAAGATGGTGAAAGAATCAATGACGTTGGTTGAAGACTAGAATCTTTCCCCAGGAATTTCTTCAGCGACAGGAGCACAGGAGCCAACAACTGTTGCTTCTGCATGCGCGAACGACGCAGCGAGGCTGAGCCAGGGTCTCCTTTTGCATCTCGGGCGCTGATTTGTCAACCACTGCCTTGGTGGTGTCGGGTCTTGTTGCGGGAACCCCACCACTCCCACCTACGGCTGTGCGTCTGACCGCCACTGACAGCCCTGAGCAGCCCCACAGAAGCCCCATAGCGCGCGTCTGTTTCTTCTCTGCCCTCGGCCTTGTGGGGCCGTTGACCGCGAAGTGCTACGTAACGAACAACTCTTAAAATTCCCATGAGCCGATCGGACCACGCTGTCGGATGACGGGTGGCCCCATATCAACACACTCGGATCTCAACCTCCCGGACCCAGCCAATCTACAGGGTCAATCGCGCCAAAGAATAAGAGTCCAGCTCTAGCTCCCTGTCCTCAAACCACCTCACCCAACACCTTCTCTCCCTCTCCTGGAAAGGACATCCTCAACCATCATGTCCCTCCAACAAACCCTCAAAGACCTCCTCGAGGCGTCCCTCACCCCCTCCCCAACCGTCATCCTCTTCGGCCTCGCCTTCTGCCTCCTCGCCCCCATCCTCCTCCACTTCCTCTACTCAACCGCAACCCCCTACACCACCCTCCCCTCCGTCCTCCTCCTCGGCCCCCCAGGAGCAGGCAAAACAGCCCTAACCACCCTCTTCGAGCGCGGCCCCCTCGACCTCCCCCTCGCAAAAACCCACACCTCCCAAGTCCCCTCCTCCATCGAACTCTCCATCAACTCCGACGACCCCTCCAGCGCATCCTACAAAACCAACCTCGACGAAGCAGGCGCAACAGCCAAAAAATTCCTCTTGGTCGACACCCCCGGCCACCCCAAACTCCGCGCCTCCTCCCTCGCTCGTTTGAACTCTGCCGAACCAACAATCAAGTCCTCCCTCGTCAGCGACGGCGGCGCAAAGTCCAAGATCAAGGCCGTCGTCTTCATGGTTGACGCCGCTGCGCTCGCAGATGGTGACGCTCTCCCGTCAACCGCGGAATACCTCTACGACGTGCTCCTCACTCTACAGAAGCGCTTCCACAGCCGGAATGGTAGTCGCGCGCCGGCGTCCATGCCTGTCTTGGTGGCGGCGAACAAGCTTGACTTGTTCACCGCTCTGCCCGCGGCGCTGGTAAAGTCCAACTTGGAGGCGGAGCTGGGGAGGATCCGGGCGGCGAGGAGCAAGGGGTTGTTGGATTCGGGTGTAGGGCAGGATGATCTCGCTGCTGGGGAGGAAGGGGACTGGCTTGGGGGGGACGGGAGCGAAAAGTTCTCGTTTGCGCAGATGATGGAGTTTGACGTGGATGTGGATGTTATTGGAGGGAATGTCACTGGAGATGGGCCGGGGGCCGAGAAGTGGTGGAAGTGGATTGGGGAGAGGGTATGAGGGAAAAATGTATGATGTTTTTTGATGTCAAAAGAGGGCAACGGAAATATCTCCTGCTTGATTATCACAAGCAGGGCGCGTGGATGGGTAATGAACAGGGCGGCAAAGCATGATCTAGGAACAGGTACAAACTTTTAATGCAAATCAATATAAACTTGTAATTGTAGTTTATGGGTATAAACAATGCATCACAAAATGCCATCTCCCAAACCACCTCTCTCCCCATTTTGCACGGGTTGAGCCCTAAAAAGTACGCCGACCAGATGCTACCAAGTCTAAGAGTAGTCGCTTTCCCAAACCACACCGAAGATGTTGAGTCTTCTCGGTTCTTCTTTCTTTCCCAGCGTACATCTACGGAAAAATGGAGACGCAAAATGCCACAAAAAAAAGAAACAAGAAATTCACACAAACGCCATCCCTTGACACCCCAACTTTTCCACCTCTTTCTACTTGTGCTTGACCATGTAGGTCAACAGATCCACCTTGGTGACGACGGCAACAGGCTTGGATCCGTCCTCGGCCTTCTCCGTGACGATAGCCGCGCTGTTCCACTCGAGGAATCTGCTGAGCGCCGACAAAGGAGTGTCCATGGTGATCTCCACAAACTTGCGCTTCTTGTTCTTAAGCTCGGAACCAAACTCGCGGGGGTCAGTGACAACCTCATCGATGCGCTTGAAGTTGAACATGACGTCGCTGACGGGGCACTTGGGCGAGACGCGGCCCTTGGAGATGTAGCTGAGCATGTTGCCAAGAGTAACAAGACCAGCGAGCTTGCCACCAGTAGGAGTGAGGACCGGGAGCTGATCAAAACCCTTGTCACGCATCATCTCGATGGCCTCGGTGCATGGGCTGTCAGCAAGGACCGAAGAGACGGGCTTGAGGCGAAGGGCGCGGACGGTGGCACCGCCGTAGGGGTCGTTCTGGCTGGGGGTGTGGGGAGTAGCGGAAGCGGCATCGCCGCCGCTGACGTTGGTGTCGTCATTGGGGAGAAGGTCGTTGGCCGCAAGCCAGTCATCGTCGGCGAACTTGGAGAGGTAGGAGCGGATGCTGTCAGGGAGGACGACAACGACAACGTCACCCTTCTTGAAGCCAAAGTCCTTGACAGCCTTGAGCATGGCCACCATGGCGCTGCCAGAGCTGCCACCGACCAACAAGCCCTCCTCGGCGATCAGACGGCGCGCAAGCTTGAAAGACTCGCGGTCATCAGTCTTGTACCACTTGTCCACAAGCTCGCGGTCCAAGACATCGGGAATAAAATCATAGCCAATACCCTCCACCTTGTAGGGCAGGTTGGCCTTCTCCTCGTTCAGGGACTCGGGAACAGCAAGGATACTGCCATGGGGATCGGCAGCAATGACCTTGATGTTTTTGTTGTGCTTGCGCAAACCCTTGGCAATACCGCTGATGGTGCCACCGGTACCAGCACCCGCGACAATAGCCGTGATGTTACCGCCAGTCTGAGCCCAGATCTCCTCGGCGGTGCCGAACTCGTGCGCGCGCGGGTTGTCGACGTTGGTATACTGGTCGAGAATGTGGGAGTTGGGGATCTCCTTGAGCAGACGGCGCGCAACACCGATGTGGCTTTCGGGGCTGTCCCACGCAGCCTGCGTGGGTGTGCGAATGATGGTGGCACCGAGGGCGCGGAGGACAGACACCTTCTCGGCGGACATCTTCTCGGGAAGGGTGATGATGGTCTTGTAGCCCTTGATAGCGCCAACCAAAGCGAGACCAATACCACTAGTTTCGCATTAGCACCCACAGGAAAGAAAGAGAGGCGCAGAATTCTTACGTGTTGCCACTGGTAGGCTCAATGAGAGTGTCGCCAGGCTTGATACGTCCGCTCTTTTCGGCCTCCTCGATCATGCGAAGGGCTATCCTGTCCTTGACACTGCCGCCGGCGTTGAACAGCTCAACTTTGGCGTAGACCTCGCACTCGATGCCGAGGGACTGGGGGATCTTGTTGAGGCGCACAAGCGGCGTGTTGCCGATGAGCTCGGTCGCAGACATCTTGATGTCTGACTTGGCCACCAGCTTGTCGAATATGGGAATTGGGACCTGCGACACAAGGCCACGGTGGTTGGCACCGTTCTGGTTCGACATTTTTGCGATCGCTGCTGTGGAAGGGAAGACTGTCTGTCGTGGACTGGGAGACCGGAATATTTTATGGTGGGGGCGGGGTTGGCGGTTTCCAGATGTTTTTCAGACGGGGAGGTCAAAGAACGAACAGGAGGAGAGGGACAGGAGGGGGACTGGAACGGGAGGACGGCAGCAAGCAAAGAAGAAGAAGAACAAGAAGAAGAAGAAACAAGAAGAAGCTAATTGACTTTGCCACGGTGGGAGAGGGCAGAAATTGAAGGCTGGATGGGGTGATGGCATGCAAAAAAACCATCGGTGGATTTGGTAATGGGAAGCCAGGCTGACCTTGCTGCATCCGTCCTCCACCGAAGCCGATGGTATGCGCCACCGACCCTGAACCTTGAGGGCTTCTTCCGCGCTGCCCAGCCTTCCGGAACCGACCGCCTGCAGGGGTTGAGATGTCAGATGCCCCCACTATAAAGGTTTCGAGAAGGATGCCATTTCAGCACGTGTGAGTGGGAGTGCCGTGTGCTAACAGCTTCTGGTGGATATTACTGGTCCAAATGATAGTGTCCTGCTGCCGAACCTGGAAGGCTTCGCGCAATCCCGCATCGAACGTGCCCGAGATCCGCCCCTTCGTCTGCATGGAAACCGTGGGGTCCCCGAACCCATCAAGTTGCAACGGCTTTGCTCGATCACTCTTCTATCATTGTTCTAAACATTACGGAGTAACTACGGTATCGACGAGAAACAAAACAAAAAAATCCCACGTCCCACGCTTTTCACACCAACCCTCTTCAAGCCCACTCCCGCGTCACGTTGACAGCCCTGCAGTCCTTCCCATCCGGCAGACCGCCCGATACCCAGGTCAGAGCATCACCATAGTTGTAATTGCCATAAACCGTCGCACAAACGAACCACTTGTAGTAGTTGGCACCGCTCCAGGTATTCTCATCCGTGATGACGGGGCTGAAGGACCTAGCTCGCTGGAACAGCTTGCCTTCCTCGTCAAACTGAGGGCCAGACCCCTCTTCCTGCGTCGGGCTCACGATGACCGGCAGGACATTGCTTGCAAGTGAAGACTCGAGGCCGAACACGGAAGGCCAGCTCTGCTCAGGCGCCCAGTGGAGTTTCCCCGGGAGGCAGTTGAGGTTCGGGTCGTTGGTGGAGGTGGTGTTGTAGTAGAAGTTGATAGAAATGTCCGACAGGTTGTTCCCCGGGTACTTCTCCTCCAACAAGGCTTCAGAAACGAGTTGTCGGAAAGGGGGGCCGGCATGGACTGAGACTAGGAGAGTGTCATTCAGTCTTGCGTCGTCACTAGTGAGTCGGAGATGGAAGGGGGCCGATTGCACATCATAGACGCAGTCGGCGGACTGTGCAGCGGCAACAGAGAGGGCCGCTGCAAGCGAGAGAAGTGTCTTGGAGGTAAACTGCATTTTGTTGATGAAATTCGAGGGTTTGTGGAGGGATGGTTTGATGACTGACAGAGGCAAACCAGTACTCACCAGCGTGATCATCGTCCCTTTTATACCCCGCGATCACCAAGAGATCCGAGAACCTGGCATGATTGACACCTGCCTGTACAGACGATGGCCCACTAACGTTACATTTCGTGTAGAAACCAAGATCACTCTCGTGTATGCAGCCGGAGTAAGCGACTTCATACCCTGATATTCCCGGTTAAACATAGCCTTCTCTCCGTTGGACAAAAAGCGACCATGCGGTGTCACAAAGCCGTTCGGGGGCCGACTTCACAGCCAACATCGACCACCATCCAAGCTCAGCCTCGAATTATAGTAAAATGTCTGGCCCTCACCGCTCGCAACACCCAGAACAGAAGTTGCATAATCCGTATTGCTGGGCCATGTACGTTCAGATGCTACATGCATGCAACCATCAAAATGGCCGGTTGGTCAGCCTTTCGATGACGGTTGGTATGCCCGAAGCATGCCCTCCACGAGGCAGATGTCCACATAACTCAAGTCTTGAAGTCGTGACAGGCAGTAGGCACCTCTTTGTTCAACAACCGCGGGAACGCGGGGATCTGGGTAGCAAGTTGATAGCATCATGCAACGGTAACCTGGAGATGGATCGCACAACTCGAGACAGTTTAGACTCGTACCATGCCGTTCAGGTGTGACGGAAGCTTCTGAGCGGGTGTAACGGCATGTATCTCATGATTTCGGTCCCACTAGCAGAGATGATCGCAAACATGCGTTTCTGTCTTTGCCATGCCACTATTCCAGTTTCTCCTGAACGGCAAATACAAGAAATACAATGTCCAGTTTCAAATCATCTAGACGTCGAGCAAATTGGACATGGCATTGAATAAAAGCTACAAGCAACAACCAGTTTGGGGTCGGTTAGCTACCTAGATACCCCAATACTAAGAGCTGCTGTCTCAACAATTTGTTAAATGCTATTGAATACTCTAATACAAATTCCGACTTAGGGATGGAGAGGGTTGGTGCAGTTGATGTTGAAAGTGCTTCGGGTCATCTTGACTATGAGATCAAGCACATCTCTCTCAACATCACCTTATGGCATTGCACAACTACGTATCGTCTGATTTCCTTTCATACAACCTTGGTTCTTCCAGGATGATTGGGCAAATATTCGAAAATCAATTCGAAAATCAACTGAGCGTTTGCAATCCTGTAGTTGGTGGTCACCTAGTATCTCCTATGTTGAATGCCAATTCAACAGAATACCTGCCGGTTCATAATGAGACCTGGAAGATAGACCTGATCTCAAAAGACCTAAGGCTGTCAACTAATTGCACCTTCTCGGCTTGAGATAAAATCATTCGACCACGATACCAGCAATGGTAGACCCACGCACCTCAATAGAGCCAGACTTCCTGCCTGATTGATTGTGAGTCGTAGAGGTTCTTCCCTGGGTAAGGATAAATATACCCCACTGCTTGCCAGTCTTTCTATTTCCTCTCTTCCATTTAACACCAATATCCCATCGTTCTTTTTCTTCTCTTCGATCAACAACCCTCCACATCTCAAACCGTCACCGGCCTGGTATTCGGGATGTTTTGAATTAACATCTTGTGGTCTATTCCAGTTTTGATCTTACTCTTTCTTCCCACGACCCATCGATTTTCCTCATCTCGTCTCTTTCTAGCTGCAACTCGACTCTCACAAAACCATCAAGGCAACGACACTTCCCCATCTGCCATCTGTGGCCAGACTTCAATATTTTAGTACGACTTCTTCTCGGCTATTCCACATCACTTTACTTTTATATTTCTTCGACTTCCTTTTCAGACTGCACTTCTTCACCCGTTTTTCTTTTTCTTCGACTTTTCTTCCCACCACAACTTCGACTCCTTGCCATCCCAGCTTCGCTCACCTTTTTCCAACACCCGATTTTTCAACAAGTCTTTTTTGTTTCGAAATACTGACACTTATTATGGCAGACAAATAACTCATCTGCCTAACCACAGACCTCGCCGCCAACAAGTTCAACGACGCTCAATGCTGCTCTTGCCAATGCCGCTAGACACCATTGTCGAAAACACACATGACTGACATGACTCTTTTTCAGACTTTCGCTCGATCTTTCAACCTTTTCCGTCCGACCTCAGCACATTCGACAATCGAGCTTCTGGTACCTATCTCCCTCATCCCCATGTCATTGTCTCCCCACCCATGGGATGACTCGAAGCCAAGTTGAGAGTCGCTCATGCTTGCCCCACTTCTTTCCCATTTGGTCACTTGTACACACACACAACTACCTCAACCCAGATCACGCCCCACTCACGTTATGTGATGGTCCACGTTCTCACATCTGTCTGTCTAGATAGAGCTTTCAGCAGTACACGCGAACGTAATTAGTGGGGGGGGATCTGGTTGGGGTGGTGGATAGAAGATGGATGAGGGCGAGAGGAGGGGGAGCTTTGACAGTACACGCGAAAGTACTTGGTGGGGAGGACTGTTCGACACTCGACCAGCAACACGTATGTCTGCTTTTGTTTTCTTTTCTTCTGTGAAATGCATGAGCGTCTTGAACCACTGTTGGCGGCGGCTTTGCACGACTCGACTCTTCGGCATGCCCGATCGGGCACCCTCGATCAGGCAGCATCATCAAAAAAAGAAACACACATGGTAAGTTCTTTTCCCCGTGAGTTGTGGAGAGCAGTTGTTGACATCTTGTTCAGGAACACGACCGCCGGCTAAGGATGGGAGGAAGCGAGGGATGATTGCTGGCTTGGGGATATATGATGGTTGGAATAATGCAATGAGGCTGTTTAGTGAAAGTCTCCAAGGTCTGTCTTGGCACCGGGGGTCTAGACCACCACCCTTGTCATCCTGTCCTTGGATCAATGACGTCACCCCACCTTTGACAGCCCCTCGTCCAGGAACGATCCGCTGTTCCCCTGTCGAGCTATCATGTATTCTGTTGTCTAGAACATTGCTTGATTTCCGCTCGACCTAGTTAACCTATTGTTTACAATACCACTCGATCACCTAGCTAGATTATTGCTCCTATGGGTCGACAAGAAAGAATCGCCCGGTCCATCGTCCGCGCCATCATCAGGACCAATGTCAATGGCACCAAAAAGAAAGCCAGCAACCCACTCGGGATCCTCCTCGCCCTATTCTCCGCCTTCTTCTCCCTCTACCAGCTGCTCATGAGAAAGATCCGCCCTGCCGACTTTGCCAAGCTGCGACGGGAGTACTGGGATGTCAGCGATGACGACTATGTCGACTCGTTCCGACCGCGGGAGGGCGCAAAGGATGAGGAGGCTTTGACTGCTATCGGGGACATGGGGTTCTCTGGTTCCGTAAGTAAAATTTTCTCTCCCTCCTGGGGATTTATCATGACAACGGACGTGCTGACCGCGAGACTACTTACTGGACAGACCTTTTACGCAACCACCGACCAAAAGTACCTCGTCAAGTCGGTCCCACGCCACTCCGAACATTCCTTCTTCCGCAACGATCTCCTGACCCCGTACGTCCAGCACATGGCTACGCATCCGCAGTCTTTGTTGGTCAGAATATGTGATTTCCTTGGCGCCTCAGGTGCTTCTATTGGAAGGATCCTCCGTCTCGCGCCTTCGCATCATATCGTCATGGAGAACATCATGTACGGCCGGGAGGAGGCTGAAAACAGGGGGGATGCCAAATGGGAGAACTGGGACCTGAAGCCAACGTCGTATTTCTACCCCGAACGAGATATTGCCGATGGCGCGCTCACGAGCGACGCAACCAAGGAGCAGCTGGCGGATGAGTTTCACGACAAGATTGTGCTCAGCCAGGAGCAGGCGGATGATTTGTTTGCGAGGTTGGAGGAGGACACAAAGTTGCTGGCCGAGCACAACGCGGTAGATTATTCCTTGTTTTTGGTCAGGATGAAGCTGCCACGGGAGGAGGTCCAAGAGGAGGTGCAGCCGGAGGCGGCAAAGTCGGACTCGAACTTGGCGCCGCCAGAGGATGGGCCGTCGGTTCCGCCTCAGCCTCCGACGTGGAAGACGGGGGTTGCTTCAGCGGATGGAAAGTATGTTTATCGGGCTTCGATCTTGGACTTCTTTTGGGCGAAGCACAAGATCCAGCCGAGGTTCATGACGTTGCTGATTAACTTGTGGAATTTGTTGATTAGTAAGGATGGGCCGATGAGTATCACTACTACGCCGGAGGAGTACAGGGAGAGGTTTTTGAAGATGTGTAGGGGGTATGTGGACATCAAGAAGGACTGAGGATGAGTTTGGGATAGTATGCGTGTGTGGTTCCCTCTTTTTTTTTTTTCTGTTCTTTCTCTCTGTATTAGATACCCCCCAAACCCGGTCATAGTTTGGCACACGAGAATGTTTAATGTCTTGATCTACTCTGTCGTTCCAGCCTCCTTGGTCACCCCCGTCTCCCCATCAGGCGCCATCTGCCTAAACATGGCCATCGGATCAAAAAACACCTCGACGCTCCCCAACTGCAGCTTGTCATTCACATCCGCCACCGCCACACCCTCAATATCGATATCCCCCCCGTGAGCCTTGATGGTAACCTTCTCCCCCTTGTCGTTCGTCCCCACATAATCACCCTTCATGACACCCCAGTGCCTCCAGCGAAACACCACCCTCGGCGGACCGGCATACACCTCCAGCACCTCCCACGCAAAAGACGGCATCACCCTCTTGAATGTCTTGTGGCTGGCGTCAAAAGAGGAGTGAGCAGGGCAGTAGAACTCGTTGGGCTCGATGAGGGCGTTGTAGGTCCCGACCGAGAGCATTTGGGCTGCGGTTTGTGGAGGTGAGCCGTTGACGCGGAAGGTGTAGGACTGCGGGGAGGCGATGGTGCGCCATTCAGGGAGGAGGGGTTTGTAGCTGGCTTCGATTTCCCAGTTTTTGACGAGGTTTTCGACTAAGGCGGGGAGGGAGGTGGCTGGGTGGGTTGATTTTTTTGCTGGGGCGGGGGGGGAGAGGGTGGGAAGGGTTAGAAATGGGAGGACAGGGGGGGAAGGTGGGAAAAGGGACGGAACCTACTTTGGAGGTAGAATTGCCGGGTTTTGGTGTAGTCGGGGGGTTGGCCGTGGCGCCAGGTTGTGGAGGGGTCGGAGAGGACTGCGTCTGGGTTTAGGACGTAGTCTGGGAGGGTGGGAGGGGGGGTTGAGGTGGAGGACATTGTTTTGGAGTGAGAGTTGACACGGATGACGGGCGGTTGGGTGAGATAATGAGATGGAGGAGGAAGAGAGGAATGATGGGAATGGGTATATATGCCCACTATCACAACCTACCTGCCTCGCACCACCCACCCGAGGATAGAGGTGTGATCGTCTTACTTCCCACAAGTTCCTCACTGGTGATAGACAACCGTTGGCAGTGCCACCGCAAGGACAGCTGACCTATAACAGCCTTTGGTCCCTGTACTATGCTCTCCTTCGGTACACCGGGACATTCTGTAAGCCACGGTAGGTAAGTGGTGTGTGGCCGTTGTGGGCCAACCAGGGGACAAGCAATGTCATCTTGGAACCATGGTAGAGGCATTCTTCAGACGCACGACCTAATTGCCGCATGCAGGGTCCCCAAAGTTCGATCCTGTACTGCACGGTAGCTGCATGCTAGCAATATGCTGACATTCGAGATGCGCCAACAGCATATCCCACAAATTCTGTGCGACATGCGAAGACGGGATAGTATGGGCAGAGATCACTCTGTCCTTCGGCATGGCGAAAAACATCAGAGAACTATTGTTGGGTTTGAAAGGGGCATAGGGAGACCCTGATATCCATGTGCTCTTTGAACAGAAGGCGGAGAGCAACACCGAATATGCTATGGTGATGCAAAGGTGACGTTGACTATATGACGATGGCTATCAGGTCACGGGTGGACATTACTCCGAACAAGCTCCTCTTAACCGGGAATTTGTGCAACCCGGCGAGTCGTAATACATCACTACCAACTGCATGAGCGCGTAGCAATGAGATCCGTGGACCGAAAAAGAGCGACGGAGGACTCTATTCCAAAGAAAATCTACAATCCAAATTGCCATCCAGCTAGACGAACTAGACTGAACAGACATGCGCCTTTTCACACCCTCACCCACCCGCTCGACCCAGTCCAGAAACGCCAGCTCCAGTCATGCGAGGTCTCGATATAACGCAGCAACCTGTTTTGGTTCTATTGCTCTCTGAGGAGCCACGAAACAAGAAAAAGACTAACACGACCCAAGAAGAGCTTGTAAGGGATGCTTTGAGAAACTAAAAAGAGAACTGGTGATACAAACAAAAATTTGAGCAAGGAACCGTACGAGAGACAGTGTCAGTCATCCCATTCCTCATCGAGCTGATCAATTAGTCGATTCTCAGCGTCTCGACTGTGGCGTCTCCCACTTGGGGATCCGGACAGTGTATGGTACCCTCTCCTACGAGGGATCAGGCGGCCGCAGGATGAGGTCAATATGGTAAACATGTCCTACACCGTAGGTTAGCGGCTATAGTCCAAGGAAACCTAAGTATGACACCAAGACATACCACGATAAAGCTCCAGATGCCAGCCCACAGGCTGTAGTTGGGCAGCTGCCTCCAACCCCTGGCGTGGGCCACTGTGCGCTGGTAAAAGACACCTCCAACCACGTAGACCAAGACCGCGATGAAGAAGATAATGGCAAAGACACTGCCAGGCCCAACGCTACCAGGTTTGTGGGGCTCGGCGATAGAGCATGCGTGCATTGAACGGACCTCGAAGAAGTAGGCGCACTCATCCGGATCTGTGCCAACAAATGAAGCAGCCGTAGGTGTATCTGGGTCCCTGTCACAAAGGAAAGAAAATGTGGCCGACTTGCGACGTTGTGTTTTTGGCTTCTCCTTGCCCTTGTCCTGCTTGTCATCATCTTCGTCCTCCTCATCCTTGTCTTTCGATGCACGCCTTGACTCGGCGTCTTCACCGTCGTTGTCGTTGTCGTTGTCGTTGTCGTTGTCGTCGTCGTCGTCGTCGTCGTATTCATGGTACTTGTATGTCGCCCCGTCATGGACCTCCCATCTCTTTTCCCTGTTCTTTTCATCTGATAGACCACACGGGGATCCCCCTGTATATTGAAGGACAAGTTTGCGCCCTCGGGGTACTAGGTTTCCATCTGATAATCTGTCATGGATCGTCAGCGATGCTGCCGCCCCAAGCTGTTCCCAGTATAAGGGCGGTCTTACCCTAAAGCATATATTTTGCCCTTGGTTTCATAGTATGCGCTCACGTTCTTCCATAGATCCTTGTCGAGTCCGACGACATCCTCCACCTCCTTCACGACGGGACTGCAGAAGTTCAATGTAAAGTTTGAGCCATAATCCCAGCCTCTAGCCACATAATCGTCGACAGGCGAGCCCTTTGGTGGCTTCTCCCCCTCGGGTACAACTACTGCGGTGTCGGGTCGTAGGTCGAAGAAAGCGCCGGCGCCGGTGGTTGCTGTTGCGACACAGGGTGTGACTACAGGCGTGGATGCGGTGGCTGTCTTTGTAGCCTCCTCGGCGACTGCCTTGCCACTCAGGACAGCAAGGGCGCAGAGAAGGAGGGCCCTGGATGGTGTTTGCCGATGCATGGCTGAGAATATTTGATGACGTCGAATTTCGAATGGAACGGAGGCGTTCGGTCAAGGATGTTGGGGCTTGCTTGGCTTCGGGATGCAGATGCGCGCGTTCGCGCCGAGTGGCAGGGGTTGGGCGAAATCGAGTGTTGTTGTTCACTGATGAAGTGTCGGTACACGAGGAAGCACAGGAGACAGTTGGCGACACGGGCGACGTCGTTCTCGATGTCGTGGCCGTTGGATGATGGAGGGTTGCTCCCAAACGCGACCTTCACAGGTAACCGTTTTAGAAGCCGATGCCAACTGGGTCCTGGTCCAAGGAAAAAAGGGAGGCGTTGAATGGGAGCTGTGATTGGCTGCCCCAAGCACAAGGGGCTGGCCCTTGCAGCTGGCAGCGGACAGTAGAGTGAAGTGCACATGTCAGAACAAAGCTTAAGGTTTAAGTTGGGGAAACACAATTGCCAGTGGAATGATGAAGCTCCTCATGAAGTGACCCAAAGAGAGAGAGAGTCAACAAATAGAGCTCAAGCTGTCAGTCTCTACATCCATGGCAGCAGATCTCGGGTCCAAGTCCACCTGGGACTTTGATGCCAAGCACAGGGTAGTGTAGAATTGCCAAGGCTGTTGGCCCCTGACCCTCCACACAGCTCATCTGGAAAATGGATTCTCATGGTGCTGCGTCATTGGCTCAGACAAACTCAGGCCATCCGGGAAGCGCAGAGCCGACTGTGAACCTCTCTCAGGCCATCCGGGAAACTCCAACGCCGACGCGGTAGAGACCATCCATCGTCAACGTCTTCAACGGGCAATCGTCAGCATCTGGGCCTCCAGCTGATGCCATACCCCGGTATCCGCGGTTTCCACGGGCTCGACAGGGCGCTACTTATATGCGACAAGCTCCCGCGACAATTGACAGTCGACTAATTAGTCAACACAGCGAACGCAGCAACAATGGGTTCCAAAGCACAGCAACCCATCGAGGCGTCGCGCAAGAAGCCCGAGTACGAGTTCTTTGGACCGTAAGTGCGAACAATCCCTCTTGCTGCCCCGCATTTCGCTAATCACTTTTTCTGCAGACCCGGCGCTGCCCTGATCAGCTTCGTCCTCCCACCCCTCGTCTACGCCATCACCTTTGCGTGTAACGATCTGTCCGGCTGCCCAGCGCCTTCCCTCCTCCATCCCAAAAACCTCGATCTCAATGTGTTGAAGCGCGAAGTTGGTTGGCCACAAGATGGGTGGCCTGGTCTCTTCAGTTGGGAGGCCACAGGGTGGACCTTGGCTTTCTACCTCTTCAACGCCATCCTGTACAGAATCCTTCCCGCGACCGAGACCGAGGGCACAGTTTTGCGAAGTGGTGGCCGGTTGAAGTACAGATTCAATGCCTTCTCCACCACCATGTTCTGCATCGTTGCTGCCGCCGCCGGTACCATCGCCCAGGGCGCCGAGTTCCCCCTTTGGACCTACATCACCGACAACTATGTGCAGATTCTGACTGCCAACACACTCATTGCCTATGCGCTCGCGACTTTTGTCTACGTTCGCAGCTTCAGCGTCAAGCCTGGCAACCCCGAGAATCGTGAGCTTGCTGCCGGTGGCGTTACTGGCAACATGATATACGACTGGTACATTGGGCGCGAGCTCAACCCACGCGTCACCCTCCCCTTCATTGGCGAGATCGACATCAAAGAGTGGATGGAGTTGCGCCCCGGCATGCTGACCTACATTTTGCTGAACGGGGCTTTCATTGCGAAGCAGTACCGCAACTATGGCTATGTCACCGACAGCATCGTCTTCGTGGCTGTCGTGCAGACACTTTACGTCTTGGACGGCCAGTACATGGAGCCCGCCATCATGACGACTATGGATATTACCACCGATGGGTTTGGGTTCATGCTTTCGTTTGGTGACCTTGTCTGGGTTCCATTCATCTACACCCAGCAGACACGTTACCTTGCCACCCACCCACAGACGCTGGGTCCTTTGGGACTTGCCGGTGTCGGTGCTTTGTTGGTGCTCGGCTTTGCCATCTTCCGCCTGTCCAACAGCCAGAAGAATGACTTCCGCACCAACCCTAATGACCCCAAGCTGGCTCATCTCAAGTATATGCCCACCAAGGCGGGCACTCGTCTGCTCATCTCTGGCTGGTGGGGCATTGCCAGACACATCAACTACTTTGGTGACTGGCTTCAGGCTTGGCCCTACAGTTTGCCCACCGGGCTTGCCGGCTACACCATCCTGTCTGCAGGAAGTGCTGCTGTGGATGGCGCGACCAGGATGCTTGACGGCCGCCAGGTTATCCCCGGTGAGGCCAAGGGGTGGGGCATCATCTTCACCTACTTTTACGTCTTGTACTTTGCCATTCTGTTGATCCACCGTGACCGCAGAGACGACGAGAAGTGCGCCAAGAAGTATGGCGAGGACTGGGAGAAGTATAAGAAGACTGTCCGATGGAGGATCATTCCTTACATCTACTGAGGTTGGTAATGATGGCGAATGGGTTCTGGTGGGAATGGAGATGCAGTGGACATGGGAGAGGGGGCAATGAATAAAACGGTTGGGATCTTGGGCGGACTGGAATAATTTTGGGGCCAGATATAAATGCAGCAAAAATGTTTGAGTTGAATACATAGCAAATCTACATGCAATACATTAATCTAATACCATGCAACAAGACTCCCTCGCTGCTCTGACGAGTGACAGTTCGTGCCAGAACTTTCCCCTTTTCCAGGGCGGTGAGCAAACCGTGACAAGCAACAAATTGACTTGATGGCCCGTGCTTTCAGTCCAGCCAACCAACACGTGACAAAGTTTCAACAGTGGGTCTCGAAAATCAACCACCAGCGTTGGCTTGGCCAATCCATCAACGCGTGTTTCCGTCCTCAACACTGTAGACGAAAAACACACATCCAACCCGACGACGACCGAACCGCTGATCGAGTTTTTATCAGCCAACCACACATTCCATCAGACTGCTGTTCTTCTAGAGCCTCGGAAATCACGAATTCATCAAACCAGCCGCTACCATGTCTGACGTTAACATCCAGTGAGATACTGCCCTGCCAAACCGCCCATCTTATTCAAATCATAGGGGCAGAAGCTAATTATGCGGTTTTCTGTGATGTAGGGCACTTCTCAACAAGCCTCGTAACGAGTGCACGTAAGTCTGATCCTCTCAAACTCACTCTTTGCAGTCGAAATGACGCTGACCTCTTCAATAGTGAGTATGAGATTGCTCAACTGGTACGCATATTCAAACCTGCATCTTCAAACAAGGCAGAAGCCGAGCGAATCGGTGACTGACTTTTCGACCTTTCGATGATTACAGGAAGCCTATGAGATGAGCAATGGGCCGCTTTCCCTCCTCCAGACGGCCGTCCGCAGTCACTCTCAGGTTTTGATTAGCATTCGGTCAAATCGCAAGCTGTAAGTTTGTCATATCAATGAATGAGATGGGATATGGGGGCAATGCTGACCTGAGGTTTTGTCTGCGCGTTTTAGTCTTGCC
The DNA here is from genome assembly GCF_035222475.1 of Podospora pseudopauciseta. Taxonomy (NCBI): domain Eukaryota; kingdom Fungi; phylum Ascomycota; class Sordariomycetes; order Sordariales; family Podosporaceae; genus Podospora; species Podospora pseudopauciseta. The sequence continues at coordinate 68,155 of NW_026946667.1, forward strand.
AGAGTGAAGGCTTTTGACAGGCATTGCAACATGTAAGTCTTTTTCTATGACTGTTGAAGCTGTTGTTTTCTAGTGCTAACATTCTCTTAGGATTCTTGAGAACGTCGTAAGTGGCTACCTGCCGGATAGACGGACACCAGTCCCGAAGCCTTCAAGAGGCCCCCCCGAGGTGAGGCTGACTTTGGTTTTTATCTGTACAGAAAGAGATGTGGACCGAGACTCCAGTACACAACGGAAAGAAGGGCCGGCCGGTGAACAAGGATCGGTTTATCAGCAAGATGTAAGTGGCACCTGTGGTTCTTGAGGAGTTAGTTGCACTCTTGGCTGACATGGATTTTGCAGGTTCTTGCGGGGTGATAGTGTCATTCTCGTTTTGCTCAGCTGATTGGATTTTTTTTGTTGGACCTTGAGGCTGGCCGGAGATAACTAGAGTGGCCTACAAAGTTGGCAAACACAACTGCCGTGCTTCAGGGTCTGGTTGACGGCCAAGAGATTCGGACCGTTTCGCTGCCCTCTCCGGGTTGTCGGGTAGCCGGTGGAGACGTTTAAGGTCGGTAAACAGAGGGTTGGGCGGGTGTCATTACACCGTGGCGTTTTCAGTTTTCAGGGCACTTTGCGAATTTGGCAGATTCTACATTTTCGGACCAACCAGTATAAATAAAAGCTCGGCGTTGCTTTCGCTAATCACCAACCAAACGTCCTTTGAACATGGACTTGGGTGTCGGTAAGGATGGATAGGTGGGCAAGTAGTTGATTGACACTCGACATGGAAGGGTGGGAGCTCTTTGTGTTTCTTGGTTCTTTCCGGGAGAAGAACCTGAAGCTCCGTAACCCTGAAGCCGTTGCGCTACGGGATATAGGGCTACCCGAGACGCTCCCAGTTCCCCAAGGAGCTACACACAGATTGGCCCCTGACATCCATGCGCCGAGCCCATTCCATAACGTCAAGCAGTAGATACTGTGAGACCACGAGTTACATGTCCGGTGACCCGGGACGCTGCTGTTGAATCCATGACTACAACAGAGACAATACTGTACAACGTTGCATGACCTGCTGCTGGAGTGGTGTCTTCGTATGTTTGTTTAAGCATGTTTATACGACACACCGGTGACCAAGAGCATGGATACAGCGTTGGAGTCAGGAATGTAACACCAACCATCCGGTTTTCTTCGGCTTTTGTACTGTTTTTGTTGCAAAGAATGAAGTGAACTTTCACGTCCTCATCATCTCATCACCAGCGGAAGTGATGGTTCGTCGCCGCCTCGCTTGCTTCACCGGCAGCCGTGGCGTCGGAAAAGGACCGATGCAGGTTCGTACCGTGTAACCGAATTCCTCACAGCAAAGAGAGAAGATGGTACGGGGAAGGCGACCCGGCACATGGTCGAGTTGGTGGTTGCGGGGAAGGGTGGAGGGGGGAAGACGGGGGAGCGGCTGGAGGCTTGTTCGGTGGTGTGGGGCGGAATCCACTGTTTACGACCGTTCAACTGTGGGATTCGGCTCGGGTTACAGTGTAACGGTCACTTAAGCGCACCAGAGGGGGGGGATCGTTGCTATCCGGCGACGGAAGCCAGCCCCAGGCTTTTCTCTTCGGTTGGGGAAATGTTTTCACGGCCACCGAAGGAAGGGGGTACTCAATCTGGCGGGTGAAGACTGGCTCACCAGTGCTCACCCTTGACTTTTCATCAGCGCCTGGTTCGATTGCCCAGTGTACGGATTCCACATTCATGTACGGTATGACAGGGATCAAGCACTTGCCGAGAGCTTCAAGCTTCTGTGGCGACCAAAGTGCCGATCTCCGCCGTCTCCACTAAATTATTCCCGAACATCGTCATCTTATTGACTTTTCATCTCGACCTCCAAGCACAGCAGTGGGATTCAATGTCAGCCTCCCGAGCCTCCCCCGCATTCTGGTCAGGGGAAAGGACGATCTCGTCCGTCAGATTGTCATCCGTGTTCGAGTGCAGCTTGGACGTGATCGGCCCTTTTCGCAACGGCGATGACCCGGCTTCTCACCCGCCCTCCATCCTCCCACCTGCCCGAACGGATGCGCTGCTACCCTGCAAGGCGCTGCTCTCCATGAATGGATCGAGAGGCACTTCCTAACACTTCCCTGACTTGAGTCCTGGCTGTCCGGCCACTCCCACGGATCCCACATCTCGGGCTCTTGGGTTGTGCCATCAACTCACCAGGCGAGCATGCCGAGATGGGATGACGGCTGGCTTCCCGGAAACGGTCCACTGACGTACACAACGAGATTGACCGGCCAGCCAGCCATGAGCATCTCGGGATTAAACAATGGAGGGGAGGGGAAGGGACGCAGCCCTGTTAATATATATTGCTGCCCGCATAGCTCCTGTTGGTTTTGTCTCACTTCAGTGCCGTTGTCCGTGGTGATCTTCTGCATCTCCCTTGCCAACCTCCGGCAGCCTGCATCTCGCTGCACACATCAACACGAGCAGTTGCCACGATGAAGTTCAGCGTGGTGGTTGCCGCCGCCCTGGCAAGCGGCGCTCTTGCCACTCCCCAATATCCTCCAAAGGTACGCATGTTCCTTCTGTTGAGTCAGTCCTACGCCTCCACTGGCCACGAGCTCTCCATCGAGCCTCAGTTGTCGTCTACAAGATTCGGTGGTCAGAGCTCTCGAAGCTGTGAACCTGTGTTTGCTTTCTTCTGTTGCTCAACAGTTTGGCTGCCCTCACGCTTACCTCAGCCGCTGCACAAAACCTCTTTATCCAGATTGATACCGATCTGATCCTGCATGATCCGCAACCAACATGCAGCTTATACATGCAGCCTTCTGGCTACCCTTTCTTGCTGCCAGAGCCGCACCTGCTGACAACCACGCACAGCTCATCAAGAGAGACCTCGCGTACTCACCTCCCGTCTACCCTTCGCCATGGATGAACCCGGAAGCCGATGGATGGGCAGAGGCGTATGTGAAAGCTCGGGAGTTTGTCTCCCAGATGACGCTGTTGGAGAAGGTCAACTTGACGACTGGTACTGGGTGAGTATCACCTGCTCAGATGGCCCTAACGCCATGACTGACGCTGGTATAGTTGGGCCTCGGAGCAATGTGTCGGTCAAGTAGGAGCTATCCCTCGCCTGGGGCTCCGCAGTCTTTGCATGCACGACGCCCCCCTTGGTATCCGTGGAACCGACTACAATTCCGCCTTCCCTTCAGGTCAGACAGCTGCTGCTACATGGGACCGCCAGTTGATGTACCGCCGTGGTTATGCCATTGGCAAGGAAGCCAAGGGCAAGGGGATCAACGTGATTCTTGGACCTGTCGCCGGCCCTCTTGGTCGGATGCCCGCTGCTGGGCGAAATTGGGAGGGTTTCTCTCCGGATCCGGTCTTGACTGGAGTCGGCATGGCCGAGACTGTCAAGGGACATCAGGATGCGGGCGTGATTGCATGCGCAAAGCACTTTATTGGCAATGAACAAGGTATTTGCAAACAGAACCGGCAAGATGGCTGTAGTTCAACCGCGCTAATATGGCCACAGAACACTTCCGCCAAGTCGGCGAGGCTCGCGGTTATGGGTTCAACATCAGCGAGACTCTTTCCTCCAACATTGACGACAAGACGATGCACGAGCTTTACCTCTGGCCCTTTGCCGATGCCGTCCGCGCCGGTGTAGGCTCTTTTATGTGCAGCTACCAGCAGGTCAACAACTCCTATGGATGCCAAAATTCCAAGCTTATGAACGGTCTTTTGAAGGATGAGTTGGGCTTCCAGGGGTTCGTCTTGAGTGATTGGCAGGCCCAGCATACCGGTGCAGCTGCCGCCGCGGCTGGTCTCGACATGTCGATGCCCGGAGATACCGAGTTCAACACTGGCGTCAGCTTCTGGGGTACCAACCTCACTGTGGCTGTGCTCAACGGTACTGTTCCAGCTTATCGGATCGACGACATGGCCATGCGTATCATGGCAGCTTTCTTCAAGGTGGAGAAGAGCATTGAACTGGACCCCATCAACTTCAGTTTCTGGTCACTCGACACTTATGGGCCCATTCACTGGGCCGCGGGCGAGGGCTACCAGCAGATCAACTATCACGTCGATGTCCGGGCTGACCATGCAAACCTCATCCGTGAAATCGCTGCCAAGGGTACCGTTCTTCTCAAGAACACCGGCTCCCTGCCCCTGAACAAGCCCAAGTTTGTGGCGGTGATTGGAGAGGATGCCGGACCTAACCCCAACGGACCCAATTCTTGTGCCGATCGCGGGTGCAACAACGGCACACTCGCGATGGGCTGGGGTTCTGGCACTGCCAACTTTCCTTACCTCATCACGCCAGACGCTGCCCTGCAGGCCCAGGCCATCAAGGATGGGTCTCGCTATGAGAGCATTCTGACCAACTATGCGTCATCCCAGACCAGGGCCTTGGTATCGCAGGATAACGTCACCGCCATTGTTTTCGTCAACGCTGACTCTGGTGAGGGATACATCAACTTTGAAGGCAACATGGGCGATCGCAACAACTTGACACTCTGGAGAGGCGGCGATAACCTGGTCAAGAACGTTTCCAGATGGTGCAGCAACACAATTGTGGTCATCCACTCAACCGGTCCCGTTCTCATCAGCGAGTGGTATGATAGCCCGAACATCACTGCCATCCTCTGGGCCGGTCTTCCTGGACAAGAATCCGGCAACTCCATCACCGATGTTCTCTACGGCAAGGTGAACCCCTCTGGCAAGTCGCCATTCACCTGGGGCGCCACCCGCGAGGGCTACGGCGCTGATGTTCTTTACACCCCCAACAATGGCGAGGGCGCACCCCAGCAGGACTTTTCCGAGGGTGTGTTTATTGACTACCGCTACTTTGACAAGGCCAACACATCTGTCATTTATGAGTTTGGCCACGGCTTGAGTTATACTACCTTTGAGTACAGCAACATCCAGGTTACAAAGAAGAACGCTGGCCCCTACAAGCCAACGACAGGCCAGACAGCTCCCGCGCCGACTTTTGGGAACTTTTCGACGGATCTTAGCGATTACCTGTTCCCCGACGAGGAGTTCCCCTATGTCTATCAGTATATCTACCCCTATCTCAACACCACCGACCCGAGGAATGCTTCTGGCGACCCGCACTTTGGCCAGACGGCCGAGGAGTTTATGCCCCCGCACGCGATTGACGACTCGCCTCAGCCGTTGTTGCCGTCTTCGGGCAAGAACTCTCCCGGTGGCAACCAGGCGCTGTACGATATCCTGTACGAAGTCACGGCGGATATCACCAACACAGGGGAGATTGTGGGAGATGAGGTGGTCCAGCTGTATGTCTCTCTTGGCGGGCCTGATGACCCCAAGGTGGTGCTGCGCGACTTTGGCAAGCTCAGGATCGAGCCGGGTCAGACGGCCAAGTTTAGGGGGCTGTTGACGAGGAGGGATTTGAGCAACTGGGATGTGGTGAGCCAGGATTGGGTCATTAGTGAGCACACCAAGACGGTGTTTGTGGGGAAGAGCAGTAGGGATTTGGGGTTGAGCGCTGTTTTGGAGTGATACCTGTTCAAAGGGAGGGAATTAAGTTTTGTGTTATGGCATTGAATTAGCTGTTGTAGCGTTTTGACTTGCTATACTATGGATTATTACCTTGATACACCTTTTGCTCACCTCTGGCTTGGTTGTCAGCCCTCATGTTTGTCAGAAATTGGTCACGGATGTGATGGTCAAGAGTAGTCCGTCCTCAGTGTCTCGGTGGGAAAAACCCCCTTCCAGATTCACCAAGGAACTCTTCCAACCGAGACTTCTACCAGCAGCAAAGTTCCCGCCTCCTCCTCATGAGGGCTTTTCCCGCCCGCGGATCCCGAGTTTTCTTGCGCCAAAAGATCACATCACGATCAAGGAATCGGAAAAGTTGGAATGAAGTTGGATTGCTGATATGCGAAGGACTTGGACATGGAATTCCCAGCCAATAGGAGGGCGAGCTTCGATTCTCAACCGGTCAGGAACCCCCCTCTCTTTTTGTGCGACGTTGCAATGGGCCTTAGCCAATCACGAATTGGGGGGGGGGCTGCGAGGGCTGCTTGTGTGCATGCGGTTTGCATGGTGTCAGACGCTAATGAGCTTGTTGATGATGGGATGGGAGTGGGTTGAGGGTGATGAGTTCAAGATGGGCTGTGGGGGGTGGGGGGAGCTGGAGGGGACGGAGTGTTGGAGAGGTGTTCATGAGGGTATGCAGGGACTTTTATGAGGGTTTTAGGGATCGGAACTCGGGGGGACATATTTGGACAGAGATTTCGAGAGCCTACTTGCAAGAGAAGAGGTGATGATGATGATGATTGTGCTGATGGAAACAGCCGTCTAGGCAGCACTATAATAACCTCTCATAGTACCAGAGGGAGATTTAAGCTTGTGTCTTAGTGCTCTGCATCCTGCAAGGTGCTCAAAGACGAACGAGCCAAGACATGGATATCTTCACCGTCTTCTGGCATCCTTTCAGAAACACAATGCACTGTAGAGTGGCGGATTGTTTCTTTTCCTCCGAGTATAACTCTTTCCATGGCAGCCAGCGGGTACCAGGAGTTCGTTCCGCCAACGACGTGATTGGCCGGCCCTGACGGGCTTCACCTGCCAGGTGCGAGCGGAGTCAGGTCATTGGCCACCTCAGGGCCATGGGCTGGCTGCATCAGGCATCCGCAATTGACCAAGAGAGCTTCCAAAAACAAATCTTTCCATCTCGACTTCAACACGAACCCTCGTCCGGTCGACCACACCCTGGACCAGCAGCATCTCCGATTCAACCCCGAGCTTTGTGTTCCAGGAACTCTCCGGGATTTATTTGAGTAAATAAACAGTCGTCTGCTTTGCCAGAATGGTCTTGTCTTTTGTTCCGAGTCTCTCGCGGCTCGTGGGGGAGGCCAGCCGCTGCGAGGGAGCGGCACGAGATTGCCAGTGCCGCGGTTGACATTCACGACGAGCTTCTTATCGCTGTGACAGCTGGATTGGTAGGACCCCTACAGCTGGACCACATGGCTTGCACGCTTCTTGATAGTGTAAATTGAATGAGCTTTTGAGCTTTCTGCAGGCCAAACGTCACCCATCTTCAAGCTGTGTCTTCGAAGATCATAATCTCTCATGTCGATAGAGTCAGTTGATGGTCAGAATGATCCAGTCTAGAGCTACAGTCTAGAGCTACAGTCTAGAGTACAATACGACCGATAAGATTAAGCTGACATCCATTGCTATATTCGGTCCAAGCCATGAGCCCTGTCAGAACGACTCGAGCTATCTACACCCACGCCCAAGTCCACATGCCAAGCGCAACCTTCAGGGATGCATCTGACCCACCCACTCTTGAACCCACCCCTCCATCACGCCCAAGCCAGACATACAGCGCCGTTGCGAGGCCTTGCCCCGGAGCCCTACACATGTGGCATCATGTACCTCGCCATGCATCTTTCCAGTCAGCAAGTAAGAGCCCTATCCGGGGTCTGTAACAAGATGATCTGGTCCACCAGACCGCATCTAGACACCCTGCAGGTGAAGGATAGGACTCCAGCCGAGCCAAAGACTTGATATAGGGATCGCTTCCACACCTCTCCCACACTCGGAATCGGTACCTTTTCTGCTCAATATCAACCACTGTGTTTGCCTCCGAACCACCACCGAGCAATCACATCACTCACGATGGCATCACGCATCACCCCGGTGTCCGAGTCTGCAGCCGCTCTTCCCGAAGCTCGGAGCCATTCACCCTGGCGACGATCGGCTTGTGATCGATGCAGAAGCCAGAAGCTCCGTTGCACACGCAAGAAAGAGGATGACACAAGCACCCCGTGCACAAGATGCCTTCGTATTCGATTTCCTTGCTTTACCAGTCCGGCCAAGCCACCGGGCAGGCTTGCACACAGAAGAGCCCAAGCAGCAAACAATGCATCCCTCTGCGATGTTGCTCAACATCAACCACCTTTCGTGTCCTTACCTGGCAGTGGATATGCCATGACCTCGGGAGACCAGATGGCTTGCGGTAACCCTCTATATGCTCCATGGCCCTACACTCAGCAGGGGTCTGAGCATCCGCTGGTGATGGAGGATAGCTCCATGATCATCCCTTGGGCAGATGCGAGTCACGCCATCGACACCTTTGACTTTTCTGTTCACAGCAACACACTGTTGATGGACACTCACACTTTACGCGGCAACCACCACATCCACCCCTCGACACAACATCAGACGTCCACCCTGTCTCTTCCATCACCTCCCGAGTATCAACCCTTCAACCCAGAGGATGGCTTTACCATGAAGCCCATTCCGACACACAAATCCTCCCGCCAGGGAGACCCAGGGGTCTTGCTTGCAAGCCTACAACAAAGCCTCTCAAAGCAGCTCCTCCACACAAAGTCCCTGCCTCGAGACTTTAGCATCCTTGATACTCTTCTACCAGGCTCAACCAAGCCCACCGACGGTTTCGACCCTTTATCCTCAGTCCTGAGCAGCACCTCTGAGCTGATCGAAATCTCGCAACTATTCCCTCAACCTACAGACGAAAACAGCCACAAAAGATCACCCAGCATCACCGATGACAGTGTTCAGGGCGCATCACGATGGCCATCACCCGCCTCGAGTTCTTCTCAGATTCCCAGCCAGGGGTACTCTGCGGGCTCATCAACGGCAGCAAGCTCCCCATCATCATCCACCATTGTTGACCCAGCATTGGGAGGAGCACCACGGGGGAAAAACCACCAGCTCAACGGCGCGAACCTCCTGACCATGGTGTCCTGCTATCTCCAGCTCATCACCATCTACGACGCCATCTTCGGACATGTGCTGCTCGAAGCGGCGTTTGCCATGACAAGGAGGTCAGGCGGGAACAATATGCAGCATGCCTTGGCGCATGCTATGCCTATTGATCTCTCTAGGGGATATCATGATTTTGGGTATGAGCAACAGCAACCGTACGAGGTGAACCACTGGCAGAGAGCTGGCTTGCTAGCTCGAATGGTGGATAGGCAGTTGGAGGGGGTGGAGAGGGCTTTGGGGTTGCCGAGACAGTATTGTGTTTCTTTGTCGATGCAGACGGCCACCGCTGTGGAGCAAGGGTCGCTTTCTGGACGTGAGGCGAGAGGGTTGCTTGGGGTGATGCTGGGCGGGACGGCAACGGGGGTGAGGTACGAAGGGGAGATGATGGGGGAGGGGTTTGTAGCTGATAGTGTCGAGCAGGAGGGTGGGAATATGGTTACTATGTTGCGGGAGAAGCTGGGGGGCCTGTTGCAGGGTTTGGAGGGGGGTGGGTGTTGAAGTTGGAGCTGGCTTTGTTTTGTTGGGTACACACACATGGAATCACATGGTTGTGGAGTTTTGGGCATTATTGGAGTTGTGGTTTTTGGGTAGAGCATAGCGTGATACACAAGTGGGAACATAATGTCTTCAGTTTTGCTTCTGAATGGGATCTGGAGTTTTCCACCACTATGCTCTCTCCTGCCTTCTCTTGGTGCCTTCTGAGGTGAGAAGTGCCGGACATGGGTGATTACTGATCGTTTACGCGTTCAAGAGATGGATCCCCGGACCGTACAGTGTATGAAGGCAAGGAAGGTAGGTGGGCATGCAGCTATCGGCCCGCGCTGTCAGCACCCGCCTTGGTAGGAAAAGGGGGGGGGTTCTCGATCATCGGCTGGTTCTGCCGAGACAGGGAGCGCAGAGAGGGGGGGTGGTAGAAGTCGACCTGTCTAGGTACACACCCCCTTCCCATGGGGAGTTTGAGGCAAAGCTACAATACGTACCGTGAGACGCGAGAGGCACGCCACCGACCGGTGGGGAAGTGTGGTATGCATGACTGCGGTGGGCATGTGTGGCGTGGAGTACTCGAGACTTCGTCTCTCTCGTACCTTGAAGGGATGGCTACTGTTGATTTGCTGGATAATTTTTTTGTGGATGGCTGTGCCGTCTGGCTTTTACACCGTACCCGCCGCTCGGTTGGGGTTTGTTTTCCCCAGGCCAGGGGTCGGTCTAAAGTAAGATGCTGTGAAGGCTTGTTTTGTTTACTTGTCACTAAAGGGGGGGTTGCAGATGAAGGGCTGGCTGGGATAGCAAGATGTGTTTGAGACTTCTTGTTTTGATACAATCGTGATTTTCGGAAGGTATTATCACGCTTGGAGAAGGGTGTGTTTCTTTTCAGTCACTCCTACTCCTGCCTGATGATGGGGCAATGAGATGGCATGGTCGGAATTTCAGAATGACTGGGGAAGAGGAAGCTTAACATTATTTTTATCCACCTCATACCTGCAACGGTTCGGAGCCTCTGCGAAGGTTGACGTTCGGAGATGGCTGGCATCATGACCATCATCTTGATCGGGGGTTAGGCCGAGACACGTGCCTTGCTCACTTGGGTATCTATCTGATCAAGTTACTGAGTTTTCCTAGTGTCATATCCCTTCACTTATTAAAGATTGACTGAGCAAGAAGTATCAGACGAGGGGGGTTGTGTCATGGAAGTCGGCGGGTAATTTCCATATGCACATGCTGGGAGATCTAGTAAGGTACCTCAGGAAGCTGATAGAAGATCACCGCCCCAGGTGTCTCTGGTTAGAGAACGCATGGCGATCTCCTGGATGACGATGATGACGCGAGATGTCAGACTAGACTCGAGGGGTGGCGGTGGCTTGAGAAGCTGGAGAAATCACATTCGGGCTGACAGAAGTGGAATCAATCTTCCAGGATCGATCGCGTGGTGGCGTCGCAATGGTGTGTGAACCTTTTTTTCTCGTAGCATATATCATACCTAGGTAGGTATGCACTTTAAACTGTTTAGTTCTGCGGCTGAAACAATCTGGATTTTGGAACCTGGGGTGTTCGTGGTGTGATGCCGAAACGGCAAAGCCGAATGCAGAAAAGAGGCACATGAGGCTAAAGCATCCGGTAGCCGGTAATGGAGTGGGGAGCATCGCGGTGGCTTCTTTAGTTCGCTTCAAAATATTGATGCCTGGTTTGCGCCCCCGGCTCATGATGACAATTGGCGTTGAGTGCTAGGATGGTGGATTAGTAACTGTACCCTGTTTGATCCCGGTGTGATGGCTGGAAATGTGAAAGATCGTGATGAAGGATGTGATTGACGTCGATCACGGAGATTTACTAAGTGGTTATTTTTGAACTTAGGTTAAGGCTGCTCCCGTCGCCAAACATCCTTGAATTTGGTTAATGATGAGGGTTGCATTAGGTGCGGTTGTGATGGAGCTCATTCTACACTTCGCTGATGAAGCGCCCATTTTTCGCCGATCATTAGTATATCCTGACCAACATGCTGGGTACCCACCGAGAACATACTCCAAGCCAAATGTGGTGGAGTGTTTCTCGTTGCGGGTGCTTGTGCTGCTGTTCTCAGTGTGGAGAAGCACATCACATTCAGGGGCCCCCTTTTCAAGTGTGTGTCTCAGGGGCGAAGGCAAAATTACTGACGTGTTTCTAAGACGACGCGACTACCTTAGGTCATTTCCTTCACGAGTTGAACTTGTCTCCATAACAAGCTATCTCTTTTTCATCCCCCTACCTGGTCAAAAAATAGAAAAGTCATAACCTCCGGTATTCGGTCAGCCGGCCTAAACCACGTCTCCGATGTTCCAGAAACTTGCGGCAAAAAAGAAAATCACGCCCCAGCACAAGACAAAGAGCTTCCGGCTTTACTAATAATATGGTGTGACAGTTGACACCCTTCAGTTGTCGTCCCATCATACTGAAATGCATTACTGGGACTTTGTTGGCATTGATCGGGCCAGCGTGCTATTTTTTGGGAGCTATAAGAACTGAAACTGGCCTTTAAACCGGTGCATATCCAGAGAAAGAATTCTTCACTGCATGGGTCTCTTCAATTTGCAAATTGAAAAATGTTGCAGGATACATCAAAAACTTATGCCATATCGGTGTAGTTGCCAGTGACTCCCTCATCCCCATCAAGTTCCTGAGGCCCATACCTGTCCATGATCAGCTGTGTCTTGAGCGAGTCACTCGGAACAAGCCATCTCTTTTCCGTCAAGTATTCACCAAGAACCTTCTGTATGCCTCCGGCATGATTCCCATTATCACTCTTGAAGGAGATTTCGACAATGTTCTCGGTGCCTGTATCAGTGTCCTTGTTGCGAATAGGCCAGATTTCGACATCAACTTCGATTCCTTCCCACCTGCCTTCATACCGCTCCGCTGAGATCGGACCGTAAATAACGGCTTGAGAAAGGAGGCTTGTTCCCCATTTCTCGAATGACCAGTCGTCAAACTTGCCGGGGATCTCGTCTCCAAGCAACTTTCTAGACTCTTCTTCACCAGGTAGCCCCATCTCCTTCTTCCCCACTGTTTCCTTCTTGACCTTCTTCTTGCGGCTGATACTCAGGGTCTGCTTCTGAAATCCCCACTCCACTTGTGCATCGTACTTGGTCTCAGTAGTATCGAAACCGTCGTCTCTGGCTACAGTGAGAGCTGTGAGAAGATCGCCAGTATCGATAGCCCCGTCGGCTTGGTGATCGATGATTGGGTATCGCTTTTTGTAAGTCAGTTCATAGCCTGACTCGCCTTCGATCTTGCGAATGCGAGGAGACCATCCCGCGTTGTAGATCTCTCTGGAGGGTGTGTCCAAAAAATGAACATCCATTCTGATGGGTTTCTCGGGGAGTTTGAAGGCTGCACGGAGGATTTCGTTGGGCTTGGATGATGCTGGGCCGAGAACCTGGGTGGCATCAAGGAGAAATTTCACCTCGAAATCAGGCACCATGGTTGATTTGACTGTATGGCAGTGATTAGCGATCAGTTCATACATCAAAATACTGTTGCAGGCTGGCATACCGTTCGCCATGATGAATGCTTTGCTACGCAGCCACCGATACTGTGTTAGGGCCTGTAGGATAAGGTATAACGGCGACAGATGATTCCACAGTCGTCAACATGTTGAACCCCTTTATACTCATTTTCTTACACAGCTCTCTTGCTCTTCGATCGGGGACTCCGTGTATACAATGACATAAGTACGGTATAATATTGAACGCACTAGCCTCATTCAAAAAGGCTATCGCGGTTAGGGTGCAATACTGTGCAAGACACAAGCTGAGTGTGGATGAATCCGAAGCTTTTGAGTGGTCAATTCTTCATCACGCCGACACCACCTGCATCAGGGATTCAGCTCTGACCAAATGCAGATCCTAACAGGCCAATCTCGACCACCTGAACAAGTCACCCTCACACACCTTGCGCTGATCACCGACTCGGATTTATGCAAAGACAAGCCCAGGCCATGAGCAGTCAGCCCTATGAAATGATGCCATCCTAGTGGCAGGCATGAGAGTACCTGTCAACAGTTTAACCGGCACGGACGAACCCGATGGTTTGGCATCCCAGATAACTTTATATCGACCAAGTGCGGCAGAGATAGGTTCCGCATTTCATGGGGATTATCCTTTCTATTAGTTTTACACCTGGTGGTTGTATGTACTGGAATCTCTTTGAAAAGCTGAAAAGCGTGCCCACCATTAACCCTCCGAACCTCTCAGCCCCTGAGCCCTTGACCCCCTGACACGCTTTTCTGACTGTAGTTGAATCATCGCAAGCACTTGATCCCGCATTTACAAAAGGCTATCTTAACAGCATACAATCACACAGGTGAAGAGGAACACCACGTCCCTAACATTCACCCTATCAGCTTTATGCATTGAGCAGAACGGAGGCAACATCACTCAGTAATCTTGGACAAGAAAGCGAGTTTCCAATGGCTATGCACTCCATAAACGGAGATGCTCGCTTCATCCCGTCCCTCCTTCATAGCGGAAGCCCTCATCCATCACCGGCCGGAGTGACATCACTGCCCATGCGTTGCGAGGAAGCGAGTATGAGTTTGCTGCGGCGGTATCGCTTGTAGCAGGTAGCCAGTGCCTTCCGTCTATTTCTCTCCACAATCAACACCTCCTGGGAGAACCTTGGCTGCATCTTGTCCGGCATCGAAGGCGCTTTGTCGGCAACGATTCCCGACGGGAAGGCTACTTTGACACCCAAGATAACCTGGTTCCCTGCCATGTTTCAAGATCGACGATGTGGATACCCAACCGCTTGGGCACCTGCCAATACTTCTTTTTGTAGGGGCTAGCCCATAGACCCAAGCATCTACTGCCTATTATAAGCTTTACTATCGAGTAAAGATTAGTCCAAACTCCGAGAACCAACCTCAGGAAGAGGGAGTTCAGTACATGCCTATGATATGGTAGCGGTAGACCTAATATATAGCAGGTCATGTAAGCGTAGTCTAGACCTGGCTTGGCATCTTCATGCACTTGAAGTCGACGACGGATGACTTGTCAAAAAAAAACCTCGAGACGGGACGTCATCCGCCGTTGCCCCGGTTTTTGGGATCGTGGCGGACGGCAGTCCCATTCCGTCTTGCCGCATTGATTAACCAAGTGATTAACCGCCTCGCGGTCCACCAATCGTCTCTCTCCACCCAACCCGGTTTTGGAAGCTATCACGCACCCCGGACCACGTGTTGGGTGGTATTCGTGTGGGGTACAACACCAAGATCTGTTCACGGGACGCCGTTGGGAATCGCCGAGCGAGCAGTAAACAGGAGGAGCCGCAGCGAACAGACTGGAAATTGGAGGACCGCCGGAGCCGGTGCGACTTTCCAATGAAAAGTTCCAAAGAACAGGATTGTAGAATACCACCGTGGAGGCCTTGGGTGTGGACTTGTATAAATCCATCCATGGCCGCCATCTTCCAGGGCTGATGATTGTGACAGCCTTCAGCTTGCCTTGACAACTCCAAAGCAGCCGCCTCCAGCACCTTCACAATCAGCAGCCATGAAGTCCTTCACAGCTACCGCCCTGGCGGCCCTCTTGGCCCAGCAAGCCGCCGCCCATTCCACCTTCCAACAGCTCTGGGTTGACGGAACCGACTTCGGCAGCCAATGTGCCCGTCTTCCTCAGTCCAACTCTCCCATCACCAACTACAACTCCAATGACATGCGCTGCAACATCATCGGCACCAGACCCCAGGTCAAGTGCCCAGTCCGCGCTGGTGGCACCGTCACTGTTGAGATGCACGCTGTAAGTGAAGCCACAGTTGTCTAGACAGAAAGAGAGAGCAAACCCACTGACATGTATAAAAGCAAAACGGCGATCGCAGCTGCTCCCAGGAGGCTATTGGTGGCGCCCACCACGGCCCCGTTTCCGTCTACCTCACCAAGGTCTCTGACGCCCTTACCGCCGATGGTTCCACCGGCTGGTTCAAGATCTTTGACGATGGCTGGCGCAAGAACCCCTCCGGCCGCGTTGGTGACGATGATTTCTGGGGCACCAAGGATCTCAACGCTTGCTGCGGCAAGATGAACGTCAAGATCCCATCCGACATCCCCTCGGGTGACTACCTCCTCCGTGCCGAGGCCATTGCCCTCCACGCTGCCGGTGGTGCCGGTGGTGCTCAGCCATACATGACCTGCTACCAGATCACCGTCTCCGGCGGTGGCAGCGCCAGCCCCCCTACTGTGTCCATCCCCGGACACTTCAAGGCCTCCGACCCCGGCGTCCAGGTCAACATCCACGGTGCCATGACCAACTATGTCATCCCCGGCCCCCCTGTGTATGCCGGCGGCAGCACCAAGGTTGCCGGAAGCGCGTGCAGCGGCTGCGAGGCCACCTGCGCTGTCGGCAGCTCCCCCACCACCAGCCTTACTCCTCCTGTTTCCACCAGCACTCCTGCTCCCGGCAACGGCGGCGGCGGCAGCCCCGGTGGCTGCACTGTTCAGAAGTACGGCCAGTGCGGTGGTCAGGGCTACACTGGCTGCACCACTTGCGCTGCTGGTTCGACTTGCAACACCACCAACCAGTGGTATCACCAGTGCGTGTAAGGAATGAACGAAGTAGGCCTCGTGGGTGGGAGTATGTGATGGAGTATTGTCTGGTAGAGGCACAAATTCTTGTATATACTTTTGGTCTTGTCCAACACAAATATAGCATTTGCATATCGCGACATTCTTGCATGTCTGTCTCTTAGGTGCCTGTGATGGTGGCGATTTCATAAACAAGGCTGCGGACCAGATAAGAAGGACTGCAATCGTGCCTAGGTGGCTTTTGAGACGGGCGGTTTGACGCACATATGATGCTTTGTGGGGCACCAAAGGGCCCAGGTTTTCCCAGACCCACACCGGTTTGCTCTTGGGGATAGATTTTCTTACTGTTTTTCTTTCAATCAACAACAACAAACTGTAATACTAATTTGTTTACCATTTTTCTGGCCAATTTGGCCTCATTTTCGCAGCCAGTGACTTTCCTAGGTCACCAGCCCTACAGGTTATGAGCTCTTTTGACGCTTAAATCACCAAGCGAACCGAAGTCGACGCCCTCATCGACAACCCGACCTCGCAAGGCCGAATACCACACCGGACCTTACGACTTTTCGACCCTTGTCAGGCCAATATCACGCAATTGGACCTTTCGACGGCGATTTTGGAGGCGTTGAGAGAGTTAACCAACTTCCTAATCAACGGAAGCCTGGTTTTAACCCTGACCCTCATCTTGACGAAGAGTTGAAGCGACCGACCACCCCTCACTGATAAGAGTGTGGTTTACGGCGCCAACCTTGTCCTGGCCAAGTTTCCTTGGTTCTGCCATTTCTGCGACCTTTTGGCTGGGAAATCACTGTTTTCCGGCAGCAGTCGAGAACTCTGTCCTGCCTTATCAGGAGACCGATAGCGGAGCAAGCATCTCGCCCTCTGCCCAAGTCAATTCAACCCACTGTTGGCGACCACAAAGTCAGGTGACGCCTTTCTTTAAGTCTTTCTCACAGCGTCTTTCTTACGACTTCTCTTTAACCAGTTTTTCTTTCAAGATAGCTGGCACTAACGTCACCATAGCCCAGCTCTTAGAGCTTATGAAAGCTATAGGGAATGCCAATACCGTCGCTACGGTTAGGCAACGAACCTTTCAAGCCTTGCCGGCTCTGAACTCAGAGACCGATCTTTCCGGCTAGGAATTTCAGTTAACCCAGTCCCTTATGTACCATGGCTTGGAGGACTATATCAAGGCTAATATACAGCCACCAGCGGAAGAAGGGACACCTGCCTTCGACCAATGGCGTACTGACAACCTGGATATCCAGAACCTGATGATGGCTTCCGTCAAAAAGCCCGAGATCCGACAACGAATTCTCAATCTCGGTTAGAAGGCCGACGGCATTAGTGCCTATGGTCTATACCAGAAAATTATCCAAGCCCTACAGCGCGGCACTTTCGACATCGCTGGTATGCTTTTGGAGGAGTATTTCACTCTTAAGCGTGCCAACTTCGCCTCATTCCAAGCCTACTTCAGCCGGCTCGAGGTCCTTCGCCGTCGTCTTGATACGATGGAAATCAAGATCGGCCACGTGGCTCACCTCTGGGCTGCCCTAAACGGCATTAAGACCGCGTACCCCGGTTTGTACGACCGGCTAGCAAGGAAGATGGAAGACGGCACTATGACCTGGTCGCTTCTTTGCCAGGAGTACAGCACCAAGGCCGTTACGGAGGAGACCACGCCGGCTCACTCCAAAATCACCATCGAGACCACTAAGGCCCCGGCCGCGACTACACCCTCACCTGCCACATCATTAACCTCGACGAAGAAGTGCGACCACTGCACCAAGGGCTTGAGGAAAGGCAACCAGCACTGCATAGACTGTGGTCGTCACCACCCGAAGGGCAAGGCCTGTTGGTGGTGTGACCCTGACAAGGCTCCAAAGGATTGGGAGTACAGGGAAAAGGCACAAGCGGATAGGCAAAAGAGGCGGCAGAGTACTGGCTCGTCAATAGGGACTCTTCAAGGCTATACTAGTGGCGTCACCAATACTGGGTCTTCGAGGGACCGACCTGCCCACAGTACCCTGATGCTGTCCAACAACTTCGCCAATATATCGCTCCCCACCTACCATGACGATGACCAATCGGATTTTCGTCTCGGCCCCCAGAGGCAGCACTCTCGTCAGTAGATGCCCCTGAAGTCCAACAGGCCGTCGAGGCATTCAAAGACCACGTGTACTACGACTCCGGATGCGCGGATTTCGTATTCAATAAACTGAAGTGGTTTACCGAGCTCCACTTACTACCTGAGGGGAAGGAAAAGAGGTTTCTTTCGTCGTCAGGAGATATCACAAAGTGCAGCTACCAGGGAGCCGCAGCGCTGAAATCTACCCTTTCAAGTGGCCAGGTCGTTACCCTGGAACTCAAGGAAGCGGTATACCACCCACAGGCGCCCGTCAATCTAATATCGGCGGGCAAGCTACTCGATGAAGGTATCTTCTAGGACCAGAAGAGCCACAACCTGGTCCTTGGAGGTACTAACCAGGTAGTGTGTGAGTTGACCAGGAATAACAACGTATACCAGATGAATACGACGCCCGGCGCCGATTTCAGCAAAGTATCCCTGGCGAAGACTCCCATCAAGGTCGTAATGGCATCTATCAACTACCGGGTAATGCATCGCCGCCTGATGCACGCCAACAAGGCCGATATTTACAAGGCTTGTACGCAGGCGGGTATTAAGCTCGTCGGCAATGACTTTTTCTGCGAGCCCTGCGTGATGGCAAAGATGACAGATCAAATAGGCTCATCGACCCCTACGCAGACCAATAACCCGTTCGACTTCATCCGTATTAACGTCGTCACCCACAAGAACCCTGGATATCTGGGTTACAAGTACTCTATCCACTACGTGGATATGTGGAGTGGCTACAAGTGGATTAAATTCACAGTGGAGAAAAAGCAAGTATTCGATAAGGTCAAGGATTTCGAGACGAAGATCGCGCGCCAAACCGGACATAAGATCAGCATCATCGGCCTTGACGGCGGTACGGAATTTGCCCAGGGCTCTGGGACCTTTGACGACAGCCGCCTGGCCGCCTGGGCCGACCAGGAGGGCATCACCATCCTCAAGACCGTTCCTCACTCACCGTGGATGAATGGAAAGGTGGAGAGGGCCGCGAGGACTACGCTTAACCGCACCAGGGCTATCATACTGGCCTACAAGGTGCCAGAGAAGCTATTCCCATTTGTCATGCAGTCTGTGGTTTACGTGGGTAACCTACTGCCCTCGAGGGTCAACGAGGGAGATATCAGTGCTCACGAGAAGTATACCACAAGGCTCAACATGCCTGAGGGCGAGCGGAAGCCGTATATTTGGCACCTACGCTCGTACTTTTGCGACGCGTATTACTACGTCAAGCCGGCCTGCCGGGCCAATTCAGACAAGTTCACCGCCAGGGCGGAGAAAGGAAAGCTTATCGGCTACGCAGATATACACGGCAAAATATACTGGGTCTGGAACCCAGTTACTGACAAAGTCGTGAAGGTCAACGCCGTAAAGTTCAACGAAGGCGATTCTTACAGGCCTGACGACGACGAGTACAAGGATATTGAGTACGAGGCAGTCTACTGGATTCAGGCACGGACAGCCTGGCCGAAGACTCTGACGACGATTTCGAGCCTGATACAGGCCATATGGAGGAAGCCGTGACTTCTCCGCCGGCTCAGGAGCGGCCTCGCAGAGCAACAATAAGAAATCAGAGCCCAGGCTTCTACAAGAAGCTACAGCAGGGCAAGCACCCTCATCAAGGCTTTTTCACAGTATATCTCGACAACCCACGACTACGTGAGGTAGTGGCCTACGCCCTATCCACGGTCAAAGTCGACCACCTTCTGCAAACCATCAACAAGTCCCATATACCCAGGAATTACCGGCAAGCGAGGAAGCTCGAGAACTACCACAAGTATTGGCTGCCTGCCATGAAGGAGCAGGACGCCGGCCTGTTGGAAAAGGACGTCTACGAGCTGGTTGATACGCCAAAAGGGTACAACATCTTACCGAGCAAATGGGTATACGATGAGAAGATGGACCCTCACACGGGTGAGGTGAAGGCCAGGGCGAGGTGGGTGGTGTGTGGCAATTTTGACAGGAACTCCTGGGCCACACAGGACGTCTACGCCGCCGTGGTGAGCAGCGTGGCAGTCAAATGCTTTTGGGCTATTACAGCCGTGAAGGACTGGGAGTGCCTTCAATACGACTTCAGGATGGCATTTCTCAACGCCAAAATCCCTGACACCGCACAGTACTACGTACGACCACCAGATGGCCTGGCGAAGCCCTTGGGCAAGGTGTGCCGGCTCAAGAGGGCATTATATGGCCTGAGGAAGTCACCTATCTACTGGTACGAGACAGTGAAACCTGTGATGGTTGAACTGGGCTTCGATACCCTCTCATCAGACCTCTGCCTGTTCCGTCACAAAGAGACAGGTGCCCTGGTAGTCCTGTACGTGGATGACCTGCTTATATCAGCGCCTACGACGAAAATCATTGAAGATATCGCCACCGGGCTGGAGAGCAAGTATGGCATTAAGAAATTAGGCGAGCCGAAGAGGTTCTTGGGTTTTGACATCGTGAGGAACCGCGAGAAGAGGCAGGTCTACCTGTCCCAGGTGGCTATATCGACGCCTTACTCGAGAAGTTCGGCTACAAGGACATGGCCGGCGTGGCTACGCCGTGGCCAGCCAAGCTGGAACTCCCTTTTACGTGGGAGAAAATAACCGCGGAAGTGAAGGAGTATATTCAGAAGACCGGTGCGTTAAACTGGCTTTCTACCGGCACTCGGCCCGACATTACTTTCACCGTCAACCGCCTTTGCGGGGGCAATTCTGGGCCCTCACCACGTTACTTGGAGTTGATGAAGCACCTTTTCCAGTACCTGGGTGCCACCAGGAAGCTGTGTATTGTGCTGGGAGGCTCCGAGTTCTCGGCAGAAGATATGAAGCTTGTGGGATTCGCAGATGCCTCACACGCGGATGTCTTACCTGGGAGATATTCCACTGGCGGCCACGTCGTCTTCGTGGCTGGTGGGCCAGTATTATGGAAGAGTAAGAAGCAGACCTTCGTCGCCCTGAGTACGACGGAGGCAGAGTTTGCCAACCTGACGCCTACAGGGTATTCATTGCAGTGGGTGTCAAAGATATTGGAAGACTGTGGTGTGCCACAGCCAAAGCCATACATGCTGTACACCGACAGCAAGAACGCCGAAATCACAGTTCTGAACCCTCAGAATATCGCCAGGACCCGGTGTATCGATATACGGTACAAGTGGGTGGGTGAACAAGTGAAGGAAGGAAGATTTGGTATTTAACCCATCTCTGGGTTGGAGATGCCAGCGGATGGATTCACAAAGGCACTACAAAGGGAGAAGCACGCAAAGTTTGTACAGCTATTGGGAATACGAGATTTTCCGGGTTGAGATATGCAGGAAAACGTGTATTTGTATGGGAAAAAGGCCACTAGGGCATTGGGCAAAGGAGTCAAAGGAAGTTGGAAGAATCTGGGCGTATATTGGGCTTCCGAGGATATTAGCGATGGCTTCATTTTGGACGGCGGTGTGCTGTCTGTGGGGGGGTGTGGGGCACCAAAGGGCCCAGGTTTTCCCAGACCCACACCGGTTTGCTCTTGGGGATAGATTTTCTTACTGTTTTTCTTTCAAAAAACAACAACCAACTGTAATACTAATTTGTTTACTATTTTTCTGGCCAATTCGGCCTCATTTTCGCAGCCAGTGACTTTCTTAGGTCACTAGCCCTACATGCTTTGATCACGCTGCAATGCAAGTCAACGGCGATACCCGACTGAAACAGCACCAAAGCTGCCGCTACTGCCACTAAGCCACCACCTTCTGACGCCTTCATGTGCTGTTCGGGCATGAGAAGCCCTATCTTCTATTCCTGTCCGACTCGCCAGATGTCAACTTCAACTAAAACTGCCGCTGTTCAGCCGTCTGCTATTCGGTGCACAAGTCACACGACACTGAATATGCCGGAGGTGCATATGCATCCATTCGGCCCAAGGGGGGCCGATGACACACCTTCATCGCTTTTGAATTCGGTGCCTAGTGATTTTGCAGTTCGTTCCTGAAAATTCCAGCTTCTTTAAGATTCGAGGTTGCCTACCTACCACCCTTTCTTCCAAACCCGAGCACAAGAGGGTATCCCATTGGTCCACCCGAGAGCCAGTCCGAGAGTGTGCTCCGTGGCCCAATATAAAATCGAAAGCTCTCTCATCCGCTGCTACAAGCCCCTCTTCTCGTTCCATCATCATCTGACATCATCCGTCACACACACAAGCTACCAGCGCGCCTCCCTGACAGAACAACACCACATCGACATGTCTCGCAACTGGCCCATCGACGGCGACAACTCCGACATCCCCCACGGCTTCAAACGAATCGAATACGACGCCGACGCCCGCGTGTACATCTACCAAAAAGGCACCCAGCTCTACGCCGCCCGAAGCAACACCTCCCCCATGACTCCCATCCCCAACCGCGCAGCATCCAACATTTCCCCTGAAGGCTTCCGACAGGGCTTCCCCAATGCCGACAGAGATGAGGACAAGAATGGGGTGCGGCAGGTGCTCAAGCGGAGAGTCACGGGAATTACTCGATCAATCACCCGGCGAGTGACGGGACGGAAACAAAATAGTTATGGATACCAGAAAGAGAATCGGGTCGGGCGGTCTTCGTCTCGGTCTCGTCCGTCGGGCTTTTTGCCGGATGAGAAGGAGGATCCGTTTGGGGATAACGCTAGTTATGAGGATGAGAGGCCCGCGACGACGTTCGACGAGATTTTCGGTGAGTGGCACTATTTCCTGAGGCCTTCGTTTTCATACCCTTTTTCTGTTTTCTCTAAAAATACTGGTGAGAATAGATGGATAAAGTTAGTGGTGGCTAACGGCTTCATCGGCGAATTATAGCAAAAATGCCGAGAATGAATACTGTTTGATTAACCAAGACTGAGGCTGTCCTCCAACAGATTTGAATGTGGCACGTTAGAAAGTTAAAATGTGAATGTATATAGTAAGAGGACTCAGTCGGATCTGTTGCGGTCTTGGTTTAATGCTGTAAGCCGGTCTGAGATATCGTTCACCTTCTTCAATGCGCAGAAAGGGAAGATACATTTCGGCATCAAGCCAGGTATCGGGGGTTCTCAGGAGAGACTTTCTGTTTCGGAGAAGTTGTCGACAATGTGTTGTTAAATCTGATGGCAGGTAAACTCCTAGAGAAGATGTGCAGGATGCGCAGCTAGTTTGGCGTTGTGTGAGAAAAGAAAGCAAAAAACAAGGGCTCAATCGGGGATCGAACCCGAGACCTCGCACAAGCACTCCTTTGAAGTGTGGGGATAACCCGAAGCGCGAATCATACCACTAGACCATTGAGCCTTGTTGGTTGTCAATGTCCGGGTATTGTGTATGTAACGCTGCTGACCGAGTGTGGCTTGGCAGTCTTGGAATGTGATCGACAACCACCACCACCAAGCGATCGCATCTACGACGAAAATTCAGGAAAGAAAATGCTTGGGGTTATGGAGATAATATCCTTCATTATCGGCCGATTCAAATATACATCCAGAGCATCAGTGATGAGGCGAATCGTGTCTTCAATGGAGCTGCCGAGTCTAGATAGGTAAATTCCCAGAACGGCATCTTACTGTAACCATTACGAATCCTCCTATAACTATCCCTAGGTAGATGCCTAGGCAGGTATTTGCGAGCAGAGAGATTCCAGAATACCATATATCACCAAGATCCATCATGCAAAATCAGGCAAGCCAACTGTGCCTGATGTGCATTCATATATCGTGACTAAAGGCAGGGTGGGCAGGCTGAGATTACTGTCGTTCTCTGGGGAGCAAGCTCAGCAACCAAAGGATCATGAACTGGTAAAGAGGGCTTAACTTTTTCAACCCCCCCCTGTGATGTTCTCATTGAAATCTTCTCGCTTGCAGTTTCCACCTGATCATTATTCCACAACTTCCGACCCAGCTGCTGTACCCAAGTCTGCAATCTTGATGATTTTCCCAGAATTCATGGGTAGATCGGCATATCTTGTCCCCACTGGGTAGCCTGGAACCTCGATCGAGACGGGTATCTCTGCCTCCTGTGCTGCGCGAGGAGTCGCCACCAACGAGTCTGGTAAAGAGTCCAGGCTTTTGCAAAGGCCCTGTAGGAACTCTACAATTTCACCAGAGGTGGCTCGTATGTGTTGGTGTTTGACTGGTGAGGTATTTTGGAGTTTGTGTTGCAACTTCAATTCTATGACCACCATTTTGCTCATGATAAACTCGAGAAGACCGTGTATACTTTCTGAGCAAGAAGAGTGAGAGTGAAGGTCGTTGACAAACTAAAGGTTTCAAGTTAGGTGGTGCACAAAGACGAGTATAAGGTCCAAGGTAGATCTCTAAGACCGAATAGAGGGAAAACAAGACTTGATGTGCTTACTTGATATACCTCTCTCTTCACACGCGCTGAAACTATCTGTTCATGGCCATTCTCTGGACTCTCTTGGAGAATCTCAAAGAATTGGTCAGTCTGCCAATTATTCATCAATGGGTTGATGAGCTTTCGTCTCGTCACGAACGTCCGAACAAGATCCCAACCGCCGAGATACCAAGCGATGAACTCCAGTAATACGCATCCAAACGACCAGATATCAAACGACTGAGATATAGGAGAGTTATGTATGTCAAACTCCGGTGGGCGATATGTTGGTGTGACGGGGACTGCATCGCCACGTACATACGTTTTCGTTTCGTTGACGTGAAAACGTGTCAGTCCAAAGTCGGTAATCACCAGGCCCCCGCGCTTTCCTGGGTCTTTCTTATTGGCGAAATAGAGAATATTCTTCGGCTTTATATCTCCGTGCCTGCCGTACACTGTTGTCTCAGCTATTCCTGGGGTCATTCCACCGGGAGTTGGGGTAGGTTTCGACTGGTGAATCTGATGAAGCCCCTGGGCCAGACCGAGGCACTGACTGAGCACCCACTGCAGGTTGCTCTTCGCAAGTGCAGGTGACGGATTTGGCATGGTCGCCCACATGCTCTGGAGATCACAATCGGCCCAAGGGAAGATCATGCAACACTCGTCGCCGAGCTGATATGCAGCAAGCAAAGTGATGAGATGAGGGTGGGGATTGCAGCTGAGACGGTTTAAGATCTCGATTTCGTGTTCGAACTCTTTTTTGATGTCGAGGTTGTCGAGGCTGTATGTGCCGCTTGTGGACATCACGGTCTCCGGTAGTTCCGTCTTTCCAGTTTTGCTTGTGAATATGCTCCGACTGGGATTGCTTGCGTCATCCGCTGAGGGGACCTTCAGGTGCTTCAGGTGTTTAACAGCGAAAGTATTATCGCTTATGATAGGAAAGCCAGCCTCAGATGCCCCCTAAATTAACATGATTGTCAGCTGGATGTTCCAAATAAACACAAATGTACAAGATAAGAAAAAGCAGCCTTACATGACTTTCGAACTCTTTGAAATCGTAGTGCTGTGGGTGAATTTGGACTTTCGTGACCCAGCTGTAACCCCCATCATACCCACGCTCCTCTGAAAGCCAAGGCATTATTACTTTCTTGGGGAGCTCATACAATCGAGCAGGCTTGCCCCTTTCTTTGACAAAGGAAGGTGGCAGCATCATCCACTGGAGCCTTTCGAAATCTTCGTGTCTGAGGTCTTCGTCCCAATGGCTGAGAAAGTCCAACTTTTTGTTTGTTTTTCCCTGCAGTCGGACTTCCAGCTGAACATCATCAAGCACCACAGCTTCTAGGGGGAGGTGCCCATCACATATCTTCTGCTCAACAAAGCCAACAATGTCTCCCGATCGTCTCATCATCACCAAAACAGCAAAGATTTTCCGATAACCTGACTCACTGCATTTCCCATCATGAAACTGTGGTTGGCAAACCTGATTACCATAGAACTGGGCTTGGGATGGAGAAAGGTTCCAGTGTTTCATTCCAAGCTCCTTGACAACTTCTTCTGGCGTGATAAGTCTTTCCACTGATCCGCGCGGGAAAAATTGTGGTTGCTGATATCTCGGACATCGAAGAAGGGAGAGACGAATGAGAAGAGACTTGTTCATATTGGTGGGAAGGGGATCCGCAATTTCTGAGGTCTTTACGGATGCCTCTGAAGTACTTGCTGTTGGGGTGTTGCCTTTGTCATCTTGCATGATGACCATAATATCCCTCATCCTGTCGGATCTCGAGCCGAATGGCGGTTCGTATTCCGGTTCGTATTCGAATATTCTCTGCTCTGATGGGTCGATAGAGCGATAATCGCCATTTGGTTCTCCTCGATCAATGGTAACCTTGACTTGCGGGCTGGCGAAGACCGGAGCAACCGGAGACCAAGTATTGGTGGCGGGCAAGCCATGAGGCTCTTCTGGTATCGTTCCGCGTGATGGGCCCAAACCCACAAGCAGATGACTCATCCTGGCACCCAGGCCAATCTTGACGTCAGTCTGGATCGACTTGTTCCCTGTTGAGTAATCATCGCTTGCTGCATTCTCGGCCACATTGTGTTCCATCATTTGATCCTCGGCTAGTTCACCTTCTCTGGATCCCTCTAGTGAAGAGTGATCTGTCTCCTCGTCTACCCTCAGTTTGTTGTCAACGAGGTCGTCAGGTAACGAGAAAAGGGCTATTCTTTCCAAGTGAAGAAGGATATGGTCCTGGATCTCTTCGAAGCTATTACCTCCTGAAGAGGGGCGATAACTGTCACATAACGGACATAAATGGAGGCTCTCTGAATTGGTGGGGCGCCCAGGTGTTGTGAGGGCTGCGAGGAAACCGAAGGTGTCAGCAGCTGGGAGAGCGCTGTTCGGCAATAGCCTTGGGAGTTCGGCTTCAGTTGCGATATCGCTATGTGCTGACCGGACATGTTCCTCAAGCTCGTGGCGTGACCTAAATTGGTACTCCTCGTCTCCAGGAACCAAGCACTGCCAGACTAGTGTGTGCGTCCACTGCATGTGGTGTAGCCAGTCCTCGGAGGAGTGGAAAAGCCTGTCACCCTCAGTACAACTGTCGACCAGACATACATAGGGCTCCATGTCCTTGACTAAATGCCGCCTATTGCAAAGGACCGGTGGTTAATAGGTAACCTGTGGATGTGTGATGTACAGGCAAAAGAGGATGAAAGACTGACCTCCATCTTTCCATCTCTGTATCTTCCGGTTGAAGACTGCGAAAGCAATAGGGACACACATCTTCTATATCGGGGGGGTGGGGAATCTCGAGTTTCTCTCGTCTGTTCACTGCTGAAAGAGTGATCTGTGACGCTGCAACACTGGAGGCGTACGGAACCGATGGCTTAGGAGAGTCAGACGATGTGTCGATGTTTGAGCGGACCAGCTTTGTGCGGCTTGCGCTATGGCGAGATGGTCGCTTTGGACGCCTCTTCCGTGAGAAGATGCTGCTCTGCTGGGCCCCCGAAGTTCCGGACGACGCAACAGAGCTCTGGTAAGCTTCAGGCGGTTGCGTCTCCACAGTAGCAGGCTCTACGTCATCCCGTCGCTGTTTGTCGGCCCTTCTGCGTATATCGTGATGCTCTTTGCGATACCACAGTTTCATTCTTCGAAATCTGGAAGCGAAAATCAGTCTAGCCACAAGCTCTTGAGATATCCGACCTGAGTGGGCAGTTAGGTGAGTGCGGACGCGATCTTCCAGGTCTTTGATTTGGTCGTTCTCCTTCTCTGATTTCGGTTCGTCCATATACTGTCGGACTTTTGCATCCTCGGTCGGGTAGACCTTCGATCTTAGCAGATGAGTAAGGCGGTACATGTTGTCGAGGACATCGCTGGCGTCCCGAACAGTTTCTTCGATGGTCATAGAGCCATTTCGTCCAAGCCTTTCTTCAGCGCCACCCTCGTCGACAGCATCTGCACTATCAGAGGACGAAGAACACAATTCCATAGACGATGGAATATCCGAGAGTGTGTCCCGACCCTGGCTTTTAGGTGACACAACGGACTCAGTCCTGATCCCATCAACCCGAGTCTCGTCTTCTTCATCGAGGGCAGGATGCATGGCGGCCTCCAGAGCACCTTCTAGATTTGCCTTGAGCCTCTTCAGCATTGAGACCAATACATGGCTGTTCTCAGTATCGGAGTGGAGTCGGGAGTCTCGGGGCAAGGCCTTCAAATAGGCGGCCCATATTGTCAATCGAAACAGGATGTCATCGAACTGCGCACGAAATCGAGGTTCCAACCGTTTGTCAGAGCTTGTTGCCAAGAGAAGATTGGCGCATTGTGCATTCAGTTCAGACACTTTGGCAGACATTGTTGCTACAGTGTTGAGAAGTTGAAATTCGGCACGGGTATAGAAAGGCACGAACCCTACTGTGAGCTTGGAACATTGGAAAATGGCACGTTGCTTGTTTGGTCACATGCTGTGACATATGTTTGAAGCCCTGGATTGGTTGACCGACAAAGATGTGGGTCTGTGTAGGGCAGCATGGTTTTGGAGTCGCCTTCATCGGCGTGGCTTGAATATCGCAGGCAGCAGGAAGCGGGGTAGAAGGTAGCACAAACGAATGAGATTTGGGTTGGAAAGATGACAAGTAGATGACAAGTTCTACGCTACATCAGACTCTTTTGGGAGAACTTCAACACACTATCCCACAAATTAAATCTCAATTCAATTGTTAGGCACATAAGCGTCCAAGACCCCCATCCGTTTCATCAATACTTAAGATTTCAGTTCACATCAATCATCAGCCATGGAGATTGCCGGTCTTGTTCTTGGTGCTCTTCCCCTTATCGTCCTCGGTGGCAAGACATTTGCAAACGATTACAAGGCATTCACACAGGCCTTTGGTACGCAACATTGGAAGGAGGACGTGATTATTTTCTATGAGGGAGTGTGGTGGCAAACTGTGATGTTACGACACCAGATGCAAGACTTGGTTGCCTATTTGCCCGGGATCTCTCAAGGGCACAAGGACGTACTTCTGAATTCTGGAGGTATTGACGACTGGACGAGTGACGAAATCTCTAGATCCCTTAAACAACTCTTCGTCGGAAAGGACTATGAAACATTTCAGTCTATAATGAGGGATGCCGTTCGAACGCTCGGCAAGCTCCTAAAGGATGACACAGTGCCTGGATCCAGGTATTCCGACAGGGTAAGCATATCTACGCATACCACATGACTCCCGCTCTTTATGTCCTCATAGCCTCTCGGTATTTGCTCTCCATAGATGCTGATAGTCTGTTTTTTGCCGACAGATGTCAAGACTAGAGCGTTTTAGGGATGAATGGGATGATGTGAAATCCTCAAACGGCGGCTTTCTTGAGCGCTTCAAATTTCTGAAGGAAACCCGAGATCGAAACAATTGCCTTCAAAGGCTCGCCAAGTGTAACAGTCGTCTCACGTATCTTCTTAAAAGAGCTTCGCGGAAAAAGGCCGACCGGAGCACTACAGTACCATCTACCATCGACACCAAACCAGCCTTTTGCCACAGGGATCTTTCCCGAATGCTTTTTACCACCCTATGGAGATTTTGGAGCTGCGGCTGTAGACCCAATCATGACGCTCGCTTTTCCTTGATCAACTTTGCCAGCAACACGGTGGAGCCATCTCGACAAGTATCCTTTAACTTCCTGATCTCACAGCCAGAGTCACATTCGAACGATTTGGAGTGGAGGGAGGCTACTGTCATCATGATGGAACAAAGGTCTGTTGTCTGTATTTTCGTTTGAGTGCTTACTAGGATTTCAGTATATGATAGATGGGTATATTTCAGTGAGAAAACATCATTACTTGAAGTTTATATCGCTAACTTCTCATCCACATCCAGTCTTGTTGCAGAAACTTTCAAAGACCGAAAACAGATCATCGGCGTCTGCGACGAGATTCATAAATGGCGGAAACGCAAACAGTGTCTTGTCTTTTTGGTGGAAGGGCCGGATCATGAACGAAGAGACAACGCAGCTGCGACGATCACAAGGGTCCATTGGAGCAGGCTCACGCTGAGGCCTTCGGACATCAACTCCGTGGTATCTTTGGAAACGCTACTACGTGACGGTTCTAACGAGGAAAAGCCCTCTTTGGAGGAAAGAAGACGGCTTGCACTTCTTCTCGCACGGTCTATCCCGCATTTGCATGAAAGCCCATTCCTTGGAATTCAATGGACGAAGGAAAACATTTTCTTCTTCCGGGAACCCAACACGAACCAGCCCGATCTAAGACGACCCTACATGGGAGCCTTATTTGACAAATTCCCGCGGGACCTTGAAACATCAAACCTGGATTCAGAAGTATACCACCGCAACTTGGGAATTCTAAACCTTGGAATCTTATTGATTGAGCTTGAAGAATGGAAGTCTCTCGAATGCCTGAGCCAAATCCCGGCAGATGCCCGAGAACCAAACTGGAGATTTTTCGCTGCTGATGAGATGATTACTAAAATGGTGGTCTGCTCTTTAGATTACCAGAGAGCTATTGAAGAATGTGTGTTTCTTGAATGGATTGTGCAGGGAGCTAGGGCAAGCTTAGAAAGTGAGGTCAACCGGCAGGCAATGTATAAAGCAATCATCGAGCTGCTTGAGAGGGAGGTGTCATCAGGACCGATAGCAACTACAGGAGGACTGTAGGTAGCATTCATGGAAGTGCAAATAATATGTATAGTCGATTTGCGGCCAAGTCTCGTGGTATACTCGATATTCACACTTCATTCCACTGATAACATCAGCCTACATAGGTCTCTTTGGGACCGTTGTAAAGGAATCGGAAGAGAAGGTACGGCTTTCGTCTTGGACATGAAACCACGATCTAAGACTTGTACACCGCCCCTCGCCTTCTTCACAACAAGATGCTTCTCGCTAAGACTTATCATTTACCAGTCCAACTCCTCACGTCCTCCTTTACCACATGACTTTTTCATCTCAGGCTTGACCCAATCATACAACCCCCCACGTTCCAAAAATGCACCCTCATCCCAAAAGACACTTTCCAACGCCTTCTTCACTCCAACCTCCAATATCGGTCTCGAAGGCTGCTTCCCCGTCCTGTCCAAAAACCTGAGATACTCATCAAGAATAAGATACGACTTCGCCATCAAACTATTCGGCTCCGGCACCAACGACGGCTGACCCCTGTGTCTCTCACAAAACCCCTCAAACTCCCCATCCGAAATAGTAAACTTGTGCCCATTCCTCAGCGTCTCCTCCGTGTCATTCTCCCCCGCCACAATCAACACCTGAAAGCACTTCCACCGAAAAGGCTTCAGCTCGCCAATCCGCTCATTCATATCCTCCATGTAATTCAACCGGTTAACAACGGTATTAATCTTGAACAAAACCCCATACTTCTCACACCACCTGGCAATCTCACACAGCTTCTTCACCTGGGTTCCTGTCCCACGCCCAATCTGGATATTGGTCGCCTCGTCAAACGAGTCGCAACTGACAGCGAGGATGTCAAGGTTTTTGCCGTGCTTGCGGAGGAAGTCCTCCCTGATTAGGCTACCATTGGTGACGATGGAGACTGACTCGAGTTTGAGGTCTTGTTTGCAAAAGTCGATCATTTCGCCGAGGAACTTGGGGTAGAGGAAGGGCTCGCCGCCGGCAAAGTTGAGCTTTCTCATGCCGGCGTTGGCGAGGAGACGGAGACCTTCTTTGGCGCGGTTGGGGTCTTCGATGTAGCTTGTGCTTGCGGTGTGGAAGCAGAAGCCGCAGGTGTAGTTGCAGCGGCGGGTGAAGTGGTAGTTGACCGAGACGGGGATTTGGCCGCGGTTACGACGGGTGTGGAGATGGTGCAGAGATATGAAGATGATGGTGAAGAGGGCTAGTAGCCACATTATGGTTCCCATATTGGGTGTGTTGTTGGGTCAAAGGCTTGTGTTGTTATGATTTCGCTTTGGGGACAGAAGAATGAAGAGTGAGGGATGAGATGCCAAATGAATGACTTAAGAGGGCATACAGTAGGCCTCACACGTGCCCCCAATTCTTCAGTGACGAGAAAAGGTGTGGGCTATGAGGGGCTCATAGAAAGCTGAGGCGAACACTGTAGGCCTCGCCCAGTCATCAAGCGGGGAGTCTACAACCTCTTTGACTCATGCGGATCCTTGCATGTGGCTTGCAAAGTTCTGCTTAAGAAGCAAACAATTCATCGAGGACTCAGCAGTCACCCTGTTATTAGGTGGACAGATTCTAAGCTCATCTTTTGGTCTCTTTCTCTTGCCTTTGAGACACTACCATAGGAGAATGAAACATCAACAACTCAGCAATGGTGCCAGAAGCCCGTAGAACTCGCGACCTGATCTTTGTCATCGGTAAAGCCATCATAGTATCACTACCCCAACATTTCATTCTTGGCTGACCGCTTCTCAGGTGCTCCCGGAGCGGGAAAGGGTACCCTCTGCAAAATGCTGGCGGAAGCTAACAACGTCGACCACCTCTCCCTCGGAGACCTTTTACGGCAAACCGTGTCATCACCCAACGCAGACCAATTAATCGCCGGGTGCATCCACCGTGGAGAGCTCCTACCAACACATATACTCCACGAACTTTTGTATCACCGCGTGGCCCAACCTGTATCCTCTACCGCTGCTCGACCCCTCCTGCTGGATGGTTTTCCCCGGCGGTTGGACCAGGCTAGAGAATTTGAAGCAGTGGCAAGTACCCGAACTGGCGCACTTTACTCATTATTTCGGGAGCTGGCGGCTGAGTCTGTTAACTGACACCTCGCAGTTTGGACCCCCAAAGCTCATTCTATTCTTTGACTGTCCCGAAGATCTCGCGAGAGAAAGGGTTGTCACGAGAAAATTAGGTCGAATTGGCGACACAGTTGAGATGTTCGACAAGCGGTATTCCGAGTTTCGCGAGTCAAACCCGCCAATCGTGAGCCATTACGCGAGACCCGAGGGCAGGCTAATCACAGTATGTCGTAAAGAATACCGTCTTTTGAGAGTGTCACTAAGATGAATAGATCGACACCAGTGGCGCAACAGAAGAATCATATCAGAAGCTGCAGGCTGCTCTGGGTAGCAGTGAGGAATGGGCAGCTCTGACTTCCGAAGCCCCGAAGTTCCCCGTCGAATGGTTACGAGAAATGACAGACGATCAGGCCCACAGTTAGTGCAAGTCAAAACAGAGCTGAGAAATTATAGAGAAGCAGGCCTTTGGTATAGTTGGTGTACAGTGCTGCCGACGGATGGTGATAATGGTGATTATGATCTCTTCTGCCCCATCATCTCAAAATAAGCCGTCAACTTCCCCACCGGCCTCCCCTTCCTAAACGCCCACCCATACCTCCTCATAAACTCTCCAATCCTCTCATCCATCCTCTCCATCTCCCCCATCTTCTCCTCCTCACTCGCCTCCCCATCCAGCACCCTCTGCAGCTCCACCTCGCCAACCTCGTGTCCAAAATCCATATTATCCCTCACAATCCTGAACTCCTCATCCGCGATCCACGTCTCACGGGTGGTAACAAAATCCGCCATGATGCCCAGCCCAAAATCCTCTTTTTCATGAGCTTGAATCCCCGTGATATTCTCGACACAAGCCGCAATGTCGCTCACCCTGTTGAGCTCCTCAAACCGCGAGTTGGTAAAGTCACCGCCTTTTCGAATCTTGGCTTCCCATATCCCGTTGCGGCGGCGGATCCAGGCGCCGGAGGAGGAGAGGAGGTTAGACTTGTCGTAGTAGGTGTCGCGGATTGTTTGGAGGGGGAGTGAGCGGAGGGATTGGAAGGGTGGGATGCCGCCGTTTTGGGTAAGGTGGCGGGCGGCGAGGGAGTGGAATTTGCGTTCGACTTCTAGGATGCAGGGGGAGAGGACTTTCTGGAGGGGTGGCCGGATAGCCATTGGTAGGTGGGTGTGTTGGTTTCTGTGTGCATTCGGTTTGAGTGAGAAGTCGAGAGGATTAAAGGACACTGAGAAAAGTGTGAGCAAATGTGGTGAATGCAATGAGGCCTACAGTCGGAAGTTCTCACTTAAAACCTGTGTGTAACCAACAACTTTTGGTGGGGCAAGAGTGAATGGGAGCAAGTGAGTGAGTGAGCAGCGAGTGGCCTGTGCTTGCAAACAGATTTGACAACGATTTGTAAACATCGCAAAATTACCATCTATGATACATCCAAAATTCCGATCACCCGTCCCCGGTTTCACACACCTCAGAATAACAAACCTTACAGAGAAACAACCAACTTGGTCCCACTAACACCCCCCCTCAACTTCTCCAACCCTGCCCCAATAACCCCCAACCCCTTACCCACAACCTCAATCTCCAACGGCATCTTAAACCGTCCCGATTCAACCAAATCCACCAATTTCGTCATCGCCGCCCCGCCCCCATCAGTCTGGAACGCCATCCGGCCAAACACCGTCGCGGCCTTGACCCCCTCCGACACCTCCAACTTCTCCCCCGTCATAACATGACTATACAGCTTCGGCCCATCCTCTCTAAACGCCCCAAAGATCTCCTTGTTCCCTGCCATCGCCCCAGCAACAGTATCAATCATTGCGTCAACCCCCTTCCCATTAGGCGAGGCGTCACGAACCGCCTTGGCGATTTGATCGGGCTTCATGTTGCGGTCGACGCAGGTTGTCGCGCCGAGGGAGGTGACTTTCTGGTTGTGGGCGCGGGAGTTGGTTGTGATGATTACCAGGTGGGGGAGGGCGTCACGCAGGAGTTGGACAGCGGAGGCGCCCACGCCGGAAGAGCCACCGATGACGAGGACCGAGGTCAAAAGGGGGGGTTTGATCTGGGGTTGGGTGGCACCTGGGGTCATCGGACTGGTGAGGTCGTCGAGGTTGGGGATCCTCTCGTTGGGGAGCTCCCTGAGGTGGGGGAGGGGGACGCCGAGGCCTTTGATGATGGAGGCTACGGCTGTGAGGTAACAGATTCTGGGGGAAGCAAGATTAGCAAGAGATACAGTGTGGAGCGAAAGGGGGTTGCTCACGGAACAGAAGCAGCCTGCTCAAAAGTCCAAGCTGTGGGCTTGCGGCAGGCGTAGTTGGCCGGGACGGTCGTTACATCCTGGAAAGCGCCGGCACGGCCACCATGGCCAGCCAAGCTCATGACCGCATCACCGGCCTTGAACCCCTGAACATTCTTACCAACAACCTCCACCACACCAGCTGTGTCGATGCCGAAGATCTCGGGCCAAGAATCGACCATCATCCCATGGTGAAGATTCTTCCAGTCGAGGGGGTTCAGACCAACAGCACGGTTCCGGATGCAAATCTCGTTCGGCCCAGGAACTGGGTAAGGTGCGTTGATCAGCTGGAACGGACCGCCTTGTCTGGCAGCGATGTACTGCTGGATGCCTTTCGGGGCGGCCGAGCTGGCGTTTGGAGACATGTTGGTGAGAGTGTCGAGTGTTGAGAGACAAATCTTGTCTGAGTGATCTCTGCTGCTTCAAGAGATTACATATGAGATGGGATCAGGTTTTGCTCCCGGGGAGGCGAGATTCAGGGGTGACGTCGCCATTCTCCGGCGTTCCGTAGCGCGAGTGTCTTGACTCGAGCAAAACTGCCATTCACCGAGTTAGATACTGTGACTGACTGGCTTCAAAGCGCGCCGTTGAGCCGCCGTTCAAAGGCCGGGTGCCGTTAGTTTAAGCTTCTTTACCCCTGACCCCTTTCCCGAGACAGTGGGGCCGGTCGGCCCCGGCACGTCGGAAGTGGGA
Source organism: Podospora pseudopauciseta (assembly GCF_035222475.1). Lineage (NCBI taxonomy): Eukaryota > Fungi > Ascomycota > Sordariomycetes > Sordariales > Podosporaceae > Podospora > Podospora pseudopauciseta. Next base: position 103,583 of record NW_026946667.1, read on the forward strand.
CCCGGGATTGTGGGGCACCTCGGCCAGCCCCGCTGTCACACCACCGTCCACCTGTGCTTGTCACGCCATCAACATCACCTCACCGTTTTCCCAACCCAACATCATGGAAGAGGGGAAGCACCAGTATCGGGTGTAGTGTTGCTCATCTGTCTATAAAACATCGGTTTTGCCACTTCAGTCAATACAGCTGTCTCTCCCATCATTGTTACAACAGATCTCTTCAATACTTCTTGCAGACAAGCCACATACATACCCACCACCGCAACACAGCCTAGGTGACTGTTACGTTTTCAGGTTCACTCGCAGCAAAAATGAACCATACCAACACCGCCAGCCATCAATCACCAAAACCTCAACACCCACCAGAGGAGCACCATCACCATCACCACTGGTACCACCTCAGCCAGCAAGCTCTCCTATCAGGGCTGATGTGCATGTCATGGGGTGCACTTCCCCCTGATGCAGTCGAGTACCTTGCCAGTCCAAGTCATGCACCCGACTCGGAGTCCATTACTGGCGTTCATCATCACACCTTGTACCCTGTTTTGTCTCACGGTTCAGCGCATTCCGCATCGCGCTCAAAGTAGGGAAGGCAACGAATTTGATGATTAATGATTACGATTTTTGATACCCCAAAACTGTTAGTAAGCCCCAAGGCAAACATCTCATCCCTGCTTAGACTGACAGCCCAAGGATTGGAACTTTGCGTGGTCTTTTAGGCGAGAATTGGCCGAGGGATGCAATGAAGGAGATTTTCCGCAATTCGAGCAAGGGCTTCATGTTGCTCTTAAAGCTAGCCAATGCTACTTAATTTTGATCATTTCTGAGACCTGCTGCGTACCAGTGACAGCTACTCTCGCTTCGTCTGAGGCTGAGGAACAAATAGCCAAACGATTGCCGAGGCCGATATCAGGCCCACAAGGACAGGCTGCAATACCGAGACTCCAACGTGGGCGCCCAGTATGCCGGTGACGATCGGGAACAGAGAACCACCAAGCTGGGCAAAGACGAAGAGAAAGGGCAGTGCTGTAGATCTGATGTCGGGAGGGAAGAGCCGCGTGCCCACCCCAAGGGCCTGTTGGCGACTGTTAGCTAAAACCCCGATTCATGAAACCAGATTAGGCAGGTTGGGTACTGACAGTCGCAAAGAATGGCCCGAGAAAGAACCCCAAGAAGCTGATGGCGACCGAGGCAGCAATGATGTTGGGAACACTGTAACAAGTCTCGATTAGCCTCACTGCCCCACACAATATCTCCTGTCCTGCCACCATGTGATGATGCTTACAGCCAGAATACCAGCTGAAACGCTAGACAGAACAGGCAGTATATGAATATCATCCGCCGCTCGCCGAATTTGTGTGTTGGATCGGGCAGAAGGAGGCGACCCAAGAGACAACCGCCGCTGAACCCAGCTGGAACGTATCCCATCTGCCCCAAGTCGCCATCGCGGACATCCACGAGATATTCCACAACCCATCCACCAGCGGTGACGCAAACCCCGAGATGGAAGAAGAAAAACAGACTGATTACCCAAACGCTTCGCGTCGTGAGGGTCTCTTTGATGAGGGCCGAAGCGCTTTTCTCGGGAGCCACAGTACCGGGATCAAGAGCACGCACATGGGGTCGAAGGCAGAATGTATCCCGAAATGCCACCATGGCCAGTGCCAAGTTAGCAACACCCAAGCCCAGAGGTACGGTGTAAAACAAGTACCACTGCGAAGATCCGTCTCCGGAAGGCGATGACGCGATGGGGGAGGCAGCGAATGGCGCAACGAGACATCCTGCCATGTACATGGCATGGATAAAACCAAGCCAGCGGTGAACAGTCAGACCCTTCTCAGTGGCGACGTAGGTGTTTGCCTGTGTGTCCTGGAAAGCCTGTCCGATGCTGGCAAACCAGAAGGTGGTGATGAACAAGCCAAACGGCGGCGTGGGCCATGCTCTCAGTGCATGGGCGACGACTTGGAAGGCAGCGCCTAAAACCATCATAGCTCCAAGATCAAGGCGATGATTGAGATGTGTGTTGGACAAGGCGGCGGATAACCAGCCCACGAAACTCGCCGCATATCTTGTCTGTGTCAACACGATGCCTATATGCCTATGTTGGTCGAATGAGCGAGAGCGTCGAACTTACAGGGCAGACACAATGGCAGTGGTTACACCATAGTCGCGGATGATGTGTGGTATCAAGGCACCGATGCTACCGTCGTTGACACCGGACACAAAAAACGAGAAAGCAGCGCTGGCGAGCTTCAAAAGAACTGACTTGGTGAGCCCTTGGGCCTGACCATCTTCAGAGGGGGGAGAATCGTCCACTTGGAAAGAAGCTCTTGCTGTGGATCGTGATGCATTCTCGGCATCGCTCGGAGGTTCAACTGTGTAGGTGGTTGTGGCTGCTTTGGACATGGCGGATATTCGTTATGTGTATCAATCTCCCGAGCCTTGATACCTGGCTTGAGGGACCTAGTCGTGGGCAAACGAAATCCTGACCGGACAGCATTTTATCAGTGTTCATGGAGGACAAGGGCCAAGGAGCGCATTTGTCAGGGTTGCCAACTTGGGATGATCCCCAGACCTCGTCGGTGTCATGCCTTCGTTTCCCCGCTGATTTGTGTGGGTTTTATGGCGGGGATCACTGGCTCAAACGTGCCGAAATGGCTAAACTTCGGTGGGCAGTGGGTGTCTCGCTTCAGTGGCATGGCTAAAAGTCGGAGACCTGCACCAACCACGGCCACTCTGCCGAGAGATCACGATCACAGAAGTGCTCCTTTTCCCGACCTTTTCCCGATTTACACGCTCCGTTGTTGCTCTTCTTGCTCAAATGGCGGAAATCAAGACCGAGATAATCAAGATAAAAGGGCGAGGTGCTGTCCTCACGAGAGAGATTGGATGAAATGTCCAAGTCCAGACACACCTCAAGCAACCACCATGACATCTCCCTCAGTCTACGACAACTTTGTCTGGCGCGAGATCAGCCCTGGCATTTGGCAGCGTGACGCCGACGAGGCCGAGGTGTTCTACTCTTCTTTGGTCAAACAGTATGCAGGGAGCGGCCGCATGCACTTCGCTATCACTGGCCATGTGTCGTTGACTATCCCGGTTCTCGAAGGCCAGGATGCCACTGCGGTCGCGCCCAGATTCGACGCAGCTCTACAAGCCGCATGGCTGAGACTTCGACATCAACTTCCCAGCATCGGTGCCCAAGTTCACTTTGACAGCCATGAGCAGAAATGGAAGAAGACATACACGATTTTGCCCGATGACGGCGCCCGCGCCGCCTGGCTTGACAAGACGTTTCACTTCATTACAGACGGGCAGACTGGAGTGGAATGGGCCAATTCGGACCCTCCTGCTCCAGAGCTTGCGACATTGTTTGTCGTTGCCGTACCTACTTCTCCGAACTCAGGGGTCCGCCGTGACATCGTCCTTCGCTCCCCTCACGACATCATTGATGGCATTGGCACTCTACAACTTCTCAATGCCTTCGTTCATCACGCCTCACAGGCTTTGGGTGAGTGCTCAACCATGCAACTTGCCATCCTCGATGGCTCCGAAACAGCACGCCTGAGTCCACCTTATCGAGTGGCTGCCGCTGTTCCTCCAGTTCCCACTCCCGAGCAGAAAGCGAAACAAGCAGCACTACAAGAGGCCAACAACGCACCCCAAGATCTAGCAGTTGGGAGCATCGGCATTCCATATCGTCAAGGCGCTCCCTTACCTGGTAAACATCAACGAGTCGCTCATACCATTTCTGCCGATCGTGCCTCCTCACTGCTGGCGGCGCTCAAGGCTATTGGTGCGACGCCGACCCATGCGTTCCACGCTGCCATTGCCATGGTAGTCCGCGATCTCCATACCGAGAGCCTGTCGGCGCCGCCTGATGCTGGCGCCTTGGTCAAGTACATCAACTACATTCTCCGGAATGAGCGTCAAAGCTGTCAGCCGCCTTTCAACGGGCCTCATCATGCAGCAGCCGTTTATCACTCTGTTTCTGGGGCAAAGCTTGCTGTAACGATGCCGGCCACCGTCTTTGCCGATGCCAGCAAACGAGACGACGAATTTCTCGATATCTTGGCTCAAATTCGACAGTTCTACCACTCCGTGCGTGACGACAAAGACCACTTTGCTCTGGCGCCATACATCTGGACGGCGGCCACCCCTTCCCTTCCATTGCCTCAATCCGAGAACGACAAGTGGGATATTCCGGTCCCGCCGCCCAATTCCAAGCCCTCTGTCTCCATTTCCAGCATGGGCGTCATCGACAAACTAATTGTTTCGCGCGTCGGTGAGGTAGAGGTTCACAACCCCTGGGTGACCGGTGAGGAGCTGGGCACTGGACTGGGGTTGTTTCTCGGGACATTTAGAGGAGAGATGGAGCTTAGTGCCGCGTTCAACGAAGCGTGGCATACAGCGGAAGAGGTCCACGGGTTTTTGGACAGGTGCGAGAGGATTGTTTTCGGTTGGGTTGATCGTAGGTAATGGAGGATGTGTGTCAATCGACGGTCCTTAATTTACACAAACCCTTTTTGACGGCCATTTGCGTGTCTGGGAGGCGATTTGTGACACATTGGGCAACTGGGCAGGGCTGTTAGGGCCTCAGGGGTAGCTACCCGTTAGCGATATGAATACCAAGTCCAACCTGCATTTGCAAGTCGCTTTGGCGGAGTGGTTAACGCGCGGCCCTGCTAAGGCCGTTTCTTCGGAAGCGTAGGTTCGAATCCTGCAGGCGACGTTCACTTTTTGCATTTCTTTTACAGCCTGATCATTATGTAATTCTTTTTTTCCCCGCTTTCCAGGAGGAACTTAGGTTGACAAGGTCGGGACGTAGCACAATGCGGAAGCCTAACTCAACGACGAGTGACGATCAACGGAAACTTATAGTTGGGCATCAGCTCGCAATTCAACCTTTTTCGCTCTTTTCTTCCTCCATTGTCGATCTGATCACCATGCCTCTTGTGTTTCTCTGCGGGGAATGTTGAAGCGGCGTTGCACAAATGAGGTTCAAAGTGCGGCCCCCACATTCTTTGCAGCGCTCCAGACCACCAGACTTCCTTCTTTCACGTTTGCTGCAGTCAGCGGGCGGTGCAGGCAACAGTCACACCTTCTGGAAACCTTCCACCCCAGGGCACCTGGTACATTCTCAACATAAGGTAGAGCCCTACCAACATCATGGTCTCCGAGCACCGGCCGGGCAACTTATATATCACCCATTTACGAGACCCATAACAATGCTGCAATAGACAACAGCCCATTCTCCCACAGATCTTCCACCCCGCCTTTGTCTTGACCCCATGCCCCCCATTCAACCCCGCGGCGTCGGCCCTACCGAGTCCTTCGTCTTTCCCACAGGCACCGTCAAAGACAACCTTCGGACTTTTTTTCGAGCTTGCGAACTGGGCAGCACCAGATATGTCGAGAAATGTATCAAATCTCTTTCTCCTGCGGGCAGGGTGCCGCTCTTGAACTATAGCACCAGTTCAAAGAATCGTCTAAAAGCGCTGCACCTTGCGGCCCAGGCCGGCCATAACGATATTGTCCGGTTGTTACTCGAAGCGGGAGCACAGGTTGATGTGGCGGCTGAGGAGGGCGTGACACCTCTGGCCTGTGCAGCCGCCTCGGGACAGTCTGGGACTCTTCAGATTCTCCTGGAGCATGGGGCTGATCCGCATCGCCTCATGGAGGATGGGCTCACCATTATTTCTCATGCTGCCAGGTCAGACGTGGTGCGAGGACAGGCGGATACCATTGCCATGCTGATTGAACACGGAGTTGATCCCAATGCCATCGACGAGACGCCCAAAAAGTCAGCCCTGAACTGGGCCTGCAGTCAAGGCAATCTCGCTGTGGTGAAGATTCTTCTCGACCCAAACATTGGTGGCGTCAAGCCAGGTGAGATTCTCGGCGAGGACGGGTGGACAGCCCTTCACTTCGCTGCCCGATGTCAAGTGTTCGCCGGCAAGGACGTCACCCAGTACCTCATACGCGCAGGGATGGATCAGACAGTCGGAGACATCGACGGCTGGCTTCCTATCCACTACGCGGCTAAGTACGCCAACGTCGTCACCCTCGGCTACCTCATCCATCAAAAGCCCGGGCTTTCCCAACTCATCGAAATCAAAACTGATACCGGCGGCACCCCTCTTCATTGTGCCTGTGATGAAGGGGAGGCAATCAAGTGGCTTCTTCGACATGGCGCAGACGTCAATGCTCAAGACGATGAAGGCGACACGCCGCTGGGCTTGTCGTGCTATGACGGGATAGGCGATACTGTGAACCTCCTTCTCCAGGCCGGAGCGGACCCAAAGATTCAAAATGAGGAGAAGCGAACCGCGCTTCACTGGGCTGCAAGAGGCGGGGCGGTTAATGCCGGCCGGGGGCTGCTCAACAAGTGCCCGGCTATTTTACATATCAAGGACGAAAAGAACCTTTCTGCTATGCATCTAGCCATCAGGAAGTTTGAGCCAACTTTTGCTGAGATGCTCCTGGATGAGTTCTACCCGGAGTATGCAACAAATCTACACGGGGATTTGACGGCTGTGCATGAGCCTTCGGGAGAAACACCTTTGATATCGGCGGTGAAGAGGTTTCAGGTTGGAGTGGTGGAAAAGTTGTTGAAGTTGGGGGCCGAGGCTGATGTCAAGGATAAGAGCGGGAAGACGCCGTTGGTGTATGCCAGTCGGGCAAGGAAGCATAGTGAGAAGTTGGTTGAAATGCTGCTGGATCATCAGGCGGCGGAGAAGGCTAAGGAGGCGGCGGAGAAGGAGACGGGGGGTGAGAAGATGCCGATGGAGTTGCAACATATGCTTCAGTTTTTGAAGACGGTGTTGGAGGAGCAGGAGAGGGAGTGATGTGGTCAGATTAAAGGGAAGTAAGGTTTCAAACATTTGCTCTGATCTGGAAATTAGAGTAGGTACTTGTTCTTACCCAGCCATGAGTGCCGTGTTGTTCTAATGTGTTATTTGTCTTAGGAATCGCGATGATATATCGGAATAGCCGTACCTTTACCTAACATTGTTCACATTCAATGTCACAGAAACAACACACCAGACACGATTAGCTACGACTAATAATTTCAAGGACTCTGACCGTCGCTTGATAACAAGTACCCCGTACCATAGGAAATTCTCTGCTGCGTTACAGTCGCTGCGGGCTAGTGACGTCATTGCGCTTGTGTCGGATATGGAGGTTCATCTAACATTGAGAACCTTTCAAAACCACGCCGGGCTAGCACATTTGGAAGCCAACAGGGACAATAAATGTTATGGTCATGACTACAGCTTATCCTCTACATTAGACCTGGATAACCGTGACATGTTCGCCATCAGAAAGGATAGTGTAGTGATGTCACCTAGGGTTAGGGCTCAGCGCGGTCATGCCTGTCTCATGTGAGCGGAGCTAGGTTGCTTTCCAGCCGAAATCCGAGCCCCTCTGTGGGTCGCCACTCGTCTCGATCTCGATCTTGCATTCCCAAAGACGTGTGCGCCGAAAATCCCATGGAAATCAATGCGAAAATCTTGGAACCGCAGCCATGGCAAAATATCCATGACCCTTTTAGGAGTAATCACCCTATCGCCCTAACAGACAACCATTGGGCTACGAGAGGCGCTGCTTCAAATGCGGCCGGAGAGAGCGAAGAGTTTGGGGGAGCAACAAGACTTGGACGCTAAGGTACGAGAACTTGGCACAGAAACATTCTGGTCTTGTCTGGCTTTCCGCCGCAACCAAGTTGACACCACTCAACCCGCCCGCCCTGGGCCTGGACTGGGGGTACAGAGTACAGGCACGCTCGCCAGCCTTTTTGGGTTGCGTCCGCCACCAGGAAATACCAGGTCTTTGATCCTTCCTCTGCAATCTGCAATCTTGCTTGCACCGTCTCCATCAAACTGAACGATGTAGGCAGAGCAAGACCCACTTGCCCTCTAGCCCTAGCATCCAACGCCCTAGAATGTCGGTTCATGGCCCCGAGCCACCGGTGCCGGCCGTTGTGGCAGCAAGTGACGCCGTCGAGGTGAAGAGCTCTGAGCGAGCCAGGCAGAGAGAGATCGCAGCGTACGTCGCCCACGCCCGCGCCCAACACCTTGATCTCACTCACCTAACTGTGACCCTCCTGTGTAGTTACCTCTTGGCCGCCTCGTTCCCTCCAGATCTCCCCGCCGCTTTCGCCGAAAAGGCCACGCTGAACTCGGATCCCATCCTCAATGGCCTCACTCAACTCGGCGCCCTGCGACTGGGCTGTGACAGAGCCTTTGTGTCTCTCATCGATAGAACATACCAATATGTCGTCTCGGAGATCACGCGATCACATTCGCTTTTTGACTTGATCTCCGACCCGGGAGACACCATCGCGATAGGTGTTTGCAAGCTGAGGAATTGCGATGGTGTGTGCCCGGCAACCATGAACGCGTTTATGGACGAGACAGGTGAATGGGTGAAAACAGGACCCGATGTCATTGCGAATAGAACGAGATATATCATCAACAACTTCACGACACACCCCGACTACAAAGACCGCCCATATGTCAAGAATTACCCCTACTTCCGATCATACCTCGAGGTCCCTCTGGTCTCTTCGCTTGGGTACTTGATGGGAAGCTACTGCGTGGTGGACAGCAAGTCGAATGAGTTTGACGATGACGAAAAAGTGGAGATTATGAACGAGATTGCTGCCGCCATCATGGCGCATCTGGAGAATGTTAGGATAAAGCAGAGCCGAGATCGTTCGGCCCAGCTAATACAAGGGTTAAGCGGATTCATCAGGCATGAACCACCCTCACAGCGGCCCTCCCGTGCGAGTGCTATACCTGGGCCGGCGCCCAGCGACCTCGATCCTCCGACAACGACGGAGCAGCCGGGCGGCATTGGAGGTTCCAACGACGACGGCAAATCCGCCGGCAGAGCTGATTCGACTGATGTGCAGTCGTCTGATGGGTCTCAACGACCGGAACCGATTAATGTCATTTCATCGTCGTCAATCGAGTCAGGCCAGTCTGGCCTCTCTTTGTTGTCGGAAGCCAGACAGACTCTTTCCGAGACACCTCCAACAACCCCGCGGGACGAGGTCAATGAGAATCCGATGGAACAACAATTGAAGACGGCTATCGCTCGCACCGATGCAGACAAAGCCGCCATTGCAAACCCACCGGCCCCTTCATCGGAAACCTCGGAATCACACAGGGGTGGCTTCATATCTTCAGCCAACATTAAAACCACCTTCTTCCGAGCCGCCGGTACCATTCGACGCTCTATGGACATGGATGGCTTCATGTTTCTCGACGCAGTGCCAAGTTCTTATAGAGACAGGTCCGACCAGCCCACTCTGGGCAGCCAGCCAGGGATTCTCCACGACTATGAAGAAGGCCCATTTTGCTCTGCCATTGTCAAATCTTGTCTAGGGCCCACTGGTGAAAACATTACTCACTCTTCACAGACGCGCCTGCCTGAAGTATCGCTTCAACGGTTTATCCGCGCGTTCCCTCAGGGCAAAGTGTTTACCGCTGATGAATATGGCCCGATCGATGACAGTTACGGACCTGGGAAGCGATTCCAGTCCTCTCGTCAACAACCAGACCCAGCAACTGTACGACTGAAGGATGACATTGACGCCCTATTCCGAGTTTTGCCCTCTGCCAAATACGTCGTCTTCCTGCCGTTGTGGCATTTCCAGCGCGAATGCTGGTATGCTGCCAGTCTGGGTTGGGTGGAGGACCCGACTCGGGCTATCGACATCACGGATATCGGTCTGGTATCTGCGTTCGGCAATTCCATCATGGCCGAGGTATCACGACTTGAAGCCCTCGCTGCCAGTCGCGCAAAGTCAGACTTTGTTTCATCCCTTAGCCATGAATTGCGCAGTCCACTTCATGGAATCATGGCCAGCAGCGAGTTGCTGCGAGAGAATATGTTGGATAGCCCACTCTTGTCGACTTTGGATATGCTGGACTCCTGCGCCACAACGTTACTCGACACGTTCAACAACTTACTCGACCACGCTGTGGTGACCCACACCGGCCGGGAACGTGACCACAAGTCACCGGCTGCACAGCTCCGAGTCACTGACTTGGGGCTGCTCGTGGAGGAAGTTGTGGAAGCCATCCGTGTCGGCCACCTATCTGGGAACGCCTTCCACATGCAATCGTCGATGCTCAAGAAGATAGCAGAACCAGTTAACAGCAGCGTACCCGACCGTCCATTACTCATCACCGTCCATGTCGCGATGAAATCTGCCTGGAGAATGCCCGTCAACGTCGGTGCATGGAAGCGCATCGTCATGAACATTTTTGGAAATGCCCTGAAGTACACCTTGACTGGACGAATTGAGGTGAAACTCAAAACAGTTCAGCGACTGGATAAGACAGGGAAGTCTTCTGAGCATATCTCCTTCTCGGTGCAGGACACTGGGTTGGGAATGTCTTCTGACTATTTGAAGTATCACCTGTTCACCCCGTTTTCCCAGGAAAATAGCCACTCACCGGGCATGGGCCTCGGCCTCAGCATTGTCCAGCAACTGGTCAATGACCTCGGAGGCTTCGTTGAAGTTTACAGCTCGGTTGGCATAGGCACATGCGTCGAAGTCCTCGTTCCCCTGAATAAGGATGAGACGGATTCATCGGTGGCAGTGCCTGTCCAACCCCCCCAGCAACTATTAGACGCACATCAACGCCAGCTCGCTGGTCGCACTTTGTGTCTGATCACGAGCGAAGCGTACAGTGCGTCCAACAACACTGGTCCAGGGGCCAACAAAGATCAGCGCCTTTGGACCATGAATGTCGAAAGGGCTTTGAAGTCCAACGCGGGTGAGACCCTTGGTATGACAGTGACCATACCAACACATAATGAGCCACTGCCAACCGCAGATATCTACGTTTTGGATTCTGGCGCGTCTCATGATACAGCACACAAAGACATTGATGACTTTATGGTCAGACATTCGCATATTGCGCCTTTGGTCTTGCTGTGCTCAGGCTCTGGGCCGCCATCATGCCTGAAGTCGAGTACAACAAAGAATCACCCTCTTCACATCCACCACCCCCTGGGCCCCAGGAAACTGGCGGCAGTATTATGCGCGGCTCTTGAAGCCAAAACGCCTCTCAACATCGACACAGTCCGGCCCATCAATTCGGCCCAAGCATCTGCCGTCGCCAAATGGGTTACGCCTGTCCCTCTCAGTCCGGGTGTTCCTGCGCTGGCGCAACTGAAAACAGAACTGGGACCAATAACCGGACCAGACCCTCGGCCGGCAGTGCCAGTAGAAGCGAAGACTAATAAGCCTATCACTTCACCAACGACGTCTAATGCTGGGGGCACCGCGCAATCCCCCTCCGCGCCCACCAGACATCTCTTGCTTGTTGACGACAACCCCATCAACATCAAACTCCTCACACATGTGGTCCGCAAACTCAACCACACCTTTCTCACTGCAGCCAATGGCTTGGAAGCTGCACAACTTTACAAGAAATCCCTGGAAGGCCAGGGGGCGCGGTTTGATTTGGTGTTTATGGATATCAGCATGCCCATCATGAATGGCTTCGAGGCCACACGGGAAATTAGGCAGATGGAGGCCAACGCGGGTGTTGTTGACAAGGTCAAGATTGTTGCTCTCACGGGACTAAGCAGCGACTTGAGCCGGAATGAGGCGACGGCGAGCGGGTGTGACTTGTTCCTGACGAAGCCAGTCAAGATGAATGTTGTCAGGGAGGTGCTGAATGAGCTGAACAACGATAGCGCAGGGGGGTGAGCAGGTAGCTCAGGATAGACTGATGGGTGGTAATATTTGTGGAAGGACGCAGCAGCAGATGTGATCTTGCGTCAAATCACGCTGCTGAGATCCAACAAGGACAAACAACGGAGGCGACAGGTGCACCGGCGTCCCACCATGCATGCCAGAATAAACAGGAATGGCTAGGTGTGTTCATAACGGAGAGCAAAACCATCGCAGTACCTCGCGCCGCGGTTTGTATATATACGAAGAGACGAATCTTGACAGAATTAGGTACCGGAGTTACTGGATAGGAAACACGCCGCAGCAATACACGGATGGCACTTGGGAGCGAAAGCGCAACGTGCGAAACCCACGCCCCATACAGGAGTTTGGGGCAGTGTTATTTGGGGTTGGGATTACAAAAGGGGAGCACGAGACAACAATGGGATGATACACAGGTATGGATATGATGATATATATATACGTTATCGAAATTATATCAAATAGAAGACTTTTTTTCTCTTCGACCACCGCAGTCTAACCCCCAAAACCGAATGTCAAAACCCCCCCAACTCCTCCAATACCCAAAGACTAAACCAAAAGAAAGGAGTCCACATCTAATAACCCAAACCTTGGAAACAACTCACCTCCTAACCCAATAACCCCCCCTCCCGTGCATCCTATCCTTCGCCTCGGGATCAAACCCCCTAATCCCAACCTTGTGAAGCGGCACACTCGGCACTTTGCTCGCGACTTTTTGCTTGACATCCAGAAATCTCTCCCCCATTCCTCTCTCACTCTTCTTTTGCTTCAACAGCACCGCCGCGTTTTCAGGTCCCCAATTTTCTCTCCTTCCCGGCCCAGAAAGGCAAGACAAGACCATGTGCACGTCCTGACTAAACGCCACTAGTTTGTCCTCTATCTGCGCGTTGAACCCCAGACACGGGCGAAGATACCCCATTGCAATGACTTTGATCTCCCTCCCGAGAAAACCACGGGGGAATTCGTGGAGCAGGTGGACAGTAACCTGCGGCTCTGGGGCCGCTTGCGGTCGGGAGGAGGGGAGAGGGCCGGCGGAGATGAGAGCCTCGTGCCAGACTGGCGATGGGGGCGGGGGGCAGTCGGGGGAGGAGGAGGCGGTTTTGGGCGGGAGGATGCACGCCCACCCGGCGTACACACCCCTCAGGGCGAACCTTGCTGATTCGGGGGATGTGCGCAGCAAGTTTGCGGTGGGGACGCCAAGTTCGGCGGTGGATCTCCCTGTTCCTCGGTTGACGAGGCCGGTGAATTTCAGGGGGAAGGGGGGCAAGGGGCCGGAGTCGGGGCCAATATCATGGCATGATGATGAGGAGGAGGAGGAGGAGGAGCGGGAGGAGGAGATGTACGAGGTTTTTTCTTGACGGAGGGCGGCATTTTCGTTTATTTTGTCTGTGGCTACCTCGTAGGCTAGGGTTTTCACCATGCCGGGGGCGACGCGGTCGTAGCCTGCTTGGATGGGGGCGATGATGGGGTCGACGCGGGAGAGGATCACCTTTGAGCCGACAAAGGCTGCGGCTTCGAGGGGGAGGGTGGAGAGGGTTGCGCCGCGGAATTTGGACGAGTCGGTTGAGGTGCTGGCTACGCGGAAGATGGGGGAGGAGCAGAGGATTTTGCGTTTTGAGGAGGAGCTGGTTTCGTCTGCCTGACCATCAGGGGGGCCACCGGCGCAGAGGTGAAGACGAAAGTAACCGTCGTCCGAGGCTTCAGGGATGCGGACGACGTGGGTTTCGCGGGGGATGTGGGCTTTTTTGGGGCCTTGATCTTTGAGCATCTTTCTGGCGGCTTTGTCCATGTCTCTCTTCCAGCCGCGCTCGGTGTCACGCTCGACTTCGTCTGCCTGGACGGCGACGGAAGGGGTGACGTTGAACCAGTCGTCTGTGGAGCCGAAGAAGGCTTTGATCTTCATGCCGCTGTCGCCGGAGAAGCCGCGTTGTTGAAGCCATATTGAGCGATCTGGTGGGAGGGGATAGTCTGGGGCGCTGAAGATGGATATCTCAACTGAGGTGCTGGGGCCACGATAAAAGATGAGTGGTGAGGAATGTCGCAAAATGGTGTAGTGTTTTGTTGACTCGGTTGGCGGTGGGATCAAGCCACCGGCGAAATAACGGGCTTCTGAAAGGGCGTTTTGCCAGAATGGTTTTGACTCTGCACCAGAGTTAGGTCCGGGGGTCACACCCGGCCCGAATGTCGCAGCGGCGCTGACGGGTGTGGGAGTTGTTGGGCGTGGGCTCAGACTGGGAGACTTTAACCCATACTGGGATAAATTCGGTAGACTGGTCTGCACCCGGAGCCGGTGACTGAGCGGCGGTGGTGGTGGTGGCGGTGGTGGTGGAAAATAGGGGCTTTGCGGGCTTCTGTCTTCGCCGCGCGACACCGGCCGGAGAGGGTCTTCAATCCGGAGTGCACCGATGCCGGGATCTACATTGACCCGCACCGGAAGTGGGGGCGGCCGGGGCGGCCTCGGCGGTGGTGGTGGAAGTGGAAGCGTCGGGAGCGGTGTATACGGAGGTGGTGGTGGTGGTTGTTGCTCCCAGTGGTTTTCAGGGGTTGCCGTTGCCCGCAGGTCAACAGCAGGTGATGGTGGTGGACGGTAAAAGTCAGGAGCTGGTGGTCTTTGTCCAACATGCAGACACGAGGGGTGGTCCATTATCCTCAAAAATACTCTCCCAAAATAACTCTAATTATAAGACCAGTTTATTTGAAGATTCAGAGTTGATGAAAACACGAATCTCAAGTTTGCTTGCTGCTCGGAAATGAACAAAATAAACAGTGGAGCAGCAGGTCTGGGCACTACGGATTGGGACACTTGAATGTATAACCCTAACCCTATTCTATCCAAGACAACACACCCCATAGGTTTCCATCACTGTCACAAACTACTTTGCCTGGAGAGATGTCGGAGAAACTGGTAGGATGCGGGTAAAGACATTGTCGTGTGTGTAGGTCATGGCATGGTGAAGATCTTCGAGACTCAAACTGCTAAGGACATCACCAATAAGGCAGTGAGCAAACTGAACATAGAATAGGTGAAATCTTAGGTGTGCCACAACAAAGACACAGGGTGACTTGAATGAGGAAGTGGCTAGAGTGAACAGAAACAGAAACTCAAGAAATGCGTCCAATAGGTACCGTAAGTCAGAGTTAACCGTGGATGTGGTCGCTGAAGTTGGGTTTCGACGATTCATTGTGTCAAGTTCTGATGTGTTGGGTAGTGTTTATCTTGAAGAGTGATTGGTGACAAGCCACCGTCTCGAGCTTCAGTAAGTGGGAGAGAAGCAATGCCGTAGAAGTGTTGGTGTGCAAAGACGAGCAAAACGGGAGCTACCTTCAGGTTTACATTGCGCATTTTGAAGAGGCTCGGCGGTACCTTTATAAATCTGTTCTCAAGCTCAAGACGCAGTTGCTGTTCTCTACCTACTGGCCCGATCGTGGTTTTCAGCATCACTTCTGAAGCAGTGCCTCAGACTTTCTTCCAGTCTGGTTTTGGTTCTCGTCCGATGAAATGGCACGATCTCGTACATCCAATCGCCTGGATTCAATGTTTCCAATGATCAGGGTCAAGATCGACCCAGTACGTACCCTCTTCTGAAATGGGCTGTCGGCCAATCAAAAGCAATCTGCCTTTGAACGATCATCCAGGCAGATATCATCTTTTGCCGGGCTTGGAGTCAAGGCATCGGAACGCGCTCCAAGGCGCCCCGCACCCAAGCTGAGAATACGGAAAGCATGTTCATCCCCAAAGCCAAGTTCAGTTCCCATGTTTGCCAACAGGTGATGGCCAAGCTGTGTGGTATTTCTCCTGACCTTCCATCATCCTTCCACATTTAATGCGGCTTGAACTGTCCTGATTTTGAGGCCATTCACACTGCACAACACATTCAACGCAAACAGAATACACCTCCAGCCCTGTACTCTTTTGACTTATCACCACTTTCTCGTTCGCAAGGAGATCCAAAATCTATAACCGCGATATCTTCTCTGGCATTTAGTGGAGCTTGCATCACAGAAGCCAAAGAAGGAATTAAAATGGGAATCTTTCAAGGAAGAGCTCGTGGAACTCTACATTTCCCGAGATCTATGTTGGAAACAGCTCATGGGGATAATGGAGGAGCGACATTCTTTCCTAGCCACGTATGCATTTTTTAAATCTCCCCGCGGTAAGATTCAAGAGCAGGATCGCACTGACTTTGTCCAGAACGCCACAATACGAATATCAATTCAAGAAATGGGGACTTCGGAAGTACATGACCAACAACTGTCTACATAATCCCATCGCGGTTGGTGTTCGGCTCCCTATGGCGAGGAAGGAGAATGACGGGATTGCTGCAAAGCCACAACTAATTTTTCATGGGAGGGTGGTTAAAGACCGTACTCTGAGGCGAAAAGGAGTCTTGACTCCTTTGAGAGAAAGCCATCCTGAGGTTTATAAGCAAGGTAAGTCGTGTCCAGTGCTCTAATCACTCCGCCACGCTGTCTGCTGACATTCTTCTTTGAATGTAGAACGTTCGAAAACACCTCCGGGCATGCAAGTTGGCCGGCAGTCAAGGAGCCTCTGGGCAACAATCAAGAGTTCGCATCTACCCATTGACAGCCTCGAGCTCAAGTTAGTCAAGCAAATTGGAGGTATGTCGCATCAAAGTATTGTTCTGAAGGAGTATCAGAAGCCTCTGACGTTGCTTTTTGCTTACCAAAGAGAAAACAATTCTGCCTTCGGATCTTGTGACTTTCGAACTTCACCGACATCCCTGGTTGTGAGCATGCGTGATATTCGCTGTACGTACAGCGGTATATCCGAGAGCCTTTCTGCTCTGGAGTACGCCTGCATCTGCGGAAACCTCAAATTAGCGCACCTACTCATCGACCTGGGCCACCCAATTTGCGAAGCATCGAGCGGCTGGAAAAGGAGTCTTCTCGTACTGGCCATTTTAGGATGGAACGAACGCAAATCACGGGCTAATCGCAGCAAGACACGACGCGTTTGGAATATGGATTGCGAGTCTTGGACCTGTCATACAAGTCACGAAACCCAGAAGCTGATGGCATTTCTCCAGGTCTTGATTCGGTCGAATGCGAAGATACAGCCGCCAAGTCGAATGCAGGATGGCCGCGGTCCCGTCTCCCTCGCAGGAGATCGTTCAAGCGATCCCCTCATCATCGCGCTCAACGAGGGCCACACACCACCTTTAACAGCGGCATCTCTGTATCATAATACAGCCGCCGTCGATGAGCTTCTAGTCTTTGGAGCAAATATACTTGACCGATGTCAGGCCGGCCCCTCGGCCCTTGCATTATGCATCTCGAACTTCTGGAACTATCCGACACCGCAGGCGACGTCTTTTCCCATATCTTGGATTCCTTACTATGATTCGGACCCCGACATCGACGTTTGCGAGTCAGCCGTTCTGAAAATCGCCACCCGCTACCTAAGCCAACCTTCTTCATCTAGCATCGAGATCCAAACGCCTAACAAAGCTCTTCCTCTGGTGTGGAGCACGCCCAATCCACTATAATGCCTCTCACTTGCGAGAAATGATTCGAAATACAGGAAAGGGCTATTTACACCTCATTGTAGCGAAGCATGCCAATCTTCCAGGCAAGTTTATATTATCTGTTTTCAGGTTGGCTGAGGGTGGAGGAGATTGCTTCTGGTTTGATTGCATCATGGATGATCGCAAAAGCCACAGTGCCGAGCTCGACTTCCTCACCAAGGCACTTCAAGTCTCCAAGACCCACAGAAGGCTGAATCCTGAGCTGCTCGAGCCACTCAAATATCTGGAGTATTATCCAAAGGATAGCGTCGTCAAGTTCCTCGAGGTAGCTTGCCCTATCCTGACAGTCGAAACTCTTCAACTCGCCGAAAGCCCACATTTTGTAAAGAGACTTGTTCCAGATTTGAACCCAAACCTTATCACTCACTCGCTCGATTCTGGGGAGAGTTACGATACGGCAAATTTCTTGATTAATTCCAGGTTAATTATCAACTCCGTCACCGAAGGAGGCCATACGCCATTAACAGCTACCATTCGGATGCAACACCCACAACTGAGGAGCAAAATCTGGAGGTTGGGAACACGCCTCGTCATACCAGGAGATACTGCATGCCGCTGTGGTCGGTCGCTGTACGCAAACCCACTGGTAACGGCGGCAGAGGTTGGAGATCTACCATGCATAATAAGTCTCACCAGTAGTGGCTTTTTTGACATCAACCACTGCGGTGTACTCTCGGATCCCTACCAAAGTTGGTCACACTAACTTTTTTTGCCCTGCAGATGTGCGACTGCGCTGACGGCGGCGATTTTGGAGGGCAATGTGGACATCGCACACTTGCTTCTCAAGAAACGAGCATGTCCCAATAGGCACCCCAGCGCCTCCATCGATTCAGTATTACCACTTGCTGCCGCTATCATTACCAGTAACATACAAATGGCGCAGACGCTACTCCTCGCTGGGGCCGCCTCGTACGACCAACTCGCTCTTGACAGCATCTCCTTGGAATTAGGACTTGGATTTCATCAAACTGTTGCTGGACTTCCTTCCGAGTTATTGCAACGTCGACAGGCAGTTCTGGAATTTGATTTTGAACAAAGTCATCAAGCTTTACCCAACCTTTGACAATGGTGTTTCCCATGCACACTACCACAGAGTGCTGCATCGGGTGTTGATGACGAAGATTCCCAGGATGAACGGAAGTCCAGCATACCATGGACTGCCCCCCTCTCCCATATACACGGCTTTGATTCACGGACCACCAGAAATACTCAAGGCATTAGCTGAAGCCGGTGCCGATGTCAACTCTCCACTATATCCGCCCAGGGGAACTTCTCCAGGCATATCCGCTCTAAGATTGTGTCTGACCCAGCGATGCGGGCTGCAAAAGCTGAAGATTCTTGTTGAGCTTGGAGCAAAGGACGCAATGGACGAGTGTGACTCTCCCACGACCAGCATTTCACTCATTGAACTAGCAGTGAGGAATCTGGACTTTGATACGACAATGTTACTTCTGGAAAACAACTTCGACCCGGACCCGTGGCCCAAATCTGACAGGACTGCCCTCCAACTTGCTTTATTCCCTGAGTCACCCAAGAAAGAGTGCGATGATTCTATGGAGCTGGCCAAACTTCTTTGTAGCAAAGGAGTCGACCCAAATCTCGTCGCACAGAAAGACCGGCTAACACCGTTGTAACAAGCCATCGAGCATGGGAATCTAGAGATTGTCGAGCTCTTATTCGAGCACCACGCCAACGTCAACAAACACAGCGAGCCTGACGTTGAGTTTGATCTGTCCGCAACACACTAACCGAACGAAGAAAGTCTAATGACTCCTCTTCAGCTCGCCATAAAGGGACAGCACCCAGCTATCATCAAGACCCTACTCAAGCATGGTGCGGACGTTAATGTGAGGGCCAAGAGATGTGGTCCTCCCGGAGGACACGTGCCATCCATCCTATATCCCTTCCTCAACCCG
The DNA here is from genome assembly GCF_035222475.1 of Podospora pseudopauciseta. Classification (NCBI taxonomy): domain Eukaryota; kingdom Fungi; phylum Ascomycota; class Sordariomycetes; order Sordariales; family Podosporaceae; genus Podospora; species Podospora pseudopauciseta. The sequence goes on from NW_026946667.1 coordinate 122,785, forward strand.
CTTCAGTTAGCCCTTTACACTACACAGCCCGAGTATGTGGAGATGCTTCTCGAGCACGGGGCTAATATCAACGCACCACCTCATTCACAAGGCGGTGCCACAGTGTTGCAATACGCTGCCATGAGGGGGTTATGTCGGGCTGGCTGAGACCTTGTTGGAGAAGGGGCCAAAGGTGAACGCCGCTGCTTCCGAGTATAATGCGCAGACAGCTCTCGAAAGGGCGGCAGAATATGGTCGGCTAGATATGGTACAGCTTCTACTAAAAGCAGGAGCGCGGGTTGACGGGTTTGACTTGGAGAGTGCATTAGACAGGGCCGAAGGAAATGGACATATCGCGCTGAAGGAATATCTGGAAGGGCGGTGTATTGGTGTTTGATAAACCTGAACATGGCGTCGCTTCTGATACGGAAAGGAGGGTGCGAAATGCCCATTATTTGTTTTGATGATTATCTAGGTACCAGGTATTAGGTAGGTAGGCAGTGAACCGAGAAGTTCGACTTCAAAAATACAAAATTGATATGAAAACTGATACTCCATGCCCGCCCCAACATGATTCGCAGCTAGCTGCTACCAAAACACACACGCTGACGCCTGATCTACAGACGCGACCACTGCATAGAACCCAACCTGCTCAACTCTCCGTTGTGCCTCCAAGCCTCCCCATCCAGCACCTTGTCTTTACTGCAACGGCAGCTTTTGAGTGCTTCTCACTTCGCGACTGATCAGTCCCTTGTTCTCTTTGGCAGGGCTTTCCACCCAAAGCCGGTGAGGCCTGTATCTTGAACCCAGCGTAGGTTCGAGACCTACCGGCGCCGACCTGTGGGGACTGGGGGCTAGGCACAGTGGTCACAAGCCCCATTTCCACCCAGAGCTCCGACTTCTCCCACACTGCTAAGCGAGAGAATTAGCCAAAGTACCTCAATTTATCAAACCGTTGGAGCAATTGAGTTTGTGGGAATGGTACTCACAGATTCAGAATAAGAAGGGCAATACAACACCCGGTTATTCCCTGTTTCTATGTACAAGTTCTTCTGGCACCCTACTGCCCTCGTTCCCTCTCCTGCCTCCTTGTTGCGTACACAATAGTCCTTCCCGTCCGGACTAACCCTAACATTGATCGAAGAAGCACAGGTTCCCGGAGAGAGCTCAGTCTTGGAAGGGGTTGTTCCGGGAAAGGTGTTTCCGAGATACTGGGCCGGAACATTAGGGGAATAGTACCCCGATTCAGCCCGTTCTACCTGCCGTGTGGCATTCGGCATCGGTTGTGCTCCAGCGCCTGAAGAGGGGCCCACCAGCGCTCTTGAACTTCCCGACGGGACAGTACTTGATCAGCCTCTGGCGGAGACAGTATGGTCAACGGCGGCTGGAGCCATGTGGTCTCGAGTCCCTGGGGCGCATAATATACTTAACACCCGCTCAGTAGAATCCGAGTCATTGTTCCCCAATGGCATGTATTACCATTGACGTGTCTGGTTTGGGCATAAATACCACTATCCAGTCGCGTCGTCTACATAATATGCGAATCCATCGCTGCCCCGGACATCCCGGATTATCGTCTGCGCACACAGGGAACAAACATCAGTTAAGAGGTTCAAAAAGTGCTTGAAGTTGCTGTAGGGGTAGCAATTTCCAAATACTTACGCCGCAGGTCTTGCATAGTATCGCCCTCTCGCCCATGGGGGGGTGGCTGAGTGAGCAGAACAACGGCGTCCACGTGCTCATTGCGACTTTGCGGATTTTGAATCTTTGACAATAGCCTTTTAACTTCGAGGTAGTTTGCTGTGCTTCATTAGTGGCCGGACTAAGTAAAATAACGGCTAATTCGGGAAACTAGTTGGTACTTATCTTGAACGAGTTCTACAGCTGGTTGACGCCCAACACCTGCCTACAGCTGGTGTATGATCATGCCAGCGGCGTTGATATCTCATATCTATCTTGTAGGTTCATGTGATACAGTCACCTTTGCGGCTGGGAGGCTCAAGGTGACTTGATCGTGTGAGAAACGGGCCGTCGTATGGTCATACAGAATGTGAAACCTTGAAAATGACAGGTTGTCTCCAATGTCATATCAGACGTGGCGGCAAAAGGGCGCCTTGATAGGTATTTGTGTACGATCATAGGAGCTATCATGTTCGGGTGGCGAGTAACATGATGTTGGCTACCTTAACTTGAATGCCATTGACCAAAGCTCCTGAAATCCCAAGATTTATTTCAGATGTCCTACTTCATAATCACGCATTCTTTTGTGGAACCACGGACTTTCTGTAGACGTTTCGAAGTATTCAGCACTCTCATAAGCTCTAGTTTCTGGGGTATTATTATAATCTCTATTGTAAATGATGAGGTTAACTAGGTAGGTCCTTTGTTGTTATGGCGAGGCAAGAGCAACAGGAGTGTTTTTCATATCAGGCACCTTGGAGAATGGGACTCACGGGTTGCCCCTTTTACCAGTAGCGGAAGAAACGGCGACCTGGACGTAGTTGGACCTCCACCTACCTACCTAGGTAAGGTACTGTGTATGCTGGTGGTGATGTAACAGGCAACAGCGGAACTGGAAAGCGCCAGGGCTGAGCAACTACTCAGGGACAGCACCCCAAGGCAAGGACGGTTGGTGAGCCTTAAAGCAGGGAGTTTGTGGCAAAAAGGTTCACTGGGAAGAAGGCACTGCTCAACCGCCAGCAACTTGACGACATCCAGGAGCCGCGGGCAATCTGCTGCCAATAGGTAGGTAGTCCATCAAAACTGAGGTAGAGCAAACATCCCACGCTCATTTCAAATCTAATGTTGAAACTAGCTGCTACCAAAGCAAACATACCTACTGGCGTCCAACCAACGGAGATACATATGTAAAAGGCAACCTGTCCCAAGTTCCACTATTCCTCAGAGCCTTGTATTCCAATCACGTCTTCTCTCGTTGCTTCTCCTCCTCCTCGGCTCAATCATGCTGCCGATAAAGTAGTCCTGATACCTGTGCCTGCACAAGTAGTGTGAGCAAGCGGCAGATTCTGAGCGTACATGGTTCGTCCTTGCGTTTATCTGACGTGACTGAAATGCCCTACGACATCCTTGGCCAATGATTTGCACAACCCTAAATAAGATAGTTAGCTGCCTCTGGTAAAGTGAGTTCCCTATGAACCTAGAGGGAGAAAGCTCGAAGGCGAGATATGTACTCAATGCGTCACAGCAGGTGGGACAGAACGCTGAACCCTTCTCTGTCTGGCCGGAAAAACGCTCTTCGCACCCTCATAACAGAGTTCTATCGCTACCACGCCTTCCATCACTAACGTTCCGCCTGGCTTTACAGTAATCTATTTTAGTTTTGTCAGCGTGCCAGGCAACGCGACACGCACAAGGTCTCCACTGAGGCACAGGGGCTGTGGCTGTGACTCGGAGGGCTTCTGACGCGGTTACTGGCACTGGAGCTGATGCCTGAGTGGCGACTGTCCATGCATTTTGCTCATAATCAAATCCGGTCGGCATCGGAGCTGGTGTCTGAGGGTTGACTGCCCATCTGTAATAATTCTTGGCCGGATTCACTTGCACTGGAACTGGAGCTGGTGCCTCAGTGCTGACTGGCCGGTCATTTGCCCCGGAAACATAGCCCTCTGACATTGGAGCCGGTGACTGAGTGCAGACTCGCAAATCATTTGCCTCGTAATCATAGCCGGCTGGCACCGGAGCTGGTGCCCCAACATGGTGTTGCCATGCAATCTGCCCCGTAATTTTAGCCGCCCGTGCCGGCTGCTATATCTGACTGTTGTGCAAATTGAGATTCTGCTTCGAAAGCGGTTTGAAATTGTTGATCTGGAATCTTGCCCATTGATCCAGACGTCATATCTTTCAGCCATCTCGAAGGCGTGATTTCCGTGGGTCTCGAAGATGCACCGGCGCGGCTGTCTCGTCCTCTCTTGGGCAACGATTTGACCTTTGGCTCCGACACTTTCTCAGCTCCTCGACTTCTCTTTGAACAATTGTGTGACTCTGGGAGCCGTTCGTATGAGGGGGCTCCCTAGGACCGTGTATTCTGACATGAATCTTGTCGAAGTCTTTTTAGAAGCAGCTTGGGCTTTGTTGCCTTCAGAGGAATCGGCTAAGGTTGTATAGTCTGATGTGATCCATGTCGGCGAAGTCATGGCGATGCTAGGGTCAGTATAATCAGTATTTGAAGCCGATTGAGCTTGAGATTTCTGATTGAGTGCTGCGTCTGCTAGCGCATGCAGGCCGTACGGTTCACTATACTGAAGGACCTCGTCTGCCCTTCTCATTACACCTCCCGCAGACAAATCCGCAGTGCTCTCTTCACCCAGCGGCCGTATAATTGGTAGCTGCAATCGGCCAGCAATAGTAGACATTAGCATGATGCTTAAGTGGCCTCGCATAGACTCATGCTGGTGGCAGAGGTTGATGACTTCCACGACAGCTCCCACACAATTGCCCCCAAACCCGCGGCGCTTACTGGATTGCACCTACACCGACCGTCACACTGGGACATGTTGATTTCTTTGCGATTGGCTAGCTCTCTGGAAGCGCCTTGTAAAGACTGTCTACCCCAGTTGGATTGCTTCGTTGATAGAATGAGTTGGTTTACAAGTGAGTAAGCAAGGTGGGTAAATAGGTACTTATATAGAAGTCGTTCTGCGACTAATTGACTTCCGGCGCCTCGCGCATAGTGGGCATATGATTTCGCCTCCATGGTTGCTATCTCATCTCTTCGTATCTTCACATGATTTGATAATTTGCGCAGCTTGGGGGAACTAGAGCTACCTAATGCCGGGACACAGCTAAGTCTCATGTATTCACCGATTGTCTACAATGTGTGACCTTTTGATCGCCCAGTGCTAGAATTCATGTGAGCATCATCAAGGGCTATGTTGGTGGCGACTGTTTCAGGAACGTTCTCGTGGTAGCACCACGTTGAGAGAATATTCAGAAGAAACTAGATTATGAGTTTTGGTACCTGAGGAACAAGGCCTTTATCTCCGTTGGCACTGATCAAAGCTTTCCAGAATGACCACCGCAGGCTTTCCTCCAATTAATCCAGTCCATATTTTTAAAACAGGGAGGTCCTGGTGATTCGTTCTGGGCGTAGGTGGGCATGACAGTTCAGTGCACTGAAGATCATCTGATTGCCCAACAAAGAACGGCAGTTGTTCTCAGCAAACTAGACCAGAAAATCAATATACGGCCAGATTCATAGTATTCATCTATTGGAAATTTGACCATATGTTTTCTGGAAGTATTCAATGCCTCACGGCTGGAACAGATGGATTATCATTTCTGTTCAGGGGCCATTGTTTACAAACTGATAAGAGAGAGTGGGTCTATTGAAAAGGCGCTCTTGAGCTCAAGAAATGAAAGTTTCCAAGCAGGAACCAAGAAATCCATCGTCCATGATATGCAGGTAAGGAAATTCAAGGTTCTGATCTCCAGGCTGTCACGACTGTCAGAATGGGTGTTCAATCGGCAAGGTCGATCAATTTCCCGTTCCCTGTCCTGCCCAACGCCGCCATCACCCCTTTTTTGCGACAACCTACCACACACGCCTTCTCTTGAAATCAACAGCAAAGTTCCAACATTGACACACTATTACTATACTAGCTCTAACTATATCGAGACGATGCATCTGTTGAGGCTGTCTGAGAAAAGCGCTGGAGCCAGAATTTTAAGTGTGCAGCTGGAGGAGAAAGCCAAGTGACTTTGCTAAATTGTAGACTTATGTGGTCAGCACACCATCCCTGAAACGGTCACAGACTTGCAAACTCTAAGCCAGTTTCAGCCAGGAAGGATTCATTCTTTGCGACTCCCAGGATGCATCAAGGAACGGAGGTTATAAAGTCCCAGCAGATATCAGCCACATGCCTCAAAGCGCAGCCATCAGCCAATATTTGTTTCTCGTCAGTTCAAAGATTCTCACTTCTTTTCTCGCCCGGTTCTATTCTCTCCTCCACAGTCTGATAATCTTACCCTGCCTAGGAACCTAGATACTGGCCCTTATGTATCAACACCTCAGGATCTGAGACCCATGATAAAAAACTGACAGACATTTCAATCCGGCGCTAACGAGAGAGGGGTGATGACTCTCAACCTCACCAGGAACTTCTTGCTTCTAGCAAGTATTGCCACGAAGATTGGTGCCTCGCCACAAAGGCATTCGGGTTGGGCCTCACCGGAGCCCACCGGCACAAAAACACAAGATGGACTAGAGCATCTCCGGATATCGCATAAGCCTACGGATGCCCCGATTCTGGCCACATCACGAGAGTTGCGTCGTGGGGATGATGATGCTGGCGTCTGCGGTTACTTCGACAACCCCGCTATTCGTACGTGATGCTTAATACTTTCCTATCATATATGAATCTAACATCGCTTTATTTCAGCGGCTTATCACTGCCTTCCATACGAAACATGCACCAACATCGGCAACTATCGCGCGTGTTGCCCCAAGGGAGATTGGTGCGCAGATCTGGATTCTCACCACACAGCATGCGTGGATTACACCCATGCCGCGTGCCTCTATCCAACGCCAGGCACGTTATGCTGGTAAGAGCCTTTCAAATTCTCGTAGCAAGTCGGTACGATACTAACTGTTGGACCTTCAGTGATGGCGAAGACGGTTATGGCTATTGCCGGCAATACCACTGGTCAACATCTGCAACACCGAATCGAACTTTCACGGTCTTTGCCTGCATGCCAGGGAAACACACCGATGTTGGCACGCTCTTACCCACCCCGCCCTCGGGCTCCAGTCTCCCCACCGAATCATCGAACGATCCCAGCTACGAGGGCTTGCTACGTTTCGGAGGCTCTACGTTCTCATCGACGTCAGACACGCCATCAAGCAAAAGCGAAACACCAGTGGGGGCCATTGTGGGAGGGGCTATTGGGGGTCTGGCCGTCATAGGAGCAGTCATTGTCGCCATCTTGTTCATGTTCTTCCGCAGCAAGAAGCAGGTGATTGAGGCAAAATCAGGGCCAGGGTCGTCGACATCGTTGTCGGATCATGAGCAGTCGGTTGACCTGCTGCCTCAACAGTCGCCGATTGCTAGGGCATGGAGGCCTTCTTCTATATCCTATGCACCCCCACTCTCGGGTCCGGGGTTCACACTGCCGAATCCCAAAGCAACAAGCACGATTGTGTCACCCGAGAGCGAAGACGACTCGCTAGAACAACAACAACAACATCAACCGTTAATGTCGATGCGGGGACCAATGAGCCCTGTCAATGCTGTTCTGGTCGAGATCGGAAAGGCCAAGGAGTCTCCTATTGAACTGGCTGAAACGTGCGGACACTATGAGCTTGCGTCACATCCTGTTAAGTGAAATCGAAGTAGTGTGGCATATGGGTTTATAGGGAGTCTAAATAGAGGGTACAAGTAATACAGTGTATTTTCTGATAGAGAAGATAAGCGAACTGGAAGAAACCCAAACCTACACAAAGCCCTCTTATACTATAAGAGTTTATTCGTGGGTCAAGGGCTGGAGACCCGTGTAAGTTGAAAGGGACTTTACTGGTTAGCGGCAAGGTTTCGTTTGCAGAAAACGCTTTTGTTGACTCTGATGAACACCACGCTAGCATTGTTAGGTATACTCATTTTCATTTTCAGGGCATACGCTTTGTATATAGGTACCTATAGGTTACTGCAACATCTACTCTTCGAGGTAGGCTCCTTGGCCACCTTCCGACTCATCAAAGCCACACATTTTCAAAATAATCATCGCAGTATCTCCGTCAACGTCTACATTCCCAACGTATCCCAACCACCCCTCTCCCACCTTAGCCATCGCAGCCGCACTATCACCCGTTGAATCAGAATACCAGCTCTCACCGGGTTTCATTCCCTCCGCCCGCAGCTTAACAGCATTCCAATCAACTACATCAGGCAATGCATCTTTTCCCTGTCCCGGAGCCTCAGCCCTTCCATATTCACCCCGTGAACAACCAGCAAACTTCCAATCCAACCCCTCGATCTCAGAGAACATGATGTCAAAGTCTCTCGGGATAACACCACACGGAAATTCGCAGCAAATAATCACCCTGCCCCCCTTTCGGATGTAATTCTTGAGGAGCAGATGCCATATCGGAGAGTGGCGAGGGAAGGTGATGCCGTGGTCAGCAATCAATACAGCACCGAAGCTGTTCGCGACCTCTCGGTGGGAAAACATCTCCAGGGCATCTTCGGGGTCTTCGGCCTTCAAGATTCTGCCCGACTCTGCCGGCAAAGCATGTAAGAGGTTCTCATATTCGATGTCGAACCAAGAGGGCGACTGTAGGGAGAGAAGAAGGACGTGCCTCGGGATGTGTAAGGGTCTGGGAACTGTCATGTCGTCGTGGGCTGTGGTGGGTGAATTGCCGTTGACGGTGGTTCGTTCGCACGTGTGCGACTGGCGGTCGCTGTGGTGGTTTGTGGTAGCCATCTAAGGCGACAAGGGGGTTAGTAAACAAATATACAGACTCTGCAAAATCGAGTGATATACCTTGACAACTATCCAAGCTTTGAGACCTTGAGGAAAATGGGTCTCAAGAGGAGGTTTCTGAATGTAAAAGTCGAGAAGCAGTTGGAAGAAAAAGCAGTAGGGAGTGACTGTTGTTTTTACCATTCAGTTCACGTGGTCAAAGACAGCATCACCAGAAGAGCAACAAGCAGGTGGGCTGTCACCTTATCGTGTTATCAGACATGACAGTACGATAACAAACCCCTGAACAGTGCTCACAAATGTTAACTGGCAGAGTTTTGCCATGTTGCCCCGCCTTAGTCTTATTTCAGGATATTCCTGTAAGCACCCATTTGTTCCTTTTGATGTATGCTGTCTCTTCTTCTGACCTGTCGAAATTCGAGCCTTGATCATGGTTGAAGGATGAGGGTGTAAAGTAGAGAACCTGGCATACCTAAGATGGGTCATCATTGTGTTTGAGTCAATTCAAGCAATGTAGTCATTCACAAATCTCATCATTCCTTAGGTCTTCACAGATGTTTAATGAGTAAAGTGCGCACTAACTAAGGTATATTCCTCCTGTCATGAATGTTGTCAAAACTATTGCATAAAGGTCAGTAAATTTGATGAAAACAAAGCTATGTTCTTTGCCAACTCGTAGCTACCTTTACTTAGTCTTTACCAACCTAATATTCAACTTTCCACATTACAACCTCAGAAACTAACCAATCAATCCATGCTTGCTTTGAATTCACTTTTGTCACCCTTCCATGTTTCTCGAAGAACTCGAACTGCAACATCATCACTTCTTCCCAGCCTGTCAATGTGCCTGTTGATTTGCCACCCCCCTGCGGGCCAACTTCCCAGTATCAAAAGAGATAGCAAGAATCCAGAAGATGGTCGCAAGGGGCATAATTTGTCCAATACTCCGGATTTCCTTCTCAGGGCTGCCACCACCATTGGCAACCTCCATCCAGCCTGACAGGTCAACCCAGTCCCGCAGAATTGTGAGGTGGGCATATGACAGGAAGCACGGGATGCTGCACAACACAACAAACGCTGTTGTCATGAAGACATTCTGGTGATAATTCGGTCTGTTTCTCGTCAAGAACTTCTCCAGATGGGCACCAACGTATCCCACTGCTAGCATATAGCAAAAGACAAAGGCTGGGGTGACCTTAGGCCCGGGCCCGCCAATCGCGTCTCTCTGCTCAGGGGCCAGGTTGATAAATGGGTCCAGGTCAGGATCGAGAAAACATGCCATGGGAAGGAGAAGCGAGCTGTCGGAACGTCCCGGGGTTGGGATGAACATCAGTTCGGGGGACGTGTTCCTTTCCATTTGGTAGTACAGGTACCGACAAAGAAATGCATATATGATGATGGAGGCGGCCGTTCGCAGGCATCCGATCCATTTGGACCTCCAAAAGTCGTCAAGTACATAGACTGAAAGTGTGACGCAAGACAGTGACAAGATGAGTGTATCGACGGCGAAGTTGTAGTGGTAGGCTGAAAGGGTGCATTTGGACTCCAGACCAAAGTTGAGGGCATAGGAGAAGGCGAGGACAAGTTGAGCATCGATCGTCACCCTGAAGAGCTCTTTCATCCAGGACTTGAGCCAGGAGTAGACCCCTTTGGCTGTGTTCTTTCCTTTCTGTGCCATGCTGGAGGGGTGACCCTTGCTGTTGCTTTTGTTCGTTGTGGGAAGACTATGAAGATATTGTTAGTATCTGTGGATTACAAGAGGCATTCGGTTGAGACCTACATCTTTGATTTCTTTCCCCGGAGGCGATATGACCACTCCCGCACTACAAACAGAATAGCCACGATGTTGACGAAAAGTGCTGAGGCGAGAGATATCCACACCTAGAATACCATGGTTAGAAGATACCATTCGAATGAAACTTGGTACTTGGTACGTAGCCCCGCTGAGTGGTTCAGAATAGAAATCAACTTACTCCGTATCCAGCAATGTCTGGGTTAGCTTCGAAGTGGCCACGAGTTATATTGCCATATGAATTGACAGTGTTGTTGGAGAAAAAGTTGACAACACAGCTGGTGCTGAGGTCAACACCGAGAAGACAACAGTCATGTTGAAGATTGGTCTCATAATTGGAGGACAGGAAATAGGGCACCCATTGCAAGAAGTTGTGCTGAACACCGTCTTGTGCACAAGTTGGTGATGCCATGATGTTGAGATATGCTCGAGAGACAACTGAGAAGCTTGTGGTCCTTTGGGGAAACAATACGGACAATAGAGAACTCCATGGCTATTTAACTTGAGAGACTTACCTACTTCAAGTTCTCCTCCGGTCACTTCGCCCGAGAAGGCTCCCTCTCCCTCCCATTGCAAAGCCCAATTTTAAACCAAGGGTTGCACTGTGCCGCATAAAGTTCAACAAGGCGATGCTGAGCATGAGTGGTTCCTCTGTGATGGTGTAGTGGTGTTGAAGCCCAGCCTTGTGGTGATTAGAACCTATTAAAATAGGTTTCTACAGTTGGCGTGGGTGGCCGTTGAAGACTACATACAGGTGGTCCTATATGCAGGCCCCACTCAGCTCCTGTGTGTCTTGACCGCGCCGCCTCAAGGCCGTTTAGTAGACCGGCGTATGTTACGGATTTGTGGAAATGATCGACTCCACAATGGAAACTACTGGTTTTGATACAAATAGAAAGGCTGCTCTGTTGCATAGGAAGGGAACGGCCCGCGGAGTTCCGATACTGAGACTGAATACGAACTTGACTTGAATGGTCAGGACTTGAGAAGGGATCCAAACACACCTACAACCATAGAAGGCATCAACCAAGTGGCCCCCAACGGCACACATAGCTGCAGTATGCAGTATGTCGATCAGGAGGTCGTATGGGCGCAAGGCTGTGGGTGAAGTGGCAAGTATCGCACACCACTACGATGAATTCTACATCAGGGTGCTGCAATGAGAAAGTTTGTCAGTCTTCAGGGCTTAAAACTCCAATTTCCACCACGGCTTGTGCGGTCTGGCCGCTAGGTTGCTCTCGGCCAATTTCCAAGAGAAAGCTCTAACAGAGCTGACAAAAGACTTCTGACAAATGAGATATTGTGGCATGGATAAGCTGGAAGAGGTTCGTGACAGCGTCGTTGTGTTTGGTAAACGGGGCCAGGGTTGGGGTTGCAAGGTGCAGAAGCCAAGGCATCGGAAGCAGGGGCGGCCTGTCAGAATTTGTCACGTGCATGTCACTTGGCAGTCAAGCACAGGCCAATGGGCCCATTGCATCACTAATAAACCCCCCACCACGGTTGATTGGCTAGCTGACGCCCGATTTTTGGGTTCCATTTGCTTTCCAACGAAGGCAGAAAGATCAACGGCAGCTATCTTAGTGATCATAAAAGTGATTCCCTTTCCACTCAACCCGCCAGCGACTGTTGCCTGCCGTTTTCAGCGAACAACCGCGACCACCAGCTCCCCGGACACGTCCAGACTCGACCAAGCCATCGTCTTTGGCACACCGACCCGAGTCCACGAACCACAACAACATCCCCTCTGTTTACAGTTCCACACAACCAAATCGTCAAGATGGGTGAATCGAGGTTCGTGCTCCCGACGCCGGCCCCGTAGCGTCCACACGGCGCGGGGTCTTGGTGATCCGTCCCCAGCAACAGCAACAACTGACGAATGTTTTGCACACAGGCAAGAGCTTGTGCAGTGGCTTAACAGCCTCCTGCAGCTCAACATCACCAAGGTCGAGCAATGTGGTACTGGGTACGTTGTCGATGCCCCTCCCCTGCAGTTGAGCTCGAGGAACACCAGAGACTGACAATGGACGCCCGGAAACAGCGCCGCCCTCTGCCAGGTCTACGACAGCATCTTCCAAGATGTCCCCATGTCCCGAGTCAAGTTCAATGCCAACACCGAATATGCATACATTCAGAATTTCAAAGTCCTGCAAAGTGAGTCTTTGCCGAGCTCCTTTGAGGTTACCGTCTCTAACTATCTGCCTCTAGACACTTTCACCCGGCATCACATCGACCGATCGATCCCCGTAGAGTCGCTCGTGAAGTGCAAGATGCAGGACAATCTTGAGTTCCTGCAGTGGACCAAAAAGTTCTGGGACCAATACTATCCCGGCGGTGACTACGATGCCGTGGCCAGACGGAAGGGCGCCCCAACCGGACCTGCTGGAGGTGCGGCCCCCCGCGTGACGGCGTCTGCGGCGAGACGTCCGGGTGGGACCACTCCCACCACCGGCCCTCGAGTTGGGGCCAAGGCCGCTGCTCCCAGCGCCGCCTCTCTCGCCCTGCAACAGGAGAACACCACCCTTAAGGAGACCGTCGTCGGCCTTGAGAGGGAGCGTGATTTCTACTTCAGCAAGCTCCGCGATATTGAGCTCCTTGTCCAGCAAGCTGTGGAGGAGGACCCCGAGCTCGAGAAGCAAGAGGACGGCCTGGTCAAGCAGATTCAGACCATCCTGTACTCGACCGAGGAAGGCTTTGAGATTCCCGAGACGGAGCAGCTTGACGACCAAGAGACATTTTAAGGCATGGAATGCCAGAGTATTCTGATTTGATGAAGCTATGGTTCGGGAAATCCGACGCCGTTGCAGACGGATACAAAACAAATCAGGGGGAAGGCGTGGTGGCGGACAAAAGCAAAAGGATTGATGTTGGTGCGGAGTTGCCTTCTATACCCCAAAAGCCCCTCATGGGTGCTGCTTTGCCTACCCTACTTAGTCTTGTTGGCTCTCACCACGACGTACCGGGTGTGGGGGCGAGTTCTGATAGACAACAAGCATTTATGACATGGAATTTGTAATCAGCGAAGCTAATACTTACTTTCTATTGCGAGTGATGGACATTTGGAAAGAACTGAATATCGAGGCGCTGGTGTTGACGCCTGAATGCGGGACTTGAGTGTGGGGGAGCGGGTAGCAGAAGATATGCAGGTCGAAAGAGTCAGAAACCTGAGTTGCGTAACCGAGCCGAGACCCTGAAATTCAGGCAGGTGGGTTGAGGAATATCCTATGGGATTTATGCCGTAAGCTGAGCCCCAATATCAACTCCTACTTCTCTCATGTTCTCGTGATGGTCACTTTTGGTGTCTCATTATGCCAGTTGACTTGGTGTGTTTAGTGTCAGGGTCAGGGTTATCAGTGTAGGACACTAAACCAGCCACCTGTGACCCAATCCGGTAACAATGACACCACTGGGCCTCGTGGGCGTCAAGTGGCAGGCACCGAGCGAAGCTCGGAATCAAAGGTTCCCACTTACAATCAACAACCTTTTCTATTTTGCTGCGCCATTCAAGATACCCTCTTCTTCAAATTGTTTGCTGTCTTTTCTATCTTTCATCCTTTCCACATTTCACGGCTCCAAGCGGCGCAGTGCCATCTCAAAGCAAGCGCCCCATCCGTTGATGCCCAGCTGAGGGTCCCGAACTCATCACCATCATCCGAAACACCCTGACCGACTCGACCGACCGCAACTAACCACGCTCGGTCGCGTGTGTGTGCATTTCCCCAGGGTGTTAAACTTGACAACAGCTGGGGAATTTCCTTGACACGCGGTATTCAACAACCGTTGCTATCACCACCAGCCAACACCACCCCCGCCGCGCAACTACAAGATGGCACCCCCCATCGAAATCTCCATCCCCACCACGTCCATCTCCACCCCCCCAAACGGCAAACCCTTCACCCTCTACAACATCACCCTCCGCCTCCCCTTGCGCTCCCTCATCGTTCAAAAGCGCTACTCGGAATTCGAAGCCCTCCACAAGAACCTCCACTCCCTCGTCGGCGCTTACCCCCCCGAGCCACTCCCCGAAAAGTCTTGGTGGCGCACCTCGACGGCGAACTCCCCTGAACGCACAGAAGAGAGGCGAGCGGGGTTGGAGAAGTATCTTCGTGCCATTGCCGAACCGCCAGATAGACGGTGGAGGGATACTCCCGTCTGGAGGGCCTTTCTGGGACTTCCTGCGGGAAGCAGCACGCAGAGTGGGATTAGTCTCGAGGGACGGATCCCTGCTATTGGGTTGAGGGAGGCGAATTTGGCTGCTGCTAGCGACCCGGGGACGTGGCTGGATTTACATCGGGAATTGAAGACTTCTCTTCACGAGGCGAGGGTTGCTTTGGGACGGAGGGATGGGGCGACGGAGAATAGTGCTAGGGTTGAGGCGGGGAGTGCGGCGAAGCGGGCGTTGATTAAGGCGGGGAATCTGATTGGGAGTTTGAGTGATGGGTTGAGGGTTATGAAGGAGGATGGGGGGAAGCTGGGGGAGGGGGAGTTGAGACGGAGACGGGATTTGTTGGCGGCGGCGAGGGTGGAGAGAGATGGGCTGGATAAGCTGAGTAGTAGCTTTGCTGTTGCTGGTGGGGGGGTTGCGGCTGGGGTGGCGGTGGGGAGGCATCAGGGGGTTGCGAGTGCGAGTGAGAGGGCTGCGCTTATGGGAAATAATGATGGGGGGCCGAGCAGTATTGGGATTGTGAGGACGTCAACTGGACGGCGGGTGTTGGGTGCGCCGCTGCCGGAGACGGAGAGGACGAGGGAGCTGGATAATGAGGGAGTACTTCAGCTACAGAGGGACACTATGCAGGAACAAGACCAGGAGGTGGAGGCGCTGGCAAAAATTATCAGACGGCAAAAGGAGATGGGGCTGGCGATCAACGACGAGGTTAACCGCCATATTGACATGCTGGACCGTCTGAATGACGACGTGGACGTTGTGGGCAGGAAGCTGGGCGTGGCAAAGGATAGGGTCAAGAGACTGTGACGGGAGGAGCCGCCTTCTGGTCAAACTGCTGGAGATGCTACAACAACAACAACAACAACAACAATGAATGACACCGCCGCTTCTTGTGCTGCTTTTTCTTCTTCTTCCATCTCTATTTCCTCTTCTTCTTATCGTAATAGTGCTAGTGACAAGGCTAGCATGGACACCATCACCACTACTGCTCCCCCGCTATCCGAGGGAGCTGCTCGCAATATGCAAGAGATTGAACAAGAGGACAACAGCACAAATGCGGTACGACAGCAACAGCAACAACAACCGGGAGGTGGCATAATTGACGCCGTGCTTTTATTAATCGTTAGGGGGGTTTTGGCCGGCGTTCAGGGGTATGCCGTGCTTGGGTGGCTGATGGGGAAGATATCGGCTGCTTTGGTCTGGACGGTGGAGCTGGTGCTGCTGCTTTTGGTGCAGCCGGGTGGTGGCAATGCGAATCATCATAATGGATGACAGAATGAATTGCGAAGGAATACAGTACATGAGGGAGCTAGGGTTAGGTATGGAGTATATGATCATGGGTTTATCTTTCTGGTGGAGAAGGGTTTTTTTTTGTGCTAGCTCTGGCTTTTTCATGCAGGAACAGGACATGGCATGTGGGGATGGATGATGGATCGGTATGTAGATAGGATGGGGCTTTTTGCGATGGGTTGGTTTATGGACATGAAGGAGTAGGTTTGTTTTTTGTTCTAAACTTATAATATATCTGCTTTCTACTGTGGTTACATACAAAAGTTTTGCCCCCTTGTCAAGTACCGCCCAGTGGTTCCTGTTTTTTTGGCTAGGCCAATTTCGGCCAAAATTCTACCGCAATTTCCCCCGGGCCAGTGTTTTCTACCTTTCAACACCACTTAGCCAGCCAGCCAGCCAGCACCACAATGGCTCCCAATCGCCACCTTACTACTGAAGAGCGTCAACGAATTCGTACCCTCTATTTTGACGGCCACCTTAGCCAATCCCGAATTCAAGAAACCACTGGTTATACGAAATACCAAATCCGCTATGCGATACGAGCCCCGGCGGCCGAGGTCGCCCCACGATCTGGCCGACCACGCGTTATTACAGCCGATCAAGAGCTCGAGCTTATTCGGTATGTATGTGAATCAAAGGCACACCGTCGGATGAGCTTCCTGGAGCTTTCTATTGCCCTTTTCAACTCCCTTCTTAGCTGGATTACGATTCGCAACGCTCTTTACCGCCACGGATTTCGCCGTCGAGTTGCTCGGAAGAAGCCTCCTATTTCAGAAGCCAACCAGCAAAAACGACTGGCCTGGGCTATAGAACATAAGGACTGGACTCTTGAACAATGGCGTACAATCCTCTGGAGTGACGAAACCTGGGTAGTTGGTGGTCCTCACCGCAAGCAGTATGTTACACGCCGAATCGACGAGGAATGGGACCCTACTTGTATCGTAGAAAAGCACCAGAGAAAAGGAGGGTGGATGTTCTGGGGCTGTTTTTACGGCTCAACCAAAGGCCCTGGTATCTTCTGGGAAAAGGAATGGGGATCGATCAATGAGCATTCCTACCGAAGGAATATCCTTCCCAGTATCCACGAATTCATTGACGATACCTTCGAGCAACACCATTTACAGCTTTCTTTTATGCAGGACGGCGCACCTGGCTATCGAGCGGCCGGTACGAAGAAGGATCTTGAGAATAGGAAGATTGGAGTAGTTGATTGGCCTCCTTTTTCCCCAGATTTAAACCCTATTGAATCCTGTTGGAATTGGATGAAGGATTATATTGAGGATAAATACGGCCTTGAAGAGAAGCCGTCGTACGCGAAGTTGAAGAGGTACGTGGAGGAGGCCTGGCAAGAGCTTCCGGAATCTTACCTTCAAACGCTGTTGGATTCGATGCCCAGTCGGTGTGAGGCAGTAATTGCAGCGAATGGTATGCATACAAAATATTAGCTATAGATATGGTGGTTATTTTGTAGAATACAATCGCCAGGGTGGCCCTTGACTAGCGCGAGTACTTGACGAGAAGGCAAAACTTACCCCTGCACCACAGTAGTTCTAGATATTTGCTTGAGCATAGCAACAGGTAACGGAGTTCTATTATTCTCTTATTCGAGAGCCTTGTTGAGGTGTGTCTCGGGCTTGGCTCTTGAGGACACTCGGGGACATCATCTTCGTTTCCCAAAGCCTTTCACAAAGCCTCTCTCTGTTACACCACCCTCGGTGAACCGGACAAAAAAAAAAAAAAACCGTTGATGGTTACCCAAGACACCAGGTGGGTTGGGTGGTGAGGTCACAATGCAGCCCGTCAGACGTCAGCCGTCAGCCTCTTTTCTCGGGAAGGGAACAACGGAGAAAGTTGAAGGATTCCAGCCTCCTTTTTCCCTCCCATTGGTACCGGTGCCCAGAGGTGTCAGGCACACACCAAGATAGGATGCCAATGCGGCACGGCAACACGGTTGCGTGTACCGTCTTCTCTCTCGGAGTCGGCGTTGCATAAACGAATCATTTTGGATGATCTTAAGAGCAAGGCTGGGAGAATTATAGGAGGTTGTCCAGGACACAGCATTGCATTGGGACGGTCAATCTCAAAAGCTTACGGATACACCAACAAATCAATGCAACCACGAGGGGGATTTTTTTTTTTTGCAAATGATGACACAAAGGCCGATGAATTCAGCGAGGAGAGTCCAGAACAATTGTTCTTCCAGAGGAGGGGTACAGTGAAGAGTGTGTGTGATGTGCTGGCGGATTGGCTACGTCACCCCCACCGCATGGCAGGCTTGGCCCAATGGAAGACGCGTTGCCGGGCAACGCGTCGCAACGAGTATCACTTTCTGGGCGGGCTATTAGTTGATTCGCAACTTCTTGAGGCGATCTTCTGAGAAACGTTTCCGTACAAGTTTCAAATCTGAAGATCTGTTCTGAAGTGCCAGTCCTGCAGGTTTCTGTCAGGGCGCATGTCCAAGGCACAGACGGAGTTCTGGGAGACTGCGTCTGACAGCTACTCGGGAAGGCAGACGGGACGTCGAAGTTCGGACGGAGGAGGAGGAGGAGGCTGGGCGGCTTTCCGGGGTGGTGCCGCGATTCGCTGCTCGGTGTGGACCCCTTTCTGGCCTGTCACAACGACAAGATTGCACAATCTGGCCCAATTGGGTGGTGCATTGGGTGCACATCGCGTCCTATCCACTGCTTCACCAGCCCCCCCTCCAAGATGCACAAGTGGATACCTTGAATCATTGGTTTTGCGGTCTTTTCCTGCTTTGCTTCTTCTGGGGATCGCGGGGATTCATTCGACGGGTGATTTCTGTTTGCTGATGGGTGACAGATAGGCGGCGCGTTTGATAGGAGCAGGATTGCAGTCTGACCGTCTACCAAAGGTCGATATTACGACGCTCGTTGCGCCTTCATAGTTAGCACAAGGTGACCATGACTGACGGGTGGCTGGTTCCCAAAAGATGCTGGACCGTTGAAGAACGTTATCGATTCTGGGGTCCACGCAATCCGGATGGCAGAGGACTGGAAGCGAGAAACATGGCACTCCCCTGGCCGTTTCCTGTCACTGACCAGGCGTTCGACAGGTGGCAGGGAGGGAAGCTGTTGACGTGAGAGAGAAGCTGTGTGATGCCCCAAAGCCAACCGTAGACCTGTGGAAGAGAGTATTGAATATAAGTTTATCAAGAGGAGAAAGATTGATATATCAAATCTGGAACGGCTCGGCTTGACTCTCCGATACAAAGCATATGCGGCACGGCTGGATGTCGCTGGATGTCCCCCTCAATACACCTGCCAAGTGGTCTGTGCACCACACACCTTTCCAAAAAAAAATTGCGGGCAGCTTGTGGGGGCGTTTGGAGCTCCCGCTGCTGCCGCTGCCCTCTGTGCTTCCAGGGCCTGGGGACTGCCGAAAGTAAACACAGCGTCTCCCCGGCCGAGAAATCTTTCCAGGTTTGTTGAGGCCACCTTCACCCACACTCTCACACCACCCTCCCACACACACCTCTCGCAAAAGCCGATTCTGCAAGTCCGCATTCCTGTCGACATCGCCGTCTCGGACCGTCGCCGAATTCTTTCTAGAATCCCATCTTTTCGCGCGCATTCCACGCTTCGACTAACCCCGAATTCAACACCCCGCTATCAGATCGCGATCTCTCAGCTTGCGCTTGGCTTGGCCGTGCGACCCATCAAACTTGCGACTTTTGCTTTTTGGCATTGGCGTTGAGGCGTCTTGAATTTTTCTTCCTCGGATTTCTACCGACATCGCCCACTGATCACGCTCTGGCAAGCCGACTGCTGGTTTTCTTCGATCTCAGCTGCTTCGACAACCCTCGCGCGCGACGCCAGATGGCTGTGTAGATATACGACTGGACTACGAATTGCGAATTATCTGCTTCCCGGTTAGCATGCTCTGAACTCAACCATTATCACCACCGCGAACCATTACCGCAACGACATAATCTGTATCTGGGCCGGCTGGCCGTTCTCTCACCATGAGCCAGCCACCGCCCCCTCCCCCTCCTCATGGGAACAATCCCAGAACGACGGCTGGTTCGGCACCTTCCTCCAGTTCTGGACTTCCACGAGGGAAATACGATGTTTTTATTATTCCAGAACACTCGGCCGGCGCTGGTTTCCTGTACCTGCCCTCCCTGAGGCCCCAGTGGAACAGCTTCTTCGCTGGCATCGCCTGTTCGGTGATCGTGCTGCTGGTATTCATCAACTTTGCACCGATGATTGCCCAGGTCTTATGGAGCTTGAGGAACTTGGGCGCAATGGGAAACCTGCTATGGGCGGCAATGGCAGCCATGCTGTTCTTCTTCGGACGAATGCAAGGGGAGAGCTCTTCCGCGAAATTCTATCAGAGTCAAGCGAATGGAAATGGCCAGAACCCCGGTGCTGGATATGGAGGAGCCAAATCAGAATGGTACACCCCTCCCCCGAACCCCGGTCCCACACCCAACCAAGCCCCGCCACCTCCACCTCCGCCGCCTACTGCGGAGGACGAGCATGAGCCTCGTGGCGGCTCATACAGGTCGTCATGGGAGGAGGAGCCACGCCCGCCACCGCAGCCACAACCAAAGGCTAATCCTCCCGCACCAGAACCGAAGCCGGAGCCAAAGCCGGAACCCAAGGCAAGACCGGAACCGAAGCCAGAGCCAAGGCGGACGCCAACCCCGGAACCCACACCGGAGCCAAAGGCAGAACCTAAGGAGCCGAAACCTAAGAAGAGATCGAAGAAGGAGCGCAGAGCCGAGGAGGCTGCCAAAGCCGAAGAGGCCGCCAAGTCTGCTGAGGTTCCCAAGCCTGCAGAGCCTCCTAAACCGAAGGAGATGCCGAGGCCCAAGGAGGCCCCGAAACCGGCCGAAGCACCCAAACCAAAGGAGGTCCCAATACCAGCTGAACCACCTAAGCCAAAGGAAACCCCCAAGCCGAAGGAGATTCCAAAGCCCAAAGAGGTACCGAAGCCGAAGGTCCAGCCACCTCCACCACCGCCAACCCCTCCTCCTGCTGAGGAGCGACCCATGACTCCGGTTTCCCAGCCGAGCCCGACCAAGGGCACTAGCGCTTGGGAGAAAGCAAGAGAAGAGACACGGAAGCGCATAGAGGAGCAGAAGGCCAAAGAGGCCGAGCAAAAGCGGAAAGAGGAGATGGCCCGGCGGTTGAGAGAGCTTCGCGAGCGCGAGGCCAAGGAGCGCGAGAAGCGGGAGGCCGACAAGAGGGAGAGAGAGGAAAGAGACCGCCTCAAGAAGGAGCAAGAGGAGAAAGAGAAGGAAAGGATCGAAAGAGAGTTGAGGGAGAAGCTGGAGAAGGAGAATCGTGAGATTCGTGAGAAGCTCGAAAAGGAAATGCGCGAAAAGCTTCAAAGGGAGCTGAGAGAACGCGAGGCCCGTGAGCGCAAAGAACGTGAAACCCGCGAGAGGTTGGCGAGAGAGCGTGAGGCTAGGGAGAAAGCCGAACGTGAAGCCAGGGAAAGGGAGATCGCGAGGGAGAAGGAGGAGTTGCGACTCAAACTTGAGCAGGAGCGCCAGGCCGCCCGAGAAAGAGAGGCCAAGGAAGCTCAAGAGAGGAAAGAACGTGAAGAGCGTCTGACTCGACTGCGAAAGGAAAGAGAGGAGCGCCTCAAGAGGGAGGAGCAAGCCCGCAAGGAAAAGGAAGAGAGGGAGCAGAACGAACGGAGAGGGACGTCATACGCCTACTCGTCTGTCGGTGAGAAGACGAGCATGTGGCCCAATGGTAAACCACCCAGCGTTGCTCCCTCAGAATCTGCTTGGTCAGCCCCAACTCCTCCAAGAGCAGCTTCTCCGCCTCCTCCATCTCCAACAAAGCCTGCACCATCGCCAGTTCCACCCAAGCATACATCCATTCCTCGGCCAGCACCAGCTGCCCCAACACCACCACCAGCTGCCCAATCCCAGTACCAGCCCCCGCCACAGAAGCAGCCTACCCCTAAGCCAGCAGCATCGTCAACAGGTACAGCAGATGAATACTCGTTCCGACCGTACGACACGCCGAAGAAGTCGCGGAAGAAGTCAGAAACTGATTTCTCCGAGTCTTCCTATGCCCACTCGGCCTCGACCGCGAGAACCACGCCCCCGCCGCCGATGAGAGAGCCATACACAACCAACGACCCGAACAAGATCGTCATTCGAGCGGTGTACGCCTACCTCAACGAGTTTTCCAAGACGCCGGCGCAGCAGCTTATCTCGGGCATCAAGCCTGTCACGGACGGTCTCATTCTGCGAATCACGAGCGCGGGACTGTTCGTCGACGACGACGTACGAGGCGTGGCACAAAGGGAGTGGGACGTCAAGGCCTGGACTCTTAAGCAGATCGAGATCTGGTGTCCCACCC
The DNA here is from genome assembly GCF_035222475.1 of Podospora pseudopauciseta. Classification (NCBI taxonomy): domain Eukaryota; kingdom Fungi; phylum Ascomycota; class Sordariomycetes; order Sordariales; family Podosporaceae; genus Podospora; species Podospora pseudopauciseta. Next base: position 144,788 of record NW_026946667.1, read on the forward strand.
ACGCGCAAAATGCCTCCGCTTCTAGTGCCCCAGGTTCGATCCCTACCAATCACCCCTTCTTCAAGACCATGCCTACCCGTCCCCGCGCTGCTGAGCGTGGTGCGACCAAGGTAATGATTGGCGAAGAAGCGCTGGAGTATCTAAGTGAGTTCTCGCGATGCTGCAAGGGTACGTGTCGCCGTGGCCAGGCCTCGGCTGGTGGACCTCCGGCTAGGGGGCTGCATCTTGTCCGGGCCACGCAGAGGGATGCTGGTGGCAAGAGATACCTTTTTGTGGTGGATGAGGAGGAGGGATGGAAGATTGCCGATGGCATCGCGGCCCTCAGGGGCAGTGGCCAAGTCAGAGCGCTTGGCGTGGCTGGTTTCAGCAGCCTTGAGTCGAGGACAGTGTTGGACTCGCTCGGTTTCCATCAGTAGAGGAAGCCTCGTGTTTCGACATTGTCTCTCTCGCCAACACCGTTGCATCCGCACCAACAACTTCAGCCACACTTCACCAGTACATATTACTGTTCATTCGTTTGCATTTGATTATTGTTTCGGCGACCAGACGCACGCATATCATACCCCAAAAGTACGGCGAGCATATTTTTGTCGATTGAGATACCACCTTGCGAGTTTTAATGGAGGATAATTGGAGGAAGACAGAGGATGCAGGATATGGAACATCTTTGAGGGAGTAAATCACCCGTTTAGTTGTGGAACGACGAGTGAGATGTTGTGTGGACATGATGATGGGATGATGATGTATGTGTGAGGATGTTTTCTGACGGAACGAGTTGAAAAAGAAAGAGTGAAACCAACCCAACTCATTTTTGGCATGGATGGCAGCATTCGGTGCATATGAGGAGCGGAGAGAGACATTCTTGCATGCGATGTATAGTTATCTTCTTGTGCCTGACCTACTATATGGTGTGTCTTTGAGGTGACGGAATACAATCTTTAATAACCCCTTCCTGGCTTTCACTTTGGACCATATCATCACATTACGAAATGGCTGGTGTCTGTTTTGGAGACAACCAAATATGTACTATCGAACCAGAATCATACTTACTACCTATCCAATCCCATATGCTAAAATCCCATCCTACCCTGTTCTCTAGAAGATGCGAAACCTAAATAGGAAGCGTGCTATACCCCCTCCCCTGATGCCTCTTACTCCCATCCATAACCCCCAGCATGTGCACCTCCGGCGGCCTAGCATAATGCCCATACCCATCCGCCATGGAAAACGCCCCCGAGACGACATGATGCCTATGCTCATGCTCAAAAAAGTCCAGATCCACATCCTCCTCCACAGTAGTAGTACTACGATAATTACCGTTCCTATCCCCATCCCTCTGATGCGTCCCCCCAGAGAGCAAGTCGTACTGATCTGAACTCCTTACTTCTCCTCCTCCTCCTCCTCCTCCTCCTCCTCCGCCGGTGACCTCCTCCTCAGCAGCAGTGGTGGCATCCCTAGGCATCCAAACCTTTGGCTTCTTCCTCCCATACCTCCCCTTCACCCTCCTCCACCACCTCCCCACCCCCCTTTCCCTATATTTCCTCCTCCCACTCCCATCGTCATACCCCTCATCAAACGAAGCCAGGTATTGCTCAAACAGCTCGGGCACAACAACACTATGGATCACAACCCTAGCCCCAAAATCCACCGCGTGCCCCACAAACGCCCAGGCAATAAACGCCCAGTCTAACACTTGCGCCCCCCCTTGCGCAGCCCGGGAGAAGGTGTACAGCACCACCAGAGTGATATGCAGCACATTCCACACCAGCCTCACCTCCACCCCGGCAAACACAAACATCTGTATCAGAAACAGCGAGTGAAGGATCAGCTTAGCGATAATCGCCATCTTGGCCAGGGGCGCAAGAAAAGAAAACATTGTTGCGCAGATTGCGATGCCAAAACCTACACACCCCGAGGCGACGAGGCCGTCGAGGGCTGTGACTGACAAATGCGCCGTCACCGGGGTGAGGGCGTCGGAGAGGGAGGGCCGGGTGGGGAGAGGGTGCGGGTAGGTGGGTGGTTCCCGTTCGATGATCAGCTGCCATGTTTCCGGGAGGGGGACTGAGGCAAGGGTGGGAGGGGGTGCTTGTTTTTCCTCTCGGCGGAAGGACGGGCTGATGGGGGTCGAAGGAGGGGGGAGGCGGGTGACGGTTAGAGGGCAGTCGTAGACTGTCCTCAGGAGGCCGCGGTGGTGACGCTGGAAAGCGGTGGATATGTTGTCGTCCGACGAGAGATCGGGGGGTTTGGAGTGGTCGTACGTGTCTTCTTCTACGAGCTCAAACGACTTTTCGTACGTAGCTTCGAGGGCGTGGTAGTAGAGCTTTTTGACGTTGGTGACCACACGACGGACTCGAAACAAAGCGCCGGGGTAAGGTTGTGCTGGGCCGGCGGCAAGGCCGGGCATGTCGTTGTTTTGTTTTGTGATGAGGGGGTTGTCGAGCTGGATGGCTATGCAATAGGGGCCAATATCAGGGGCTGCAAAGGCGTCTGTTTCGCCTTCTTCTCGGTGAATTTCGACGGAATATTGATCGCCTGTTGTGGTGTCGTGGACGGTGAAGGCGCAGCTCGAAAAGGGGTCGGGTGGGCCAGTGCATACCAGTACTGCCACCTTGGTTCGACTGACAGTGTTATTAGGGAGGTATAAGTCGTTTTTGACGTTGCGCAGATTGGTAAATGTTGACCCAAAGGTGAGTTTCTGTTTTGCTGGGTATAATGGCACCCAACGATCTCTGTGGTTCTTTGATGGCCTCTGCCTTGGTCCGTTCATGTTGAAGAATAACGACATGGGCACGCCATCCATGCTCCTCAATATACATGCCATCCGGTCGGCTGACTTGTTCAGCCTCATGAGTGGCTCCGTGTTGAAGCCAAGCAGGTTCGCGATTATAAGATGCTTGTCGCCTGGAACCGTAGTTGCCCTCTCGCTCAGTTCGTTCCACACCTGTACAAACAATGTGCAAAAGTCAGGAGCCAGCGTCTCTCTCCCATGCGCGGCCTTGACCGGCTTGACACCGTTCGCAAATGATGACCGGAACTCGTGGTTCAGGCACCGGGTCAAACTAGCCACCATGGCCAAGCTGATATCCCTTCCCATGCCTGCTGTTGAACCACTGTTCATCTGTTGTAATGGCTCATGGTTGGTCTTGCCGGGTATTCTCCTCTTGACCCAGCTTACCGGTATCCCCACAAGCTCAGAAAGCCTCGACTGCTGTGGCCTCTGGGGTGGAGGAACAGCCCTCGGTTGCTTGAGCTTCGGCGAAAGAGCATTAAACGTCCCATCAGCACACTGAACCTCAATCGCATTCCCCAGCGCCGCCTCCTGAAACGTCCAGCTCCTCCCAATCCACGGGCTCACCGAAAACCTCGCGCACTGCTCCAGCGTGTCCGAGTTCTCAATCGATATCTTCTCCAAGTTGGGGTCCAACACCAACACCCTATCCGCCGCCTGGTACACCGCCGGCAACTTGTTGATCGCCCTCATCCTCAGCAACCCCATGCTCACCGGCGGCATACACAACGCATCAATCCAAAAGTACCTCGGCCTCCTCCTCGCGGCCGTCTGAAACCCCGTATCAACCGAACCCAACAGGTTAAACTCGGCCCCCGCATCCTCCCCCTCCTTCAGCGCTTTCAGCCTGCTCAAATACCCAAACACCCTCCTCAACTGACACTCGGGCATAGCATTCGCATTCGCGTTCCCGATCCCATCCGCCCAGACATGACTGATAATCACAAACCTCGTCCTGGCCGTCATCCTCACCACCTCCAGTCGTATCCCCCGCTGCAGCGACCCCCTCAGCCTAACAAGCGGCACCCCCCCATCCTCAATAATCCCCCTTATCTGATCCATCCCCACCCCCATCGGCTGACACTGACACCCATACCGTATATGCCTGGGCACGTAGCTGAAGACGTCCGCATTACTAGCCACGCACTCCTCAAAATCGCACTCCTCATGACTCGTCTCTGTAGAAAACAGCCGAAACAACCTCGTGAAGTAATACGCAATCGCATAGTTGTAACTCGTGAGCACCTTTCGTGCATAGAACGGGCACCACCCCCTCAGCCGTAACACATCCAACATGAGCTGCGCGCTCGGTGAAATATCAGGGTCGCCATTACTATCCAGCGTGGCAACTTTTTCGTGCTTCGGCCAGGGCAAGGGCATGTCCTCCGCGTCGACCTGGACCAAATCCCACAGTACACTCCGGAGCGTGGTACAAAGGACTTTGATAGACAGAACAATAGTCGGAATGGGCTTGACATGGCTCTGCGAGACGCGGTCAAAGTCCTCCGCCAGATCAACCACCGCGTCCAAAAACCTGGCGTGCTCGTAGATGAGGCGTTTCCTCGCCTCGCGGGAGACGGGCGGGTCATGTGTTCCTTCTTCCCCTAGTGATGATGGTGGTGGTGGTTGTTTGGTCGTGTCCCTTGGGGGTATGGCGTGCGAGGTGAGCCACTCGTTCAGCAAAGGTATCAACGGCCGGGCAGACACGCTTCTCGACACTTTGTACTCCCTGTAATCAATCGGCCGGCCCAGAAACTCGGCGATAGTGCCAAAGTACAGCCATGACTGCGCCAGCGACGCCAGCCTCGGGGCCGGGAGGCTGGCCCACTGGTCGCCGAAGCCGTGGAGCTTGGGGAAGTCCCAAAAGTCGGTGCCAAACACAAAGGGGGTGTCGGCGACAAAGGGGATGTCCAGCGGCTCGACCCCGGCGACGGGATGCGGAAGAAAGTCCATTTGGTTTTAGGAGCCGCCCGAGACGCTTGTGAATGCGGGGTGCAGACACAGCTCCATGGTTCGCGGGGACAAGAGTCGGCCGGCCGGGTTGCCGAGATCGCGGCGGTTACGGGGGACTTGTGTTGTCGTCGTCAAGAACAAGCATTACTAGGTGTGACAATCAGGGGAGTCGTGTATACCACAAAGTCCTCTCCGTATGGCCGCTTGTTGGTTTGGTATCCAAGATGTTTGAGCGGGGGTGTTGTGTTCCCCAAGTGTGAAAGTTGGGGGTCTTCAAATTTGATGTGCGTGAGGAATAAGTTGACTGAGAGCGGGAGGATGTCAGACAGAAAGGAAACACAAAAAGGAAAGAACAAAACGCCCGGATAGGCCGAACGATAAATCCAAGTAACCTATACAGGTCAAAATCAGGAATACCCACTTCCAGAGGGCAACTTCCGAAGGGCAACGTAGGTCTTGGGAGAGGGAAAGAAAAGATAGGCGGCGCAGTCGGGGGCACGAACGGAGACGAAGAGATCATCCAAGCAGGCACCACACTCCACGAGAGTCTGAGAAGCAGTTGGCGCTTACAAAGGTCTGGGCGGCGGGCGCGTGTTGAGATAATAGGATGCAATAGACGGGGCTGGGGGAAAAGAAGAAGAGGGGTCTCCTAGAGGAATAAGTCCTGATTGACTGACTGACTGAACCAAGACGACGTGCTTTTTGTCCGTAATCGTCAAAGTCCCAAGAGAGGATGACGGCCCCCATGTTCCTCGGCAGCGGAGGCATCGAGGGGCGGGTAAGAGGGGCCACGAACGACCTGTGCAAAATACGACTGACTGTGCCGCTGTCGTACAGATGGAGCATCCACCCAACTGCGGGAGGAGCGCGAAACGAAGGACCTGCAGGTCCAAGAACGAACTCCAAGGTGAGAGCCGCGGTGAGTCGAGGCTGCGCATAAAACGCTTTAGACGTTGGTTGTTGGTTGGAGGTTTTCTTACAAGTATGTTGGAGCATCAAACAACACCTCCACATGAACCTGGGAAAATCCAGGACGGTTATCGAAATGAGCAGCGGCCGCATCGTTAACCGTCTCATCTTCCTGTCGCAAAGTCATCATCCAATGATGTGTCTAGCGCAACATGAGATGAAAGTCGGATTAGAAATCCACTCTTAGGGCTACATACAATTGCTCGGACGACATTGTAAAGCGAGCCCCTGGTTCCTGGCATATCCCCACTCTCCACTGCACCTCAGCCCTATCTCGAGCATACCACATTGAACCTCATGCGGTTTGCTTCATCCAAGTCTGACACCGGATCGGGAATCAAAATGCAAATGCCAAAACTCAACGGTTGTTGAAATGCTATGCTGTGCGGCGCTGTTGTTGAACTTGCTCGTTATTGGCTTTGATGACGACGCTGATGTGCAGTTCCGAGCCTCTGCGAGACTGAATTTCTGACATCAGATCGGGATCCAGTCCTCCTTCTAGAAACGCATTGTTCCTCTTCTGTGCCTCCAAAAGAAAAAAAAAAAAAAAAAAAAAAAAAAAGACTTCTGTTCTATCAACGTATTCGAGTATTGCTGCTGCCAATCGCTTACCCCGTCCCGTGTACATACAGTAACTATTCCCATAACCATGGCAGCACACCTCCCACCTTATTTCCTGCTACATTCCCAATCCCAACAGATAATACACCCTATCTATAACCCCTAAACAAAACCCTCACTACGCAGTTGTCGTCATCATCACTCTCCTACCTGCCTCACCTCCCAGTAGGTGATCGCAACGTTCCCGACATATCCCTAGTCCAATCTCCATCATTGTCCTGCTGCCCATTACCATTCCCCTGCAACCCGCCACTACCAGGCCTCAAATTCCAATCATCCAACGACTCCCTCCCATCAACACCAGGCAACCTCAGCTGTGGCGGCCCAGTCTGGGAAAGCATACTCACAGTTCCCTGATAGTGTTCGGATCCAGCAGGCGCCGGCGTCCGATCTCTCGAAGGCCCCTCAGACCCAAACTGATCAAAGTCAGGCAGCTCAAACCCGTGATCCTGAAACGGTGGTCTCGGCTGCCTGGTCTTTGTCGGCGTCTGATCACGGTCTCTGTCCATGATCTCAGGCACACTCTCATCCGCCGGCATCTCCACCGGGAACGGGTTCGACAACTGCACCTGTTGATACTGCTGCTGCAGTTCCAACTCACGCTGCTCCAGAATCTGCGGCGCCGGTTCCACGTTCCTCAACGAGCTGCTCCCCGGTTGGATCGCCCCGCTCGACGAGCGGAAACTTCCCACGCTCGCACGGTGAGCATCTATCGTTGGGGAGTCTGGGTGGTCGCTTGCTGGTCCGAGTGACTCTCTGTCCATGTCCTTGATAGCGAACTGGGCCATGGTCCGCATCTTCCTGCTGACCCACCCAGCCAGGATCCTTCCACGCTGCTTCTCTCCCAAACGACTTCGGGGGAAATCTCCCTTGTTGACAAACGCAACGATATCAGTCACGATCTGATGTTCGTTGAGGACCGCATTCACAATGACAGGAACAATGGAAGCAAGGTATGCCTTGCGGGCCACCTCGGCAACAACCACAACAAGACCACCGGCTTGGAAAACAGTACTGGAAAAGGATGTGTCAGCAAAACATGGCCAAGGGTTAGAAAATGTGGACAGAGAACTTTACCATCCACCCGGTACAATGCTGTGATGGCATCGTTCAACCGAGAACTCAATGTCCATTGGGAAATGGCTCAACCCATTGATCTCAATCGTCTCCCCAATGTTGCCGAGGACAAAGACAACCTGCATGTCCACCAGCGCGCCGCCTGGCCCAATAGGCCTCCTTACACTGTGCAGGAAACCCAGGTCTCCAGTGCGAACATACTGGATACTCGGGTCCTCCACCGTCCGCCCGTCAAACCGCTGCACGTCGAACGCGTCCTTGGACCTATAGAACGCCTTGGCGCAGGCTTCCGAATCGACCCAGATCTCACCAAACTCTCCCTCACTGCACAGCATACATGTCTCGGGGTTGACAATGGCAATCTGTGTCGAGACCGGCACCATTCCCGAGTCTTGAACAAGCAAAGCCTTGGGATCCCGCTCGGGGTCTGTGACTTGAATGAGACCCTGACGCAGAGCCTTGCGGTCCAGCCAGAGCTCGATGGGCTCAATGCACATGTACGACCGTGAGGCGATCATCGGGTTGAGAACATGAGAATACACCGTGTTGATGGCAGTACGGTCAAGGCCGGCCGTGGCAAAATGCATCCGTACCTTCTGGAATACATCGACGCGGGGCCTGGCCTCGGCCGATATCATCATGTTTTTGAGCTCATGCAACGTGAACCCCTTACCCGGCACGGTTCTCATGGCGTAGTCAAGCATCTGAGGAGTGGCGTAAGTATCCTTGATCTTGTACCTTGACAAAATCAAGAACAAAGAAGCAGGATTCTGGGCAAACTCGACCGGGGAAAGCAGGTACGTGGGCGTGCCGATGTAAATGCCCATGAGACACGTGTGGAGGAACCCAAGCCCGGTGGTACTCCTGACACAGCCAAGAACTGGCCGGGAGCTAGTCATCTGGCAGGTTTCCTTCTGCACTTTACACATGCCCAGGATGGTATCGTGGCCCAGCTGAACCGCAATACGGCGCTGGTCAGGCGTCCAGTACGTCCATATAACCACCGGATAACCAGGCTGAACCCACGCCGGATCCATCGTAATTCCCAGGTCTCTCAGGCCGCTGTTCTGCTTAGGCGGCTTGGTTGTGTTGAAGATGTTGGGCACCATAATCTTGAGAATCTGGGCCGACTGCTTGATGTGCTGAGCAACTGTCTTGGTTTTGAGAAGGTGGTCGACCTCTTGATTCACCAACACAGCTCTAACCGAGTAGTCTGCCAGCAAATGCAGAAACGCAGGCACATCTTCCGAGAGGCGATTCTGGTCCATCGGTGCTATGGGGATGACAATCACGCCGAGGTTGATGCAGGCGTGCACAGCAAAGACAAACTCTTCCGAGTGTGTGTACATGAGCACAACGTGGTCGCCAGACTTGAGCTTGACCTTGTTGCGGAGGTAGACAGCCACGGCAGCAACCTTGACATCAAACTTCTTCCAGGTAATGCCCTTGCCTTCTTTGCCTCGCCCATCAATGGTGCAGATGGCGAGCTCCTCACCCTGTCTAGCAACTCGCCACTGAATCAAATCAGTGATGCTGGTAAAGTTGTTGAGCGGAGTAGAGGTCCTGTCATCCATCACCACCTCTCGATGATCGATGCCCGAGTACTGCTTTTCCGCTGACGCGAGAAGCCGGGACCGAGTGTCAGACGCCATGGCGGACCAGATGCCACCAACCGGGTCAACTCCCACGGGCAGGTTGAGCACGGCATGCTCCACTGCAAACTTGACATGAACGCAGGGCAGGTTTCCCAGGTCAAACTCTCTCCGACAAAGCATGTTGCCGATTTCACGGCGTCCGTTCTTGAGCACTCTTGGCAGAGAGTTGGGGGCTGTGATCATCACACAGTACAACCGGAGGTTGTGTTCCTGCATCAGAACGTCCATGCATCTTTCAGCGAGTGCATCAAGCAGTGCTGTGTCCAGCTGCCGAGGCGGTCCTCCATTGGTGGCCGGCGCAGTGGATGCCGCTGCCGACTCGAGGACCACGACCGGCAGGTGTTCCTCATTGACAAAGACGTCAAAAGCAGAACAATCAAAGATTTTGGGCACGTTCTTGATGATGCTCACCACGAGGTGCTGCACAAAGTAGTAGCGATTCTCAACAGCCTCGTTTCCACCGTGCTCGACCCATTCAACCCTTTGTCTGATCCGATCTTCGTACAAGCCGAGGACAAAGACCTTACCTTCAATGACGGTTCCCAGCAAGCCGGTTCTAAGAAACTCGGGCTCCACCATGGTCGGCGTGGCTTCGCCGGGGTTGAACTTGAAGGGCCGAGCATGGAAGATGGTTTCGGTATGCTTCGGGAGTGCCCAGAAGCCACCCGACAACGATGGCGAGTCAACCCAGATTTCTCCCACCGTGTTGGGAGGTGCCAAAAGGGATGTTTCTGGATCCACCACAGCGAGGGTGGCGTCAGGAATGGGATAGCCAAATGCCCCAACACGGATAGTACCTGGCTCATTGGCAGCTCGCTTTCTGGCTTCGTCTCCCATGGCGATAACCACCACCTCATTAACCTTCAAGGCCTCCCTGTCAAGGAGGACCTCACTGAGCTCGGTCTTGGTGTGCTGCTGTGTGGCCGTCGTTGTCCCTTGTCCGAGTAGAGTGGAGAACCCCGTGGGAACTGCTGGCTTTTCTTCCTTCTCTTTTTCATCTTCCGAGTCTTCGCTCGACCCAATGTCAAGCTTCAGAGGGCAGCCCATCCTTTCTTCACCGCCTAGCCAGTCACGGACACTGATCACCATGCCGCCGTGCTCTGGGAGACAAAGCATGGGTGCCACGACCTCGTTTGGTCGAGTATTGCGCAGCGGGCGAAACCAACGATCGGCAAGAAGCTCGTTGAACTCGCTATCTACTGTCAACGTGTCGATGAAGCATGACTTGACGGTTTGAAAGTTGGGATCCATGCCCTTCTTGTAGTTTCGTGTAGCCATGGGGTCCGTCTGATAGTTGTAGGCGGCCCTTTTCAACCCCGGGTAGTCCGCGACCAGGACCGTTGGCTTGTACTTGGTGATCAGATGGGCGTACAGTCCAGGGACCTCTATGGCTTTGTTTTCCAGCCATACAGTGGTGTGTCCGCCATATACGGCCAGTAACACGCCAAAAATCATGCCGATACCTTGCCGGGGGTCCAGATAGGAAAGCATAATCTCGCTGCTTGCCCCACCACCTATTAACCGGCCATTCTTGTCCCGTAGGTTCTTGTTGAAGGTGTCTGCCGGTCCGCTCCTGGGAACAGTGGAGATGATGGCACTAAGGCAAGCCAGCTGGTGCATGATGGTCCTGTGGCTCAGAACCACGCCTCTGACATCACCTGTCGGGGCCCTGGAGAACTCGATGTAGGCCAGATCAGGGACCGTCAACGGGGGCGCGTCTTCCTTCTTCTTTGGGTGATAGCTGCCGAACTCATTGGTCTTCCACCACTCGACCCCCTTTGGCCAAGTAAGTTTCTGAGCGGTGATATCGCGCTGAAACGTCTTTAAATTGTTGTCTGTAGTCAGAGCCAGATGAGCTTGCGTCTGAGTAAGAATCATGTTCAGTTTCTGATAGTCTTGCAAGTCATTGATGGGTACAGCGACGACGCCTGCAATGAAGCAGCCAAGCAGAGCAATGGCAAAGTCAATGATTTCCGTGTCTCGGTATATAAGCGCGACACGATCGCCCCTATATAGCGAGCTCTTGTCACGGATGACTTGTGCCACCTTTTCGGCCCTCGACGCCAGCTTGTCCCACGTGATGGAAACCGTCTCTTTTCCCTTGCTGTCCAACACCCAGTAGGCCGGGGCCTTGGCTATTGTGCGGCCTCGGTGCCTTAGCACAGCGGCAATGTTTTCAAAATTGGACATTGGCGTGTGCTCATCATGTGCGTCGTGGATGGCAAACGGAACATCACGTGGCTCGAGGGGTAACAAATGGTTCAACACATCTGGTGGAGGCAGATCGCTTGCTGTTAGCATTGGAGGCGCAACAGCTACTGTTGGAGAAAAAGCATCGCTAGATGAGTATCGTTGTGGACCGCCATATTCTCCTCGCGCCTGCTGATCGTATGCTTGTTGTTGGCCAGCAAAGTCGGAAAAGTAGGCTTGAGATTCTAAGAGTGTCCTAGATCTGCCATCGTACGCTTGCTGTGGTGGCCCATCTCTGTAGACGCCATGCTGTTCAGGGTTGAAAGCGTAATCGCCCGAGACCATGGTCCCCGAACGAGTGGAGGCGTCGTTCATGGGAGCGGCTGATAGAAACAGAGAGTCGTGCTGGCGCATACTTGGACGGCTGTCGGCTATTGGATCATCAGAGCCCAAGTACGACCCTGGATGGGCATCTTGGTTCATCAGATACGGAGACTGAACCTGGTTCAAATAAGGGGAAATCTGAGGCTGGTTGTCTGTTGGTGACACGCGATGCTCAGGGGATATGGACGCTGGCGAGTGATACGAGTTGGCATTCAGAGCCGCCAGAGAGGCGGCCCGATGCCCATCGTCGCTGACACGAGGCGGTGGTGGGTAGTAGTTGTTGTCGTCGTCGGGTGAATGAATCCGAAGCCCGCCCGCTCGTGGCTCTTGTTGCAACAGGTCGCCAATTCCATATTGCGAGAAGAGTTGGGTGCGTCGTTTTTGGTACCTGCAAGGGAGATGTCTCGGTCAACACGATGCCGGGCCAACTTTTATACGGATAGCTTTTTTTACCCTTTTTGCGTGATGTCGCCCTCCTGATAAGCAGAGACAGACATGGTCAGCAGCTACTCCCAAGAATATGGTACCAACCATCACAAGACTGCGCAGCGCAGGCAGTGGAACCTATCACCAATTCAAAGAGCCACTCACTTCCAGCTCCCTCTCGAGCTCTTCCAGTTTGTCTTGCAGTTCGGGACTGAGTCCAGCCATGGCTGTGGTAGACGGGCGTATGCGATATGGAATGGGTCGTTTGCCTTCGAGGCGCGCGCGCCGTTGAGCCAGAGAAGGCGCCCGGTCTCCGTATACGTGTGCAAGATTTGCAGTCTCACCCGACCAAGCGGCCGCAATGTGCAACTGCTAATGAGCGCAAGTGATGGTGGAGAGAGGTCAGATGTGGTCGTGTTGTGTTGTTTGGTCTAATCCTGGACTCTACAACCGATGCTCTGTGTATGTGTAGTGTACACTATCTGTATGGGCTGCCAAGTGGTGGATGTTCATGTATACTGACCTGTATAGGGGTTCTCTGATCGGCCGAGTTTCTTCGACCTGGCTCTTCAGGGTTGACGTGTGACGTAGTTGGGTTTTGGAAGGAAACCCAGGAACACATTGCCGTCTCCAATCCACGGCGGGCATGTCGCCAGGTGGCGGGGCTGTCATCCAACAGCTGACCAGCGATCCCCGGTTTACTTGCCCGCAAACCCCTGACCCGCCCCGTTTGTAGCGCAGGGTCTGCCAAGAGTTCTTGACAGGTCCTGCTTTGCTAATAAACTTAAAGGTACACTGGTTTTCCATGGACTTTGATCAACACTTTTCTGTCTTTTGGTTATTAGTCTCCTCACTATCGTTCCAGTTATCTATTTCTCAGTTCTTTTGTTAGGATTCGATCGGTAGAGAGTACTCTAGCTTTGGTAGGTGGCTTCGATCCATCGGCCCCGCGTCTTCAAGTCTCTCTCGGCGGGGTTTACAGTTTGCCCCACTTCATTCTCGGCGCCAAAGAACAGCCGATCCGGCAGGAAAACCCACGCGGAAAGTGGGGCCACTCTCCCGACTGCAAAACTTCCAAAGCCTCTGATCAAGAATTTTTGCAAAATCCATTCTCTTCCAGAAAACCACTTTTCGACGCAGCATCTGCTCTTCATGACATACGGAAGGGCACATGATGTCTGTGATTAGAATATCATGCTAACTCGATAGTCACTTGCAGTATTGCCCACTCTTAGTATGTTCTTTCTTTTCCACAGTTTCTGCCCCCCAGGCATCACAACATTTTCATGATGATATAAACGCAAACTCACAGACCTGTTCTGAAATTTTACATGTTGAGAGCACGCTTTATTCAACTGACTCTATTCCCCTCCATCACAATATCATATCGAGATCGAAGTTGCAAAACTCTTGCTAACTCCTCTCCAGAATCGATACCCCTTCCTGTTCATCACCAACCTTCTTTGTGCTTGCAAGCTTATTTTAAGCGTCATGGCAAGCCGTCAAGGGCAGCCGAGAGCCGAGTCTCTGGCTTTGTTCTCGCGGTTCCTGTTGTCTCTAGACTAAAAATACACGAGTTTTTCTCGACTACAATGCCATTCTTAGCCCACACCACCACCATGCCTTTGATGCTATAGTCTAGCAAGTTTCATGTCCTCGTCTTTGTGCCAGTATAAGTCCTGTGTGTTGCTGTGCATATAATAGTCGACTACTTCCCCCAGACAACTCGATTGTATTCGCTTCATATCATTTGTTTCTCTCCATTTCTTTTCGTATATTCAAGGGATCTCGAGGCGCAGCTTCTTGTGCTCTTCGAAATCCTCATCATCATCAACTAGAACACTCTCTCAAGTATTGCAGGCGATACTTTTCACACTCGTACCCCAACAACCACCAAAAATGGATACCACCCTCGGATCAGAGTATGGTCATGATGACCTCTTCTCTAACTACGTTGACGATGTCTATGACTCGATCTACCCGGACTTGGACCCATCGGAGACCACATCTCAACCTACTCACACACTCCCGGAGGTTGCCCAGAACCCTCCCACCACTGAAACTGCTCAGCGGAACACTTTCATCTTTGGTTCCGATAACAACACCATCATTCAAAACACTGCTCGGCAGGTGTGGAACTCTAACGCCATGAATTCTTTCTACGATATCTTTAGGGCTCCCTCCCCGGTTTCTGGTAACACCCAAGACCTCGTCACTGAAACCCCCGCAACTCAAAACCTCATGGGCCCTCAAAACAAGCCTCGAACCCTGTCGGACAAGCTTCGCCAGGGCAAGAAGATCATTCTCAGCTGCAGGAACGACGGAAAGGTCAAGAACGAGGACCCTGCCGACATCTACGAGAAGCCCCCCACTGTTCAAGCCTGGGGCCCTCTTATCAAGCACGCTAGGGTTACTGAACATCTCTTTGAGTACTGCAGGTATTACGTCGAGTTGAATCCGGCCAAGCGATTCACCCAGGATGAACTCATCCTCTTCATGAAGGGTACTGAGTGCCCCAACCCGGAGAGAAAACTCACCGTTTGGATCCAGAACTCACCTTCTCAGGTCAACGGCCGGTACGCCATGGGCGGCAACTCCGCCAAGTGCCGGTATAAGCATTGCCCCGGTAATTTCACCATCTGGAAGGGTTTTCTCCGAATTGCCTTTGATGAGTTCTCCGACAAGACCGGTCTCCATCTCGATCCCTTTCACAATGCAGGCTACATGCATCTTCACTGTTTTGAAAAGATTTTTGATCTTGCCTACCTTATTCACTACGGCGCTGCCCAGCATGGATTTCAAATCAAGCCCGATGTGCGGACCTTCCCCATCGAGTCCAGAAATCCCATGTCTCTACTCCGCGATCACCCCCAGATGCTCAATGCCTACTATCAATGGCTGCGGGACAACAAGCAGCGCTGTGATCTACTCTTTATGGCACAGGCTGACCATGACGGCTTCCATATCCCTAGCCCACCTTCGCACCACACTACCCTCGGGTACAAGCTCACCATGTACCACCTTTCCCATGAGGTATCGCACAGGGTGAATATGCGTGAGAACCGCGGTGGCGCACATATTGGTATTCACAAGGGTAACCTGGAACGTTTCATGCACATCAAAGCCAAGATGCGGGATGGAAAAAACAACGTCAACAAACGGCGGTCCCGTGATGATGACAAGGAGGAGGAGGAAGGCGACACTCAGGATAGCATTACTTATAACCCTAGGCCTACCAAGAGGCCTAGGGGTTGCAAGGTTGCTTCCATCGACACCTCCGTCGACTCTACTCCTACTCCGGTCAACATCCCCTTCAACACTGACCTCAATACCAACCCCATTGTCATGGGTAACTTCAATTACCAGATCCCTGACTTCAACATGATGGGGATGGAGATGGGGATGGGGAATCTCACCGGCTTCCCACTCAACTTCAACACCTACCCCGTCATTACTAACCCACAGCAGCGCATCCTTCCTACCACCACAATTTCCCCCACCACCCTCCAATCCCCCGGACCTCGCACGCGCCTTAGAAGCCGTGAGATGTCCACCTCCCTCGTCGGCTTCCTCAACACCCACCCCAATCTCACCCTTACTCAAGCCCAAGAGATCGGTGCGGCTATCGCTGACGAGCCCTCTTACATCCAGGACAACATCCTCTCGGCTGTTCAGCCTGAGACGGCCAACACCCTCCTGCGGGATGGGATTGTCCCGGAGGTGGGAAGCAAGATCAAGAAGTTGAATAAAAGGCAGCTGAAGGATCTGGAGAGGGTGATTGAGAGGATTGAGAAGAATGGAAATATGACGAGGGCTTCGAGTATGTGGTAGTTCCACATCTCTTACTCCATCTTCTCTCTCCATTTTTTCTCACACAAATCTCTCTTTCGTTGTACTCTCAATGGGTTGTGGTAGGTTGTAGATCGTAGACACAGACGAAAAAAATGGCCACGTAAACGTAGAAAAAAGCGGATACGGATATATATACATAATGGTATTGGGAAATAATAATGTTTAATACTCTTTTATAATTTTGTTCAGAGAACTGCTCATGTGGAAATGTGAATTAAGTTGCCGTTCCCTTGCCCTTGTAGTTAGGACCTTTGATGATAGAGTGTACTACTTACTTACTGTCTTACCTACCTACCTACGGCCAGCTGTGTAGCTCGAGATGAAGCAGCATATTCGTGGTCCCTGGTTTCATGTGAGGCTAAGGGTGCCAGCCAGTACACACTCACACAACACCACTCGGTGAGCTTGATATGCCGTGACTTCCCAACCCCTCAGTAGTCATGACACCCACCGGGTTTTTTTTTGTTCGAATATTGTCAGATTGTTCGGGGAACACTGGTTCGATCATGTTGGACAATCCGAATGGGTCGACATATTCGCTGTCTGGAGAAGAAGGCTGGACAAATCGGAGATCCCACTGCTTAACTCTGATCGATGCCCCCTGTTTTTACACTGTAGATAATGCAAAATATGAGGGAGGACATATCGCACTATTGAATGTTGCCTTGGCTGGTGAGAGCGAGAAGCCCCTCATTGATCGGGGGTGCGCATGTTGGCGTCACAATTTGCTTGGATGGGATGTTGATAAACTCGGTCACATGCAGACGGGTATCTATCTACCCAGCCAAGGTGTAAAAACGTATCACAGATAATATCGTAACTTTCACCTCGATCGAGTGGCATGGGATGCACCAGGAGAACGAGATGTGAATGGATGCAGAGGACCCGCCGCCTTGCATCGGGAATGCAGCCCCCCAACCCTCTCCCACCAACGGCATCCCCGAAGACAACCCCCCCGCCATGCCATACACACCCCGGGCCTTCCATTCGACGTCACCACCACCGATCGAGCTCCCCCGGAATCTTCCAACGTCGTCCTCCAAGGCGCTAGTCGACGATAACGACACCCCTGAAACCTGGATAGACATTCGGATTCGTAAGGCGAAACGGGGCACGGATTACAAGATCAAGCCCTAAATTCCCGGCTGCCACTAGCTCCCGCCCGCGTCCTGCCTGGACCGAAAGCCAAGTTTGCGCAACAATGGAGGGGCATAGGGAAACTTTTGTTGCCTTGCCAGAGCGGCCTCGCCGGCAGGTGAAAGAACTTAAGGAACCCTCCTCTTCCCACCGGGGCGCGCTGAATACCTGCGGTAGGGTAGGTACCAATTGGGAAGTCCCATCCCGTTTTCTATAATAGTCCGATGGACCTCTCTCTTCTCTTACAATTAATCATCTTGGACTCTACACTTCATTCTCGATCAACACTCAAACTCGCCCGCCCCCATTGCAGCAATACCTACCGTCGTGCCGCCGTCGAGCATTTGGACCTACTACTGCAGGGGAACGGCAGAGGCCAGCCCCAAAGAAACGTCTGCGGTTTGGGAACAAGCGGCCTGTTCCTCAAAAAAGCCACGGCACTGGAACGGCGCCATTCGAGAAAAGCCTCTCTGTCTGCGCTCCAACATAAAACGGTCCCTCGCCTTCCACGGCCAATTCATTTTCCCTAGAAGACTTCCATTGTCTTGTCCGATATACAAGCTGCAAGTTCAGGGGGTTAAGAAAAGGGTATTGTCTTACCCACCGGGTTCAGCTCTCCAAAAACCCACCCGAGACCCAACCTACCTTACAGCAGCACCATCTCACCGGACCCGGCTTCCTGCATTGCAGCAGGGGAATCCCGCATCACCTTTTCCCACCCCCCAACCACCTTACGGTATCATCCTATCGCATCGCATCGCCACCAGCAGCAGCACACACGCTCAGCGAACAAACGGTCGCGGAATTCCCGATTGCTACACACAATCTATCTGCTGGTTCCTCGCAATCTGGATCCTGGGATTCACAGGCCAGGCAGGCTGGCAAAAGCCACTCGCACTGCGACCTACCCTTCTCTGATCTCTATCTACACACGCCCACCAACCCGCCGCATAAACACCGGAGAGGTATCCGATCTACCGACCTGAATCATTGTCGTATCTTCCAGGTTCCTTCTTACCACACAGCGTGCCAGCAAAGCCGAGCTGATGGGGGGCGGAGGAGGAACTGAGGTCGCAAATGGGGAGGAGGCTGTTGTTTCTGCCACGCACAACAACACCAATGTTGGAGATGATGCAGCACAGCAACAACAACAACCTGCGCTGCATGTCATTGTTCTTGTGAGTTGGTTATTCCTATTGTCTTCATCATCATATCTGGAGTTTTCTCTTTGGTCTTCCTTTTCCTTCAGTTTATTTTTATTTTATTTTTATACTCATCTTTCCCTCACCCATGTCTTGGCCGATCTTACCTCCGGTTGCCGGTCGTCAACCTTGTCCAGCTTCGGGGGGGCCCACTGAAGGAAGTCCAGCTCCACACGATTAAACTGGCTGGACCCCACCATCATTCAGCCCACCAAGACCGCCTGCCCCTCCCCCTCCCTCTCTGAAGGGTAAATCTCATGCACCTACCCGCGACCCCCTCCCCGTCCAGGGCAGTCTCTGTTCTCGAACAAGCCAACAAAGACCACGGAGAGAAAAAAGCCACAGGCACAGATTTTCTTGTCTGGGTTAGTCTGTGTTGCGTCATGGAACACCCCCATGACTCTTGGGCCAGTGACAAAGAATGCTTTGTCGTTCCATCTTACCTCGCTGATCCAGCTTGGTCTCAGCGCGGTGGTGGCTTGCTCGATTCCACTCTGTCGGGTCGCTGGGGTTGTTGGGCCATGAAAGACATGTCTTCTATACTGTTTACTCTTTTGTCTCTCATGCTTGTGCAAATGTAAATAATAGCTAATATGTGTTTTGTACGTAGGGCTCGGGAGGCGGGCCGTTCGAAAATAATGTCACCTCGTTCTTAGTACGGTCTGTCTCGTCAAAATGGGGCAGGAGTTCGGTGGTTGCTTTTGATGCGGGTGTTCATCTGGGGGCTATCGCGAAGATACTGGAGGACACCCAACCAATGACGTTGACACAGGAGTCGCTTCCACATACTCTGACTACCGGTCCTTTTGCCGGACTCGAGATCAATAATGTCAGCCCCAAGGCGAACGCCCTTGATATTGTGCAGGACTTGGTCGAGACCTATGTCATCAGCCACCCGCACCTGGACCACATTGCTGGTTTGGTCGTCAACACTGCTGGCATGCGCCGACCCAAGAGGCTAGCCGGTCTTCCAGTGACGATAGAGGGGTTCAAGAAACACATTTTCAACAATATCATCTGGCCAAATTTGAGCGACGAGAACAACGGCCACGGGCTGATTACTTACATGAGGCTGGTGGAGGGTGGCTCTCCAGCTCTCGGGGAGGGGGACACCAGAGGCTATCTCGAGATAGGGGATGGCCTAGCCATCAAAGTCTTCAGCGTCAGCCACGGCCACTGTGTAGAGAAACACAGCCACCGAGGCAGCACAACCAGCATGCGACACGGCAGCTTCGACGGCTCTTCCCTCGGCCCGGCGTCGTTCGATCTCAGAGGTAGCATGTCCGGCCGCCGCTCCCCCAGCAGGTCAATAGCCCTAGGCCTCAACCACCCCGGCACGAGCATCTCCCTCCCCCCATTCATCCAGCTCCAACAACAAGAACGCGCCCAATCAGTCGCCCCCGGCCGAACCTCTTCCCTGTCTGACCGACTCCCCCTCGAGGAATCCTACTGCGTCTACGACAGCTCGGCCTACTTCTTCCAGCACGTCCCCACCGGAAGGGAAATCCTCATGTTTGGCGACGTCGAGCCCGACAGCGAAAGTCTCACGCCCCGCAACCTATTCGTCTGGCAGATTGCCGCGCCCAAGATCGCGGCGGGGAAATTAACAGCCATTTTTATCGAGTGCAGTTATGACAACTCTGTCACCCGGGACAGGTTATACGGCCACCTGGCACCGAGATATCTCGCCGAAGAAATGACGGCGCTGGCAAAGGAGGTTTTGGCAGCGAAAAACGCGCCCCCTGCACCACCACCACCGCAGACATACCCTTCTTCTCGAAGACCAAGCCATGCTTCCGTCATGCCTAAATCCCGAAGGGCAAGCCACGCGGAGAATGTGCTCTATCCTCAGAGCAGAAGAGGTAGCATAACCAGTGCCCCGGCCGCCGACAACAAAAAACGGAAGAGGGAAGCCGGTGGTGTTTCGGGATTGGAAGATGGGGCGAGCATACAGCTGTCCAAAAGAAAAAGTACACCCCAGCCGCAGGTCAAAACGGAGGGGACGGGGGCGGGGAATACAAAGCAGCCGGAAAAGGAGGACCATCCCATATCACCGAGGACGGTGCAGCCTAATCGTCGGGCTGTAGATGGCACCGTTCCACAAGATTACTTTTTGCAGGGTGGGAATAATCAGGGGGGTGGAAACCAACCACCTACACCGCACCTGGCGACCCCAACGGGGGAGTTGAGCTTGTCGGACGTCGAACCTGCTGGTGTCCGACCCCCCCAGGAGGATGTCAACATGCAGGAGGGCCCGGCGACGCCGCTGAGCAACGACCCCCATGCTACACTGGCCGAGTCGGTAGAAGGAGATGGCGACGACGAGAACCAAGACAAGGAGATGATGGAAGAGGAGAATGAGCTGAGAGGGCTGTTGAGGGGGTTGAAGGTGGTGATTATACATGTCAAGGACAAGTTAGGGGAGGACGGGGTGGAGGCGAGGGAGGTTATACAAGAGGAACTGAGGGAGGTGGAGAGGGGGTTGGGGTTGGGGTGTGAGTTTGTTGTCTGTAGGCAGGGGGATAGTTTGTTTTTATAGGTATGATGTGATGATATGTATGAGGGATGAATGGTACTGATGGGTATGATTGTAATGGCAAATCATGATGGAATTTTGCAAACGTAAAGATGTATTACGGGATATGTGGTGATGATCCGGGTGAGCGGGGGATCATCACTGTGTCTGCTTGCGCTTCCCTCCTCTTGGCAAATTTTACATGATACCCATTCTTCATTGGGTTTTGGAGGTTTCAATCGGGAGGGGAGGAGGGTAGGTTACTTTGTGCAATATTGTACAACATTGTTTCCAACATGTCTTTCCACGTTATAATGCAAAATGGGATTGAAGTAAATATAAATAATATACTAGGTATATATAAATAAAGTAGGTAGGCACTAAATATCCAAAGGTAACCAACCTCTTCCCCCCACCGAATATGTCATATGATGATGATGATGATGATGATGATGATGATGATGATGATGATGATGATGATGATGATGATAATAATATGACTAAAAAACAATGCTTAGTTCCGCCCCTGTTTTTGTGCCGTCCGTTGACCCCAACCAATCCTAACCTCCCCTGTTTGTTTATCTTGTGCAAATCACAAAAGATCTCGACAATATAAATAACCTCCCGAAACGCCTTTGCAATGGTATAATCCCCCTTCTTCCCTTTCCCCCAACCTTATTACTTTTGATATCCCCTTATCCCGCCGGGTTCCAAATCCAGAATTACCTACCTTCTGCTGTCCCCTCCCCCTTTTCCATCTCCATCTCCCTCCTCCTCTTCTCCCTCGCCTTCGCCTTCTGCTCCATAAACAACCTCATGTCCGCATCCGAAAACAAATCCGCCGAAATCAGCACCTTCTGCTCCGCCACCACCATCCCCGCCCCCGCCCCCGCCCCCGCTCCCGCCCCCGCTCCCCTCCTCCCAGATGAAGAGTCCTGCTGCTGCACGCTGTAGACCTGGAACGGCAGCTGGGGTGCCTCGCCCGGGAGCTCAACCTGCGTCATGGGGTGGAATTCGGGGTAGTACCCGTCCTTTGTGGGGGGTAGTTCCGCTCCGGCTTGGGGTTCGGGCATGTTGCGGATGGCTCCCTTGGTCATGGCTTCGAACTCGATCTGGGAGGCATAAGGGGGGAGGCCGCCTACGGGTGAGGAGGCGCCGAGGAGGGGGGATTCGTCCCAGGAGAATTGACGTTCGTGGTGGTGGTGGTGGTAATCGTTTCGGTCATGGTTTTGTTCTGATACCTCGGCGATCGCGGGGACTTGGTAGGGGGGCTGCTGTTCTGGGTAGTTGGGTTCGTGGTAGGTTTGCTCTTGGTAGCGGCGGTTGATCATGGTGTCGTCTGGAGGAACGGTGGGGGAGACCACTTGTGGGGTTGGTGTTACTCGGTTGGGACCATAAGATGTGACGACGTTGGGCGACACAGTATGTCGCGGTGGGGAGGGGTGCGGATGTGGTAGTTGTTCGGGTATTGATGATGGCCTGGATGGGACTGCTGCTGGTGCCGGGGCCGGGATGTTATAGCCCGTGTAATCGGGATATTCTGGGAAATCAGGCACGATCGGCATTATTGGTACCACCGGGACGGCTGCTATGCTGTCTGGTGAGCTGTGGGGAGAGGTCCTCCTCTCTAGTTCTATCACTCGTGGTGTAGGTCGCGGTAATGTTGGGGTGACGGGGTTAGGGCCGTATGAGATGACCGGGGGGATGGCTGTGTTGTGTTGTGATTTCAGACGAGCAGCGGCGAGTTCATCTGCCTCCATGCTTCGTTCCTGCGGCGGCGACCAGTAGCTGTTTTGGTGGGGTGCTGTTGGCGAGTGATGGCCGTTTGTTGGTGAGTGAGAGTGGCTGGTGAGAGAATGTAGCGAGCGAACATCTTCGTATCCCATCGACCCCGGAAACCCATCGTAGACCGGCTGTATGGGAAACAGTGCCTCTTCGTCCGACCTTGCCGACACTATCGAGGGCGCGCCAGGACTGCGCTTCTCCGGTTTCCTCCCCTTGCCACGTTCATGATCCATGATGGCACCGAGGTGATCGGCATCCTGGCCTCGGCGACGGCGCCTGAAGAATACCATGGCGATAACGGCGACAATGGCGACACAGATAAGGCTGATGCCAATGCCGATACCAGCTTTGGCTCCAGAGCTGAGACTGTCTCCCCCGGCCTGGGGTTCCGAAGGTTCTGAGACGACGGTTGTGGGGGCCGTCGAGGTTGTTTCTGCTCGAAGCTGCAGATGTTTCTGCCGGCCGGTCGTTGTAGTTGTCCGTCTCGGCGCGGCAGGTACGGGTACGGGCGTCGATATTGAGACTATCGGCGAAGTGCCGGTCGCTGGGCGCTGATTCGTCAAGACCACAAACCTATCGCTAACGTCTCCACAATCCCCAGACTCTGAGGTGAGCTCGAACCAGCAGGGAGCGTTGGTGGAGGAAAAGTTCAGTTGAAGGCGAGCGGAGCCGTTGAACGGGCTGGCATGGCGGGTGCTGAGCTCTGAAGGGGTGGTACAAATATCACATCAGTCAGCAACCTGGCAGTGGTGACAGCGGGCGTGCGGAAGGGGGCAAGCCACTATCGAGAAGTAGGGGGGAAGTGCTGTGCTTGGCACCTCAGCCCGAGAGAGAGAGAGAAAGGAAGTGGTGGGGTGAGAGACTCGAAAGGAGATGGAAGTGGAAAGAAACAACTGACTCTGGACGGCTGCTTTGCCGTCTTGACCTCCACACCAACACGACAGAGTGGGATTGGCAAGGGTGGACCGGTACGAGACGGTCAGGATGTCGAGATGATAGAAGAAGTCGAGGTTCTTGGGAAAGAGAAAGTCGGCTCCGCACTTGTTCGCGGTCGTTGTGGAAGCGGGTGCGCTTGCGACGGCGCCGCCGCCAGGTCCAGAAGCTGCTGTCAGCAGACTCGGGCTTCTCGTTAGGATGGTGTCCGCCGTCGCCGTCGCCATCGCCATCACGGCCGAGGAGCCAGGAAGGAGAGGCGAGATTATGGTTTCAAAAGACACATTTGCAACAGGATCACGCAAATAGCAGCAAACAAACACTTTGGTGGAGAGAGTGACGCCCAAAAGAGACACAAGAATCAGAGGAGTACCCGACAACAGAAGAAGGACAGGGGAGGGGTGCTGTGGTCTGGGTGGTCGGTGTTCTGAAGGGAAGGAAAGCCGGGTGACAGGCCGTCGATGGGCTGAAGAACAGCGGGATGGGATTGGATGGCAGCAGCCAAGACCGCCCCCAATCTCTCGGGACCCCGTCCGGCTGCCCTACGAAGCACAGAAGACCATCGCGATGCCACCCCAGCGGGCTGTTGGTACTTGGTCTTCGGTCTTGGTTCTCTTGCTTGTTTCTGCGGCAGTTCCTTGAAGACAAATGCTGCGCGCCGCCATCTCGCTTGCCCTGCCCACTGCGACTCCGTGTTCGTTGCAGTGTTGATGCGCCCAAGATGCCCCAACCAGTCAAGACGCTGCCCGGCGCCCAGCCTTTGGAGAGACAAGTGTATCAGCCCCGACCCGCGTCTCGTCTCGTCTCGTCCTGGTGAGGTCTGCCAGGGCCTCCGAATGGTGGGGTGACTCTTGGGGCGAGGCTCTGTGCCGGCTACTTGCATGCCACAGTGTTACAACTTCGTGATGGCGAGGCTTTCTTGCTCTGCATGTCTTGCCGTCTCTCCACAGCGAGCTCGTGAGAACTGTATGCCCATCATATCATAGAAAAGTGAGACCGAGAGATGTTGCCGTACCTTGTCTGACAGAATCTGTAAGTGAGGGTGCCAACAAAAGCCAACGCGCGCTTCTCGCTTCGCCCTGAGCCATATTTAGCTGAACGGTTCTCCACCGACGCTCGCGTGGGGCGCATAGCGTCCAACCGGGACAAGGGTGATTGGATGGTTGAGCGCGTGGGATTTCAGCTGAATGATCGAAACCTCAAACAGTCTCCCCGAGAGGAGAAGATATGCGCATGGCTTGATGATTCCATCACAGCACCTGGAGCCAGGAGGCATGGCAAATTCCCGGTCCGAAGGCCGCGCCCATGGCCGGGGCAGCCCGCTCCGTGCGGGTCCTCCCAGAATCCTCGCTGTCGTACAAAATGGATGATGAATGGACTGCCGAAAAGATCAGACATCTTCCTGCAAGAACAAAACGTGGTCAGCTTATTCCGGGCACCCGACGTCAATTGGTTCCCGACTCTTTCTTTGAGATCTGACACGGTCAGCCCTATAGCTGCTGCCATCCGGCCCACTTCTCGTTGTCTAGCGTCCGGGGCATTCAGCATTGCCAGGTCTACACATGGCTGGCTGATGACAAAGAGTCCGTAGTTGTAGACATATACATCCATGTTGAACTTTGGCAGAACACTGACTGCCAGCATCCTATGTCGACGTGCTTGTGTAAGCCGGGTCCCTTGGCCCGCCGCCTCCACATCTTCCGGCCCTCATTCCGCCTTCCGTTACCCGACGACAAGCGCAGCTATCATTATCGCCGACGACCCCTCCCCCACCTTGTGCCGGCATCAACGCCGATATCAACATCACCACCAGTGACCCTATTTACATCCGCACCAACCCCAGGTTTTTACTGCAGGTCTTTCCAAACAGTAAGCCCTATACTCGGTAGAAAACAGCCCACCATGGCCGCCGAAAACACCTCCAACTGGGAGTCCAAAATCCAACGCAACCCTCACCCCGACTTCAAAGCCGTTGAAGCCTCCCGCCCCCCCTTTGACACCACCAAAACCTTTTCCTACACCCAAACACCCCAGCCCTCCTGGACATTTGGTGCTGGCGCCAACCACCTCTCCACCCGACAAGACAAAGAGAAACCCCACCGCCAAATCGACCCCTACTCCCCCACCCGCCCAGCCCACCTCAACTACAAACTCCTCATCTCAGCCATCGTCCCCCGTCCCATCGCCTTCGTCTCAACAGTCTCCCCCGATGGCAAAGTAACCAACCTCGCCCCCTTCAGTTACTTCACCGTCATCTCCCACGACCCCCCTCTCTTCATCATCGGCTTTGCCTCCTCCCTGGTGAACCCTGACCCCACCAAAGCAAAGGACACCCTCCGCCAGCTTGACGAAGTAAAAGAGTGCACCATCAACATCATTTCTGAAAGCTTCCTCGAGGCGGCGAATTCCACCGCCATCAACGCGCCGTACGGGGTGTCAGAGTGGGATGTTAGCGGTCTGACGCCCGTGTATGATTGCGAGCATGTCAAGGCGCCGAGGGTGAAGGAGGCGGTTTTCAGCATTGAGGGCAAGTTGGAGAGTCTGAGGGGGTTTGAGAGCAAGAGCACGCCTGGGAAGGTGAGCAGTACCATGGCGGTGGTTGAGGGTGTCAAGTTCTGGGCGAGGGAGGATGCGATCAATGAGGAGGGGAGTTTGCTGGATATTGAGGTTTTGAGGCCGATAAGCAGGTTGGGCGGGATCACCTATGGGAGGGTGACGGAGGGCATGGAGCTGCCGAGGCCGGATTTTGCGAAAGATCTTGGGGGCCACGAGGGGGCGGCCAAGTTGGAGAGGAGGGAGCAGGTGAACTGAGGATGAGTCGAGTATAAACGGGTATATAGACATTGATAAGATGATAGATCATGTTTGGCATAGATTATGCGAATGCATAAAAGGCCTACCTGGTCGATGGCACCTTCCCTGGTTGTGTGGTAGAAGGGGGTTCCATCCTCAGTCTAACGAATGTGAGTTGTTTCCTGCCGTAAGTATACAAATGCCACCCACCCTACGAGACTGGGAAGGTTCAGGCCCAAGTCCGTCTGATGTCGTCGATATAGGTATTCACAACAGATGTTTTAACAAAGTCATCTCATCCGTAAGCTACACATATCTTGTTCACTTTCGTTGCCGACATCAATATATCTTCCTTCGTTTATTGACATTATCTACCACCACTCGTTATCATCCGTCCACCTGCCAATCAGGCATTGGACAGCCATCTTCCGTCGGGGACACTCGTTTTGCCATCATGACATCCACCCCCAACACTCACCGCGGCGTTCCTCCTTCTTCATCCACGCCAGTCTTACAAGCTCCAGCAACCGAGAAGAAAGCCCCCCTTCCTCCACTCCCTCCACCTCGCCAGCACCAACCCCCACATCAACTCTTCACTTGCACATTTTGCTAGCGGCTCTCCTCCCCTTCGCCTTGGAATTCAAAACCTCACGTTCTCGGCTCCTCGGCCCGTTTAGCATGCCACGCCTGCTACATAGCCATCACCAACCTGGCAATATGCTGGGTCTGCAACGAAATGGTCTTCCGCGGGGAGGACTGTGTCAGCTTGGGGTGGTGCTTCTGGCACAAGGCATGCTACGGGTGTTTATTCTGCGGGTGCAAAAATGTGGTCAGGGGAACACCGCTCAAGGAATGGTTTGAGGACGATGGAACTGGAGAGGAGGACAAGGCGAAGGAGGTGGACACGGTACCGATGTGTATCAACTGTTTGGTTGATGTGCAAGATCAGCAGGGTGCAGAGGGAGAACAAGTGAACGAGGCCGAGGTGGTACAGAAGGCGCTGAGAAAGGTGGAGAGGGCCGAGGGGGATAATGGGCTGGCGAGGGGCAGGTGGGAGGGGTTGAGAAAAGGGTATAATGAGAAGAAGATTCATTTGCATAGGCGGGTCAACGAGGAGGGGGCAAGGTCGGATTTTGATGAGGGAGGTGATCAGGGGAATGACCAGACGACTATTTACGTGTCGCTGTCTGACCCGCTGGGAGAGACATCGTTTCGACCGAGTCCGACAAAAGGGATTCCGTCTTTCTTACAGCCTTCGCCCGCCTCGCCGGTTCAGTCTTCTCATCAAGTTCCTGTCCCAACGCAGCAAGAGTCCCGGATCAGGCGCCACAATGTCCGTTCGTACTCTTCGAGGGTCAGCAACAACTCCCACGCATCCACCGTCCGTCTCGAAGATCGGCATTTCTCTACTTCGGATAGCAACAAGACGCAGTACCCTCACAGCGAGATGTTAGAGGTGCCTTCACTCCAAAACACACCACCCACAAGCAGCCCACGACGATTTATCCACCGCGATGCACCATTCGTCTCTAACAAGACTCTCCCCTCCTCGCCCATCCAAAGAGAAGCAGCCCACAAAGACAGCCTGTCACACAACTCAACCACGTTCTCCTCATACGAAACCCCCCCAGAGTACCCTTCTTCCCCCGTCTCATCATCAGGCCGACAAAGCCAAAGTTTAGGAGCTGACGACCCCTTCACTAAGATCGACTCGAGGATGAACCGAGCCACCTCCTACAACCTATTCCCTACAGCATCACACACAGGCGGGACATCGACAAGACAGTACTCCTCCTACCATTCCCTCCGTTCAAACCCATCCGCAAGAGTAGAACCCCCCGTGATGTCGATCCACATCCACCGAACCAACCCAAGGATGTCAACCGAGTATCTCCAGTCCCAGCGGCAAGCTCACCAGTCGAGGTCATCACCACAGTTGCAGCCACCACCAGCGCTGTCGATCACGCCAATCACCACCCCACCGGCACCTGTTGTTCTTATTGGGAATAACACAACACCCACTAACAACCCCAAACAGGGTTTCCTCCGGCGGACAGTCTCTGGAAGAAAACGACAAAAGTTTCCTCGAGGAGAGGATGAAGAGGCACGCATGGCAAGAATTAGCACAGGGCAGAATGGTAGCCTGGCTACCGCGCCAGCAGTGAAAGTAGAGCCCAGCGATGGACGGGTTCAAACCCCGGAGATGGTGGCCACCACCGCCACCACCGTCACCACCACAAGAGGTCACCAAGAAATAGGGCAGACGATCCCTATCGGTGCCCTTGGGGGAAGAGATGAGAAAAAGGGGGGAAGCGGCGGTAGTGGTGGTAGTGGCAGCGGGAATGGGGGGAGCAGTAGCAAGAGGAGAAGTGTACAAGCCGACCTTTTGAGGAGGTTTTTTGGACGATGACTCAAACAACTGATAGAGATATGAGTAGGTATCAAGACAACACATAACTACATCTCCAATGATGAAAAAGCAGCAGCTCGTGCAAAAAATAGCTCTCAAGTTGATAATCCTACAGAACTCCCATGCTCATCAGACAAGCCCAATCCCCAGCCTATTAACGCCATTTCCCCCCCTTCTTCATATGAAAATTTCTCCCGTTGTCCCAAAGGCCGCCGCTGCCGCCGCCTCAAACTCCCCTCAAATGATGACGTGTAATGTATCGTTACAAGTGAATATAAAAAAGCAACCCAGATAACTTATGCACCTTTCCCACTCCCCTAACAATACCAGTATCAACTCCCAAGGAAGCTTTTCTTCGTCAAGGCTAACTAAGAATGTGGTGTCACCCACAACGCCCCAAAGCTCCCCCGTATCGAAAAGACATCGACTGCCCTATCCCAACAATATGCTTCATCACCGGCAGCAAACGCCAAGTGATTGGCATGGCAACACAAGTCCAAGTGGGAGTGTCTTTACTTCCTCACCTTTGGCCTCGACAAAGCCTGCAACCGACTAAGACTAATCCCACCTCCCGTAGTCTTCTTCTTCATCGGGCTCGGCGTCCCGGGCGCGCGACCAGGCAAAGCCGCCATCTTCCTAGGACTAGCACTTTGCATCCCCGTCTTCTTCGCGCTCGCGGCAACCAGCCTCGGAGCAAGCAACGCATCCCCCTCGGGAACTTGCTTCCTCTTCTTGGCCGCCCTATCCGCCGCCTCTCGCTCCGCTTCTTCCTCCTCCTCATCCGACGTAACACGATGTCGCTTCTTGTTCGTCATGCCATGAGGCAGAGCGACAAACACCGTGCGCGGGGCTTCATTCTCCTTGTTTGAAACCGTCGTCGACGATGAAGTGCGGGGGAAGCTGCCAGGCATGTTCTCCGTGGGCAGAATAGATGGGCGGACGGGGCGGATACTAGCTTGCCCGGGGGAGGAGCCGAATGAAGAGGATGGACCGCCGAAGCTGATGGTGTTGTCACCGCGGAAGGAGAATGTGCCTGGGACGGATGGCTCGGCGGAGGGGGCCTTGGTTTCGGTGGGCGCATCTGGGAGGGGGCGGACGGTGGAGAGGTCGGGGTAAGACACATCCTCGGCGCTCTGCTCAGCCAGGACGCCGTCCAACGATGGGTAATGGACCTCTCCAAGTGGCTGCCTGACAGCGGGAACGGGGACGCCAGACTTGACCGGCGATGGAGAGTTCTGAGCCATCGCAGCATGTTGAGTGTCGGGGGTGAAAGCCACACGCTTAGTGAGCTTGCGGGCAGGGGTGGTCATGGGGACTGGAGGAAGCTCCTTTTCCAGACGAGGAGGGGCTGGTGTCTTGGAACCAAGAGCAGAGGGCATCGGAATAGTGCTTTTAGGCTTCGCAGCACTGGCCTGGGAGCGGCGAAACAGAGACTTGACCTGCTCGAAGCGGCTCTTGGGGGTCTTGACCTCGACGGCCACCTCAGGACTCTTGGGCTCGGCTGTCGAAACACCTGCCTTGGGGCTCTTGAGATCATCAGTGGTAAAAAGCACTGCCTTTGAGCTTTTGACCTCAACCGTCTTGGTCGTCTCCTTCTCAACGGCAGTAACGGCCGCAATGTTGCTCGTCGTGGCAGACTTGATGAGACCGCCCAGCGCAGGCTTGGAGGGTGAACGCAGAAGCGAGCCACGTACAGGGGTCTTGACAATGGTGCTGCTCGATCGAGCAAGCGAAGATTTGGTTGGGGTCATCAACGATGCAAGATTAGATTTGGACCGAGGTAGGGCCATGTTAGAAGACGACTTGGGCATCGGAATTGCGCTCGCATCTCGTGAAATTGGACGCTTCGTCGTGGCATCGTCCTCGATATGCTGACGAGCACGCTTGATAGGAGACTCGACCTCGTCAACACGCTGATTGGCCTTGGGAATCGTCGAGACTGGAGTGGACTGCTTAGAACGAGCATGCTCGGGTTCGTCGAGATTGGCCTTGGATTGGCTGCGCTTGACGCCTTGTTTGAGTGGTGTAATGCGGTTCGACTGGGCTCTGAAGGCTGAGGGATGGTTTGCGATCGAGTCCATTTTCATGAACTCGTTCATATGGGCTGAGCTGAAACGGCCGGCCTTGCCTTTGGCAGTAGCAATTTTGCGATTGTTAATCTGCTCTTCTTCGGCCTTCTCTGCCTCGCGCTGGGCGGCCAACTCGACTTTGATTTTGGCGGCCTGATCGCGGATTTGGTCCATCATGCGCTGAGCCTCAGGCCCGAGTTTCATATCTAAGTGACCGGGTTGTCTGAATGTAAAAGAGGAAGATGGGACTGCAATCTTGGTGGGTGTAGATTGAATGGCGCCGGGAAGTGCATCGCTGCGAGAAGAAGTGGGCTTGACAATGTCGGTGAAGCCTAGACGCAGACCGGACGAAGGTGGCGCCATGGTCGGATGGTATTTGGCAGGATGCATTTCTGTGGCAGGAGGTTTAATGCGAGAAACCTTGCCAGCTGGTGTCGCGGGCAGCTTGGTAGGAGTTGGGCCGGGAGCTGGGGCTGGGGACGCAACGACAGCATCAATGTTTTGAACCGCGGCACTCTCGGCGGGAGTGTCATCTCGCTCGGCGACGGCAGCTAGGACTGGTTCCTCATGGGACGGCTTCATCGCCTGAAGTTGCGAAGCACGGGTTAGCGGCATTGTCGTCGAATTTTGGCATGTTTGTCTTTGTTTGTTTACTTACCCTTTGGGCGCTCGCCAGGCGCGCTGAACGGCGGGCCATGATGTCGGAAGCTCGCTGCGATGGCGGTGCAATGCAGGGGAAATGCGGTCGAAGAAACAGCTATTTTGACAATTTGTCGGTGTTGGAATGTTGGTGGAGAGATGGAAATGATGTCAGGTTGAAGACGCGACAAGGGAAGAGGTGCGACTGTGCCAGCGATGTCTGGTGGGGTGATAATTTTGATTCGCTGGCAGGCCGTTGAAGTAAACAAACCCTTTGATTTTGTGGGCCCGTGTCACCGGCGTGAGGTGAGTTCGTGGCACAGACCAGCTGCTCCCGACTCCCGGCAGTTTGGCACTCGATCAGACTTCCTAAACTCGACGCATACTAGGCTGCACACGAACACTATCGATACTCAACTTAACTCTCCTGAAGCTCAACGACAGTCTATGGCCCCACAGCTACCACCGAAGCCGACAGTAATCATCGCCTTGCTACTCGAGAAGCAAACAATTTGATTATTGCCCTCAGAGCTTACCCTCCGGACGGCCCTCCCAAGCCCAGGACAGAGCCAAGTGCCAAAGTCGATATATCCCTCCGCAGCGAGATATCTCGGCCAGAGGTAATATCCAACTGGTCAAACAACACAACACATCCTTCTCTCGAAGAACCTATATACTGTGGTCTTGAGAATTCCGTTTTTCACCGTCTCGAACCCTCACCATGCCCACAGGCCTTCTCAAAAGACACTTTCACCGTTGACGGCACCGTTTGGAAGCTGATACAAGATGTGGTTTCCCAACTGCGGGTATCTTCACCATCGGATCTGGGACCTGCATGGAAGCCCTGATTGATCTTCTTTTCGTCGACGTGCAGACGATAGCTGCGAGAAAATATAGGTGGTTGAAACACCACTAACCCCCACGGTCAAAGAATCGATACTGATGAGCGCAAATTTATCGATCAGCTGCGCCATGATTGGAGCTCGACGTCTTGGAACTGCTGGGCGACTGCATCATCACCGGCACCTCTCAGATCGAATTTCCCAGGATGCCGAGTTGAGAAAATGCCGCACCCAGGAAATTGCATCAATCTGGTGCCCCAGACGAGGCTCGAGACGGGGTACGCGACGTTGAAGTCGTCGATATCAGAGGCGGACGAGCGGGGTTGGTGAACTGGTTGTGGCTGACCCCCACCACCACTGCTCTCCGGTACTGGTGGCGCCACAAGACGCTAGAAACATTCCAGAAGGCGTAGAAGTTGCTTCTCAGTCACATTGCCCGATGCGGTCGACAAGTCCAGACCAATGAGCTTCCCATCCCGCCATCCCATACGAAGCCTCGATGAAGAATGTCCGGCATCTGCATGTCGACCATCTGGTGATTCATGGCAGAAGAAATTCTCGCTCTTCACCACCCCTCCAACTGGCCTTCTGGGCGTTCGGTCTCTCTGCCAGCAAGACGAGTATCGGACCAGGGACGAACACTGGTACAACTCTGTTGAACCTGTACAGGCGGTATCGGTCTCAAGATGGAAGTGCGGACTAACAGAATCTCTCGCGATACTCAAGGTTGAGAGTCCTCAGTCCACTCACTGTATGGCTGCCCTCGTATAGGCCTCCGTGAAGCGGATCCTTCCGTGCAAGTTGATGTCATGGGAGGTGAACCTCACCACCAAGAACACCTCATCGGCCGGTGAGCTACATCGGTGAACGTTACCAAGGATCGATGAGCTCCTCGGAGATGCACAAAACTCGATGCCTTGGGCGTTGATCCAGCGCCAACAACCCCGCCCCGCATGTCTGGGCACTCGATGGACTCGGGTAATCACCCCCCCTGTTGCTAGCTACTTTGAGCTTGTTTAGACGAGGCTTGTCGAAAGACAAGTTGACGACCCCAAAAAAGCCAAGACGAATGGTGCAACTTTGCAAGAGAATCATCGCGGCACTGCTCAGCTGTGATCAGAGACAAAACATCTTGGTTTTGAGGGATCACAATTTCTCATCTCAAGCAGAAGCATTCGGGCAAGAGGTGTCGTCGGAGGATGCCGTCTCTTAACTCTCGGCGGTCGCCAGCTTTCCCGTCCAGGCCGTGCGTTGCGGAGCGGCGGCGGAGGCGTGAGGAGTTCAGGGATGGCTGCCAGGGGGGGCTGGGGGCCACAGTGGAGGGCGCGGCGGGTGCATCACTCTGAAAAAGGCTTTCTTTTTCCAGTGGTTGAAGGAAACGTCACTGGAACGTCGACCAAACGCAACCGCAAACGCTGAAGCTCCCACTGCTCCCCGAACACCGAGAACAGAATCTCGAAAGCCTTCTGGTTGGATGACTGCCGACATTTTAATCTATCGATCTCACAGCGCCTGAGCATACTTGAGCTGCCCCTTCAGTCTATTGGAAGCACAAGCCGTCACCAAATATGCTCACGAGCCGCAAGAGTTTTCGTGGCCTCATTGTCAACACCCAACAGGTGGTCTTGCAGCACCCGGCAAGCTGTTCAGCAACCCTCGCCAATGCCAATCTTGGAAACGTCCCATTTCCATATACAACATTGGTCTTAAATGGTCTTTCAAGTTCTTTTCTTTTCCTTCTTGCTAATCCTCAAAAAAAGTCTTCAAGATCGACGCTGGTAGGACTCTTTTCGACCGAAGTCCTTCGTCAATAGTGTGTACCCCCCAGCGCTTGGGTTCCAGGCGGGAGGAACAGGTGGGTTGTGAACAGCGGGCTGTCTTGTTGGCTCAGGTGACTATAAAATTCTGGCGTTCTTGGTGTCTTGGCGAGGTGTCGTCAGGGAATCTGCCCCGCAGTTTAAACCCAGCCAATGTTGTTCCTGAACGCTGAACGACAGGCTGAGCATGTACCTGACAACCACCCCCAGAACAAGCCCAGTGCAACAGCAGTGGACGAAATCTCTGAAATGCCTCCACTTCCAGCCCCTCTCCACCATCGACAAGGAACACCGATGTCGGTGGCACAAAAGACTTGAAGTGGTGATGGCCTGCTGGGCAAAGCGCCTCTGGAAGGCACGGCATCCTCAGAACGCTGCCCTTTCTCGTGGTGAAGAGTGGTGGCATGTAACTGCAGCGTGACTATAGACCCACATATGGCAGCTCGTGAGTTGTTCGAGACTCGTCAAGATCACGCTTCATGGCAGGGTTTTCAGCCCATCTCCTCCTCTTCACGGATTTCGGCGGCTCAAAGCTGTTGTGCTGGAGAGGAATAACTCGTACAAATACCAGCATGTCCCTATGATGTGAAGGTTGTGCCTGACGCTCCTCTATTCACATGACAACACCATCATTGATCCAGATTATTTGATCCAGCCAAGGCCTGATATTCATCCCTCGACTTGACTACAATCTTGGCTTCAGTCTCAACCCACTCTGAGAAGTCTCCCCGGGCACTCGCCAAGGCTGGCGATAGATCTCGGGGGGGGCAATGAGACCGAACGGGCGAGGAGGCGAGTGGAATTGGTAAGCGGTAGGACTTTTGGTGGGAGTCATTCAGTCATTCCAGAGTTTCCAAAAAGGCAAAAGAGAGGGCAAAACGCTGAAGAGAAACGCTGGTAAACGCTGAAAACCCGAAACTCTGAGAAAGGGGGGAACTTTGACCTGTTATTGCCCGGTTGACCAGGTGCATGCAGGACCGCTGTGAGGGGAAAAGCCATGTTCCCGTCGCAGACTAACGAACGATGGTGGTCGCTGACAGAAAGGGTCGCCTGTCAAATCTCAGATGACAGCTGGCGGACAGTGGTCCGAGCACCCTGTAAGGGTTCTGAAATGAGAGCCAGCTCTTTCTGTCACTTGCTGCGCAACAGGTTGCGTTCCAACAGAGCAGGGAGTCGAGTGACTTGTGGCCGAAGTACCTGGTTTTCATTAGTCACTTATAACAGGGTGTGCCACCCAGCCGGAAGAGAGTTCAGAGCAGAACGAACAACCCTCCTCTCTCTCAACTCAAGCTCACAGTTGAGCCTCTGACGACAATTGAACAAGACTGATTGAATCGACTGTTTATCCAGACTCAAGACAGCCAGCCAACCAGGAACCATTCTCCAAGGCTCAAAGCAAGAGACCGGGACATCGCCTCCATTGCTTTAGGGACAACCCCTCTTACAACCTCTTAAACAGCTCTGAACCAAGAGATCCCAAGAGCTCCCAAAGCAGTCCATCCCGGCTTTGTTCCTCGTGGCATCGTCTGCTACTTAGCCGCCATCTCTCCAGGGCCCAGAAGCTTGTCTGTCGATTGTCTTCACTGCACCCGCCGGGCCGGGAACCTAGCAACTCTTGTTGAGACTTCACTTGTCCCCCAACGAATAGGATCCTATCTTTGAGATCCCATCAAGGCCCACGGGGACAACTCCCATCTCCATACATCAGCAGAAGCCCAAGGACGGCCAGCTCATCCTTCTCCAACAAGTTCAAGTTCCGTCCCGAGGCTCCAGCTGCAGGTCGACCAAATCGGTGTCTTCTTCTGTTGACGTTTCCAAGGCTTGAGTCTTGAGCGGATTCAGAGTGGATACTGGACGGCCCATCGGCTGATCGAGCAAGTTCCGTTGTGCGAAGAGGGGTGTGAAGCGAGCGAGGAGCCGGAAGTCGGACAACAACCTAGAAAGACACCAAAAAAGAATAAAAGCTGGTGCCAGTGCCAGCACACCCGACAACCAGCACGACCGAGAAACAAAACACGAGTTGTCAAGAATTCGGAGCCGGATCAGGATCAGGAACAAATCGCAAAACGCAGGCGTCAGCGTGTGAGTGACGGCAGCCAATCTAGTCACGGCGTGGACTTGGTCCAACGACAGAAACGCAGCGTGACCTGGTTCAACCCAGAACGGAGGTCGGGGCTGGGTGGAAGCACCTGGCTATTTGTCTCCGTGCAGGCCCAGAGTCCTAGCGGCGGTCTGCGGACCCCTCCCACCACCACCGGCATTAACATTACATAAAACCCTCCATTCTGCTCTTTTCTTGACACATACCCAACCTGTCAACGACCTTCTGCTTATCTCTGACCCTCCCGGAATCTCCCTCGACAATCTTGGTTTTGACACACGAAAATCTGGGGAATCCAACACCTCACTCAGCCTTACCTTATCGCTGGGACAGATACCACCGATACCAGATCCCCCCCGTTGAAACGAACGAACAACACCCGGTCCCAACCTGCCGGATCCCGCAAACCGTTTATTCCAGATGACGCACTGATTGGCGCCCTTCCCCGGCTTTTGTCGAACTGTCACTGCTGTCATCCCACCACCAAAAACTCCAACAGAGTTTAGGTGTGCATCGCCTGGCATTCCCGCTGCAGCATAGCGCCCTACTGCTGCTGCTTCGCCCCCGCCCAAAATCAGGTACATACTACCTCTTTATCATCTGTCTGATATCTCCTGCCTCGTCGAGATACCTTGGCCGACGCCTACCGAGCTGTCAGTGCGGCACGGCACCACCCCTATCGACGACAAGCTTTTTGGAGAAGAGCCAAGTAAGGTCTAACGCCTCTGTTATCTGCCTTAGCCACGAACCGGACAGCAAGGATATGTCCGATAAGATGTCTGTCGACAAGAAAGATCCACCCAAAGACGACCACAGTGAAGTAGAGTCCATGGCGTCCAGCCCGGAAGGAGAGGCGCCTCTAAACAACGCCCCGGCCCAAGCCGAGAACCAGCAGCCCAAGCGAAAAGGGGGTCGCAAACCTGTACGTACTCTTTTGTGCCCACATCGCCATGTGCTGTGGGTCACGTCTGATCTCATGACAAACGTGTACTAACCGGCAAAGTAGATCTATGCGACATCTGAGGAGAGAAAGCAGAGGAACCGTCAGGCCCAGGCTGCTTTTCGTGAGCGCAGAACCGAGTACATCAAGCAGCTCGAGGAGGCCATCCGCACCCATGAGCAAAACCTGGCTAACCTCCAGGCTGCCCATCGCCATGCTGCCGACGAGTGCCTGATGTTGCGCTACAAGAACTCGCTTCTTGAGCGGATTCTGCTGGAAAAGGGCATTGACGTGCAAGCGGAGCTGCGTGCTAAAACTGGCAGTCCGAATCTTGGGCCGACTCACATGCCCCAGAACCTGGTTCAGCCGCCTCCGATCCAACGTGCTATCCTGAACCGCCACCATGCTCGCCGGTCCAACTCCAGCATCGCCCCGAAACTGGAGCCGGGAGCCATCTCGCCGCTGCCTCCTCCAGTTCATTCTCACGTCTCGGCACTGTCGCCCAAGAGTCGACACACGCCCTCGTCCCACTCGGCCTCGCCCACGGCGACAACCTCGTTTGGGTCTCAGCATGCTGCCTCACCAGCAACCTCTGACCACATGAACGGCTCTGTTCGGCCCTCGATGGCGCCAGTCAATGGTATGAAGGCACCTCCGCCTCCTCATCTGGCCCCGATTCATGGTTTGCCAGGACCTCGCCAAATGCAAATACCCGGAAT
Source organism: Podospora pseudopauciseta (assembly GCF_035222475.1). Lineage (NCBI taxonomy): Eukaryota > Fungi > Ascomycota > Sordariomycetes > Sordariales > Podosporaceae > Podospora > Podospora pseudopauciseta. The sequence continues at coordinate 182,605 of NW_026946667.1, forward strand.
CCATCAGCCCACGAACCATGCGAGACAGAATGTGACGCAGAGTCCCGCCGCTTTCTACCCTACGCCATCGTTCCAGAATCATATTGAGCAGCTCGGCAAGTTGTCCCATCTCTTTTCTTTGTCCCCCCTTCGTCCTATAGAACTCTGTCGTCCTAGGTTTTAATATTTGAATACAGAACAGGAATATGATGCTGCAGCCGACATGATGGATGAAGGTCAGGAGGGTCCTGACACGCCCAACGGCGGCCCTGGACCCTACCCTGGTCAGCCCTACACTGGTGAGCCACAGTCCATGTCGCTATCATCGCCAGTCACGACGGGCCCCCCTGGGACCCAGGTCATTGCCGGCCAGTCGCCGATCGACAGCCCTGCTCACACCCAGCAGTCGGCATATCCATCGATGACGCAGCTGCTCGACCCTAGTTATGACTTTGATCCCTTCGGACTCAGTGCCAGCATGGCTTTCCCCACTCAGTTTTCGTTTGACACCAGCAACATGCGGTAGTCGCGGACTCCTCAGGTGACGGTGGTACGTTGGAGAGAGTTCACAGGTCATGGCTCAGCCCATGCCTCAAGACTCCGCTCTGGCGGTGTTCTCCTGTGGAGGACCAAGCTATCGCTGAGGAGGTATTTTTTATGGCTAAAGTCGGTCAGAGAAGGAAAAAGAAGGAGATGGAAACTTTCAGATGGTTCGGACCAGTTCACATCGGCACAGGCCCAACAAGAGGCTATTACCGCAAAGCGCGTTTTTTACGATACCCCGGAATCATTGCATTGAACAGCGGAACGACATTTTTCGAGACACCAGCCATTCATCCCGGTTCAGGAACACGATATCTGAGCCGCCGAATGACCGACGACGTGTTTGTTTTCTTTTCGGATTTTCTCATTATTGTTTCAAAAAGTATTACTGCCGGTTCTGGGTGCATTCGGTTTCAGAAAATCACACATCAACATTATACTCGCATATTTCGGAGAAAAAAAATAACTATACCCAGGACGGCGGGCGGCACCATTTGTTTTTATCAGCACACCTGTTCGGCGTCGAATTTCTGAGGACGCCTGAATCTCTTTTTTCTGGTTCATGAAAAAAAAAAAAGTTTTGCTCTTTACGAGGTGCATATAGGAAGGGATATTGGTACGGATTAGGATATACGACATACGACATGGACGACATAACAGCTACTTAATGGGTCCGCGGCTTACTACGACAGTCGCGGTAGGAAAGAAGGACTGGGTGGTGGTCCGCGCGAGGAGAGGGAAGCATAGGCTTGGGCTGCTCGTGAGGGAGCTTTCGGGGTGTGTCATACTCGTATGGCATATGTCGGGATTATCTTTCATAGTTGCCTCGAATCTGTGGCCCTTTTCACGGAGGGAAGGTATGGCTTGGGGATGAAGGCCCCGTGTCGTCCGTCGGTCCGTTTTTTTACAATTCACCTCACTCAACCCCTCTTCAGCATTTTCCTCTTGGCCATGTTTTATTCCATGTGTCATGTCGCTTCATGTGTGATGGTTTTTTTTTGGTTTCCACTCTTCTCTGTTTCTTGTTTCAGGTGTGACCTTTCTGATCACAAAAGCGAGTGTTTGTTCTTGATGGACTTTTACAAGCAAGCAGAACATAAGGGTCAAAAGTTCAGAGGGAGGCTGCCACACATCTTATGTATTTACAAACTTCTTCTCTCTTGCCACCGGATGGATGACACGGGGTTGGAGGTAGGTCCCTCAACTCTCCTCGTTTTGAATCCGTTTCATTCCTATCCCACCAACTTGGGCTCTTTAGTAAAGGGTGCAGGCTGGGTACATAGCCAGAGTAAGATATATAATGATGAAAAGAAGTTAGCACAAGTTTTGTCAGGACTCAATGCTCGAGTCTGTTGTTGATCTCAGACATGTCTTGTTACAGAGAGTATTTATTCACTCAGGTACGAAGCTGAAGGCAACTAAGAACGCGGTATGTCTATGAGAAAGCTTCTAGCTGCAGTATTATTGAGCTCATGCCACCAGACCAGTGGCTGGAGACGGGAAGTCAAACTCAAAATCTGCAACGGAACTATTACAACGAGATTGAAGCTCAACGCCACAAGCCACCAGACTGGAGCAGAGCAGTGGTTGGGCGGACATGTTTCTTTATGCGAACGGGGCGGGTTCCCTTTGTGATGATTTCCTGCGGGGATCACAACGGTTGCAGCGAGCAGCCAGCACCTGGCGGTAGCAACAGAAAGCAGCGCTGCCCTGCCCGGGCGCTGGGCGCGCAGTCTGCTGCGAAGCAAAGGCCAGGAAAAAGGAGCGGAACGGGAAGCCCTAACCGCAATAAACGAAAAGCGCACTGAATTTTCCAAAAAGGAAAAACACTCAGAGTGTGCGGCGGGCCACCCGGCGGTCCGTGCGGCAGCTCCCCCTCCTGCCTGGTGGGCATTTGGTGGGCTTTTGAGCACCAAAATCTTTCACCAGCCCGACAGCCCACCTACCGACCACCCCCCAGTTGTTTTTGTAACGAAACGACGGGTCCCATTTGCCGTGGAAAAGCACCGCAACAATCCGGCGCAGTTGAAAACAGGGCATGTCCTGCTAGGCGCTTGCCTCTCTACTACACCTCCGAGGAATTTTTCTCACCACCAAACCTCTGCCCCCTCTTCCTCCGCTACGGAGCCTTTTGGTCGGACCATATCACAACGCCTTGAGTAGGCGATAAAACCTCGGCGGCAAGATGTCGGTCGCCTCTAAGGTGAGTCGAGAATACCTTCCCTCCTCCTGTCGCCGTCCATTCCGGTTCTTTTCCTTGCCGCGAGAGCCTGCAATCGCTGGTGGTTGGAGGTCACCTCGAGTCACATTGTTGTCCCTTCTCCTCCCCCGCTCATGGAGGGGGACAGAAGACGTCGCCCACTTATTATGTCGAATTGAGATTGCTGACTCGTTGGGCTTCAAACAGAACCTTTTCGCCATTCTCGGTTGGTCTCCCTTGCTATACCTCTCTCCTTCCCCGCGAGTTCTCGCCACCCGAAACGAACCTCGAGCACCTTGGCCCTTCGGAGCCCTTGGGAACGGATGGGATGAGCTTCGAGCTTCGAGCTTGAGCTTGAGCAGGGACTTTTTTTTTTTTTTTTTTTTTTTGGTTTGGCAGACGATGGGCAGTGACTGACAGGCTGTCAACGATATAGGCAATGACGAGGAGCCTCCTATCCCTCCTCCCGTCAAGACTGTTGAAAAGACATCGACACACACTGCCAAGCGCAACACCGATGGCGTAGCTCCCTCCAAGGGCCCTGCCCCCGCTGGTGGCAACCGCCGCAACGCCGCTACTGGCAACGAGGCTGGTGTGTAGCTGTTCCGATGTCTTCAGATATTGGCCTTTTATTGACCTTGTTTCCAACAGCTTTCCGGGACCGTAACGCCGGCCGCGATTCCAACCGCGGTAAGCCCACCGATGAGGTCCGTGGCGGACGTCGTGGTGGCTTCCGTGGCAAGCGCCCCGAGGGTGATCGTCACCCCCACAAGGCCGCTCCTCAGTATGTTTTGGCTCGGCCCCCGGCACTCAGATACGGGACATGATACTAACAGGTTTCTAGTGGTGGCTCCGCTAAGACCGCTGAGCAGGCTTGGGGCGGTGAGGATGGTGAGAAGGCCCTCAACGACGAGAAGGCTGGCGAGGCCGATGCCACCGTCGAGAAGAAGGAGGATGAGGCCGCTGCCCCCGCTGAGGAGCAGGAGCCCGAGCCCGTCGTGAAGACCCTCGAGGACTACTACAAGGAGAAGCCCAAGTTCGAGGCTCTCAAGCCCCGTGAGGTCAAGGCCGAGAAGCCCGAGGGCATGGTCGTCGCCAAGAAGACCGACGAGGACTACGTCGCCGCCAGCGGTGGCAAGAAGGAGCGCACTCGTGAGCGCAAGCAGAAGCAGTTCGTCGAGATTGAGAACCGCTATGTCGAACCCGAGCGCACCGGTGGCCGTGGCGGCCGTGGTGGTGCCCGTGATGGCGCTCCCCGTGGCGGTGCTCGCGGTGGTCGTGGTGATGGTCCCCGTGGTGGTGCCCGTGGCCGTGGTGGCCCCCGTGGCGGCGCTGCTCCCCGCGGTGCTCCTCGTGGCGGTGCCTCTCAGGCTGCTCCCGTTTCCATTAACGATGAGAACGCTTTCCCCAGCCTCGGCGGCAACTAAAATGCTTCCTCATCTCGGAAATCATCTATCCTTGATGTTAAGATCAGACACGTCGGTTTTGATCTTATGACTCCATTTTCTCTGGTCCGCACTACGAAATACATCACCACATAACGGCAATCTGGACGGGGCGGTTACTCAACTGAATGGGAAAAGGGGGTGGGGCACTGTTTGATGGCGGTTTTTGTAGGCTTTGGTTGCGTTTGATGTTTTTCTTTCGGCGCAACCGGGTCCCCTCCAGGTTGCGGAAAGAGAAAAAAAAGGGCTAGCAAAAGTGTCTAAAACGATTTTATTTTCCCTCTTCTTCACATGATCATTATCATCATAGTGTCTCGTTGCTTTGCTCTTCTGCTTGATAGTGTCCTCTATACGTATCTCGGTCGGTTGTCGTGTGTATCCTGGGAGGTTGGGCGTGGAGGTGAGGGCTAGTTGGATATATGTAGTCTGCTTGGGTGTATACTGGTAGAAGTTGAGGGTGAAATGAACGTTGGAGTTGGGCTGTGTTGGATGCAGGATTTTTCTGCTTGTTCTATGATGCAACGTGATGAGATGAACGGGTACTGTTGGTCATCTCTGCGAAGATGAGTTCAGTCTGTTGGTTCAGTTCAGCGGCCGTAGTCTTCTCCCTCGCAAGAGCTCTCCAGCACTCTTTTGGTCTTGTTGTCTTTGACCTGGCCCCAATACAGACAGAACGAACGGCTTGAGCTGCATATTCCAATACCTGTAACGCAGTTACAACCAATTGTGAAGTAAGACGGGGGTGGTAGTTCATTACAGCTTACCAAACTATCCTCGGGTCATTGCTCACAATCTCACAATATGTTTGGGTACGGAAGTCTTGTCATCATCAAGAGCTGAGATAACAGTCCCATGAACCTATATTCAATGCCCAAGTTTCAACCCTCAAGACCCCAACTCCTAAACCATGCTTTCCTCTTGTAACCAGCAAATCGTCACAGCCCAACCAACTTGGTTAAAACAACCGATACACACCCCAACCCACCCACCACCTCTTTGCAACCTCCTCTCCATCTATCTTGACAAACAGCGGCTAATCCAACATGACCCTTCTACTCCTCCTCCTCTTCCACCCCCTCCCAACATCAACCCCCACCGCCGCCACCAACAACAAAGCATTAAACCCCCCCATCAGATAAAACGGCGCCCCCTCCCACCAAGCATCAAACAACCACCCCCCCAGCTTCGTCAACAGCAATATCGCCAACCCCCCGCACCAGCTATACACCCCCGCCACCGACCCCTTCAGCCTAACCCTCGACACCGTATCCTCCGGCACGACATCCTCATTTTCCAAAAGCGGCGCCGTGTCCCCCTCCCCATCGGCACTTTCGATAAGCGTCTCCCCCCCATCACTCCCCGGCACAGCCAAAACATTAACAATATCCGTCTTCAACACCCCCTTCCCCAACGAGCCAAGCGAACAAACAATCGCGCCAATCTGGCTTATTCCCATCAGGGCCACAAGCAGAAAAACAACCGGTTTCCCACCGCGGGAGTCGACATCTTTAAACTCCGGGCTCGCAAGAGACGGGAAGATCATGTACCCTATTATACCGAACAAGGTAGCAATGACAATAGGCCAGTTGACCCTATGGTGGGGTTTATGACTGAGATACCCAAAGAGAGGGGCGCAAATCAAACCCATCAGCTGGGCGACTCCGGTTAGGATGGCAGAGAGGATGTACGCCTGGCGGCACTCTTTTTTCAGTTCCGGGGAGGGATCGTTGGGGGAGCCCTGGCAGTAGCCGTGGCGCATGAAGAAGGCGTTGATGTAGAGGGGGATGAAGAGGGATATGGCGACGGTGGAGGCGCGGGCGACGAAGCCGCCTAGGTAGCCTAGGCATATGTCGCTGTCGCCGAGGGCGAGGAGGATGGAGTCTCTGAGGAGGTGGTGGTAGGGGATTGCTTTCTGGGGTTGGGTTAGCGATGGGCATAAGAACAGGGAGAAAAGGGGGGGAGAGTTCATACGCTTCGGGGGTGGGCTGAGGCAGCGCCTTGGGGGGTTGAGCCCCGGAGACCAAACAACATTCGCCAGCCCTTGCCTTCTTCACCTTTGATCTTGCGCAGACCAAAGAAGACAAAGATGGCGACCAGAAAGGAGACCACGCCAACGGTATAGTAGCTATATTGGACGGCCAGGCCGGTGGTGACGCCCTCGATTTTGCCAAACCGAGCGGGGAGTGGGAGGAACAAACTGAGGGCTACCAGGGCACCGCAGCCGGTGAACAGCCCAACGAAGCCGGCGAGCGCTGATGGCTTTCCTTGTTTCTTTCCCTCGTCTCCTTCCACCGCGGTGTCTTCTGTCGAGGAGGCATAGTTGGAGCTGGTATTGCGAAACGTCTCAGGAGTGATAGTCACTTCCGAATCGACAGACAACGCAACGCTTGTTCTCGCTCTCCCTCTTGTGGAGGGTTTGCGCACATTCTCAGCCACGGGACCAGTCTCATCGGTCAAGGAGGGAAGAATAGCAGTAACCATGGTAGCCCTGTATAGCTCACACGTCAGCACACCATATTTCCTACCTAGAACCAAGCCTCCCAAGGAACACCACTTACGCAGCCGTCGCCCCGACAGCAAAGAATATCCTCGCCAACAACAACTGAGGATACACATTGCGCGCCTGCACAAACAGGAACAGCGCAAGACCAATGACAGCATACCCAGCAACAGCTACATATCTCACACCAGCTCTATCCGACACCAACCCCCAAATCGGGCAAGCCACCAGCGCGACGAGCTCATCGACAAACCCCAACGTCCCTACGATATCCCCCACTCCTTCCTTCACGCCTATCAAATCGGTAATCACAAAGGACAAGCTGCTGTTGAGGAAGACGAGGAACGAGATGCTGAAGAGGGATATCCCGAGGAGGTACGTCAGCGCCTGCAGCGGCGTCGTCGAGCTCGAGAAGGGCAGGCGCTGGAGGATGCGCTGGGGTATTGTGCTGAGCGTCATTGTGTGTGTGTGTGTGGTAGGGTGATATAACCCCGTTGAGGTTATATCGATGGTCGGCGGGCCAAAAAGGTAGTGTATAGGGCAAGAGTAACTGGACTACTCTAGACCATGATGGGATGTATGTTTGTGTTTGTTTCCGTCGCCAATGCTTTTTCTCAATTCTTTTTTTTTTCTTTCTCCAGTATAGCCGGCCTTAACAACCCTTCCTGCTTAAGCTCTGACTAAAAAACAGAATGCTGGGCCAACCAAATGGCAACAGAAAACTATGATTCAATGGCTTTTGGAAACCAAGGTTGCAAGTTCAATGATGAAGCTGGGCGAGGGCAAGTTCCGAGTGAAACCGCGCATCCCTGGCTTGTCGTTAAGCCGCGGGCGGGCGATCCAGACCCCGCAATCTGAGTCTGGCCCCCCCGCCAGCCCACTGCTAACCGCTATCGTCGGGGTTGTCTCCACCGACGTCGGAGGCTGTTTTTCAGGGACCGACTGTTTCCACCTTATCTTTTTTTGTGGAAGAGCCCAGAGCGAGAGTGACTGGAATTGGGCTTCGTTGAAAGTGTTTGGCTGTTGAGAAGAAGAGGGTATCACACCGCTTCCCTTCACTTTGCGCCTTGTTTTTACTTGAAAGTCCTCTTTCCTATAGGGCTGGATATTATCTCTACGTTGAGGGGTTTGGCTATTCTTTGAAGTGGTTGTTGATATCACCTCCGCTACGGCTTAAACGCGGTGTTGATACCCCTTGTCTTCTCACGGTTACGAAAAGAGTCACACATACACACAATGTCTTCGTCTCTGCCAGGCGTCCGGCCACTTCCCGACTCTCAGTATGATCTTAGCACCTACTGGGGCCGTGTGAGGCATACTGCGAGCATTACAGATCCGAGGTGAGAGCAAACTGACAACCTGTCTTATAACCATAACCTACCAGGTCGATGAGTGAGGTGTGAGTGAGTAGGGGACTTGTACCCGCCGGCCCATCCCACATCACCAACCTGCCTTGCTTTTTATGTCGTGTCAGCATATACTAACCTGCGACCGTCAATAGGACCCTCCTCGTAGGCAGTGCCGGTCTTACAGATGCCAAAAACCTCCTCATCGCCTACAAGAATGGGCAAATTCCACACATGACCCCCGACCTCTGGAAGGCCAAGAAGATTGTCGACTCGACTCTGCACCCAGACACAGGCGAGGCGGTCTTCCTCCCCTTCCGCATGTCATGCTTTGTCCTCTCCAACTTGGTGGTGACAGCGGGCATGTTGACCCCTGGCCTTGGTGTAAGCCCTGTACCTCCCCCCCTTTCCGGTCACATACTCACCTCCATACAGAACCGCGGCACCATCGCCTGGCAAGTAGCCAACCAGTCCCTCAACGTAGCAATCAACTACTCCAACTCCAACAAATCCTCCCCCTTATCCTGGTCCAAAATCGCCCAATCCTACTTCCTCGCCGTCGGCGCCTCCTGCTCCGTAGCCGTAGGCCTCAACTCCCTCGTCCCCCGTCTGAAATCCATCACCCCTTCCACCCGCCTCATCCTCGGCCGCCTCGTCCCCTTCGCCGCCGTGGCCTCGGCCGGTGCCCTCAACGTCTTCCTCATGCGCGGGGAGGAGATCCGCACCGGCATCGACGTCTTCCCTGTCCTGTCTCAAAAGGCCAGGGAGGCGTTTGCTGCCCAGGGCAAGTCCCCCTCCGAGGTGGAGAGTCTGGGCAAGAGCCAAAAGGCGGCGACGTTGGCGGTGGGGGAGACGGCGGTGAGCAGGGTGCTGAATTCGTCCCCGATCATGGTCATCCCAGCGCTGGCGCTGGTGAGGTTCCAGAGGACGGAGTGGCTGAGGAAGAACCCTAGGTGGACGACGCCGTTGAATTTGGGGTTGATCTTGGTGACGTCGTATGCGGTTTTGCCGTTGGCGCTGGCGGCGTTCCCGCAGAGGCAGAAGGTTAGGGCGGATAGTTTGGAGGAGAGGTTTCATGGACGGGGTGGGGAGGGGGGGTTGGTGGAGTTCAATAGGGGTATTTGAGGAGATATAGGGAAATAAACGAATGGTTCAAGATGCATGGTGTTTTGGAGGCCTTGAGGGTGAAGGGTTTAAAAAAGAAGGTTTGCCTGGGCGTGAGAGCGTTGCCAGTTGTCGGTGTTAGCTTGTAGTCTAATTCCCCTTCTCCAAGATCCAGAATCCGGGCAGAGGGTTCGGTTTTCCAGCAAGTCCTTCTCCAACCAACACTCAAACTTTATCCAACCAGGTCCAACACTTCGGATTCCCCGAGTCCACTGGGACATGAGCATCTCAAACATTGTCTTGCGTAAAGACACTCACCAACTGAAGATACCCTACCCAAGACTCCCGTCTCAGTGAACAACATGAGATCCGCTCACAAAACAAGGGGTGTAATCTGATGCAAGTCCCACTTTCGTCACGGTGACTTGAACCCAGTATGTGGAGCCTGTGAAACAGTTGTTGTTGTTGTTACTGTTGTGGTGCGTGAACTGTTGCACGGCAGATGGTGAGTGAAACCACACTTGTGTAAATTTCAAAGCCCCAGACCTTCAAAAAACACATCCATAGGCCTTGAACTATCTTCAACACGCCTTCAAGAACAGATATTTGTGAGAATAGACGAAACAGGCGGGAAAATACAAGTTGAATTTTCACGCTGAGAATGAGGCGTTGTGAGAGAGGCTCTCCAGGCAGGCAGCCTAACCCCACATATCTTAGCTCATATCTACGCTTGCCTGTTATTGATCATGTGAAGGAGTGTGAATGCTCCTTTTTTTCGCAGGCAAGTCTTGGGGATCAAAGATAAACATCACTGGACTGTTTCGGATGAGGAGGGATCGGTGCCCATTTTCACTTGATCTGCTTGTCAGACCATTAGATTTGGAGGGTTTGTGAGATGAGACCACAGACTGATGTCTTGAAAGCAAATTGAGAGGGAAGTGAGCATGTCAATCATTTCGTTTCGAAATATGGATTTGATGAAGGTTTTATGCAAACTTTGCTGTGCCATGGTTGATTTGGGGGCTGTGGTGATGGTGTACTGGGTTGGATACCAAGCATAAGTTGGGTTAGGGTAGTTTATGAGCCCTTGATTTATCCATCATCACCCCGTGTTTGTGAATGATATGAAGGCAAAGTATTACACCGTAGTAAGATGTCCCTCACCTAGGTAGCCAACCTTTACCCCACCACTTGCTTTGAGCAGATTTTGTTGATGTTATTGTTTTAGTCCGAGCGGAGGACGGTCTTTCATGATGGATGGGTGGTCACACCTCCACTAACCCTACAGCGGTAAAAGACCGTTGCCACCTGCCCGTCTGGATTCGTTTCCTTTTTTTCTTCAACAAGGCTCTCCTTCCTGCAGATAAGGATGAAGTCATCCTGCAATGCAGCAGCCACAACCCCAAAAAGTGAAGAAGAAGAGAGGATTGCAACAGGCGCGGGGACGTCCTGGTGGTGCTTGCTTGCCAGTTGTTGGTCCACTGACGAAAGAGAGGGGTCATCTTCTTTGGACTTTGGCCACTGCGGGGCAGCCACGGCAACCAGCCAGCGACCACCCTCCCCCCCCCCCACACACACCACACCATCCCATCACAAAGTGTAGCGGGATCTCGTGGACCCTTGATATTGTCCAAGGCGATCCTTTGGAGTTGCAAAAAGAACCGGGCCTAGACAAGGCTTGAAGGGTAAAGGAGAGAGTAACGGGGAATTTTGAAATCTGTAAGCTAATTCGGTTGTTCTCACAGTCTCAGTCATGAATATCACGACAAGAAAAGCCAAGAACCGGCTGGTTGCCTTCGCTGACAGCCGGACATCGGGTCACAGCGTAGATCCATCTGGGCCTGGCGTGTGTGCTTACCGTCCTGTATTAGCAGAAGTTGCACGAAGAACCACCATTGCCCATTGGAAGGAAAAGAAGTTGGTTGTGGTTGGGGGTGGTTTGATTGCGTTTCCCCGACAAAACCCGCCTGCTCGTTGCAGTGTGTGCACACATATAGGATCGCGCTAAATACCGATGAGGAGAGATCCCGGGGTTCTACATGTGCATGGAGGGGGACGATGGAGGGGGGGATGTGATCTTTTTGGCCCGTCCCACCTTTATAAGTTTCTTGTTAATGTGGGAGCCAAACTGTTAATCACCACTTGGCCCTTTTCCCCCTTCTTGGATGCTGGTTTCCAGTGTGAGAAAGGCACAGCATACACTTATTCATTGCTGAGAAAAAAGGAGGAAGCTGGGCGGTCAGGTTTGGTGCGAGACGGACTCAGTAGCACTGCAGGGCTCCTCCTCCGCCATCAAGCGCGCACCGAGGCTTCCGTTTTCCACAACCGCCAGGCAAAGAGCACGCTCCCGTGCCGCTCGCGAAGCTGCAAGGCGCAACCATACCCTTCGGCTTGGGATGGAATGCTGCGCTGAGTTACGCGATAGCCAGAGAGAACAGCTTGCAAGACGACAGTCAGGGCTAGCTTCTTCCATACAGAGGCTTGTGTAAATTCAAATGGAAAATCAGAAAGCCACCCAAGGAAGACCTGACGATACCCCGTCTTATACATTTCTCTTTCATCATTGGCGGGGCTGGCTGCCGTAGGACAGGGTTGCTGGCACTGTGGAAGGCTGTAATAAATCGCCGAAGGTGCCCCTAAGCAGGCGCGTCTCCATAAAGAAGGTTGTTATTGTCCATGTTCGATCCCGCTCTGGGGGCTGCCTCTTGGGAGCTGAGGTGAATCAACACCACACCAGGTGGGAATGGAAGTCTGTCACCCTGCCGCGTGGTTGATGACTCGGAAATCAGGTCCACGACTGTGGAACAGAGTGGAGAAAGATCAGAGACCCAGAGTCTCATCAACACCAACCAATCCTTCGATATATATGCAGCTGCCTTGAACGTAAGAAATGCTTCAACATGAACGAAGTAGGCCGATTGCAAAAGGCACAGACCACGCCCCCAGACCACGGCCGATACCCATCCGTTGATCCTGGGAGGATGATGTAAAGGTCCAGCTCGTTTTCTCTTGTTGTCTTCTTATTCCGGAACAGCCAGTCAGTCAGCCAGCCAGCCCCCAGGCACTGCCCCGGCCGGTCCTAAAAAGAACCACGGAAACACACAGAAAGAATGAACAGCAACTGGAAAAGCAAGAGGGGAGGGAGGGACTGGTGCTAATTAATATCAATGAAGGAGGGACTGAACCCGCGCTGGCGCATGCAACACTCCATGCCAGGTGCTTCCGGAGCGGCGTACATGTGGTTGTCCATTATCCTAGCGAAAACCACCGTACGCACAGATGGATGGATGGGTGGATAACTGATAGCTCTTTCACAGTCATTTCCACGACGAGATGATGACAGCCAGCTACAAGACATAAAAAGGTTACAGACACATAACTGAGGAGGGTTCGAGATGCTTCAATGGGCATATCTCATGATGTTGAAAAGTGGAAGGGATCCGCACTGTCCTACCACACTGTGTTTCTACCTAAGAAGCCTCGAAGAGCCCCGCCTAATGTCAAAGACGGGCACACGAATCAGCGCATCGGGTCTGATGTCAGCGTCGCAAACACCACTAGAGGAAAGTGCGAGACTTGGGGGGTCCACACTGTGCCAGGCATTGGTGGCGCGGGACCAAGCATGGATGGTCAGGTCAGGTTTCAACAAGAGTGGAAGGCGAAACTCGAGGCTTGGCAAAGCCGAGATGTGAACGTACCCAATGGCAGGGTGGGCTTTTGGGCCATTTTCCATCTGAAGTTGCTGTGTTGTTTTTGGGACGTTGACGACGGGCGCTGCTGCGGTATATTCGTCATTGGCTCTTTTGTGCAAAAGTGAAGGCGGTTCCAGCCCTGTGCTCCTGGTGCTGGTTCGGTGTTGACATCGACAAGGTGTGGTTTGACCGAGAGTCTGCTGGAGCCAACGGGTGAAAACCTAAACAGGGTCGCCAAAGTCACCAGTCGCCCGTTCCCCTTCGCCGAAGACGCCAACACTTGAGCGAAACATTCTAGGGCAATCAACCGTCCTTTGGCCGCGGCGAAAAATATACGTCCCCCTTTTCCACACCCTATCAAAGACACTCAACCACTCAAGCACCAGTGGACGAGAGAGTTCCCTCAGCCGAGCGTACACCCAGCACCATTCACCACACCCAGCACCATCCACCACACCCAGCACACACCCAAGCAGCGCAGCGCAGACACCAGCGACAAACGGGGCTTGGGCTTCCTTCCCTCGCTCCATCTTCGCGCCAACCTGCTTTCAGTCCAAATTCCGGCTTCCACCTTCTCCATTCCTTCCTCACCAGCATCATTGAGCACCTTCGACGAGATAGACTCGAGACTCGACACTCCAACCGCCTTGATTTCTATCGTGTCGTCAATCGGTCGAATGCTGATACCTCCGTGACGGGGCTCCCAACGGCCAGCCAGCGCGCGAGGGCTTCGCCAAAAACCCCGACGTCAGCTAGGAATACCACTCGCCGGTATTCACCCAGCTCGGGACGCAACCCTTTCACTTGGTGTCAAACCTTAACCACCGACTGCCTCCACCTTCCCCGGGTCAGACACGATACGGGACCTTCCTGCCCTCGTCCTCTCCCACACTCTTCCCATTTTCCCAACCCTGCCACCCTCTTTGCAGAGAGTAGCGAAGCAGGACAATGTCGACTCCGACTACTGCAACTGCGACGCTCCCTCCTTACAGTCACAGTCACTTTCACTACCCACACCACCACCAGCAGCATAAATCGTTCCCACAACCAAATACCTCTGCCTATCGCTCTACGAACCCGGTGCTTCCTCCTGCCTCCCGTCTCGTTTATCCCTCTACCTCCGGCTACAACACTCACCCGGCGACACACGCCGCGTCAAATGGAGCGAGTCTGATGCCTCTGGAGCCATCGAGACACCACCCACACGACTCGGCCGACTTGGCCTCCCATCGCTCGGAATCGCTCTACTCAACCATGCCGGCAACCTCGCAGTCAAGCCGAACCCAAGTGGTGACCAACCCGCCGCCCTCATCGTCAAAAAAGAGACAGAGAGATGTCGATTGGAATGATTTCTACAAAAATGGCCTGCCGACCGAAATCATCGTCATTGATGACTCCCCCGAGCCCGAGGAGCCGGCAACGTCCAAGAACCTGACCAACGGACATTCCTATGCCAGCGGCCCGACCGATGCTTCGGTCGCCCCTCCGGCCAAGAGGAGGAGAAAAGAGACTGATGCGGCGCCTTACGACCCTGTTCACCATATCGCATCACACACCCACACTCCTCGCCAGTATGGGTCGCCAAGCAAATCGACAACGTCAAGTGGCCGTACCAACTCTGCCAATCATACCACGGCCGCTACCTCACTTGGCTCACTTTCATCAAACGGTCAGTATGACCACGAGTTGCAGCAAGCGAGCCAGGGCCAGAAGCGGAAAAGAACCCGGGCGCAGACGAACAGCGAGGCGAAGCGTCGCGAGGCTCTGGTCACAGATGCTTTTGCCAGCTACATTCCTCCTCGGCAGCCCATCAAGAAGTCCCGAGATGTCCCGGTCCAGATCATCACTGATGTGAGCCATTTCCATCACGGTGCCATTGTGAATAGCTACACTAACCACCAATGCTAGCCTCCGCACATGCAGACCTCGCGGGTCGACGATGACGAAGGTCACTACATTGTTGTGCCGGACAATCCCTTGACTGAGCGATGTAAGTTGTTGCTCGATTATGATGAACGCCTCGGGCATCCTGTTGACGCGAGTCTGAAACAGATCAAATGGTCAAGCTGCTTGGACAAGGCACGTTCGGCAAAGTCGTCCAAGCCAAGGACAGGCAGCGTCCAGGGAAGTTGGTCGCCATCAAGATCATTCGCTCGGTGCAAAAGTACCGCGAAGCCAGCAAGATTGAGCTCCGAGTCCTGGAAACGCTCAAGGCCAACGACCCGGAGAATCGCAACAGGTGCATTCACCTCCGAGACTGCTTCGACTACCGCGGCCACATCTGCATCGTTATGGACCTGTTGGGTCAGAGCGTGTTCGACTTTCTTAAGAGCAATAATTTCGTCCCCTTTCCCAACAGCCAGATTCAGAGCTTCGCCCGCCAGCTGTTTACCAGCGTAGCCTGTGCGTACCGTTTTCTGGCCAAACACCACGGGATTTGTGTTGCTGACTCTTTCTTTTCGCAGTCTTGCATGATCTCAACTTGATCCACACGGATTTGAAGCCCGAGAATATCTTGCTTTGTCATAACGAGTACCAGACGTTCACGTACAACCGCAAGATTCCATCCTCGAGCAGCAATGTTGCCCGCCAGGCCACACAAAGAAGAGTATTGTTGGACACCGAGATCCGGTTGATTGACTTTGGGTCTGCAACATTTCAGGACGAATATCACTCGTCCGTTGTGTCAACTCGGCATTACCGTGCACCCGAAATCATTCTTGGTCTTGGCTGGTCTTTCCCCTGCGACATTTGGAGCATTGGATGCATTCTCGTCGAGTTCTTCACCGGAGATGCCCTTTTCCAGACACACGATAACCTCGAGCATCTGGCCATGATGCAGGCGGTGGTGGACGCCAATATTGACACTCACCTTGTCCAGTCTGTTAACCGCCAGCCACGCAATGGCACCAACCCAGCATCCAGGTAAGATTCTCAGAAGACGCTCTTCGCTGGAGCAGCACAACTGACAGCACGATAGGTACTTCAAGCGGAACAAGCTTGATTACCCGACAGCAGATACCACAAGACAGTCGAAGAGATTTGTCAGAGCAATGAAGACACTTCCGGTTTGTGTTTTGTTGCGTGGACCCATCTATGACGAGTCTGCTAACCCTGTTGCAGGAGATCATTCCACCGAATAACAAGTTCCTGAAAGAGTTCTTGGCCCTTTTACAAAAGATCTTTGTCTATGACCCTGCCAAACGGATAACGGCCAAGGAGGCTCTGAGCCATCCCTGGTTCCAAGAACACGCTTACCCCGACGACGGAACCGAGGCTGCTCGCATTCGCGCCGAAAAGCAGAGACTCAACGAACTGTCGGCCATTGCGCCATGATGAGCAGAACGTAGGCAGCCACCCACGCTGCGCCGGAGAAGCTTTAAGCAATTTGTCGCTGGACGTCGACATGAAAGAAACGAAGGTCGTGACAAGTGACGGGCAGTCTAGGTGATGATTTCAGCGTCCGAGGCGAGCATCTCGTGTCAAACCCGGGCACATACAGCACACATCAGCAAGTGCCATGGCTCGGTGTATCGTCGTCCACGGTTATGGGTTTTTGGTCCGCATTTACTGTGCGGTGGTGATTGCACACCTTTTGGTCTGCAAATGAGATATGAAGACTGGTGTTGGGGGTGGGAGGGTTTTTGGGGGAGTCGTAGGCTGGTTCATTTTGGCATGGTTTTATTGGCCTTTCTTTTCTGGGATGTGTGGTATAATGTGTGTTGAGGCTTGGGAGGGACTGGAGTGCTGCTCGGATCTCATAGAGGGAACTTGTTTCACGGGTGTTCATGGGGTGCCTGCAACATCATGGTGGCTGGCGACAGATGAAGGCTTGCCCGCTCGCTCTGCTTGAGATGGTGATTTCATACCGGTGCTGTCCCCCGCAGTGCAACACGGTCAGAAAGGCTTGATTGGTTTTGGTTCATTTCACACAAAGTATACCCTCGACTATGCACCGGCAGTCGTTATGGATGTATCTAGGATCTGATGGAGGTTTTAAATGTGCGTTGCTCCCGCTCTCACCTCTGTTGGTGTTTTGTGATCCAGTCTTTGCTAACATCATGGAGCTTTTAGCGTTATTCGGCATCTTACTACATACGTTGCTTCAACCCATAAGCGTGCGATTCACCAACGATATGATAGCTATCATATACAACTGCCACGCCTGAAGGGTTGGGCGGGAATAATGGGCAAGGCAACAGCAACATGGATGGGTGTCTTGTTGGGTGGCTATATAGATAGCAGACAAATGTTTTATTGGGGCGTTGTGTGTGTGTGTGTGTGTGTGTGTGTGTGTGTGTGTGTGTGTGTGTGTGTGTATTGTTGTCAGTGTGTCTGGAATAAAGACAGAAGAAAGAGGACTATGGACTGGGTTCCTTTGTGACGATAAGGGGGTTTTGTTGATTGAGCCAGGGGGTATTGTCATAGTCCTTTTGGGAAAGGGCTCGCGGTGATGGTCTTGTTGCTTGTAGCTGGTACTGGTCGAACTCGTTGCGCGTTTTATCATCGTTCTGCGAGCGGAATATCGAAATCATCATCATCATCAAGCAAGCAAGCAAGCAATTCAGAAAAATCGATCTTCGTCTCTCGCCTCGTCCCCTTAGACATCAACGGCATCGAATCGAATCGCCAGCCCGTTGAGTGATTGATTACAGATTAGGTATCCAGAAGAGCATGACCACCACCCCGTCGCCTCTACTCGCCATACGGAGCAGCTCCCTCCAGATGCTCGCCTCGTTGCTCCGTCTCCCGCCCGAGATGATGGCTGGGGGGGTAACCACGAGGGAGATGCCTGCCCAATGGCTCGCGGAGCAGAAGCAGGTGGTTGACTCGGGGGTTTTGCCTTTCGAGGTGCTGGCGAAACACACCACCACCGCGAGGGAAGTGTCGTCGCCGTCCAGGTGGAGGAGGGTTGTTGCTCCGTTCTTGCTTACCGGCAGTCGTCAACGGGGGTTGTGTCAAGCCCATGGTGGTCTCGATTATGACCTTGTCAGGGAGGTTTATGGCTTGGTTAGGAAGGAGGTGGTTGATGGCGGGGAGGGGGTGAGGTCTTGGTTGAGGTTTATTTCTCGGCGTCGAGAGGAATATAAACGGGATGATTGGAGGGATGTGAGGGGGTTTGTTGAGGATATGGCGGGGGTGGTTGTGTTGATGGAGGGGTTTGAGGTGGGTGACGGGGTGGATGAGGAGCGGTGGGAGGGGTATTTTGGAAGGGGGGTACGGATGGAAGATGTGAAAGAAAGGTTCGGGACGGGGTGGGAGAGGGTGGGAAGTGGGTGTTTGGCTTGTGTTTTGGGGGTTATTGGCGGGAGGAAGGAGGTGGTTGTTGGGTTGAGGGGGAGTTGCTTATCGCGGGCGAAGAGGAGGACGCCGAGGCTGGAGGGACGGTGGTTGGGGGGGTGGATGGATGGGGAGATGGTGAGGGATAGTGAGGTGCTGGCGGGGAGGTTGAGGGTTGTGAGGAGGCTGCAGGAGGGGAGGTCTGGGGGGAAGAGGGTGGGCATGGATTTTGTGAGGGGGGTTGAGGAGGTGAGGTTGGCTGACAATGCTGGTCACCGAGCTGGTGGCAATGCGATATATGAGGGTGAGGGCAGCAGGCAACTCAGCACCAACAACCCGTACAGAACTACTGACCCTAAAAGCCCATCACCACCGGTACCACCACCACAAGAACCATTCGGCGGGTTTGACGGCGCCTTCGATTCCGACGATGACCACTACCAACAAATCCTCAACACCCTCGTTCCCCCCGGCAATCACATCCAAAATCCCATACCACCCCCGACACCCCCATCCATGAGTGACTCTAGAGACTATCATCCCCCTCGCCGAAGCTGGACAGCCCCCATACCCCCCCTTTCCCTTCCTCGCCGCTGCCCCCCACCCCATCATTCTCACCCTCCTGCAAACTTGAATCCCCAAGTTCACACCGCCATCATCCCACCCCCCTCCTCAAGCTACTACGCCGACGAAATCCTCAACCATTATCAGGATTATCAGGATCACAAACCATCAGCCAGAACAAGATCCAGCACCATCTTCTCTGGGAGACCCCGGCCGGAAGAATACGACAGCTTGGTTGCCATGGACAACGATGAAGCGGCTTTGTTGTGTCGCCGTGAACATCAGAAACGTTTGGACGAATGCTACAGTGAGAAGAGCACAAAGGCGAGGCTGAAAAGGGGGCTCGAAAGGGGCAGGAGCAGTCCAGGAAGTGATGGGGGCAGGACAGAGTGGGGTGATTTCTGTCGGTTTTGAGCAAGCGGGAATTGTGTGTGAGAATAGTGGCATCATTTATTTCACTTGTGAATAGCATAATTATGTGAGGGCTGTGGTAAAATAGTTGTTTAACTTGATATGCATTGACACATGTGCTGCCTGATGATGTCCAGAACAAAGTACTCGAGATATAGGCCTCTAAATATCCTGAATGCAGGTCCCTCTAAAGATGGCTGTCTATGGCATGCTCATCATCTATGTCATGACGACATCCTCTGACTCTTTCACTTCAAGCTTTTCAACACCCTCTTGGGTTTTGACTTCCTCTGACTTTGCGTCGCCCTCAGAGCTGGTCACCTCCTCGGGTTTCTCCTCAGGCTTATCTGTACCTTCTGGCTTCTCACCACCCTCACCCTCCTTCACCACCTCCGCCACCTTCCCCCTATTCTTCCCCTTCCCCTTCTTCTGCTCCATGGCAGCCTTGGCATGCTCCAGCTTCTTCTTCTGCTTCTCCGCCTTCTTCCTCTCCTGCTCCTTCTTTTTCTCAGCCTTCTTTGCCGCCTCCTCCCCACCCTCCTCCCCTTCTTCCCCATCCTCCCCCTCCTTCTCCTTCATCTCCTCCTCCAACAACTTCTTAATCGCAGGAATAAACTCCTCCGCCTGCTTAAACTCCCCCAACTTCACCCTCATATGATCAAACGCGTACAGCACCGCCGTGTCCTTCCCCAACTCCACCTTCTCACCCTCCCCCTCAGGAGCAGGCAGCTTCGGGTACCGCTGGCTAAAATGCGTGAGCAAGATCCTTCTCGCGCCCATATCCCTCCCCACCGCGAGCGCCTCGCTGATGGTGGAGTGTTTCTTCGCCACGGCATCCCCTTTGAGCCCGTCTTCAAAGGTGCACTCGTGCAGCAGTAAATGCGCGCCCTTTCCTAGCTCCGCGAATTTCTTAGACGGGCGGCAGTCTCCAGAGTAGGCGATCTTCAGGCCAGAGGGGGCAAAGGTCATGACGATGGCGGTGGCATTTTGGCAGTGGTCTACCCAACAGATCTCCACCTTTGGGAAACGTTCCTGCACGGTATTGCACTCCGACTGGTTCAAGGTGGGCGGAAATTTCCAGCCCAAATCGGCGTTGGGCTGCCCCCCACGGTAGGGAACGATGCCGACTACGCGGTCCAGACCCAGAGGCTCGACGCCGTCGTACTCGAGCATCCAGGAGTGGAACCCTCCGGTGGCGATGACACCTAGTAAAGCGTCGGTTCCGGCGGTCACCTTGTTCCAGCGGGCCATCATGCTGGCGGTGCCAAAGTGGTGGTCGGCGTGGAGGTGGCTGATGTAAATGGCGCGGAGGTCTTTGAGGACCTCGTCTGTGCCTTCGTTACCATACAAACGGCGGAGTTGGCCAAGTGTGTTCTCTCCGCAGTCGAACAGGTAGCTGCCGTGGCCGGGGACACGGATGAGCGTGGCAGAGACGTTGCGGTACTTGGACGGCAAGGCAGAGCCGGTACCCAGCGGGATGATCTCTGTGTCACAGTTGGGGATATCCTTCTGGGATTCCTCAACTTCGACAAGGAAGGCCGGGTCGGCAATCTTCTTGCTCGCCTCTCTTGCCATCTCTACCACCTCGCGGTGCTGTCCAACCAATGCCTTGAGGGTGCCTATTGGGTCGATAGGGGAAATCAAAAACTCTGAAGAAGGCCCTGGCTTGGGATGCAAGTTGATTCTGGCGCCAGCCGCGCCAACATCGCCCGCATCCACAGGGGCAAGCGGCCGGCTGTCGAACTTCAGTAGAGGGAACCGATCGGGGTCAATGAAATTCAGCTTGAGCGTCTTGTCGGCTGGATCCTGCAGCGCCAATGTGTTTGGGCAAACATCCTGGCCGAGCAGAACGTGCTGTACCGAAGGAAACTTCTTCATGAACTCAACGAGCCTCTCATCACGGTAAGCGCTGAACTGCTCCGATGAGATCCAATACATCACGTCAATCCCGCTCATAAGCGCCGAATCCGACCACTCTGGACGAGCGAGGAAGCTGTTCACCATGTCTTCGGTTGGTATGTCGATCACGGCAAGGCCTCGCCCCGCGACAGTAGGCTCCATGACCATGTCAGGAGTCACCACTGTGCCATTCTCGAGCGTGATAGTTTCTCCATCGATCAACTTCTTGAAGTCAAACTTTGAAACACCAAGCTTATTAGCTTCCTCGGGCTTGAACTTGCCACGTCGTGGGTGGCACTTGGCGATATAACACAGCGACTCGTTGGACGGCTTCGTAATGGGGAGCGTCTCAATCTTGGCCGCCGGCCATGGCGAACGGATCAAGACTCTAATATCTGGCAACTTTTCAGTGTTGCCAGGACGAGGCCCCTTGTACTCCTCGATCATACCGCCTTCGGAACGGAAAAAGATCTTGGCCAATGGGTCGGCATCGCGCAGGTTCACCTCGTGCAGGGTATCAAGACTCCACGTCGAAGAAAACATGCCCGCAACGGC
Organism: Podospora pseudopauciseta; assembly: GCF_035222475.1. NCBI lineage: Eukaryota > Fungi > Ascomycota > Sordariomycetes > Sordariales > Podosporaceae > Podospora > Podospora pseudopauciseta. Next base: position 204,123 of record NW_026946667.1, read on the forward strand.
AGCCTGTCTGATGTGCTGAGCCTCCGCATCCGAAAGCTCAGCCTGCTCTGTAACTGCCGTTTCGGCCTCTTCCTCCCCCTCCTCCAAGTCGCTGTGTTTGCGTTTTCTAGACCCTGGACGAGTGGCGCTTGAATTCGAGGTTATTGGTAGGTGCCAGATACGGACGAGATCATCCTCAAAGTCGGGGATGGCACGGTCGTTTCTCTGAGACGGCGAATCGGTTCGGATCTCGTTCAGACTAAGGGGAATGCCCTTGCGGAAGATAAACCGTCGGGTAGTAGCCAGAGAATGTACCAAGTTCCTACCTCCGTAGATATGAAGGTCGTCATCGATATCCCTATCCTTCGACTTCAACCCCTTCGCTTCCCGCACGGCAAGCTCGTCGGCACGAGCAGCCTTTGCTCCTGCCACAACGTCGGCCAGAGTCAACATCAAGCCCGGCAACCCTCCCGTTGTGCTCCAATCGACCGTGCCCGTGACAAAGATATTATGGATCTTCGCCATCGCAACCTTCCTCTGCACCATCGCCCTCTGTGTTCCCTCGGCCATGCGCCCAAAGAGATAACGGCGCCGGTCGAAATGCAGCAGCACACACGCCCCCGGCGTGTCAGCCGTGGGGGTGGTGACCACCTGGGTGTAGGAAGTCATCGTCTGGGCGTTGCCCTGGTTCTTTTCCGGGGCGACGGCCTTGTTTATCGTCGTGATTGTCGGGTTTAGCTCTCGAGGAATGTTCAACACAGCTCGGAGCGTGTGTCCTCTTGGTGACCGGCCTGGATACGGAAACCAAACCGAGGTGCCGTCTGACAAGAGCTTGGGTATGTGGTGTCGGGTAATGACACCAATGTAGGAAGGAAAGCCAGGCGGAACCTTCTTCGTTCGTAGAGCAAGTTTCGAGGGGTGGCTCTTTAAAGATGGTCGAGCAATCTTGAGGCGGCTTGGGAGGCGCAAGCGGTTCATTGGGTCATGCCCGCGGCGCTATCCGACGAGGATCTGTTCATAATCGGGTTGAGCGCGGGTGCCTGTTGGCCGGTGAGTCAAGGACCGAAGCCGACGTACGGGAGTTGTGGTTATGGCGGGGCTGCCTGTCGCCCTTCAAACGATTGTTCAAGACCAGGCGCATTTTCTCTTTCTGCCGCTCCACCAAAGATTCACTATTTTTAAAGTGGGGCAAACAAGATATAATAAGGAAGGCGGTGTGGCAAGGGGGTTAGGGTTGTCTATCCAAAATATGTAGATTCATGGTCTCATCATTCATCACAACACCCCTATCTTTTATGGGCCTCCTTCAGTGCCTCCTTCACAATACCCTCCGCCTCCTTGATTACATCCTCGCCTCTTCTCCACGTGTACAGCGGCACCCCCATCCCATCCAGTGTCTCATGAGCTCGTGCCAACCGCCTTAGCCATATGTCCACCTTCTTGTTCATAGCAGCTGCCGCGTTGTTTGGTGGAACATTCGGGGGCGTCAGTGACCCTTGGCTAGAGGATGTAGAGTGAATAATTCCATCAAAACTGGCGTTGGCTCGTTTCACTGGATGTTGCGCTTGCGGCAGACTCTGCGTACTCGATCCCGTCCCACTTCGCCTAGGTGGGGGAGGTGGCGGTGGTGTCGTTCTATCACGGCTAGCAGCAGGAGAACTAGCGGTACTGGTGATTGGTGGTCGAGAGCCGCTCGACACAGATAATGCGTGAACACGAGGGTTGGGTGCAGAAGCAGGGCTGTCCCGCGAGCTAGCAGCTGTGTCTGATGCCGAGGCGCTCCTCAAAGCATCAGGTTTGGCAGGCCGAGGTGGTGGTGCCTTACGGAGGGGAAGTTCTGATGAAGGCACCGCCGTTCTCGGCCTCTCCTGGTTACTTTCTCTGCGGCTTTGGCTAGGACTGACCTGAGTTGAGTCATCGGAGAAGTCGATCAAGGTCCCTTCCACAGGCCCTCTAGATCCCGCAGATGAGGCTGACGTTCGGGGAGGCAATTGCGGCCGTGCTTCCTCATTTCTGGGCTCACTTTGCTGTTCAATCCTCGCTCGAGTAGCCCTTAGTGTACTCCGCTGGTCACTGTCAAGCTTGAATCCAGAGTCAAAAAAGCCAAGCTCGTCAGGGGTAGTGACATCGCGAATGAAGATACCCAGCACGCGCCCAGGATTCTGGACTGCAAGGTCGGTATAGACCTCGAGATCAGCCTCACCGCTGTCGCCTACTAGGATGAACCTCCTTTCAGGAAAGTCTCGCAAGATAGCCTCGAGTGTCCCCTTTTTCCTCTCCGCCACTGGTTCAAAAATTCCTTGCAACATCCCGCTGTAGTGCTTCAGGTGTATAGAGCCCTGTGGCAGCCCAGCCATGTGGAAGAAGGTCGCAAGTACCGGAAACAATTGCCATGGACTGTTGGAGCAGTAATGCAACTGGACCCCAAGATCGTGCATAGTATGATACCACTCGGTGACTCCAGGAACAGTCAAATCCGCCAAATCTCGAATGAAAGTGTTACGGAAGATCTCGCGAGCTCCCATGCCAATATTGGAGCGTTTGATTGTGTCGTCCACATCGCTGATCAAGCTTACACCGGTAGAATCGATAATCTCGATGGGATTTGTCGCCGAGATGTTTTCACTCGCCAGTACCCTAACATGGGTGGGCACAAAGTCCAGAAACACACGGACAATGAAATGCCCAGAGTCATCTGTCTGTATCGTACGAGATCTCGATCGAGTATCGTTGTAGAAGAAGAGTGTGATTGGATGCTGGACAAGAGGCGTCGTCATGAACGGTCCTATTCGCGCCATGAGGTTCGCATTGGCCACTGCCAGCTCAGCCTCAGTCAGGTCGGCTGGCCCCCCCGTATTCGTCCTTGCCGGCAATGGTGGTGATGGTGGCGGGGAGTTCGAGGCTGTCCTACGGGCTGCAGTTCGTGGCCCCCGGGCCGAGTCACTTCGGTCTGGACCCTCGCTGTAGCCCCCTCTTGTCGCAACCTCCTCTTCCTCTCTGCCCTGCTTCTCAATCCTCTTTGCCTCTTCTGCGATTCTCTTCTCTTCTTTCATCTGCTCATGGTCCTCGGCTGACGAACCTCCCTGCGATGTCGTCGGTGGTGGAATGCCACTGAGCCTCCTGGCAAGACCAATCACCATGCGATTTCTTCTGGTCATCGGTCCCGTGTTGGGCATATATATCCAACCCCTGATGTCAACGTCCACGACCGCGTTATCGTCGGCATTCTTATCCCACTCATCCTTCCAAAACCGTTCCTGATTTTGCCCCTGAGACTGCCCATCCCTAGTCTGCTGCTGTTGCGGTTGTGTCTGAACCACCACATGACCAGGCGGGTGTCTTCCAGCTCCCTTCACATGCATCTTTGCATAAGTAGGAAAAAGCACCATCTGCTCCTCCCCCTTGTGAATGATCTTGACATCGGGAAACGACCCAGGAATAGAGTACTGGCTCGCATCCATAGACTCCACATTTCGTATCCGGGTGTTGTTGTACTGCTCCTTGATCTCCGACGCAGCAGCAGCACCAGCGCGATATACACTCCCAGCAAAGGCAGCTAATTTCTTGCGCCGGGCACCAGCCTCCCGTGGCGGTCCAGCCTCGCCACCGCTACCATAGCCGCTAGGGTTGGAGGCGTAATTATAGTTGTAACCATGACGTGACGCCATCTTGTTTTCTCCGCCAGCGGTCTCGTTCGAGATCTCGTTCGGTTTTGCGCCTGGAGTCAAGCGTCGGGTGGGTTTTGCGCCGAGTTGGAATTGGCGACGAACAATGTCCACCAGCCTCCTTTGCTCCAGGCGCTTCCGCTGTCGTTCGGCAAGAAATCTATATATCCGACTCTGCGCGCTCTGCTTATATCGTGGATGTCTGTTTAGGCGAAAGTCGAGAAGGCGCCCTTGAAAGCGCTTGCGGAGGGCGTAGAAGGGAGAAAGCTGGCGCAAAAGTGAGGAGTTGTTGTCTGAAGGTGCCCTTGGCGGGACCTTCGACAGAAGATTGAAAAGACGTTTGAAGCTGGGAGCCACGTTTGCTAATATGATTGTAAAGGATGTTTGTAGAGGAAGTCCGGCATCACACTCGAGCGGACGTGACTGTAAGAAAAAAAACCCTGTGAAAGGCTGACGGTAGGATAGGGGACCAGGAAAACTTGGAGAGCTGAGATCGTGGGGTGATGCGGGGAACTTTGCGACCAGCGAAAAGAAAAGGCGAGTAGAGCCCTTGGTGTCTATTGACTCGGGTCTAATTCTTGACAAAAGACCAGTCTCAACAAATGCCCAAACAATGCTGGGGTTTCCAAACAATGTCCAGACGTGGTAAAAGCTGGAGTGTTGCCCGACTTTGGAGCTCAATTGCTGCGAATTACGTCACTGAGCTAGGCGACCACTCAACTGTGAGCTACTTGGGGCACGAGCCACACACACAGCGCCCGCTGACGTGAACAATGAACGGGAACTCTCTCGCAGTCCTGAAAAATGGCCAAATGTTGTATTACACTGCTGCTAACGGGATATCACTGTGACTTCTACCTCCTCTTGAACGACTTCTTGCCAGCCGGCCCCTTCGTCTTGGGCTTCTTCACCTTGGAAAGGTTCAGGACCGCCCCCTTTCCAGCTCTCTCTTCCTTGCCCTTCTTCCATGTCCTGCCTTCCTTCATTTCTTGCTTGGCATCGAGCTTCTTCTTATCCTTGTTGCTCAGCTTGCCTTGGCTCTTCTTCTTGAGCTGTTCCCTTATGCCGTTGAGCTCTTCGCGGCCCGCAAGTTTGGCGGCTCTCTTGTCATCCTGGGTCTCGAACCATGTACGCTTGGGTCGCGAGGCGATCTCCTCTTCGTACTTGATCATGTTCTCACCCTTCTTGACCTGCATCTCCACTTGTTGAAGTTGCTTCTCCTCCTTCTCTTCCTGCATGATCTCCTTGATCTCGCCCTCCATCTCGTCAATCTGATCTTGCCACTTGTCGGCATCATTTGCCTCGATGATTCTGCTGGTAATCTTTGCGCCCTGAGCCTTGCCGGCCCTTACAGCCGCCTTGACAACCTTGCGGTCGGGCTCGGCTGCCAGCGTGAGGGCAACACCGCTACGGCCCGCACGGGCAGTACGACCGATACGATGGATGTAGATTTCCAAGTTTTGAGGGGCCTCGTAGTTGATGACAGTGTCAACACCCTTGATATCCAAACCACGAGAGGCCAAATCTGTAGCTAAAAGGAAATTGACCTTGCCGTCTCTGAATGCTTCAACACTAGCGATACGCTGCGATCTATCAGTATCATGATGTTAGTCAAGACCAAGAAGAGAACATACCTGTGCTTGGTTCATGCTGCCGTGAAGCTCTGCGCAGCTCATGCCTAAAAGACCAAAGATGATGCGAGTCTCGTGCGCAATCTTCTTTTGCCTGAAGAAAATAATGACGCGCTCTGTGTAAAGGGTCTTGCAAATGTGTACCAGGTATCCCATACGCTTCTTCTCACGGCCCGGTCGCAACCGCACAAACTCTTGTCTGAGGTTGCTGGCAGTCTTCTTTTGAGAATCAACCTGGATGCGGACAGGCTTGTTGAGACCGGCACGAATGAGCCTGTCAACGGACGATGTCATGGTGGCCGAGAAGAGCATTGTTTGCCTCGACTTGGGGAGGGTGGTGAGAATTTCGTTCAGTTCATCCGCGAACCCGTCTTCGAGCATTCTGTCGGCCTCATCAAGCACCAGAATCTCGACAGTCTCAACAGCAAAGCTGGCAGAGTTACGCATATGATCAATGAAACGACCAGGGGTGGCGATGACCACATCAGGTCTCAGGCGCAGCTCCTGTTCTTGAACCTTCAAACTAAGACCACCAACAGCCAGACAGAACTTGATGTCTGTGTGCGATGCCAGCTTGACACCGACAGCGTGGCACTGAATGGCCAATTCACGCGTTGGCGCCAAAATGACGACTCTGGTTGTCGCAACCTTCTTTGACCGGTAGAGGAGACGCTCGAGAATGGGTACGAGGAAGGCACCCGTTTTACCGGAACCAGTCACGGCACCACCGACAACATCCTTGCCCATGAGCGCGATTGGTATTGTCTTGGACTGAATTGGCGTGGGCTTTGTGAATCCGACCGAGTTCAGACCCTTGAGAATAGGACGGGAAAGCGACATCTCGAGGAAGGAACTGTGGACGCCCTTTTCTTGCTTGACGTCGCCCTCATCGGCAAAGAACTCTTTCCTCTTAGCAGCCTCCTCGGCATCTTCTTCATCGTCTTCGGATTCGGAGTCTTTCTCGTCGTCGGGGTGATTGATGGGTGTCGCGACCGAGTCATTGTCCGAAGTAGCATCGTCGTCGTCGTCGGCCTCGCCATCCTTCTCCTCGTCCTCATCCTCAGAATCGGAACCGTCTTTTGGCTCCTCCTCTTCCTCCTCCTCGACATCAGACCCCACGCCCATACCAAAGCCATCCTCCGCCAACACCTCATCATCATCGTCGTCAAGGTCCACTTCCGCCATCTCCTCATCCTCCTCTTCCACTTCCTCCTCCTCCTCCTCCTTCTTCTTTCCAGCCTTGGCCTCCTTCTTCGCCCTCCTCCTCTCAATGATAGCATCCAAATCAACCATAACCTTATTCTCGCCCCCCTTGAGCATATTCTTCTTCGCATCGTCAAAACCCCACGCGCCGTCGAATTCTTCCCCAAAGTCGTTCACACCTTCGAGCGCAAACTCAAAGTCGGAATCCATAGCGCCATCATCCCAAACAGCCTCCTTGTCGTCATTCTCCTCCTCTTCTTCCTCATCCTCCCCCTCCTGTCGTTGTTGCTTCTTCCCCTTCTTGCCCTTTTTCTCCTTCTTCACAGTCTTGGTCTTCTTTTTTGGCCGAGCGGAGGCGGCGGCAACCTCGACGTCCTCCTCCTCGTTTGGGATTTCCTCATTGTCGGAGATGGTGAGGATGAAGTCGTCGTCGACGGTTTTTCTCTTCTTTTGGACGGGCGCCATTTTGGGGGTGTGAGATTGGATTTTTTTTGCCCGGTTTTGGCTTGGTCGGAACAGTGTTTGGAGATGCTGCGAAAGACTTGTTACTGCAAGGTCAATTGCTGGTGGGGCCGAGTTGTTCAAAAATTTGGGACAGGGAACTTTTTCTGCCGGGCGGTGGGGCGATAAGATGGTTGGGTGTGGGTGATAAGACCTATACCTGGAATTTGCTACCAATTGCTTTCCAAATTGCAAACGGGGCAATGAAAAAGAAAAAAACTCTTTTTGAATGCACTGAGTCTTCTTATTCAGGAACCGCAAACTGAATGCGACAAGTTGTGAGCTCGTTTTGGAAAAGGTTCCTCACCTCGAATTCAAAGATCAGTCTCCACTGTAGCTCGCCGCTCAGACCCGCTAAAAACGCAAGGCTGGGCGTCCCCATAGCAGCTCGCCCTACCCGGCGCGCACGCGCATCATTGTTCACTGACAGCGTCCAGCCTCTCTCTCAACTCATTCCAGAGATCGTCACCCAACTTAACTTTCGAGTACACCCACCACAAACAACGTCGCGCAACCAAGCTTTTCCCCTTTCCCACTGTCCAAATCAATCAACATCAACTCCCACCACTCTCTCAACTCTCCACCCGTCTTTTAACCCACCTATTTACCGCTCGACCACACCACTTCCCATTTGGCCAAGATGGCACCCGTAACCTCCGACCTCCCCCAAGTCCAAGGTGACCCCCCTTTCCCTTTCCCTTTCCCTTCCCTTCCCCCCTCCCGTCCCATTTACTAACCCCCCTTTCTCTTACAGACTCCGTATCAACAACCCTAACCCTCCTCTTCCAAACCCTAACCAACATCTCCCTCTACGACTCCGCCGGCCGCCCCTCCGCCCCGGTCCTAGCATCCGACCTTACAGCCCTAGACGACTCCCTCCTCAAAGTCTCCCGCCTAGCCAACGCCCTCCCCCCCTCCGCCGTGCCCGGCATACCCCTCCCCCTCATGGAATACGTCGAAAACGGGCGAAACCCCGACATCTACACCAGAGAATTCGTCGAGCTGGTCAGGAGATTGAACCATCTCACCAGAGGCAAGATGCACGCCTTTCGAGATTTCAGGGATGTCCTCGCGAGAGAGATGGCGGCGGCTATGCCTGAGGTGAAGGAGGATGCGATGAGGGTGGTGGAGGAGACGGGAGGGAAGGGGCCGGTTTTGTTGGGAGATGAGGAGGGGAAGACGGAGGGGAGGTGATGCGAAGGGATGAGATGGGAATGGCCCAAGGAGTAGCGGTTGTCGAGTGGGGGGGGGGGGGAGATGCTCAGAATATTGGGTGATATTTTTTGGCGTTTGGGAAACAGGGCAAAGATACCAGCGCATATGCAGGCGCAACTTTTAGAGACTGGGATGATTTGGTTTTCGGCGCATTTGGCAGATTTGATATGTTTAGGGACAGTCACTCGCATAAGAGGGCAGAGACAAACAATCAAGAACAATTATTTAACTTTGTACATCATATATCAAGTATAATCCTGGCTGCCTCTTCCCTCTCCATCTAGCCCTTTTTGATCCCCTCCCAAAACCAGGATATCACCCGCTTGCTTGCTCAATCTAAACACCAGCAAAGGCAAGACCCTCCTACATCTAATGCTGATACAAACACCGAACCCGCCAACTCAGCAGAATGCCTGGCATGGAAGACGAAACAGAAAACCGAGTCGAACCACCAGCGACCCCTCTAAATTATTCCACAATAGAACGGAACAAACAACTAACAGAATGTATAAAAGCAAAGCTCTTTCTTCCCTCCCAATAAAATAATTACGTTTTACCCTTCCTCCACTCCATTAATTCTCCGCCACCGCCTTCAACGCCACATTCAAAGGCACAATCTTCAAGCTCCTCGCTCTCCTCAACCCGCCACCCTTGTTACTTCCCGAGCTGCTGCTTCTTTGCGGCTCACCAGCTGACTGTTGTTGTTGCTGTTGCTGTGAGGGCACCACCGTCCTGGTGGGACTGGCGCTGTCTCTCCACTTTCTGAACACGGCTTTCAAGTCTCTTGGGATACCCTCCAACACGACGGTGGCAACAGGGACAAACGGTCTGTCCTCCATGCCGGCGGCAAGTATGGCGTATTCTTGAGCAAAGTCCAGCGCGATGTGGAAGGCGGCGTATTGTGACTGCGACTTGCCTCCGACGATGATGTAGATTTCGAAAAAGGCGTCGAGGACGTAGATCTTGGATGGCGATAGGTCTGTTTGGCTAAAGGGTGACAGTTCCTCGATCTGGAGCTATGTTAGCATGGTAATCCAGCGATTCAAACCAAAGCATAATCATACCTGTGTGCTGCTGGAGGCATCGGCATTGGCAACAAACAGCCTGTTGCTGTATCTGCCATAATTCGTCTTCAGCCTCCAGTGATCCGCCGAGATAGGCCGCGTGTTGGTGGTGGCCCCTGCCCCAAAGAGAGCCCAGAATCTCGGAGTCTCATAGCCCTCGTCGACCTCGGCCAGATCGCCCGACAACGCAAACTCCATACCCACCAATCTCGCACAACCCAACTCCTCCATGTCACTGCCTTTGCCCTTCCAGAGAGTACACTTGCCTTCATGGGTGATCAGATAAGGAAAGCCAGAACACAGACTCAGAGGCGAGAAATCAACCTCATCGAACGCAACCTGGCCGTGGTACCGCCTGCCACAGAGCATGTGCGGCGCAAGCGAGTCGTATTTGTTGCTTGATCCACGTCGAACAATGATAATGCCGCCGAGAGCCTGCAGAAATTCGGAGCTCTCCTTGCCCTGTGTTAATTTGATGAGCTTGCCGCCAAAGGAGCGAGCTTCCCTCGCCGCAAAGAGGTACGTATCCTCCACGACAGGCGAGGGAACCTCGTCGCCAGCCCAAAAATAAATTTCATTCACGTTTCTCCCAGTGCTGTCAATGAAAGAGTGGGGGCAAATGTACATCTCACGCTCGAACAAGACCCGTTCGTGATGTGGCGGCACAGGTATCTTTTTGCCCTCTGGGGTCAGTTGGAAAAGCTGAGCCAGCTGAGTGCGAACGGGCGCGGTCGATACCGGCCGCTTTACGAGAATCTCGGCCGCGTCGGTAGTGTACTTTCGCCGAGGACGCTCTGAGCCAAAGAAATCGGTAAGCATAGACGAAACATCCGAAGCATGCTTCGTAGGAGACCGGAAAGAAGGGGATTGTACAAGAGGTGGGGGGGACGCGACCGTCCGAGGAGGCGTAGATGTGACCGCGGGAGGCTCGGGAAGAGGCCTAGCGCCCTTGGGGGGCACTCTAGGTGGTCTCTCGAATTCTTTGGTGTCTTTTCGAGGTGGCTTTGGGGCCACGTCCGACTGTGTCAAGCCCAAGCCGACTCCGCCACCAAGCACTGGGGGGGTGCTCTTGATGGGCGCTGATGGCTCGAGCTGGGGCCTTTCGCTCAACAACTGCTTTCCGGCCGAGGGACTAGCCAGGCCCGAGAAGCGGTCCTTGGACGGTGAGGACGACCGCAAAGCGAGAGGCTCGGGTTGCGGGCTTGCAACGGCGGTGAAGCTCTCTTTGGCAGGTGAAGCGGGTCGTGACTTCACAGGCTCGGGCAAGATAGTGGCCTGGTCTTGCTGATCCATAAACTTGGAGATCCTCTTCATATCGAGCTTCTTTGGGCTTGACGGTGCGGGTGTAGCGTCCTCCTCAGCGGCACCCAAGGCCTGGTTCTTGGCCGCAAGGGCAACTACCTGGTCAAACACCTTGGTTGGAGAACGGGAGCGGGTTCTGACAGGAGTAGACACAGCTGCTGGTTCTTCGGCAGCTTGCTGACCCTTAGCAGCAAGGGCTGCAAGCGCTGCAGCCTGTTCATGAACTTTGGTGGTGGATCGAGGGCGGTTTCTGATGGGAGCAGAGGCCGGTGGAGCCTCATCCTCGGCAGGCTTTGATGCTTGTTGACTCAATGCCGCGAGTGCTGCCACCTGTTCATGCACCTTGGTCGGCGACCGGGCTCTGGTTTTAACAGAAGGAGATCCAATCAGAGAGATGGGTTGGCCGGTAGGCTCAGCTTCCACTTTCGAAGCCCGGCTGGAGGAATCAACGAGTGCAATGACCTCTGCAACAGACTTTCGCCTCTGCAGAATGAACGACTTACGCCGTTCCGCAACCGACTCACTGTCTGTCTTGGAGCCAGAAAACCTGTCCGGCTTCGGGGATGTCACTTGCTTCTCGGTCTTCGAGGCTGCGGTGTCGTTCTCGGCCGTCGCAGAGCTAGCGAATCTGGAAGGCTTGGGAGAAGTGATTGGCTTGGCCGGGGGCGGAGCGGTGGCAGCTTCCTTGTTCAAGTCGGCAGACGATTGCTTCTCCACAGGTTGCTCAACGGCCTTTGCAATACTGGACGGGGCCTTCCTCTTAGGACCACGGGCTCTACCCTTTGTCATATGAGTCAGCTGAGGCCCAGGCTTTGTGGGTTCTTCTGTTGCCGCAGCTTCTCCGGAGTCAGGGCTAGCAGACGCCTCTGGACTCTTGGCTGGGCCCGAAGCTCCTAGCGGACCTCTTGCTATGAGGCCTGCCAAAGCAGGATTGAATCTCTCTGCTAACCCTCCAACACTGCCCCCACTTCGGCCACTAAGCCTCCCGGGCAGTGTCGTTTGTTTTGTAGCCGTTGTTGGCTCAGCTTCTGGAGAAAATTTCGAGGTTGTTGATGAGGAGATTTCTGGTTTGGGGGAGAAATAGCTGGTGCGATTTGAGCTGGCAAGCCCAGGGGATGCCTGAGGTAATTCCGGAGGGGAAGGCTTGGAGAAAGTACCAGTTCGGTTGAGCTCCAACTTTTTGACCAGGCCCTCGGGAAGTGACTTTTCGGATGCAGAGCTAAGTTCTCTTGTGACACCCCGCCCTTCTTCTTGTGCCTTTTTGAAATCCTCTTTTTTCTTTAGGATAGCGTCTTTGAACTCGTCCACACGCTCCGTCTTTTTGGGTCCGCCAGTGATGCTCAAGCCTCTCTTGCCTCTTACAATGTTGTCCTTGAGTTCATCTGGAGCCACGTAATTCTGTGTCTTGGTCCTGCGCAGGCTTCCAAACACAGTCTTGAGCTCATCTACAGCTTCTGATGACTTGTTAGCATCGAAGGCCGAAGAGCGGTGCTTGAGATTGGCGCGGAAATCATTTTTCGACGCTACCTCAGGCTTAATCTTGGCTGGTAGGCTGGGGGCAGTAGTCTCAAAGGCCTCGTTTGTTGGTGATGGTTTTCTGAGGTTGTTACGGAAATCGCTGACCGGCGCTTTATCGCTCGTCGCAACTGCAGGAACAGCCGGGAACGAGCTCAGCGCGGATGGTTTCAGACTGGCTCCCATGGGAGTGGACCTCATAAGTCCGTCGGTCTTCACTTCAGCCTTCTTCAAGAAGGATGGGCTTCGTAGCGGCTCCGCGCTCGCGCTGATCACTTTTTGCGCCTTGGCCTTGTTCAACTCTAGCATCCAGGCAGGCTGGTTTGGTGCAGGGGTTGGGGCAGGCTTCGCTTTGGGGGACTCTGGTTTGTTGAGAGCAGCCTCAAGCCAGCTCGAGCTTTTGGTGGGACTCCATCTCCGGGGATCCATTGTCTTTGAAGGGCTTGTTGGAGGGGTAGTTTTTTCAGATTCCTCCTGTTGCTCAGCCTTTGGCTGTTTTGGGGTCTTCGCTCCGGCCGGGATGTCCTCCTCTTGCTGTAGTTCCTTCTCTTCCTTTTGGTCTTCCTGTTGAGTCTCCGTCTTCTCTGCCTCCTCTTTTCCATAGCTCGAAGTAGGTCTTGAAAGGGGGGTCGACGATCCCTCTCTGAACAGCATGCTAGTAGGACGAGGGCTGGCCCTAGGAGACACCACGGAGTCGGCACGTTGCAAGCCCCCTGGAGAATTTACACTCCACCGCTTGACGCTATCGGAACGCTTCATCATGGCACTTTGCACAAATCCACCCATTCCTTTGGTGGGAGACCCGGTTCTTGCCGGGGATGTCCGCCCAGGTGATGCGATAGAGTGACGATTAGATGTTGGGGTGTCAGGTTCTCCGAATGCATCGCTAATTGGGGGCTCGAGACGCTGGGCGCTTGTGATAGGGAGGGGCGATCCGAGCTGCATGGGCAGAGTCTGAGACTCAGGTCGAGGGCTATCCCTTGGGGAGTCCGTTGCGGAGGGACGAGACATGCCGGGAAGCTGGGTGCGTGCAGATGAAGTGACATCAACCGTGTCTTCGTCCTCGACCTGAGTCTTCCTGAATGCTCCCGAGCCGCGGCCAGGGTCGGCCGTCTGCCGAAACCAGGAGGGGTCCTTGCCAGCCAGGGACTGCGCAATCTGGTCTCGAGAGAGGGTTTCCTCGGCCGGAGGTGCCGGTTCGGAGAGGTTGGGCGAGTTTCGAGCGGCGTTCTCAGCAGCCACCATTGATAATGGTCTCATCTTGATCCGATCGGAGGTTTGTGACCTAGGCCTTCTTTGCCACGAAAGGGGAGATCGGGCAGAAGCGACACCGACAGATGGCGAAGTTACAGAGACACTCGTTCGCTTGATATCGGAGTCGAGGGGGAACTCGTTTTCTTTTGTTGGTGAGCTCGATAAGTCGGTTACGCTATCCGTAGGCTCATCCAATGATGATACACCCCGCGGCAGTGGGCTTCCCGAACGCTCGAATGCAGGAGATGGCAAGCTTGTGCCATCGGCAAGCGACGGTAGACCAATTCGATGCGAGGTAGGTGATGGTGTGTTGGCTGGGGAAGACTTTTGTGGTGAAATCGATCTTGCGCGTTCTGTGAAAGCAAAACAAACAAAACAGTTAGTTTAGCTCCCTAGCATGTGTGTACAACCTCAACTTCGGAGCCGGCGGGTGGATTTTGGCGACGTCACAGTGCGCCGAGGGTCAAGAGGTTGGAAATTCCACAGCAGCACGACAACGGCGGTCCTAGCTGGCTGTTTCTTCCCGTGGGCTGAGCAAGTTCGGACGGTGGAGGGGGGTGGTCGGTGGTCGGCGGGATGGCGATGTGCGTGTGGGAAGTCAAATCAGAACAACGGATTGGCTGCGTACCTGCACGTCGGGCCTGTCGCTCTCTCTTCTCCTGCAGGATCCTCTCCTCGAGTTCTCGCGAGCGTGCCTCGTCCTCTTCTTCGCGTCGCTCCTTCAACAACTCGACTGACCGCAAAAAGTCGGAAACCTCGTCAGACATGGCGTCGTCCTGTCTGCATGACACGCACACGGGGGAAATTAGATTAAAGATGTAAACAATAGGGAGAGCGCTTCGGCGCGGCTCTGTGCTGTCGGGGCCCGGGGCAGTATCACCAAATCCACGACGGGCTGGTGTTCGCACTTCAAGAGCTTCAAGGAATAGGTAGGCACAAGCAAGAAGAGAGCATGTAGGGTCCTGGAGGGGCACTTTTGATGGTCTCAAACAGGAACCAGACCGGCAGCACGGGACAACACTTTGGACGCATGGAGGCTTGGGACGGGAACCTGGCATCGGCCCTGTGGCTCCACTGCAGCACTCTCCGCCTGCTGATAGGCTGCCCGGAACTTGTCTCAAAGCCCCCTGCGCAGCTCTCCCGGAGGCGCTCTGACCACATCAACGGCAGTGTCAACGAGGATGCTACCTCGACATAAAAGCCATTGTTTCAAAAACATACTTCCGTACCACATTCTACGTGCTGTGGGATCCTGTGCCTGTGATCCTTTTGCTGGTGGTCTGTTGGCTTCATCAGAGTCGTAGTAGCCTGCTGACAGTGGACATCGCTCATGTTGTTGGCTGGCTGAAAAAGAGCTTTTTTAGAAGTAGGCCCACCCAGCTGACTGGTTTATTTACTCAGATTGCCTGGGCAACTCTCTCCTGGCCTAAAAAAACACTCACCACCATGGAGGCTCTTCCTTGACCCTAATTTCAGCTGCAATGACGTTTGGCTCTCCACCTCTCCGCTGGGTTACAATGGCGGGGTGCATCACGGCCCCTCCAGAAATCCTGGAACAAGTACCGACATGGAATGAAACAAGGTCGGTAGAATAAATGTTGATTGTTGGATTTTTGAACCGTGTTCTTACCGAAAATCAAGATCTATGATGTGTGGGGAGTTTAGTAAAGAAACAACCGGGCTTTGGCGTCGTCCACAACCCAAGCCAGACCTTCTTTCAGGTTTTGTCCCGTGACAGCGCTACATCTCAGAATATTCCACTGATGTGTTCGAATCTCATCAAGGTTCAGTCCCTGTAGTTGACCATAAGTTAGTCTGGACACTGGATAACACCAGTGGGATGGGAAGACGTGGCATTGCCGCATACATCTTTAAGCTCCTCTGCCGTCATGCACCCTTCAACATCTGTCTTATTTGCAAACACAAGCAGACTTGCCCCTGAAAGTCGCTTTTCAACTTATGTCAGCAGCTAGCTGTCGATACAGATCTCGAATCACCTACCTCTTCCTGAAGAAGCCCATGCAATTCCTCTCTGCAGTCGGCAATGCGCAGTCGATCTGTGGCATCAACCACCCAAATCAAGGCGTCAGTCTTTTCGAAATAGTTGCGCCAGTACGAACGAAGAGTCTTTTGACCGCCGACATCCCCTGCTACAGTTAGCTGATGGTTGTTTGGGCGTGTGGTTAGGTAGGGCCACTCACAAATATTTAACTTGTATCTTGACAGGAGTTACTCAGTCAGTATGTATTAGCGCTTGAAGATGATCATAACCTACCCTTCGTAGTCAATCGTCTTGATGATGAAGCCAAGGGTGGGGCTGACGGTGTTGATATCCTCGCCCATGATCTTTTTGACAATGGTGGTTTTGCCCGCATTGTCAAGACCACTACCATTTCTCAGTGGACTGGACAGGCTGATGAAACAATGGACGGCCTCACTCACAGCATCAAAATGCGCAGCTCCTTGTCCTTCAACCTTGCCTTCCTCAAAATGGACAGCATGGCAGTTGGCCTGTGGGTTGCCTAACAACAGTTGCTAATTGCGGGGTTCAAGGCTTTGGCGGAACTGAGCCAGATCAACAAAGAAAACCTCAAGAAAAAAAGGGACAGTGTTTTTTAGAGGGAGAGTATGTCATTTGTCACAAATTGGGGATTTGTTGATTCTTTGGAGATTGCTGATGCCTATTTTCGCAGCTTTGTGGCCCATTGTTTGGAGGGTTTGCGCACGTGACCACCCTTGGGACGACCACTTCAAGGCAGTGAGACAATTATGCAAAGGTGTGGGTGCTAGTTTGAATGCAATGTCTTCGAGGCTCGGCCTTGAAGATAATCGACACGTACTGAGCTTCTAACCACACAACAAGGTGATATTGCTCCTCAAAAGAGAAATGGCTCTTTCCTCCTGTTTGACTGTCATTTGTTTGCTCCGAGCCCCCATTGGTTGTGATTCCAGGTTTGGCACTGTCAGAGTCGGTACGGTTTTCTCTTTGACGGGCGTACCCGCAGAGAGCAATATTCATCATCCAACCGCTCCTTCCTCAGGTCAGAATTAACATCAGACTTTTTTGTCAGGTGAGGGGCTGCTCTGCCGGCAACAGATTACTAAAGCCTCTAAGGTAAACCTTCAGCCTTCTCTTCCTACCTCACCCGTCCCTCTTCTTCTCTCGCACTGCAGAAATTCTCAACTGCCTGGTGCCAGCTGCTTTGCCTAGTCGCAACCTTTCGCCAGAGTTATTCCCACCTTACGAAGTCGCCTGGCTCATAGTTGCCGAACTCATCACCTTTTTCTCCTCCGTGAGTCACACAGGTGACTCCCATCTTGTCACTAGATATCTACTTCACTCCTGTTCGGTTGCGACTATTCGCCTCAGGTATCTCTTCCCATTGCTTACTGGTTTCTCGTTCTGACTTCTACTCTTTGTTGTCCGCTCGACAGCATGTACAAGCAAGTGGGGCCCCAGATACACAACCTAGACTCGATCGAGTCGACCGCCAACTTCATGGCTGCCGCAGCCAGATTCAACCCTCGCCATGGAATCAAGAGACTTGGTCAGCAGGAGGAGTCCAACTCTCTTGATCGTATCCTTGCCGATCAGCGAGCCCCTACCGACAGGACAGGGCTTGGATATGCCCCAGAGCCGGTTGCTTCCCAGGAGAATCCCTCCGGTATTGTCTCGAGTATTCCGTACAGAGACAAGGATGGGTGGCACGTTCCCCCGATTACACGAGAGGCCCTCGAGGAGTCGGCTAGAATTGCGATGGCCCCTCCCCAGTCACAGTCTCATGCCGACGATTGGGGTGATGGTTGCGGCCCGGCTGCCCCCAATAATTGGGACGACAGTTGGGGCTCGACTCCTGCTCTGAAGTCTGGTTGGGACGAGGATTGGGGTTCGGCTCCCGCTGTGAAGATTGAGAATTCGACATCTGCCGCCAATGTTCAGAAGAGCGGGTCACGCGTGATCCCAAAGCCTGGACCGGGCACTGGTAGCTATGGGTTCCCTTTAGCAGCTCCAAGTGGTTGGTATGACGCACCGGGCCCATCAACTTCGAGAGGAAACTGGGGCACAACTGTCGATTCACCTTACGATCCAAAAGTAAATCAGTCGAGACGCTATATAGCCCCTCATCTCCGTCAGAAATTCGTGTCTGCGGCCACCCAGCCTGGCCAGCCTGGGCCAACAGGTGCTGCTTCAACTTCGAGGCAGAATCCATCGACTGCCCAAGTCGAGAAAGCGAGCCTTCCTGTATCTACTAGTACAGCCCAACCCATGCCTCTCGCTCACACCCCTGCCAAACGCCCGTCGAGTGAGTGCTTGGCGATTCTCCCACTCAAGGCTGAGAACATCTCTCCAGATCTTGTAAGTACACGCCTTCTCCACATCAGGGTACGCCCTATGTCTAACCTGGATCCCGCGCAGACTACATATAGGATCCCCCGTCCCGACATGAACTTTCATGGCTCTGAGAATAGCCCTCCCGCCTCGGTGAGCACCATTGATATCAGCGATACGGGCGTCCAAGAACTTCCGGGCACCCGTGACGTTCGCAACTGCATTGCCTTGGAGAGGGATGTTTTTGTGGACAGGCAAGGTAAATTTTACCAGACCAATTGGGCGAAGGCATTTCACCATCGTGACAATGATGACGAGTACTTCGACACCGAGCATTATCTCACGCCTTTCGTCACTACTTGGGTCCAGGGTGTTCCAGACGACGTGAGGCCTCGATTTCTTCGTGATGAGGTACCTGACCATTGGAAGTCCGATGTCGACACCAACACCGGCTTACTTGTGGAGCCTGTTCACTTCCCTGACACAATTATAGGCGAGAATTCCGCGCTGACGGGGGAAGAGGACTGGCGACGACGTAACTGGTCCAGCAATCTCCTGATTCACCGCAGATTTGCTGAGCAACACAAGTACAAAAAGAAGAAGGGCCTCAAGGCTCAAGAACGTCAGTTGGCCTACAAGCCGGGGAAAGTGGAAGAGTACGTCAAGCCTGAGCCCCAGCCGGAGGATGAAGCGACTGCAATGACTCCTCACGATCGGGGTGTTCCCAAGATTCCGGCCTTCCTACGCCCCGCCGAAGTGGTTGATATGAGAGCAGTCAGCCAAATCTATGAGGCTGAAATGAGGAGTGGCTTTCAGGTTGTTGACTCGGAACCCCCTACGGCTGAAGATTGGGAAACGGTCTTGCGGACCTCCCGTGAGTTCTCAATGCCTTTCATCGTCGCCGTCTACGGCAGCGCTCGTGGTTTGCGTTTGAAGGAGGGTAACCTTCAGTGGTCCGACGAACCCCAAGTCCCTTACAATGAGCAGGATGCCGCAAGGCAAGGATTTGTCAAGGGTCAAATCCTTGGGTTTGCCTATGCCAGCGTTTGGCAGCCAGGCATCGCTGGCAGTGGACAAGGCACAAGCCGGTATACGGCCAGACTCCATGTCTGGGTTGATCCCAAGCATCGTCGGAATAAATTGGGATTCTGTCTCCTCGACAAGCTGCTGGCTTTCATGTCGCCCCCGCACATTCCTCGCACGGGAATCGATTTTATCGACATCCACAACAATCCGATTTACCACAAGTTGCAAGATGACGATTTGAAGGGAACCCCCATGGAGGAGCTGAAGAAAGAGGAGGCCAGACGGAACAGGCCCAGGAAGTATTACAACGTCCAAATCAGCTACAAGTTCAAGCACAGGCCCCGCTGGCAACTGAACAACCCGACACGACACCCAGCTCTCAAGGATTATGTCAAGGACTTGGACTGGGTGAAGAAGTTGTTGGAAGAGAAGCTTCCATTCATCAAGCTGGTCACATTTGAGGCTGTCCATCAGTCATCGAAGCTGAGGGAGCCGAAGGAAGAAGATGGCAACAAGAAAGTCTTCTGGCTGGATGAGTTTGTGTGGGAGTATTACTGCACCTCAGGCCTGCCTGATTCTGATGATGGCTTCTAGTTCTCGAGAGTGGCTGATCTGGGCTGGCGGAGAGCAAGGGGTCCTTGTCAACGGGGAGGGGAGGGGAGGAGTCTGCCTTGAGGCAGAAGGTTTTTACGGTTGAAAGTAGTAATTTATGCATTACTGACATATTGGTAATATTTGCGGCCATCTTCCAAGATGGAATTACCAGCGTGGGAAGATAATTACTGTGGATGTGTAGGTTTAGTGTGTCATGGTCGAAAGGAGGGCGAAAGGGTCTATACAGACATAATCATTGTGACATTAGTTTGGTAGTCGGTGGGCAAAGGAAAAGAGAAACAACCAGCGGTTGTTGTATTATAGCGGCGAGAATTTTGCTGGTGCTTGCTTGTTCTTCCATTTTTTTGACATATTGATACTGCCTAAGATTTTGAGATTCTTTCTGTTCGCTCTAGACTATGCTTCATGCTACAATGGAAATTGTAATGATGCTGCATAGACTCAGGTCCCTGATTGTTGTGGAAGGGTTTGTTTACATCTCTACCCCTTTTCGCTGACTATCAAGAATTCTTTTGTTGCGTATTCACACTCCGGTTCCGTGCCAATCCTTGCCATCTTTTACGTCTTTTTGTTTTGATATTGATGCTCTTTATAGCTAGGATTGTGAAAACGGCGTTTGCCTATATCTTATCACGCCCTCATATACACCTTATCATAGCTCATATCATATACCCCCCCCCCTCCTTTTCTTCCACAGTTTCCCCATTGAACCCCGGCTACCGGTCGCGCAGAAGCAGCCGTCAGTTTTGAGTTTTCGGTCCAAAACCCTTTCTTCAGCTTTGGCCCGTGGTGAGGTGTGCGATTATTCGGTGGTGGTTATACGTAATGGGTAGGTGGTGTAGAGTGGTGTGGTTGTGGTGGTGTAGATATCAGCCAACCCACAACCCTTTTGCTTCCCGCCTAGGTTCGCTACGTAACCGAGCTCCCGAGGGATGCATGCATGCTTAAGAGAAAAGAGCTCAATGTATAAAAGACCCAAAGTGGGAAGTTTATTTCACCCTTTTCGCTTGTTCCAATTGTCTGGTTCTGGCTCTTGTATGCAGGCCTCGCTCGATTTGGACAATTTCATGTCTGCGATGTATGGCGCGGCCGGCGAATGCAACATTGAAGGAATTGGAATTGGAGGTACCAGAGAGCTGTCAACCAAGGGTAAAATATATGATTTTACCCGGAAGCCCAATCGAGATTTTTGACGGTAGCTCTTTTGCCTTTTTGGGCGGGGACTGGAGGGGAGAGATGGAAGGGAGGAGAAGAGATCTGAAACATGTCATGGTCTCGTTTCCAGAGACTGGGGACTGGTGGGTTGAGGAGACGTTGGGGTTTGGTTGCTGTACATATATCCAATGGGGTATAGAAGTGGTAAAAGAGGTGTTGAAGAGTAGAAAGACAATTGCAACTTAAGCGCAATCGTGAGTAGGCACCTACCGTTGATTGATAACCAGACGCCCGAGTTTCTCCAGTAGATATTTCAGCTGCGAGAAAGAAGGCACGGGACGGGATGAAACGAAGTGGCGTGGAGAGGTGGTAATCACCTCTACCAGACTTTCCAATTGTCTTCACAGAAGACAGACACTTCCAAAAATTCAGAAAAGTAACGCGAGAGATAACGTGAGAAAGCAAGTGAGAGAAACCAATACCACCTCTGCTTTGCCGACCTGCTGTCAAAAAGTCTAGACTTCAAAGATCTCAGACTTGACACTTGCCGAACTATGAATCAGTCCCCGTCTCCATTTCTCCCCCGCATCATACTGGAGAAGTAAAGTAATCATGAACTTGACACTCATATTTCCCAGTTGGTAACACATCTGGCCAAAAATTCCACAAGCCGTCCCGGACGGAACAAGATCCGGGGATCGAATCGTGTCAAATCTCTCCTCGAGCGAGCCGTTGGCGAGTGTGTGCTGGCCGTTGGTTGCTGTCGTACATACATACATACATACATACCATGACCCCCCATAAGCCACAGAACAAGAACTCCGCATCTGCGTTGTATTTCTGCTGCGTGTTGTTCGGGCTTCTGCTGAGAGTCCATGGTTCTGCAAGCTGTGCCGTCTCGTTGCGTTTTTTGGAATCCCTTGGAAGTGGGGGAGAGTACGGGTGGTAATCAATTCCTGCAGGCGAATCAGGCAGTGAGTCGGTGGGTAAGTTTCAAAAACGGAGGGATATGGAGATTGAAGGCTAGGTTTGTGGCAGCTCCCAACACACTTGGTGGTGGTGATGCCGATGATGGTGTTGAACGTTGCCGATAGTAGCGATCAGACCGACGATTGGCGAACCTGAGACGTCTCGTTACTAAACATCCCATCTTACTTACCCCCTCATCATGATCCAATCCCTCAATTACCGAATCGATGAGATGGAGAACTATCCGAAGAGTTGTGACCACACAAGCAAAGTCATGTCATGAAAGCGTCAGCCTGTTCCGGGTGCCACTTACCACACTTCTCACCACACCACTGCACTCCCGCCACCACTTTCTCTCGTACCTGCATATTGGTGAGATTCTCCAGCCGGGAGAATTTCCCCGAGTATCTCAACCTCTTATACGCGAGCTATAGCGAAAATGTTGCAACTCCATGATAGATGTCGGGTAGGCAGGCTGTTGATCGGCACTTGCCACAGCCAACACCACCAAACAGAACAATGCCGGACCACGTCCGTCCCGCTACTGCCGCGTCAGCCAGCCCTGCCTTTCTTTTTTCTCCGCCAGGAGGATGGTTGTATGCTGACAGGAGGAAGTCATCACTGGAACCTCCCGTGAAAAGCTACGCAACCACATACAGCCCCTGAAGACAGCATCCGAAGAACCTCATCCCCTGTTTTCCTTTGTCAACAAGAACATCACGTTATCACCTTCAGCCGCTCCTCCTGCTCCGCCAGACCTGCAAAGCCAACGAAGGCTCTTCGCATGAATTGCAGATCCGCCCACTTCCATGGATGTCAAAGAAGTAAGTCCGAGCAGTGCTTACAATCCTTCAACTTACACCCTTACCTTGGCTGTTTACCCACTTGTGATTTATCCCGTACATACACATATGTACGTTACCTTCCTACGGAGCACGCTCACTCATACGAGTTTGACCCAGCTGTCCATCCAGACAGACAGATAACTATCCACTTCCTATCCAGTCAGATCACCACGTATCACCTCCCAATAACTCCCGTCCATCCAATTGGCCCGGAGTCGTCTATAAATGCCCTGTCGTCCCCAGTCCCAATGGCCGGTCAGCATCATAGCAACTCGCACTACCGCGTAGACTACAACACAGAAAAGCGAAGAAGCAACACAAAGACAGAAAAAAAATACCCCCTTTCGGCTGCTGATACCACCCAACCCTCAAGATGTTTGGTCGTCCTTTTTCCCCCTCTAGATCCCGCCTTTTCAGTCTTGGCTAGGTAGATGGTAACCCTTGTCCGCCCTATCGCTTGTGTGGGTTGTTGGTATCTGATCGCCGGCAGACGGAAACCGAGCAGCAAGCCAACGACAAGAAAGTGTTGTTTCTTTGCTTTTTCTTCTTCTTCTGCTGTTGCTGTCATCAGTCTTCAAGGGTCCTCCTTCCTGCCGTTTGGCACAGACTTTCTTGTCTCTCCTTCTGCCGTAAGCCCGCATAATAAACAGTCTTGGATCTTCTTGGTAAACACAAGCTGTCGGTTACAACTGGCGTCAACCCTCTTCTTCGTTCCTGCGCCGGCCGGGGCGGAGACAAAAAAAGTGAACTAGCTTTCCCTTGTCTAGCGATTGAGAACCTTGCTGGGTTACTGGCCCAATGGGGTCAGAACCCAGCAGAATCCAGGGTCCTGGTTGGACACTGCTGCTGTTCTGAAAAGGGTGGGGGGGGGGTTTCTCCTCTCCTCTCTCTCTCCACCACAAATGGAAAAAGCAGAAACGAATCGAAGCCAACAAGCTGCATGACTTGGCTCGTCCATTCGGGTGGATTTTACTGCCATTTTCTTCTTTTTTTGGAGCAAAAATATCGCGAGAGAGAGGAGACCTATCTCTCCCACGTTCCCTACCCCTCGTGTAACTCGACCTGGCTAGTAGGGCGGTGCCGGCGTCGTTTGTGGAACAAGACACCACGAGGGAAGCCAACAAAGACGCCAGCGAAGACCGCTCCGAGTCACCCTTCAACCACCCCATTGTCAGGGCTGTCCCTGTTTTGTTTGCCGATAGCACCTGTCAAGGGGTGTTTCATGCGGGCTACACAAAAAAAAAAGAAGGGCTGGCCCGGACCGCTGGGCTCAGCAAAGTGCCGCTGCTGGTGAGACCATTCCCACCAGGTTGTAGAGTAGCGTATAAGGGGGCTGAACTGCATGTCAAACTTTCTGGCGGTATGTTTCGTCTGAATGCCCTAGGCTCCTCTTTTTGAACAAGGTTTGCTGTTGCTTTCGCACCGACAAGAACAGACTCCTCTGTGATGAGACGGGACAGCCCCATCAAGACCTTTTGCGCTGCTCCTCAGTCACACCGCATCTCTTGTTATCAATGAATGCTGTGCCCTGCCGTTTTGAGTCCCGTGAGCAACAAGCAAGGCAAGGCAAGCAAATCACCACGACGCACTTGGGGCCCCAGACCAGGTCAAGTCAAGCCCCCGCTAAAAAGAAACGTTCCAAGCGCAGCAGTTGGCAGCAAGCAAAACCATCCAGGGTCGATCCTGCTGAGGTAATTCTTTTCTGCTATGCGGGAGCTTTGAGCTCTTTGGTGGAGTCCTCTGTGTATCCCTACCGGAAGCGCTGCCGGGGGGGAGTTACTACCGGAAAGCTTGGGCTGGAGATGTCACTCTGAACCCCGCTTCGAGCCGAAGTCCTCTGGTTGTTGTTGGAGAGAGTACCTAGAAACAGACCACATCCTGCGGTCAACAAAGAAAGCCTTCAAAAAAAGAAAAAAAAAGAAAAAAAGATAGAGAAAAAGATAGCAAAGGATCCACCGGCCAAGACAAGGAACAGTCTTCCATCATGCAAAAAAAAAACGTCGGGCTTGTCTCTCTCCCAGCGCGCTGCAGAACCAGACTCTGGGGACGCTTCCATCTCGCGTGGTGGTGGCCGCAGAGTTGGCCGGCCGTCAAAGCTTCCCCCTCTCCCACCTCTCCCACCCCCAGCCGTCGAGTTCAAGCCCCGAAAAACCAAGACACGGAACTGTGGGGTGGCCTTCCCCTCGGACCCTGTCCTTGCAAACACCTGGTGTGCCCCAAACGCTTCGGCAGAAGTTGCAAAAGGAGAGAAAACCGAGAAAGACGTACAGAAAAAGGAAGAGGATTTCGTGGGATTCGTGGTTTGACAGCGGAACCGTTCAACTGGTTGATGAATGGAGCTCTCCGCTCCGTAGCGTACCGACGTTGTTAAGAATCAGGAACTATGTGCAGCAAAGAGTTAAAAAAAATTGTTAGCACCTTACCAATCAGGAAGTTGGAAGAGGTTGCAGTAGTCTGCAGCTAAGCTTCTCCGGCCCCTGTGCATCATTGTCTCCAACAACTGCTTTGCGATCTGCTTCTTCTTGATGAACCTCCGAGGCATTTGAAAAACCCCATCCTCGGTTTACATGTGGTTCGACTGTTTTGCATCTGTCGTTGTTGAAGAGACAAGGAGAGCAGTTTCACACCATCATCGCCCTTCCATCCGTTGACAAAACGGTCGGCGGCGGGGACAGTCGGCCAGAGATCGGAGTGTTTCCCTTGCTCTGCCGTTGAGCGCCGCCTGGTGCCGCCTTGGCCATTTGACAACCTCACTTGTCCCTGCTCCTTGGAAAGTCAGACGCGTGGACAGGGGACTCCACTGCGGTCCACCGAGCTGACCGCTCAAAGGTTCGCGACAAGTTGCTAGCGATATGGAGATGTCACCATGTCATCCACCAGCCTCGAAAGCCAGATCTGACGATGAAAGAGACAACGGCCCTTTTGGATCTCGCGATTCTAGTCCACCCGGACAGGGCTGTGATATTGGTTCGCCAATGAATTCCCCTGCCCGGGCCTGCGAGTAAACCGTCGCATTCTCCATCGCAGCTGCCACCTCGTCTCCTCGTGAGTCTTGATAGGTTGCAAGTATTCACACACCTCATCCTCGATTGCCGTGAGGTTGTGGGGTTTTCCCTACTCTTGTGTGCCGGACGAACTGTGGGCACGAAACAGCCAGTCAAGCCAGCAAAGTCCCTGTTTCGGTCTCAGACACTGACAGCCCCGATGTCTCGCTGTTTCCACCCCATTTGTAAATAGTTGGGTCTGCATCTTCTTGGTGCCTCCAAGTGTAACACTATTAAGTTTGGTGAAGCGAATTGGCCAATCGCAACTTGGACGTCAAATAGGAACTGCAAAGCTTCCATGGCATATATCACGATATTCGAGTTGTGCCACGGTATGTCGTGAATAAACTCGCCGAGGTTGTTGTCCCAAGCAAGATTGGAGCTGCATGTACATACGAGCAAAGCTTCACGTTTTCCACTTTGACGAACCGAGTCATTATTCATTGGCCATGGGATAGGCATGAACTTGAAGTGGAGTGGGTAGTTTGTCCCGTTTCGAAACGGAAGTCGTCATCGTGTTTCTTGCTCGCTGCTGTCGATGATGGTGTTGCGTTCTTTGGTTCGGGCCCATGCACTTCCAAAGAGCCCAGGCTTAGTCGAATTCCTGATGGTGGGTTAATATGCCATTCCGCCTCAGCTGGCAGCAACCGCAACCCCCCATTGTGCCTGTTGTCTTGACCGGTTATTGTATCGTGCAGTGTCTGCGACCTTTCTCAAGCAAATATATGGGCAAGCTCGCCAACCAAGTCTCAGCACAGCTCGACTTCAACTCCAATATGCATGACGTATCGCAGATCATGTCCAAAACTGGTGATTTAGCCTCGTGTTTGAAGTTTGGAACTTCTTCACTCCCCATCAGGCCCATATCAGGAGAACCTCGGGTCAGCAAGCCTTGGCCAGCCGTCAACTGAAGATCAGAAGTCGAACGAGAGCGAAACCGCCCTTATCATGCTGGCCATGGCTGGGCCCGAGGTCTTTTCTGCAGGTACGGCCGCAAACAAGGACACGCAGATGGGGGGGGGTTCTGCAGGGGCCACCCCGCCAGCTTTCCCGCCCCTGGACCACCGCCAGCCTTCCCCGTTGGAGAAATCATGCCCCGGCTTGACGTTAGTGTGCAGAAAGGAAGCCCGACCTGCTGGGTTTAGCCCCTTTTGATCATGGTTCGTGGCATGCAGGGGCTGCGGCTGACACGGTTGATTTCCCGCGATCCAACCAGAATCAAGCCTCAAACGCGGGTGGGTGCAGCGACTTGGGCTTCCAGAACAGGGACGCAATTCGGTCATCGGTGTGTTGTGACGAAGAAGCAGTGAGCCACCACCACAGATAGTGATATCAGTTGCGCTCCACGGGTACATGATTGATAATGTCTGTTTCTCGCCGTTCTGCCAAGTTCCCCGACGACACGATGCATATGTGTGACATGCTGCTGTGCGAGATAATATGTTCGGTCTCCGTGGACAAAGGTCTTCTGCAACAGAAGTCCGGCGCGGCTGTTCCGTGCCCTTGGTAACGCACGGCTGGTAGCCAACCCAACGCTGTTGTGATCTAGATAGTTTGTTGTGGCTTGCGTCTTGGAACTTCCCAACGTCCAGCTCCCGAATCCCTTCCGTGAAGGACATCCGGTGCACAGAGGAATGAGAATTTTAGCTGTCTTTCCGGCCGAGAACGGCACCGTCTCAAACATGTTCTGTTTTTCCCGGATTCGTGCCCATCCATCAGCCCGTCAGCGGCACCTTCCCGGTCTGTTGGTCGACTGAAAGGCGGTTGGTTATCGACCTGAAATAGCCTGATGACGAGCATATGCTGTCAAAGATATGCGATGATATGTGCCTATACCACGGGCCGATTTGAGTCGCTTTCCCGGATCAGTGGCCAGACAGGCCCCAAAAACCAGCGTTGGCACTGGCCATCGACAATAACTTTGTACAAGTGATGGTTGGATCTTCAAAAGTAGGTGGACGATAGGATAGAAATCCAACCCCGCCGTTTCTAATCCCAGCTTACCGGGACTGGCAGTGGTCCCTGGGAACGACTGTTTTTGCACGCCATTGGCGATGGGCCTTGCGACTCGATGGTAGGTTTTTATTGGCCAATGGTTAGCTGTCAGGGAATCCATTGGCAACAAAAGTTCGTTCGGCGGAATTCGTAGAATCGCGTTCCGTTTTGAATGGATGGCCTATGACAGTGCCTCCCGGGACTCCCGTTGTGTCGTACAGCACGAGCTCCTACTGGTGGTAGCTATCAGTATGCTGTGGCCTTCCCACGGCACGGTGGCAGACTTGTTGCTGTGCTTCTTTCGAAACTAGTACTTTTGTCTTCCAAGAGCAGAACAAAACTTCCCGATGCATCGAATTCCAGGGGAAGTGCCTCCTGTCAGCTTGTTAGCCAAATGACCACGGACAACAGCATCGATAGCGTGGGGATAGCGTGGAGATGTGCCTCACGGTCCACACCAACACCCCAAATTCTTTCAGCCGTTCAAAGCAGAGCAACAAAACGGCGGTTGGCGGGTCTAGAAGAAAATAACGGGTTCCGGAGCGCTGGATCCTCTCATTACGGTCTACCCCGTAGCGGTTCCATCCAGAAACCCAAAGAACAATAAAACGGTCGACGGTTGAGTTAGTGTCGGAAAGCACTTCCGCCTTGTTTCGCTTTTAGCCGGACTTTTGCTTAGTCTGCAACACCTTCTCGAGAATTGTTGCTTGATCATTGGGTTGTCGGCCGTGTTTTCGAATTGATTGAGCAGCCATCAGATGCCTTGGATGACGAGTCGAGAGTTTGAAGCAATCATTCTCTACCCGTAAGGTAGCAGATAGATAGTGGTGCGAAATAGATGTGGAGAGTGGGGGTTAGGTGAACTAAAGTTTCCAACTTGACAGGAACAGGAAGGCACTGGGCCTGTCTCCCCATAGTGAACCCTGGAGCCACAGGGCTGTTCGACCTGCCCAAAGCAGGACTCAAACCAACACCAAGAAGCAACCCGGACATTACCTTGCAAGGAATTCATGCATCACCCAGTGGGCCGGCTCCTTCAAAGTCGATCCGCGGCGCAAGCCAACAACGAAACGCCGATCCGAATATTGCAGAGCGAGCACAGTTCGACATGTGTTTGTCAGACCACTGCCATACCTGCTGCTAGAGTAGGCCCTGCTATGGGAACTGGCGATAGCATCACAGTGAAGACGGGACGGGAGTCATGATTGACCAAGCCAGACAGACGATGGACCCCTTCCCCGGAGCTAGAAAAGCCGCTCGTGATCGGGCCGCTGGGTCGATCAGCCGTCTTACCTAGAGTTCCTCGGGAAATCACATTCCTCAAATTCTTCAACCCCGCTCGTCAACACAAGCCAAGGTCTACTATACACCATGGCTTTCGGCCTCATCGCACCTCCTCCAACAGACATGTGAGCTATCGCGGCTTTTGTCTGTTTCAAACATCAACGAGCAGCACATGATGTCGCCGTTGCGACCGCAATGAACATGCGGCAGTCCAAGACTTGCCGGCATACATCTGCTGCACATGCTCGACAGCTCTGGCGAATCAGTTTCACGAGGGCTAAATTTATCGTTACCCTCCCCCGGACCCAGCACGGAAGCTTGCCTACAGAAACAACACGTACGACACGCTCGAGGTTGTATTGTGCCGAGTCTTTAGCATGAGACAAGTCGTCTGAAAGCCGCGTGGAATATCTTTCACACAATCACTGTGAACATACACACCTCTCTGTCCCCTCCCTCCCGTCCAGGCAAACAATGGTCATTCAGATACATCCAGATATCCACCCTCACACCACCGCCGGGCAGTAAGCACCGTATCGTAGGAGCTGAACAACCCTTCCGTGGTCTTTCTGGACCGCTCTCGCTTCTTTTCGCTTCCGTATATTCAGCATGTCGTCGACCCAGGGACGGCCCATGTGAGCCG
Source organism: Podospora pseudopauciseta (assembly GCF_035222475.1). Lineage (NCBI taxonomy): Eukaryota > Fungi > Ascomycota > Sordariomycetes > Sordariales > Podosporaceae > Podospora > Podospora pseudopauciseta. The sequence continues at coordinate 233,358 of NW_026946667.1, forward strand.
TACGCCGACGGCAGTACTGTCAGTTTTATATTGAGCCGTACTGCAACCTTAGCGCATGCTCCTGCTTCTCCTTGCTCCTGTCAGCTGTCACTCAGCATCGCACCCGGGTCCCCAAATACAGGGCCATGCTCTCGAGTTGTCGTTGCTTGATGAATTACATCTAAAAGCTTCGGCCGTTTCCTGATCAGTCGCCCGTTGTCTGAGCAGTCCCGTCCGCCTGCCCAGAGCCCATGCCTCGGCTTATCCCGATGTCTGAGACAACGGAAGGCCACGCTGAAGAGTGCGGGGCCGAAGAAACACACGTCTGGTTTCCAAGTTTCTTCATGGATGAGGCGTATCTGGAGATGACGATGATCGTCAGTGGATAGGAAGCCAGAGAGGCTAACAATCGCCTACGCCGTCGCCGTGATCCTCACCGTTTTGTGGCACAGTCCATGCAACAAACCACCAGCGTTTTCCCAGCAGGTTCTCGGTCCCTAACGGTGGGCACTAGCAGACACACACCGTCAGGTCGGCGGGGTGCAGCTATCGACACCCTTCACCCTCCACCACCCCTCCCCTGAAAGCTCCAGAATCTTTTGTTGACAGGGAGCCCCCTGGAAAGCGGGACGACGAAGCCACGGCACCCTCGCCATTGGCGCCGCTGGCTCCCAGCAACGCAAGATCCCAAGTGCATTGCGAGGAGCTGCCAGGATGGGAAATCACTCTTGGGTCCCGTCTCTGGAGAATTAATATATGGGGACCCCGGAGCTGTCCATCCCCCACAATTGAGTGGTTTCCGGCTCTCTCTCTCTAAAAATAATACGTCTCCAACTTCCCGACTGCTTTCCCCAGGCGTCGACGTCGACGACTTGTCACTCCTTTCCCGTCACATCGCATTGCATCGTTGTTGGTTTTGCAAACAGCCCTGGACGCGTTCCCCCTTCGTCGACGTCTCGCATCACGACTTCGCCACCACCCACTACCATCTCACCATCAAAGCATAACGCATAAACACCCAGTCACAGGTCTCCACTCGCTCGCCCATCACCCGTCCATCACCACGGCATATCAACCATCCAGACGAAACTACCAAACAGAGGATCAGGGAGATCGAGAAAGCGCAGAGTCCAGCTGACAGACGTCAGTTGACAAGAAAAGTACAGCCGTTGAACCAGAAACCAACAGGAATACCAACACCACCGCCCACCATGCAGATGTGGGCGGTTTCTCAGCTTCCGGTGTACGCGGTCGACAAGAGCTCGGGGTCGCGGCAGAAGGCGGACAACCAGTTGAAGGATGAGAGGACAGAATCAGCACTGCCGCCACCACCTGTCGTGCTGCCAGTCCCGGCTTCCGCTGATGTAACGCCTTGGGATCATGTCGACGTTCCCATGGACCAGAGTCTGGAGAGCTTTCTCGGACCTGCCATCGATGCGCCACCATCACCGGAGAGTATTCGCAGACAGATGCAGCGAGCATCGGTTCGAGACAAGCACCAAAGCCACTCCTCCGGCTCGTCTTCGTTGCGGTCTCTTACTTCGGCGGATAGACCTTCATGGGAGAATGTTCTCGAGGCTAGGACGTTGTCGCGGAAATCATCAGGCCGGTCAACATCGAGCAGCATGCCGTCGAAGGATCGCCCCGAGAGCGTGCAGTTCTTTAGCAAATCGCTTTTCAACCGGAGAGGAAGACTAAGACGCGAAAGCAGCGCCCAGAGCTCGGCAGCAAACTCGGTGTATTCGGGAGAGGGTGGTTCAGAATCTTTGCTCTTGCCTCCTCCTCCGACATCGATACCTAGTCGGGACTCGAGCATTCCATCCTTGTTCGGGCTGCGTCGTGGTTCAAGAGCGGATACCAACGATGCCTCCCGCAAGATCCAGATCTCCGGCCCCTATAACTTCCAACACGTAACGCATACTCAGAAGGACCACCTGCCCGACCTGCAGCGGACAAATCGACAAGCGTTGGCCTCCGAGTTTTCCCAAGTTCGTGCCTCGCAAGCGCCTCCCACTGGTGCGCTGAAGGGAATCAGGGCGGATGATTTGCATTTCAATGACTTCTCATCCGACTCACTTCCTCTCGGTGACGATGATGGGATGGGGGTTTTGACCGAAGAGTTGGCAAGGAGCACGTTGACCCGACCTCCATCCGGTATCATGAAGCGTTCTCCACGTCGCCTCCTCAAGCGCTCGCAATCGCAAGACCACCTAGGCATGATTCCACCGCCACGTCCCCCAAGGTCTCCCATCGAGAGCAATACACCATATCCCCCTCTTCCACCCCCTCGCGTTTCCAGCCGCATGTCTTCTCGGCACGAGCGGCTCGACTCCATGGACAGGCCAAGCACCAGCTTCCGTTACCCCCAGCCGTTCTCACAGATCGCGGAGGCTGGGAGCCCGCCACCAACCTCGTCTGGCTATGTTCCTGGGCCAGACATGGGCGTCATTCCCGAGCACATCTCTGCGCACATCAGAAGCCCTTCTGGCGACGCCAACTGGCCGCTGCCCTCCCCAAGCGCCAATGCATCAGAGTTCACCTTGCCGGATGTGCCAGAGGAGGAAGAGAGTGCGTTTGTGGCCAAGAAGTCGCGGGCTAGCGTTGCCAGCAACTCGTCGCTGCGTGGAAGCCAATCGGTGCCGATGCTTAGGGCGTTCTCCATTCGGAACAACGATGACGCTGACCGTCGGGAAAGCCAAGCGTCGGAGACGTTGGGCCGGTTCGATCTGATTGCCGCGCAACGTGCTCTCGAGGCTGTCTTGAACGAGGGCACCGACGGCATCTACAGAGACAACTGGGAGGATGATATCGACTATTGCTACGAGCATGCGGCCGAGGCAGACTGTGATTATGAGTGGCAGCGGCCGTCCTTCGAGCTCAGCCGAGATAGTGCCACGCCCGTAGATGACAATGACCGCCGTATCGACTCTTGCGATGTCTCCCCCACCATGCTTTCAGTGGCGCGGTTTAACGTGCCCGCTTTGAGTCCCGTCAGCCCACTGTCTCCCACTGCTCACGAGGCCGTCACACCGGTCACGGGCCCCAACCCCAGCGCTTCCAACTTTTCGCTTCCCCTGGCCGAGCCAAAGCGTCTGCTTCATGTTAGAAAGCCATCGGATGCGTCAAGCTTCAAAGAGTGCCATGGTTTCACTCTGTCTCCGTCACTCTTGATTCCCATGGATTTCCAGCAGCGAATGCTGGCTTGTGAAGCTGACGAGGACGAGCACCACGATGTTGCCCTGCGCGACTCGCACCGCTATCGGACGAGTGCCTCCACGACAGGCACCTACGAGAGCGCCCACTCGGGCTTTGGGAAGCACATCTCTGCCGCTTCCACCATGACCGACTTCACGCAGTTGACCCCCAGCACGACCTCATTGGACTTGGACAACTATCCACTGAAGCCAGAGGCATTCCCTACGCTTGAGCCAGGTGCCATGCCGACTCTTCCCGAGTCCGAGGAGGTGACCAGGCACGCGGGTCGCCGTCGGGAGTTCAGGAGCCGCGGCAGCGAGTCGAACCTCTTGCATCTGGCCACCGAGGAGACGTGGCCAGCGAAGACCAAGAGCTTCGTGCAGGCCAAGCGTGGGCGCGCAAGGACAACCAGTCTCAGCACCCCCCCTCCTCCTAACCAATATACGCTCTTCCCGTCAGTTCAACTGACGGGGAACCGCATCTAAAACATATCAATATGTACCCACACACATATATACGTACACATACCTCTTCAAGAATGTACCACCAAGTACCTTGTCCGACACCAGAGATTACCATCGCAGCGGTCTCTGCCACCACATTTTTCTTTGTCTTGTCATATTACTGTTATACTACCAAGCATTTCGTGAGCGGATTGAATCATAGAGTTGGGTTTTGTTTGGATCTTGTTTGGCTCATCATCATTAAGGCTGGGCAGGGAAGAGAAAAAGGAGTTTACCTGTTTGGGGAGGCGATCTGTTGTCACATCTACCTACCTCGCTTTTCCTTATCTGTATCTTTCGATCTCTCATTTAACATCTCTTTTCTTTTGGTTCGGTTTGGAAAGAGAAAAAACTCGGAATGTCCCCTCGAACTAGGAGGGGAGTGCGGGCTCAGACAGCCCATCTGTTTTCTTTATTTGGTCATATTTCTTTTCTTTCTGTCTTCATCATCGTCATTTCCATCAAGAAGGGCAAAGGGGGTATATGGTGGTTGCATATGGGAATGTGCTGGCGGACAGCAAAGAGGGCGGTACCCTTTCGCTTGTTTTCCAGTGTGTTCATACCCCAGCGGCAGGAAGGGGAGAGCATGGAATGGTTGGAATGATGAGATGACGGGTATGACGACGATTACATTCGAAAGGGAAAACTTGTACAGGGGAAGGGGCGGAAAAGAAAGCCAAACAGATAAAGCCCTGTTCTGGAGAAGTGGCATGGCAAGAATGATTAAGGGAAAGGGGTTGAAATAGTTACCGATTTTGCCCGTTCATCTTTATCTTCATACTTGGCTTCTGTTTCTTGTGGTTTCGTTCTTGGAGGGAAAGGGAGCACATAGGGGTGTATCTAATCAGCCTCATACTTGAACATGAAACAGAAATTTGAAAACAAAACGATTGAAAAGGGAACATGATGCATGACATCATTGTAGCTTGAATGAAGCTGCAACACTACCTACCTACCTAGGTACCTACCTTATGCATTAATAAAGCGGTGATGCTGCGTGAAGTGATCTTGATGCTTATGTAACCCTGGGTGAGAGGGTTCAGGTGGTGAGGTGGAGCTTGCGTCGTCATATTCTTGGCAGGCTCTGGGCTGTGCCTCACATCGCTCCAAGCTTGTGTTCGGCCCACCCTCCACCACAACCACCACCACCACCACCACTATACTCCTCGGTAGCAACCACACGCAGCCCTTAACACATTTGACTTCTGCAGTCTTTGCATGAAAAACGCCGACAAAAATCATCTCTGAGCCTTTTGTGAACACATCTTGTCCATACCCACCATCTCGTGCCCCCCTGCTCAACTGTCGCAAACCTCCACGATCAATCCCTGCCCTCGTCTGCCCCGCAGACAAGTAGCTGTTGGCTTTCGCAGTGCTGTGATCCCGGCGAGCTTGCGCCAGCTGCCCTTTCACGTTGCCCACCATCCTTCTCATCCCTTTCAGCACCACAGTGCGTGACGCCGAGCCATGTGGAACGACGATGAAGACAATAACCCCTACGGCGGAAGCTTTGAGCGCCGGGACTCGTTTGCTTCCTCCGCCAACCCTTCGTCCCCTATCACCCGAGATTGTAAGTAGTGCTGCTCTTGCTTCCACCACCTCCGACCCAGCCCTCCTGCCATGCTGCTGCCCTTTACTGCCATGCGAGAACTTTGAGATGGTGGGCCTTACCGACCTCGAGGATATCTCCCTCGAGTCACCGAGAAGCAGTACTGATGATAGTTCCGACTGGGTGATGATAGATCGATACGACCCCCCACAGACACCATCTTCGACCGGCGATGAAGCTCCTCCACACCACGAGCATAGCGATCTAGAGAGCGATGAGGAGGATTATGGCCGTGATCAGGATGAGCTTGTGCCACGGCGGAAACCGGGGGGCTATGATAGTCGGGTGGAACAGATGCTTTATGAGCATCCGGATATGCCTATTCTGATCACAGAGGCGGGGAAGAGCTCGGAGAATGGGAGATATATCGTTTATACCATCAAGACCGGGGTGAGTTTTGGTTCAAGCTTTGCTGGGAGCATTGGCATTACTAACATTTGCCTATAGGAGCTTATAGTGCGCCGACGATACTCGGAATTTGCCTCCCTGAGAGATGCCCTCACGAGACTACACCCAACACTTATTATTCCGCCAATTCCAGAGAAGCACACCATGGCTGACTATGCCGCCAATCCTACCAATGCGAAGCAAGACCATCAAATAATCGACTTGAGAAAACGCATGCTGGCCGTTTTCTTGAACCGCTGCAGACGTATGGATCAAGTTCGTACAGATGGCGTCTGGTGGCGGTTTCTCGATCCCAATTCCAGCTGGGTAGGCAATTGGTGCGTTCAAACATGAGCACGTGCTAACAAGTATCGTAGAACGAGGTCCTGAACTCGCACCCTGTAGCTTCAATTCCCAAGTCTATCATGAAGGCACCACCACTTGATCCCGCTAACCCGACTCCTGGGCATAACTATCTCCCAGTACCAGCCAGTTCGGCCAAGCTCCGCACTGGTCCAGCTACGTCTGCGGATGGTTCAACTGGTGCTCAGCCATTTGCGCGTTTCCCGCCAGAGAACGCCAACTTGAGCGAGCAGGAGCTTGATCCTTACTTTTTGGCCTTTGAAGCCTCCATCAAGGAACTCGAAACTCTGCTTACAGGACCGATGGAGAAGGTCAATAGGCGAACACTGGCCCATTTGTCCTCTTTGGCAATGGATCTGCAGGAGCTGGGTGCTAAATTCAATGCCTTTGCACTTTCGGACACAAACTCGCCGCTGGACCTGTCAATTGAGAGAATAGGCCAAGCAGCGGACTCGTCTTACATCGCCACGGAAGAGCTGGCGAACTCTCTGGGGGCCAGCTTTGCTGAGCCCATGCGGGAGAATGCACAGTTTGCGGGAGTGATTCGTAGTGTGCTGAGATACAGGGTGTTGAAGAGGGTACAACAGGACATGACTACGGACGAGCTCAACAAGAAACGCGCGCTTCTGGATCAGCTGGAGCGCAGCGAGGCGGAAGCCAAGAGGATTGACCAGTACCTGAGCAGCAGCCAGCAGATCCAGCCTCCGAGACGATCGACCAGCACAAGAGAGCCCCAATCACAGCACCGTCGTGACGGCAGCAACGAAGACACGGCGTCGATTGATTCCGATTTCCCCCCTACTCATGCGGACATCGCGGCGGCACCATCTGCCAAGATTGGAGCGCCAGAGCGAGCCACGCCGGCCCCGGGCCATAAGAAGGCACCGAGCAGCGGGATCTCTATTACGAACAAGATCTTTGGTCCGTTGCGCCATGCTGTCCAGGGTGTGGTGGACGCGGATCCGGAGAGGACGAGACGGGACATGATTGGGAAGACGAGGGAGTCAATTCAGCAGCTGGAGCAGGCTCAGGTGGCGTCTGCACAGGATGTCAAGGATGCTAGCGCGAGTGTGCTGAAGGATCTGAAGAGGTTTCAGAAGGAGAAGGAGGATGATTTGAAGCGGTATATGGTGAGTGTCTTTTGTCTCTGGGAAGGGTATGGTCGTGGTGCTAATGACGTTTGTAGCTTGCGTATGCAAAGAGCCAAATCGAGTGGGCCAAGAAGAACAAAGAGACGTGGGAGGAGGCCAAGGTTGAGGTGGACAAGATTGATGAGTCTTGGGTGCGGTAGGTGAAGGGAAAGAAGAGGACAGGAATCGGGAAAGGGAAGGAAAAGGAACTACAGATGATGCGCTGGCCAAGAAGGTTGGGGCGACGGCGCTTTAATGTATTGTATGGACTGCCGGGGTTTGGTAGAGCAGAGTTATGAATCAAGACTTGCGGTGCATTACTGCCATATTTCAGGCATCGGTGCTAAGGGGTGTCATGGAGTTTGTAGACTGTAGTGAGCTTGTCAGGTAGGTTTCTTTTTTTCTTCGCCCCGTCACAAGACGAGACCTGAGATCCAGCAAGTTATTTTGAGGACGTAGCTGAGGACATGGCTGAGGACATGTTTGGACTTGGAGATAGGTTATGAATGACATCCGCCAGGCCAAGGAACAAGTACTGCGACGCAAGTATAGGTGTAAAAAGATAGTGAAGAGGCGTCGAAGGGTGAAGGATAGGCCTTTGGAATTATTAAAGGTGCATCAAAAGATAGTCAACAAGTCTTGAAAATGCTTTGTTAAGTTCAAGGCATAAGACTATCTTGAAATGCCTGTTAATTATCCTCGAGCACTGTAGACCATCTTTAAACTCCTTGCCATTATCATTCAGCGCATATTCACTATCCTTCAATGCTATGTGTACACCTCCACTCTTTTGTCTTCGCCAACCCAAACTGAGAACCTCAACGACCGGGCCGCGCCCCACCTTTTCTTAGCGCGTTTCTGGCAGGGGCCCCGGCGATAAGATAAAGCCACCCATTCACCCATTCCACCCACCTCCCTACAACCTGTGGTCGCATACAAGTACCTCCTCCCGTCTCAAAGGAAAAGGAAGTTTTTAACGCAAGCAACGAACAACTCTCCCTCCCCTCGCCTCAGTTTCCCACGACGCGGCGGCGCCGAACGAATACCTTTGACGGCGAAAGCCTACCTTCTATCACGCGACGACGAGCGAGCGATGAGCACCATGCGCGACGACGCAGGACCCATAACCGACATATCCAAGCCCGGGGTGAAGCTCGACCACGAGTTTGTCCGGGGGCTGAGGCAGGATGTAGCACGGTTGCTGGGGAGGACGAACGACAAGTTCCCGGGAGCGCAGCCAGTTAGTTTTGCGAGGAGGCATATGGAGGAGTTGAGGAAGGAGGAGTAAGTCGTCCATGCATCCTGTGAGGTTGAATACTGACGGTTTGGTGGGGGGGGGTTTGGTTGTTTAGTTATTACGTCTGCGAAAAGTCTGACGGGATCCGGTATCTGCTATATCTCACCCAGGACGACCACGGACACGCATGCCACTACTTGATCGACCGAAAGAATGATTACTGGTACATGGAGAAGAGAAACTTGCATTTCCCTCTCCCGAACGCGAGTCCGGCAGAGTTTCACGTCGACACATTGATTGATGGGGAGTTGGTCTTTGACAAGGTCCCCGGGGGAGGGAAGGAGCCGAAATTCTTGGTTTTTGACCTTTTGTGTCTGGACGGCAAGGCGGATTTGCTTAGTAAATCGCTTGACAAGCGGCTGGGGTACTTTAAGGAACATGTGATGAAGCCGTACAAGAAATTGTTTACGGAGTTCCCGCAGGAGCTCCCGTTTCAGGCTTTCAAGGTGGAGATGAAGGAGATGCAGTTTAGCTATGGGATCGAGATGATGTTTCGGGAGGTGCTGCCGAAGCTGAAGCATGAGAATGACGGGTTGATTTTTACGTGCCGGACGACGCCGTATCAGTTTGGGACTGATCCGCACATTTTGAAGTGGAAGGCGCCGCATGACAACACGGTGGATTTTAGGTTGCGGTTGGTTTTTCCTACTGTTGAGCCGGATGAGGAGGAACGGGCGGAGGGGATCACGAAACCGTTTGTGGATTATGATAGTCTGCCGGAGGCCAGGTTGTTGGTTTTTAAGGGGAGTGAGAGGGGGCAGCCCCAGTATGAGGAGTTTGGGGAGGGGCTGCATTTGAGTGAGGACGAGTGGGAGGAGCTGAAGAGCTGGGGGGATCCGTTGCAGAATAGGGTGGTGGAGTGCTGCTTGGATGAGGAGAGGAGGTGGAGGTTGTATAGGTTTCGGGATGACAAGGCGGAGGCGAACCATGTTAGCACTGTTAGGAGTGTGTTGGATAGTATCAAGGATGGGGTGGGGGAGCAGGAGTTGATTGGGGCTGCGAAGGGGATCAAGGATGGGTGGAAGGCGAGGCAGCAAGGGGGTGGGGGTTATGGGCATTGATTTTGAGAGAGCCGTAAAAAGGGTTATTTGGAGTTTTTTTTTTTTTAGTTTTTTTTGGAGGCATGTTAGAGCTTTCACAGAAGCATTTTTGGGTTTCTGTAACAGTAGCTGGCGAGGGAGCTATGGATTGAGATACCTGGCGCGCGTAGTAATTGGAATGAGGATTACATCTTGACTCCATGATTAGGGGACTTTGGAGCTGTGAGCTACGTTCCGTGTCGCATAACAGCAGGATCTAAAAAAAATGATGAGATAGAGATTGTTGGTAGCTGTTGGCGAGCTTGCCGAGACTGTTTCCAGAGCCAAGCAAGATGTCATGTCTACTTCAGCTCGGTAACATTTCGCAATTCAGGAGACAAAAAATTAAATCAGCTATCCAGTTCCAGATCGCTCAACTTGAAAGAGTTGTGGTGATACGAAATTGGCAAAAGGAAAGTCCGACCCACGCGCGACTCGAACGCGCAATCTTCAGAGCGATTTCACAACCGAAATCTGACGCCTTACCATTTGGCCAGCGGGCCTTTGAACTTGTGATATTGTGGCGAGCGAAACTTGGCACCATGATTGACGCTAATTTGTAGATCCTTGGCTGTTTGCCACCATTCACTGGACAACACATTTCCCCTCCTTCCTTTCTTGGAGCTTCTGCTGTGGGCAGCGATGCCAACTCTATTTGTAGCCGCAGGAAACCCTTCTCCAGGTTTTGCTAACCACACAGAAGCTCTGGAAGTTCCGGATCTTCCGCTGTTTGTTAAAAAGGTCTTGACCGGGTTTTCGGGTCATGATGCGGGATGTAATGTGCGTGCCTTGCGCACCCGCGAGCGAGCGAAAGGGGGATTATCCAGACTCCTTCCCCTTTTGTGTTGCTATGCAACTTTGATCTCGTCTTTTTTTTTAACCGCACTTCCAAGACTTGCAAGACAGACGGTTTAGGTCATGACCTCCGCTTCGGCAAAGATGCGAACCAGGTCGACGTCGGCAGTGAAGCCCTCGCAGAGTGTGCGGAGGTGACATGCCGCGATCGTTTGCGGAATGGCGCTCGGCAAGCCGGGAGGCTTAACCCAGGAACGTGGCCTGGGCGTGTAGCATCGGGCCGTACTGACAAGGGCGCCATCTTGCTTCCAAGATTCTTTCCTGGACTGCCTTTTTGACACTCTGCCGCTTGATCGCGGCTACGCTGCTTTGCGCGCGTGGGGAACGACAACCCTGCAATCTTCGGGACATCTATTTGCGACGTCAACGGTCCGCCGCTTGTCGACTTCTTGTTTGGACGACCAACGGAGGCGGAGAGATAGCAGGTAAGCAGGCGGCGGCAACCTCGGAGGTCTCGGTCATACTGGCCTTGGGTGAGCATGTTTAGTCACGGTCACGGTCAGCGGATCGTGATGGTATTTTCGAATCTCATGTAGCCCTCTCGCCTCTACTGTCCCCTCCCCCGGTGCCCCTCCCTTCTCCGGACCGTCCTCCACCCAATCCTGTGTCTGGAAAAGTAAGCTTACCTCTGCCATAGCGTATTCTCGCCCCCAGTTGCTGATCCCCACCGCTCCAGATCCAGATCCAGGACCACAGAGCCCGAAGGAGTCCTTTGCCTGATTCCCGGATGGACGCCCACTGTTACATCCAAAACCGCAATAACGGACAGGGTGCCGCCGCGTCCACCTACCGGGGAATTTTCAATCCAAGCCATCACGCTCCTCATTTGCCTTCTGTTGCTTCCGACTTCCCGTCTGTGAAGGGCCTCCGTAATGCGGGTGGGCATGTGTGATGCGGACGGACGGGGGGAGCTGTTGATATTTTAGGGGCCATAATCATGGCCAGCAAACGAAGGTTTAAGTAGGGGCGGTATGCCACGCTGGGTACTGCTTTCCTCTCTTCCCTTCCCTCCTTGCACTCCAGCAGCCAGGACAAGGTGACATTGTGGCGTCTGTCAAGATGAGGTCTGCCTCTAGGTTTCTCGGTGCCCTCGCGGCGGTGGCTTCGCTGCCGTCTGCGTTTGGCCAAAACAACGTGCCCAACACCTTCACTGACGCGGAGACGGGTATTGTCTTCAACTCCTGGGGCATTCCCAATGGCAGCCCTCAGTCCCAAGGTGGGTGGACCTTTGGTATGGCCCTTCCCTCGGACGCCCTTTCCACGGACGCTACCGAGTTCATCGGTTACTTGGTATGAAGGCCCCTTAACCCCTGATGCCTATGGCTATGGCTTTCTCAGAAACTAACTCGGTGTAGGAATGTGCTTCCAAGGATGCGGCTGGCTGGTGCGGTTTCTCCCTCGCCGGTCCCATGACCAACTCCCTTCTCATCACCGCTTGGCCACATGAGGACACCGTCTACACCACCCTTCGGTACGCCGGTGGCTACGCCATGCCCGACAAGTACGCCGGCAACGCCGAGATCACCCAGATCCGCTCCAGCCAAAACTCCACACACTTCTCCCTGGTTTTCAGGTGCAAGAACTGCTTGCAATGGGATCACAACGGCTCAACTGGTGGGGCCTCGACCAGCGGCGGCTTCTTGGTTCTTGGCTGGGTTCAGGCTTTCCCCTCGCCTGGCAACCCGACTTGCCCTGATCAGATCACCCTCGAGCAGCACGACAACGGTATGGGCATCTGGGGCGCCGTTCTCGACGAGAATGTTGCCAACCCATCCTACACTGCCTGGGCTGCTCAGGCTACCAAGACCGTCACTGGCGACTGCGGTGGTCCCGTTGAGACCGGTATCATCGGTGTGCCTGTTCCTACTGGCACCGCCTTTGACTACATTGTCGTTGGTGGTGGTGCCGGTGGTATCCCCACCGCTGATAAGCTCAGCGAGTCTGGCAAGAGCGTTCTCCTTATCGAGAAGGGTATTGCCTCCACTGGCGAGCACGGCGGTACCTTAAAGCCCAAGTGGCTTGAGGGCACTCAACTCACCCGCTTCGATGTCCCCGGTCTTTGCAACCAGATCTGGGTTGACAGCAACGGTATTGCTTGCACTGATACCGACCAGATGGCCGGTTGCGTCCTCGGTGGTGGCACTGCTATCAACGCTGGTCTCTGGTTCAAGCCTTACTCTCTCGACTGGGACTACCTCTTCCCTACCGGCTGGAAGGCCAAGGACGTTGCTGGCGCCATCAGCAGGGTCTTTTCCCGCATTCCCGGCACTGACACGCCTTCCCAGGATGGTCAGCGTTACCTCCAGCAAGGTTTCAATGTCCTTGCTGGCGGTCTCCGGGCTGCTGGCTGGCAGCAGGTCACGGCTAACAACGCCCCTGACCGCAAGAACCGCACCTTCTCCAACACCCCTTACATGTTCTCCGGTGGTCAGCGTGGCGGCCCCTTAGCTACCTACCTTCGCACCGCCAAGACCCGCCCCAACTTCAACCTCTGGCTCAACACCGTCGTCAAGCGTGTGATCCGCACCGACGGCCACATTACCGCCGTTGAGGTCGAGCCCTTCAGAGATGGTGGCTACAAGGGTATCGTCAAGGTCAAGGACGTCACCGGCCGTGTCGTTCTCTCTGCCGGTACTTTCGGCAGTGCCAAGATCCTCCTCCGCTCCGGTATTGGTCCCGCCGACCAGCTCGAGATCGTCAAGAACTCGGTCCTCGACGGCCCTGACTTCATCAACAACGCCTCGTGGATCAACCTCCCCGTTGGCTACAACTTGGATGACCACCTCAACACCGACACCGTCATCAGCCACAACAACGTCGGCCCTGCCTTCTACGACTTCTACCAGGCCTGGACCGCCCCCAACACCACCGACGCCAACAAGTACCTCTCCTCCCGCTCTGGCATTCTCGCCCAGTCGGCTCCCAACATCGGCCCCATGTTCTGGGAGGAGATCAAGGGCGCCGACGGCAAGGTCAGACAGCTCCAGTGGACCGCCCGTGTCGAGGGCTCCTTTGACGTCCCCAACGGCTACGCCATGACCATGTCCCAGTACCTCGGCCGCGGCGCCACCTCGCGCGGCCGCATGACCATCACCCCCTCCCTCACCACCATCGTCTCCGACGTCCCCTACCTCAAGGACCCCAACGACAAGGAGGCCGTCATCACGGGCCTGAACAACCTCCGCGCCGCCCTCAACAACGTCCAGGGCCTGACATGGAACTACCCCCCCACGTCCATGTCCTCGCGCGAGTACGTCGACGCCATCCCCGTCACCCCCGGCGTCCGCCGCGCCAACCACTGGATGGGCACCAACAAGATTGGCACCGACGACGGCCGCCTTGGCGGTACTGCGGTTGTGGACCTCAACACCAAGGTGTACGGCACCGATAACTTGTTTGTTGTTGATGCGTCCATCTTCCCTGGTACTCCCGCTACCAACCCGAGCAGTTATATCGTTACTGCTGCTGAGCACGCCTCTGCTAAGATTCTGGCGCTGCCGCTTGCGCAGGTGAATGCCAAGTGGGCGCAGTGCGGGGGGAAGAACTGGACGGGGAGCTTCCAGTGCGCTGCGGGGAGCACGTGCCAGAGGCAGAATGATTGGTATAGTCAGTGCCTTTAAAGGTTGAGGCGGTGACAACCTAGGGGAAGGAAACCGGGGGGTTGGTTGCATTCTTTGTGAATAGTTATTTCTTTTGGTATATATCTCGCATGTGCATATAACAAATGTTGTTCATACTTGAAACCGTGCTCTTATGACTTCTATGATAATGTCTTGATGCTCTGGGTCCTGAAACTAGTGGCGTTTCTCCCTACAAAAGACGACAGGTTTTACGAGTCAAAATAAGGGATGTTTCAAAACAGCCTGGTTGAACCTCCTCGAATCGCCAACACTACCACCCTCCCTGTCACTATCTGGTCATTAGCAGAGAGCTTTGCGTGATAACGGGCACCCTGCCTCCGTCTTGAAGTTTTATCCATTGGAAAGTAGAGCATCCCAGGGCAAACGTATCTCGTACAACTCTCTTATCTTGATGAAATCCTTTGGTATTTTTTCCACAACCGACTGAGAATGCAATACAAAGTAAATATTCATTCACGTCACAGGGATAAGGTAGCTCGATTTATCCATCAACCGCATTGTTTTATTGGGAAAAAGCCCACGTAATCACCTTGCGAAGTCATTCCCCATTTGATTTCCGTTTGAAAATCCTGATAATCATTCCACAGCTGCCCATGTGTTCCCCAAGTCTCTCCCCATGTAAAGAAACAAATCAAGGCCATCTCTCCTCTACATAAACTCAAATCGAAGGACGACTATACGTACGCCCCTCATAAAAACTTGCCCCTCTCATACGCTCATCATTCCGCTGCTGCTCAGTCTTGACCGGCTGTCTAGGAGCCCGGAGACCAGGCTGAATCCGAGCCGGTGAACCTTGGGCAGACTGAGGAGATCCGCGATAGTAACTCTTCTCTACCAACTCCAACCGATGGAACACCGCCGTCATCTGATTACGGAGGATCCTGTTCTCCTCTACTACTACCCGTAACCTCTCCTTCATTGCTCCATGCTCGTTGGTGACCTCTTCCACCTGGTTCTCGAGTTTGAGGATCTTGCTCACGGCCGCATTATGCCTGTTGACGAGATCTACTAGCATTTCCTTCTCGATTTTGTCTTCCCCTTTGTCGTCCCCCAAAGTCTCAACGGTCTTGCCCACCTTCGCGGGTGGTGTCTCAGACCCCTTGGGGGGAGATGGTAGGTTGACCTGCTCGGCGGTGTCGACATGCTGTACTGTTTTCTGCTTCTTTCTTGGCGCCACCGAAGTGGCATCATCATCATCCTCCGTGTCCTCTTGAAGCTGCCTCTTCCCTAGGGTACTGGGCATAATATCCCGCAGTACCTCCTTTACAGGATTCATCATCTCTTTCTTCAGCATCGGCCAGCAGTTTACTGCTGTGCTCGGCGGTGGTTGGGGGGCCGGTGGTGTCTGCTGGTGTGTGATACTGGTGTTGCGATGCTCATTCTGGGTTCCTCCAATCCGTTCGCTCTGTGAGTCTTGCTTCTCACGCATTTTCTCCTGACGCTTCTTCTCCTCCTGACGCTTCTCCCTCTTGCGTTTTGCATCCAGACGTCTCCTCTCCTGGAGTTTCTCCTCCTGAGCCCTCTCCTCCTGAGCCCTCTCCTCCTGAACCCTCTCCTGAAGCTGCGTCTCTTTCTGTCCCACCTCCATTTCCTCAACTACCCCAACCTCCTCTTGCACCACCACTTCATCCCCAACCTCCAGGCTATTCTCCGAACTCACAGACCCCTCTTCCACAACCTCCCGCCAGCTCCCACTAACAACCACCTCCCTTACCAACTCCGTCAAATCATCCTCAAACCCCAGCCGCAACACCTTCCCCTTAGTCACCTTCATGTACAACACTCTCCATACTGCATCAAAAATCCTCGCCCCCTTCCAAAACTCCGGAACATTTTCCCATCCTTCGCCCGTCGGCTCCACAGTCTCGACATAATCGTGGTCAAAAATCCACCCCAGCTGAACCCCCTCGTCCTCAAAAGCCCTCGTAATAAAACGCGGCATCCCACCCCAGCTCCTCTTCTCGACGACCTCAATGGCGAAAAGTTCAGACCGGGTGCCCAGCCATGGCATCTTCCCGTTGGTGTTGAAGGCCTCGCGCCAGGTGGCGTGGTTGGCTCGCCAAGTCTTGACAAGGGGGGCTGTCTCGCGGGTCGCGCGGCGGATGGGGAGCTTGTAGGTTTTGCCGTTGGTGAGGGGAAGACGTGCGAGCTGTTGAGCTGTTTCGCGGAGGTTGAGCCATTTTGGAATGGTAGGGGTAATACTGGAGAACCTAGAAAGGCGGTACTGAGATTCGAAATGGTTGGTGATCAGTTTGACCGAGAGGTGAGATTCTTTGAGAGCGCTGAGGCGGGCTTTCATGGTGGAGCTATTGCTCTTGGTGGTTGAGACGGAGTCTGTTGAGGTAGAAGGAGTGACGGAGGGGGAAGGAGCGTGGAAAGCGGAAGGAGCGACAAAGTGGGAAGGAGCAGCAGAGGTGGAAGGAACAGCAGATGTGGAAGGAGCGACGTAAGTGGAAAGAGCGGGCGTGAAAGGGTACATGGGATTTGAGTGGTCCATAGAGGCCGATTGTTTGATTCTGGTGGTGGCTCGAGGAGTTGGCGGTTGGATAACGTTCATGGTCAGAAACTGGATCAATGGCGAGGGCTCGTTTGTGTTTCTAATCATCTTCCGGTCATCATCAGAATCCATATAGGGTGGTGTGCTCGACTCCGGACCTTCGATGGAGGCCGCAGGAGTGTCCCGGTCGGAAATGTCGTCCATAACTGGAGGGGGCGTGGCTGAAAACGCCGGGTGCGGTGTATCTCCACGTTTGGTTCTGACTGAAGGTATTGTCGGAGGGTGTAGCTCGTGAGCTACGCTGGGTTCTGAGATTTGCCGTTGCTGGACTTTCGATGGCAATTGGTCAGGTACGGGTGAAGGATTCTCGGTAGGTATGAAGACAGAATCTGAGTACCCGCCAGACCAAGTTGACCAGCCGCCAGGGAAAATCTTGAACCCACTCTGAGAATTCTGCATCGTGGTGCTCAAGATCGAAGGTCTTTGGAAAGGGCTGAGATAATATTTTATGGGATGGGGATCTATCGACAGTTCTCACTCTCGGTCGCTGTCGAAGGTGCTCTTGCTTGGGGCAGATTGTCGACGAGGGAGATTTGTTGAAGGGAACCCTCTGGCAAGAATTGGGATTGAAGGAGAGAGAAATATTTATCGATTCATCTCGTCGTAAAACAAGTTAGAAGGAAAGCACGACTTCGACATGTATATGGGGTGGCTTGGGTGTTTCCATTTGACCATTTATTTAGTATTGTCGACAGACTCAACCGGCATCTTTCGATGCCTTAGGCCCATTTTGGTCGTCCTATTGTCATGATCAAGACAGCCGACTCGAAATGTCACTATCAATAAGTTAATTATATTCAAGTTAATCTAGTCCTATTATAAGCACCACTCTTCTGAGTCTGTAAGTCTGCCTACTAAAACAAGTATCACTGCTGCTTGAACCTGAGCCTCACCACCCCCTTTTCTCCCCCAAACGCCAGAAATATGGGTCCAAACTCAGGGGCTTCTTGGCACCCTCCCCCGACCACACCCAACCCTAACCCCCTCTCTTCTTACCACCCATTGCCTGAAGTCCGCCCTTTCGGACCCAGACATCTAACCGCATTGGAAGCGACACCCGAATCCATCTATTCCAAACCTTGGCAACAGTTCTGTCCTCTTTTTCTTCTCATCTTCTCCTCTTCTGTCGACATCTCGCACCCATTTGTTGTTTTTCTTTTTCTTTTTTCCAACTCCTCGAATCGTGAAACGGTCTCGTCTCAACGGTTATCCCCACTTTTGACCACTTCAAAGGCAGGGATATCCATTTCCACGCGACTTACACATTCAATGTCCTCCTAAAAAAGAGAGAAGCAGAATGTTCCGGATATTTGTCATAGCCGTCCTCCCCCTCTTCTTCGTCTTCTCCTCTGAAATCTTCACCTTCCTATCCGGCGCCCTCTGCCCATCATGCAACTGCGAGTCAGCGAAACCGCTTCACAGGATCCCTCGCCCCCAGCTCAGGCCAGAGTTTCTGGCGCTGGAGAACGGGACTGATGCCAGGCTGGGGTGTGAAGACGTCGGGTATAAGATGCATGTCTTTTCCCGGGAGCCGTTGGTGGTGTATTTTGAGAATTTTGTTTCGGCGAGGGAGAGGGAGCATTTGCTTGATATTAGGTGAGTTTATCGCTGGGGTGAAAAGAAGCTGGGATGGGAGCTGATGGGGGGAATAGTGAGAAAATCTATACGCCCTCGACTATCACGCATAACGGGGGGCAGACGAGTGATAGGAATACCAAGGTGAGGGACTCGGAGGTTGCGCTTGTGCCGAGGACGGAGGGGGTGAGGTGTATTGAGAGGAGGGCTAGGGAGGTGCAGGGGTGGAGGGAGGAGGTTTGGTGAGTTTTGAGTTGAAGTCTGAAGTGCTGATCAAGGAGGAAACTGACGACGAGACAGGATTGAAAGGTTGAGAGTCCAGAGATATAACCCTGGTGGACACTACAGTCATCACTTTGACTGGAGCTCGGGGAGAGGTGGCTGGGGTAGGGTGAGCAGCTTCATGGTTTGGGTTCATGGTGAGGAGTTGGAGGGAGGAGAGACAGAGTTCCCCAGGTTGGAGCTGAGAGGTGATAGGAAGAAGTGGTGCAAGTTCATTGAGTGTGAAGACAATCTAGATGGCGAGGACTCGAAAGACAAGGGCGTGGAGACAGCCGAAGACAAGAAGGGAGCGGTGTTCAAAGTTATACCTGGAAATGCTGTTTACTGGGAGAATTTCAGGTCTGATGGAACCGGAAGAGGGTATAACGAGACGTGGCATGCTGGATTGCCCGTGAAGAAGGGAGTCAAGGTTGGACTGAACATTTGGAGCTATGGGAGGATTGACTGAGTGATTGGTCTCACATGTCAAAAACGGGGGCTGTAGACAAAAAAGGGGTAAAAACAAACAAATGGGCTCAGCAACTTCCATCACTGATTTGAAAAGCCACAAGAAGCGAACTGTCGCTTGGCAGCAGATACGGGGCATCCATGCGAAAGCCACAAGATATGCGAGGGCGATTCGTCGTGCGGAATTGACTTGACAGCTCACCTCGTAACTGCGCTGACGCAAGTCCCAATCTCCCACTGCCGCACCGCGCGCCAGCCTCGCAACGTCAGGTTGAGTCACCGGCAGACTTTATTGACCATCGTGACGTCTCTCGATGGCACTTTACTGGAACTTTGCGCACTATAATCTCCTATATGTGCTGCAATGGGAAGGCGTGAGTCATCAGAGCGCGGCCATCATTCGCAACAGCTGCTAAACCCCGGGCTTTCCCGACACCCATGAACACACCGCAACTCTAGAGGTAAAAGGGAATGCGAGAGAATCCGATAGCCCCAGGCAGCTCTTGGATGATGGTCATGATTGTTAGTTGCATCATATCAGGTAGCTAACTAACAATATCCCACACGAAGCTGAGCCGCAAATGATAGGTACCAGCTTAACTAAGCGACTCCTCGGAGGTCGGACCAAAAACCGTCCGCCCCTTTGGCAAAGAGTCCGAAATCCCTGGCATCCACCCAACTGCCAGACCAGGTGTTACGGCACAAAGCCGCGCGAACGGCTTCTGGCTTTTCAGGCATCATGGGTGAGGCTCCCATGGCTGACGAATGGTTACCCAGGTGGGACTCAATCCGCGCGGAGCGTACTCCGTGACGTTGAAGGTGCGGATGGGGGACGTTGAAAAACAATAAAATAGACCACCAAAATGCCGGGTCCCCGGGCATCGCACTCTTGTTCAGTCCGGCTTGCCTCTTCTTGTGTTGTTTTGTTTGTCTTTTTTTTGTAATCGTATTCGGAGTTTAGTACCTTAGTATTATGTCAATGTCAACCTATACACCGTCATCAACATCCCCTGATGGACCCTCAGAGCCGCCGCCAACAGCTAGTGGTAGCGGGACGGGAGCAACAGCAGCTCACGAGCCGTTGGCTTGTGTGAGTTGTCGGACGAGGAAGCTGAAATGTAAGGCCACCCTACACGCCGTATAAGCCATCTATACGGGCCAATTGCTGACTCGAGCACAGGTGATCGTAGAAAGCCGAATTGCACCAGGTGTGCTCGAAGTGGTGGCGAGTGTCACTACCCGGAGTCTCGGAGGAAACCAGCGTTTAAGCGAAGGAATGTTAGAGAGTTGGAAGAGAGACTAGGTATGTACGCTTCTACCCCTTGGAGTTCTGGCGCTGACAGTTTCTGTAGCACAGGTGGAAGGTCTCTTGAAGAATGTCAGCAGGCGGCGAACCAGCCGGGAAGCCGGGCCTAGCACAACGTCTGGTTCTCTAGAACCGTCTCGGCAGCCATCTCAAGAATCATCCCCTCTAGCTGGTCTAGAGGCCGATGCTTCTCAGATCAATCTTGAGGACTTATTTGCAGATCCAACTTTCCAAGATCCATCATGGTTTTCACCACCACCACCTCCTCCCCCAGATGGATTTTCGTCCACAGCCAACAACCCTCCGCCATGGGACCTGTTTGGTTTGGGTCAGTTTGAGAGCTTGCCCCCGTGGGAAATGATTGAGGAATTGTAAGTGCGGGGGTGGTAGGCGAATGTTGGAGCAAACATGTACTGATAGAGATAGGCATGATTTATTCTTCTCAATCCACTACTCATTTCTGCCCATTATTCACAAGGACGGGTATCTGGCTGCTTTTCACCGGCCGCCTCATATGCGACCTCCCATGTGTCTTCAGTATTCCATCTGGACTATGGCAGCGGATGGCCATCCCAAGTATGGGTGTTATCACGAGGCTTTGTACCGTCGAGCTCGGCAGTACTTGGAGGCGGATGAACTCAAGGTTCGTCACAATATCGTCGCTCCCACGCAATCAACGGGCACTAACCTTTTGCAGGGGCATGGAGAGCATTTCATCACGGTATCTCACGCTCAAGCCTGGGCCCTGATCGCCGCCGATGAGGCCAGGAGAATGCTTTTCACCCGGGCAGCATTGAGCTCCGCTCGATGCGTTCGAATTGTCGGCATGATGGGCCTCCACCGGCTCGACAGCACAGCCGCCGACGAAGAACACCCTATCGCTCCCATGATCCCCCCTCCTAAAGGCTGGGTCGAACTGGAAGAACGCCGACGTCTATTCTGGGGCGCCTTCTGCATCGACAGCTACGCCGGCATCAGCACTGGCTGGCCAACCCTCATCGACACCACCCAAGTCACCACCCACCTCCCCGCCTCCGAGGACGCCTTCGCCAAAGGCCAAGAGGAAAAGTCCACCTCCCTCCAGTCCCTCTTCAACGGCTTCAACTACTCCACCTACGGCGGCAACGTCGTCATCTGCCACATCTTCAACCAAATCATGAAGCACGCCCACTGCCCCATGCCCTCCGACCGCCCCGACGATTTAGAGTCCGGCCCCTTCTGGCAACGCCACCGCGAACTCGACACCTTGCTATCCAGCGCCTTCATGTTCCTCCCCGACCGCCTCCGCCTCCCAAAGAACATCACCGACCCGGTCGCAATCCAAACAAACATGAACCTCCACGCCGCCGTCATCTGCCTCCACAACACCGCCTACGAAAAAGCAGACAAGCTCCCCTCCTTACCTGCGTCCGTCAAACAAGACAGCCGCACCCGCTCCCTCATGGCAGCAGGCGAAATAGTAAACATCCTCAAGCTAAGCCACAACATGAAGACGGGGTATAAATCCCCGCTGATGGCCCTCTCGTTGTACTGCGCGGCGTCGGTGTACGTCTCCGTCGCCGCCGCCAAAGACACCCCCACCCCCACCAACCCCCCGTCACCATCCTTCCTCTCCTCGGTCAACACCAACCTTGAGACTCTCCTCAAATCGATGGAGGCGATTTCAAAGCTGCATTACATCACGAGGGCGTATCTAAATCAGATACTTCTTGACATCGACCGCTCGGGGGTATCTCTGTCATTTCCACTTTCGGAGTATTTGAGCAAGGAATCTCACCCGTGTGAGCACGGGATTCCAATCGTGGCTCGCACTTCGGGACACAGACAGACGAGGCTGCCAGTTCCGTTTTCTACACCGGGGGGGCAGCAGCAGAGGGTGATGGTTCCGGGGGTGTTTGCTGAGAGAAACTTTGGTGGTGGGAACATCCACCCCGGCGCGGGGATATCCTCTGGTTTGTCCTCCATGGTGAGCGGGATGGTGGCTGGGTGCGGACTGCAGGTTTTAACGGAGGATGGGGTGAGGAAACAACCGGAACAACAGCAGGGGCAGTTTGTGGATGCTTTTCACCCTTGTGATAACCCGCCTTATGCTAGAGGGCAGGCGAACACCGCTAGGGCCGCCATGGGGGAGAGGGTGATGATGTTTGGGTTTCGGGGTGGGAGGGAGGAAATGGTAGGGCTGCAGGAGTTGCCTTTTAGGTTGGGGATGCAGACTGGGCTTGTGGGAGCGGGGGCGGGGGCTGGGTTGGGGTTTGAGATGGGGATGGCTGGAGGAGGGACGGGGAAGGAAAAGGATGGGGATGTACTACTGCATTTTCCGCCGGGGAATGTGGGAGGTGTTTCGGGGGAGGGAAATCACGGCCAAGGTGGTGGTGGTAAAGGGAAAGAAGATGGGAATGCGATGGATATTTTTGATGAGTTTCAAGATTTGGGAGAGGGGACGGGTGGCGGGGAAGATGGTGATTGGGGCATGTTGGATCCTACCGACACTTTTTACTCACTGTTGTATAATGATGGGGCCAACACTGACAATAATGGGGGAGGAGATGATAATTGTGGGAATATGTGGTCGGTGAATGATTTTACTGGGATGTGGGGTGGTCCTCGATAGAAATGGGCTTGTGTGATAGAATGGCTTGTATATCGGCGCGGGTGAGATTCTATTTCTTTGTTTCGTCATGGGCATGGCTTTGCGAAATCTATATGGATGGGCTTGGAATGTCATGGGACAGGACTTTGAACAAGGGATTGGCATGGGTTGAAAGATCTCACCTGATTGTATATTATGGGCATCGGATATGAGACAAGGCATTGGGATGGGATGGGTACATCGCTAGGCTAAGGCAGGACGGACATACAAGGGGTGCAAGAAAATCTCCAAGAAGGATTGTACGATACACGTACATTATCAGCAAGGTTGGGATAGGTTGGAAAACTTCCCTGCTCATTTAGATAGCATTCATCATCATGAGAGAAGAGCTCCTCGCTCTGCAAGTTTAACATCAAAGATTGTTTAGATTGATCTGCAATACCTACCAAGTTGTGCAATAAATTGACGATAGCAACGCAGCATATGCGGTATACAAAGGACATGCCCTCCAACGAAAAGGGGGTGGCAAATTCCAATATTTCACAAACAAACAAGTACACCATGATGCCACCCAACTCCAAAATCATTTCCAATCTATCTGTATACAAAAAAGGCCATGCATGTCATTATATCTATCGTTTTGATAATTAGGACGTATAAAAGCTAGGGTTGCCCCTAACTTGGGACGTCGGGGATCATTGGCAGCATAACAAGTCACCATTTTCCCCCGCCATCCCTCCTCTTGTCGTACACAGCTTTTTCACCTCATTAACACCGACACGCTGGGCCACCTTAGAAAGCAAAGATCTGGTCCTCGAGCTTGCTGACGGGTCTGGCCTTCTTGAAGCCAAGAGCCTCGGCAGTCTTCTTGAGGCCGCTGACCATGGGAGGGGGGCCGCAGAGAAGAAGCTTGACATCCTCGGCGGGCTTGGGGAGCCATTTCTGTATAAACCGTTAGCAATTGTTCTTTTTAAGAACGAGTAGAGAAAAAACCCACGGTGATCATGTCGCCGGTAACATAGCCAACACCGCCCTGCCAGTCCGCAGGGGGCTTGTCTAAAACATAGTGCACGCGGATGCCCTTGTCCTCCTTGGTGAGCGCGTCGAGGTCCTCCTTGAGCAGAATGTCCTCCTTGGTGACGTTGGCAAAGATGAGATCGACCTGGGTGGTGTCGCCAGCCTTGCGGCCGCGGACAATGGCGCGGATGACCTGGAGCATGGGGGTGATACCAGTACCGCCGGCGATCATGCCAAAGTGACGGACCATGTTGGGAGTGTAGACGAAAGCGCCCTTGGGGCCCTTGACGCGGATGGTCTGGCCAACGGCAAGACCGGCCATGTGCTTGGAGATGTTACCGGTAGGGTAGGACTTGATGAGGAGATCGAAGTAGCCGGGCTGGTGGTCACCAGAGACGGGGGTGTAGGAGCGGACGATTTCCTTGGTGGTGCCATCGGGCTGGGGGAGATGGGCGCCGATCGAGATGTGCTGGCCGATGGGGAGGCCGAGGATATCGGATGGGTTGGGGAGAGCGAAGCGGTAGCTACAGGGCGTTGGTTAGTTGGTGGCCGTTGATGCCGGCGGGGCAGGAAGTGGCTTACATGGCTACATTGTGGGAGATGATGGTCTTCTCCTTGAGCTCAAACTCCTGGAAGGCATCTGGCTTGAGGACCTTCTTGGGCTCTGCATGGACGTTAGCTAACGCTCCCTAGGAATGGCTAGAGTGTTCCAATGCGACATACGGGTCCGGATGAACTTGATGGCGCCGAGGGCAATGGCGACGAGCACGGCGTAGTGCAGGAACTCGCGCTTCAGAATGGCGGTGCCGAGCACGATGAGACCGGCCGGGATGTATATCCCGTCGACATACTTCTTCGCAAGCAGAGAGTCGGACATGTTGGGCGATTCGGCTGTGTCGATCTGTCTGGCCGTGGACGACAGAAGGCGAGGAGAGGATCTAGAGAGGTGACGCACGAGGTGAGTCCGTCCGCAACCGCCGAAAAAAAAAAAAGGATCAAGACGGGGAGCCGTCAACTGAAAAATGATTTCTCGAGCGTCGAGCGGAACGGGGGTGGGAGACTGAAAGTGGGCCGATTTGGCGCGGGCTGGACCGATTCTGCCCGGGGAGTGGCTTCTGAAAACCGGGGCCCCACCAAATCTACAGCGATGGTGCCGCCTGTGGTTCAACAATTCTGGTACCCCCCGGCTGGTTGACACCTTGTTGGCATCTTGGCAGCGTCGTCGCGTCTTGACGGGGCAGTGACAAAAAGTGACAGGCCAGCTATACTATCTGATAGTAGCGATAGCACCGAGTCCTCCGATGGGCGGACGCCATTGTTTAGGAAGGTGAAGCAATGCTTCGTCCGACGCACAACATCAAGGGTCTGCATCTCCTCAGACAACGCCTCTCAACACCCGGCCCGTCCTTGGCTCCCGCTCAGCGTGCCATTGTCGAACAAGCTTCAACTTCCTTCGCCAGACGATTTAGCGGTGGAACCTTGAAGAAGCCCCAGAGGCAACCCCACCATCGCGGCACAGGTGCAACAAGAGATTTACCGGGTAAACACATCCCAGCCATGGGCGAGAATACCGATACTCTGGCCCAGGTCGACGCTCCCTTTCCCCTGACAGAGGTCGACAAATGGGTGCTCTCACAGACCGACGAAGAGTTCAAATGCCATGACTGGGACGAGTTATGTGTGATCCTTCGTACGGCTTGCCCATACTGCTCATCTATTTGGTGCCCTGGAACTACTCATCTAACACATGCTCAGAGAACAACGATCTCCATCTTCTCAAGAGAAAGCCATCCGATCTTCGGCGGTACATCAAGTGGACTACCGAGACAAAAGCCGAGTATGGCAACATAACCAACTTTCTCATTACCCATCGGCTCCCCAAGGCCTGGGGCAAACCACCCTTCACTCCAGCTTCCAGTATCCCGTTTGAGAACCCATCCGACTACCGCGTTCTCATGAATGACTGGCCCTACGGCTTCGCTCCAGGCATATCTCACATCGTTGTCTGGACACGCACTCCCATTGCCACAGATGACACCGTCGGAGACATGACGCATCAAAGCAGGAAGATCGTGGCCGATTTCATCAAGAGATTCTTCGTAGACCGGCTCGGACCGGGAGGCGAGAAAAAGGTGATTTGGTTCAAGAATTGGGTGGCCCTTCAGAGTGTGCGGACAGTCGATCATGTCCACGTGTTGGTGAGGGATGTAGAGCCGCAGGTGCTGGAGGAGTGGTCAAGGGAGCTCGAATGCCACAAGGCATAAGTATATAATAGAAGTTTCGTCGAGTAGAATTAAGCTGCCGCCCGCCGTTGCTTGCGGTTGCCTACAGCAGGTGCACCGGCATCCGCGCTTCCACCTAGTTGAGCCATTTGCCTAGCAGCACCAAACATGCCATAGCCCTTGTAGAGCCCATAAGCGGGCACGATAGTCCATAGGAACCAAGCCCAGTTTCCGAAAAGAGCCACGAGAATGGCGGCGGCCCAAGTCACCCAGACCACGTCGAACATGTACTCGGTGAGTCCAGCAGCCGCAAGATCCTCTCCGGATGACTTGAGAGCCTTGGTAGAGGGGTCGTATGTCGGACGGCCCGACTTTTCCAAGATGAACTGACAGACAAAGCTGGGAAGCGAGAGGACGAACCAGGTCAGAAGGGACCGTGACCTGAAGATGAAGTTGAGCAGCAGGAAGAGGCCATTGACGATGAGTGAGCCGAGATGGAGGTTGTTGAGCGTTGCCACATTGGACTTGGCTCTATCTTTGCGTGCCTTTTGAGCCATGGTGAGATGCTGTGGTAGTCCAGGCTGAGTTGTCGAATTGGCGTGAGATGTCGTTGGCGGTCGACGGTTGAGGAAAGATGTTGAAGTGGGTTTAAGCTCGAGCTAATGCCATTCGTGGCCGATTGCAGGACCCCTGGATGGACCCACACAAAATGAAGTGGCTTGATTCTACACGAAAACTGCAATGAATATTCGAAGAAAAGCGTTCATTTACATTTCAAGACATATGTGGTCTTTTTGGGGAAATGTAAGAGACACACGGCAGCACTTTATGAGCGGTTAACGCTATGTAAGACCGCGCTCGTCGAAAGAAGCAGCTTCGACGTTGGAAATCACCATGAACGACTTTCAGGGACCTATGACGGCATCGTGTGGCTAGTTTGGCCCTTGCACGCGACCTCGAAGTACCAGAGCAAGAATCTTAGCCAACTATGCATTTTCATGAAATTTGCTAGGCATAATTATTGGAGACCAACGGCTATAGCCAATTGACTCTGTAGTATTTTTACTTGCTCACAGTCGATAATGAATATGCATGCGGCGTGGAGGGGCTGGGAATGTGCAGAAGACATTGACAGCGGTTATGTTGTGGCTGGGCACGGGTGGCTAGAGAGGAGAGAACCCACCGGAAAGGTTGGGTTGCCCGGCAGGTCCAACCGCTGACGGCGCGTAGCCAATGAAGGCTGGTTGCCGCGCCCACCACAACATCGCGAGACCCCCATTCACTTTCTCGTGGTGCTTCCCTCGAGTTCACAAGCACAGGCAGGGTTGAGAAGACCAGCTTGGGGCTGGATGTGCTGGATGACGACAAGCAGCTCTTCATCATTCGAGCCACCGCCTTCCCTTTACGTTTTTGGAAGCCATGCTCTCGGGGGTTCCGATAGAATTTGACGACAGTCCCAGGTTGCTACGTCTTGCGGGCCCGCCATTGTTGCCTTGTTTTTTTTCTATTGCTCTGCGTCGCCATCACTAACCACACTTCGACACCGCACGAAGCTGGCGACGCTCTTTGGCTCGACATCAGGTATTCGATTATCTGTCGCGATACTCTTAGGAGGCCAATAATCTTTTACTTAATCACAACAGCTGCATCGACCATCTCTTTCCCGACGCCGCCCTCCCTGCCTATCCATCAAAACACACCCCTCCAACGATTCTTTGTCGCCCACCCCTGGAAAACGTTTACGACCAGCCTCTCGTTTGACCACCCGATCAAGGCTGCTTCATTCCACCAAGGTGCATCGACGAGGAGCAACGTTGTTTCTTGCGATTCCATGGATCAACATAGCCGATAGCATCCCTCAATACTACCAGGTCGCATACCCCTATTCGGCGTCGCTGATCCTCACACGATGGCACCTAATAGCGCCACGGTCGCCGCATTGCTAAGGCAAACAGTTCACTATCATCTTGACAACTTTGCCTATGACAGCGCCATATTCTTCGCCGAACGCCTGCAGGCCTACGACCCACGCTCCTCCGAATCAGCCTATCTACTATCCCTCTGCCATTTTCGCCTTGGCGATTCCAGATCGGCCTATGAAATCAGCAAGCCACCAGGCTTTCGAGGTGTACACTTGGGATGTGCCTTTATATTTGCGCAGGCCTGTTTTGACCTGGAGAAATACAAGGATGGAATCACAGCTCTGGAGAAGGCGAGGGCACTGTGGGCTACTAAATGCAGCATCGGAAAACACAGCGCTTCATCAAGATCTCCCTATCCTGACGCCGCGGCGTGCAGCTGTCTTTTAGGAAAGCTATATCGAGCATTGGACGACAAGAAGAAAGCGGTACCATGCTTCGAGGAAGCGTTGAAAGCCAACCCTTTGATGTGGGATGCCTTTACCGCGCTTTGCGATATGGGGGTCAACGTCAGGATACCAAATGTTTTCAGGTTTAATGAGCCGTTTGCGCGCAACTTCGACTTAGAAAACAGCACAGCAAGCGAACCGAACGGCCCCGAGCCCCTCCAAAGGAAGGCTGGCATGCAATCAGCCAGCGAGAGTGATCCATTTGACGCCCCCCGTCCTGCAACGTACCATATGGACCCTTCCAGAAACGACTTATTTACCGAACCTGCCCCTAATGACTTGATGGCCAAGTTTGCTGCGGCGCACTCGAGGTACAATGGCAATCAAGGAAGCAGGAATGGATCGGACGGAATGGAAACCCCAACTGGCTCTGCGCCAGTTGGTGCTCCTGAGCCTCAGGTATCACGATTAGGACACCCGTCGGAACCACCACAGGCACCAAACCGTCGGACCCGTGGTGCCCAAGCAGTGGAACCTGCCATCTTCGAACCTCCACCAAGACTTGGTGGTTACCGTTTGGGTTCAAAGAGAAGAGAAAGAACCCAAGAACAAGCAGCAGATCCATCCACAGATAATTGGTCCAAACCTACCGCGATTTCATCAGTGACCGATAGAAAACGCACAGCATCGGGGCATCCAGTACAGCCACGTCCAGCCAATGGTGAGGAGCCACGGAGGAGTGCAAGATTGAATGTGCTGCCGAGACCACCTGCGTCGAGGGCGAACGCTGGTGCTACGGCTCTGGGGACGACGGCTACCCGAGAACTGAGGAAGGCTAGACCCCCTATTTCTAGGATAGGCCGCCCAGGGGCAGCCGTGGTTGGCAGAGTTGTTAGTGGCAATCGGAAGCCTATTGAGGAAAATGGAATGGATGTCGATCAGGCCGAAGCTCCGCGGTTTAAGGAACCGCCACCGATGATGCAGGCGCCACCGCCCAAGATGACGCTTGTTGAACCTGAGCCGGTCAAGATTGACGAAGCATTGAGATGGATTCTAGAGCTCTTGAAAAAGATGGCCACTGGATACCTCCTCTCATCACAATTCCGCTGCAAAGACGCGTTGGCGGCGTTTTTGTCGCTCCCTCGCAGCCACCAAGACACGCCATGGGTGTTGGCCCGGATGGGCAGGGCGCAATATGAGCAGGCAAATTATGCTGAAGCCGAAAAGCTATTCAGACGCCTCCGAATGCTAGCCCCTACTCGCCACGAGGACATGGAGGTATACTCAACAGTCCTCTGGCATCTCAGGAAGGAGACTGATCTATCGTTCCTGGCACACGAACTCGTCGACGCCGTATGGGATTCACCCTATGCCTGGTGCGCCTTGGGCAATGCGTGGTCCCTTGCTTGCGATCACGAGCAGGCGCTGCGTTGTTTCAAGCGTGCGATTCAGCTACATCCCAAATTCGCCTACGCGTACACACTCCAAGGACACGAGCACGTAGAGAATGAGGAATATGACAAGGCCCTTACGGCATATCGACAGGCTATTTCAGCCGACAAGCGGCATTACAATGCCTACTACGGAATCGGGAAGGTGTTTGAAAAGTTGGGCAATTGGGACAAGGCGCTGAGTCATTACAAGGCAGCTTTGGTTATCCACCCAGACCACGCTGTCTTGATTTGTTGCGTGGGAACTGTGCTGCAACGGCAGAAGCAGATCGGCCAGGCGCTTCCTTACTTCTCTCGGGCCGTCGAGCTGGCGCCACGGGCACCTGAAATCCGACACAAAAAAGCCCGGGCTCTCATGGCGACTGGTCAGTTCGAAGAAGCGCAGCAGGAGCTTTTGGTTCTGCGAGATCTTGCGCCGGACAAGGCGCAAGTACACTTTTTGCTTGGCAAACTGTCCAAGTTGCTCGGAGACAAGAAGTTGGCAGTGCGCCACTTCACCATTGCTCTGAGTCTAGATCCCAAGGTAAATTCTCTCCCAATCGTGCATTACTGAGAGCATGACACTGACAAATTTATTGCAGGCGAGTTCACAAATCAAACAGGAGATCGAGGGCCTGGAAGATGATGATTGCATAGAGGACTCGATGGTGCATTGAGTCTCACGAGTATTATGATGACGTTGGAACATGAAGTTATCCTGTCCTCCGAATCGAAGGAAATATTGATGGAGTATCCAGTCCACCTCGTGAGCGTGTGGAAGTCAACTGGAGCTCAGGGCAAGAGGAGTGAGTGTCTTCCCAAGGGTGGAGCGACTGTACAGGAGGCATCGGTTTTTTCTTTCTTCATCACAGCAGGTCGGCATTGTTTTGCATGGCAATGGCGTTTCTGGCGGGCACAAGGTGTGTATCACCCAGGGTCGGGCTGGGCCTTTGGTTTTTTGTATGAGTAGTTCAGCATGCATTGTCCGGCATGTATAGGATGGAGTTGGCGGACATTAACAACACAACAAGCAAGACGGAAGGGCGGACTGGGAAATGGGCTGTAGAAAGGGTAGGGTGTACAAAAATGGATCATAATACAGGCATTAGGTTGGCTGACCTGACTGCCAGCTTGAAGATGGCAACCAGCGTGTCCTTCTATCCGAGATCACTTCGTGATGTGACGCGCGAGTACGTTGGTACCTCAAAAGTGGAAGACTCGGTTGAGGAGTCTAGCCGGCTGATTTGACAAAGTGTTGCCTCGCAGAGATGGAGCTGATGGACACCCTGTGGAAAATACAAATATGCAGCAGGCACCCGTTTTCCAGACTTCCTCCCCTCTTTCTCTCTGTTCTTCATCAGTGTCGCGTTTTATGTTGGATCCGAAAAAGGAAATTTCAGATAATGGGGGGAGCACCCAACCCATGCACGGACCACCGCTGCATTGATTTTCTGGCTGATCTCGTTCTGATCCAAGGGGGAAAGAAGGGAAAGCACGGACCATTTTTTGGCTCCAAAACGCATTGGCCGCAACCAAGCGTACCCAACGGCAACAAAAAGTTGGAATCACAGCGCGCATTTTTCTGGCAGCGATTGCGCCGCCAATTCACGGCTGGGTTTTGCACATCAAAAGTGGGCGATTTTTTCCCTTTACCCAAAAAATCTGGCCACACACCCCCCTGTCTCCCAACCTGAAAAAGGTTTAGTGCCCTTTTTTTGTGTCTGCTGCGCAAAGTGAATCAGTGATTGTGAGGTGCTCCCGTGTGTGGTTCCCCGCCTGCGGCCTTGGAAGTTACCTGCTGTATTTATTTCCCAACTCTCCCTCTCTCTCACTTTTGCCAACTTCTCACTTTACTGCTTCATCCATCAATCGCTGTTAGTATCGTCGATTTACTTATCGTCGATTTCTTCATCAACAAGTATCCATCTCAACTACTTTTAAACAAACCTTCATCAAGATGACTGGCCGTAAGTTACATCCGCGATTTCGTTTTCGGTTTTAGTTTGATGGTGATTATCCGTCGCCGTCGTCGCTGCTGCAAGTAGTTGGTGGTGGTGGTGGTGGTGGTGAGTGGTGATGCGGTCGGCTTGGTGGTTTGAGGTGGGGTAATCGACGCGTCTTCTGTTCCATGCAACGCGTCGATTACCACCACGACCGCCTTCCAATACCACCAGGCCTTCTCATCACTGTCATCATCGTCGTCGACGACTTCATCATAACCATCATCGCCATTGTCATCGCCATCGTTCATCATCCATCATGTCACTAACAATCAACAGGTGGAAAGGGTGGCAAGGGTCTCGGCAAGGGCGGTGCCAAGCGTCACAGAAAGATTCTTCGTGACAACATTCAGGGCATCACCAAGCCCGCTATCCGCCGTCTTGCTCGTCGTGGTGGTGTCAAGCGTATTTCTGCTAGTATGTTCCTTCTCTTCCACACTTCTCCCATCACCCATACTGACCAGTTATCCCAGTGATCTACGAGGAGACCCGTGGCGTCCTCAAGTCCTTCCTCGAGGGTGTCATCCGTGACGCCGTCACCTACACCGAGCACGCCAAGCGTAAGACCGTCACCTCTCTCGACGTTGTCTACGCCCTCAAGCGCCAAGGCCGCACTCTCTACGGTTTCGGTGGTTAAACACCTCCGCCGATTACCTATTGATAATCAAAGCGTGTTTTCTCTTTATTCGCGGTCGGTTTTTTCACAACATATTTGGCATGATGGACACACAACCAGATCAGGGATGGTGGTTATAAGCTCTGTGTTTTTTGTTCAGGCTGGCGTTTATGGAATACTCGGGAGGGAGGGGGGAAACATTCATGGCGATGAATGATTTGCAATACCAGGCAGAAGAACGAATGAACATAATACCCTACTTTTGTGTTTAGAGCTGAAATGTGATGTGATGTGATGATATTATGGTGTTTTTGGGTATCTAACAACCCTGTCCTCTTCCAACAACGAACGTGTGTGATCATTCGCATCTTGAGGGTATCTGACTGTCCTCTTCTACCGACGCGTGATCCTCACTGTCTAAAGATACTTCCTCCCCGCCGCCGCAACCCTCTGCCTAAAAACCGGACTCCTAATCTCCATATTCGGCGCCTTGTAAAACGGGCTCATGACCGCCTTTACATAATTCTCGTACACCTCCCCCATAAAATTCTTGATGGCCTCCTCCGTCTGGGGAGACGTAGGATTCGCCCCGACAGAAGTAGAGTTCACCCTCGACGAGGCGGCCGCCTGCGCCGTGTTGGCCTCCCCGTTGGCGGCGGGGACAGAAGTGGTGGGCTGGTGAAGTAGCAGAAATTTGACGTTGGAGGCGGTGACGAAGGCGGAGATGTAGTTTTGGAAGAACTTGTCGATTACTTTTAGGTAGAGGCCTGGCTGGGTCCACTGGAGCTCCTCGACGATATCGAGGGAGGAGTGGAGGATGAACTGGTTGAGGTGGCGGGCTTGGTCAGTGAAGCGGGGGTGGCCGTCGCCGCCGGATTTGGAGGTGCCGAATTCGTGTTCGAAGAGGGGGGTGTCGAGGGGGGAGAGGATGGCGAAGTAGTAGGACATCTTTTCGGGCTCTGTCTAGTAGGAGGTATCGGGGGATAGAGGGGAGTGGTTGCGCCGGGATCGTTCGCCGAGTGGGGGTTTGGTATGTTGATTTCGTGTGGGTGTGTTCAATCGGAATCGATAGTCTTCATCATCGGCCGACCAGGGACTGGGTATCAGTCAAGCGTATTGTAGAGTCTTGGATGTTGGAGATAGCTTCAGCATTTCATCGATAAGCCAGACAGGACAGCTCCAGAAGGTCACCCATCCCAGGCGCTAACGCTGCAAGGCGGCAGCTGGGAGTGGGTCGCGGGGTGCCCCACAAATCAATCAACGGGGCGTTCGGCGCCAGTGATTGGTCTGCCGCCGGCGAGCCACGATTTTTTGGAAAAGAGGCCCGCCGCCGACAAAGTCCCGAGCGGTTTGAACGTCCGAGTCTCTCCAACCCCCCTTCCCCCCCTTCCCCCTCCCCAAACCCCAGCAGACAAACGGTCAACATGTTTGGGGCCTTCAGAGCGACGAATTCCCTGAGCGGGGGCCTTCTATGGTAATACAGAACTATCCACCGAGAAATATGTCACGAGCAACGGGCTGACGCAAAAACAGGAAGATCCCATGGCGCCTCTCCCCCACGCAAAAGTACCGCCAACGACAGAGGCTAAAGGCCGTCGATAATGTCGTCGAGACACTGAGTACGGCACTGGCGAAGAACGGCGAGACGGTCAAATCGTTGGAGCGGTGGAAGGCCGAGATGCCTACCGAGGCTGAGATGCTGGCGAAGGACAAGTACACCATTTTCGACCGGAAAGAGAAGAGATACCGCAAGGGCATTCACAGTACGTGGGATTTATACAGGATTTGGGTAAGGCTGGTATTGGCGGCTAACATGGACTCTAGAACTCCCCAAGTGGACTCGCGTGTCGCAAAGACTCAACCCACCTGGTTTCTAAACGAGAGACGATGGGCGTAGGCTTGGGCATGTATATCCTGTGTATTATACCGAATGAAATCCAAGGCGTTTATGATGGGATTTGATAGAACAAAATCGATATTCTAAACTACATTTGATGTTTAATCACAAGGTCCAGACAGGAGCCCCGGCTCCGTGGGTGATTGATCAGGATTCACATCAGCTATACAGCCTTTTAATAGTCGGCCAATGCAGGCCTGGAAGTAACACATTATGTCTGTCGTACGTGGAAAATTATTCTTTGATGTTTCCAGGGTATCAAGTTCCGATCAGTTGGCCAGCGCAACCAGTCAACAATCTTAGCCCACCTATCTCAGCCGTCCGTCATCAACAAAGTCCCTGCCTTCACGCTCCCGCGCAACAGCGCGGCCGAGGCCACCGCGACCTTCATCGTAATCTTCGCGGTACTCGTCACGCACCTGTCCTCCCGACTTTCCGCGGCCATACTGTCGGCCCTCCTCGAAACCAGGATCCAGATCCGTTCTAATGATACGTTCGTCCAGCTTGGTTCCTCCAATATACTTCATACAATCCAGCGCATCCTGATGTGTGTAGTACTCAACAAAGCAGAACCCACACGGCGTCTTGTTGAATCTGTCGAGCCCCATGACCAATCGCTTGATTTCGCCACATTTGCTGAAAAGCTCGTACACTTGCTCCTCGGTGGTGAAGAAGGACCTAAACAAGTCAGCCTTGTAGACCTCGGGGAGGTTCGCGTCGAGAGAGGGGGGACTTGCAGGTTGCCCACATAAAGAGTGGTGGCATTCTTCAACGGGTCGTCGTCCTCCCGGTTCTCGGGGTGCATGCCTGCTGTGTCGTCATCGCCATCACGTTGGTCCTTGTCGAATCGTCTTCGCTTGTGCTGTACAGTAGTTGCAGTGGTTAGATGCCATGTCTTTGCGAAAGTCGAAGCTAAAGTCAGACGAGGGAAACTCACTCTGGCGTTGTTAAAGTAGGCGCTTGGGCGGTCAAGACGGTCTACTGTGGCGCGTACTCCTCTCATCTTGATGGGTATATTTTTCGTGATGAATGTTTGTTGAAAGTTGAACCGTTGCCTCAGCCCGTCGCATCTCTCAGCGACTTTCAATTCTAGGTGGGCCCCTGCGGCAGCGCACCGGACAGGGGTGGGTCCAGCGATAGCATTGCCAAGACACCTGTGCCTGCCACAAAATCGAAAGCTAGCGAGCTGGCCGGGCGACGCCAGAGGAACGCGCTAAGAGAACCAGCAGCTCCTTTGAAGAGCTTCCATTTCCAGCCATCTCGAACAAATCAGCCCTGCTTCTTTTTTTGATGTATACTTTGGGCACTGTCAACTGTTTGATCACATCACACCCTGACGCATCTTGCCAGTCCTCACTCTTTCCGCGATATCGATTTCGATTTGACGACAGTTTGGACAAAGCAAAACCTTGCAATCGCAACACTACCACGCCCTGCGCTGGCAGCGAACATGCCCAGAGTCAAAAGCTTCGCGCCCAGTTGGCTGAATGAGCCCAGCCCAGGCCATAAGCTCTTTGAGCCCTCCAGCGACGAAACGAAAACCTCTTCTTTGGCATATAACAAGAAACCGAAGCCAGGCCCCCGGAGAGCTATTGCGCATCGAGGAACTGAAGTTTTTGTGGCTGTGGGGAAGCAGATAAGATGGGGAGATTTGGTTGACCTGAAGGAATCTTGGGAGACCAAGCAGGCGCGTACAGGTGGTGTTCGCTTCAAGAAGGAACCAAACGACTTTGAGGTCTACGATGAGGAGGCTGCCAACGGAAATTCTGGTCCAGAGGGGTACAGGGTAAGCAGTCATGCCGGTCCTGGCGTCGTCAGTGTAGATCTGTTGCTAATCATCTGTCGCATAGATCATCAAAACACCCGTTGCCGAAGACATTCGCCAGCTGGTCATGTCCCCAAACAACGACTTTCTCGCCGTCTTGACGTCTCACACTGTTCACATTTGCATTCTTCCCGACTCGACCCATCTCAACGCCCGCGATTCGACTCCTTTCAAGCCCAAGTTTTATACGCTCGGGCCTACTACTCACGTCACTTCTCGATCGGCCGTCGTCTCGGCAATCTGGCATCCGTTGGGTGTTAATGGCACAGCGTTGGTCACTGTTACCGAGGATGCTGTCGTGCGGATCTGGGAGTTGTCAGCCACTGACCGCTGGAGCTTTGACGCCGCCACCTTGGCTGTCGACCTCAAAAGGCTGGCAGATGGAACCTGTGTGGATCAGGACTTTAGTGCCTCTGTATCAGCGACGAACAAGGCGTTCTCGCCTGATTCTTTTGACATGGAAGTCGCGGCAGCATGCTTCCCAGCTAGAAACTCCGGTGGCTGGTCGCCAATGACTCTGTGGATTGCTATGACGGGAGGCGACGTGTACGCCCTGTGCCCTCTTCTTCCCAAGCGTTGGGCTCCGCCTCCAACACTTATTCCTTCCCTGTCAGTATCGATTGTCTCCAGAGTCGCAACTACGGAGGATAGCCCAGATGCCACATATGAGGATCGTCTTTTGGCCCAGCAGCAGCTGCAGTGGATGTCTGATCTGGACAATCAAGAGCCAAAGGTTGTGGAAGCTCCCGGTGGAAATGGCGAGGTGGAAGTTTACAGCCGGCCAGCTCGTCCGGGAATTGTTCCAAAATTACAGGGGCCTTTCGACTTTGACCTAAACCCCGAGGACGAGCAGGACGATGAGGTTGAACTAAAAGACATCTACGTCGTTGGAGAGAAGCCAAATATGTCGGATCTGATGATGGGAGAAGATGAGGAGCTGCTCATGGATGAAGAGGGGGAGAATGGGCTGTCACTCTCCGTCGTTTGTCTGCTGTCTACCAGTGGCCAGGTCAAAATCTGTCTGGCAGCCGAAGGGGTGGAAGCTGAGTGGTTGCCCTCAAAAGTTAAGAGCAAGCTGAGGCCATCTTCTGCGACCCCCAGAACACAAAGCCTGCTCACTTTTCAGACATTCGACACTGTCAAGCCTGCAGAACTTACGCCCGACAGTTGGCCCATGTTTAGCGAGGATGCCACTTCCAAGTATTCCTTTTACGTGACCAACCCTGCCGGCATCACTCTTGTCAACCTGGAACCTTGGGTTTCACGCCTCGAAAGTGAGCTCTCGGGCGAGTCGGAAGCTGGCGCAGATTTTCGCATTGATGTGTTGGTTCAGAGTCATAGCTCAGAGCGGGAGCGAGTGTTCACTCAGCCTCGAGGGCTTAATGTGCTTTCAGCGCCCGTTGTTATTCGCGACCAAGACATTGGTCACCTTCTGCTCTCATCCACTCATAATCAGCCCATCGCCATCTTTTTCGACACGCCAGAGCTTGAGCTCGTGCATGTTGCAAGAGACTCGCCGATTGTCCATGAACAATTGGAAATTCCTGAGCCAGAAGTGGTGTGGCACCCCCGGCCTGTTTTCCATCCCTCGGATGTGCTGGTTAGCAACAAAAACGCCGTGTCGGCGTGGGTTGATCTTCTCAAGACGGGTCGGAGAAGACCGTTGCTTCAGCAGGAGATCAGGTTGTCCATGGCGACGCTTGAAGTGTTCACGGAGGGTCACAAGGTAGCTAGCAACGAGGTATTTGAGATCCAGAACGCGGTAGCGGAACTGTTCAGGAAGTGCGAAGCGCTTCAGTTTGAACTCAGAGACCAGCTGATCAAGGCAGGGGAGGTCAAGAAGAGAATTGATACGATCACGGGCGATGACCTAGGAGAGGAAGACGACGATCCTATTTCGATCAACGAGCTCACCAGGTCACGCATTGATCAAGCGCAGAGACGCCAGGAGGAATTGGCCAGCAGGATGGAAAGGATCAAGAAGAAGCTCGGCCGCGCCACGACTCGCGACCTGAGCGACAAGGAGAAGGCTTGGGTGGAGGAGGTGAAGGGCTTTGAGAATAGCATCTTTGGATCCGAAGTCGATACCTCGCCCGTTGACTCCAAGACCAGACAGCCCTGGAAGCGGTTCGAAGAGATTAAGGAGCTCAGCGACTCGCTTCTGGCGCAGGCCGAGCGGCTACAACGGAAACAGGGAGAGGCGTCTGAAGACGGGCCCGCCTCGCCGGCGCCTGGCGTGAGGATCCCGGCGGATATCCGCAAGGCGAAGATGGCACAAGTCATGAGCTTGTTGGATAGGGAGTCGATGATGGTAGATGCCGTGAAGGATCGGCTTGAGAGATTGACGGTTGGGTGAAGGGCTTATGCAGGCAAAAAAAAAACGTGCTGTTAGATGATACTAGGTAGCCTAATACAACAATCAATTGTTACGCCAAGGGGTGACAGGGCACCATCCCCGGCATCGTGAAGGGCAATAGGCTTCCGAATCCTTCGGTACAAGCATAAAAGGTCACGTATATGCTCAAGCAGCCCTACAATGCCGGGAAGGACGGATCTTGACATTTTGCTCGGCATCAAAAACTGAAGCTGAGGTGCGACGATCGTGAACGATTGGACGGGAATTGTCATGATGTGGAGGCTGATGCGGGTGTTCCTGGTTGGTGGCTTGCTTTCCAATTGGACTTGAGGCATGGATAATTATGTCCAATTGTATCATACTGTAAGTCAATCCCAAGAATTTGGAATTATACAGACTGTGTTGACTCTTGGCTTGGATGGTCAGAATGAGGCTTGGGGGGCAGATCGATATCACTCACTCTCCGGCGAGCTCGGACACCGCTCTTCGGCATCTTATCGGTCTCTTCACCGCCGGTCAACGCCTGCATCTGCCACAGCGGTTAGGGCTGTAAATCACAGAGCAGATATGGATGTGATGGAACGCCTCGAACGAATTTCTCAATGGAACACAAATTTCACATTGTCTTCGCAGTCCGGGTCCACCAAGGTACACAGCATCTCAGTCAGATGTGATATGATCAAGCCGATCGCCAAAAGGTGCGGACCGTGGTTTGTGTCACACACACAGAGCATAAAACGGCTTCATCTTTGCCATCGACATGGCAACACAATAACAATGTCTGCGTCCGTGGCCTTGGATTGATGGTTGAAATACAACAAAGCAATGGTACCCGGCCGGACACACAACGTCAAGTGACCACCCATTCCGGCTTCGTGCGAGACAAGAACGGTGTCTAGCCGATGGGTACGCTCGTAGTACCTAAGGTATGCCGGCTGCTCATCTTGGTATTTCTCCTCTTTCCCTCATCCACTCTTTTGCCGGGTGACTGAGCCGCTCAACGACTTCTATATTGACGGCATTGGCATGCAGTGTATCTGCTCACCGCGTGGCTGTTATGTTCTTATCCCGGGGCATCCGTATAGTTTGGTACGCTTCGGAAACCCCCAGTTTTCTGTCCTGTCACCTACATATGCATCACCCGGGCATGCAGAGTCCGCCTCGTTTTCCACTCGTCCTCGAGAGTCCAGAAACACGGCTCTGTTTCTGTCACCCCCCCTCTCCATTCCCGAAGGGCCTCATGCCTTGTCACGGGTGGCCCCTCTTGAGGAAGCACAAACGTTGCCGGTGTGAGACGTTGAGCTTTCTACAAACAGGTATAAGTATGTAGCCCATCCCTACCTTCGTCCAGTCTTTCTTTCTGGACTTTGAGACTTCAGTCATATCATCACCAGCTCGTCTTCCCGGGGTTGGATTACCCAATGCTAGTACCCTCTTATTACTTTGACTCTGCCCAGAAAACACCTACCCGGCACCATCTCAGCTCGAGCATGGCTCCCATGGCTCCTCCGCCAGCATTTGACTTGCGTTCTCAGGTTATTGGTACGTTTACTCACCGCTATATGTCCTACATCGAAGCCAAGCTGTCCCTGCAGGTTTGCCAGTCTCAGCCACTAATATGGTCTCCTCCCCAGAAAACTGCAAGTTCTTCAGTCGTCAGGATGCGGACATCTCGTTGGTCACGGCACTGGAACCTCTGGGCAAGTTCAAGGTCCTGGTCCTGAGAGCCGAGCAGGGCGAGCGGGAGGTCCTCATGTCCGAACACGCACCTTCTCTCCAAGAGGCCATCCACGGCCTTCACGTCAAGTCTGCCGCGGCTGTGCAGAACTACATATCTACCAATGGATACGTCTTTGCCACCAGCCTCAAGAAGAAGCGGAGCCTCAAGCCCTCGAGTGACGACAGCGAGGACGGAAGCGACAGCGACACTGCCTCTGTTTCTTCGACTGTGACGGTTGACCAGTCCCCTTCCACCACCTACAAGGAGGAGTCCTTCTCAGACAATGAGACCGTCTCCGTCACCTCGACTGGTCTGCTCAAGAAGTGCGCCAGGGGTAAACCAGCCAGGATTCCCAACCCATACACCCAAGCAGCCCCCAAATCTCAACCCGCCCGCCGCTCTCGCTCCCGTTCCCGGTCCCCCGCCCGATCTCGCTCCCGCTCAAGGTCATCTGATGAATCCTCCGAAAACGAGCTCGACTCGGACGTGCCAACGGTTGTCCCCCTCGTCAACCGCCGCCCCCCTTTCTTCAACGGCAATGGGTTCTCCCAACGTGTGCGCTGCGTCCCGCCGCGCGGGTTCCAACCCATGATGGCTCCTCCCCCTCCCCCTCCCCCCCCAGGACCACCCAACCCCCAAGCAGGGCCGCCGTTGGGCTGGGTGATGGGACACCCCCATTCTTACATCACACCACCCCCCTCTGCGGTCCCTACCACCAAACCTAACGCCCCTCCCCGCCCCAATGGTACCAATTCCACACCTCATCGACCTAGCGGTCCGCCCCAGCACGACATCCTCCTGCACATCCACTGGCGTCACCACGGCGAGCAACGCACCCTCGAGCAAGCCCCCTTCTCCGTTCGTTCGCTCCAGGACACAGCCATCGCCTACGTCAGACGCTCTCCGGCGTCGTTCTCCAACGTGACAACGGCGGATAAATCCCCTGCTCGCCTCTGGCATTTACGGGCAACGGTTGTCAGCGTCCAGGTTGATGGGGAGGACTACGATTTGAGCAACTACCCCGGGGATGACCTGACACGGTTTATCTCTGCGTTGGGGCCGAAGGGGGTGGTGAGGTTCGAGGTTGAGGTTGTGTCGATGGGGGGTGAGGGTAACCAGGGACAACAGCAGGGGCAGGGGCAGGGGGGCAATTTGCCCGGGATTAGGGCTGTGATGGGGGGTGGGAAGAATGGGAATGGGAACGGGGGGATGAATATGTGTTCTTGGCCTATGCCGATGGGGATGGGGATGCCGATGCCGATGCCGGGGGGGATGCCGGTGATGCATATGGGTGCTGCTGCTCCGGCGCCTCCTCCCCCTCCGCCGCCGCCGCCGAGTGCGGGGACTGGGCAGAGGGAGGAGTAGAGTAGGGCTGGGGATCATAGGATGTTATGATTGGGGGGAGGGGTGGGCGGATTGGGGAGTGGTTGTCTAGGGCGGACAGGGCACAGCAGGACGGTAAGGCTACGGCCGAGATGTGGGCTGCTGCAGGACGGGAGGACAAATGTCATGATATGCAGGTAAGGAACCGGGCGTTTCTACTGTTGTTTTCTCTCTTGGGGTTTTTCCTATGATGGTTTGGTCCTCGTGTCATGGTCATATGATGACCGTGTCATCGGCGCATGATACTAAACAAAAACGCACTGGGAAAAAAAAAAACATGTATCTCTCCTTGGTTTAAGTGAGCGTCTTACTTAGTTTCTGTGGGGTTTTCTGGCTTATCAACAACACGTTTTCTTTCTTGGTCTGTGTTTCTTTTTGGGGCATGGGGTTACGGTACGGTATAGGGTACGGTACGTTTGGGGGGGCAGGTTAAAAGGACCATGGTAAGGAAGGAAAAAGGAAGCACTCCGAGATGTTTGCTACCACGTTTAATTTTCATTACTGTCTGTCTGGTGGTCATGACTGGAATTGTTACGAAACGCAACCACAACGAAACGCAGCTGTAGGTACCTAATGTTATCACACTGATGGAACAAACCTTCAGTAACCAGACTATCTGCTTCCCGCCCTATCTCCATGTGTTGGATATCATTAGCTCTTCCGGTCCCGTCATCTTGAGACGATCTACACACACCAATGCAAGGCAAATCATCACCACAAATCATGCCCATATCCGCCTCTCGGCCGGGTACTCACTCCGCCCTACCTCCTACATCTCAGCCAATGTTTCGATCTTGGATGCTGTGTCAAAGTGACACAACAACGGGGTCTCTGCTGCAGAAGAACAAGTTCGTCTCTCTCTGCGGGGGTAGTACTACATGATAAGTTTACAGCATATTCAGGCGTGGCAACATGAGATATAAAGTGCTTCTAGAATAAAAATGTGAAGTGGCATGATTTGTAAGTGTTGTACTGCAGGTGCTTTTTGAGAGAAAACACACCTACCTAGTCGCATACGGCTAATGTGTTGTGCTTACCTTACTTGCAGATGGTATGTTGATGGTCACGGTGACAGGCAGGATGCCGTGCGAGTACCGGTCAGTAGTGTAGATTTAATCTAGTTGGTAGATCTGCGGGAGTGAAAGAAGTGAGGTTGAAATCTGGTTTGGTGTTTTAGTTTGGTTTTACATGACAACACTACCAACAAAATGATGAGACCTGTCCTGGTGGTTCGTCTTTGTCGAAGAACTAGGAGTTTCAAGGAGTCAAAGGGGATGGTACATTCCTCCCATCTCTTCCACGGAGAAGTTATTCCGGGTTTGTTTCTCCGTGGAAACACCCAACCCGTCCCATCCATATATCGCGCAGATCAAAGGTATACAGGGCGAGACTCGAGGTAACCTCAAGCTTCCACCTCCACCTACCACAAAAGTCACGATATCTTCCTAAAATAATTGCCTGCCAGCAAAGCCTCACTCTGTTCACCTATGGGCGTAGCTAGTGCAAGCTAGCCCGCCCTTCCGCCGATCAGGCTTGATTTTGCCACCACTGTGATACCCTTCCGTCGTGACCTCGCAGAAGAAGACGCATATGACACAGTACTATCTCTTAAACATGGTCCTCAATCAAGTCCTGTGATTGAGGACTTTGCAAAAGTGCACATTCAGGGCGCACAGAAACCGTGTCTTGGCCAAAGGCTTTAACCCAGCTGCGGATCACGTCGGCGAAGTGAGGGGATTCACAGAACTGGCGGTCTGGGTGTATTAGACCTATCATGCTTCGAGTTCATCACTCCCTCTATCAAATCCTATCAAGACGAAGCAGAGCGGCATCACCACACCGCCCCTATGCCGCCCTTTGTCACGAGGACACTAAAACGCCAAGACGTCGTGATGGCT
Source organism: Podospora pseudopauciseta (assembly GCF_035222475.1). Classification (NCBI taxonomy): domain Eukaryota; kingdom Fungi; phylum Ascomycota; class Sordariomycetes; order Sordariales; family Podosporaceae; genus Podospora; species Podospora pseudopauciseta. The sequence continues at coordinate 276,825 of NW_026946667.1, forward strand.
TCAACTTTCTCCCTACCAAGAAAACCAACAGCAAGGTACCCACCCACATTTCTTCCCGTCCTAATAACATGACTTAGCTTGTCTACCGTCCCCCGAGAATACACTGCCGCCAACCAAGTGAGACACTCCTCGCCCTGCTACTACTACAACTAAATGTCCCGTCTGTAAATTTATTACCTGCTTTCTTCAACAACCCAGCCGATAAAATTCGGGCAGCCAATATGCATGTTTAGGGGCGCCCACTCCCGACTGCACCCACACTCCTCGAACCCATACTCATCAGAGGTTCCAGGCGCCCATACGAACAATCCCTTTTTGGGAGACAGCGTTACCCGATGATCTGACCCTGTTTCTGCACGGTATCTTTCCCTTACACCACGCCCCTTTTATCTCTTCCTCCCAGTTTCTAGACGTTAATGTCATCCAAAAAAAGAAAGAAACCATGATTGCCCCTGCGTCCCCAGGTCGTCCAATGGTTTCCATGTTTGGCACCACCAACCACTTACACCAATTAGATGCATCATTCATCACTTACACCATATATCGGGCACTTCACACCAGTTAGACCTTTCACTTACACCATTCTTCCACCTTTACCCGCACCACCAACAACAGTACTTCCCACCATCACATCACCACAGATCTAACACAGCACAAAACCAATGTGCTCAATAGCCGTTATCCGATCTACGTAAAAATCTTCCCCTTCCATCACGCCCATGATTGTAACCCCATTCCCGGATTCTCCCACATAGCAGCCTCCCCAAAACCGGCAAGAATCTGCAAGATTTCAAGGCTGACGGCAGCCTCGCGGGATGATCATCACACCCTAAACCAACGACTATCGTCTGAGCACGTCGTAGTAAAAAAAGAAAAAAAAAGAATGGAGACTGCAAACTACTGGGAATATGGGGCCTGAAAAAAACAGTGAAGAGTATTCTTCAAAAGTGCCTTACCTAGTCAGTAAGCCTTCGAAAATGGCTGACCATGACCACCAATGTTATACGGCAACTCTATGAAATTGAGTTCCCTCTTCGGCGTTTCTCTCACCTTGATAAGAAAACATCCTTCCTACATTTGAACAAGGGGACAAAATCTTCAGTATAACCAGCATATCTTCACAGAGTCGGCGTCAACATCCCTTCTTCTCATTCATTAACACCAACTACCCATCACACCAATCTATATCCACAGCCCCCATCCCCTTTAACAACCTTTAAACCCCCATCTCCCAACACCGAAAAAACTATGGGAATCTTGCCACGTATGACCGCCAAACTTTCCAACTCTTCAAATACATCACGCCCCCCTTTCCCCAGCTCTACAATCAAACAGTCATCATCCCTTTTATATGAAAATAAAAAACGCCGTCCAAGATATGCTGGCTGTGCTGCTTCCTCGCTTTTTGTTTGTAAAAATATGTGTCTTTGTATGACCGCCTCCCCCCACCCAACACCAGAAACCATCTTGTAAAAAAGAGAAAAAAAAACCACGCTCCTATTAACACCACCCCCCTGCACTCCCTCACCAACCTGTCTTGTCCTTGTCCTTACTCTACCTCGCCCGCTCAGTAGATTCCCTGTGTTCTATATTGAAAGGTATCATAACTATTTTGCACCTTTCGTGTCAGTGTATTATGGACGATGTAAGGGTGGCAGAAAAACTCACAGCCTTGTGTAATAACTCCCCAACGACTTCCCAATCAAATCCGTCTCAACAAACTGCTCCGCCTCATCCGCGCTCAGCTGCAGCTGAAACCTCTGCCTCAATGCCGCCGTGACCTGCGTGACGCCCGCTCCATAACAAGGCATCTTGCTCTCCCGCCCCATCATGCTGACCAGGTCGATGATATTATCCGCTGATCGTCGAAGAGCTATTGCCCACATGTTAACATCACCTATTGTCACGATATCCCAATAGAAAACTCACCCTGAAAAGCCTGCTTGCAAAGCTTCTTAAAATCCTCATAATCAGGCGACCCAACACCCCCCAGCACATCCACATACTCATACGTAAACTTGAACGGCGCCGCCTCAAACCCAACCGACCCCGGCGAGTTCGACAGCATGAACCCAAAGTCGATGTGAATAATGTGCCCCTCGTTGTCAATCAGCACGTTCCCGTTGTGCCTGTCCTTGAGCTGGAGCACATAAGAAATAACGCTGTACGCCGCCAGCGATCTCTTGAAAGCGTCCACGCCAGCCTTGTACCCCTCGCTGTCAGGCTTGCCAAACACTTTCACGAAATGGTCCTTGAGCGTGGCGATCCTCCTCCTTGGGTTCTGCCCCGACTCGATCGACGCCATCGTCAGGCTGCGCTTGATGGAGTGAAGGGATACGCCGTTGGCAATCGTCTCGATCAAGCCAGATGATTCTCCCGTCACCAGGATCCGCATGAGCTTCACCCACACCGGCACCCCAGCATCCACCCAGATCTTGTGGCAGACTCGAATCAACTGGCACGCAAACGCCTCCTGCCTTAAGTCAGAGCCTGTCTTGATAATGACGCTCATAAGGTCCCAGTTCTTCATCCATCCGTACGGCGAAGACTTGCGGATCCGCTCCTTCTTCACCTCCCACGCCTCTCCAAAGACCGCCGCGCTGGGATCGTCACGGTCACCCTTGCGCTGAAGACCACCCGTCTTGATGTCATTTTCCATCCTGTCAATACCGGCATTGGCGTTGATATTTGCTGGTTCAGGGCCGGCACTGCCTTCGTTTTCCATGTCTGTTGTTCCATTGGCGTTATGATTGCTGGCCGCAGCAGCGGAGCCCACCTCGCTCTTGGCTATGATGGTGTCAAACGTTGGTCCATGGCCGTCATCCAGATCAAAGCTCTGCTCCTCCAGACTCTGCATGCTTGCAATGATCTTGGCGCGGATGGCCGCTACTTCTTGTTTTGGACGCTTCCCGCTGGTTGCGTCCAGCTGGGCCAGCATCTGAGACGCCGTTCGCATATGAATAGCCAGTGCCGAAAAGTCAGGCTGATCGACAGAGTTGTTTCGCGGGTTGCTGATAGTCAAAGTACGGCTTCTAGCCGGAGGACTAGGTGACCCAGAGATACTAGTGTGGATAGAGTGTCGAGGCGTTGTCTTGTTGTCTACAGCCCCAGAAACAGCGATATTTGGGTTGCCAACCCGGAGCGATTGAGTTCTTGGCAATGGCGGTACAGGGCCAAATAGATCGTCGTCTGAGGGCTTGAGCATAGGCGAAGCCCCCAGATCTCCAGAAGCTGGCTCGAAAACGCTATCCACCACTGGCTCGGCCGGTGGTGTCCGGGAAACGGCAGGTATGCTAGGGGCATCAGATAAATCGAATATTCTTTTCCTCGTCCCCTGCTCGGCCAGTAGAGTCGTAAGCAGCCTCTGGTTATCCTGGGTGTCAGGATCAAAGGTAAAATCGTCCCTCAGAATTTCCACCATGAGTAGATACGGCACTTTTTCAGCACTGTTAAGAACTGTTGCCTCGGCCGGGTTCAACCGGACTATTCTGTGGTGGCGGCTTTTCGATGGTGAGCCGTCTACTAGAGTAGGCGGGCACAACACTGGGATATCGACCTCGGCAGGCAAGTCCCTGGCGATCAAGGCAAGCTCGGCGCGCAGAGCACTCAGACGAGCCGGCTTAGGCACAATCACCAAGCGGTTCGAGATATCCTCCAATGCTGTCAGGAAAGCTGTCTGGCAGCGAAAGTAGTTTTGTCTCAAGAGCCGTATTTTTTGCTCATTGGTCATCTCAGCTTGGTTCAGCATGGTCTTGACGCTGTGCGAATGTTTCCTAGACATGTCGTGCGGCCGTAGGCCAGCTGTCAGGGGAGTGGTGGGTCTGGTAACGATACGAGGTCGAGAATCAGGTAGCGGTAAGGATGCCGAGCTGATGCGTGCTTCAAGGCTGAGATTTTCCAGACTTTCGACTGGAGCAGGCCGGCTTGGTTCTGGCAATGGTACCTCCGCTACGCTCCCAGACGTACCGGGTCTTGACGGTTTGGTCCTGTGTTTTTTGGGCGAGTTGTTCTGGGAAGTGGGCTGAACCTTGACGTCTGGGGCGCTTGCTATGCGACTCTCCTTTGCGCGTTTGGACCTGCTACTCCCGGCCGTCACAGTATGTGCTCTAGCAGGCACATTCTTATTCTGAGTCTGAGGAGCAGCGGCGACTGGCTCGGCGATGCTTTCGATAACAGGGCGTGGTCTTCTCGCTTGCGCAACAGCAAGGGGTCCCGCCCAGCCAGGCAACATGGGCAAAGCAATGCTCGCCAACACGAAGCTCCCCAAGACAGTCACCGGCAGTGCATTTTCCACAATCTTTTCCTGTCTCCTAACGTCTGATACCCCAAACACTATGTGTTGCACCTTGTTGTAGACTCGGCGGCAAGTACTGAAAGCCTCGGTTTGAGGATTCGACGAGAGGTCATGGAGGTAAGTTTGAAACAACCAAAAGGTCTAGCCACGATGGTCAGTATACCGAGGTTTGCGGTGCATATGCTGAACCAAAGAAACGAACCAGGAGCGCTGCTGTCACCGACTCCTCGCATAGGTCCAGGAGGAATTCCTCCAGAGCCATGGACTCATTGTCGACGCTTATAATAAGATGGCACAGTTGCGGCAGGAAGAACTCGATGTCCTCGTAGGGAAATTGGCGAAGCTTGTTGCACAGCACATAGTGAATGCCTATGTGGTCGGCATATCGTCTGCAGAGGTGGGAGGCAAGCGGTCAGCGGTCCGTGACTTTTTTGTATTTGTAACAGCTGTCCTGTCCTATGCGCTGGACGCTAGGAGTAACATACGAGAGGTACGACACCGAGAGGAAAGGATTCTGGTTAAAGACATCGCTCTCGAGGAACCGCTGAAGCAAGTCCCAAGACATTGGTTGAGTGGTGTGCGTGTGGTAGGTAAGGATGTTTGCGAAGGACCGGTTCACGCGTTTACGGCGCGGGGGACGAACAGCGGGCAGCGGGCAGCGGGCCTGGCACTCGGGCAACACGGGGAAACGGGGCGGCGGCGGGCACTCGGTTCGGTGGCAGAGGACGAGACGAGATCAGACGGCGGGGAGACAGCATGCTCTGCTCTCGCTCAGTTAGAGTCGGGGTTTGACGTCACGTTGGGATAGAGGTATCAGTTGTAGCATGGCTGCCACACAAAAGAATAGGTAGCTAACTTGGCAAAAGATGGAGATGTCGGTGATGTCGAAGCTTTCCGACACGACGCTGAGGACAACCGATCCAAAAGCTCCATTTGGCCAATTCCAGGGGCTCCAGGGAGCTGCCCCACCTGCCGACGCTCCGGCTCGGCATTTTCCCTGCACCTTCTTTATACGGAGGCTCAACCTTCCCGATGAAGACGGGAGTCGAAAACATATAAAGGCTTTCCCGGCCGTTCTAAAACTATAAAACCGGGAGCATGGTTTCTATGAAATTTTCTTCTCATTTAGTCTGGTTACTGCCTCCCTGAACACATCCACTATCGACAACCCCAACCCTAACTTTCAATACTCTGTCTCTTACAACAATCTATCTACGTCTACGTCACTGCTTCTCAAGGGGTGGGATCCATGGCTCGGCCTCTGCCGTATTCAACATTAACAGTTATTTACAATCATCCTTATATACAACAAATACGTCAATGTATCACCACACCGACTGCCTCCTCGGACGTTGCCATTGGCCTTGTCTTTTTCTCTTCTTTTTTGGTCTGACTCTCTGTAATAACTGTTAGCTCATGTTCACTTCTCAAGCAGTCCAGCCTCAAGCAACTCACCTTGTACTTCACTCTCTCGCTACCATCAGGCATCTGGACAATCTCATGCTGGATATGGTATCCAAACGCGGGCAGCACCTTTGCCCAAATCAGCCAGTATGCCGTCCCGATCGCCAACAGACTCGTACCCAACGTGGGTACAACGTAGTACGGCAATCTCTCCGTCGTAAACACCTGGTTCGGAATGAACGTCGCCGCCTGCACAAACAGCAACGACACCGTCCAGAAAATCGTCAACAAGGGCGAGCTCCGGAAGGTAGTCCTCTGCTCCGCCCACCGCTCCGAGGGCGTAAAGTTCAGGTACACCAGCCCAACAGCAAGAAGGATCTTGATCCAGTTCGAGCTGTACACGAAGACGTTGGTGACAAAGGTGTACACGTCTGACGTCTGCGAGGCAAGGATGAAGACTGTTGTCACAATCCAGTGGAGAAAGATGGCACCGGATGGAGCATTGAACGGCCAATCACTCGCCCAGAACCGTGACCATGGCAAGACACCCTCCTTGGCCAACTCCTGCTTCACACGAGGCATGGCGAACGACTGGGCAAACACGTTGCCCAACGAGGAAAACCCGATAAACAACGGCAAAACCCTCTGAACGAAGACGCTCTTCCCCCAGACGTTCTCGAAAAACTGAGCAGCAACTACCACTCTCGAATTGGCCATCTGATCTTTCGTCATGGCAGAAAACTGATTCAACCGTGTTAGTCCCCCTTTTTGATACAAAACAAACCAACAGGGAAATACTCACATAAGCAATATTCGCCAACACATACAACACCGTAACGATACTAATCGCAATGGGCGCCGCTCTCCTCAACGTGGTCGGTGCATTCCTCACCTCGGTCAACACATAGTTTGCATTCTCCCACCCTCCATACGAGTATAGCACCTGCAACAGGCCCAACGCATACCCCGCCGCTGTCTGCGCCATTGGCGGACCAGTATCCAGCGTCCTCGCATTCGCAGTTTCCATTTCCGGGCCATTGAAACTCGAAAAGTTACTCGGCTCCGGCCTCGGACTGGCCGTCTTTCCCGCCAATGCCGCAAAACCAGTGCAGACTAACAGACTCAGCAACACTAACTTGAAGGCCCCCAACCCGTTGCTGAGCCAGATACCCCATCTCGGGGCAAAAGCGTGGATGAGACAGACGACCGTGATGGCTGCAACGGCGATGCCTCGGGTGAGCCATTGGCGCTCGTCTTCGGGGTCGTTGATGTTGGGCTGGAGCTGCTGGCTTCGGAGGTATTCCTCATTGCCGCTGCTGCCTTTGGCGGCGCGGAGAAGGTAGGAGCTGAAGGAGATCGAGTTAGCGGTGGAGATGGCGAAGAAGACGAACTGCACGGCGAAGATGCAGGTTGCCAAGTATCTTGGCCGTTGGTAGACGCGCTCGAGGTAGACTTTTTCGCCGCCGGAGCGGGGGAGGGCGGTGCCGTATTCTAGGTAGACGAAGAGGCTGGGTTATAGAGGGTTAGTATTTGACTGCTGAGAGGAGAGGTAAGTGAGCTTTAGTGGTGTTTGATCATACCCGCTATAAAACATGTCAGTCATCGTCACAAAAAGGGGGGGATCTATAAGAGGGCAGGCAGTACACACCAAAAAGTCATAATACCCCCCAGCACCCAAAACAGCAACGTCATGCCCACGCTGTTGATACTGAGAATGATACTACTTGGCGTGCTGAAGATGCCGGCGCCCACCACCCGGTTGATGATTAGGAAAGCGGTCGACCATGTCCCTAGCTTGCGTTCTTCTGGGTAAACGAAGTCGTGGTAATCATCGGAGGAATTGTCGTCGTTGGGACCACCGCGACTGCCGCCGTGGCCGTTTCCACCGGGGGAGGAGAGGCCATTGCTGTAGATTGTGCCGCGGTAGGTGTCTAATTCGAGACCGTTGGGGGATTGGGAGCCGTCGATTCGGTCTTTGGAGGTGATGGGCTGGGTGAAGATCTCTGGTTCTTGCATTGTGGTTGGACTGGCTGAATTCCTCACCACACACCGAGTGGTGATGTGGAAGGGAAAGGGGCTGAGCTGAGCCGAGCTGCTGGGGGATTAAGATTGGTGATAAGATTGGGGTGCGAATAGTGCTCGGTGAACGAGTTGATATATTCGGTAGCCTGCCTGGCCTCTCACTCACTCCCACGTAGGGTGAGTGGTGATGAGGCTGGGTGGTTTAGTGGTTGGAAATGTGGGTTGGGTGAATCTGCCTGTGTGGTGGTGCTGTGTAGATATGAGCTGGGATCTGGGTCAAGTACACCGTGAGACAAGTGGGCTGAGACAGGTTGTGTCTATCGGCGCTTGTTTCTTTCTGCCTAGATCGCTAACAAAACTGACGTCAAGTTGCTGGTGTAGTTCGATCCGTCTCTTCTCAATCGAGTCCTCGGTCAAGCAACGAGCCTCACTTTCAACATCCTCTGGCTGTGCTGTGGTGTGTGTGCCGGGTATCCGTACCCGCATTCAGTGGCGCGTCCTTCTTGCCCCGTCCTGCAGCAACAAAAGTACAAGATGAGATAAGTCTTCAGTTCTTCAAATGGCGGTATCCAAAATGGAAATTATCTTGTCAAAATTCGCTGACAAGGCAGATTTTGTAACATTGAAAAGAAAGACAGGTCGTTGAAAGCGAAAATGAAAATATAGGGGAGAGAGAGAGAGAAGGCGAATTGATTGATGAGAGGTTCAGCTAGACTAAACCCAGCTCCCTGGTCATGCTCGAAATCCAGCCAAGCCAAGCCTTCCCGCCTGGGCTGCGCTCCTCTTGTCGGTTTTTTATCACTATTATCATGCTTTTGGGTTGGGTTGGTTGCAGCAGAGGGGACCGCCAGCGAGACGCAGCCAATGATGGACCCTTGTCGACAGTTTTTGGATTCTTACCTCTTGGGTGCTTGATGCGACGCTGGCCTTCCCACGAGATGCATGACTTTTTGGGAGTTTGTGGAAATGGAACCCAGAGGTTTGGGCCGTGCCGTGCTGGTGATCTGACAGGAGTGTGGAATTTGACCTTGATTGCGGTGATAAGGTGAGTTTTGGAATTTGATGTTTTGTCAATGAGTGAGTGTGAATGGATTTCATTCAAAACTCCCAGGTGTAATTACAGCCGCTGCTAGACCCCTACTGAAACATCCCAACGGCGTCCAAGCACGCTCGGGTCATCTCTCCCCGCCTCTCATCTCAGCTCCAGCCTTATCTTCAACTTGCTCCTTTTTTCAAAATATATTATCTTCAGTGTACATATAAAAATCCCATGTCTCATGAAACAATCCATTCTTCCATCCCGGAAAATCAGTACCATTATTTGTGCCCCTCCACGCCACCATGCCATCTCAAAACTCACCTCACCTCGACAGGGCCACCACATGGCTCGCTTAACATTTTCTTATTATTCGTCCCCTCCTCCCCAGCTGTTCAGATTGATCGGCGCGCGCCTCCTCGCGGTGGTGCTCCTCGCCCATAGTGGGGCCGCAGGAAAGAACCAGTAACCAGGAACCCAACAACGCTGGTGGCCTGAGACAAAACTCATATCATCAAGCACAAGCACGTAGACGAAATTCATGAAATTCTGGATTTGGGCCAGGATCATGATTGACCAGAACTGCTGGTCAAAGAAGTTCCAGGCTGTGGAACGTCTGGTTATTGAAGAGGAAAGAAACACTTTGCTACCGTCGGGCGGGCAGGCGGGGCGCTCCCGGGCGGGACACTCGCCCGTAATCAGCCAGTTCAAAATCTGGGGAAGAACCCTTGCCCCGCTTTTCTCCTCTCACAGGCTTTTCGGCTGGTGTTGGTTTTGTTGACCGAGGAGTTTGAAATACTGCAGAACACCGCCTCATCTTGTGGAAGTCGGTAACTGAGTTTGGTAAAGCTTTGATCTATCGTTCAGGTTTTGTGTAGGATTTCTTGACTTAGGTTTGGATATTTCCTGGAGTGCTGGGACGGAAAAGGCTGTGCCGCTTTTGCCTTTGACGGTGATTTTCGTCGGGGGTTGTTGATGGGTAGGAGTTTTCGTCCCATGTGCAAAGATATTAGCAGGATCGCTATTGTTATTGCTCCTGTAAGCTGTTCCCATCGTTCGACTTGCTTCGGCTTGTACCCGAACGTTCACACAGACATTGCTCCCGCCTGTAGTTATATACTTGAATCTTAGATCTCATAGGTAAATTGCAAAAAATGGTATAGTATGTTATGGTATCGTACCCCAACCTGACCTTATGAACCCCCGTCCCATCTGTCCCTATACAAGATAAGAAAAAATCCATCGCTTTCTCTCGTCCAATGTACATATACCATCCCCTTGAATAGGCCGACTCTGTTCATAATATATGACGTTTCACATGATGTATGTTCCTTCCGTCTCTCTGCTGCTTTGTACCTCACCGTGTTCATATACCCCCCCACGCTCGGACGATTTGTTGCCCCAAATCACATCACCAGAACAACTCCCTGGCTTGTCGCCCGTGTAAACCACCCGTGCTCGTCATCTCTTCTTGTATTTGTTCTAATCGCTGGCGTTCTCGTCGCCGTTGGTGAAGGACTTCTTTCCATTTTTGGACAAAGTTGTCTTGACCTGCGTGCTCTCTTGTTAGTATTCGTCGCCAAAAAGTGAGAAGGGACAAGAGACGTACTTGGCGAGTTCTCAAACTCAATCTCAAAAGTCTTGTACAAATCGTACTTTTCCACGTCTTCCTCCCCTTGTTGACCATGGATGTCTAATCCAGCAGGCTCGGAACCTATGCCTTTTTCCATATGTGCTGTTTATTGTCAACTTCATTGCCTTGCATTTCCAGACGAAAGAGGATAGGCATACCTTTCACCCCCGGCCACCGTGACACCCTCCTTGTAAACGGCCCCGGCCCCTTTCTTGGTTTCAACTTCACAATCGTCTGCCCTTCCAGCTTAATATCCAAATCATCGGTGACTAATTCCCCAATCAGTCAGCACAACCACCCCAAATTTCGTCCGAGCACAAACAGCAAACTTACTAAACAAAGTGATGTACTCCCCCGAACGTCCCAAATAAACCATCAGCCTTGAACTGCTGGCTACCAATCTCTCCCTCAACGGTCCACTTAACGCCGTCCCAGCTGTTACAAAACTAGCCACTTCTGCTGATGGCCCCCCGCCACCTCTCCTTCCACCTTCGTTACTCTCGTGCCAGATCTGCAGCCTAACCCCAGAGTACTTCTCTATCTCCCTCGACCCGCTTTTGTTTAGCGTGACCAACTTAACACTTTGGATATCAAGCACCACCTTCTGACTTGTCAGGCGAGCCTGAAAGTCGAATAACGCCGCCGGTTTGTCAAACTGATATATCCCGCTTGGTCTTCCTGTTCCTGCCTGCGAAGAAGATGACATATACCCGCTTCCCGGGCCCTGTTCTGATTCCCTATCGCGGATGTAGACCACGTTTGGGAGTCGTTGATCATAGGCATATGCTGGGACGAGTTGGGCATTGATGGATTTCACTGTTGGTTCTTAGTCAGTATCTTCCGTCTGAACTACTGCCGGAAGAGGGGGGCACAAACTCCAATATGTTTCTGACTCTTTTGGCGCTTTACAGTGGAACCGAAGGTCGTTGGTCAAGTTATTTCTAAAGACCTTCAAGACGCCCTCCTGCCATATTGGGTTGGTGAGAGAATGGGCGGATCTGACCGGGCTGTTTCCACTTTATTAGCTTACTGGACACCTCATGTTTCGTTTGGCGGTTGGAGAAGCATACCCATCAAACACCAGGTCCTCCCCTGGCAGCACATTGTCCCTCCCCGTGCTCCCCCCATCGCTCGACATCATCGACGGGGCCATTCCAGGGGTTCCCGCTACATCGGTAGTGCTCTGCATCGGGTGCATCACCACCACCGGCGTCAAGGTGTCATATTCCCCTCCCCCGCCATATTCCTGCGTTGGTGTTGCCCCAAAACTAGCGTAACTCGGCTGTCTTGCCACAACAGACGGTGATGCTACGTAATCCGATGTAGGCACATGGTGATACAGCGGCGGGTAGTGATGGTGTCCTCGAATCCCTGGTCCGTTGTAAAACTCCTTCTCTACTTCTGAGGGCGATGGCGTCGGGGGTGATAGAGGGTCTGATATCCTTCGTGGATGCGGGTGAGACTGGTTGTAATATTGGTGGAGATAGTTCGAGTTGGAGGACGAGTAGGAAGATGACGTAGGCAGTGTTGCCAGAGTTGGTGAGAGTGATGACGCTGATGGGCTGCTCGATACTATTGGTATTGACTCCCCTAGGAGTGATGGTAGGCCAGTCGTCGTCGGCGGCAGTTGACGGGAGGCGTTGACTGCTTGTTGCGTATAGCCGACGTAATCGGGGCTGGTCCAGCGTGTCTGATGTGGGTTCCCACTCCCAGACGACACGGATGACATGCGAGCATGGTGGGCATGTTGGCTTGAAGGCTCCAGGTACTGCTGTGGTGACGACGGTGGGTGCTGCTGTGTTTGCGATATGGAACCCCTGGGTGAAGCCGTTGTACTTCGCGGGGTTGCCGGCGCCACTCCAGGGACGCCCATGTAGGGATCCGTCAAGGCTTCGGCCGCTTGCACCCCGCCATCTGACTGTCCGTACAAAGGGTTGACCCCAAAATGGTTGCTGCCGACGCTGAGCTGGGCCATCATCGTGCTGGCTTCATGAATCGGGCTCTGGGGCGGTGGTGGTTGTGGTTGTGGTGGTGGTGGGTTATGCCTTCGAGGGGAGGAATGCGAATGCGAGTTGGCATTCGACGGCGACCTCCCCCATGTCGCAAATGTCTTAAAGGAGAGTGAGCTCGAAAGAGAACTGGCAACCGGCGGCGCGCGGCTTGCTATCGGCGGCGTCCTCGCAGTCGGAGCGGCTTGATAACTTGGGGGACTGGCAGGCGGAGGTGGTGTAAAAGGGGCCGAAGCGGAAGCAGACGCTGGGCTGGGGAGTTGTCCTGGTGCGGGATCGGGAAGCTCTTCTAACCGGTAGCGGCGGCCGTTTGGTGCAATGATGATGTTGCGATCAACAAACTGTAGGGTTGCGTCGATGGCCGCGCGATCAAAACCGCTGTTGAAGAGGTCCGAGAAAGGCGTTGTAGCCTCGTTGTCCACGGGGGGAAGAAGGCTGGGGGCCGCTGTGTTACGGCCCTGGGCTGGCATCATGGACGTGGATGACGCCGCGCAAGCCCCATTCGTTCTACCTGCCCTTCAACCTGCCATGGCCGTGTCGCTAGGACTGTTGTAAGACGGCGGTGATCGACACGTCGCATATGTGTTGTGCCTCTTCAGGTGTCGGTTTCTGCTCAGCCAACACGGCAGCGGTAGCGGGCATAGGCACTGCTAGCCGGCAACGGTCAAAAGCGCACTAAGATAAGAAGAGACAGGGACAAGCGAAGCAGCTTTGGGGAAGACAGGGGCAGTGACGGGGAAGTGGGAGGGAAGGCAAAGGAAACGCGCGCGGGGGCGGGCATGGCCAACCCTCTTGGAAAGCGAAAAGCCGAGAAATTTCACTGGGTGCTCATGCCGATGGATGCTGCTTCCTCTCAGCTCAGCTCCATGCACCGGTCAAGTTGGAGGTGACGAGATGCTGCAACCAGGCAGCGCCACCCGTCTTTATTGGGCATTGGGCAAACACAACCTCACAGTGTTGCTTTGTTAGCACCAAGCAGCAAAGTGTCGGGGACCAGGGGTCAAAAAGTGGTCTCGGTAAGGCTGAATGCCCACCTGTCGATCCGGCTCACGAGGACGGGCTTCCCGTTGTCACCTACCTATCGGCATCAGTCATGGTAGGTGTTGTAGTTACAGGCATAGTTGCGAGCACATAGTTGCAAAGTGTAGGGGGGTTCCACTAGGGGCAGACTCCGGTTATCGGGAATGGCCGTAGTGTAGCAGATGCGGCCTAATGTCTAGCCGTTTGCATTTTTGAAGGTTAGGTGGGCGACTGGTACCCATTGTGAAATCTAGAAGGGTCCAACCCGGCACGTACTGAGGCGCCCTATCTGCAAGAGTGCCGAACCCACATACGAATGAGTTGGACGAAATGGTAGGTAGTGGTGTGCTGCGTTATCTTGGACCCGACGCCCCGGCTTATCCCGTTGCCCATCAGTAACAAGCCAGAGCAGTTCTCCGTCTCTGCCGCAGACCGACATCTCCGGTCATCACCCACGATACTCGGTACAAAACACAATGCTTGCTTCATATAAACACAGAATCTAACGCGTCCCCAGTGCCATGCTCGTGTAGCCTCAACTGGCATTGCCAGGTCAGAATACTCCGCTCCATCCCATGAAAACAAGTGCCATCCATCTCTTTCAGACCGAGATCCTCTTTGATGCTAAAGCACAAACACCGGTATATCAATGCTCCTCTGAGAAATAGCAATAGTTTGCTCCCGCTTGTCCCAAACACGCCGCCCATCCCTGGTCCATTTCCCCGTAACGCCTGCTTTCCCGTCCTTGGTTTGCAACCAGTCATTATAAGTCTTGTATCGCCGATTCAAGACCGTGAGCTCAGGCTACCTTCTTCCTCCTGCCAGCTCTCTTCTTCTTCTCGGGTGCCTCGTCCTCGCTTTCCGTCTCGGCTGCGCTCTTGGATTTGCTAGGACCTCCCTTTTTCTCTTCTGTCGTCTCAACCCTACTAACGATTTCTCTCAGAAAGTCCCATTGCTCGTCCGCCTCGACGACTTGCTTCAGCATTTGTGCTGATACTCGCTTCGAGTTCTTCTCCCGGGCTAGATCCGCGCTCTTAGTCACCATTTGCACCATAAAAAGCTCCAAAGCTTTCCCCACCGCGATAGGCGTCTGCTGTGCCACCTTGCCTACTTCTTCGTCAGCCTGCATGATGCGCTTGATCCGCGCTGTTGGGAACTTTGTCTTGACTGGGGAGGGCTCGATGGTGGGAGGTGGGGGTCGGGCAGCTGCCCCACGTTTGGGAGGCATCGTGCTTGCGGGGTTGCCGGAGTTGATGTTGTTGCTGTTGTGGTTCGCGTCGTGAGATCCCGGTGGGCTGACTGTGCCGTCTAGACCGTGGGGAAAGCCAGCAGGTTGAGTTGTGAACGCGCCGGACGTGTAATGCTGCGCGTGAAGTGGTGTCTGTTGCTGCTGTTGCTGATGAATCGGCTTTTGTGGACGGTACTGATAATTGTCTGCGCCGTACCACGATCGGTTTTGGTATGATTGCGGCGAAGGAGCTGTGTAACTGGACGCCGAAGCGGGTTGCGACGCGGGAACAGCAGACTGGGGGATATAAGTTGAGTAGGTCTGCGACTGCGGTGGGTATGCGGCTCCGCTAAAGCTGGTGTTTAGGGGCGGCTGATTGGTGATGTCGCTGAGGTTCTTGGATGGTCGTACGGTTTGCGCCAAGGCCTGAGGCGGTGTCGCGAGCTGTGGTTGCTGATGTGGCGATTGTGGTTGTGGTTGTGGTTGATGAAGTTGGTAATGGTGAGAGCTTTGGTTTGCTGCTGGCTGGCCTGAAAAATATGTACTTGAAGGCGGAAGCTTGTGTGGCCGTTGCGGAGAAAACTGTGACGGGGGTTGTGATTGTGATAACGGCGGCCAGTGCTGGGTTTGTGCTTGTTCCGCTGGCGGAGTGGGGCCCGATGAATAGAAGGAAGAGAGATCCGGACTCCGGGGAGCATAAGTGTCCTCGCCAGACATTGTAGTAGGTAATGACAATAGAAAAATGTCTACCGGATGCCAGTGACTTGCGACACAATTTATGATAGGCCTGAGGCTGCCGCCCTTGCTGAGAATGGCGTCTCTTGGAATCGCTTCCGTGGACCGAGACAAGCTGGGTTTAGTGGGGTGGTAGGAGGTGGGATGCTACAAGTATTTGGGTTAATCGCTGTTCGAACAGGCCCGAGCTGTGGAAGCTGTGGCTGGACAAAGAGAGCTTCCCGTGCAGGGCGGGGCAATGGAGGGGTAGGATGGCGGGGCTAATGCAAGCTGTGCCTGCGTGAGGTGGACAGGTTGGAGACTTTTTTTATGTTGCATGCAGAGAATACCATGTGTCTGCCTTCAACAAGGCAGAAGCGGCCCAGGTTGACAGCTGGTGATATACTATAGGCAGGTATATGCTGGGGGTTGAACCAGATGAAGGAAGGTACAAGAAGAACGGAGCTAGCCCGTAGCTGACTTACATGAACTTGGAGGAGAGGTCCGGAATGAAATATGAATCCCCTCGGGTCGACTTCAGATCAGGCTCTACCGCCGAGCCAGGCCGTCCTTGGAGGGGGGATCACCAGCGCGTTTATATGCATCCTGTCGCGCTTTCACGCCGCTTCTGCCCCACGGTCAGCAAATCACCAGGCGTGAGCTCTAACCCTATTAGGCTTAGCCCAAGCACAGCCCCAAGTCCATTTTTCCAAACATGCAGATCTTCGGTTTGCCCTGCATCACCGCTTGAGAATCTGCCATGCTCCCCTGGATCGTCGATCATGGGAGCCTCTGTTTCTGAGCGAGTTGCTGCTGTGGTCCGTCAGGAAGAAGAAGTCTTGCCATATATTCTTCTGAAACGAGGTGAGCCCTCTTTGCTCGACATGCCAGGTGCTCGACGACATCAGCGACTACCTTTCGGGTTTATCCAGCCACTCACTCATCCCACCTTGCGTCCAACAACAAGGTAGGTTTCAGGTCCAGGTGGGGCAGGTATCAGAACGGCGTTTCTGAATTCGTTTTCATTTCTCGGTTGACGTCTCTTTGATGCTCCGTCCAACTTTTGACTCAAACGGCCAGTTGCCATTACGACGCCAGCTTCTTGAATGGTTAGTTATCTCTCCTCACCTTGTTCACACCTAGTCCCGGCGTTCATGATGACCATCAATGAGCAAACACAATAGCCAAAGACGTTGAACGGGGCATCGAAGAAACCGAGTCTCTGGCTCTGGGGTCATCGCTGCTCAAGTCCATGATGGCCCAAAATAACTTGATCTAATCTGACAGAACGTCCGCTCTAGCAACTGTTACAGCAACTGCTGCCTCCTCAAGGAATACACTGTCTAATCTCCTTGCTTATAGTTCTCAGTCCACCAAGTCGCTCATTTACATTGCTCGAAAGGAATAATGAGGCAACGGGCCAGGCGTGAATGCCGCCGACAGCAGCTTCGCTCTTGACAACGACCGTCTCCTGCACGGTACCGATGAAGTCTTCGATTTCCGAGGCAAACACCTCCTCGGTGCCATACGTTATATAAATCCCCTTTGACGGGGAAGACCGCTTCCACAAACTCATGTCTTTGCAGCACCCCGGCGATACCAACGGCTCTTTCTCTGGCATTTTCCCGCCTGCAAACTGCATTCCGTACTGATGCAGTTGTTTCACGTCAAGATAGTCGCTGACGGTATTCCGGTGCCGTGTGGAAACGAGCGTCACCCACGGCGAAATGAGGACGGCCAAGGCAGGCACCGGGAGTCGACGCCCATACCCGATGCCGTTTGCCTCTTGGCTACCTAGATGCAGCAGCAAACTGAGGATCAGAGTCGCACCTGCAGAATCACCACTGACACAGACGAGTGAGGGATCTTGCACCACCTTCAGCACATGCTCGTAGCCCCGTACAGCCTCGTTGAGCTGGGTTGGAAATGCAGCGTCTGGCACTAGTGTGTACTCCAACGCAAATATGGCCGGGTTACTGTAGCCCAGAGCCTCCAGCTCCGATAACCAGGTCAGGAGAAATTCAAGATAGAAGTACGACGACCCCATCGAAAATCCACCACCTAACGACATCAGTATGGTGTATCATCGACGAGTTTCACCATCATTGGGCCCTTACCATGAGCGTAGAATAGCACAAAGTCGGGCTTCTCTTCCGGATTTTTGATCAGCCAGATGCCATGGAAGGACTCCTTCTTCACAGTCAGCCAGCCGTACAGGTAACCTAGCATCTAGCCCGCAAGCTACTAACCTCGCGATGTTCCCTCCACGGAACAGGACACCTAAAATAGCCATGTCGCAACAGCCGGAACTGCATAAACGGAAGCGCAACCTCCTTGGAGAAGAAGACCCTACCGATTTTTGCAGGGACATGTTCGAATGCGTACCGGACACAGCGAATCACAAAATCCTCAAACGATGAGGCCTTCTGGACGAACAGAGACTGATTTTCAGGAGGTAAAAAGTATCTTTCTCTCATAAGCCCAACAGGTAGCTTCACCGCTTGTTCTATTCAGCAAATTACCTTGAAGTGAGAATTCGGCCAACTTACAAAAGAACGGCAGTGCTTGAAGCACGCACCAGACTGTCTCGAAGAATCCAACGTGCCATATCAGCTGGGGAGCCAAGAACATGCAGAAGACCAAGCAGTCTAAATATGATACTGGTCCGAGGAGCAGCATCAAATCATGGCTTTCTGGACCGCGCGCCATGTTTTATGGGGATCTTGCTCAGGGGTTCGCTGCATTCCGGAAGGTCTGGTAGACAGTGAACTGAGTGGCACTCCCCTGTCGAGCAACCCCGCAGCGGTGACGTCGGAGGTGAATAGTCCGCAGCATCCACTGCTTGGCGACGGTTGAACGTTGAAGAGGTTTCGTATGGTAGTGGCGTGTAGTTTGTTGAGAGGGCATTGAAGCTCACGAGAGTTATCAAGTTGGTTTAGTTTTCCAGCCAGTCATAATGGACGCATTCGTATAGAAAACAAGCCACCATCACTGCGTTACCACAGCTCAATAGTTCCGTACCTGCATATGGCTTATCACCGACCAGCGGTATGAAAGAGGAACCATTTTAGTTTCTACCCATTCACCCAACCTTACTACGTATTCTTCGCAACTTTCAGAATCTCCTCCTCCATCTTCTCAAAAGCTCCCAACACATTCCCATACTTTTCAAACACCCCCTTTTTGTAACCCTCATCCACCCTCTGAATCGCCCCCTCCTCCTTCCACCTCTTCCCAATCAACTCATCAAACGCCTCCCCATCCCCCCTCTCAAACGCCCAAACAGCCTTATACGCACCCCCCAACGCGCACGCATTCCCCCCGACATCCAACTTGTAAACCCCATCCGCTCCCCCCAGCACATCCCCCAGCACCCGCGTAATAGCAGGGTTCAAACTCCCCCCTCCAACCAAATAAACCCTCCCTGGCTGCGCCGGCAACCCCTCCCTCGGCGCCGTCACCAACTTCTGACTCCTCAACCTCATGCTCAAAGCCTGACTCTCAATAATCGCCCTCGCGTCCGTCTCCTTGGCCCAGGGCTCCTTCACCTCCTCCAACCCCTCCCCCGAGTTGGCGTCACATGTATACCTCCACGTACCAGCCTTGATGTTCGGTACAATCTCGGGCAGGTAAAAGTACAACCCCAGCTTTGCCCTATCCCCCTCCTTTCGCACATCCAACGGCGCTGTCTCGAGCGCGTGCTTGTTAAAGTTCTCCCAGACATCTCCAGACTCAGAACTAGGTAGTACGTCACGCACTTTTTCTCTAGCCAAACCCCCATTCTTGTAGCACAACATAAACATGTACTGCCCCGGCGTGGTCGGGTGATTAAAAAAGTGATAGCTCGGATCCGGCTTGTAAACCGGCGTGCTCATCAAGAATGTCGTGCTAGTCCCCAGACTGACAATCGCATCCAGCGGCCTCAACGGCAAGGCCAGAATCGTGGCGGGGTTGTCACCCGTAAAAGGGGCCACCCCGCAGTCGGGGGAGAAGTTGTACTTGTTTACGAAATAAGAGGACACATTGCCCATGCTGCCGCCGCCGTCTTGTCTTACCTCGCCGAGTTTAGCTCTGAGGTCATCGGGCGAGCCACCCGAGGCGAGGTCGAGAAGGGGGGATGACCAGTTGTTGGAGGGGATGTCCCAGAGGTTCATCCCGCAGACGTCGGAGATGTCCATGGGCGCGATGGAGCCGAGGAAGAGGGAGGCGAGGAAGGAGGAGACGAGGGAGATGCGGGAGGTGGAGGTGTACATTTGGGGGAGCTTGTGGCGGAGGCGCATGATTTGGGTGCCGGTGAAGCGCTGTTTACATATATCACCATTAGTTAGATGTAAGAAAAAGGGATTGGAGGGGGTGAACAAACATGATGCGCCGCGCTCCCCGTGGCCTGAGCCAACCTCTCTGCCGTCCCCATTGTCTCCTCAAACTTGTCGCACTCATGCTGGGTGCTGTGATCTTGCCAGTTGGGGGCGAAGGGGTGTGAGAAGGCTCCCGCGAGTTGGTCAACGAGGGACTTGTCCGCGGTTAAACCGCCGAGGAGCTGCTCGGCTTCATGGTTCCAGTAGACGCTACCGTGTTGTTGGCAGGAGCCGCTGATGCCCTTGATGCAGTTCAGGGGTGTGTTTTGCTCTTGAAGACGCTGGAGGACAAGGTCGAGGGACTCGAGCCAGAGGGCTACGGGGGCAAAGACCTCGCCTTCTTGTTCGTTGACGAGGACGCCCTTTTTGATCTTGTATTTGGCGCCAAAGTCCTGGTCGAAGTCGACTTTGGCGGAGGAGACGATGGAGAGGTCGGATTGGATGACGATGGCTTTGGGAGGTTAGTTTTGGCCAGAGAAGAGGTCCTGGAAAGTTTGGGTGTACCTTTGAGCTGTTGGGTTGAGAGGTCAAACCCCAGGTAAAGGGGTCCGTTGTCGGTCATGGTGTAAGTCGTCAAGCTCTATGTTCAACACCGCGGGGTAATTTGGACGCAGTTCACACGATAATCACCCAATGTCTCTGAGAAACTAACAGCAGTAGGAGGAGAGAGGAAAACAACTGATCATGATTCTTTTATTTCTTCCCGGCAAAACAGATCGACGTGGGGCATGGTCGTCATGAGTGGTAGCTGATCTCGCGGGGAGCTTTTCCCCCCAGAGCTTCCCTCGCGCCTGTAGCGGATGGCGGGGCAGCGCATCATGGGAACAGGCGGCAGCCTCGTCTGATGGGGGAATTTAGCCTGATATCAGAGCTAGCGCGGCCGACCAATGCCACTTCGCCGTTTTGGAGCTCTTGCTTTTTTGTTGTCGGGGAGGGCCTGTCCAAGCTGTCAAGTGGAGTGCTTGTTGAAGAGTGGAGGTGGGAGCAACTTCATTGCGCAGAGGAGCAGGAAGTGTTTTTGGAAGGAGACGAGTGAGAGCAAACTCTTCGTCGTAGATAGAGAAAATTCTGTCTGATAAAAGAAACTCCCGTCTGAGATAAAGAAACTTCCGTCTGATAGAGGAAGTTCAGTCTGATTCCAAGTTTGGAAGTGCTCGGCATAAGAGGATTTAACAACACACTTCCAACCCGAACCCTCACTTTCACAACTCCCGGCCGGCAGACCCCAGCCTGTCAGGGCCTCAGCCCCTGCAAGTGCAATGCTCCAGGCTGTTCTGTTTCCCTGCCCAGCGCCAGTGACGAAAGCCAACCTGGCAAGTGTCGAACCCGCCTCGCCCTTTTTTTTCACGACATGGTAGACAAGTCTGAGCCTGCCAATTCACTGTTGACGGAATTGGGACCAAGCGAGTGAGAAGCCACGAGACGATACCGTATACCCAACAAAGACGCGCCAGCCACGTTTCCTCGAATTCATTTTCGAGTGCCATCACTGGACGCCATGGATAAGCGAGCTTCCGGCGCATCGACCACTTGAAGGAAGCCCAGTATGCGATCTTCACCAACACCTTGGAGAATTTCACCTGCACTGGGACTAGTGTTGCTGGGGCTCTACGCAACAGCTGTTGTCTCCAGTGGATCTATTTCCGAAACGCCAGCCGTAACGGTCCCATCCGTAACGACGACGGCGATAGTCACGACACCCACGGCGCCCGCGACGGCAGCTCTATCTGTCACTTCCCCCGGAGTCTGCGAATTCAAGACTATCAACTACATCACACATACCCTCCCGCAACAATGCTTGCGCTCAGCATGGACGAGCCCAAAACCGGCCGCTACAGCCGTCGTCGAAAGCACAGCTGCCGAAACGGTCACTGTCAGTATCACATCAGTTGTCGATAATGCGACACAGCAAGAGCAGGCGGCCGTTACCGAACAAAAGGAGGAAGAGGAATCGGTGGCCTTCATGTCATTTGAAGAGTGGAAAGAGATGATGCTGCGCAAGTCAGGCCAGGATCCCGCCAACATCAAGAAGGCACAAAAACAACACCACGGAGATCACCACAAGCCCGACCGTGAACCGGGACTCAACAACGACAACATGGATAGTTTGGGCAACGATGGGGAAATACTGGACTTTGACGCCCTCACGGAGAAAGTCACCGAGATCACGTCCTCCTCTTCTGGGGATGCTGTGGCTGAAGCCAGCAAAGAGGTACAGGAAGAACAAATCCTCTATGACGATAACAAAACACCATACTACCGGAGTAAGGACGCTGGAAAGACATGCAAGGAGAGGTTCTCGTTCTCGTCATTCGATGCGGGTGCTACTATCCTCAAAACAAGCCCTGGTGCTAAGAACGCTAAGGCCATCCTGGTGGAAAACAAGGACACATATATGCTACTCGAGTGCCATCAGAAAAACAAGTTTGTCATTGTCGAGCTGAGTGATGATATCCTTGTTGACACAGTCGTCTTGGCGAATTTTGAGTTCTTTTCCAGCATGATTCGAAAGTTCCGGGTCAGCGCCAGTGATCGATACCCCGTGAAGTTGGACAAGTGGGTGGACTTGGGCACCTTTGAGGCTCGAAATGCTCGAGATATTCAGCCTTTTCTGGTTGAGCATCCTCAGATCTACACCAAGTACATCCGTATCGAGTTTCTGAGCCACTATGGAAACGAGTATTATTGCCCAGTCTCACTGCTACGTGTTCATGGAACGAGGATGTTGGATAGTTGGAAAGAGCCCAGAGAGGATGATGAGCCGGAGCAGATCGAAGGGTCTTCTACTCAGGAGGTTGTTCCCGAGATCCAAGAGCCCCCTTTAGAGCCGGCTTCGGTCATGGAGAGTGAGCAGGCCAACGATACAAAGGAGGCTTCTCCAGATACAATAGCCATTGATACAGGCTCGTCTCCCTGGCAACCATACGACAGCCACTTTGTGCTTGAGACCTGCGCAATGCGTTCGACTACGACAAGTGATCCGACACCTGCTTCGGGACCAGACGGTGCTGAAAAACACAACAACTCAACTCCCAAAGCTGACGCCGGGGCCGAAAAGGCAGTACCAGCAGACAAGGCCAAGGAGACACCAAAGGCCGAAAAGATCTTCCCCTCTCCGGTGACAGGAGACACGGCCACTGGTCAAGGCCAACCAAACGCTGCACCCCCAGCATCCAACCCTCCACCTCAGCCAGATAGCGGTGACAATGCCAACACGGGAAACCACCAGGATAACCAAAAGAAGCCGCCAAACCGTGCCAGTGACACCTCCCCCGACACCACCCCATCTCAAGGCTCAGCAAAACCCCCAGGCAAAGAAGGCGAAAAACCCTCCAACGCAACCCGCAGCAAGACAACTCCCACCTCAGGGCATCCCTCCTCCTCCCCCACCGTCCAAGAATCATTCTTCAAACAAGTGAACAAGCGCCTCCAACACCTCGAATCCAACACCTCCCTCTCCCTCCAGTACATAGAAGAGCAATCCCGCTTCCTCCAAGAAGTCCTCCGCACCATGGAGCGCAAACAGCTCACCCGGGTGGACTCCTTTCTTAACACCCTCAACCAAACCGTCTTTTCCGAGCTCCGCCACGTCAGGACCCAGTACGACCAAATGTGGCAGTCGACCGTCATCGCCCTGGAAACGCAGAGAGAACAATCCGACCGCCAAATCGTCGCCCTCACCACCCGCCTCAACGTCCTCGCCGATGAGGTGGTGTTTCAAAAGCGCATGGCGATCTTCCAGTCAGTGCTGATATTATCCTGTCTGGTTCTCGTTATCTTCACCAACCGCGGTGGTAGCGACTCATCCTTCCTGCCCCCATCGCTATCCCGTGACCCGTCCTCCGCGGCAGCGGCATATTACCGGCGATACGCAGCAGGGTTCATGTCCAACGGTGCCAGGTCCGAAACTGCCTCCCCACCACCTATCTCCCCCGTGCCGGGGAGTAGTCATTTTGATTCTATTCACCACAGGATGACCTTTTCCCCTTCACCACCATCCGCCTCGTCGTCGTCTGCTGCTACTCTTGCGGCGTCTGCGCTCCCGAGACAGATTTACTCCCCTACCGGCATTCATAAACGACCTGCTCCAGCTCATAGGGAGAAATCACTCCCAATGATCCCGCCTTTAACTCCAGAGTCGAGTCGGGAAGGGACACCAGCTATTCACATCTCTAATCACGGCTCTCCCCCTGATGACCAGGATGAGCTGGGTAGTAATAACAACAACAAGTTGCAGCCGCTGCTGGAGGGGATAAGGGAGGAGTCACCCTCTTCTTCACCGTCGCCCTCGCCGTCACCCGGAGAGACGGCCACGCAGCGGAGGAGGAGGCAGCAGCAGCTTCACCAGCCGTCTACCTCGTCGCTCTTGTCGCTGTCGTCGACGGACTACCATGAGGTCTCGTCCATCGAGACGAATGGGGAGGATGGTGGGAAGGAAAGGACGCCGTCGTCACCAGAGGTTGAAGGACAAGAATCGGAAAACGAAGAGGACGACCAAGAGAACGTGTCACAAGACAGGAGGGGGGCTAGGAAGCCGCTTCCTGCGTTGCCAGACGGTCCAAACTGAGCATGTACATAATAATGATTGTTACGAAAGTATTTTGTATCTAGCAGCATCGTAATTACCCGTGATATCCTTTCGCACAAGAAGCAAAAACAACTCTTTTCTGCGTGGTATGAACATCCCGTCACCTGGATTCCACCAAGACTCAAGCACACCACGACATCCACAGCGATAGCCAAGACATGAACAGCAGGAATCACGTAATAGAGTAAAGCAACACTGTTTAAAATCTATATGAACTTGGGCACAGCACAGTTCGTTCTTGATTCCGCTGCCAAAAGAAACAACACGCTGTGGTATCGGACGATCGACCTTTCCTAGACCACCAAGGTTTCAAGAAACCCTCTGTGACTAGCCCAATCTTCCCGCTCAAACCATCGCGATTGCCTGTAAGGATGCACCGCCTCTTCAGAGTGCCTATTACCCGTTCCCAGTTTCTCCTCCCAAGACACCACCCGCTAAAGATGATGACCGATTACCAGATACTGATCCCATTTCCTCGCCTCAGATCATCATCAACTTTGATGATTTGTCAAAGATGGCAAAGCAAAGCGAACCAAAATAAGAAGCAACTTCATGACATCATCAAAATAAGATGATCAAAGGAAGGATATCCGAGTGTCGCCAATCTTCGGTGACTGAAAGGTTGGTAGGTAATGATGCCGAGTTGGTTCTTGATTAGCCCATGTAGAGGCTAGGCTGCTGGATGTGGGAGTCATAGTCGTACTCCTCAAGCGCAGCAAGTCTGGTTCCACGGTCGTATTGAGAGCGGCGGCGGCGCTGCTCGTCACGAAAATGCTGGCCGGCATTGGGAGTGAAGAGGCCTGGTGGCGGACAAATGGTGTCAATATCAAACTTGCATCTGATAGAATGACTCGAACTCACCAACATGCTCAGCGTTTTCACAGCTCCTCTTCATCTTGGACTGGTTGTCCGGGCCCGGGAAAGCCTCCTCTTCACCAGCCAACTCAGGTCTGGGACCATTGAGCGTGAAGTAAAGCTGCTGATGGTCAATAAGAGCTCGAAGCTCAAATGGGAGAGAAAGTCGACCGTACCTTGGGGCGATAGTGAGGGGCCTCCAGCATAACAGAGCTGTTGCGGAACTTCTGGACAAGGCAGTCCTTGCCCTGGATAGCTGCAAATTGTCAACAGCCGATCCATCTCAGAAGAGTAATTCGAAAAGCTTACTGGCATATGAGATCTCGGCAACCTTGTCGCTCTTGAAGCAGTTCCAACGTTGGTTGCCACGGGCATTGACGAACTAGGGCATTGTCAGAAAATTTCAATATCCAGTTAATGGAGGATCACATACATCGATGATGTCGAGCGGCTACAAATTCAGTCAGTGTCAGGTTTGCCTCGGCATGGAAAAGAAAAACTTACGTCAACAAAGTTGATGAACGCATAGCCGACACTGTTATAGAACATCAGCAACTGGCTCACGCCGAAAGGAATGCTTGATGCACATACTTGCAGTCGTTGGCGAAGTCGATTCGCAAGTACATGAAGTCGTACTTGCCCCAGCTGGACTCATCCACAATCTTCTTCAACATCGCTTGGTCGACCTTGTTCGGAATGTTTCGCAGCATAATCTATGACGTGTTAGAAAACGATACTTTCTTTTTTCAAAGAGATAGATACTGACTGTGGTGCGGACATCGATGCCATCCCGAATCTTGTTGACATCAACATGGTTGTGATGGCCGGCGGCATTGTAGTAAGGGGACCGATTGACCCGCATGGCGTTCTGACGACGACCATCCATACGATAGGGCTGCATGCCCCTGGGACTAGCGTAGTCGCCATGGTGAAACGCTAACGGAGTGCTAGGCGGAGTATACAACGGCGCCATGACCGGCATGCCGCCAGTCATCGGGGTCATGGGACTCATGGGAGAAATGCCCTGGCTGCGTGTGGGAGTGTGGTCGAGAACGTAGCGAGCCGGCAAACTGTGCTGAATACCGTGATAGACTACAGTGGGATACATGGCCATCTGCTGATGGGGCAATTGCATCCCACTGGCCGGCGAATGGGCAAGATGCCCAGAGGGCACAATCTGTTGATGATGAGAAGGCTTCGAGATACCCATGCTCTGAAACAGGTTGGCCATGTCCTGAACCGGGCTTCTCGGAGCGCGGGGAGCATGCACATCAAAAGGCTGGTAGGCTCCGCAGGTGGCGTCGGGGAGGGCAGAAATCAAGTTCAGGTAAACGCCCTGAGATTAGATGTTAGTCACATATAGATCGGATGAGACGAGAGAGTGTAGACTTACATTGAAAGTGCGACCATTGAGGGCCTCTGCGGCAGTAATGGCGGCATCGCAGTCACAAAATTCAACCGTGGCGTGGAAAGGAATGTCTTTCGTCCCGGATAGCTGGCGAAAGGCAAGGACCTCACCATGAGATTCCATGAGAGTGCGGACCACAGTGTTGGTGTGGAAAACGTCAAAATTCGCGCTCTCTTGAGGGAACGCGATAGCCCGGAGCAAGCCATCCGAAACCTGCTGGTGATTCTCACCAGGATTGCGGGCCTGATATGAGGTTAGCACGTATATCCGACCAGTGGCAGAAGCTTGACGCCATCACGTACCTGGTGAAACTCCGCCGCGGTAATATACTGGGCACGCCAGTCCTGGGAACCGAGCTGAACATTCTCGTGAATGTTGGTGGCATCGCGAATGTTGGAGAGAAACAAATAAACTCTCCCATCCTTCGCGAAGATGACGCGCTTACCCTGGCAAGGTGAACCAAACTGACTCAGTTTCTACACATATTGTTAGATATCTACGACTCATCAGGCATAGTAAGTACGGGACAAACCTCAAGATACGTTTCGACCTCTGACAAGGTTACGGAAGCCGTGGAAGAGAAGATAGTGACATAATGAGTGATCCCTAGCTCAGTGCTGAAACGGCCAGAGAGAGGGCTAGCGGCGCTGGCTAGCGATCGAAAGTTCTGCTGAGGGCCATTGGAGGGACCCTGTTGTCCATTGAGGGAACCATGAGCGACCACTGGGACAGACAAGGGCCTGAAGGCGGAAGCGGTCGGAGAGAGCTTCTGGTCCAATGTCGACTTGGAGGGGGTCGCGTTGCTGGAAATGAACGGGTCCTTTTCGGCCACAGGAGCAACATTACCGAAGTGCTCCGTCGACTTCTGATGAAACAATGAGTGGTTGGTGGGACCGTTGAGGCTCATGCCGGTGATGCCGGCGTACAGTTTGTTCGATCTGGCCGAGCCGTCATCGGGTGAGAAGGCAGTCAAACGAGTATCGGGGGTACCATCGTGTTTGTAGGAATCCGCCGCGCCGCTCGAAGAATGAGGGGAGGACGGATTGAACGTCCCGTCACGAGACTGTGCCATTGTAACGACCTGGAAAAATCAAAGGTCGTTGTCGAGGGAGGTGAGCGAGAGATCCGATGGTCCGAAGGACACGACAAAGCAGAGGGAACTGGCGGTGGAGGTCTTGAGCCAAAACCCTTTGCAGGAAGTGTCAAAGGGAGAAGAGTTGGAGGGCAGGAAGAATTCCAAAGGCACAGAGCAGGCAGGAGACCGGTGGAGATAAAATCTCTGCAAGAGCAGTGTCAGTGGTGTCATTAGTTGGGATGAAGAAGGAACGAGTGGTCGGATCACCCTAAGGCAGAAACACAGTTATGCTTGCAGATGGAAGGAACGACTGGGGGAAATAACGACTCGGCCCCAGACGATAAACAATCGGCCTCAAACGATTGTTCAAGATGACTTTATCGTTTGGGATCGTAGGATTGGAAACTGTGTTTCGTCCTCAGCCG
This sequence comes from Podospora pseudopauciseta, assembly GCF_035222475.1. Classification (NCBI taxonomy): domain Eukaryota; kingdom Fungi; phylum Ascomycota; class Sordariomycetes; order Sordariales; family Podosporaceae; genus Podospora; species Podospora pseudopauciseta. The sequence goes on from NW_026946667.1 coordinate 304,894, forward strand.
GAGTGACTGCAGTCACTCCGGCGGCCGAAGACGGAATCACAACACAGCTCTGGCGGCTGAAGACGAAATCACCACCCGAATTGTGGGGGCAGGATCATCGGGAAGGACCACTTGGTGCCTGATTACGTAGTGATTCCAGGCTGAAGGCTTGAGGGTGAAAGAACCTCGGAGGGAAAGGCCGCTCTTTCAACTAGAAAAAACAAAACAGTTCAATAGGAAGGAAGTAACGATTTGCCAAAGCAACAACACGTGACTGATGCATTGACTCCTTGTGTCAGGCAAATAGGGAAGTATGAAGGGGGGTTTTGAAGGATGATTGTGGAGAAGGAAGATATTGTGAAGAAGAGAAGTGAGAGATATGGGTGTTGTGGTGAAGAAGAGTGGTGAAATCTAAAAGATAACTTGAAGAATGTTACCGCGAAGAACGGTGTCATGAGGAAGATAATAGCGAAGAGGTAATGATGAAGAAGAGATATCGTGAACGATATCTTGATGAAGGAAACGCTACCTGCAAAGGAAGTGTGTATCCATGCAAGGCGCAATGTTTACTTACCCTGGTCGGCGACGTGGTCGACGTCGGATAGGAGGCCGACTTTGTTGACAATGGATGGAAAGCCCAAAGATTTCAATGTAAGTTGAGGGACGACGAAGGCAGCTGAAACCTTATCCGTGGGCTCACGGATGTCTATGCGATGTCGATACTCAAGATTGCCACCCTTGGGTTGTTGATATTGTTTTGAGGGAAGAGTCAAACCCTAGCACTGAACTCCATGTTATATACTTGAGAGACTAGATCAACGCACGGTTCACGTAGATATGCCACGTCATGGCGAGTAGATAGAGCAGTGATGATTCTTTTAGTGTCTTCTTATCGTGAAATACTTTTCGGACAAAACTGCGAAGGTCATGGGAGTATTCCGCCTGTTGTGTTTGATTATCAGTTGCTCCTGGATTCGAGAGGTTCGAGAGGATGTTTAGATGGAATATGCCATGTAATGCCGCTTAGATAGAGCAAGGTGAGATAAACAGCGCTTTTTATCGCGGAATATTTTTCGGACGAACCTGTAGAAGTTATTGGAACATTCGGGCTGCTCTCCTTGATTATCAGTTGCTCTTAGAATCAAGAAAGTACAAGGGGTTGCTCAAATGCAATATGCCACACTATGTTGGCCAGATAGATAAAATAATCTCCATGGCGCTTTCTTATCAGAACTCATGTTTGAGCAAAACCGTCCAGTCACAAAAATATGGTGAAGGATGAGGAGGGGGGAAGAGTCGAGAGAGTACCGGTGCCCTGAAGTTAGCTACATATTCATAGTAGGAGCCACAAAGGAAAAGTAGTCAGCACAGAAATCAAAGGAAAGAAAGGAAAGCAAAGACCTAAGAAGGCTTGGAAAGAAAGAACTGTGAAATCTTACAACAGACCATCAGGCTACCTTGTTACATTTCAGGTGCCCCTGAGGTTGGTGTGTGTGTTTACAGCTTTCACTGGCCGGGCCACACTGTATCAACACTCGGGACCTACCAACATGGTAGCTACGCAAGCTTTACTGCGTATCTGCGATGGTGGGATGTAAAGAAGCCTGATACCTGCCATCCCCTTGGCTTTGGGTCTACATGGTCAAGCCTTGCCCACATCTCCCCAGGTACCTAAAGTATACTTGCAGCTATACTCTCTCCAAGATACTAGTCTCACAATGCTGGTAGATGGTAGTGTCACTAACCGGCGCGAGATAACCTTTGAGGCACTGAATGGAAAAGAACCAATTTCCGAGAATTTCGAATTTATTCGTCTACCTGCTGACAGACAAGTGATGGTTTTCGGATAGATATGACAGGTACTTCGCAAGACCTCATCTAAGTTTGCCATGGAACAGTCGCCTTGTAGTCTAACTGAAACCGCCTATAGTCTCTTCTTTGTGATCATAGCCCCGGGAATTAGAGCTTGGACATGGCACAGTCGCATTCAAATAGGCATTCCACTGGCAGCGCTTGCTTATCATCGACATACAGTTACACAACCTAGAGTTAGCTTTACACTATTATCTAAGACTTGAAAAACCGTCCGAGCCGCGCCATACTTGACTAGCTCGGACGGACGGAAAACAGCTTTGGAATAGGATATAGATCTGTTGTGCAAAGCTCCGACAAAAATCATACCAACGTCTTGTGTAGTTTGAATCAAGAAGGGCAGTGAGGTCATTTATGTTCAGTACTAGCTATGTCAAAAATGACTTTTAAGCATAATATAATGACAGAAACGTGAGAAGCTTAATAAATTACATCCTAACATAATGTTGAAGAGAAAGAGGGAAGTGTAATCTTTGAATCCATCTTGGTGCCATAAAGGGGTTAATAGGGGTTGATGCTTGGCACCTAGCAACCAAGAGAGATTCGATCCATCAGGACCACGACAAAGTCAGGTCTGAAACTTGCGGTAAAAGAATATCTCTTCCCATATTCTAAGTTCATACTTAGATTTTGAGGATGTGGCACTCCATCGGTGGTGCTATTGCGCCTGAAAAGCAATGAGTTTGGTGTTGCTCCTTCCAAGGAGTAGGCGCACGGGCCGTATCTGGAAGCAGCTCCCTGGCCAGCTGCCGCAGCACAGACCACTGGCGCCCCAACGAGGGGCACGCTGACCGAACAAAGCATGTATATTGCTGCTGCGCAAGATGCCTTCAACGCCGTGCGTTCATGACCAGTGATCAGCGAAGACCCAGGATATCATCGAAACCGATAGCTGGAGGAGCTTGATGCTCCATCATTCAAAATGCCGAGAAAAGCCCAAACGTGGGATGATTACGACTCGGCTGTAGCTCAGGTCCGTCGCTTCCAGCAATCGGGAATCGCCAGCAGCATTAGAGCACTTTCGTAGACCTGAAATACTGACTTCTTTTATAGATCATCCTCGCGCCCTCCGACTCGGATTTCCTCGATCAACTGATACCAGTGTTGAAAGATGCGACAACGAGCAGCCGAATCGGATCCCTCGCCCAGAGCTTGTCGCAGTATGCCGAGGACCGCGAAGGCGACATCGAGCAGATCGGGTTGACGAAGCATGAGGAGTTCCTGGGATCCGTCAATCAACTACAAAAGGTGCGCGAGGGTACTGTGGCTTTGACAGCCGAAATTTTGGACCTCAACCAGTCCATCCAGGCCAGCACCGAGAAGTTGGCCGAGCAAAAGCAGGCGCTGGTCAACACGCGCGGGGTCAGGCAGAATATCACGGATGTATCAAACGCTCTGGAGGAATCGCTCAAGATATTGCGCGCTGTCAATAATGCGCACGAACTTATCCGGAAGAAGGAATATCATCGTGCCCTCAAGTCGTTGGAGGACCTGCAGAACGAACACTTGATCCCCACCATCCAGAACAAGTATGCGACGCAGTACAAGCTTGCCGACATGATTCAACGGTCTATCCCGGCATCTCAAAAGACGATTTCCGAGTCCGTCATGGCAGATTTGAACAAGTGGTTTCTGGAGGTTCGAGAAAAGTCCCAACTTCTTGGCGAGATTGCCTTCTTCGCGACACAGCAGCGACGGGAGAGGCAAAAGAAGCGCGCCGAAGTCAATGAATATCTGAAGAATTTCAAGTTGAATTCTGCCATCGAGCTGGTCTTTGATGAAAGTAATGAGTTTGACGTAATCGACAACGAGGAGAACCAGATTGACTTCACCCCGTTACACAAAGCCTTGCATACCCACGATGCCCTCGGTCAGGTCGACAAGTTCCGTGTAGAGTATGCAGCAACGAGACGACAACAAAAGGATCTGATAATGCCCTCAAGTTCCGAAAACATCTTTGCCGGGGGTGACGACGAGACCTTGATGGGGCTTTTGGAGAACATTGCTGGATTTGCCATTATTGAGAAGGCGACCGTGATGCGAGCACCCACAATAAGGTCAACAATTGATGTAAGTGACTTTTCCCACAGCTTGGTAGTTTTTCTCTCTAACAGGACGGATAGGTCGATGAGCTCTGGGATTCCATGTGCCAAATCGCTATACGAGTGATCGCCAAGTCGTTACAGGAGGTCAACGATGCAGATTTGCTGGTCAAAATCAAGATGAACATTGCTCTTTTCATTGAGACCATGGAGGTATGTGGCTCCTTACATCTTGTATCTGAACATTCGTTGACAAGCATTAGAGTTGGGGATACTCCGTCACCATGATGAACAACTTCCAGCTCACCCTATTCTACAAATACGCTGAGCTTCTCCGCCGTCGCTTTGGCGAGGACTTCCAGGAGGTAAGCCCGCTTTTCGTCGTAACTCGTCTCTAGTTGATACTGACAACTTTCACTAGATCGTGTCCACGGACGATTACATGCCTATGGCCATCAACACACGCGACGAATACCAAAAGGTCGTCGACGTGACCTGGTTTGTTGACGACAAACCAGAAGAAGAGCTTGTGTACGTATCCCGACCGTTTTCTACAGGATGTGTTTGTAAGTCATCGCTTGTTCTAATTGGGCCAGCTTCCCTTGCGTGCTGCCATTCTCACAGATGTATCCCTTGTGCTGCATAGATATTAGGAATCTGTTGAATCAGTTCTTGATTTTTACATCGGAGCACTTTCACAACCCGAATGTGGTTGATGAGACGCTACGGAAGGTTTGTCATATTTCTTTCTGATCTCCATGGGTGGGCGTACTGACCATACCTCTAGTCTCTCGATGAGCTTTTGACCGATATCGTTTGCCAGTCTCTTGTTGAACGGCTGAACTCGCAGTATCTAGGACAGATCGTGCAGATTTTGATCAACCTCGAGCACTTTGAAACAGCTTGCCAGGTACTGGAGCAGATCCTGATCCGGGAACGATCATCCACATCGGCTGGTGGACCGATCACACTCAAGGCGACTGAGGCGTTCAGAAACAACAAGAAAGCCGCTGAAAAGCGCATCTTTGAGCTCGTCAACTCCAAAATCGATGACTTGGTGGACACCTCGGACTATGACTGGACAGCCACAACCCCGCCCAAGGAGACGAGCAATTACATGCAGACATTGACTAGGTACCTGTCTAACATTATGAACTCGACTTTGCTGGGTCTTCCGAGGGAGATCAAGGAGCTCATCTACTTTGATGCGTTGAGTCATGCGGCAAATAAGATCTTGGTAAGCCCTTGCCATATACACATCACTTCCCATCTAACACAGGTCTGACTTGGTATTGTCACCTAGGCCCTGCCATTATCTCCCGACGTCAAAAAGATCAACCCCAATGGCGTGGCTGCCATGGCCTTGGACGTCCAGCACCTCTCGAAATTCGTCGGGGGCCTTGAGAACGCGTTCATGCTGGAGCAGAACCTGGACGAGCTGCAGCAGACGGTGGCGCTCATGCAGACGGAGAACCACGACGAGTTCTTTGATATTTCCATCCGCAACAAGAAGTTTGGTCGGGTGGATGCCATGAATGGACCTATCTTGCTGGAGAAGTACGTTTCACCTCTCTTTTTTGTTTCCTAGCTTATGCTAACTTTTTCTCCTTCAGGCTCACCCAAACAGTCGACGCCCCAGTTCGCACAGCGCCGCTTGCTAACTTCAGCTCGCGTTTCGGGCTGAGGTGATCAACAACCAAACAACCTCTTCTTGCTGGGTCACACAATCCCAAACTATCCTCAACACTTAGTTTCGTAGCTTACTCAGAATAATGTATAATGACATCATGAAACAATTCAAACCGGACTTGTATCAGTGAAAGAAGAAATAGTTATCATCATTTTTTTTTAGAGTGATGTCGTAAAAGAGAGGAAACAAAATCAGACAGATAAGATATATAGGATATATAAATAACCTTTCCTACCACCACAACCACAACTACCACCACCGCAAAACAACCTAGTACCTAACCTTGACAACGTGTAGCCATCCATATATTTCAGGGGGTAAAAAAGAAAAAAGAAAACAGCCTCAAACGCTCATAACAAAAACAGCAAAAAAAAAAAAACCGAAAAAAAAAGAAACTAAACCCCACCATAACTACAACAAGCTCATTTTTTGTGTGCGTGTGTGCAATGTGTGTGCGTGTGTGACATGATTCAAAAACAGATTCCTCCCCCGGTTAACCAACATCTCAATTGGTTCAAACCTGGAGGGAAGACGTCTTCCCTTCGTGAACATGATCATGTATTCCGTTTACTGTCCCAACTTCCCAAACGGGTCTCCCACATTATCCATCAGATTCTGGCTGCTGCTCAACGGCTCGCTCTTAATGACGGGAGATTGCGCCTGTGGTTGCTGCTGTTGCTGTTGCAAATGGTACTGCGGATGTTACAGAGCATAGGGGTACATGTTGTGATACTCCTGTGTCGTCCCAGCACCACCCAAGCCGCTTTGATGGTATTGTTGAGCCTCAGAGTAATGTCCCTGATGACGAGGATGAGAGTATTGACTTTGATGGCTGTTGCTGCTCGGTCCCGACCCGACCGCCCACTGCTGCCCTCCCGTTGTCGACATGGTATGATGGACCTGATCGGCAAGAAGCTGAGCGTACTTGGCATTCTCTCTGAGGTCCTGCTGCTGGCTTCCTCCTACCGCCACACCTTCTTCTTGCTCTTCCCTCTTCAGCTCAGGCGACTTCTAAGCGCTCTGCTGTGTGAGATTCACTTGTTAGCCATGGGCTGGGTCATGTTAGGATGGGAAATCAAAAACACACCTGTTGCTGTTGAATAGTACCGTAGTACATCTCATCGGCGTTGTACATTTGGGCCTGCGGTTGACCATATGATGGCGCGCCAGGCATAACACCGCCTGGGTACATGGTCTGAGGATTGCGGTAGTCGCCCTCTTGGGCAATCTGATGAACGCCATAGTCGGCGGGGTTCATGGTGTGCTGACCGCTGGGGCCGGGACCAACACCAGGCACCTGGGGGGGTTGTTGGTTGGCAGCGGCGGCAGCAGCAGCAGCCTGGTTGGAAGTCCGCTTAGCGTGGGAGGAGGCTTCCTCGCGGGGCACGATGTCGATGAGGAAGTCAAACATGTCGGACTTGGCAAGGGCGGAGGCAATATCGGAGCGTTGGAGGGTGCGGCGCTTGTTCTCCTCAGCATGAATCCAGGCACGCATGGTGAGCTCAGTGATGAAGATGTCGCAGCCCTTGGCGAAGAGAATGGGGGCTTCGGCTGAGATCATCTTGACTTCGGGATCGGCCTTCATCACCTTCTTGATACGGGCAAGGGGTAATTGGTGTTGTTTGTAGTCATGCTGGTCCGTCTCGAGGTGGTTGATGGTTTGCTGCCAGTAGGCCGTCAGGATGTCTTTGTAAGACCCCGTGAGGCCTTGGTGGACATTCGCCCATGTCCCGGTGTAGAGCTCTGATGGAGCAAAGCCTTGTTGTGAAAGATGCACACTGGCACCATAGTGGCCGCCCTTGCTGAGATCATATTGTGGTTGTTGCTGTGTGGGCTGGGGATGTTGATGGCTGCCGTGAGGGGCTGAGGAGGGATTTTGTGGATCCATGATGGCTTGTTTGAGTCGTTGGTTTTGGTTTGTTCTTTCAACGGTGCACTGCGTCCCTGTTTGCTTGCTTCGTAGCCTAGTCCGGATGCAAGCTCTTAAACAGCTGGGACAGATGAGGTTGTCGCGTCGGCGCGATGGCGCAGTCTTGACTTATACGCGGGGTAATTATCGTTGTTCTGTTACCGGCCACAGCTTTAGCATATGCGCGCACGAGATGTAGGCTGTGAGTTTTCTGTCACGAACAATGTGATGCTTTCCCTGGGCGTTTGTTTACTTAAAGCTACCCTGATGTCACAGTCCAAGAACCTCTTTGGCCCCAGAACACTGTTCTTATTGGGCGGATTGATTGGGTGGGCAGCGGCGCGTGTGATAAAAAAAGGGACGAGTGGGAGCGAATGGGTGGAGTTCAAAATGGCCGTCTGGGAACGTCCACTCAATCAAAGCTCCAGTTGGGAGGGGTATGAGATGATTGGGTGAGATTTAGATGGGTGAAGGGAAACCTTATTGCTGGGTTGAAGAAAGATGCAGGCGTGGTATGATAGGAGGAAGCTTATATCGATTACGCACCTTGAGAGAGATATCGTCTCTTTTTCTGTCCACAACGCGGGCTTCTGCTTTGTCTGGCGTTGCAGGAGAGAGAAGGAGAGAACCTTGGACAGCGATGACAGCGATTGATGAATTGTGCAAGCGCAGTCAAGCCGGCGGGAAAGGTTGGGCATCAGTGAAGAAACACTCGGAACAACGCGCTGGGACAGCGCCGACAGGGGACTCTGTGTGGCGCAGGTGCGGGACTTCAGGCCTTTTCCAGCAGCAGAACTCCGGTGAGGCTGCCCAACCGCCTGCCAGCTGTCAATTGTACAGCGTACCAGCCTCAACTTGTCCGCCCTATGACGGAATCGGCGAATCAAAAACTTGGAACTGCATCAACTGTTTCTCCATCTGCCGGAACCAACGCACGGCCCATTTGGCGGCCCACCCACACCATCCAGTCTCCGTCGCCAACATAGCAGCCCCACCATCGAAATTTTGACTGCAACAAGAGGCTCTCGATTTTTCTGTCGCGACTTTCAAACTTTTTTTTCCCTCGAAGCACTTTCACTTCCCCAGTTCACGGACTGGCGCACATCGCGAACAACATGATGGCTTCCATCGCCAGCCTCTCGGAAGCTGACATTGATCGGCTTCTGTCAGAGGCCGAAGCTCGAATTGCAGCTAACAATACCTCCAAAGCTGTAGCCGTCGCGGCACCAACAAGCAGCAAGGCCATCGCCATCACCACAACCTCCGCGATGTCTCAGAACCAAGAGAAGAAGGACTCCTCAAAGCCTGAGAAGCTCTCTGTTCGTGTCCCATCGCTTCCTCAGGACAAGAAGAAGAAGGTATACTCGTCGCCCTCCCATTTCCCCTCAAGTGTTCCATGAAAAAAATATATCCCATATAAATGACGCTGGTCAAGTTGCCGTCATGGCTAACTAGCTGGCACCAAAATGATTACTTTACATCATAGTTACTTTGATTGAACACATCATAATTTTCTTTTCATGTTTTCGGAGGTTGCCGTCGTCGAATGGTTGGCTAACTGAAAATGCAGGAAGAGAAGGACAATGCGGGAGATGGCTGGTTCAACATGCCCCGCACCGAGTTGACCACAGAGTATGTACCTTCGTCAACTACTTGGATGGTTGTAACTGACGCCTGGCAGACTCAAGCGTGACCTTCAAGCATTGCGCATGCGTGATGTTATCGCGAATGGCAAGCAGTTTTTCAAGAAGGACAACCGAAAGGATTTTGTTCCTACCTACAGCCAGGTTGGCACCATCATTGCTGGCGCGACGGACGGTAGCAACCAACGCTTGACCCGTAAGGAGAGGAAGCGCACGATTGTGGAGGAGGTCTTGTCCAGCTCCAACACGGCCAAATACAAGAGCAAGTTCCACGAGATCCAGGAGAAGAAGATGTCGGGTAAGAAGGGTTTCTACAAGAAGCTGGTTGCTGGCCGCAAGAAGCGTTGATGATTGCGCTACTGGCAAAGTGGTGGCCGAGTTGGTGAACAGACCATCGACCTTCGACGCACCTTGCAAGATGAGAACAACAAAAGGCTTCGCCCACAATGGGCATTTACTTGGGGTTGACCGGCACCGTGGCAGTCGAAGCGACAGGAGCAGAAATTTGACTTGCGCTACAGAGGACGCCATGGTACCGAGGAGCTGGTCGGTAGCTCGAGGATTTGTGAGCAGACTGGAAATGTTTGTAGCAATCACATGTGGACTGAGAATGTCTGCATCAAGCCGTCAGGGGAAGGGCGTAGCAGGTTGATACAGGTGATTATGATCTCTTGAAGAGGCCTCAATTCAATACGTCGAAATATCATTTATTCTGTTCATCCCGTGCTTGAAATTCCAACTTTGTGACCATCAGGGTGATGCCTAGTACCATAGTTCATGACATTCAAGATAATTTGCTGGGCTGTTCTTATCGATAAGAACCCTGAACCCTGAGGGCCAATTCGGCTCCAAAAAATTGGCTGAAGCGCTGAAGTGGGAGCTGGTTGCGTTCGAACATCCAACTGGTGTCAGTCGAGGGTCACGCAGAGATGTATCCGCCACGGTTAATACGGCCACTACGGCCCTTATTGCAGGGGCGACTGGTATGATTCTTGGATAGCGGCTACAGAACAAGAGAGAGTACAGCAAACTGACTTTGTGGTGGTTGCGATATGTGACAGCCCCTCGCCCTGCGTCGACCGGTACAAGTCGGCATCCCGCGTGCCTCGACACAGCTCCGCACAAATTCTACAAAGTGAGCTTGCGCCAATTGGTTTTGTTTTGGGGGGGAGATATGTTGACGGGTTTTGTTTCTAGAGCTCCAGAGCCACCAGCGACGACGACGAGCAAGACGCCCTCACCTACCACCCCCGCTGCCGCCGCCGCCCCGACGACACCTGCTGCTGCCACTCCTGCCCCCGAGACCCCTGCTGTGAAGACTGCGCCGGAACCGACGGTTGTTGCGCCGGCGGATATTCCTGTTACGAAGACTGTTGAGGTTCCTCCTGTTGCTGAGGCCCCGGCCGCTGAGGTTGAAGATGCTGCTGCTGTTGTACCAAAAACTCCGGTTGTTGCCCCGGCTGATGTGCCTGTGGCGAAGGATGCCGAGACGGAGGTGCCAGGGGAGGAGGTGAAGGAGGTTGCTGTGCCCAAGGTTGAGGAGGTTCCTGTTGCGAAGGAGGAGGCGCGGAAGGTTGAGGTCAAGGAGACGGCTGCTCCTAAGGCCGAGGAGGTTGTTGCGCCTGTGACTGAGGAGACGAAGGCTGCTGAGGTTGAGACACCTGTTGTCGCTAAGGAGGAAGCGCCGGTTGCTGCTGCTGAGCCCCAGGCTGTGGAGACTCAGGCTGAGCCAGAGGCCGAAGCTGCTGCTGCTGCGCCGAAGGCTGAGGCTGTTTCTGAGGTCAAGGAGGAGACTCCGGTCGCTGCGAAGCAGGAGGCCCCAGTAGCTTCTAAGGAACAAGTTCCACCTGCCGTCAAGGAGGAGGTTCCCATCGTGGAGGAGGCTTTGGCTGCCGTTAAGGAAGAGGCTCCCGTTGTTGCCAAGGAGGAGGTGCCAGTCGCGGAGGAGGTCGATCCTGTTGCTTTTGTCACTGAGAAGCTTGCCGCCGCTGAGGCTGCCGCTGCTAAGGTTGCCGCTGTTAAGACTGCCGCGGCTAAGGGTGCTGCTGCTGCTCCTGAGCCTGTTGCTACACCAGCACCCAAGGCCCCTGTTGCCGCTGAGCCAGTTGCTACCCCTGAGCCTGCTGCTACCCCAGTGGCCGAGGCTCCTGCTACCCCCGCGGCTGCCGAGTCTGCTGTCGCCGCCACCCCCGCGGCTGAGACTCCCGCTCCGGTTGCCCCTGAGGCCAAGGCGGTTGCTTCCACGAGGTAAGATATCCTGTTGAAGGCTGGACAACCATGACACACAAAGACTGACACTTGTCTCCACACAGCACCAAGCCCAAGAAGGCCAAGAAGCCCGCCGCCCCCAAGCCTTCCTCTCTCTACGTCCGTGATGACAAGCCCATCGGTACCACCGAGCTCTCCCGCATGCCCCGCGCCCTTGAGGCCCTCTACCTCGAGCCTCTCCGCCACGAGGCCGAGTGGGGCGTCCCCACATGCGACCTCCAGCTCCGGTCGTACTCCCTCCGCAACCTCGAGTTCTTTTGTGACTTTGCCCTCCGTGCGGCGTACTACATTGGCCTGCCTGCCTTTGGCCCCGTGCCACTTCCCAGGATCACCGAGAGGTGGACCGTCCCCAAGTCTACTTTCGTGCACAAGAAGTCGCAGGAAAACTTTGAGAGAATCACCCTGAGGAGGTTGATCCAGATCAAGGATGGACACCCGGAGACGGTGCAGTACTGGTTGGCGTTTTTGCAGAAGTATGCGTATTATGGGATTGGTATGAAGGCGAATGTGTGGGAGTTTAGCAGATTGGGTATGTTTTTTTCCCCTTGCGTTTGGAATATGTTTGACAGATGCTGACGTTGGTATTCAGATGTGGCTCAGGAGATGGACGATGGTCTCCCGAAGACAAAGAAACTGCTCGAGAGCAAGTGGAAGCATATGGGTGCTCACGACAAGATGCCCTTTATGGAGGATTTGGAGGAGTACCTTGCGAACGAGAGGAGAAAGATTCCCGGTGGGAGGTAGAAAAAAAATATATAGACGGGAAAGAATTGTATGTATAGGCTTGGGTGTGCTGCTGTGTATTTACTGTACGAATATCAGAAATGTGTATGGCAATTTGGGTGGGTATGATTGATTTTGTCTATTCCAAATGATGTGAATATTCACAATGTAGCATTTCCTTCCCTATTATACACATTCTGTTACCATTTGCTGGCTCTTAATCAAGCCCAATCGCCTCCCTAACCTTCTCCATCGTCCTCTCGGCGCTCTCTTTCGCGCTTTGTGTGCCTACCTCCTCGGTTTCCTTGACCCGCTTCCTATTCACCTCTGTATCCTCCCCAAGCAACAAGAACCTCTCCCTCACCTCCTCCAGCCCCGCAACAACAGCATCGGCAGTCAGCATCTTCAGCTGCGCCAGCGTAACGTCTTTGCACTCTTCCGCCACCTTTTCCCCCGTCTTGCCCGTGAACCCGCCCAAGATCTCGAGCAGATTCGCCACGCCCGGCCTGTTGACAGGATCGTACTCCCCCACTGTGGTACTTATGCTATCCGTCCGTGCAGAGTTGATCTTTTTCCTTATCGTCGCCTCGTCGTCGTTGATGAAGATTTTGGACTTTGGGTTGGGGTCGGACTTGGACATTTTTTTGGTGGGGTCCTGGAGGGACATGATGCGGGAGGAGGAGGAGTCGAGGGAGATTGTTTGGGGGGGGGGGAAGATATGGGTGGACCAGGCGGAGTGGAAGTTTGTGACGCACTCTCGGGCGAACTCGAGGTGTTGCTTTTGGTCGGAGCCGACGGGGACGTGGGTTGAGCGGTGGAGGAGGATGTCGGCTGCTTGGAGTATTGGGTAGGAGAAGAGGCCGTGTTTGAGGGCTGGGGAGGCGATTGTTGGGTCTGGGAAGGAGGAGGAAAGGGGGGTGGAGGTGAGGGTGGAGAGTTTGGACTGGGAGGGGGGTTAGTGAGAGGGGTGGTAAAGGGGTATATAAGGCAAATGTACCTTCCACTGTGTCATACGGGATAGATAGCCTGTTGAAGCGGTGCAACTGAGGATCCATTGCAGCTCGGCATGCTGAGGTACACTCCCCTGATAAAAAATGGTGCTCCGTTCTGGGTTGAGGCCGATGGCAAGCAGGGAAGTGAGCATCTCACGCCTGTTTTGGCGGAGCTTGTCTGCGTTGCCTGGGATGGTGAGGGCGTGCAGGTCGACGATCGAGAAGAAGAGCTTGTCCGCCTCGCGGGCGTTGTCTTGCATGTCCTTCCATTGCTTCAACGCGCCGAGGTAGTTCCCTAAGTGTGGCACGCCGGTGGGTTGGATCCCGGAGAAGATGATTTTTGGCTTGGACGTATCCCCCTTGATGATTGACTTGATTGGAAGTGACTTCTTGAAGGATAATTACTTAGCGAGTGACTTCATAAAACGGAACTTCTTGGTGGGTGAGCTCACATCATGATGGATGAGTGTTGTTGACAAGGTTCTTGAGTTTCTTGGTAACTTGCGCGCCAATCGAGGGGCACTACGGCCCAATTTGACAGTGATATTCATTTTGAATGTTACTGGAGAAGAATTGTACTGGACGAACCTCTGTTACCCTCAACGTTCATCCAATCTCACTTAGTCGTTGCTCAAAGCTTCAAATTCGGAGTTGCGGCTCAAACATCCTGGCAAGTATAGCGCACGGACCATATCGCCATGTGATGCATAGCAACAAGTGACAGAATTTGATCTGATTCAACAGATTATCATTGATTATCAAATATCTAAAGTCCCGAATGGAATATAGGAAGCTCATCTCCTCCCTGCTCTTGTCCCCTGAGAATCCGCCGGCCACCCATCCACAGCCCCTTCGACCTCCTCCAAGAAGGTCGCCGCATTATGCACCGTCGTACCGCCCAAAACGACTCTGACCCCAGGACTGCTGGCATTGATACCCGCCACCATCTTCGCCTCTTCGTACGTAGCTCCTCCAATGATAAACACAATGATATCCTGCGGCTTATCTTTCACGCTTGAGCTGCCCTCCACAAAGGGATACTGCCCTTCTTTTAGTTTCCCCTTCACCAAATTTTGCAGCGTGGTTTCCAGCAGAGGGGAGTGTTGGGTGTAAACGTTTTCAACGCCCTTGAGGCCCTTGAATCGTGAGTTGGCTGCGCTGAACAGACCCGTCGACTCGAACAAGTCGGTAATACCGCCTGCTCCCGATGCCGAGGCGTGGAGGGATTGGTGGTAGGTAAGAAGTTTGTTTACAAGGGAGGCTTCCCGTACAGACACTCCACCAACAGTGATGAGGAGGTCGACGAGCAACGGGAGAGCGTTGGATGGGTGCCTGCTGTAACGAAGGCCATAGAGAGCTACCAGGGTAAGTTTGGAAGAAGGGAGGAGAGTGGGCGATTGAATTTGTGTTTGTATATTCTATTGAAAGTCAGCAAGAGAGTCTGCGCTTCTATGTTTAAGGAAGAACCATACCTTGAGATCAGCTCCATGGTTGTCGTTACAAGCTATGCTTTGTTCCAACTCGCTGACTTCCATCAAATGTTCTGCGCCTATTCGCCTGCTCAGTTCAGAGACGAGGGCGACGTGCTTGCTGACATTTCCCGAGAGTTTCCGGAACTCGGGGTACTCTTCAATGAAACGCTTCATATCGGCTATTGACTCAATGTCGGCGTTGTTCTTCGTCTTCGATTGGTATTGCTCAACATAGTCTTTGATGTTACTGCCCAAGTCGCCAAAGTTGAGATACATATTCTTCTTAAAGAATGGGTCTTGATCTTGAGATAGAACAATCTCTTTGAGCTCGGGACGGATGTCGGGTACACTGCTTAGGTCTACACGACCGTTGTGAATACCGAGAAGATGATGTACCATGGCCTGGTACGTCCACTGCATGAGCAAGGGGGTGATGGGGTCTTCTCTTCGGTCTAGGATGAGAAGAATTGGTGGTGTGTCAACCTTGCGGAAATCAAAGAGCTGGTCCTCTTGTGTGATGTGATATCGCACTTCTGACGCCAATTTTTGAGCCAGGGGGCTAGACTTCTGGTACCTGATGAGGGGCTTCTTCTTGAGCGATAGCAGGACAGCAATGAGGCCTTCAGATGCACGTTGAAGGGAGTCTCTATTCCACGTGTCCGGGTTCCCACCCCATAGGCGGTACAGGGGCTGAGACATGTTGAGAGAGAACAGATCGGGATTGATGATCACATAGTCCAGAAAATACTCTTGAACGAGCTTCACAACTTCGTGATCGTCGGCCTCGGCCAAACGTTCCAGTGTGGACTTTTTGGCAATATTGCTGAAGAAAAGATGGTATTCTCCGTATTTAGGCTCCCTCAGCTCATCAATAAGAAGGCCTATGGAATCCGGGTCTGGTCTCACGAAACACAGGCAACGTAGATGGCGCATCTTTTCCCGGTTCGGCTTGTCTAGGCGATCTGTGAGATACACCTCATGGTTGAGAAGCGTTGATTGTGTGACGGCGGTCGATATGAAAGCCATAGTTTCCCTATCCAGCAGTAGAATCTTCATCTTGGCCGATTGCGACGTCCCCGATGTGCTGTCGCCGGCCGACACCATCTTGGTGACGTAGCCCGTCACGGCCTGCACCACGTCCATCGTTCCTGGGGTTCGGAGTTGACCCTGGGTGAATTCGGTTCGACGGGCGCGTGGATTTTATGTGTTCCGAACAAAAGTTCTGAGAATGGATCGTAGAATTATCGCAGAACAAGCGGTCATCGACGTCGTGATACTGAATTAGTGTGTATAAGAGTGGCCCTGAAGGTTGAACCTGAAAGAGGTGAGCTGTGTTCCTTGGAGCTCCCCTGTGGTTGGCGCCAAGAGTGTCTAATCTGGAGTGCCTGCCGCAGCTGTTGGGCCCCTGCAGTCGGCACTCAGCGGGCCAGTGACACGCTACGATAAGATAAGAGCACTATCTTTCCAGCGCCTTGTCAAGTTGAAAGCTGCCGTCATCGCATTCTCGAATTTCTTGAGCAGCGTTCGAGTTCAAAATGGCACAAGATGTTTGCCCAACAAGATCGGAGCCCTCGTGAGTACTTTTCAATTCTGTTTTCTTACTGTCAATTGTTTCCGAGGCTGACTGGCAATCGTCCTTTTTTCAGATTATCTTTTCTCCAGGGTCTCATCCTTGGGCAGCTGTCGGTAGTGCTGCTGATTGCTGCCTTTATCAAGTTCTTCATCTTTGGCGAAGCGCCATCGGCGGAAGAAACGGCGTCTATCCGAGCCACCGAACGAAGGTCACGAACTCTTGCCCACAAGAAATCTCTACTTAGTCTTCGGTCCGCAGCCACACAACGCCAGGGTTCCCAACCACCAGCCCTACCCGCCCTCAACAAGAAAAAAT
This sequence comes from Podospora pseudopauciseta, assembly GCF_035222475.1. Lineage (NCBI taxonomy): Eukaryota > Fungi > Ascomycota > Sordariomycetes > Sordariales > Podosporaceae > Podospora > Podospora pseudopauciseta. Next base: position 321,372 of record NW_026946667.1, read on the forward strand.
CGAGCATTCTCCGATCGAATCCGCCGACCCTGACCATTGGCTCGATTCTTGACAAGACTTACTACAAGGTGGACAGCCACCAACCTGAAAGCTTGGACTGGTTCAATGTCTTGATTGCCCAGACCATTGCGCAGTTCCGCAGCGATGCGCAGCATGACGACGCCATACTCACATCTCTGAGCAAGACCCTCAACGGGACTTCGAGGCCAGATTTTGTGGACGAGATACGGGTTTCAGAGTTGAGCCTGGGGGAGGATTTCCCGATTTTCAGCAACTGCCGCATCATACCGGTGGACGAGGATGGCCTCCAGTTTGGAGCAGGCAAGGCGTTTGATCCCAAACAGGCTGCCAGGGAAGGTGCTCGTCTGCAGGCGAGGATGGATGTCGACCTCAGTGATATGATTACTCTGGCTGTCGAGACAAAGCTCCTTCTCAACTTCCCCAAGCGACTGAGCGCAGTTCTTCCCGTGGCGTTGGCTGTGTCGGTTGTTCGTTTTAGCGGCACACTGTCCATCTCATTTAACCCAAGCAACCCTTCGGAAAACACGCCTACGAAAATGACGTTCACGTTTCTCGACGATTACCGACTGGATTTCTCGATTCGCAGTCTTCTGGGAAGTCGTTCAAGGTTGCAAGATGTCCCCAAGATCGCACAGCTGGTTGAGTCTCGTCTTCATCGATGGTTTGATGAGCGATGCGTTGAGCCAAGGTTCCAGGAGATTGAGCTTCCCAGCATGTGGCCTCGGAAAAAGAACACGCGCGGGGGTGATGAGATTATCGCCAATATTGAGCAATCAATAAACAAAGCGCATGGCGGTGCTATTGCCAAGGAGGCTCGTCAAGAACTTGACACTGAGACGGACGGGCTCCGGTATAGACGGCGGCCAGTGGGAGACGATACTTACTCGGTATCAGGCTCCATGCCAGGTTCACTCCCAGGCATCGACATGCCTACATGATGACGGTTACAATCTGGATCTTACAACACAATCTCATCTCCAAAGCCCCGCTCGCCCTTCTGCCTCTGAAGGTCCAACCAAAACAACAACCGAGACACGGAAAACCGCATAACGAGGCGAAGCCGCGGTGTGTTAACGACCTGTCACCAAGTCAAAATACTATCAGTGGGTGTTGTACACCTTACATGTATCATATCATACCATTCCACCACATGTCCATAGGTAGATCTTGATATAGGTTTAGGGGGCGCCAGAGTGGAGCCAATGAGCGATGCTCAGCACATGCCAAAAAGCGAGCGCCGCAGCGGTGCGGCTGTGGTCTGGTGATGTCACAGCAGTGGACCCACCAAAAATCCCCATCAGTCCCCAACGGTTCATGACAGTAGTTGGCATCCTCAACGATTCGATGAAAAAAACGGCTGCCACTGCATCGTTAATCAAGCACTTTGGATGAAATTGTATACCAAAGAAACTCTCTTTATTTTCTTTGTCATCTGAACCTCAACACTAGTTGGTTGTCATTTACCTTCCTGCCACGTCCCTGTCGCATAAACCTACTCGCCGATCCGAGAGCAAACGGCCATTGCCGTGATTTTCTCAGCAACCATTTCAGTCCCCCCACTGATCGAAACCAACCTCGTGATGGTATAACACTACTTCGACACCGCCGCCTTCGTTACGCCTTTGCGCATTCGTTAAACCAGGACCACTGGTCACCATGATACCCTTCATAAACGCGCGTATGGACGCCCCCTCCAGATGAGTTGTGGGTGTCGGTTTGCTGACGTCGTCTGTCTCTTATAGCATTCGTTTGGTTAGCCGACAGGATCGGCGCTGGCCCAGATGAGTGTACGTTTGTTCTCTATAATAATTCTGAGCTGCAAAATCGTATGATTGCTCTGGGTGCTAACGTCGTGCGGAACAGTAAAACTCGTCTTCTCCTTCCTCCTATCGTATCCTCTCGCCGGCCTCCTAAAAAGAGTTCCCGATGCGCGGCCCGAGTTCAAAAACCTCTTCTCGATTTCGATCTCGTTATTCTATCTCGTCGGACTGTTCGACCTCTGGGATGGCCTCCGGACGATTTTGATCTCTGCGATCGGGACATATGCCATCGCGAAATACCTGCGGGGCTCGCCGTACATGCCATGGGTCGGCTTCGTTTTTTTGATGGGCCACATGAGCGTCAACCACATTGCGCGCCAGCAAGCCAACAGCCCCCGTTCAGTCGACATCACGGGCGCCCAAATGGTCGCGGTCATGAAGCTCAGCGCCTTTTGCTGGAACGTGGCTGATGGCGTTCTTCCCGAGGCCGACCTCTCCGACTTTCAGAAAGACAGACGCCTCGTGGAGCTCCCTAGTCTCCTCAACTATGCGGGCTATGTCTTCTTCTTCCCCAGCATGCTCATCGGTCCCGCATTTGATTTTGTTGAGTACCGCAGGTGGCTTGACACTACCATGTTTGAGGTGCCGGCCAATGTTGATCCGTCCAAGAAGCCGCCTACCCGTCGCAAGCGCAAAATCCCCCGCAGTGGGACTCCCGCCATGAAGAAGCTAGCCCTTGGTTTGATCTGGACCTTTTCGTTCCTCAAGCTATCCGCCCACTACTACCCCGAGGTGCTTTTGGAGGATAAGTTTGTGACGTATGGGTTCCTCCACCGGCTGGTGGTGCTGCACATGGTTGGCTTCACCGCGCGCTGCAAGTACTATGGTGTCTGGACCATGACAGAGGGCGCGTGCATTCTGGCTGGCCTGGGTTTTAAGGGTGTCGACCCCAAGACTGGAAAAGTGTCTTGGGACAGGCTCCGGAATATCGACCCTTGGGAGGTGGAGTTTGCACAGAACACGAGGGGGTACTTGGGGGCGTGGAACATCAACACTAATCAGTGGTTGAGGAACTACGTCTACCTGCGGGTCACGCCTAGGGGGAAGAAGCCTGGTTTTAGGGCTAGTTTGGCTACTTTTACGACCTCGGCTTTCTGGCATGGGTTTTATCCTGGGTATTATCTGTCGTTTGTGCTGGCGAGTTTTATTCAGACTGTTGCGAAGAGTATGTTTTCTTGTTTCGCCTGTTTGTTTCATTAACTCAAGCTAATAATTTTGTCTGCAGAACTCCGCCGTTTCTTCCGCCCCTTCTTCCTCGACCCCAAGACTCAGCAGCCCCTTCCCTCGAAGAAGCTTTACGATTTCGCCTCTTGGATCACGACCCAGCTCACGTTTTCGTACGCGGCCGCTCCGTTTCTGATTCTGTCCTTTTCGGGCTCGGTTACGGTTTGGGCGAGGGTGTATTTCTACGCCGTGGTTGGGACACTGGTCTTGATGGGCTTCTTTGCTTCCCCCGGAGTCAAGGTTGTGAAGAAAGCGCTGGAGCAGCGAAATGCCAAGGCGGGGGTTGTGACTGATAAGAAGAGCGGGGATTTGAAGAGGACGGCGAGCACGGACAGTCTCAGCTCGAGCAGGGAGCCAGTGATGGGGATTTCGGCGGATATGGAGGAGGAGCTGGATGAGATGGTTAGGGAGGTGAAGAGGGAGGTTGAGGTTAGGAGGGCGAGGAGTAGGGAGAATAGTTTGGTGAAGGATATGAAGAAGGCGATGTAGGTGGGGGGTTTGAAAGAGGGGAATATATTGGGGGAAGGAGGAGTGTGTAGATAGGAAAGGAGGACGGAGGTTGATATATCCATTTTGTGTGATTTGTTGAAGCATGGCGATGGGACAGGGTCAATGGGTAGATTTTGTGCTTTGTCTATTCCTTTGCTGGCTACATGGTAAGGGGAGGTTTTGCTGTTGAATATATAGGTTAGAAGAGACACCAACTGGGGTATGAAGCATGTTCAAGAGTATTCTAGGTCTTTAAATGATCATTGAGTCCTTTGGCAGATGGGGAATGATAGTCACAAACCGCACACACTCGGTCGCTGGGCTGTTCTAGGTTTTTCGTGGACGATGTCGAGGAAGACAGCCAACAAGTCACGCCACTGCCATTGACACGATATAAACAACAAAAATCTCGACCACGTAATCTAGATATTTGTTAGGTAGAGAGAGATTTTCCATCGATCACTGGACACTTTCCAGAGCACACCAGATAAAAAAATGACCCTGATAAAAAATGTTTTTGCATTACGTTTCGCACATGACTATCGTAATATTGCATAATCTTTCGCAGCTTCTTCCCCCTTTCCCCCCAGCTGCCAAACCCGCCGCCGCCCCCTTTCCAACAACTCCTCCCTATCTTCCAAGGGAGGGGAAGGAGGGAGGTAGCTAACCAGAAAACAAGGTTTAAAAACTAAGTAATAAGTATAGGGTGCCGTTGTAAATAACTTTCTCCCCCAACAAATGATGATGGTAATACAGACGATAAGAAAGAAAAAACAGGCTTTGTGTGTAAAGTATGTGTATACTTCCCGTCTTTGCTCGCCAACCGCCAGAAAATAATCCCTTTCGCCCCGACTCCCATAATGGCATTTGGAAATCAAAAAAAAAAAAAAAAAAGCAAACAAGGCAAAATAAAACGACGGGGTATCTCCGATTGTTCGTTGTTGTTCAAAAACACCCGCCCGGTCTTCTCTTGGCTCTTCCACCTGTGCTGTAGCACGAGGATGTACATGATAAATAAATGATAGTAACGACACGTTTGAAAAAAGATATGAAGCGAAATCTTGAAAAAGAAAATTCGTTGGCTGCGAAAAAAAAAAAAAAAAAAAGGAAATGGGCTGCCAAAAAGGCACCTCATTAATCCGTCAAGATAGAGAAAGAAAAAACCCAATGCTCTATTTTGAGGTTGCAACGTCAAAAAAGAAACCGTCAGGCATTAAGTGTTTGTGTTGTCGTCGAAGCTGTCGTAGAAATTCGTTCCGGTAGATGTTTGTATATGTACTGAGATGGGCCTAGAAAAATGCCCGAATCGTTGTGACCGTGTGTTTGGTCGAGGTTGGTCCAATCCAGGTGAGTGGATGGATGTACAGCGCACGTGCGAGTGTATGTGGTAGGTTTGTAAAGATTGTGTAGTGATCGGGCCCTGGGTTGGGCATAGTGATATTTGTGTATGATTGTGAGTGAGTGATTAATGTGATGAGCTTCTATGGCGAGTTTTGTCCCCATCCTTGCTGAACACCAACAACGGCCAGGGCGATGATGGCGCCGATGATGAGAAGACCGACAACCGACATGATCCGGTTCAGGTTCCTCCACCACCGCACAGCTTCAAATCTCCTCTCGTCTCCAGCTTGGGGCTGGTAACGGTATTCGGGCTGCTTCTCTCCCTTTTCGAGAGAGTACCGCTGGGGCAGTGGCAAGAGAGCTCCGGCCATCCAGGCGAATGGGAAGATGAAGCCAATGATGAAGAGCACCACCTGAATGTTCCGCTTGCCCATCAAACTGGTATCGGCCGACCAGTTGATGCTGGGTGGGTCCCACATGCTGTAGCGGCTGGCGCGTCGATCCTGACGAAGATGTGGGGACCAGATGCTGGATGTCTTCTGGCGCAATGTTCTGAATACGTTATAGTCTTGGGCAGGTGCTTGTGAGATACCCATCTCCGATTGTCCGAAAAAGGGATGGTCGCCGGGGACTTCTCTCGCGCGTTTCCTGGGGCTGTAGATATTAGGTGGGAACTGCTCGTCGGTGGGTGAATCCCCGTCGTTGTAGAATCTTGAGCTGCCCGGCCTGCTACCGCTTTCCGAGATAGACATGAAAGAAGGAGACCTTCCGAGCCAGCGTCTTTCGCCCGATCCATAGTAGACCTTGGCCCAGGCGGGAACCTCGGAAGTGAAGCTGTTTCCACGAGAACGAGAGCTACCGCTGGAGTGAAGGCCTCTGCTGGAACTGTTGGTGGTGGTAAAGTAACTCGAGAGCGCTGCCCTGGAGGGTCTGTGTTCCAGGTCCGCAATTCCATCTCCGTGCTCGTCCTGATCACGCACCATGCGGATCTGTGGACTCGCTCTTGACAAGCTCGGCTGCGGTCGGTGAAGAGAATCGCTCCCTGAGCTGGTATTGGCGCCTTCTTCCAGTTGACCAGCGATGGACGAGGAGACACTGGGCATCTGGCGGCTGTGCATGGAGCTGACCCATCCGGCGCTACTGCGACGACGGTGATGGCCGCCGGAGGACTCGGATAATGGCGAAACAGATCGGGTAGGCATTGGGCTGCTTTCAACTTCGCTTTCAGACTGGACGGTGGAGAGCTGTGAACTCCATTGATGGGGAGTTGCGGTAATCATCGAGACCGATGGTCCTTGTGTGTTGGAACTCTCAGGCCTGGAGGAGGATCCTGTGGTTGGCGGCGCCAACCATGAGGGTAGCTGCGAAGGACTGCTCGATTCACCTCCACGAGCGGCCCGAGGGGACAGCAGCCCAAGGTTGACGGTAACTGGAGGCACCAACAACGCCGGCTCCGGCTTGCCAATAACAGAACCGACGCTCTTCAAGGAGTGGACAGAATTAGTGCGCGAGCGAAGGTTCTCACGAGACCGTTGCTTGTAGTATCCAAAGTTTTCGTACGACTTCTTCTTCGCTGGCCTGAGCGGCGCGACTCGCAAGCTCTCCTGGGAATAGCTTGGACGAGGCTTCTTGGTTACGACGATGACAGATCCGGATGGCGACGGTGACGCCTCGCCATGGACGACGTAGTTATCGTTCTCCCCTGTTGACGACGAGGCCGAGGATGCCAATGGGCTGTTCTTGAAAGCAGGGGCCGGGGAAGCTTCACCCAAGACCTCCCAGTTGGAGGTGCCGGGTCGGTTGAAAAGGAGACTGTCGTTGGACTCTTGAGCAGGCGATGAGCCGGGACCGTAGACCTTGTAGTTCGTGCTCACGGAGACAGTATCGATGCTTTGGTCGGACACAGCAGACGTAAATGACGTCTTCGACACGATCGTCTTGGGCGGCTTAGTGGGTGTCACCTCTTCCTCCTTGCCGGTAGGGTCTTCAATCAGTGGGGAGAGAGGTCTGTCGGAGGGCAGCGAGTCTGCTAGAGGCTCCTTGATGGCGGGGGGCTCGGGCGTCTGGGCTACCTTTCGCAGGCCACCGACCATGCGGTAGTTCCAAGGGGACGAAGAGGATGCAGGATTAGGATCTTCAGCTAAGTGTATGGTTGAAGAGCCCGGAGATGAGAGTGCAGGAGAGGGCGGCTCAGATGGTGTGTGATCCGGGATGAAGGTGCTTACACCCGTCATGGGGGTCTCTGAGCGACTCTCGGCCCACGAGAGGATCGAAGGCCGTTCATGCGTGCTCGATCTGGACGCATATGACAGGGTAGGGGAAATAAGGCTGTCGCGTGCTGGGAGCGGACTGGGCGTGACAGAGGACTCTGCTTCTGGGTCATTGCGGACAAGGGTGAAGGTCTTGTCAGGGTTGGTGATGATGATGGTGCGTCGTCTGGAAGGGGCCCTTGACGAGGACCTGGACCTGGTGGTAGTTTGGGACGACCCAGCTGGGGATGGCGACTCGCTTACGCGGGAAGATCGAGTCGATGTAGGATATGTCGTGATGTTGGGCGAATCTTCAGACGCTTGGCCCACCCCCGAGGGGCTGACCAAGGGTTTCATGCCTGAAACCCTTTCACTCCTCCCCCGCTCCAATGGGGCACCCGCATTTGTCACCTCTGCAAGCCCGCTGCTCCTGCTCCTCGAGTGTCCAACAAGTCGGATGGTCTGATCGCTGCTTCGGTTGGAATTGCGGCTTGGTGCATTGTCGCGCAGTGAGAGCTGGCTTGGCGCGCGCTCATCGCCATCGATTCTCGGCGGCGTATATGGGACGAGACGGATACCGGACTTGGTGGCGCTCTCTGATTTTGATCGCTCATGGAGCGGTGTTGATGGCGGGCCATGTCGGCTGTCGGGCGCCGACATGGCTCCGGAATGTTGGGTGAGACGGCCGGCGTGCGGGGCCGGGAGGCTCTCGATCCGTCGGGTCCGGTTGTGAATTCAGAAAGTGGACAGTCAGATCTCCATAACCGTTTCATACGCACAGTCCGGAATGGAAGGAGGCCAAAAAGAAGAGAAAAAAATCAGACTTCGTCGCGAAAACGTGGTCGAGTGGCGTGTTTCTTTTGAAGATGAAGGATACCCTGTCTTGAGATTGTGTTCGCGCGTGAGTGACGTACGCTGGGTTCCTGGTCGTGATGCGCTCAGGGAGTATACTGGGAAAATTGATTCAGCTAAGCAAGGCGGGTGATCGGGCGAGCGGGCGGGCGAAGGCGATGGAGCCTGTGTCGGTGCGACGAAAATTAAATGTCAAAGTTGCAAAAAGAGTGCGTTGAAGAGAATCGAAGAAGAAACGACTGGCTAAGGTTGGATTCAAAAGAGGGTGGGTGGTGGTAGGTAGAATATTCAGGCCGGAAGCTTAGAGCATTGTGAAGTGGTGGTGGGATGGCGAGACAGCGGCGTCTGGTCAGAAAAGCTTGAAGCACCAGGATCCAATAGGTGCAATGCTATCCCGAAGAGTTGAAGGCGGGAGTATGCGACCCAAAAGAAGGACGGCCGGACAAGGCGGCTACGGCTACGGCTGCTCTCTCTCCTCCACGCGACACAAGAGGTCGCCACGGGCCGTGGGGGTGGGTGGTGAGAGGTTCGTGGGTGAGAGGGAAAAAAGGATGGAACGGGAGTTGGCCGGAATGGAGGGTACCCCCAAGATGAGAGAGAGAGTGTGTGTTGCGGAGTCGCGGAGGTGGATGGTGGTCGCAATTAGAGATTGGATGATACGGAGTACTGAGGAGACAAAAAAAAAGCTCAGTATGCCGCCGATTGGTTCGCTGGCCAGCGTCTGTTTTGCTATGCAGCATTCAGGAGCTGCCATCTCAACGAACAGCGGACGAGAACCAGAAATGCCCAACACAGTGGGCGACACCGCTTGACCGCTGGAAAGTTTCCAGAACAAGGCTGAGAGTTTAATTTCGCGTACCCACTCTCTGCAGCGCTGTGATAGGGTGAAAGCCATCGCTACTGGTCGCTAACTGTCCCAATTCGACCTAGCCAGCGTCCGTCCGGCCTGGGGTTTTCTTCCATTCTGGGGTCAACGGGGCTGTGTCACGCAACATCGAGGCTAGCGTTTCGACGTTTTGATCTTCAACCTCGCCAAAACGAGCTTCGTTGAAAGTTTGGCTTGGTCGGGAGGAACGATGATGCCCTCCCACCGACACTTCTGGGCCGGTGATGTTGCAACCAAGCTCGGGGCGGCCGGCGAGTGGTGCCAACTCTCCTCTTTGTCCTCTGCAGCCATGTCCCCTGCATCATCCCTCGCCTGTTGTCATCAAAACATCAACAAGATGATGGCCGTCGATGGTGTTTGATAGTTGACACAATGGCTGCACCTATGCCCAAGAACATTCGCTGCAATTGCTCTGTGGCACCGGCGAGTGCCACGGCAACACAGGCCAAATCCCTTCACTGACACCTGCAACGCTGCAGCATCTGCAGTGTGTCACATTGCCTACTGCGGGCAGAATGGAGCCTGGGATACGTGTTCGACGGTGGTGAGCGACTGTGGAAAGCCCAGATGCAAGGGAGATGCGGCTGTCGGGCTCGGCAGGGGACGCGCCTACTACTGTGGATGTGTTAATTAGACTGTTATGCAAAACAGACGAGCGCGTACCTGATTCGCGTCTAGTTCGCGTTCAATTTGTGCATTTATGCCGACTGCGGCCTTTCATAAAGCTTTACAATGAGCAGCTCAATGCTTCAGAAGTTACAAAAAAAGATAGAAAGTGATGTGAAAGAACTGTCAGACTTGCCATGCACAATCTAAGCATTGTTCCGAGGACACAATTAAAGCTAATGCAATAACATGTCGGCTTAAACAAAAGGAATGCAACGTAGAAAAAGGCAGCTTAACAAAATTCCGGTAGTCCCGCAACTGTGTCAAGCTTTGAGTATAGCACAACTCCAACCAACAACAAATTCCCCGCCTTCCTTGTCCTGGGAGGAAGTATCGTGGGCAAATCCCAGATGCAACGTCGAATAAAGACCTCTAAAAATAAGAAGAAGAAGGCGGTTGTTGGTCGATCGGGACACACACGGAACCCACCACACCCACGCGACGATTCGGTGGAGCAAAAAACGCGAGCATCTTCCTTCCCGTCCGTCTGGGAAAGTTTGACAGAAACCCAAGAGTTTGCTTGGCGATTGACGATTCTTGAAACGGGACCCGATTCGGCAGCCCATCGTCTCACAAGCATTGATCAACAGCCGCAGCCGCGCGCTTTCCCCTGACGAGCGTCTAAGCAGGAGGCGCACTCTCACAGCCTGACGTTACTACTCAAAGAGTCAGCAGGCCAGGCTTGTATAATCACAAAATTAAGATGCCAGCTCTTGGAGAAGTGCTCAAAAAGTTCAACCCCTGGCACAAGGGTACTTACCACCCCCCAACCCATCTCACGTCACACAAGATATCTGACACCGTCTCACAGAGGAAGAGCCCCTACCACCACCCTTCACAGCTTCGACAGCCTACCTGCTGTTGGCCCTCTACGCCCTCATCTACTTCATCCCCTTCTACCTCTCCCCCACCACCCGGCCATCGCCCACCCTCTCCCGCGATGCCCCCTCGGTGATCCGAGCCCGGATCCGTTCCGTCTCCCTGTCCTGTGCCATCTGCACACTCACCACCTCCCTAATCCTCTCCCGCTATGCCTCCCTCTCACCATCAGCAATCTTCCATCTCCTAGGAGTCTACCCACTAGCCCTGATTCCAGCAGTCAAAATCCTCTTTTTGACCGCCCTCCTCTTCCTGGGCCCCTTGTACAGCTACTTCATAGTCGAAAAAGGCTACAAACAATGGTCCACCCTCCTCCCACTGCGAGAAACCCTAACAGAATGGACCGACTACCGTAATTACATCGCTGTACGTCTCCCCCCCATTCTCTCCCCCCTAAATATTAACAAAAGTTCCAGGGCCCAATAACAGAAGAAATCCTCTTCCGCTCCTCCTCCCTCCCCCTCCTCCTCCTCTCCCAGGCTCCCCTATCCAGCACCCTCTTCCTCTCCCCCCTCATCTTCGGCCTCTCCCACATCCACCACTTTTACGAATTCCGCCTCACCCACCCCGCCGTCCCCGTCTCTGCTTCCCTTTTGCGGTCCGTATTCCAATTAGGGTACACCACCCTCTTCGGCTCCTACGCCAACTTCCTCTACCTCCGCACCGGCAGCCTCCTCGGCATCTGCGCCGTCCACGCTTTCTGCAACTGCATGGGCCTCCCCCAGGTCTGGGGACGGGTCACAGACGAGAACGGGGACAAGAAGATCAACCGGCTCTGGACGGTGGGGTACTATGTCTTGCTGGTGGCGGGGGCGTGGGTATGGTACAGGAATCTGTGGGGGTTGAGCGAGAGTGTTGAGACGGGGTTGGTTGGGGTTGATCAGTGGTGATATGTTTTAAAAAAGAGAACCAAAAAAGCATGTTGGGGTTGGGTGGGGGTTGGGTGGATGATGGCTGTTGGAAATCATGTTGTTGGTCAGGTGTTAAGTAGGTGGTGGAAGATTTATATCAATCTAATAGCATCAGATATGTAACCAAAATCACTGTTGAACACATTCAAGGACGTTTTACATGGTCAATATCGCATTACACCACTCCCCGTCGTCCCCACCCCGCCTATTCTTGACATACATTATATAACTCATACCCATTCCAAACCCGCCTCGCCCCTCACCATCCCTCACGCCCAACGAACACAAGAGCCCCAGCTCCCAAGTCAGCCACGGTCTCATCATGCATCTTTGTTTGCTTGCGTCTGCCTGTGTTAACTTTCACAGCCCGCCCTCCAAAATAATACGCCCAGTCATGCAACGCATACGCGCGTTCGTACTTGCAAGTGAGAAAGAGAGAGAGGGAGAGAGAGAGAGAGGGAGAGAGAGAGGAGAGAGAGAACATGATGTTATGCAGGTTGTACGCCGTTTACAAAAACCAAAAACCTTGTCCGTCCCCCCGCCCTGCCTGCCTGCCTGTCCGCCCGCCTTGCCTTTGCCAAAACACACTTTCTATGCTTGTCTTTGAAATGAAAAGAAAAATAGATCATCCACTAAAATGGCTAAAGGCTAAAAAAGGGGTCCCGAGAACGCGAAAACGTCATGTACAGGAAAGAAAAGAAAAACAAAAAGTCTCGATTCTTACGCCTTCCGCCGAGATCAGGACCAGGAGGGAGGTTCGGGTCGGATGGCGAAAGAATCATGCTTTGGAAGGGGGCGCCGCCAGAGGTGCGCTGTGAGTACTCGAGTTAGCCCTTTGTTGACTCATGAGTGCTCATGAGTTGGCAGCATCCCTGTTGCTCTTGGCGCTGGCGCTCATGTTGGTGGTAGGAAGGGACAGAGCCTCCTGAGCCTTTTGGCGAACCTTGGCCCAGGCAAAGACAAGACCACTGACGAAACCCAGGAAGATGGCAGTAACACTGCCGAAGGTGACGGGAGCATCGAAGAAAATGAGACCGCTAACGGCGATGGGGAGCTTGTTGAGGGCGCCGACCATGGAGTAGGTTGTCGAGGAGGTGATACGAATGCACCAGGACGAGCAGTACGAGATGAAGATGGCGGCCAAACCGGAGTACACCATTCCAATCATGAGCTTGTTCTTGGTCTCCTCGGGGAAGTTGCGGGCAAGGTTCTCAGACGACCAATCCTCAAACAGCAGGGAGAAGACAACCAAGACGGGGATGGTAAGGAGGTTGTTGTAGAACATCGCTATTGGGTGTCAGTCTACTGTACTTTGATCGTCGTAGTCTTGCCAGAAACTTACTGTCATAATCCTTGAAGTTCATCTTCTTGATGACCTTGCGCATGCCAAGCACATACGCAGAAGTGCAGATGACGTTGATACCCATCCACGCGTAACCGGCGTTCAGGGTCGACAAAGCATCCTGCTTGTCAGGGGAGATTCCCACACCATCAATGGCAGCCTGGATATCAGCCCAAGCAGCAACAACAGAACTGAGGACCATCAAGCCGAAAGACAACAGGGTGATAGGGGTGACGCTGCCACCGAACCAAAGAACCTCTCCATAGGCGATCACAATGATGGTCAAGTTCTTGAAGATGGTGTAGACGGGGACGGAGAGGAACTGGAGGGCCTTGGCACCGGTATAGATCATGCCGACGAGGAGCAGAGAAATAGGGAACCCTGAAATTGTACGTCAGCCAAGAGTTCGAATATCTGAAACAACAAAAAAAAAAAAAGCAACATACATCTCTTCGCCTTTGTCGAGTCGAAAGGAGCGAGGTTCTTGAGAATACCGGTTTGCTTGAATGCCAGGATCGCTAATGTGCAGACGGCAGACTAGATCGCCATGTCAGCTTCCAACTGTTCATCCCATCCCTTGGAACACCGTCACCGCCACGAGAGAGAGTTACACACCTGAATAGCAAGATAGAAAAAGTTCAGGTTCCATTCTGAGCCAGACACAACGTATTTATTCACGACTGTCATGCTGATAGACGCCAGGCAGTATGCGAGAATGGAGGCGCCGGGGCTGTGATCCAACTTGTCGAGCAGGCCAGGCTCCTGGCGCACACGGAGGGTGGCAGGCGAGGCCCGGCCGAGGAAGGGATCTTTCTCCCCTCCAAAGTCATCGCCGCCCCTCATCTCGATATCTTCGTTCTTTTTATTTGACATTCTGGCGGTTGTAGGAAGTGGTTTTTCGTAGGATCGTCGCCGTCGAGATAGCGAGTGGTTGTGTTTCCGCGACGGAACGCCAGGGAACGAAGGATATCAACGGGCGCCGGCTCAATTAGGGACCAAGCGAATGGCTGAAGGGCGCTGAAGTGAGAAGGCGTTCACCACTCTCCCAGCGTTCTGGTGGTGGTCTGTCTCGTCGCCGTGGGGGTCGTCGGGCAGAGGGCGGTATGGCGGGATGGCTATGTCGGACGCGTGGAAAGAGAGAAAACGCAAATGCTGTTAAATTGGCAACGAATCAACCTCTCTGCCCCTGTCGAGCGGTCGCGGCTCTCCTTTGTTGGTTTCTTGGCGAATGGTTTGGTGTGGGACTGTGGGGCACAAGAGAAGTGGAAATCCAATGTTTCAGAGCCAGCCTAACCGATAGCTGCATAACTTCATCCGTCATTCCAGCAGTGCCAGCCATATGCAGCTATGCAGTAAGTATACAATCACGAGGCATCTGATGAAGACAGAATTACGCATGCCACTTGGAGTGTGGATGAACGTTATTTCCAGCCTCCCTGATCTTTGGGAAAACTCGGTTGGGACCAACCCTGGAAGTGCTAGACTAGTTCCACGGCCATTCATCTGAAGAGCTTCGACGGTCAAGTTAGGCTTCTGAGTCCATGCCAGACCCGAGTCCAAGTCAGTAATACATATATGTCAGCCTCAGTTCTCCCCCCCATCCGGACTCGTCCCCTCAACAACAATATTCCCCCCCTCCCCTTCCCCCGCCTGTCCGTCCCCATCCTCCCCTCCTTCCCCTCCCTTTCCCCCATCCTCCCCCTCCGACGGCGCCACCGGAAAGTTCAAATGCTTCCAATCCTCCAACTCCTCCGTCACACTCCTCAACCTATCCCTAATACTCTCAATCGCATAACTCCCCAACAGCAACCTCAACGGCGGATAAGAACAATGCCCCAACTGCCACACCAGCTCCGCACACTTCACCGCGCTCGTCGGCTGCCTATCCCCCAACCACTGCACCATCCTCTTCGCGTGCAACGCCGGGCTCGTCGCATGACTATACGCCTCACTCGCCGGCTTGATCAAAAAGTGCCCCCAAGTCGGCAGACTGTTTGTAATCTCGGCCGGCTCGTCCCTCCTCACCAGGCCCGGCTCCACCAGCGTGGCCTTGATCCCGAAGCTGTCAACCTCGTACAGCATCGCCTCTATCAGCCCCTCCACCGCATACTTTGTCGCGCAGTACGGCCCTAACCCAGGCACACCCAGCGCGCCGGAGGTGGAGCTGAAAATCAGATACCGTCCCCCGTTTTGCTGCCGAAAATACGGCAGTGACGCCTGCAAGATATGCAAAGTACCCATGAAATTCGTCTCGAACTGGTTGCGCACTTCATATTCATCCTGGTCTTCACACGCGCCGATGACGCCGTAGCCGGAGCAGTTGGCTATGCAGTCAATCCTCCCGAAGCGATCAAGCGTTTTCTCCATCACTTTCGACACGGAAGCATAGTCACGCACGTCGCAAAGAGTGCCGAGGCAGGAGTCGGAATTGAGAGTAGCGATCTGGGCCGGGGTCGTCTCAAAGACGCGGCCGACGGTGGTGACGAGGTCCGAGTGGGAGAGGATGGACTTGACGAGGGAGCGGCCCATGTGGCCTGTTCCACCGAAGACCTTTGGGGGCAATCTGTCAGTCTCGGTGTACTGTGGAAGGAAATGATAGGAAGGGAACATGCAATCCAAACAAGCTGTTTAGCAGGCGGCTGCCCAGGCTGGGGCGGCTCGCAGCTGGCTGGGAGCTGGAGCTTGGGTTTGTTGCCCCCTTCTCCTCTTCCTCCTCCATCTCGGCCTGTGGGTGTAGCTGTTGTTGGGGCTTCAGAGCCAGCGATGGAGCCCCCTCCAGCTGTTGTGTCGGCATTGCTGCGGATATCCATCTTGGCTTCTTTCCCAATAATCCTTCACTACCCTCAAGCGGTGTGTAATGTCAGGTTTGTTATGCCCCAAAGTGCCCGTGAAAAAGTCCGTGATTGAGGGTATGAGCGCTCCTCCCACTCAAACTCGACAAAATCTCAAAAAAGGGGGGGGGGGGCAGCAATGCCAACCAATCATGAAAATATCACATATGCCTGCCTGTCCCAGCCAAGCAAAAACCTCAAGTCATTTCTCCGTTTAAATCTTCAGCAGAAATCTTTTAAGTCAAAAGAAAACACACACTCAACATCCTAAACTCATAACCCGTCACGGCTGATGTCGTTGCTCTTGGACGACGTCGAAAAGTCTTGGCAAATGGCACTTGCTCAAAGAGCGAAACCCGAACCCTTCAAACCTCAACTGCCGAGGAGCCAATCACGTGATACCTCCGGATCAAAAACCTCCCTGAAGCCCCTGAGTTGGAGTGGAGTACATCTTCCATCATCACCAAAACCCAGGGTCAAACAAAGTCCAGAATTATCAGAAAACTGGGGTTCTACCTCTTTCATTACTATCTACCTCACATGTACTCATTTCTTGTGTGTGTGTGTGTGTGTGTGTGTGTGTGTGTGTGTATCTGTGTGCAAAAACAGTCCATCATCCATGGCCAGCTAGAACCCTTTGACTGCATCCAGCTTCTGGTCGTAGGTAGGTATGTTCAATCCCAAACAACAAAAACATCCCAAGTTAGTCCCCAAAAAACAAAAACAACCAACTCGCCATCCAAAACATTATTTGCCCACTTGTTGCTGTTGTTCTTCTTGTTGTTGTTTCCCACCCAGTTCATAAATACATCCCAACAAAAATAAGCAAAATGCAAAACTGACTGGTAAAAACCGCCCGTCAAACCCCCCAAAAAAACTCAATGCTATTTTGTGCCGCCCCGTTGCCCATTCGTTGTTTTTCTAAACCAGACCAGAAGATGCTGCGTCCCAGAAACAAAAAAAAAAGCGTAAACACCATACTCGTAAACATGCTTCGCTTGACGCCCTGGGAGTCTCCCTCCTATTTTCAGACGACAACCTTCCTTTTTTTCGGAGCAGAAAAAACCGTCCCAATGTTGATGACAAGGGGAAAAAAATTGAATACATACGCCTCCCGCACTCGACTTGATACAGGAAAACAGAGAAACTATTACAAGAGTTAAGAGGTTCATACCGGATATCGCATGTTGTGCTGAAATGAAGCAACATCAGTTCAAATATGTGACTGATAGATGAGTTGGCAATGGCCCCCGGGATGATATTGGCGGCCCAGCGCTGGCTGGACCACTTCACGCGCCATCTTGTAAAGGTTGACCCCTTCAGCAACTCTGACGGGGCGACATGCGTACTCTAATGTTGGCTGAACAGCTGGGAATTTTGGCAGCATCTTGTACAGATGACTGCCTTCGGCAACCTTGAATCGATTCTCGATGGGTTCACAGCTGTCGATCCACCCGTCTGGGCGAGGGCCATATTGTTGGAGCCACCGCCATCTTTGTTCGTCTCTTTTCGAGGCTGCCATCACATGTCAGTATGCAATTCGTTTGCAATCGGTATAATGACGAAGCAAACCAACTTACCAAGTTCCTGAGCGGCGTCAAGGTAATTTTTCGGAAGCCAGTCATACTGGTGTTCAACCAACTCCTCCGGCGATCTCTCAAGGAGGAGTCTCGGACGGCCATACGTCCGCACTTTGCTTTCTTCGAGTCGGTGAGGAACGCCCTTGTACACTACGTACTCGGCGTAATCCTCATTGAGGACCAAGTCACTGTTCTTGGGGTCCGCCCCTGCGGGGTTGGTTGTCAAGAATGGTGGCGAGTCCAAGACGAGTAGCTTCTCATCGGTGTTGTTCATGAGCGGGACCAGGAGATTCTGACGATAAAAAATGCATTGGACCCCAGTGATTTTGCGATTATCCTGCGGGTCCGCAGCTGGCCATTGGTGGATGTAGGCACGTTCGATGTCCTTCCACGCCTTCGTGAGATCTTCTCTGTGATAGATAATAAAGTCTTGTTGTTCAGTCGTGTACTTCTGGTTGCTGCGCTTCCCCTTTTTAGCCTCGCCTGCTACTACAGGCGAAGACTCGACTGCGTCAGTGTCTCTTACACGTTTTGTAGAGTATGGCTCGGTTCTGGAGCTGTTTCTGCGCCCCGACCTGATGGGAAACTCGGGGGTTGACCGCTCGGAACTGGGAGTCATGGTTGTCGACCCGCCATCTGATGATCCGCGGCGTGAGAGCGGTGGAGAGTACTGGCCAGACATCCAGGATCTCTCTACTGAGCTTGAGCGAGAGGTAGACCCATTCCAGGAAACCGCCGAGAAAAATGAGCCCGATGGAGAGGGTGGAGCTGTGAAAGGGCCCCCGGGGTATCGAGAGCTGGGAGCTGGCACGCTGGCCATGAGAGACCGGATTGACGGAATTTGTTGATCTGACGGTGCACGCGTCTGGGCCGTGATATGGTCCAGGGGCAGTGATGGACGAACTCTGAGGACTATATCCATCCTGGACATTGTCGTTTGGGGAGTTGAAGGAGGTGTGAGGCTCAATATCAAATTCGGAGGACTAGGTAATTTACCGTTGCCTAGGGTGCTGGAAGGTGTGGCCGGTGGTGTGAAATCCAGCTCAGAGATGCTGGGGATTCTGATGATAGCCATGGTGAGAGCCTTCTTGTGTTGTGATGGATATGGGTGGTGGTGAATGGGTGGAGTGATGAGAGGATGCTTGTAGAACTAAATAGAGGATCGTGGGATATGCCACTCTGTGAGGAAGCAGTGGAGGGTAGTATTGAAGACGAACCACGAGGGTGATCTGAGACCAAAAGTCAATGATGGGAATCGTCGAGGGTATTCATACTGCAGACAAACTGGCAGCTATGGGGACGGGACCGATAGGACCCTGGGTGGGAGAGCGCAGCAGGGAAGGGGGGTGCGCCAACCAAGCGCGAAGGGGGTGTAGCATCTAGGGGTACGGTAGATGTGTGCCGACTGAATGGAGGGCGAGACCTCTTTCGAGTCTGCCAAGCCATGGTATCTGGAGTCTAGTCTTTTTGGTGCGCTATCACACTGCCACCACCAGCCTTGCAGCGGGTGCTGTTTTCTCGCAAGTTGAAAACACCATGTTCCCCCAGATGGGCCCCGGACGATCTCACCACGGGCCTTGCTGTCAAAAATCTCTCCGAGCTCTGGCAAGCCACAATCTTGCCGGCGACTGGTGGCGGCAAGTCCTCAATGTCCGACAGGAAAAGCTCCCAGTGACTGAGTGATGTGCGTGGCATGGGGAAAGCGATCGCTCCTGTCTGTCTAGGCCATTCATCTTCTCGTATCAGGGCTGCCTCGGAGGCAGCACTAGCCTAAAGACCTAACGGTCGGCGGCTTTTGCGCCGTCCAGGAACAAAGCGGTGATTTTGGGCTAGCAGAGAGAGTCCATGATGTCGAAGACGAAACAGCAAGCAGTGAGGCAGTGAAACTGGGGATGATATCAACCTGTGGAAATCTTGTTTTGGGCGAGTCTACCTCCGGGCCAGAGCGAGCGACTGCCCTGCCAGTCATAGCTACTGACAGTTCCGGCTGTCAACTGTTGACCATACCCAAAAAGGTCTCCATGACCGTTGCCCCTTCCTCTTTTTGGTAGCAGCCGCAGTTTAGGCCGCGATGTCTGCATGTACGACAGCGCTTCCTGCATCCGCGGTTCTCAACTTTGAAGCCACTTGCCCGCTCGCCCGCTCGCCCACTTGGCAGGCAGGTGCCGGAGCCGCTGTGCTGCGCCTGGAGCCGTCGTTTCGTTCCCTTGGGACGATTCCAGGTTCGGCCAACGGCTTCAGATTCGAATTGGCTTCGTCATCAGCACTGCTCGGCTCGTGTCATCTGCTCTCCTCCCAGTTCAGCGTTTCGAATCATCTCAGCAGGCCACGCTTTATCAGCACTCCCACCCACGTCGGATTCCGAGATGGGGAGTAGGGAAGGTAGGCTAAGTAAGGTAGCAACTGGTACGTCGTATCTTCAAGCCTGCTGTCTTCATCTGCATCTGACAGTCATTGGGCGAGGCGGCTATCCGTCGGCTCTCAAGTCGTATGAAACATGGCACGCCTATGATTGGCCAGAGAGAGAACAAGTCAAGTATGCAGACAATATCTGATTGGGCCATTGCCAGAGCAGCCATCTGCCAGAGATCGAGACTCGAGACAGCCTTGCTGCAAGACTCAACATCTTGCATCGGTTAGCTGCTTCCAAGACGCGCGAATACCGTCGCCCTTGCACATTGTCCCATGTAAAGTAAATAAGGCAGGAAAGGAACAAGTCACCTCCCAATGCAGCTCTCTAGTCATCCCAACCTCAGCTGAATGCCTTTTTCGACTTTTCGGTCTTTTGATGGCCAACTTTTCCGCTCGCTCTGGTCTTTGGACCCACATACCGCCCAAGATTCTATCATATATCACTTTTCCCCATCCCGTGCCGCCATCGCCAACACAGCATCTTTTTGCGCAGAGATTGGACTGTCGTTCATTTCCCTCTCCGCTCTCTCGCAGATCGGAAGCGGCATTTGTAATTGGCGAGCAGTGACTATGAACTGATGCCGCACCTGTTGGCGTCTTGGGGGGCCACAAGGGCCGTACCAGTACTCGACCTGGAAGCTGGATCGATAGGGCTCACGTTCTCTCTCTCTCACTTGTCCTGCTGGCTTGCCCCTCTGCCTCTACCTGATTCAGGAACGAGCGTCTAGAAGGTAGATACTCGAAACAATGACCGTTCTGTTCTGAGGCCTGTCTCACATCAACAAACCAAGCTGCCCACTGTCTCCAAGCGGGGTATTTTATGACGAGGAAAATGACCTCTCACTCTGCTCCTCGGCCAGCCCAACACGCCAAGCCGAGTTGCAGACGCCACCATTGACGTAACTCGATGGCCCCGCAGACGGATAGATCTGGTGCTCCCCAGAGGGAGGCTTGAACTAGGGATGGTAACACCGCAGCTGTCACATTTTGGTTTCCTGGTACGCATATCATCATGATGATCATAGTGTTGACGATAGCACAATCCTCACAAAAGGAAATACGAACATGAGGACATGGTGTTGTTCAATTGTTTGTTGTTGTCTCATACTGGGAGAAAAGGGAGGAGGTTCTCGTCTGTGCGCTGAAAATCACTGCCTCCATGGAGGGAGGAAACAGTCCGCCAGTATGGACAGGATATGAAGCTGACTTCGCACAGTACCAGGAGCAAAGCAACGAGTATCAAAGCTTTCCCCGATTTGTCGACCCACCCCCTCTGCCCTCGACAACCACTCCCAGCTGTCCAGCATCGAGCATGCTTTGTCCCGAAGCAGTACCGAGGAACGACTCGTCTCCAGAAAAGCGCCTGTCACAATAGTATAGTCAGCAATGGGGCTCTGCAGCTTAGCAACATGATATGTCGAGTTCCTTACCAGCCTCGCTCCTCCCCTAGTGAAAGATGACTGCAGTCACTATTGAGCTCACACATCCACCCCCCACCAACGCCCCGACCACCTCTCCAGGCGAGATCCTTGTGACGATCTGCAGCGTGTGCAGCAGAGGCCCCTGACGAGGTTGCAATGCCATCGCCGTCACACTTAACTGTCCCGGATACGGTTCCCGCGGGGGATGCCCGTCGCCTGTAGACACTCAACCCGCAGGTGAAGGCCCGAAAGTCCTCAGTGTCGATGCTCTCCGGCATGTCACCAGTCAACACTCGGCCCAAAGCGATTATGGTGGCAGCATGT
Source organism: Podospora pseudopauciseta (assembly GCF_035222475.1). Classification (NCBI taxonomy): domain Eukaryota; kingdom Fungi; phylum Ascomycota; class Sordariomycetes; order Sordariales; family Podosporaceae; genus Podospora; species Podospora pseudopauciseta. The sequence continues at coordinate 342,620 of NW_026946667.1, forward strand.
GAGCAGAGCAGAACGGCACGCACGCCCTCTCTGTCGCACTGAGCAATGAGCTCGTCCATGGTCCTGGCGACTCGGTCATGCAGCTCATCAACACCCTCTCCCATGCGGGTCGGCGTTACTAGCGGTCTGTACTCTTCGTCGAGCAGGCCCGGGAACAGCGGCCTCAGAATTTCATGGGACGCTGGGACCGGGTGCTCAAAGTTGGCTGCTCCATACCACTCACCCAGACCAGTCTCGCCCCTTATGGACAGGCGCTTGTCAGTGACGATGGCCTTGCGCACAAAGGGTTCGACTGTCTGAAGACATCGGTAGTATAGACTGGAATAGACGCGCTCAATGGGCGGCTCTGCCTTCAACAGCCGCTCGCCGAGCTCCCTCGCTTGATCAACGCCATGGGATGTCAGAGCCGGATCAGCCGCTCCGCCAGTTGGCGACCGTAGGGTCGCTGTGTAGGTGCCAGTGGCGTGATCAACGAGCCAGTTTGATCTGAACTGATAATTGGATGTCAGCATTTCCACTACACTACTGCACAACACCGCAAAAGATGGTCATGACGCTAGCTAGGCCACCCTGAGGTCTCGAGCATCCCTTGATCTGCAAGTGCCAGCCACGAGCTTCAATCAATCAATTAAGAAGAGTCAAGACAACGGACGGGTAAGGGTCTCTGACGATGCGTGGGAACAGAAGCACAAAAAGGAAATTCATCAACGTCAAAACAAAAACAGTCGACATGACAGAACTGAGCGAGAAGAAAAACTTCACACTTACCCCATGACGGGCCACGTAGATCACCTCCAGTGGCATGATGTAGACGAATGCAGGGACAAATGGGGGAAATAAATGTGAGTGAGTGTGTGCCTAAGCTGGTTGGGGTTCTTTCTGCTTTCTTCTTTTCTTTTTTTTCTCCAGGTCACGAACCGACTCAAGGTGGTCCGAAACTTTGGGGGGGGGGGAAATAACACATGAAAAGATCAGCAAAACCGTTCGTCTCAAATTCATTCGACCGCACACAATCCATTCTCGTTTTTTTGTTGCTGCGTACGCACTGACGGACGCAAGAAATTTTGCAAAACAGTACACACACAGCAAGGAGATTAGGGGGATTGCCACAAGAGGATTGGCGCGCGGAAGAGACCGTTGATAATACATGGGACACGCAGTTTCCACACGTTTTTTCTGTCTGTCTTGAAGGGTTTTGTTTGGATGAAAATAGGGGATGTGATTTCGGTGTCTGTGTGTTTTTGTTCCCCTTAACTTTTTTAAAGGGTTGAGATGGCAGGAACCAGGACGATCAGGGTCCTTGTTGTCAGCCATCACTGGCACATCATTGGCATGTGGCATGTGGAGTTTACTGTGTATGGTGTTGATCTTGGGGTTGCAATGCACCTTGTCATCTCGATCAAGGGCAACTGCTGGTTGGTTCCACAGATAACGGATGAGATACCCTGTTCCCAATACATTGGGCACAGGCAGACAGGTTGGGCTGCATAGATCTGACGACAGCGATTTGGGATTTGGGAAGGAAAAGAGGAGAAATGGGAGGAGGGTGTGCACCTTTGAAGGGGGGGAGTGAGTTGATAGGTAGGAGTATTAAAACCCCCTGGGCGTAAGTGTATGTAAAGAGTGTATGAACGGGGTGTGTGAGAGCGAACTCTTTCTTGAGACTTTTCAGAACTTGCCCCAATATGGACAGCCCGAAAAATTGCAGTCCAGACACTGGTCTTTTAAAAATGCTCGTCCAGAAACAGACAGAGTGAAAAAAGTTGAGAAACAAAACAGAGACAAGGGAAACGGCACTCCCGTGACACTCCCGTTTGTGACAATGAAAACTTTGACTCAGGGTTACAGTCAAGAGAAGGGACTGGAAGGGTGTGCTGTTTGTGATGAGGAGGAGGGCAAAGATCTCGATGACTGGGAACATGGACTGAGGTAGGTGAGGGGAAGGAGGAGAAAGGTCAGGCTGGAAACGGCAAAAGAGGAAGAAGCTACGGAAGTTTAATTTACTCACACAAGTGTACTTTAGGTAGTACTTTTTGGTCTGAAAGTTTCTCGGGTATAGTACTAAGACTGGACTGGACTGACTGGATGGGTGTTGTCGGCTGTGGTTTGCTGAGATCCGGGTATGCCCTGTGATATTGAATGGGTGACGTTTTCGAAGTCTTCAGAGCAGAAGAATAGCGGTGATGGATAATTCAGATTTTGCCACTGCAAAATGTGAGGCAATCTTGAATTAGCGGTGTTGTGTCGAGTTGTGTAAGTTATTGCGTGCGCATGTAAATGTGTGCTGTATGTGCTGTAATATGCACGCAGTTTATGCAGGTTCTCTCGTCTATCCCGTTGTTCAGTGGTTGTGCTCTGCTATGTTGTGTGTGTACACATATTGGGTATATGCAGTATATATGACCTGTAAGAAAAACCAGAGCCGAAGCCGAGTGCCGCGCCCTCCCTCGTTTCTTGAAGGTTCGTTGTTGTATGAGGTGGTGTTGGGTGGTGTGGGTGTGTCTTGTCGGGACCAGTCCCGTGCCGGAAGATTTTGTCCTTTTGTGGCTTGCGGTAGTGAAGCTGTGATGAAACGGGGAGTTTTAATTCTGCAAGACAGTTTTGAAGGTTTGACAGCACTTTTCTCTGGAGAATCTGACAAACAAGTCTGGAATCGCTTCTCCGTGGAGAGTCGAGGGGAGTTTGAGATCCGAACAATGGCGGGGAGCCGAGGCACGCTTGTGAGATGTGCAAGTGGCTCATATAACCCTAACCCTATGCAATCCGGTGATATGTCCCCGGTAGATGGGATGAAAGGGAGGAAGTAGGGGTCGCAGGCGTTCATGCACACCTGAAATTGCCCGAAACATGACGATCCCGAGAGCAGTGCGGCTGGAGCCTCCATTCCAACCCTTTTCTCAGCTGTTTGGTAAATGGTGGTGCCAACACTTCAGCTTTCACGGCAGGCAACTGCAGGGCGGGTGTGCAAAAGCATTTCGTGATCTTCAGCTTTGACATTGTCGGTAAGGCCAGAAGCAACTTGTAAAATCATCAAATTCGGTGTATAGATAGTAACAGTTTGAGCATAGGTAAAATGAGTTACCTCTGCCGCAGCTCCTTCTCGTGCTCCACCCAGAAGTTGGCACACTGCCTATGCCCCCAGAACTCGATCCACCACTCACCGAAACTGTCTTCGACTTCATAGTCCACCTTGGCGACCCGTTCATCTCGCTTCAGTCCGCAGACAACGCATGCTTTTGGGGCGGCTGGTACATTCTTTGCCGCGGTGACAGCCATGTTTGTAGCAAGCTCGGGAATCTTGAGGTTCTCATGATGAGCACTGTTCATTGCCGCGACAACGCCCCGTAGCCTACCGACTTGCTTCTTCCAAACCTCGATGACCTCGGCTACTTCTTGCTCTTCACGGATAGACTGAGTCTTATCTATACCGGCCAGTTTCATGCCTGGTTTCCCGCCTGCAACCGCAGCAGAGATGGTCATGCTTTGTGATAGGAACTTGTCCCTGTGCCAACGCTGCTTCCGACCTGCTATTAATCTTGACACGACCGTGGCTAAAGCTAGGTAACCTTTAATGAAAGAGAGGGTCTGGGCGGAGCCGATGATCCGTTGGTAGCCTGGGGAGGTGGTTGATAGAGTAAGGAGAGGTTTGAGAAGGGTCGTTGTGGCAAGATCGAGTAGTTGAGGACAAAGTGAGAGAAGAACAGAGGGTGGAGGAATGTTGGTCGGGGGAGGACCGCGAGGTTCGTGTGATGGCGTTGGTTGTGCCGGTGGATTGCTATGTTGAGGGGCCTTTTCTTCTGTTGCTCCCCAGTCTTGCCATTCCCACTCTGAATTTGTCGCTGGGGCTGGGGCTGGCTTGGATTTCGAGGTTGTCTTGATTTTGGGCTGTGAAGCTGTTTTGATGGCGGGTTTTGTGGTGGTATCTGGGATGTCTTTGAACTCCTCCCACTTGTTGCCAAAGCCGTCACCAACCTCAGGCCATGCTGTAATAGGAGATGGCGAAGCTTGATTCGCTTCCTGGATGTTGCGTACTCCTGTGGGCGGTTTTACTTGAAGTTCCTTCACAAGATCGGGCTTGCGGTCATGAAAAGATGATCCGTAGGGTGACTTTGGTGCCTTCGGGTAAGCTGAAGGACTCCCATGGAAAGCCGCGTTGGAAAGAGACAACCCCGGAGGTGCTTTCTTAGATGATGGGGCCGGGTCCACGTCTAGCCCAAGCAAGTCGTCTACAGGTTTTGTGGTGGGCTCTGTTACAGGGGCAGGCACAGCCTCAAAATCACCAAAGTCATCCTCATTGATGTCCCCATTCTCCGCTTCAAAATCGGCATCAAAGAGCACATCAGGGTCCGGGTTTCTCTTCGGTTTATGCGAGTCCTCCAGTTCAAGGTTGAACAGTTGATTGCCCATCAAGTCCATGGTCGATGCCCTGGTGACACGGGTTCTAGATGGTGGGCTGGTGATATTTGTCAGTGGAGCCGGAGGCTGCGGCGGATCGGCTGGCTTCGTTGCAGCCTCAAAGTCCCCCCAGTCATCTTCATCCTCCTGGTCATCTTGTACTGGTGTGAATGTTTTTGGAGGCGCTTGTGTTGTCGTACTCTGGCGTTGGAAGCCCCCCGATCCACCCAAATCACCCCAGACATTGCTGTTATTGGTCTGAGGATGACCGAACTGAGCTGACGCAAAAGAGCTTCCTTGTGTCGGTGCCAGCTGCTGAATAGGCGGCCATGGTGCGGATTGCTGGCTAATTTGAGCTTGCGTTTGCGGTTGAGGAGCCGGTGAAGCGAAGTCCAAAAAGGAGAAGGAGTCCTGAGCTGGTTTTGTCTGTTGCTGCTGAGGTGCTGTGCTTGATGGGGTGTCTGCGAAAGCCGCAAAAAGATCGGCCGACATTATCAAAGTTTATCCTTATGTGGTTTCTTCATACGAAATCTAAAGAGTAAGGTAGTTGTCGTTGGGGTGGCTGTTGGACGTCACTTCGAAGGACAGGGTTAGAAGAGGCTCGAAGATTGGCGAGGTGGGGCTCACTGACAGGATCGCTGCAAGGTCCCTCTCTGGACCCTGGTATCTCGAAAGCTTAAACAACAGATGGTGGGAGAAATTGATGACTCACGGCTTTATCGTGATATCTTCTCAAGATGAGGCTCTTCGAGTCTCTTGGTTGGGCAGCCTGGAGTTATCTCTGCAACAGGTTCAGAGTTCACGAATTGGATGGCCAACGATGCGGCGACGTCCAGACAGGAGGCTTGGGAACAGGGGGCTGATATCCATGCCATGCGCCACATGATTGGCTGGGAAATGTGCCCCACATTCAGCTACCACTGACAACGTTCCTTGTGCTCACCACCAGGATCATTACCCTTGTTTCCTACACATGATGAATAGCTCACGAGTTTTATGATACATATAAAAGAGCCTTGCCATTGAAGCCATTTCAAAAGACGTCCAAAAAACAAGTAGACGGACGTTGGGAGGCTTGAAGAGCATGTTGAGCGTGCATTATGAGGTCACCAGCCGAAACAAAGTAAGACCCACTCTCCCCCTCTCGAGTCTCGAGTCCATTTATCACTAACACATAACTAACCACAGATTGAGGTGGGAGGAGACATTCAAGCATGGGACCAGGATATCTGACCTCCAACGGGCCATCAAATTCAACGGTCCAGAGAGTCCATGCGTAGCTGGTCTACGCTCTCTCTGTTGGAAGGGCTTCCTGCTATTCCCGCACGCTCCCGCTGAAGAATGGCCTCAACTTTTGCGCCAACTTCGAGACTCATATAATATCCTGTGCGAACAGCATCTCAAATTTATCAGGCATCCCGAACAACTAGCCGCCCTATCCTTCGATCCCCTTGCAGACAATCCCGACTCTCCTTGGATCACTGTGCGCAAAGATGAAGCCATCCGCGCCGAGATCCAGCAAGATGTCTCGCGGCTTCCCGATGATCCATTCTATCACCAGGAGGTCATTCAGACCATGATTCTGGATATCCTGTTCCTCTACTGCAAACTCAACCCTTCCGCTGGCGGGTACCGTCAGGGAATGCACGAGTTACTTGCGCCAATTGTCTATGTCATTGCGCAGGACTCGGTGGACGGCAAGCAGTCTTCAACGGTTGATACTCTCGATCCTACGATAGTGGAACTGTTGGACGCTTCTCAGATCGAGCATGACTCCTTTGCCTTGTTCTCCAAGGTTATGGACCGTGCTGGCACTTTTTACGAGGTTGAGCAAAACACAATCGTCGAAAAAAGCAAATACATCCATGAAGTTGCCTTGCTCAAAATTGATGAGGAGCTTGCGAACCATTTGCGAGACATTGAAGTTCTGCCGCAAATATTCTTGATGTAAGTGTTTCTATTCCTCACATAGAAATCTCGGACAGTGACCCCATTGACCAGCCTACCTTGTAGACGATGGATACGCCTCCTTTTTGGAAGGGAGTTTCCCTTTGAACAAACCATGATATTATGGGATGCCATCTTTGCCTTTGATCCCAACTTGGAGATGATAGATCTCATATGCGTAGCTATGCTTCTCAGGATCAGATGGACGCGTATGTCAACCTTTCAAACACGCGTGGCATTGTCATAGCTAACCATACCCTATATCAGTCCTCGAAGCTGATTACTCGGTGGCACTCCAGCTGCTTCTGAAATATCCAGCCCCTCCACCACCGCACGGCCCTCACACCTTTGTCGACGATGCTTTATATTTGCAGAAACACTTTGATGCCGCGGGCGGTGTCGCACTAATCGCCAAATACAGCGGTAGACTGCCTGCAGCAGCATTAGTGGCATCAACAGCAACCTCGACCCCTGCACGGTCATCCACCCCATCATTTTCAGGCTTTGGTTCACTCCGACAAAGAACTCTCGGTGCCAGGTCACCGTTATCTTCCACAACAAAACTCTTGCAGCAACCGGGTGGTGTGGAGGCTATCCTGCGCGGTGCTGCCAAAAATGTCATTGAGAAAAGCGAAAAACTCGGACTTAACGATGCTGTCCGTGATGCTGTTGGGGAAATACGTCGCAACATGCAAGGCTTTCAAGAGTCTCGAAGTTCGCCCAGAATCAACAGATCACTGTTTCCTGGAAACACTCTGGCTGTTTCCATTTGGGAGCAGAGGAATCGTCAGTTAGCAACCATGTTGGAAGAGTCAATCACGAACCTCAAACAGCTGGTGGCCTCTGACTTTGAGGGCGACAAGCAGAAACAGCTCGAGACAGTGGAACTTGCCACGGCCAAGATCCAGTACGTGAAGGCCTGCTTGGAGGATTCCACGCTGGATTTGCCAGAGGAAGAACCTCCGACGCTGGCAACATTGAGCATTTCTACCCTCCCCGAAATCAGATCGCCGACGGTTGCGTTAGATACCACACCGGTGGTTATGACATCATCCGCCGTTGAAGAAGCCAGAAGTTCACTCTCGTCGCCGGCTTCATCGGATAGAACCAAGCAGCTGTCGTCGGTGCCGGAGGAGCCACATGCTGAACCTGTTGCGGAGGAAATGGTTGACAAGATGGACACTGATCCACCAGAAAGAAAACAAACACCACCGCCACCAGCCCCAGCCCCCGTCCCCAACCCAGAACCGTCGACTTCTGTTGGACAGACCCCTGCAACTAGCCCGACCCCTAAGGAGCGCCCGAAAGGACCGATACCTACACGGTCAACCTTGGCTCAGTCCTCTTTTGCGTGGATGTTGGAGCCAGACACTACAATATCAGCTGCTCGGCCGCCGCCGAGTAGGCCTCTGAGCGGCAGTGGAAAGAAGAAGCACAACCCCAGCCGGGAAAAGAACGCGTTCTTGTTTGGAGAAGTGGTTCCGAGTGATGGAGCGGCAGGGGAAAGGACAGTATCACCAGACGAGATCTTTGGACTGCAGCCGATCAGGAAGGGCTGAGTTTGATAATGTCGGCTCAACTTCTCTTATAGACTGGTGTACCTAGCAGTTTTTATATCTCGACAAGACCCAGCAAAATTCTCGCCGACATGGGGATCCCCTCTCTGTGGCCTTTCATCCTTTTTAGTTCTCGTCCTTCTCTTTTTACCATGCCGTCCAGGGCAGCGCAGGGAGAGCAGGGAGAGCATTGAGAGCAGCGAGATCATTGAGAGAGCAGCGAGAGCAGTGATGGCACTACTACACGACCACAGCTCCCCACGAGGATATACAAATGGCGTGTTCTCCTTTACCACAGCAAGAACTTGGGGGTCCGCGGCAGGATCTTGCGGGGAAAAGGATCCCTGGCTCACCGTCCAGAAGAAGAAGACCTTTCTCGGCCACTGCGGGATGGATGGGTTGGGCGCCAGTGTCGTTCGGAAGTCGCAGATATCCGAAAGCGTGATACCGCTGTCCGGGTGGGGGACGACTCGGCGGTTTTCCCAGATGTACCGACCGGCGTATTTGGTCGGGAGGGTGGTGGTGATGTGTGTTGATTCTGAGCATGGGCACGGCCAGGTGGTGTCTTCGCTGGAGAAGCAGTATTCGATGGGGGATTTTTGGTGGGCGGCGCCGGGGCTGGTCGTGAGGATTTCGTTTCGGAAGGGGGAGTGTGTTGCCAGCTTCAAGCGAGATGACGTGGGCGGGGAATTCAGATCCTCCTGATAAGCAGATATCGTACCTGAAATCGTGAAGATTGTTCCTCGTGTTCTCCATGGTACGAGGCCGCCACCGGATAACTCTAAAAAGCCACTTCCGGCCTATTTAACTCACTGGCCTATCACCAGGAGGAGTGCTGCTCGTAAGAGTCCCTCCGAATAAAGTCAGGTGAACCGAATGTCCGCATCTATGTCCCGGGCAGGACTACCAAAGGGCTTCCACCCGGGTATCGTCATGCGGAGCTCCTTGAAAGTCTCCATCAACGCCTCATCCAAATCGTCTTCATCAAACTCCCATCTCTTTTCGGCGCGCCATTCATCCCACTTGGCCCACCGTCTCCTGCCGCCATCATGCACGAGCCAAAAGGTCTCAATGTGCCCAAAATCACACTCCATGGCAGGGCCGTGCCAGCCTGCCTCCCAGGAGGACCTATCAAAAGGAGAGTCGACGTCGTCCAGCAAAAGTTCAACCTCCTTGACACTTTTCAGTTTGTCAATAAGCTCAAACAAGAAGTTCGAGACATATCCCTTCAAGCAGGGAACCGCCAGCCGCCTCGGCATCAACATCGTGGCAATATGATCAACAACGACCGTGTGCAGTGAGTCTTCCAAAACCAATGTGTCAAGCTCCCAGTTAGCCCAGGTGTATTTTCTGTGCGAGGAGGATTCTTGATTATCGTCGTGGGGGGTGCAATCCAGGTACATTTTTTGATACACGGGGGGGTGACAAGAGGTTAAGAAGCTTCGTGCCTCGCTGCAGGTGTGCAGCGGTGCTGGAATCGGGGGTGGGCCGACGGCTGTGTCGTAGGTCTTGGAGGCACGGAGGGCGCGCAGTCTGCGGGGGAAGGCGGTGAGTTCCCATATCTCCAAACGGATTTCGAAAGGAAGAAGGGGGAAGTGATGAAAGGTTTGGAGGTTGGCAGCTGATTCTGTTGTCATTTTAGATCGCTATCCCACTGCGTATGTGTGGTGATGAAGGGTGAGTACGGGTGGGTTTGGGTTGGAATGGCAGAGAGTTCCATTCTATCTTTTAGGCAGCTGCCTTCGCTGCCTGTCGCCTTGTCAATATTCCATAGGCGGCCCATGACATCATGGGATATACACTACTATCAAAGTCTCCGTGGTCTCCAACGGCACGAACGGCCAGTCTTGGTAATCTTACCTGGATAAGTCCTCCTCCTCTCCCCCCGCCACTGATCCAGCCACTCATCCCACCTATCCCATCTAACTCTATCGTCGCCATTCTCGGCATAAATCCCCAAGCAAGTTCCGTTCCCCGCCTGGCCCCCTCGCAAGCGACGTAAACCTCCCTCAAGTTGTGGAAATACCTGCGCATATGGCGTAAGTATGTACCCGTACGTTGGCTGGGGTTCAAGCCCCGCCCCTCAACATCGTCCTCCCAGCCAAATGTCAACCTCAGCGTCTTGAACCGCAGACGATAGGGGATGAATCTCTTGAGGTCAGATTTGCCTATTGAGAAGCTGTCAAGCTCCCAGCTTATCCACATATACCGATCGTAATCCACGTGACGGCCCCAACCGTGCACCTGTCCGGGACTCTCTGTTTCACGAGGGAGACATGCCGAAAACTCTCCCTGATACACGTGGGGTGACCCCCGAGTGAGGGCATTGCGGGTTTCGCTGCAGGTGTGAAGGGGGGCCGGGATGGGGGTCAGGCCGATGATGAGGGCTGGGTACCACGGTCAGGGGTCTTCGCTGTTGGGTTGGGCGTCGGGGTTGTTTTTGTTTGTGATGCGGACTTCCACTGTGCGAGGGGAGGCGGTAAAACGCCAGATCTCGGCACCGAGTTCGAAGGGAAGATGGGGAAACAGGTGGAAGGTGGTGGTGGTGGTGGTGGTGGTGGTGGTGGTGGTGGTGGTGGTGGGGTTTGGTGATGGGTGTTCCATTGTGGTTTACAGGTGTGTAGGTGGTGTAATAATATCCTTGGTGAATGTAGGGGCGATGTTTTCGAGTGCCTAGGTGCCCCTCTGTTCACGATACGACACTAATGTCTTGCTTATCATTTGATCCCTTACAGTAGCGACTACCTGGCTATCCACCTGTTTCCCTCTGTCTGGAATACGACCAGGACTTCACGGCGCCCAGTCCTCATCAACCATTACTCCCACCACTCTTTGATGCCCTCATCGTTGTCTCCATGTTCACGTCATTGATATCAGGCATGCGGTACCCCTTGGCTCTCAAATCCAGCAGGCTAATTTCCTCAACTTTCCCCCACTGATTCGGGGGCCACGTGGTATGGCATACCACCGCATTTTCGGCGCCGCAAGGCCATAAGGGATCGTAGCACACAGGCGCCAACCTAAACTCACTCGCTTCATAGCAGGTGGTGCAGATCGTTTTCACCTTCTCGAAAGCACTTAGTTTCCAAAGGTATTTGATTTCAGCTGCGCACATTGGACCACCTGGTATTGAAAACTTGAGATGCTTCACAAGGGGTGCGAAGGAGGCATAACTGGGAAATTCGCAATCAAAACCACTGTTCCACCTCAACTCCCTGGTGTCGAGGGTGTCGATCTCCCAATTGATCCACACATAGCGGCGCTGCCCAGTATCTCCTTCGAACTGGTTAACGGGGGCGAGTTTAGAGCCAGCCGCTGTATAGCCGGCCCTCATCAGCTCCCCGCGGGACTCGCGGCACACTTGCAAGACCGGAGGGGTCGGATTTGGGGTGAAGAGGGTGAGTGAGATACGGAGTTGCATCGGCGGGGGGTTCGCGTCGATAGGGGCTTGGAGGGGCTGGACGACGAGACCAGAACTTGCCGCAGACTTCGAAGTAAACGGTGCGAGGCTGGATGGTCAGACACCAGATCTGAGCGCAGAGTTCGGCGGGGAGGCGAGAAAAAGTAATGGAAATCTGGCTCCGGTTGGTGTTTCTTCGGTCTCCCCAGTTTCTTCGGGTTGTTCGCGTTCTTCTCCTGGTTTCTACCCCTTTTTCTTTTGGCTGTTGTATCGGTTTGAAAAGAGAGGGCTGTTGATTGTTGCAAGGCAAAGAGTGTAAGGACACAGGATGGACCAAGATACCTTGACTGTGGTTGCCCACAGAAGGCAGCAGCGAAGCTCTTCACGTGCCCCAGGTCCACCTGTATCTCCGGAAAAGGAGGAAATACTCCAGACATAAGAAATGATCAGCCAAGCACTCAAGTGCTGGAATATGAAAAGGCGGAAGGTGAAAAAAGCTATACAACAAGAGGGAAAGGGCGATAGAGGTAGAAAATGTGATGAGAAAGAGCGAAGAATAGGTCTCATCATGGAATCATAAAAACCGTCTATACCACCGCTCCGGACATCAGAGCTGCATGAACATGCAACGCGGGGAACGGGACGGCTGATAGAAAAAAACCTCTTGACTTCTGTGGTCGAGGTTCCTGGGATTTTCTGGCGGCTAAAGTCTTCCCCGAATATACGCATCTCGTAGAAAGAAAGCAGACTGCCGGGATGTCTGTACGTGGACGGCCGCGTCATGTCGACCAGGTCTTGTTTGTTCATGTAAGGCTTTTGAAAGCGAAAGACCCTAATCTCAATCTTCTTCTCTAGTCCTCCTTTTGCAGGCATTTACTCACGCCATGATCTTGTAGCTTTGACCATGAAACTCAACTCACAAAGCATCATGCCAGCAGTATAACCCACCACCGAACCATCCAACCAAAATGTTGCCCTCCTCACCATCCCTCCTCCTCCTCCTCCTCACAGCTCTCCTCCTCCTCCTCCCCCTAACCACCGCCCAAACCACCACCCCTCCGACCCCTACAGCCCCCCCAACCCCAACCGTCACCAAAATCATCTCCCTCTTCTACCTCAACGACCGCGCCCACGACGACTTCCCCCAGCCCTACACCCCCACCCCGCACGCCATCCCCGGCCGTGTAATCGCCACCGACTCGCTCCTCAACTTAACAACCTACATCGTAACCAAAACCCAATCCTTCCCCGGCCGGCACCGCCCCCCCTTTGGAAACAGCCCACCCCCCTGGGCCAAAACCCTCACCTCACCCCCTTCATCCCTCCCAACACCATGGTGGCGCCCAAATTTTGGTGACAGGAACGGCACAGGCCAACCGATTACCATCACCCAGGGCCCCTCAACATTCATGTTTACTGGTTCGAGGGGATGGGAAAAGGGGCAGAGTGTGGTTAATCGGTGTAGTTTGGGTGGGACGACAGAGGCGGTTTGTAATTTGACGCATGTGGGGAGCGCGTGGTATACGGGGGATAGGGGGTGGGAAGGGGAATATTCGACTTATAGTTATACGTGGACGGAGGGGGATAGGTTTGGGTTTGTGGGGGTTACTGTTACTGCTGGGGGGGAGATGTTGAGTGAAGAGAATGGGGTTGATGATGGCGTGAGGTCCGCTAATGGGGGAGTTGGCAGGAGGGGGGTGAATGAGGGGGTGATGATGGGGTGGGTGGTTTGGGTGGTGATGGGGTTGTTAGGGGGGTTATGACAGGGAATGGATTTAGAACAAAAAGAAACGAGGGTTGGCAAAAGTTGATTGTGTTTGGAGTAAAGTATGTGTGTTGTTGAGATGAAGACTGAGGTATTGTTTTCGAAGGGAATTGTATAGGCAAACTGGCTGACATGGTTGTTTATTTTACGTTGTAAACAAAAGTCCTCAAAACCCTCACTACCGTTGAAAGCCGCTATGAACGACAAGAAGCTGTGGGCAAAGCCCTTTGTCTGTTGACGACAGTCCCTTCCTCAATCCTGTTCCTTGTGTGTGGCCTCATCCCGACTGGGAACTCGCAATTGACCGTATTTACCAGATCTGCACCCGCAGGTTCCGATCCTCCATCACCTTCTCCAACCCCAGCGTCTTCCCCCTCCCCTTCAAAACCCGACACAGGTCCGTATCCTTCCGAATCTTATCAAATACCGTCAAAATCTTCCCCGCATACGCAGGAGGAAACCTCATTCCCAATCCCGTCTCAACCTCCGTCCCAAACCTCCAATACTCATCCTCCGCCGAAATAACATGAAACTTCATCTCGAATCCCCCCCCAAAACTTCCGATAGTCATCCACCTCCCGAATAATGTGAAAGCTCGTCGAGATTAGCAAGCCTCTGCCCCCCGAGGAATGTCTTGTCCCACTTAAACTTCAACTTCTGCACAAACCTCTCATACGGCAACACCGCCCGCTCAAACGCGCGCTTGTCGTCCCCGACGGAGATGATGCCCCTCTCCCAGTTAACCCAGATATACCTCTGCTCCAGCGGCCAAGGCTTCCACTCCGGCTCCAACGCCGGTAATACCAGCTCGACCCGCTTCTCCCTCTCTTCCTTCTCCAGCTTGAGCTGCGTTTGAGACTTGAGACGTTGTTCGTCCTTGCCGGGCCTACGGGATCGGCCCCGATGAGGAGGTAGATGTATCAAGCGAAATAGCCCCACTTATACTGGCTAAAGACACGGTGCTTATAATAAGTTTTAATTCATTTTGCCTACCCATTTTATTACCCGCAAAGTTTATGATACACATTTGTCCAGACCCCAAATCCAGACAGATCCTCTAAATAGAAAGCTGAGCAGTAGAAGCCTTATCCAGCGACTCCTTGTAGTTGGCCAACTTGGCGGCGACCTCGCCGTTGCAGTAATCCTCGACAATCTTGGGGCAGTTGCCGATAAACAGCTTGGGGTCGACAAGGCTGTCGATGTCGCCCCAGACGGGACGGAAGAACTCGGTCTTCTTGATGCGCTCGAGAAGGTCGTTGCGGCCGCCCTGCTGCTTGACGACATCGGAAGCCTGGTGGGAGAGGACACGGACCTCCTCGTGGGCCTCCTGTCTGGAAACACCGTGGGTGGCGAGCTTCATGAGGATGGACTCGGTGGCCATGAAGGGGAGCTCCTGGTCGATGCGGGAGCGGATGACGCTTGGGTAGAGGACAATGCCGTTGGTAACATTGTCCAATGCTAGGAGGATGGAGTCGGCAAGGAGGAACTGTCAAAGTTAGCCATGGTAACCAAGATGCACCGAACCCAAAACATACCATCTCTGGGATATCCATGCGGCGGATGGCGCTGTCATCAAGAGTTCTCTCAAACCACTGAGTCTCAAAAGTGGCAGTAAAGTCGGCAGGCAGACGGGCCAGCTTGCGGCCAAGAGCAGTGATACGCTCCGATCTCATGGGGTTTCTCTTGTAAGCCATGGCGGAGCTGCCAATCTGGCTCTTCTCAAAAGGCTCCTCCATCTCCTTCAGGTTGGCCAAATGTCTGATGTCGGAGCAGATGCGCTGGGCAGTAGCACCAAGAGCGCAGACAGCGTTGGCGACTCTGAGATCGACCTTGCGGGTGTAGGTTTGGGTGGAGATGGGGTAGGCAGAAGGAAAGCCAGCCTTCTTGCAGAGGATCTCGTTGAGTTGGACAATCTTGTCGGCGTTGCCCTCGAAGAGCTCCAAGAAGGTAGCCTGGGAACCGGTGGTGCCCTGGGCGCCACGGAACTGAAGTCTGTCACGGACAGTCTCGATGTCCTCGAGGTCCATCATCAGCTCCTGGATCCACTGGGCAGCACGCTTGCCAACGGTGATGAGCTGGGCCTGTTTGTGGTATCAGTTACAGCCCAGTTTTGATCCCTTCAGAGAATACTGACAGGCTGGTAGTGAGTGAAACCGAGGGTAGGCAAGTCCTTGTACTTGAGGGCAAACACCTGCAAGTTCTGGATAACCTTGGCGAGCTTGGGAAGAATGAGGTCCAAAGCCTTCTTCTGGAAGATGAGATCGGCATTGTCGGTCACTGTTGATGTTAGTCCCCTTTTTCACTCTTCTTCTCATTGCCAGTCCTCCAAAACTATTCCATCTCCCCAACCACATTCACCCCCAACCGAAAGAGCAAAAATCAAAACTCACCATAACAACTCGTAGCCCCCAAATGGATATGTCCAGCAGCCTTTGGCGCATCCTATACCTCCCCCCATTAACATCATCCCCCTTTTCCCCTCCCCCTTCCCCTCTCGAGTTACTCACCTCACCATAAGCATGCACATGCGCCATCACATCGTGCCTAAACTTGGCCTCATACTCCCTCGCCTTGTCAAACGCCTCATCGCTCACCCTCACATTTTCCCTCATCTCCTGGATCGCATCCTCGGGGATCGGCAAGCCCAGCTCCCTCTCCGCCTCGGCAAGCCAAACCCAGAGCTGGCGCCAGGTTGACGCGCGCTCCCGGGCAGAGAAGATGGTCATCATCTCTTGGGAGGCGTAGCGGGTGCTGAGGGGGGTCTTGAAAGTTTGCGTTAGTACATCATGTCATGGCAGGAATGAGAGAGTGGGGAGGGGAGAACATACGACATATTTATCGTAGCTGGACATTTTGGCGGTTGGTGTCTTTCTCTTCTTCTCACTTCTAAAGATTGATAATGAGAAATAAGACGATATGAGAATGAGGCTCAAAAAGATAATAAAAGCTCAGCTCATACACAATGAAGAAAAAAAAAGGAGGGGCACTCTCTCTCGGAACTTTTTTTTCCTAGCTACCAAGCAGCTGCGGTAAATCGCGGGGGAGGGGCAGAGGCAGCGTCACCGGCAACTGCTCCAGCTAGTCTGTGGGGTCCGCTACTTGCAAATGTCATGTCCCCCCGCTGTCGGCCACGCCACATTGAAGCTTTGTCTGACAGCCATGACAGCTTCCGTGAGGGTGGACATGGTGAATGATCGCCACTTGATAATCTAACCTCAGATCAACATCATGTCATTCATGCCTCTTTACACCGCAACCATTGGCCAATCAATCCTCACAATGAACAGTTCGGCTTCTCAGGCTACCTTCATCCCTGATAGAATTTTTCTTCATCTTTTCTTATAGAACTCCTCACACCGTCGTAAGACTCTTCCCTCTCTCTACCCCCCGACATATACATTTGCAAACAAATAAATACGAAACAAATAACCGAACTCCCCCCCTTCCGCAAAATCCCGCTCACATACACAAAGCCAAATATCCTCCCCCACTATCGTCACACCTCATTAACTTTCCCCTGTCATATCAATACACTACTACCGCTCCGTTCGTTCTATTCTTGACCATCTCTCACAAGACCGGCCTCTCAACTCCAAAACCCATCCATCTCAAACCCAAAATCCCCTCCCCACATCCCCGGGTTCCAATCATAATCCATCGCCCCCCCATCCCAGCTATCCGTCCCCAGATCCTGACTTATCTCCTGCACCAGCGTCGCCGTCGCATCCGCCAGCGTCATCGGCGCCTTCTCATACAGCTCCGCCAGCTGCGCCGTCGTTTCCGCAAGTTGCGCCGTCGACTGTCCATCCTGCAGATCTTGATCCTGTGTAGATTATCCCGTTAGCCATCACTGAACCGAAAAGAGAAAGAAAAGGAAAACTCACAAAAGCCTTCTTCAACTCTCTAATCTTCCTTGCCAACTGCGCAAACGGATCCTCCCTCTCCCTCTCCTGCCCTTGCTGCGACCCCCCCATCCCACTCCCCCCACCACCCACCACCCCCTGAGGCGTCCTGTAAACATCACTCGGACTGTTGTAGTTGCTCGCCCCCGTCATCGTCCTGCTCCTCTTCTTCCTCCGTCCGGCAGTGTGCTCCATGTCCTTGATATGTCTCTCCAAGTACCCATCAAATTCTCTTCGTACTGTCCTCACGTCCCACCCTGGCAGTGACAAAGTCATGAGCTTGAGCATCCTGACAAACACATAGGTGAGATCAAACGAGGACATGGAAATGAACCTGGGATAGTCAGACTGATCCGATGCCGTGCGGGCGTGCATGTACTCCTTGACCAGGCGGACGCATTTCATAAGGATGTCGAGGCGGTCCTGCAGGGGGATGACAGAGGCAGGGCGGCTGTTGCTCGAATGCGAAGAGGGCGTGTCGTTTCCGAGACCGTTGGAGGGGGATGTCTTGAAGCTGGGGTCTTCGTCTTCTGGCAGGGAGGATGCAGTGACTGATGAGCCGCCTATGCTGCCGCTGGTTTTCAGAAAGCCTTCGTAGATGAGGAGTTCAGCGACTATAAAGTGGCCCTTCATCGAGACTGTTGAACCGGTTAGCAAGCATTGCCTCGTGCGAAGGGAGCAGACGGAAACTTACAATTCTCCATGATCCGCTTCGGCACCTTCTTCTTCTCCCCATGCAGAAACAGCCTCAGGTTTTCCACCACCTGATTCCACGGCCTGCGCTCCTTCAAAGGCTTCTTGTACCAGTTGGCCAGGTTCATCGAAATGTGCTGAGACACCCGCTGCACCCTGACCAAATGAACCACTAGCTCATCATCAGGCGAGCTCTTTTCCGTAATCAGCACCTTGCAGCACCTCATCAGATACGGCGAGGGCATGAGCTGGTCCGGGCAGTGACTTGTGGTGAAGGCTCTTTGATCTTTGTCAGTCTTCATCCAACAACAAAGACTTGCCAAAGAAAAAAAACAACTTACACAGTAACCAAATAATACGTCCCCGCAAACGCCCTCATTCTCTCCAATGCCTCCTCCGACCTGGGCTGCCCTCCCAGACCCGCAATGGCATTCTTCTGCTCTTGAGCATCCAAAACCTCAAACTTCAAACTCGCCGTAAAGCTCCGAATCAAAAACAGCAGGTTCGTCGTCTTGGCCGCCACCAAATTGTAATGATACCACGCCAGCAGCACCTGCGCCCCCTGAAGCAAGTCCAGCCCCGCCCCCAGCGACGGCTGGCCCTTTTGGCTGCTCTGCTGAAAGGCTGCCACGCTGATGTCTCTCAGCAGCTGGTCCCCCAGTGCCATTTGTCTCCTTCCATCGTGATGGCACGCTTCAACCATGACCCCTTTCCAGAAAAAGGGGCGTTGTTCCTTCATTTGATGGGCACTCAAGTTTGGTGGGACTAGAGCAAAGGGGTAGAGATGCTGCATGTGGGAGCGGTACTCCTGAAGCAAATCTTCGGCTTCTTGGCCTTCAGGCCAGATCGAGTCTGAAGCATTGGAGGATGTCATTGGCGAGGGGTGAGAAGGCGGAGAGGCAGAGGTCATCATGGCGTCTGGCATGACAGAACCTGCCGCTGATACGGCCAGGCCGCCCAGGGTTTGCTGGTGCTGAGGGTGATGCTGGTGTTGATGATGATGATGACCATACTGAGGTGTTTGGTGGTTGCTAAGAATAGGTGAGAACTTGAGCTCGCTCGGTGGCAAGAGGGCCTCGAATGGCTCGCTGTTCCATGGTGCTTGCGTGAAATGGTGGTTCGTGACAGAGATCTTGGGGCCACTGCTGGTGCTGTGATGATAGTCTGGTGAGATGGCTGGGAGGGGTTGCTGGCCATCAAGTTCAGAGCCTCCAAGAGAGGAGTGATGGTGGTTCTCGAGCCCTTCACCGGTGCTGGCGCTGCCTGGTGTTTCAGACTTTCCTGAGCTCCCTCCGGCACCGGCACGACCGCCTCCGGCCGCTATCTGCTCTGTGAGGGCCTCGAGACGTCTTTCAAGTTCGGCCACGCGGGTTAACTTGCGGTCCTTTCGCCGTCGGCGAGGCGGAGCCGGAATCTGTTTGGTGCATTTCTTCTTGAGACGTTCGCATCTGTATAGCGGTGAAGCGGTGGTGAGTCAGTTGACGCACAGAATGTGAGATCAAGATCTACCGGACTGAGATCGGCATTGACAGCGGAGATGAGCATGAAGTGAAATATGCTTAAGGTGATGACAGCAGCAACACAGCAGACAGCCTGATCTCGTCCATCGATCTCAACCGCCCGATTTTGCTGCCCGCACCCGTGCCCGGTCTGGACTTTGGTATATGGCAAAGCGCGGCGGTGAAGAAGAATGAGAGGTGTCAGAAAAAAAGATGTCTGGGAAAGACAGCCGGCCGTGGAACCAGAACAGTGCCCAAGATGAGAGACAAAAAAAAAAGCAAGAAAATATTAATTAAAACAGATCGACAAACATACCGTTCACACTTTCCCAACGGGCCAGAACCAGGCTCACACTTGCATTTTGCAAGCGCACAGGTCCCGCATGCCCTCGGGCCCTTGGTAGGCTTCTTGGAGGAGCCATCACCGCCGCTATCCTCTACAGACTCCATGGCGGCCTGGCACGAGAGTTCGGGCACCGGCACCTTCTCCCTCTCTTCCTTTCCTCAAGAGAAGCGTACTTCTTCCTCTCTTGTTCCCGTCTATCTGCTCCCTTAATGTCGTGCTGCCAAAGGGAGCAGAGTACGAGGCGGTCACAGCAGGGCCAGCCACGGCCGCTTGCTTGCCGCTCCGCAGGCTCGGTGACAGAACTCGCCCACCGCAGAACAAGGTTCCGCGATCTGCAAGTTGAGCTGCCGCGCTCTGCTGCTGCGTTGTTTTCCTGGGAATGCCCCCGGGGCCGGAAGCCAAAAGATCGGAAGGGAGATCAAGAGGTACAAGAAGCGGGGACGGAGCCCAGGAGGCCTTGACACGGAGACGGAAACACGGGGTTGGGTTGGTGTAAGTGGAAGGCTGTCCTCCAAAAGAGCAGGTCGCGTTGAACGTATAGGTTTGATGGAATCCGGGGATAAGATTTGAATGCTATGCAAATGCAATCGGGAACCGATTTGGAGGGGCGTGTGGTGTCTTAAAACCGTTGACGAGAAAGAAACTCTCTCCCGCTCTCCCCCGCCGCTGAAGAACGTGGTGATAAAGAAGGAAGATGCGGCCTTCCCTTTCCCCAGAAAAGAAGAATAACGCCAACCGCCAAAAAAAGAAGTGACAAAGGGGTGTGCTGTGTCGGAGAAACCTCGCTTGATACTGACTGATGATATGGTTCCAAATCTGAGGATGATCAGTCGATTGAGAAAAAGATGCCAATGATCGAGCAGCAAGAGGACGATGAGGAGGGGGACCCGAGCAAACGGGGTGGGTAACTAACATGTGGGAGGGACGAAGGTGACTTTGGGACGCGGACGTAAGACTGGAACATATGCAATGCTGTGTTCGTGGGACGCGAGTAACAACCCATCCTTCCTATAAGATCAGGCTGTACATCTCGCCCAGTTCTCGCACTTTGCTTCCTAGAGGTGCTTCCTCTCTTTCACTATCCTACAGCTCCAAAAGAACCAACCGCCTTGCTGTCGTCATCCTTCTCTCTGGCCACCCTTCTCGAGGCAGCCAAGACATCTCTCCCCCGAAACTCAAACGCCCTCTTCCCCACCCACTACTCACTTATCTGATGGCTCGTCCAGTGTGAGGTCGTACACAAAACTTCTCTCGTCTAATCGAAGGATGCCTAGAATGTCACTGCCCTCTCCATGTCTCGCCCGGTCCCATCCTTCGACTAGCCTGAATCAAAAGGGTTCACCGACGAACATCTTCAACAACCAGAAACAGAATCTGCCGGTTCCCTCGGTGCCCTCGGCAAAGGATCACAGTATGCCACAAGTCTTCGAGAATAAAGACAAGAAGCCCCCAACGTTTCATTAAACCACAAAGTGTACGAAGATCTGGGTAGGAGTCGGGAAATTCCGTTGGTGTGAGCACTCATCCAAAGTCCTCCGACTCCGTTCGTACATATCCCACCCTCTTTTTGTCGCCGTTGGTTGGTCAGTCTCCCTCCCACAACGACCAGCGGCTGAAGCGGGCCCAGATCCGAAGCACCACTCACGGAACAAAGGCGTGATCCTCCTCAAGCACATTACTGGCGCATATTCGAAGGAGGGCGTTATCCTCAGAGCTAAGAGCACTAAAAGGCGGGCGGGCGGCAATGGCTTGAAGCATAAGCAGCAGCTAACAAGAGCTGTGCCGTTCGAGAAAGATCCCGCCCAAGGCTTGGCACCGGCTGCCTTCGTTTTGAGCATCTCACTCAGCAATTCTTTCTCTTTGCATGCAGCTGCTCTGCCTGTGTTGGTCTTATCAACGACTTGCACAGTTACACGGCTCGACGTCCGCCTCGCCCACCTCGCCCAACCCGCCAACGATCTACGGGCACAGTTCAGACACCTTGCAGCTTGCTTGCCTTGCCCTACCACAACATCACCAACTTTGGTTCGCTGTGTGATCCTCGTGCGTGCCGCGAAAAAGAAAGGCCGAGACCGCTGGGGATGTTACCGTGCCTTTTGAACCACCATCAGAAGCTCGGGACAACAACACCAACAAGAAGAAGAAGAAGAAGAAGAAGCACAACAACAACACCGGCCTCTCTTCATAGTTCTCTTAACATCTACCCATCCAGAGGTCAGTATCAGCTTCCATATCTCATCCAGTCAGACCAGCCAGACCACTCCCTATCAGGTAGCATCCATCCACCCACCTGTCCATGTCGTGTTCCCCCCCGTCTGACAAATAAATTTGGACGGACCACACGCGCGAGGGCGATCCTCGGCGGGTATCTATCGAGATAATGCACCATCTTAAAATCCTTCGTCGACAAGATTGGCAACCGAAATCCCACTCTACTACACCGGGTGGTAAAGCTTCCCAGACTAGAACTAGATGACAAAAACAAACAAACCTACATCAAATGAACCCCACACACTGGAGTTGGGTTATTTAGCTACCAAGCAAGCCCACATAGAGAGCTCATCATCAAGCGTTCAAACCGAATACGTGAACTTTGAAGCAAACATAAAGCGAATACGCGAACTCCTCCCAGACGTGGCTACTGTCTTGACCATTCAGAACATAACATTCTCATACACTCGCCTCCCAACCCCCCCCTCGGCGAAAAGATCCATCCCTCTTACCACCTACACAAGCCCCATCTCGTAGTATCCGGAATCCCCGGGTGCACCCGTCAAAGGGTCCCTCCCCCAACACCAGTTAGGAAGAGGCGAGGGGCTTCCCGCACGTACTACATTCCGGTATATTGCTTACCACACCTCTCTTTCTGCATAGTATCAAGTTCATGGTACCACCCTATCTTTCCTCCCGTTGACATGGCCTGCTTTACTCCAAAACTCATCAACCAGACAGCACTCGTTTCTTTTTGGAAATTTACACAGAGAAATATTATCACATTCAACTCACTCATACATTCGAAAAAAGAACCATCAAAAGTAATGTAAACAGCCAGGCATGTAGCCAGCCAACAAAGACAGGGATAAATTTCCCCATCATTCGTCATATTTATAAGTTAAAACCACTGCTTTCCTCCTCCTACCCATTTCATAGTAAGGTATGTATCGGATAGGTAGATAGCAGCCAAGGTAAGCCTCTCGCCTAACGTAACTCCCCTTAGGAGGAAAAGACCAATCGAAAGAGTGACGAAGCAAAAAGACACAATATGCAAGCCAGTAGGGCAAGAGATTGTCCCCCGCTTATAAGACCAAGACGACGACGATAACAACAACAACAACAACAACAACAACGAAACCACCACACGTCGCTTTTCGCTCAAAAAGAACGTGTTTCAATGGTTTATATCCGGTCCGGTGAGCCCCCCAAGAGCAAACGGTGGTGTTTAGGACAAGAAGAGAAGTTTTGAAATTTCGTGTATACACACACACACAAAACGATCAAGGTCACACATCAACAGGACAGACCAACTTGCCTAAATCCCAAGATTTAAGCAGCTGCGCTCGCCGTCTGCAACCTCTCCATCTCCCTTTCCAGCAACCGCTCCGTCAGCCCACCCCGAGTCGTCGTCGCCTTGGCCTCCTGCTCAATCGTCCTCGCTGCCTCGGCAATACCAAGCTGCTCGTCCGTCCACAGCGGCTCCTCGGCCGCCGCGTTCGGCTCCCCGACCCCGATGAACCCCCCCTCGGCAGCCCACTCGCTCGTCCGCTTGATGCCGAGCTCCTCCCAGATCGTCTGGATGGCCCCGACGAGGTGGTCGCGATACTCCTTGGTGTGACCGGGGGTGGGCGTAATCCGCAGACGCTCCTGACCGACAGGAACGGTGGGGTAGTTGATGCTCTGGACGTAGATCTGGTGGTCCTGCAGGAGCTTGTCACTCGCCTGCTTGGCCAGCTCGGCGTTGCCGACCAGGATGGGGATGATGTGGCTCGGGTTGGGAATCACAGGGATGTCTCTCTCCCCGAGGGCCTCCTTGACAGCCCGGGTGTGTAGTTGTTGCAAACGGCGGTCGCCGTTGTAGTTCATCTGATACTCAATCGCCGCCCGAGCACCAGCCATGACAGCAGGTGGCAAAGAGGTGGTAAAGATGAACCCGGGCGCAAGAGAGCGCACTGTGTCGACCAGCTTGGCGCTGCCGGCGATGTACCCGCCAACGCAACCGTAAGCCTTACCCAGAGTACCGGTGATGATGTCAATACGCTCCATAATGGTGCCGCGAGGCTTGCCCTGCGCGTGCGCCTCAAAGTCGAGGTGCTCCGCTACACCGGCGCCGTGTGGGCCGTACATGCCCACCGCGTGCACCTCGTCGAGGAAAGTAATGGCGCCGTACTTCTCAGCCAGGTCGCAAATCTCCTCAATGGGGCCAATGGATCCGCACATGCTGTAGACGGACTCAAAGGCGATGATCTTGGGGACGTGCAGCGGCAGCGCCGCGAGCTTCTCCTCCAGATCCTTTACGTCGTTGTGCTTAAAGATGACCTTCTTGGTCCCAGAGTGGCGGATACCCTGGATCATCGAGGCGTGGTTCAGGCTGTCTGACAAGATGACACAGTCTGGCATCTTGCTCCCCAACGTCGCGAGCGTGGCATCGTTGGCCACGTAGCACGAGCTGAAGACCAGCGCTGCTTCCTGAGCGTGCAGCTTGGCGATCGTTGCCTCCAATTCCACCGCGTGCCTGTTGTGTCCGGAAATATTTCTCGTACCACCGGCGCCAGCACCGTACTCGTCCAAGGTCTCGTGCATCGCCTTCAAAACGTGGGGGTTGCGGCCCATGCCGAGGTAGTCGTTGGCGCACCAGACAGTAACCTTTTCCTCCCTCGTTGACATGTGGGCGCGGGGAAACTCCTTTGCGAGACGGTTGATGTTGTTGAAATAGCGATACGACTTGTCCTTGTGCTTCTTCTCAAGCTCATTGTTGTAGAAGCCCTCGTAATCGAACTTGGTGCCATTGTGCGTCACCGGCGCGGCGGTGCGGGCAGCAGTCAAGGGGTTAGCAGCGGCTTGCGCTTTGGTTGGGATTCTAGGAGGAAGCGGGACTGGATACCAGGAAATGCCATGTCAGCGCCAGTTCTTCGCCACGTGTAACTCCTCCAGAGTGCGAATCAATCCTTACCCTTCTCGCGGCCATTGAAAATGGCGCCCTCGACAGCCTGCGCCTCCTGAGCACCGCTCGTGTGAATCTTTGCCTTGCTCGTCTTTCCGTGGGCAGAGACAGTCGACATGGCCCGGCCAGCAACACCGGGAATGCCGGCATGGCCAATGCGAGCCGACTGGACAGCCATAGCCTTGCCCATGACGGGGCAGCGACGGGCGAGGGTCTGCAGCTTGGAGATGGTGCCACCGCACGGCGAGGCGGCGGGGCGGGCAGCCGTCGTCATGGCGCGGAGGCCGGCGGCGGTGGCCTTCTTCATGAAGGGGCACATGGCCTTGGACTGGCGCAAAACGGAGTCCATCGTCTTCGCTTAGGGCGGCTTGTCTTGATCCGAGTTTCGTTCTCGCGCGAAGAGAAAGTGAGGGTGTTTGCTTTTTGCCTCTGCGCGCGCAGAGCTGGGCTTATGACGAAGGGTTTGTGTTGATTTGTTGTACTTTTTCGGAGAGGCAAAAAAAAGCAAGACACAAAAAAAGAGTAGGCTGTTGAAGAGCCGAGGGTGATATTTGCGCGCGTAAAGCAGCAAGAACCGGAGAAACAACAGCGACTTCCCACACAATCAAAACCCGCAGCGAAAACACAGGCGAGATCAAATATTGTGGTTTGTCAGAAAGGGGGGGGAAGAAGGAGGGAAAAAGGAGAAGGGTCCGAGCAGTAGAGGAGAACAGAAGGACCTGGACTCGCTCTCAATTCAACAAACCCTCCGCCGCCGCCGCCATCTTTTCCCTGACGGTCCACACCGGGTGGGTTCGACCTCTGTTGGACTCGGAGTTTCGGTGTCTGCCCGTTTTGCTCTGCTTCAATGAGACGCTGTGCATTTTGCCTTTGGGGACAATCCGCCCATCCTGATTGGGCATCTCCTCGGTGCTTACCCCCGCCGTCGGCATGTCACCGCAACTTGTCGCGTAGCGGTATGTTCCACCGACCCCGCGGTACCGGAGACCTTCAGCCTTTTCCCGGCCTTCTCGAACCACTGTCATAATTCACAACAGCTTGATCTCATCGACATTTATTATACATAAGTAACATGAAGCAAGACCTTGCTCACTCAGCACAGCCACACGGTGAGGAATTGGCAAAAGACAAGAAGCATAGATATGGAACATGTTAAGCACTGCCATGTCACATGAGTGTTCCCACCGCAACAGCTACGCTCTTCTGTATAAAACACCTCGATCGTATTTTCATGGCTACGCATTGTACACAGTTGCAACATCTCCCCCCATGCTGTTCTCCCCCGCACCCACTGACCCATAGGCTACATTTGTGCCCTTCTATTTACATCTAATACCACATGTCCCGTAACCCCAAAGCCACCCTAACTACCAACGCGAACCCAAACGTAAATATGTACCATTGACCCCCCTATACCCTTTCCCACGCCGTTCCAAATGATTGCCCCCCCAAACCTGGCTGCAAGATGAGTTATTAGATAGACGATGGCCATTATCGTTTCCTTACTCTGAATACCGCTCAGCTCCATCATCAAGCCCCCGCCACCCCAATTAAACCACCCTCTTCCCCAAACGCCGATGCAAATCGTCAATGTGGGTAAAGCAGCCCAAGGGTATCATCTCGAAAAGGAAATAGAGGTTGAAGATGATGAAAAAACAAAGGCAAACCGCGAAATGTGAGGGGGAACATCGATCGACTGCTGAATTTGGGGCGTAAATCGGTTAGCTCAGTCAATTAAAAACGGCGAGGCGGCTGAATCTCCGGGTCGGACAGGCTGCTGCCGTCCTCTCGGCCCCGGTCCAATGTTGGGGGTTTTAGGCCCCTTCGAATCTCGTGGCCGTTTAGGCATCGATCCTGACGCCTTCTCCTTGTCCTTCTTCATCTTGTCCTTCTTCACCTTGGTGACTGGACTTTCGTCCTTCACCTTCGACGACGGTCGCGGCTTTTGCTGTGCTACTGTTGCTGCTTGCTGCAGTTAATGATTTGCGTGTCAGCTGATGTTGCTTGATGATCTTGAGAAGAAAATGAAACTTGTTGAAATTGGGTGGTGTCGGGCCATACGTTATTGCGGACGACTTGGGAGCCCCAGACTTCGCGCTTGAAGTCGTCCTCGGCCAAGCCATTGAGCCGGGTAACCATAGTTTGCAAGTCCCGCCGCTCCCGAGTGGCCAGCTGGTCAGGTTGAATGTAGCCCGAAAGCATGGCTTCTGCAAAACGTGCATGTAACCTGCAGCACTTTTGTAGGTATTGCCACTTGTCTCTAGCAGGGAAGGTCTTATAGCTGAACCCTTTCTCCTGCAGTGCTTGTTCAACGCCTTGCATAACGGCATCTGGCGTAAAAACAACCTCTTTCCCTTCCTCACAAAGCGCTTGATAGATCCGTCGTAGGTCTGGAAGGTCGGGCCTCGCTGAATCAGTGACTGACGCCGAAGCCCCCGGGAGGGGGATGATCAACGATGGGGTGGTTGACTGAGGTTGTTGACTCCCAGAGACATGAGCATGTGACAGAGCCTTCTGAGACATGGGAGACGGCGCTTTATTAGGAGGCGCCAGAGCAGAAGCAGCTGGTTTTTGAGCCGGAGTAGGAGGAGTGTTACGAGGAGCTGGATGAGGAGGAGCCGGATTAGAAGCAGCTAAGGTTTCGACTGGCTGAGTGCCAAACGGACCGGCGACTAAACTCGGGTTGACCTGTGGTGTGGCTGAGGGCGTCGCATGCGACGATAGGGCATGTTCGTCAGCTGGGTACTTGGCAAACGACCCCGATCCAAGGACAGGCTGTAGATCCGAGTTTGGAAGTGTAAAGCTGGGTGCCGGAGCTGCTCCAAGCACAGGTCTAACAGGAGCAGACCCTTGTGTGTTGGGGCGGCCGAGCTGCCGGTACTGTTGGAGATACTGTCGGGGAATCGGTATTGGCGTCGTACTGGAAGGCACCATCTGACCAAAGTTGTCCCTCAATCGTGGCAAGACTGAGTTGTGGGCAAGATTGGCTTGAGCAGTTCTAATGCCTTTGTTGATCATCCACATTGTGTTTGACTGGACAGCGGGCTGGGGCTGCCACCCATATCGCTCTCTGTCGAGCCGGAGTTTCTCAGCCTCATACGCCTCTGGGTCTGTGAGCCTCAGGAGGGCAAGGGCAACCTCCTTCTTCGCTTCCTCCTGGTCCTCTGGAGGAAGTTCATATGTCTCTTCCTTCTCAAATGTCTCCGTAGATGTAACCTTGCGGACTAGGGGTCCCACCTCAGCGCTGTTCAGGAGAGCGTCAAGAACGGTATCCTGGCCATAGGCATCTTGAAGGTCCTCCTGGTCCACTGTCTGCGGCAGTACAAAGTACTCCTTAAGGCGAGTAGCGTAAGGGGCCGGGTTCTTCTTATCGATGACCCGGGAGGCGAGCTGCGTCTTGAAGATGGCGCTCTTGTGGATTGTTGCCTCGAAGGTGCCTCCTATCATCAACCAATAGACATACACCGGCTTGGTCTGACCTAGTCGGTATGCCCGGCTAATAGCCTGCTGTTCATCGGTTGGCGAATACTTGAAGTCCAGGATGATCACTCTGTTGGCCCCATAAATGTTGAGCCCAACACCACCAGCTTTTGTGGAAATCAGATACACGTCGGCCGAATCGTTGCTGTTGAACTTCTTGATCGATGCTTGACGCGTATTGATTGGGGTATGGCCATCAAGGCGCTGGTATCCGATCTGCCTCCGCTTGAAGATGCTCTCAAGAAAGTCCAGCGCCGGGATACTTTGAGTGAAGATGAGTGCCTTGTCGCCCAGCTTGCGAAATTCCCCCAAGAGAAACATGAGTGCGACGATCTTGTACGAGTGAGCGTCGTTATCAATGTCTCGGCAAGTCGTCGGGGTCAAGAGTTCACTTAGGATATCCTGAGGCAAAATAAGCTCATCCTCGTCCTCGGATTTCCCGCTCTTCGCCTTTCCCTTGGCGTCCTTTTGCCTTTCGGCCACCGTCTTGAAGATCCTGGGGTGCGCCAGGACAGTACCAAGCTTGGCAACCATGCTCCAAACCTGTGCGGATGATTTGTCGCTACCCGTAATTGTCGGATTGTTGACACGCTCGATGTAGATTTCATAGAGTGTCCTCTGGAGCGGGGTCAAGGGCAGCATTATGATAAACTCCTTTTTCGTGGGAAGCTCGTCTCGGAGAACTTGAACATCCCTTCGATGAACCTTGGGGCTCATAGTCTCCTTCAAGATGACAAGCAGTTTCCTCGCTTGCCTCTTTGCCGAAGGGTTACTATCTGCATAAAGCCCTTCCTTGATTGGATTGCCGAACCTGGACCTGAACTCTTCAATGTCCGACAAGTAGCCCGGCGAAACCCAGTTGATCATGGCGTAATAATCCATGACGTTGTTGGTCAGTGGTGACCCCGTCATGGCGATGCGGCTCTTGGTGTGAAAGTGTGCGGCTGCTCGTGACCGCTTGGTGTTCTGATTCTTGATGAGATGGGTCTCATCCCCGACAACAATGTTTGGTTTTTCTTGCAGAAGCTTCTCCAGCTCCTCATCCTCAACGAGGTTGCCAAAGAGACTATATCCGACGATGAGAACCCCACCGCCTGAGGCCCATTTCTTGACGACTTCTACGCGAACGTATGCCGTCAATGATGCGTCCACTTTGTATACTGGTCCCAGTGAGCCTTCCGGTGCCCACATGTTCACCTCATCAACCCAGTTATCCACGAGCCCCGATGGACAGAGAATCAATGTCCTGGATCGCCGTAGTTTCTCCGGAATCTGTTCGACAACCGCGGGGTCATCGGACGCTGCTGCTTCGGCAATGACCACTAACAAAGTGATGACCTGCATTGTTTTGCCCAGACCCATGGTATGCGCAAGGAGGCAGCCCTGGCCACTCACCACAACCTGGTTCCACATGAAGCGCACACCATCAATTTGATGGTCTTTGATCCTGCTGCCGGTGTAAGCGTTGATAAAGATCAAAGGCTCGTCGTCTTTCTTTGTTTCGTTGACGATGAGTCGGGCCATGGTACTAGGCACGATGCCATTGGTAGCAATTTCTTCGTGTAACCGGCGCCGGCGGCGGCCAAACTCTACGAGCTGCTGCTGAGTAGTGACCCGTAGATTTTTGGCCTCTTGGTTAACTTTCTGTTTCCGTTTCCGTTTCTTCTTAGATAGCGGCACTTCTTCGTCGGATAACACTGCCTCAACTTCGTCGGCAAGGGTGAGCGTGGCGTCAGCCGGGTCTTGAGGCACCCCTCCTTCGGATGGGTCTTGGGAAACCAATTCCTCGACTGGCTTCTCAGAGGCCGCCACTTGAGAAGGTTCACTTTTGATGGGCGTTTTGACTGCCGGAGACTTTGTGGGCGTGGTGGGCGCCAAAGACCTTGTGTGGCCAAAATGTGGCTTTTGGGTCCTGAACAACACAAGCAACTTTTTCAAATGGTTGTAGAAGGTCTGAAATTTTACACCTGCGCTTTGCTCAAGCTGCCTCAGGGTAATTTTTCGAATCGTTGTCCGGGCCAGCCTCTTTGCGGAGCACTCAAGAAACGCGTCGAACAGTTGACAGAGTAGGAGTTCAGTTGTGCCAACCCTAGCAACTGTGCCATTGGTATCGATCGCTGGCTTCAAGTGCTCTTCCCAAATCTCCTTGTGTCCGAAAGGGCCGACCACCTTAAGGAGCCTCTCCCTTTTCTGTTCAGTCCATTGACAAAGGATGGCTGCGAGAAGACGTTCAGCATCATTGGCCTTAGCCCAATAATCGGCGCCCATTTCGCCCATTTTTTCGAGGCTCAGTCGATCGGTGAATTCCGGGATCCCATCAGTAGGTGAGATCAAGGGTGAATCCTCAATTAGGATAACCTCTCGGGACGAAGCAAGCCGACGAGGTGTTGAGGGTGCAAGGGCCAGCTTGGTCTTGATTTTTCCCGGTGAAGAATCTTGCATATCGGTGTCGGGCTCTTGTAGAGAGTCGGATATAGGCTCAACTTCCATCAAGTCGTTTGAAATCATGACCTTGTCGTCGCTATCGTCCAAGAAGTCATCTGTCTCGGAGTCGCTGCTGGCCAGATCCTCTTCATCTTCCGCTAACTCTTGTTGTTTCTTGGGCCGAGGCATTGGCCGAGGCAAAGCGGCAGGCTTGGGTGGGCGTCTCGGGCTCTCAAGCACTCCAAGCAGCCAACACTGGTAGCATTTCTCGAAGACGCTCTGCTCCAAGTAGTCCGACGCCATCTTACGAAGCATCTCGTCAGACTTCCACTTCTCCGTCAAGATTTGCTTTCTGAACTTCGGGATGCGTTTCGCAGCCTCATCCTTGAGCTTTTTGATGGACTTGATGTAGGCTTCTCTATTTGGGTTCCGTCTTGCGCTCTCCCAAATGTTGTGCGCTCTGCGGTCCTGTTTGGGCTGTTGTTCAGCAACCCAACGCGCCTCGAGTTCCTCGATGACATCTGCAATGACAACCTGGGCTTTATCGTTGCTCAACACTGAAGCAGCTTCTTGCTGCCGTAGAACCTTCATCCTCTCTCGCTCTTCTTCTTCTTGCTGATATTCCTCCCATTCATCGGAATCCATGCTCTCCTCATCGTCAGACTGACCAAAGACTGGCAACGGAGATTCTTCTCTTTCGTCCTGCGGAACTTCAAGGGTCCTCTGTGGCCGGACGGAGAGGTAGTGACGTTTCATGGCTCCCCAAACCTGTCTTCGACGGCCCGGGGGGTGATCGTGATAACCATGAGCAAAGTCCCCATTGTCATCCACTTCATCTGAAGGATTCAGGCTGAGTATCTCGGCCGGGGTCAAGGATCCAGGATCGAGCCAGCATGGGGGGGCTTGATACCCAAAGATGGTTGTGAGCCTCGTGAAGGCATCTCCCTCTGTAGGAGCAAGCACAGGTCTGGCATGCATGGGCTCTGATGATATCAGTGTAGGCGCTACTCTCCTCTTTTTCCGAGGGGGTTCTTCTGGGGCGATAGGTTGCTGTTCGACTACTGCTGGGCTTCCGTTGTCCGAAACACTATTAATGTCCATGGGTTCCGACCCTGCGATGCTGTTGTCCTCTGGGTTTTCGTTGATGTCTCCCAGACCTCCAACCCGCGGGTCCACAGCAGGTGATAGCGCTGGAGACAAAACACCACTTGGTCCTGATGCCCCAAGTTGAAAGGCAATCGCAGCCTGCATTGCGCGATCCATATCCAGACGGGGCTTGGCATCTGGAGATCCTCTGGCTGGAGGCTCAAAGCTACTGGGCGGATGAGGCTCTCGCTTGATGTAGATACTGCCATGGTCGTCCCCGTCATCTTGCTGACGTATGTAATCGCGATACCCAGCACTTGATTCCTTTAGTTCATTGATGATATGCTGCAAGAATTGTTGATGGGGCAATATCTTGATGCCCAATTCTGCAAACATGTTGTGAATGCCAAACTCTTCAGGGTAAGTTAGGAAAGATGCGCCATCAACCCCGCCCTCTCTGAGCTTCGCTTCAAGGGCGGCAAGGTCCAGAGGCCGCTTGGGGGCCCTTGCCCTCCATTGGCGAGTCGAATGGCACAGTTCTTGTATGAGTCGCTCCTCGTCCCACAAAAAGGGATCGTGTACGTCTTCCCCTTCCATGTTCACAACTGACCTATCTGCTGCTCTATGGTAGACTTTGCATCTGTTCATGTGGCTTAGTGGCTTGATAGCTTGAATCAGAGAGAGTATAAATGGAGGTGCCTGTCACAAACAGGCCCAACAAAAGCTCTAGAGATGATACTCAAAGACAAGGGACCAATGGAGTTTACTCACAAGCATACTATTAATGATTGCTATGAACACCGCTCATAACCAGATCAAACGCCGTAACGATGCGAGCAAAGAAAGATGAATCGGGGACGCTGAAATCAGAGAAAAAAGGTTCGACTTGCTTTCAAGCCACAATAATCGATGGGAGACTATGGCTCTTTGGGTGGGGGCAGGTTGGCGGTGATGCGATGATGATGGTAATAAATATGCGACTCTGTCAATCAAACGAAGGACCATGAGGTGTCGTGAGTCAAGTGATTTGTCGACTTGCTTCTCAGGTTCCTCACAACAGGATCTCAGAATCAATGTCGAGATGACGATAATCGCCGATAGGCAGTCGCGTGGTGGAGGTAGGTCGACAAGTGGAACGTGAATGTAGGGTTTGTAGTGGTCGAGAAGTGGTGACGGGTGGTCACGTTGATTGAATTAACCCTGGAATATGGTGTTAGCATTCTAATTCATAATTAGGTTCGTGATTGCCTGCTTTGTGCGATAAGGTCTGTGCTCCGGCTCTGGATAAACAATAGCAAGTATTTTTCAGGCAGGCAAATGCTCTCGAAGAGAGAGGAAATAATAATATTGTGAATATAAGTGGGTGCAAAGATCAATCACTGAAGTGAATAAATGGCTTCCAGTGTAAAGAACGACTCATGGGAGGCTTAAGATAGGTGTTAATCTAACATGCAGGGTGACTGTCTGGCAGCATGAGTCGCGAATAAGCTTCGATAAGGGTAGCATGTGAACATCAAC
Source organism: Podospora pseudopauciseta (assembly GCF_035222475.1). Classification (NCBI taxonomy): domain Eukaryota; kingdom Fungi; phylum Ascomycota; class Sordariomycetes; order Sordariales; family Podosporaceae; genus Podospora; species Podospora pseudopauciseta. Next base: position 375,789 of record NW_026946667.1, read on the forward strand.
TAACCCCGCCATGGTTGATGAGGTGATGGTGGAAGGCGAGACCCTTGGTAAGGGCAGCAGCTGGGTGTAAAAGCTCGGGCGAGGTTTTCAACTGGCAGGAGCACTCTACGGCTTCTCTTGGGTAAAGAGTTTTTGTAGTGTACATTTGCCGTGTTGAACTCCAAATGGCCGAGTTGCTCATGGGACGGCTCCGCAACCTCATGGGGACCCACACTCTCTCTTTTCTGGGGAACGCTGTTTGAGCAACCGCCGAACTTCGGGCGGCAACTCCGTCCAGCAACGGCTTAAAACAGATACTTGGTATATGTCTGTTGGTAGATTGTGGAATACGCATGACTGTTTTCATCTCGTACTTTATCCTAGTCCAAGAACGAGTGATTTCTCCAATTTTCAGACGACCTGTCGATTGCAATATTTTGCTTTGTAAGCGCTTCAAAACTGCCCCTTTCTCCTGCTCACGCCAATGTTACCATCGAGCACTTCTCAGTCCGCCACTGACAAAGTTCTTGGCCAAGCTAACACCAAGCATAGAAAGGAATTCCACCATGACTTCAAACGCCCCCTATCCCCCAGCTCTAGATGCAGGTCTGGAGACAGAAAGACTGTCTCAAACTATCAAGGATTGGTCAATCGCCAATGGGCTTGCCGTCCGTCCTCCTCCTGCATTGGTAGGCCAGAATCAAGACCCTAAGGGAATTCTGGCTATCAATGCCCCTGTCACGCTTTTCCCAAGTCCATTCCCAAAAAGCTGCTTCGAGGAGGCAAAGGCAATCCAGACGAACTACAATGAGTTGTATGCTCGAATCAGTCAGGATGAGGAGTTTTTGGGCCGTCTTGTTCAAGAGTAAGGTGCCAACACAACTGCTGAGATATCAATCTTAATACTGACCATGTTAGGGTTGCCGGTGGTGATGATTTTATTGCCAAGCTCTGGGAGATTCATCTCAAAGTAAAAGAGGAAGGCTATGTTCAGGTAGGTCACTGTCTGGCTGGTGTAATGACCCTTGCTAAAAACCGTGTGTTAGAACCTCTCTCTTGGTCTTTTCCGGTCAGACTACATGGTTCACCAAGACGGTGACCACCTCCAAATTAAACAGGTTGAGTTCAACACGATAGCCTCTTCCTTTGGAGGGCTCTCTGCTCAAACCTCGCTGCTCCATCAGTACCTATCCCCTTGCCACCTCAAGCACTCACTCATATGATACTAACACCCGCTCCAGACACCTATCAAAAACAGAATACCCCCTCCTAACCACCCCCATTCCCCCCAACACCCTCAACCTCCCCCCCAACACCTCCGCCCACTCTCTCGCCGCCGGCCTCCGCGCCGCCTACGAAGCCTACGGGCCCTCAATCCTCAACCACCCAACCTGCATCCTTTTCATCGTCCAAGACGGCGAACGCAACATCTTCGACCAACGCCACCTAGAATACTCCCTCCAACAATCCTCCATCCCCGTCTTCCGCCTCCCCTTCTCCCAACTCCTAACCCACACCACCCTCTCCCCCACCCCCCTCCGCCAACTCCTCTACCACCTCCCCCACAACCCCTCCCAAATCTTCGAAGTAGCCGTCACCTACCTCCGTGCAGGCTACGGACCAAACGACTACCCCACCCCCTCATCCTGGCTCGCCCGCCGCAGAATCGAAACCTCCAACACGATTCCCTGTCCCACAATCCTAACCCAGCTAGCCGGCATGAAAAAGGTACAGCAAGTCCTCGCCACCCCTCCCGGCCCTTCCACCCTCGCCAAATTCATCCCCGACGAAGAAAAATCTTCCGCGTTGTGGCGGACCTTCACAAACATCTACCCCCTGGACAGCTCCTCCCCCGCAGGGAGGGAAGCCCGGCGCCTGGCCACCGACCCGAAAGAGTGTCTAAAGTACGTCATGAAGCCCCAGAGGGAAGGCGGCGGAAACAACTTTTACAAGGGCGCCATCCCGGAGCAGCTGAAGAAGGTGCCCGAGGAGCACTGGAATAGTTTTATTCTGATGGAGCTCATCACGCCGCCCGCGGTGCAGAATACCATCCTGAGACAGGGGAAGCTGGAGCAGGGGGGCGTGATTTGCGAGTTGGGGGTGTACGGGACTTGTTTGTGGGATCACAAGACCGGCCAAGTCAAACACAACGAAGAGGCGGGTTACCTACTAAGGACAAAGGGGGATCAGAGCGAGGAGGGGGGTGTGGCGGCTGGGTTTGGGTGCATGGATTCTGTTGCTTTGGTGTAGACCTTCGAGTGTGAATAGCAGCCTCCAAGGACATAAAGATGCAATATAGTTGTATTCAACGTAGAGACAGGACTAAACAATGTTCATTCCACCTACTTCCCTTCACCCATCACTGCCTGTGTACCTAATTATATTCTTATACTTCAGCTTTTCCGGACCCTTTCACCAAACTAGCACCCCAACCAAGCAATAACAATATCCCAATCTTTCAAACGCACCCCCTCCCACCCTCATATCCCAGCCCACTCCCAACCGCACTCATCCCCACCGACCAACTACTCCCAATACTCGGCCCGTTCCCTCCTGGCCCCCCTCCGTCCCAGCTCCCCCCTCCCTAGTCAAATCAGTACTAATCACCAAATCATCCTTCCCCCTCAAATGCAACACAATCGTCAACCCTTGAATCCCAACATCATCATCCTCATCCCCCGCCACCATCACCGTCCCCGTCCCCGCAGGACCTGTTGCAGTCCCCCCAACACTACTCCTCTCTCGCCGGCCTCCTCCACCAAGCCGGTTACTCCCATCAATCGTAGCCTCACTCGTCGCCTTTGAAGCAGCCCTAGCCCCAGCCCCAGCCCCAGCAGCCATACTCATATTCACAGAAGACGGCACCTTCCAAAACCCAGACGACTCATGAGAATGATGCTGTTGTTGACCACCAGACTGCTGCTTCTGCTGTCCAGGAGGAAAAGGATAACTCCTCAGCTGTTGTTCTTGTTGTTTCTGTCCCTCACCCCGTCTCCCAAGCCCCCCAGGCGACACCTGCGAGTTTGATCCCCGCCGTGCATCTCCATCACCACCAGGTCTCACCACAGTAACAGTAGCAGTGGAATCCGTCGTACCCCTCCCCTCCTTCTTCTTTCCCCCCAGTGACTGCTGACCCAACTGCGGACTACTCTTCGTCTTGCTCGAATCCAACCCCACCTTTTTCAATCTCCCAGCAATACTCCCCGGTTGAGCGGCCACCGAAGCAGCAGAAGCAGCAGAAGAAGAGGAAAAGGGGCCAGTGCCCTTGAGCCAGGCAGGCGGGCTAGTCACTCTAGCACGAGGAATAGACTTGCCACTACTCTTACGACCTCCCCCAGTCTCCATCCCACTATTGTCCTGAGCAGAACCACCACTGTCCACATCGACCTGAAGAACCTGCTGCAATGCCCCGGACTTATTTGTCTGAGCAAGAACCTTGACCCGTCTCAAAACAGGAGGCGTAGTCCTCTCCTTTTCCCGTCTCGCCTGGTGCTGCAAGACGTGAGCTCTATCATTGGACGCCTGAAATGTCGAAGGCGTAGTAGGATCTGGCTCCCGCTCCGGGCGGTGAACATGAGGTCCATCCTTAGCCTGCAGAGCAGCAGTCCTTTCCTCCTCCCTCTCTTCAGCGGCAGCAAGCATACGTGCACTATTGCTTGGAACTCCAGGTGAGGGGGGCGGGACAACCGACGAGCCCCTTGACGAGCTAGCATAACTGTGTGACAGTCTCTCAGGGTGGGGCTCCCTCTGGCTCTGTTGAATCCGGGGATGTTCGGCGGCGTCAGACGGAGCAACAGGTACACAACGCTTGCGGTCAACAACAGTGGTAAGATCATACTTGGGCAGCTTCGAGACAGGAGGCATGGCAACGACAGGAATAGTTGTGCTGCTGACTTGGGGATCCGAAACCTTTCTGGCAATCTGGTCAGCAATGACGAACGGATTCGTCTTCTGTCATTGCTGTCAGCATATCCCTAACCAAAAGCAAAGAAACAAACCTACCACGGGCCGCCTCTTCTCAACAGCAATGATCTCCCCATTCGACTTCCTGACAACCTCCACCAGCCCCCCTCCCTCCCCATCAGGCGTCGTAGCAGCAGCAGGTGAAGGCAATCCAGTAGCAACAGCCACACTCACCCTTTCAACCTCATCCCCTACCCCCCCCTGTCCATGCTTCTCACCACCACCATCCCCATTCACACTTCCCATCTCCTGTTTATTCTGGGGAGAAGGTTCCTTCCTGCACCTCCCACACAAAGGATGCCCACAAGAAGGACAATACAACTGCGGCCTAACTCTGTCTCCACAAACATGACAAACCGTCACCGCCGGCTCCCTTGGTCTTCCCCTCATATCCTTTTGGTCTCCATCTCCTCCTCCTCTTCCTCCCATATTCTCCATCTCTCGATCAAGGTACAGACCGGCATCATGACTGTCAGCCTCATCCTCAGACAACTAGCCCGACGGTCTGGAAATATTGTACTGCTCAAACAGCTCCATGGCAGCGATCCTCCGCCCGCTCTGGGATGTCCCACCGCTGACGAAGCTTGCCAGCGAAGGCTCCGAGATCTCGCGAGGGCGTGGCATCTTTTCTTTAACCTCAGGCACCGAGGGAAGAGGAGGTTGTTCTTGTTGTTGTTTTTGGTGCGAGCTTGAAGCAGGGCGGACAGTAACCCTGATAGAAAGGGTACAAGAACTATGGTTACCCGGCCGGTCGAAGCAGGCTTCCGATGCGCCTTGTTGCTGTGTATCCCAGTAGAGCGTCAGTAAAAAAAACACAAAACCAACACGCTGGAAAAAAGAGGTCAACAAACAAGTTCACCCTGCCTATCTCTCGTACTCAGCAAACGATCCGACCTCGATACGCCTCGCTCAAGCAATGGCTGAGATGTCTGCGTCTTTGTCGTGCCTTCAGGAACAGCAGGGGACAGTTGTTGATGTTCTCGCTGAATCGGCACTAGTCGGTCTCCCGTCTTCCCTAACCTGGGGCTCGAGCGGCTGTTGGCAGGCGAGGGCGTGGCAATGCGAGAAAATGATGGAAAATAAAGCATCACAGTATTCGTCAGCCAGTAACATAAACACACTAAAGTATGCTGGCGTCGAAATGGATGCCTTGTAGCGGTAACCAGCTGGTGTGCCCGGATTCCGTTAAGAATGAAACGATGTTGTGGTTTTAGGATATACGGAAGGATGTTTGCAAGAGAAGATTCAGAGAGCAGGTCCACCTCCGGATTTTTGGGAAGCCAAACTACCACTCCGCGCTCTGACATAACGGGTAAGAAAGACCCAGACAAATGGGCCGGCATAGCACTACCCCTACTCAACAGATAATAAGCAATGGCAACCGCGATCAACTCAGCAACTACCTAGCACATGCAACCTCGGGCCGCCTCTAACCTCAAGACGATAACAGTCCGGCTCATGAAGCATCTCTTGGACTAGACAGGAATCTTTTGGATGACGTATTCTACAGGGAGGGTTTATTGGTGGGGTTGTACATCTACTTGAGGTGGGCCTGGAGAGTCTCGAGGACCTAAAACAGCAGTTAGTTAGCACCTTGTAAACCAGAATCACCTAGAATCAAACCAACCTCAAGCTCAATCTTGGCCTCGGCAATCTCCTGCTCGCTGCCGCTGCCGCTGGCAACCTTTTGCGCCTCAGCAATCTGGCTGCGGACAGCCTCGGCGCTGAAGTCCTCAAGGGGGAAGCCCTCGACGGCGTTGATGCTCAGGACGGAGTTGGGCTGAACCACGGCAAAACCACCGGAAACTAGAATCGTTCTCTTGTGTGAGCTTCCAGTCCTTTTTTTCTGCCCTTTTCTATCCGACTCCAATGTTTCGAGGTGATGGGCGGTACGTACGGAAGAACTGCTTGTTGCCGCTCTCCTCAATGATCTCGACGACACCGGGCTTCAGCTGCTCGATCGAAGGAACGTGGTTGGCGAGGACACCCATCTCACCCGACTCGGCGGGGATGTTGACCTGGACGACATCCTGGGACTTGTAGACAGCCTGTTATGTGGCATAAACATCAGCGGCCTCGCTTGAAAACATGTTGATATCCCTCCAATCGACCAAGAAACATCCGGGGTGCTGTCCGTCGTCATCGTACCTGGTGGGGAAGCGACAAGCTAAGCTTGATCTGTAGGAATAAGTTAGATAATGTTAAAGCGCGCGGTTCCTGGAGGGGCAGTAGAGACATACCTTGTCGCTGACGGCCTCGGCGTAGCCTCTGCGCTGGACGGGGGCGCGGAGAAGAGCCGGGCGAGCCCGGATGGCGGCGCGGGCAATGCGAAGGGAGTTCATGGTGATGGCGGCGGTCTCAATGGGTCAAGTCCTTCTCGATATGTCGTCGGCTCTCCAGCTTTGCCCAAAATCCGGCGATTGACTGGAACCAATGGAACCGGGATTGTCCGGTTCGGCTACGCGGAAACGTTTTTGCGGAGCTTGAGGTGGGAGGTGGACAGGAGAGCGCTTGCTGAGCTCAGCCAAGCTTGCACAAGTTCAGATGATTGCATAAATTACGGGTAGATGCATATCCACTTCAAGGTTGATGGAACTGTCCATCGTGGTGCATCATCAACACCTTTATGACCAGAAACCTCACTTAACTGACATGCTGAAGTGCCAAAGTGCTGGCCAGGCAAGAACCGCATATTCTAGCCCTTTTTTGCCAGTATATCCCTCAGCGCACAACATGAAGCCCTAAAAACCTTCCTTGGACGTTGTGCAACAACCAACTTGCCTTCTAGTCTCAGTGGCTGATGAGCAGAGCAAATTGTCCGGCCACGCCGCAGAAGATTCACTCAACCAACCGTTGTATTCCCCCAACCGATCTCCAAAAATCACAAGCTGGCGGTTGCTGTCAACAAGAGAGAGCTCGCTGTCAGTTCCCCCGAAGCCGCGATTTAGCACCATCTCCACCCGTAGCTCATGCCCCGACTGACCTTCTCAACATCATCCGATGGATGTGATGCCTTCATGCTGCCGCTGTGATGCACCGAGCTTTCTACGTTTTAAATCCCTCAAAACCATCCGCTAAAAAACCGGGTACCCGCGTCTTACTGTCTAGCTGTCAAGAACCATAACCTGGAAGGCGTATCCATGCTAATAAGTACCCGGACCCGGTTTCCGCTTGGAGGTTGGGAAAGGGTTCATCCTGTGAACGGCAGTTTGCATCATCGGTCAAGGATGGGAGAGCAACGTGATCCCAGAGGGAGGTTTAGGGCTTGACGTAGATAGTTTTGATGTGGTTTCATGTCGTGAGTGAGATGCAAGCACATGATGGAAACTGGACGGGGGCAAAATTGGCCTAATAAAATACCAGGTCAAGATAACGTACAGATACAGATGGGATTTCGGAGGTTTACCAATACCGGGGAAATGCCATGCTTGGGTTAGAAGATGTGGGATGTTTGACCTGAAGATGGAATGGGGACCACACCAACCAACATGTCAACTGCTCAATTCCGAGGTAAGAAGAGACGTCTCAGAAATGGTCCCCCACCACAGGCCCTTCGGGTACTCCCACCTTTTGTGTTTCTGTTCATCCGATGTGATCTGCGGAAGAATCCGAGTTGTTGTTAAGGTATACTGTGCTTCCCCGGAAGCGGCAGGTCAGAAGTAAGTAGTTCCCCTAACCCATCAGCAGCAAGCATACATACCAACCTATCCACGTGGTTTGTCTCCCTCCCCCCCTGTGTCACGCAAAGGTGGTTACAAAGTGTGGTCTGTTCTTTGGGTTGCATGTGTGACACCCAAGAAAACGCCTGTCTTTTTTGCGGCCCAACTTTGGGCTTGAACTTTCCGTTTTCTTGAAGGTTCGATGTTGTGTGATGTGTGACCCAGCGACCCCACCTGGTGATGAATGAGTAGTGAAGTAGAGTCAATCGCATGACCACTCTTTGGTTGGTCATTTTCTTTGTAGCCCAGGCTTGGTTCCTGAACCCCAAAACCAACTAGACAATAAGGAGACAAAAGAACTGCCCCTTTTAGGTAGTTTTCTTTGATGTTTTGGCTGGCTGCCACATGGAGAACATGGGAGATCGGAAAAGGGCCATAGCGATACCGGCCGTGAAATGGCCCCGAGCTTGAGGCTATGGTTTTTAACTTTTTATTATTGTTCGGGCTTCGCCGAAGAAACTAAACGGCCTGTAGCCAGTAGTCTTTTGTTTATTTGGTCGATACGTCACTTTATGGGGTTCTTTTTGGTCCGTAGGGAGCTCCCGTCTGCATGAGCCGTTTACGATTGCGATGCCGTGTAAGCCGGATGGCATCGTACGTCTTTCCTGTGCTTGGATAACAAATTCCACCACTCTTAGAAATGTGTCGTCGTCGTCGTCTTCTGTGTGGCTTTTGGGCGATCCCAATGAGGGGCACCGTTTTGAGGTTGGAATTACGGGCCACAAGCAACAACAACAAAAACCTATGGGCCCGGTGACATTGCGCCTTAACAGCTTTAGCGGCACAGGTATCAGGTTTCAAAGCAGAGACATATCGACGTAGGTTCCCTTCGGGTTGCCGTTTGTAGTCGTGTCATCGTCTGAATGAAAGATTACCCCACGCTATCTGATGGTCGTAGCATTGCGGGGTAGTTGAGGGTGGTTGTTTCTGTGTCTTCGGGCCGGGTGAAGTTGCTTGCCTGCCCCGGACTACAAGCCTCTGAGATTTGGAGATTGGGTTCCTTTCGCTTCTGGCGCGTGCAAATGCGCAATCAATCTCTGGCCGCTCGCGCTATCGTGTCGTCGGCGAACTGGAGGCAGTGAGGCTGGGTTCGTTGATCACGGTATCGCCTTGGTCCAATGATCCAGCGCCCTCTTGTGCATCTTGGCGGGGTAAGGAGATGTGTTGTGAGCTGCAGGTATTCAGCATCAACGGTTACCTACCATTCCATTTACGTTCAAGCGCGCGGGTTAGACTATTACAAATGTCGCTGAATGGTGCTCTGAGTTGCATCTGCTTCATCACGGGTGTCAGACTGAGGGAGCATTCCAAGTTCTATCACTGCTAGTCAGCTTCACTTTGAGCTGCCTGAGCAATAAGGAAGCGTGGGTTAGCGACGGAGTGAGCCAGCAGACTCGGCGCTGGCGAATCCTCAATTCCAATAGAGGCACGCAAAAATAGGAGGATAGAGATTGGAGGAACAAGTCAAGCGAGTAAACCCCCACGACAAATGGTAGCCCGAGCCGTTCGGCCTCCCACTCTTGGAGTTGCATCCAAGGTGGACATGGCGCCATTTCCCCAGACTTCATCGTCACGTTTTGATGGATGGACATGCTGTTTACCGACCGTGTCGACGTGGGAGAGGTCCCGGCCTATTGTTCTCAAGAGTCTACTCGGTGTACCAGTTGATCAGGCTTCGGTGGTGGATGGATGTGCATGTCAGGAAATTCGATATCTGACTGGAAAGGTTGTGTTGCTGAGTGATACGATTACTCGTTGCCGGAGTACACAGTATGGCACAGCGTGAAATTACAGGAAAAGCTCATGTTTTGCCGTCTGGTGCCAATTCTACTTAGCTTTGACCCGCTGTTTCGGCACCCGCAACTACCTTCCAGAGGGACCCTAAGCTCGGGCTACTAAAGTACCTGCCAAAGTCTTTTTGGCGGGAATAAATTTACTCTAAAACTAAAGTACAAAGTAAAAGATTATAAATTAAACTAATTAAAAGACTTTATATTTACTAATAGAAAATACAAAAAGTGATGATAAAATAAAATGCAAAGTCATGATTAATTCTTAGAAAAAGAAGACCTAGTGTTGTAGGTGTGCTGAAATGGTAAGAAAACACACAAACCAACTACAACACTACAAATATACCCTCAACAAGTCACTGAATGAATACATTTACGTGACAGTGGCTTGCTTGTAGGCTGCACTTCACGCAGGACAAAAAAAAGACACTATAGGCTTGCAGGCTACATAATAAGCACCGGATTGGCTTGATCAGAGGGCCAGAATTGCCTGCACGCATGCAAGGCAGAAAATACGGAAAAATAAAAATCTATAATCTGGCTAAATAGAATCTCAGAAACAGACTGCTTATATACATGACCCTTGAATCTTCGAGTCCTCCAACAGCCCTATTTTCTCACCCTCTAATCAGAAAGACTCTAAGCCTGTAGCCGCCTCCCAAACCAGTACTAAGTAGATTCTCAGCGGTGCTAGGCAGATATACTGTGACTGTCTTTGCTATATCTACTAGTTCTTCCAGAACTAAATGCCTTATAGTATTATAGCAGTAACCTACTGTGAAATAAAGCTTACAGAGACTCGTTTTTAATAATTATTCTTTAACTTAACTTTAATAAAGCCTTAGCTAACCTATTAATCTTATTATCTCTTGATTTTTAGCTAGAGCTTTACAGAATATCTATAGGCTCATAAATATTAATAAATAATATCAATATTACTTTTTCTAATGCATACTTAAAAATATGATGGACTAATTTAATTGGCTTTTGCGATTAATAATAAAAAGCAGTAATAAATTTATTTCTCCAACAGCTTTTCACTATAGCGCAGGTAAAAAAAGCCTTTCTATTTACTTTTGGCCCAAATGAAGCATCTAACCTAGCAAATCAGCTAGTCACAGTATTTGAAGCATTTATTACTTCAAAGATAGCATTAAGCATTTCGATGAAAAAAGCTTTGAGCAATAAACAGCTGCGACCTAAATATAAATTAAAACTAGAATACAGGTGTGTGAATAAAGTGTAAGTACTAGCGTAATAACTATAAATTAAAGGCTTATTGGGTAATAGTGCCAGGCGAGGCGTGGCCGACCGCTCAGAAAACGGCAGCCTCGACGGCAACACATAGATCACACTAGGACCCTCTTTTCCTCCAAGACAAGATTTTGTGCGATGCGAGCCCTCATGCGGGTCAGACTGGATGGAAGTGTTCTTGACGAGAAGGTTGCAGCCTGCATATTGCGAATTGCAGCTCAGCCCAAGTACTTTGCAGGAGAAGAACCAAACTCGGCCACTCTCTCCCACCGCTCGCAAAGTGCTGGATGTTTAGCCTATCAAGGTGTGAGGATCATTCCGGCTGGGCAACTCGCCACCTCCCAATCTGTCATCTGTCTTTTTGTTTGATACACGATAGGGTGTCAGACCCGAAAGGCGGTGGTGGTGAAGGCGGTATAGAGTCGGACTGATAGTAGAGGTGTGCTATCAAAAGGGCAATGGTGTCCGGTGACACAACATGTCTTCTTCTCTCAGTTAGAGACGGGCGATGTCGGACATTCGGGGATGCTCCTGACCTGCTAATCTTTGGATAAGGACGGCACTATGCGCATCAGGAGGCAATCCACAGCGAGGGTGCGAGGGTCCTTTGTCTGTCTGAACAGAGTCAAGCGCCATTGCTACGATGCTCCTCCCAAGTCGAAATTCCGCCAGCCGGGTCTTTCCCGCCACTGGACATTTTTGGAGAAGCAGGTGGAGTCAGCGTGGGTTGAAAGGAATCATCAACCACCACGCAAAAACCCTGGTCCAAAAGATCGATCGCCATGGGGTGGGGCCCGCAGCCAACGACGGAAGAGGAAGAAACGGGCGCACAGGGCAAAGCTGGCATTTCGAGAAATGGAAACGGCCGTTATTGTGAAATTGTGAAGTTGCCGCCGTTTTTCGGTTGGCCTTTGCCCAGCGCCACGGCCCGGGGCTCTGGTGATCAGCACAAGCACAAGCACAACTCTGGGCACAGGCTATGCTGCGCTGTGCCTTGTGGAAATGTGGGAAGAGAACGTGTGGTTCCACGCCGCCTTTTCCTTCGTCTCAACCAAACCAGAGTGACGGACGGCGTCACAAGCGGCGGCAGAGTCAGTCCGCCTCCGATGGCCAAAAGTAAAAAGTATAAAAGCTTTTCGGTCGCATTATTCATATTGGTCATGCTGTGAATAAAAGCGAAGAAAAAAGGGACCTGGCCGGCCCCGTTTTGTCTTGGTGTTACGTTTTTCATCATCCGTTTTTTTTTGTTGCCGTGGGCGGGCATTGCGGACAGAGTGACCTCAGCACTAACAGCCAACCAAAGGGGGACTCGGCCAACATCCCACTCTCGACCCGCTCTTCTCTCTCGTCGTCGCCATCTCATCAGCCAAGCGCAGCCAAGTGCCAAGGTGGTGGACCCGGCTCCTCGCTTTTGAGGGCAACCCTGCGTCGCCCCCCTCCCTCTCTCTTGTTCCCTGCATTTCGCGACGGCACGGCCCCATCGCTGGACACGACCATATCCCCTCCTTGAACCGCTCCGCCAGGTCTCAAAAACCTGATATTTTGCCGCATTCCCGCTCTGCTTTTGACATTTTGCGTGTTTTGTGTGACATTTTCACCCTCTCGCAACACTTCTCCCAAACCAAAAGGACAACGTCATCTGCACGTCGACTTACCACCGACGACCCTGCTTTTCGACCAGGCCTTCCAGAAGACTACCTCACCTTCCAGCATTTCATTCTTGGGTCGACGGCCGAACGACCTGCTTCTCTAACACCACCACCCCCAAACAACCCACCGGCCTTTCAAACTACCAACCTCAGATTTCGACGTGATGGCTCTGCTGTTATAGCAATACGGTCCCTAGGGACACCGCCTTGTACGCCACTTGCAAGCCATAAGGTAGAGGACTGCTCTCGTCGCAGACTTCAGACTCCGCCCACAGCGGACACTCACGATATCATTTCTCTATCAACAAACCAGCAACATCCACACACCCACACACACATATCTCGACCGCTGGACTCTTACTGCCCCTTCTTCCGCTCCCAGGACAACTCTGTTACCCTGCCGGTTGAGCCACCAGCTCGACGGCCACTTATACTCACATCCCGTTCTCGAAAATGGAACAACACCGATACACACCTCATGACTATGCGACATCAAATGTGTTGGCATGGACCACGACAAACTCCGCCAATGTGGAGCCATCAGTGGAAGAAGATGCGGGCGCTGATACGGACGAGCCACCGGATTGTCCGCCGCCAATGTCCCCCGTATCAAATCACTTCAAGCGAACTGCCATCCGCCGAGGCAGCGAGCAGCACGAATCCCTCCTGACCAAGGCTTTCCAAAGCCATTCAGATGAGGAATCTCACGAAGCGACGTCTCTTGCTAGAAGGCGGAGACGCTCCATCACCAGCAACTTCAGCATCGCCTCGACTGCTGAGCTGACCTGCGATACCGGGCTTACCACGCCTGCGCGCACCAGCTCACCCAGCCCTCGCTTCTCCAGCATCGGCTTCGTTCCCCTCATGGGCAAGACGCCCGTGCCGGTTGTGCGCGCTGAGCGGGATAGCGACGCCGCTGTACAGGCCTTGGCCAAGAAGAGATGCATCTCTTTTGCCTGCGCGGCGAAGCCCAAGACCGATGACAAGGTCTCGATGCCACCACCTCCCAAACCCACAGATAATGGGACGAAGTCGCAAGCGGCACCGAAGAAAACCACCATCAAGTTCGCCTGCCCCGCTGCGCCCCCCAAGACGGCGAGCACACAGACTCGCCCGATGACTCCTGTTCCCAGAGATGTTCGTGTTCAGAAGCCACGGACTCCCTCGACGGTTCGGGCACGGCCCTCGACACCCCGCAGAACTTCCAACAGCCCCATTGCCATTCAGAGCAAGAAGTGGATTGCTGCTAATGCCAATGACCTTGACAGCGAGAATGCTCACTTTCACGAGTTCGCCAGTGAAACTCCCCAAGAAGATGACTGGATCAGGCATGATGATGTCCACAAGCCCAAGCTGACCATCCAGGATACGCTTCAAAAGGAGATGGAGATCCGGAAGCTCGGCAAGGAAGCTGAAGAGGAGGCGGAGGCTGAGGAGGAAGAGCTCGATGAAGAAGTGGATGAGGACGAAGATGGCGAGGAAGATGAGGATGACGATGAGTCTCCGAATGGCGATGATGGGGACGACGATGATCTGGACGACGAGGCTGACGAGGAAGAGGTTGAAGAGGAAGAGGAAGACGACGTCCATGTTGGATACAACTGGGATGACGAGGCTTCTGACGGCTACAAAACCGACAACGAAATTGGTTTTGCCGAGTCCGACGATGAAGATGATGGGTTACTTCTCTGGACCACCCGCGTTGGTCACCATCAGACTCTGTCTGGGGCTGTTTTGTCGGCTGCTCGGAGACTGTCTGTCGGCGAGAGTTCTGATTCCTCTGCCGGTGAAGGCAAGTCGAGCCTTGTTCGCAAGAAGACAAAGCGCTCCAGATCCCGCCCCGCACCCTTCCGCCCTGCCACTCCTGAGCTTCCCGACAGCACCGATTTTGTCTGCGGTACTTTGGATGAGGACAGGCCGCTGGAGGATGCCTACATCTCTTGCGTGGAGGCGCGGAAGCGCGACAAGGTGCCAGTCATTCCTCAGGACATCGATCCCAGTTTCCCCACCTCGGACATCGAAGACGAACCCGAAGAGCCCTATGGCAAGGGTTTTGGAGAGAGCGACGAGCATGGCTGGCTTCACGGCGAGTTCGAGGACCTGCACCACGAGCGTGACCGTCGCGGACGCAAGAGCGGCAAGGGCCCATCTCCCAAGCGATTCCGCTCGCCCCCTCCCAAGCGCCGTCTTTCTCCCGCCCCTAAGATGCGCGGCCGTTCTCCCCTCAAGCCCACTGAGCGCGCTTCCCCTCGCAGGTTCAAGTCACCGGCCCCGATTTCCATGGCGTACAGGTCTTCTGCCTCGTCCTCACCTGGTCAGGACAGCGATCACGTTGCTTTCAAGGCACTTGCATTCCGCCCTGGTCTCGGCCTCCCCCACACCAAGTCCCTTCCCAAGGCACCGGGCATGTTTCTGAAGCAGAAGGCCCGCAAGGCCAAAGTTGCCGCCGAGGAGAAGGACTCGACCCATGTCCGCGGTGCCATTGACATCGTCAAGGGTCTCGAACAGAAGAGACAGCGCCGCAAGGAAAAGTACTACCAAAAGTACTGCAGCCGCGCGCGCAAGGAAAAGGCGAAGGAGAAGGCTCACCCGAAACGCACGATCCCCGGCGAGGGAGCAGAGCGTATGAGGGAGCTTGGTCTCACGATGGCAGGCAAGAATCCCGGTCATTATGTTCTTTCCATCTAAACGGAAGGCTATCTGATTTGCATCGCAAGAGCATACACTGGTGTTCATACACCACGGCATTCATCTGGGGCGGTCATCATGATTATTCACGAGCCTGGCGTACAAATTTCTTGTTTCTTTCTCACGACCACGGCGTTTTCACACATTGCCTTTTTTTTTTCGGTCTATTCCTCCTTAGTAATTATCTCGCCCGGGTCCAGGCTGGCTGGCTAGTTTTCAACAACGCCGGTGACGGTCGACCTGGTACAACTCTATGTACATAAAGGCACAACTTTTTTTGTAGTTGCAATGCATCTTCCCGTCTCTTCAGGGAATCAAGAATATACATTTTGAACCATTTTGGAGTTTTGCGATGAGTGACTGTTTGCTTGAGCAAATGGGTGCTCAGCCCAACCATGTGTGTACATGATGCAAGAAAAGGGGTTTGGTGTGGGTTAAGACATTATTGGAGTGCCGAGGCTGCACACGATTACGATCAAGCTCATGGTTACGAATCATTTAAATCGGATGTTTACGCCTCTATTTCGCGTCGGACCAGGCAATGAAAATCGAAGATGCGCGCCTCACCATCAGCGTCAGCATTTCCCAACAACACCTTTGTAGAAAGGGAGATGCCCCCTTTTTTTAAGGTTCAGGGGTCAGGTGACTGTCTGCCTGATATTTCAGGTATCAACCAGCTGTCATTCTGGGTGCTGCCACTTGGGTCAAGGGCGGTGGGGCGGTGGTGAGGTAGGCTAGGTGGCCCCTGCGCAAGCAAGGCCAAGTAATTCTTGTAGCGCAGCTCTGGCCACTCCCTGAACAGACCAGCACGCAACCCGATCGGTTTCCATTGTCCAATTCCATTCCATTTCCTGACCGGACAACAACCAACCTAAAGCTTTGCTTTGCCATCACCACGACACGCTAGCTACCTACCTACCCGACCGAAAAGGAAAACGAAGGGATAGAACGCGAGAGAGAGAAACAAGATGTGGCTTGTTAACTGGTGTAAGTATTTTTGGGCAAGGGGTGTTTCGATGGGATGGGAGCGAGATGCTGACGTTTGGGGGATGAACAAACAGTCTACGATGTGCTCTCTTCGCTTGGCTTGTTGAACAAGCATGCCAAGTTGTTGTTTTTGGGCTTGGACAATGCGGGCAAGACGACGCTGTTGCACATGTTGAAGAATGACCGGGTGGCTATTTTGCAGCCTACGTTGCATCCTAGTGCGTATTTGTTGCTGATTGAGGGAGGGAGTAAAGGGGACTGACGACGATGGTGGTTTTTAGCTTCCGAGGAGCTCGCGATCGGTAATGTCAGGTTTACGACTTTTGATTTGGGTGGTCATCAGCAGGGTGAGTCTTTACGTGTGCCCTTTTTGGAGAAGGTTGAATGAATAGGGAGTGCTGACGTGGAATGTGTTGTGGAAAACAGCTCGCCGCCTCTGGAAGGATTACTTCCCCGAAGTCAACGGCATCGTCTTCCTCGTTGACGCCAAGGACCACGAGCGGTTCCCCGAGGCCAAGGCCGAGATTGATGGGCTTCTTTCGATGGAGGAGCTGGCCAAGGTCCCGTTTGTGGTGTTGGGTAACAAGATTGATCACCCGGATGCGGTAAGTGAGGATGAGCTTCGTCACCATTTGGGGATTTACCAGACGACGGGCAAGGGCAAGATTCCGCTGGAGGGGATCCGCCCGATTGAGGTTTTCATGTGCTCGGTTGTGATGAGGCAGGGGTATGGGGATGCTATTCGGTGGTTGTCGCAATATGTTTAGGGGGAGGGGTTTGGATATGGGGGGGAGTGAGGTGACGGGGCGATATGAGGGGCGGTATAAGAGGGTAGTAATGGATGGGGATAAGAATCAATACAGAAGGCCAGTTGCGTTTGCTTGTGTTTGATGGGGGATTGCGGGTGTGGTTGGCTGTTGAACTTGTGGTGTAGGCATGGGTGAGAATGTTTTGAGGCGTTATGATATATGATTTATATTGGAAATGATACTTTTCTACCTGCCTCTCATGCTGATGATGCCGAGCGGGACAGGCTTCGAAAGATGATTGCTAGGCGTACTGGGATGAAGACCCTCCTCGCTAAATATTTTGATGGAAATTATCAGATTGTACACAGGCGCATATTTGGGAGGCATCACAAGATGGTCAACAGGCCTCGTCACATGATAGGCAGATCTACAGATTCGCAGCAAGCTCAAGAATTTCGTTCTTGATTTGCAATGATGATCTTTGTTCTAGTGTAATACCGAGGTGACATAGAAGTCTAGGCAGGACATAAAAGGAGGCTGAAGTTATCCCCAACACTTCGGAAATGAGCCCATAGGTGGAATGATTCCCCGAGTCCACTGGGGATGATGGTCAGAGGGAGGGAGGACGGGACGCAGTGGATGGAGCTTGACGATTCAGGGTTGCATAACCCGGTTCATCGGGGGGGTGTTACCCCAGCTCAAGAAGGGCATATCTGGAAGAGATGAGAAGCGGAAATTTACAGTCCTTGCCTGGACGTTGAAAAGAAAAAGAATAAAGTCTATGATTTTGAGATCATAGCGTGTGTGAGGTTGTGGTAGGGAGGTGACAAGGATAGCTTGGCATATGTTTTCCCCAAGTTTGGGGGTGGATGGAGAGTGCTGCACAGGAGGTGCCACTTTGCCAAAAGCAAACCGACGTCATTCCACTGTCCTCCTGACAGCGGTGCGCGCAGCGGCGGCGGCGACAATTCACCATTTTTGAATCAGCACTTTTTACCCACTAGATTGTTACCTACTGCATCACACTCCGGCGCAAATCAATTTACGACTGAAGGAAGGGCAAAGAGGTGGAAAGAAAAAAAAAAAAAAAAAACTCTGGGAAGCGGCGCGAATATGCTATCTCTTCTCGGGGTTTCTAGGACCGCTTGACGACCGACCACCTTCCAATTTTACCTACCTACCAAGTTTGACACCCTAGTCGTTCTTTTTTTTTTACTCTGCGATACTACACGGAACAACACGAGAAACCAGTGCGCCATTCACCATGGCGGACAAGAACAAAATGACGACGACCCCTATTCCCGACTCTTCCTTCTCGGGGGGTTCGTCTTCTGAAGACAACCACCCCTCCTCACGCCTCAAACTCACCAGCACTACGCACCCCCCGACCGTCCGACCGGATATCGTGCTCCCCTCCAAAACCTACGGTTTCCCCCCGGAAGCGTTCGACTGGGCGAACCTCCCCGACGCGGAGACAAACTTTTTGCCGGCGGAGCATGTAGAAGCGTTTATACAAGCCCTGAGCGCGCCAGACTTTGTGGATGAGAAAGGGGAGGGGCAGAGTGTCAGGTTGAATAGTCCGGGGTTGTTGAGCAGGAGTGGGAGTAATTTGGGTTTTTTTGATGAGAATGAATCGCACGAGTATGGTGGTGGGGGAGGGCAGGAGATGGGGACGGGGACGTTTATCACGGCGAGGAATGATTGGGCGCCGGTTAATGAGCGAGTTGTGAGTAGGGAGGAGACGAAGAAGAAGAGGAGGAGGTTTTTGAGAGGGGATAAGGATAAGGGGGAGAAGAAGAGGAGGCCGAAGTTGGGGTTGAAGGGGTTAGTTGGGTTGACTGGGAGTGGGGAGGGGGGGAGGAGGGGGGGTGGGGGGAGGAGTAAGGATGAGACTAGGGAGGGGCACTTGTATCAGTTGTTGAAATGGCCTTTTTTGTTGATTGTGGGGACGTGGTTGTTGGGGCTGTCGGTTGCGTATCTGGCGACGAGGTCGTATATTTATTTGTATGAGCAGTTTGTTGCGTGGAGGGGGAAGAGGGAGAAGTTGAGGCGGGCGATGAGGGCGACGGGGAATTACAAGCAGTGGGTGGCGGCGGCGAGGAAGATGGATGACTACTTTGGGGTGGCGGAGCAGTGGAAGGAGCAGGATGAGTTTGCGTATTATGATGCGAAGACGGTGAAGAGGGTGTGGGAGGAGATGAGGAGGTCGAGGGAGAAGGCCGAGAGGGCGACAGATGGGGGGGATGAGAAACGGGGGAGGGAGGCGGTGGAGGAGTTGAAGCAGTTGATGGGGGCTTGTGTCAAGAATAATTTTGTGGGGGTGGAGAATCCGAGGTTGTATAGTCAGACGTATTATGGGACGAAGAATTTGGTGCAGAATTTTGTGGATGAGGTGGAGAGGAGTATGAAGTTTTTGTTGGATACGGAGTTGATGAGTAAGGAGGAGAAGAGGGGGTTGTTTAAGGGGATTAGTGCGAACTATGGAAGGACAGCGTTGTGTTTGAGCGGTGGGGCGACGTTTGCGTATTATCATTTCGGGGTGGTGAAGGCGTTGTTGGAGGAGGACAAGTTGCCGGATATCATCACGGGGACGTCGGGTGGTGCGTTGGTTGCTGCATTGGTGGCGACTAGGACGAATGAGGAGCTGAAGCAGCTGCTTGTGCCGGCGTTGGCGCACAAAATCACGGCTTGTAGGGAGCCGATCACGGTTTGGTTCAAGAGGTGGTGGAAGACGGGGGCCAGGTTTGATAGTGTCGACTGGGCTCAGCAGTGCTCTTGGTGGTCGAGGGGGTCGATGACGTTCAAGGAGGCGTATGAACGAACGGGCAGGGTGTTGAATGTGAGCTGCGTGCCGGCTGATCCTCACAGTCCGACAATCCTGTGCAACTACCTGACCAGTCCGGACTGTGTAATCTGGAGTGCCGTGATTGCATCAGCAGCGGTCCCGGGTATTCTGAACCCAGTGGTGCTGATGATGAAGACGAGAGAGGGCAAGCTAGTGCCGTACTCTTTTGGCCACAAGTGGAAGGATGGCAGTTTGAGAACGGACATCCCAATCAAGGCGCTTAATCTTCACTTCAACGTCAACTTTACCATTGTCAGCCAGGTTAACCCCCACATCAACCTGTTCTTCTTCTCGTCGAGAGGTTCGGTTGGCCAGCCCGTGACGCATCGTAGGGGGCGGGGCTGGAGAGGAGGGTACCTTGGCTCGGCCGTGGAGCAGTATATCAAGCTGGACCTGACAAAATGGCTCAGGGTGTTGAGGCAGTTGGAGTTGCTACCGCGGCCGTTGGGACAGGACTGGTCCATGCTGTGGTTGCAGACCTTTGGGGGAACAGTCACCATCTGGCCCAACGCCAAGGTCACGGATTTCTTTGGCATCTTGAGCGATCCTGACGAGGCCAAGCTGGCGCGCATGATCCACGAAGGGCAGCAGAGCGCTTTTCCCAAGATCAAGTTTGTTGCCAACCGTTTGAGAGTGGAGAGGCTGGTGGAGCGAGGCAGGAGGGAGAACAGGCCTGGGTTTGATGCCTCTGTTGCCAATGACGAAGGCAAGACTGTGCCGGATAGGCGGGGCAGTGTTGATAGTTTGTTGAGTGATGATGATTTGAACCGGCTGCTCGATCGCCAGAAGCAGAGGCGGCGCAATGACGACGGCAATCTCACGGCGACGGAGTATGAGACTACGGATGTGGATGGGGGGTTGACTGATGGGGAGACAATGCCGGGTGGGGGGCAGAGAAACATGAACATTGATGGGGGTGAAACGGAGGTGGATTTCAACTCGGGACGTCGGGCGGCGGGGAAGTTGTTGCTTTAGACTTTTGTGTTTTTGCATTGCAATCATGGTTGGTTTGATAGAGGAGCAACGGTACCAGCAAGAACACATGTAGCAGTTTATATTCTAGAGGAGACGGTGAGATTTTTTAGGCTGTATAATTGACGAGTTATGATAGCTTTCTCGGTTTTCTGATTAGTCTTAACTATTCCAACTGTCAACCTGTCAATGCTCTGTGTGTAGGTAGAACCAGGTCCTCCTTCACCTCAATTGGTCGTGTTTGCTGCCCAGCTTGCTTCCACGCTTGCTCCTTAATTCCGGAGCAACTCCCACCATGCCTTATATACCTCTTCCTGCACTCCACATTTCAACAAAACAGAACCGGAAGCTGCTCTCATAACCTCTAGTGGTCAGGTCACACCTTGCTAATCACTAACATATTTGAGTAGATTTCCTCCTCCAAAAAGTGAAGTGTTCAACCCAACTATGGGGAGAATCTCCACGGTGGTGACATACACGGCTGTGTTTACCAAACCAAATCGTTACCATTGATTCACAGCATCTGGGTGTACTAAATACGGAGTTATCCCGCTGGACATCTTATCCCGGCTTGCGGTCACCTCTGAGTGACCGTCGGTCGGTCTTCAATCTGCCAATCCACCATCTAACTTTAACTTGTCCAATATTATTTAATTAAGCATTGATCACCATAAGTACCGTAAGGGCTAATGGAACTTATCAAGTAAGTCAAACCCCCCTTCTAGATGCTAGATGTGATAAGTAGGTGTGAGAGAGGTGATGGTTCATTTTTTCAGCCTTGGTTTTTTTCTTGCTGGTTTCTTGTTACGCGACCCTCAGGGATTTTGACTGACTGTTAAAGTCTGACATGTCGATTGAGATTGTAGTGCTGATAGTCTGGAGTTGAATAATATGTTGTTGCCTCCCCCCTAACCCATCTGTCTTGGCACACGGTCCACATCTCCAACCAACGTCAACACCAAGACCACATCTATCCTTCAACATCACCATGTCAACAACAGCGACAACAACAAGTAAAATGATATCCCAAACCATCTCCACCCTCTACAGCATCCTTTCAACAATACCCCCATCTCAATACTGCCAATCCTTCTTCCTCTTCGCCGCAGCAGCCGTCTCGGCGATTGCAGTCCTCCCTTCAGACCTCAAGCAAATCCTCGTCGACTATGGCGCCCGGGCATCTTCACCAAAACCGAGCAACAACGCCGTGTTGTCATGGCTGTCAACCCTGACGAAACACACCCAGGTCCCGCACTCGTGGTTTGCAATCTTTTACGTTGTGTCAGTGGCCTGGTCGGTGTTTTGGCTGGGGCAGTTCCTCTCCGGTGGACAGGTCATCAAGTTCATTGCAGAACAAGAGGTGGAATATGGAGGGAACGGGAAAGGGATGGGGTCGGTGCAAGTGCTGGCCGGGTGGGCAATGATGTTCCTCCAGGGGGCGAGGAGGACGTGTGAACACTTGTTTGTGGTGAGGGCTTCGAGCACGTCGACGATGTGGGTTGTTCACTGGGTGCTTGGGTTGGGGTTTTACTTGGGGGTTGGGGTGGGGGTTGGAGTTGGGGGGGCGGGTGAGTTTTTTCTTTTTCATAGTGAAGGAGAAAGATGTGTGTGTGCTGACAATGATGATAGATGCTATCTTGAACCGGCGAACATTAGAGTTGAGCAGGGAGGAGATGGTTAAGCTTGGTGTTGCGGTCCCGGTGTTCTTCTACGCCTGGGCCAACCAGTACAAATCTCACAAACATTTGGCTGGACTAAAGAAATATTCACTGCCTACCGAGGGACTGTTCAGGTGGTTCGTCTGCGCTCATTACACTTGCGAGTGTTTGCTGTACTTGTCTATGGCTGTGGCTACGGCTCCGGAGGGAGTTTGGTTCAACAGGACGCTGGTGTGCGCGTTGGCTTTTGTGGTGGTTAACCTTGGCGTTACGGCTTCTGGGACGAGGAGGTGGTATGAAGAAAAGTTTGGGAAAGGGGCGGTGGAGGGGAGGTGGAATATGATTCCGTTTGTGTTTTAAGTGGATGGTAGTGGAGGGCAAGCACGGCAGCGTTAAGAAACGATTACCACATCAAAAAAGTTCACCATCATTCATAGCAACAAGGACAACACGTGAGGAGCTTTTTCGACCCAAGAATTCGGCCTTGGTTCCCGTCAATTTTGTTCAGCATCAAAGTGGCCCATCTGCCTCGGCCGAGTCCGGAAATTCAGTACCTGGCCGGTGTTTTCTCAGGGACGCTTAAACATCAGTCCCAGCTTATTTCCCAGTTTGGAGACTTTGAGTACATCCCGATACGTCAGGCTGATACGTGTCCGCCGCTGGTTCAGGCCGTCTTTGTATAGCTCCGGAGAACGCAAGAGGTCCCAGTTCACAATCGTCTTCCCCGACAACTCTACATCGGTTGCGATAGGCTCGATGCCATGGAGATACTCTGTGTAGAGATCCGCGGTTGTGATCAAGAGACTCCGGGGCTCTTGGAGGATGCGCCAGACAGGCTCCAGGTCCAAAGCGCCGTCTTCCTTGCTCTTGTACAGGTTCAAGCAGAGGGTAGAACCGAGACTCACGGTGCAAACGACGGGGTGGTAGGCGCCGCCGTCCTTGTGTGGCATGATGCCGGTGTTTGGAGGGTATTCGTTGATCAGGACATGGTTTGGTCGTTGGTGAGGGCTGTTATGAAACACGTTCTCGGGTTGGCTGTCAGATAGTGGGATCGAGAGGAGACGTGCGACGACGGGTTGTTCGAGCCAGTCGGGGAGTGGCCGGGCATCGAGAAGGGTGTTTTTGACGAGATCGGATGGCCATGTTTGGAGGCGCCTATGAGTGAGTTGTCGCCATCTCGCTTTCGGAGCTGCGTTGACCTTTTTGCATGTTCGCGATTAGAGGCAACGAGGTAGGGGGCCCGAATCAAACTGGGCACATTATTACCTTGTCCAATATCGCCTTTTCCTCTTCTTCGGTGATGAAATCTGAGATGTAGTAGCAGGCGGGTGGAAGGGCTTTGATCTTCTTGTCCTCGAGGGTGTGTGGCAGGTCGAGGGGTCGAGAAGAAGAAGAAGAGGTGTCGTTGTCGTCCATGGTGGTTAGCCTGTCTGAGAGCCTTGCCCTTTCCCCGCTTGTCCGAGAGGTCTGTCTTATGCGAGGATGGCCAAACGGGCCAGCCGAAGAGGCGAAGCAGCTCAGCAGCGGTGAGTGGTGGGCTTGAGTGGTTGGGAAAAAAGGAAAAAGTCTGACAGAAAGATTATGTAGAGCGGCCTCCCAAAGCTAAATTGAGGGGCCCTGCTTTGGGGTGAGTTTTGTTGAAGGGTGACAAATTCCGAACCAGGCGGCAGGGGTCAACAAAGAGAAAAAGAGGGGAAACAGTGAAGCACGAAGGGACTGCACAGCGTTCGGGAACGGCGTCTGTGAAACATGACGGGGGGCCAGTTCACGAGTGGTGCCGTCGCTGCACGAAAAGGTCCAGAATGACCTACATGCACAAGGCCGCCCAATGTTGAATCTACGGGCCTTGGCGCTAACCCCAAAGGTCCAACTAATGCAGGGCAAAAAAGCCCGGGGAGGCGGCGAGCTTTTTCGAGGCCCTTTTGATTCTTGTAGGTACACGGTATCTGCACTGAAAAGGAGGGGAGTCATCAGGCAACAGACGGTGATACGGCCGCTACCTGGAAGAGGCAACAGATCAACGTTTAAACACTCAAATGGATGGCCCAGGCTTGACAGGATAGCGGTGTACCTTGATATTTCTTGTTATTTTCAGAAACAGTCGTGACAAAACAACCCACATAAAAAAATGGGGGAGATTGCGGCCTTCTCGACAATTGAGCTCAGTCCAGGCTGCCCTGTTGAAGGCTTGGAACACACCCAACTGGCACCCACGGCACCCTGGTCGAACGCGTCGGAAAAAGCATTGTCTCCAGGGATTAAGCAGACGACGGTGGTAGGACACAACAGGGCCAATCAGCACGGTGGCGATCAGACTTTGATCTGGGAATCTCCAACTTCCCGCCTATTCCAGGTGCTGGGCCTTGCTGAGTGCTGAGTGGTTCGCTCTTGGCTGAGGTGCCAGTGGGTGCTTTACTAGGTACGCTCCATTCTGCTGCTGGCCTGGTGCTGCTGCCATCCTGCCATCCTGCCATCCATCCATTGTTTCCCGTTCCTTGGTGAGGACCGTCTCCTTTCACCAAACACACGCTCACGCTCACGCTCACGCTCGCGCTTTCACCCATCGCCAACCCGCGCGCAACTTCCCACCGGCGCGCCCATCTCCATCCCATAAAACCCCCTAGCCTAATCTTGGAACCTTATCCAATCCCGCGAGCCGTGGTGGTCGTTTGATTCGTTTCTCTCTCGTGTGTCACTTTTTGACCCGCCTCTACACTCACCTCCAGCTGCCACTGGCTCAGTGTTCAGTCACCTGCTCTGCGCTGCAGTCTGCACTTTCTTTGCGAAGAACACTACTCTATTTTGTCGCATCATTGTCGACATCCTGATTCAATCACCACGCGTTCCTGCTGTCCTCTCGATCGAATTCCCGGGCCACCCAGCGACCAGGATGGTGCACAGCGGCTCTTGTTTCTCGAATTAAATGACATGGATGCGCAGAATGCTGTCGAGCCCGCCTCCACGAAGCCTGCTGCTTCTCCCAAGCGCCTGGCAACAGGAACCGACGCCGACCAACCCAGGTCCTCCGCCGTGACCAAGTTGTCCCAGATCGCCAAACCCGAGCTGTCCGTCAAGGACAACAGGGACCACCACAGCAGCAGCAGTAGGCCGAGTGCGGCCGGCTCGCAATCACACTCCCAACACCAACACACCTCACATACTTATTCCCACTCTCACTTGCACGATGACGATGCCGGCGATGGGAACTCTGATGCCGAAACCATTGTCCTGCCTGGCAAAGATGGCCAACACTCACCGTCCAAGGTACGCAAGATCATCAAACACGAGGACAAGAGCGATGGGGAAGAGGCTCCACTCCCAGCCGCACCCTCGCTCAGTCGCAAGCCCTCCACCCTGAAACATGACCGAGAAGGTGAGAGCAACAGCAACAGCAACAGAGCAGACCGGGCAGACAGAGCAGACAGAAAAGACCGGGGCGACAAGGCCGACCGTGCTGAAAAGCCAAGCAGGTCGGCATCCGCTGTCCGCAATGGTCCCAGCGGACCCAGTGATAGCGCCGCCGCGCTGGCCGGCAGGAAGAAGAAGCATCCCGGTGATAGGGCCAAATTGAAAGACGGGTCCAGCGGTTTGAGCTCCGCGCCTGCGTCTCCACCTCAGCAGCGTCGTCGTCGGTCTTCGAATGCGCACTCCAAGTCGGATTCAGAAACTGCACCTGTGGATTCTCCCAAAATTTCATCAAGAGAAAAGCTGCCAAAATCTGCTGCCGATAAGCTGGTGCCTCACAAGAGAAAGGCCCCCAAGCCCGAGTCTGACGACGAAAGAGAAAGCCGCAAGGTTCGTCGACAACGAATTTCAGGCTCTGGCCTTGACGCGTCTCGCAAACCACACCTTCCCTCGGCCAAAACAAGCCATCACGAGGTCCACACCTCGACTCGCACTCGATCTCCATCACCGCACTCCCGAGCTTCTCACCGCCGTAGCATCTCAACCCATCTTCCCGCCTCATCGTCCAACGGCCTCGGCCAAAAGAAAAAGCGGGTTCCCGCGCCGCTCCAGTCGACCGACTATCACTCTGACGAGTCGTCTGTGAGCGGCAGCCCGTACCCTCGCAGCTCCAAGCTGCGCAGTCTAACCACCCCAGCGACGGCGGAATCGACCATCTCTCCCGCCAAGATGGCCCCCCACAAAAAGCACCTCGACGCCCACGGTCAAACCCACCTGGCCAGGGCCTGTGCCAAGGGTGAGTATGAGAATGCAAAGGCCCGTCTCGCTGCCCGACCCGAAGATATCAATGTTGCCGATTATGCTGGGAACACGCCACTTCAAATTGCAGCACTGAATGGGTACGACGACATTGTGAAACTTTTGGTAGATGCCGGCTGCAATCTGGAATGTTTCAACAACGAAAAGGACACCCCACTTCTCGATGCGGTCGAAAACGGACATCTCGAAGTCGTCAACATTCTGCTTGCGGCAGGCGTCAATCCCCGAAAGGCTAACGCTTATGGAGAGGAGCCTATCGCTAGGATCAACGAAGATTCAGAACATGCCGATGAGATCAGAAAGGCTTTACAGGAAGCAAAGAAAAATATGGGTGATCGTCGACTCACTTCGGAGGATCATCATTTGGACCATCCCGATACCTTGTCGTCGCATGGGAATGAAAGTCCCCGACGATCGCCTGGTGCCTCCAGCTCCATCCACGCCATCGGAGGGCGAAGAGCAGGTACCGTCAGGGCGAACAAGACCAGCAATCACTTACTTTACATGCCGATGGACGACAAGACTCTCCGATTGGCAGCCGCCCGTGGTGACGAGGAAACGGTTACGCGCATCCTCCAGGTTCGGGAGGCTTTCGACGATCCAGAGTCCATGGTTGCGGCGGCACGCGGTGGCCATGAAATGGTTATGCAGCTGTTGCTGGCTCTCGGCAAAGCGAATCCCGACCCTCCACCCATTCCATCTGCGGAAAATAGCGAGTATGCCACACCAATGCTGGCGGCGATTGGGCAAGAGAACCTTAATGTGATTCGACTCCTGCTCGCCCAAAATGACTTTGATCCCACGAAACGGTACAAAGGGGAGACATACTATGAGATTGCTCGGCGAAGGAAGGGTCCGAACTGGGGAGATGAGGAACACATTCTGAAGAACGCCTATGATGAGTACAAAAAGTCGCACAAGGATGGCTCCAAGACTCGATCCCCAAACAGACGAGAGCAGGAGAGGGAGGCTCGGCGAAATAGGGCTGAAGTCAAAGACGAAACGGCTGCGCGGTCGTCCCACAAGCGAAAAGCCTCCAGCCCTACACGGGAGCCCAAGAAATCCACCACGTCCAAGCTTGCTGCCAGCCCACGAGAAAAACCTCGATCAGGTTCTTTTCCCGCCCACCCCGACGACCAGACTTCGCCTAAACGTGGTCCCGGCAGACCCAAGAAGGATGACCGGATACCCACCATCGCCATATCAGATCGCGAAGCCTCCCCTGCAGGAAGAGCTCCGAAAGTCAAGCGTGTGGAGTCTGATATGGCTGTTTCTGCGTCAGAGGGTGAAGCTGTTAAGCCAAGACGGAAGTTGATGACCGCTAAGGAGTACCACAAGGACAAGCAGCAGCAGCAGCAGCAGCAGCAACAACAACAACAACAACAACAACGTCGGCAGAGCATAACTTCTAGTGCGTCGTCGATGAATATTCCGTCTAGTCCTAGGGATGAGCCTGAGAAGTTGGCGAAGACGGAGAAATACCATGATCGGACAAAGGCTCTTAAGAGGGACGAGTCTCGTGATCGGCTCTCTGTCTCAGGTGAGAGTACTGGTAAGCGGTACAGATCAAGTGCCACCCCGCCGCATCCTAGCATTATGGAGAAGGACGCCGGTGAAGCGCCTACTAAGAGAAGACGCTTGGATGTTCCAGAAGGCAAGGAGAAACGGCCCAAGCCAAGCCACTCTGACGATAGGCTTTTGAAGGCGCCTGCGCCACGCGAAACGG
The DNA here is from genome assembly GCF_035222475.1 of Podospora pseudopauciseta. Lineage (NCBI taxonomy): Eukaryota > Fungi > Ascomycota > Sordariomycetes > Sordariales > Podosporaceae > Podospora > Podospora pseudopauciseta. The sequence goes on from NW_026946667.1 coordinate 403,992, forward strand.
TATCTGCATCAGGATCTGTGGCGGGCTCTCGTATGAGCTCCAAGACGCGGGATGACGACGACAGAAAACCCACCCCCAAACCCAAAAAGGTGGAGGAACACGCTAGGAGAGAATCTGGGAAATCCAACTCTTCCGATAACAGTATACATGTCAAGTCCGAAGATCCAGACGTGGAGATGCCGGATGCTGATGCGCCCGCAAAGGAACCTTCTCAACAGCGGAGGAGGGAGGAGGAGGAGAAGAAGAAGAAACTAGGCGAAGCTGAAATTGCAGCCCGTGAAGCCAGAAGGAAGGAGGAAGATAAGAGGCGGAAAGAGGAAGAAGAAAAGGAGAAGGAGAAGGAAAGAGAACGGGAAAAGGAACGATCTCGCCTTGCAGAGGAGGCCAAGCGTCGTGCCGAGACAGAAGCCCAACAACGAGCCCAGGAAGAGCAACGACGAAAAGAAGCCGAAGAAAAGCAACGAAGAGAAGACGAGGAACGCAGAAAACGCGAGGAAGAGGAACGTAAGCAACGAGAACAGGAGGAGCGACGTCGGCATGAAGAGGAAGAGCGCAAGCGACGAGAAGAAGAGAAGAAGGCCGAAGAGGAGAGAAGACGCAAAGAGGAAGAGGAGCGGAGGAAGCGGGAGGAGGACGAGCGGTTGCGGAGGGAGCAGGTTGAGCGTGAAGCTGCTGAAGAAGCCCGACGGCAGCGTGAGGAAGAGGAGCGCAAGGAGCATGAACGCAAGGAGCGCGTGCTTCGTGAAGAGGAGCGCAGGCGTGCCGAGCGTGCAGCCAGAGAGGCCGAACAGCGGCGGTTGCGTGCTGAGCAAGAACGTGCTCGTCTGGCCAAACTCCCTCCACTTTTGCGCTGGCTCGAAAGCGCCGTCAACCCCAAGTTGCCAGAGGTTGCCGAGAAATTCAGCACCATGCAGGGTGTTCGCTACGATTGCATCCGCCCCGAGGCCAACGGCACTTTGGACGGCAGAGAACAATGGCTTCTCAACACCCAAGTGGCCCTTCTTCTGGGAGAGAAGGATTTGGAGCTCTCGCGATGTAAGTGCTTGGCTCGACATGTGACATGACAATTGCAGATTTGCTAACGAGTGCACACAGATACTGCATGGACACGGATCCCTGTCTCGCAAACCGCGAAGCGCATCATCTGGCGCCTGGAGTCGGACCGTTATGCGCTGACTACACCCAGTCTCTATGAGCTCGGCAGGCAGCTCCCCGATTACTACGAAGGGCACGACCCTGAGCAGATGGGTTACCTCACTCTAGAGCGGCTCCGGAATGAGGCTTGGGAGAAGTTTTCGGCCATGGATATGTTCTTCGTCAAAGTAAGCTCGTCACGGTGTCAATCTTGTGCAAAAAATACTAACGTGGACCAGGCATCTGATTTCATGTTCATCATCCCGACCATCTACCATCTTCGCAATGTGAAACTCTCGATGGCATATCTGGAACTACCAGACCCGGACGCTGAGCCCGTCAATTGGGTGGTTCATCAAAAGTGGAGAAGTGACCCTCAAGCACACATCTTGGGAGGGTTTGCGCCCACAAGCAAGCATTACATGAATGGCGAGCTCCTCCACGAGGACAAACCGATCTTGAGGGAGGCAAGCACTTCTCCAGTTCCTTTCCGTTGCCGGCGGATTCCTCGGCACGGCCTTATGGCCATAGCCCGGGATGACCCAGCATATAACCAGTTCTTCAAGGACAACGGCGGAGACGGGTCTGTTGAGAATGCAGAGTCGCCCCTCCTTCCCAACGGCGTACACTCGTCACCCACGAGCACGTCGTCCCCCTTGATGGCTCAATCAATCGATGGTGCCATGTCACCAACAATGGCCATGGCGACAGCCCCCAATGGAGCTGCCAACCAGCCAATTTCGCCATCCTCAGAATCGGGGCCAGCACAGGCCCGCCCACTGGTCAACGGCATCCACGGGCTGGTCAATGGTGACACAGTATAGATGGTCACCGTATCCAACACAGCAGGATATCAGTACACTCGATTGCTTCTTTTTGGGAGAGGAGGATGATTTGCTCAGAGTTGATGCGTGTTGAATTGGATGGCTTGCCTTGGATCTCATATCTTTTCACCCACCTTACCAACTAAACAACGAAGTTTCGGGAGATACCCTTGATTTGGCAGCAAGCTTTGCCTCATGTCGGGAGTACAATGTTCATCATCATGTTCATGGAATGGTTGTTATGTGGAGGCGGCGGCCATCAAGATATACGTATATGGAGTCGTCGGTTTGGGTTTTTGGGCGGTGATTTTACATGGGAAAGAGAGGCAGTTGTGGTTTATAGGGCACGTTTGCCAGGGCGATGCAATTCGGTGCTATGTTATATTATGAGGAGGACATTGGGGTTGTGCTGTATATATATGAAATCTTATAACTATGAAACTAAAACAAATATGGGAAAGGAATAATGACGATGGGAAGTGTAGTTGTTGAGTTCTATTGAGCAAGTGGCACACAGTAACATCAGATGGCCCCGCAAGCTTGAAGCACAGGCCTGGAGGTGGCGATTGAGACGGTGCCAAGGGCGGCAGGCAGGCCCTCTTGTTGAATTTTGCCCCACCATCAAAATTCCCCACGACATCGACCTTGGGAATACCTTCTGGAGAAGGACCGCAGAGTAACGAGCGAGGCTACAAACGCCCGTCATCAGAGAACGAATCCGGACATCGACACATAGAGATACCGTCCTTCCGCGCCAGGAAGACAACACCGCAATCATGTCGACCACAGTGGAAAAGGTGCGGCAACCTCCCCCTCCAGAGCACAGGATACATGGCAAGCTAACCAAGATGCGCGCAAACAGATCAAGGAGGTCGAGCTCGAAGTATGTCTATCCCATCTCACATCCCCATAGATTACGACCCACGAACACGACGACTTACATGAATGATTTTCTCCCCTGTCTAGATGGCTCGCACCCAAAAGAACAAGGCCACCTCATACCATCTCGGTCAGCTCAAAGCCAAGCTCGCCAAACTCAAACGCGAGCTCCTCACCCCCTCGGGCGGCGGCGGCGGTGGCGGCGCCGGCTTCGACGTCGCCCGCACCGGTGTCGCCTCCATCGGCTTCATCGGCTTCCCCTCGGTCGGCAAATCAACCCTCATGTCCCATCTCACCGGCCAGCACTCGGAAGCGGCCGCCTACGAGTTCACGACCTTGACCTCGGTCCCGGGTCAGGTGGTGTACAATGGTGCGCCGCTGCAGATGATTGATTTGCCTGGTATCATCGAGGGTGCCAAGGACGGTCGTGGTAGAGGTCGCCAGGTTATTGCTGTGGCGAAGACGTGCAACTTGATCTTCATTGTGCTGGATGTGAACAAGCCGTTGACGGACAAGAGGGTGATTGAGGCGGAGTTGGAAGGGTTTGGGATCAGGATCAACAAGGAGCCACCGAATATCACGTTCAAGAAGAAGGATAAGGGTGGACTGAATATCACGAGCACGGTGCCGTTGACGCATATCGATAACGATGAGATCAGGGCTGTGATGAGCGAGTACAAGATCAGCTCGGCTGATATTGCTATCCGCTGCGATGCCACCATCGACGACTTGATCGATATTCTCGAGGCGAAGAGCAGAAGTTATATTCCTGTCATTTACGTGCTCAACAAGATCGACAGCATCAGCATTGAGGAGTTGGACCTGCTGTACCGGATTCCCAACTCTGTGCCCATCAGCTCGGAGCACGGGTGGAATATTGATGAGCTGATGGAGGCTGCGTATGTTTTTCCCTCGTCGAACTCAATTCTTGTGTAACTGGGTGGCTAACCTAACTCCGCAACAGCTGGGAAAAACTCAAGCTCGTCCGCGTCTACACAAAGCCCAAGGGCCGCATGCCCGACTACGACGCGCCGGTTGTGCTCCGGTCCAACAAGTGCACCGTGGAGGATTTCTGCAACACGATCCACAAGAGCATCTTGGAGCAGTTCAAGGTGGCGATTGTGTACGGCAAGTCGGTGAAGCACCAGCCGCAAAGGGTGGGGTTATCGCACGAGTTGGCGGATGAGGATATTGTTACTATTATCAAGCGGTAAAGTAGCCCTTCGCAAGCGCTATCAGCTTCGAGCCGGCTCTGTTTTTTGGCAGAACGAACGGGCTCATGGGACGCCGCGGGAGTTGGGGTATGATGGGGGGTTCTAGAACTCGGCAGGGAGGGATGAAGAAGCGACAATGCCACAAGGGAGAGATGACAGCTGCTATGTTCAGTTTGCGTCTGCGGCTGGCTTGTATCCCTTAGAGAGAGAGAGAGAGAGAGAGAGAGAGAGAGAGAGAGAGAGAGAGAGAGAGAGAGAGCAAACAAACCCAACCCAGGCACGTGGAGGGGGGAGAAATGGTTGTGAATGAGGTAAGGAGGGGGGACATGGGACTTTTTAGCGGCGTTTTGGGGGTACAGAAGGTATTTAGCTGTACCGGCAAAAGATATGGAATTGGGAAAAACGAGAATGACCTTTAGGAGCTAGAAGTGGGGATATGAGCTGGAGGATGTTATATATCATGTACTTTTTGTGTGTATATGAAACGTTGATGATACCTACCTTGCTTGCTTCAGAAGCATATCAACTTGACGGCTGAAATCAGTCATCACCAAGAAGCACATGAACAACAAAAATTGACAGCCGAAGACCTTGTTTCGGTCAGTGTCTTACACTCAAGGGCTGTTCAACGGTTTGAATCTCCTTGTCCATTTTATCGATTTAGTTCAAACTCGGGCACCCACCAAAATCTTTGTGCGTAATCCCCCGGGGGATTTGTATACCTTTTTAGCCACATACCTATCTGAAAGAAGTCAGAACGAGAATTGTTTGGAATTCATTCATTCACTCACCCCGGTACGGGTTCGGGACCCTCTAAATCTCGCATTTATGCACCGTACATATTCGAGAGAAAATCTCAGTTTAATAGCTAAGCTCCGTTAAAAGCTAGGTAAGTGAGATATACAAGTATATCGAGTCAAAACTACTACCGAACACGCAAGGATCCTCTTCTGACTTCGGTTCAAACTGGTAGGGGGTTTTGGTCAAGTGGGTGGATGGGTAGTGGTGAGAGGGCTGGAAGACATGGGGGTTTAAATGGGGCCTGATGGAGCATCTACCTTAGTGTTGAGTAACATCTCGGCCGGGAGGGGGCGTCGTGGGCGAAGGGGCTGGTGGTTTTTTGTCTTGATATTTTGTACATGAATTTCTCTCCCTTGCTCTACTGAGATTGCTACGGCGAGTTACCTATGGTTGAGCTACATGTGTGGTGTTAAAGAGTCACGGGCGGTTGGGGGTTCCAAGGGGCGGTGGGTAATAAGAAGAGTAGTGCGAGTCCTGGTTTAAAGTTGGCATCTTGTATGGGACTTAAAACTAGACATGTCTCTCTATCGCTTCTATTTTCAAAACTGGAATAACTTCGTTTTTGGGTCGTGAAGTTGTTTCTCAGTTTGGGCTGCTATGCGCGTCTTGACTAGTGAGGGCTCCGAAAGTCGTGATGATAAACTCGGAGAGGGTTCAAGCATGTATATCTCGGGCATTATAAGATTGTGTGTTCTTTGTGAGAGAGTAGGTAAGCTTGAAATCAACGGGGGCATGAAGTGTTGGAGTTTTTGTTCTTTTTTTTGTAGCTTGCTACCCCGTTATTTGAACTTCGAAGAATACCATGGCACCGGGGAGATATAACAAGAAGCCTTTTTCTCGTGGGATGACATATCACATCCCTTCTCATAGTAGGACGGGACATTTGTTTGCTTCGACGTCTGACTCTAGTGTCGTTGATGTGAGGGAGGATAAACAGGACAAGGGGACGCGGGAATGAACTGGAGCTTGCCTGTGTACCTAAATTTGACTCATGCCTGTTCTATCCGGAACATTGCGGTGGGCGTTATGCTCTTTTCCATCTGCTCTCTTTCTTGAATGTGTGGCTGGTAGGGTCTGCATCACTGTCGATGGCGTCGAGTTACAACTTGGTTGTGCAACTTCTTTAGGCATTTGAGATGATAAGTGTTTCTGGAGCAGTTGCCTTTTTAATCTGAGATGAGGATGAACGAAAGGAGGAGCAACACGGAGAATTACCACTGATTATAACGAAGCCCAAGAACGATATTTTGCTCTGGTTTGGGATGATATTTGTTATCGTATCATGCCGTGAAGATAGATGCTGCCAATACCTGTTCAAGTACCTACTGTAGTCCGGTTTGGTCTGGTTTGAGTTGGTTTTAGATACAAGCTTTTTGTAGGCACCTGGTCTTCGGCATTTTCGACATGTATGACCTTTTAATCTTCCCTTGGCTTGTCTCCCATGGTTGCGAACGACAGTGACCGGTCAAGTCAGTTTCCAGCTCAACACAAGCCTCCCTAACATTCACGAAGCTCCCAAACCCGCCTTTACATACTTGAGCCTCACCCACCTTATATTCCATCACTCCTACCACCGCACAATATCACTTTGCGTCAGAGCATACCTTACTTACCTGTATATGCACTGGCACGTTTGCGTCCGTCCGTCCGTCTATCCGTCCACTTATCCAACCCCATCCGGGCCTAACCAACACAATCGGAATTCAGTTCCGTTGTTTCGTGTTTGCTCTCTCTCTCTCGGCCTCTCTCAAAAGCTGCTGTGCCCGCGCCGTACATCCCGCCCGCTCTGCTCTTCTGTCCTGCCCAACTCGCCACGCCAGTCGGTCCGTTGGTAACAGAACTGTGATACTTGCCCTCTCCAAAACCGCTTTTCTTCGCCCTTTAATAACCCCCAAGTGATGCCAAAAATATGTCGTACATAAAGAGAATAGAAATAGGGGTCGGTATCAATCACCTCACCCAAGAACCAAAAGCATTGTACCACCACCCCCTCTCGTCTGTTTCAAGCCTTCTCTCGTCTACAAAAGTAATCCTCGGGTTCGGATCACCTAATCCAGCTAACCACCCCCAAACCCCAACTTCCCCCCCTCCATCTCTGGTATTTTGTGTAGCATCTCATGTTACAACCCGTTGGTCTGTTCTAGACTTGGTTAGCTCCCTCCCCCCAAAACCAACACAAATCAACACACCTGCTTACGCCCTCCCCTTGCATCAATTTGGCAGCAGCAGCCGCACCACCATCAGCACCGAAAATGCCAGAAGAGAAAAAAAGAAAAGAAACAAAATCATACCCGTAATAAACCCATCCCTGGATCTGCCTTCGGAGCAAACGATATAGCACCTCATTGCAACATCTGTACAGTGTACGAAAACATACATATAGACCCCCCCTTCTATGCATGACGCTAACCCACTCCCTTTGCCCAAAGATAGCATCCCGAACACCTGTTGCAGAAGTGGCAACTTGGTTTACCAATATCAATTCCAGTGTTATCATTCCCCCCTTGTTGTTAGCATACCCGTCTTATAAATACGCATCTGCAGCCGTACGGAAAAGCGTGGTGGCAGAGTAGCAACCATACTGTACACACGCATCGTCATCAAAAAGCAATACGCACGAAACCCCCTACTTCCGTCTCTCGGCTGACCTGCATCGAGGTATTAAGGAAAAGGGTGGTATACAGCATGCGGCCAAGGCCTCACAAGTTCAGACGAAAATACGGTAATGCTTCTTCCTTGCTCGTGGACTTTCCCCATCGCCTTACGGCTCCTCCCAAAAAACCAACAAGCGAGGATGGAAGGGCTGACCACAGGTTCCTTGTCCGGGAATAGTCTGGGGTTTTTAGTGTCTTCAAGGTTCAGCAAGCATCATCAACAGACCACGGGACCTTGACAAGAAAAGCGAGCTTTCGTGCATGATGAAAGAACTTGGTTAGCAGAGCCGGGTGATCTGCGAGTGGGAGGGTCCGACGTCTTCTTCCGAAGCCCGGGTTCTTCCTTTTTTGTTTAGAACGACCATTTTGACACTTGCTTGCTTGTGTGTGTGTGTGCTGACATATCCAGATTTCTTGGTGGTTGGTGGTGTCTGATAGCTGTTGTTACCACTACGCCGCTGGATCCGCAAAAACCCACTATGGGTAACCCCTTGGTGACCCTCTCACGAAACTGCTCTTGCCGCCGACCACCCTTGGTCCATTTGCTCATTGTATACACACCATTCCCACCAGAGAGAGGATGCGGTAGATGGGTGAGCACGTGGGTATCACCGCGGTAATAAGGTAGATAACAAGGCACGGCTCCATGTTGCTATGCGGGGCTGTTAGAGTCTCTGCTGCTGGTGTTTCCTCGACAGGACTGAGGCATCGCCGGTTCCTAGGCCCAAGCGTGTCAGAAAGCATGGCAACGTGGTTTGCACAGACCTTCCTTCTTGCCAGCCTTGATACCATGATCGTGTTGCCCCTCGCACAATGCAACCCACATGCTGGGAAACGCTGCTTCAGGTGGTGTTCGCAGGAGGCCCGAAAGGGAACAGGGGCTGCCAAATACGGGAGCATCTTTTGCCCACCGTCCACAATCAGATGCGAGAATGTGCTCATTGCTCTCAGTGGGCTGAGCGTGTTGGTGGGGGTTCTAGGTGCATTGTTTGATCTCTCTTCTCCAGGTCCGAACATGCCGCGATCCATCTTCACCCCTCATTTTGCTCTCCGTCAAAACAAACCACAACCCCTCCACAGGAGCCCACTTGGTGTCCGCCCACAGTGGACCAAGATCTCTCTTTTGGCTTAAGCTGTGGATCACAGAGCGGCAGCTTGCGGGCCTCCGTAGTGCCGTTGATCGCCAAGCATGGCACCGTCAATGCCCAGTGGTTGACCTGTCGTCCTTCACTTGAAGCCGACGATGGAGTCTTGTGAGAGTTTTTTGGTCAATTGGTCCCCGAGAAGCCATCCGGGAGAGCACCCAGCAAATAAAAGATCTGTTACCCATCGGCTCATGTACGTCGACGACCTCATCATGTGAGCAGAGCCAAACCGCAACCCCTGCGCCAAGATCAGAGAGCGCTTCTCTTGGCACAGACGAAGGTGTTGTTCCTCAGAATGATAACCGTCGGAGGTCTTGATAGTGTCTCACGCTCCTCCTCCGTCCGCGCCGCCACATTGAGACGGCAACATGGTGCCTTTTCCTCTTCTTACCCAGCTTGATTGTGAGGTCCAGAGTCACGCTAGGCCCAAAGCAGTTTCCCACTTGAAAAAAAATGCTTCCCTCCCATGTCTTCTTGGCCAGCCATCTGTCAATGGGACTGTTGAGGATTGACGACTTGACCAGTGGGAAGCCAGGCCGGCCTCACGCTTGGACCTCACCGTGGGGATGATTTTCTGCCCAATGGCGGCGGCGTGCAACCCCCATCGAGCCGGAAAATACACCCAATGATAATCCTGACCTGCCTCTCTTCATCGCCGTTGGACAAAAGAGGTCCCGAGAGGTCGAGTGGTGGCCGCAGGTGGCCGACGTTGCCCCAGACCCCGTGTCTTTTGTCTGTGAGAACGGGCGAGCTGGTGAAGAGGGCACTGTAACCCAGATCGCTTGGAAGATAACGATGATTGCAACGCCAGTCTCCGACCGCAACCACAACCAGGAAAAGAAAGCTTTTGTGTCTTTTGAGGTCTTTTGTCGAGCTTGGCGCGGCTCGTCGCCGTTCGGGTTTCTTAGAGTGTACGGATGCTCGATATCTCATCTGGCGTGACATTGGCAATTCGAGGCCAATTCAAGGGCTGTATCTGGAGCCGAGCTTACTTTTCGTTTGGCCCCCTCTATTTGCTTTTGGCAATGTAGCCGATCCCGAGATTCTGTGATTATCGGATGAGAGAACTTGAGGCGTCGAAGGCGTTATGCTGCTATTGTCTAACTGACCCTATGTTGCATTTTCTTGGAGTGTGGTGGTGCTTCACACACACACCAGACCGGAGGATACTGCCCGGTGTTCCTTTCATGGGCCACGAGCTCTATCGTGAATGTCTCGCGCTCTGACGGGAAAAAAAAAGAGCGCACATCTTCTCTCAAGACTTGCGGACAATTTCATGAGCCCCATCGATATGGAGCGTCGATGAAGCGTGAGCTCCCCAGCAGAAACATCGGAAGGTCGACGTCTTTGCTTCCGGAAGCACCCCCTGACACCTGTAGTGCTGTGTCACGGCGCGCTGGCTGGGGGTCCTGGCGACGAGCGGGGAGAGTCGTGTCCATCTCAATCCCAGATGAGGTAGCGAGCAGCTCTCAAGCCATGATCGAGCCGATCCCAGATGATGGCTGCGCTAGGAAGAATTGACAAATGACAATCGCATTGTCGTCCTTGGGCAGACCAGCAGACCAGCGGCACGATGTCTCTGAGGCTGTGTCCCGCGGTGGTGCGGTTTGCGGGCCGACACCCACTAGAATGATCGAGTATCGAGCATGGAACGTCTCTTTCTGGCGGTCGATCGCATTTGGCAAGCTGCTGTGGTGCTGCCAGAAGGGCCCTGTGAGACTGTCTGTTCGACTCTGTGAGACCTCTCCTGTGGTACCTTGATGGATGCTGGCGAGAGCAGTAGGTGCACTAAGCCGGTTCCATTCTGACAGGGCCTGACAGGCACAGCGGGCACAGCGGGCCAGTTAAGCGACCGCACCTTGTGGAGGCGGGACCCTTGCCCCGTCCCCTTGAAGCTCTGAAGCTCTCTCGAGATGATGTCTCGTTGCAGACACGGGAAGGCAGCTGATGATTCGCACTTGGCTCGGTACTATTTGTTGACCAATTGCCCATGGTCTGTCGAAACGAGATAACAGCGGATAACGAATAACGAGATGGATCGAGAGAGGTGCAGGAACCTGGAAACGCCTCCGTCTGCAGCTGGCCGAGGTTGGAGTGTTACCTGGCTGACTGTCAACCTGGAAGCCCAAGCAGCAGGTGAGGTTGTGCAATGCCTGAAATGCATTCCGGCATTTCAATGGGGTCTGTGCATCGGATACCCTGGATTGAATATTGGATAGGGAAATATTGAATGGGCGAGGAAGGAAGGCAGCATTGCAATTGCCATCTTCGCCAGCCATGCGGGCACCTGCCACGGGTCATTGACAAGTTTCGTTCTTTCCAGGCTGGACAGGCCCTGATATACCTCCACCAGGAAGGCGGAACTGACCTGCCCTGACCCAGCAGGCAGGAACAACTCAACACATGGCTATTCCAGCAAACTGCCTTGCAACTACCAGGTAAATTCATCATCGGCGAAAAGAAACAAGCAGGACTTCAACAGCAGCCACCGCGTTTCGCCAGAGACAGCCTGAGCGTGCTAACGGCGCCAGCCAAGCCTCCCCTCTTCTTCCTCTCTCCTTGTTTTTCCTATGTCCACAGCTGTTGCTTTTTCCCTCCATCTTTTTCCCTCATCAGTTGCCCGCGGCCTCTCTCTCTTTTTCTCGCTCACCTCGCTGCCCCCCCCCCCTGGCCCCCTGGTCCACGGGGACAAGGGCCCATGTCCCCATGTCTTCCCATGGTGCGCGGTACGTACCGTGCATTTTCCTCAACAACCCGGCCTGGCCTGGCAAGGTACCTCTCATCCTCTCACTGACCTTGCCTTGCTCATCAGTGAGGTCCTTTTCGCTCTCTGGTCCCATCTGACGACGCTAACAGTGGGCATGATCCCTCCTTCTCCTCCCACTGTGCTCACTCGGGCTTGGTCTCAGCAGCTCCATGGCCCATCAACGACTTGGAATTCGTCGGCATCTCCCTCGCGAGCCGCTCACTATCCGCTAGCTAAAGTTGCTACACTAGCTAGTAGAGCAATGATTAACACCATATGTCTCTTTGCTGAATGACACTCACGACGGACCACCCTGGCTGCTCCAGCGAGCGCCGTTCTCCCCCGTCGACCCCCTCCCGTGCTCCCCCAATCCGAACCAAGCTCGCCCTGGACCCCTGCCGGGAGATACAAGAGACGGTTCCTTCGCGTACATAGTACAAGTACCTACATATGCCTCCCAAGCGTGGTTCCCTCGGCCGCTTGCCTTGTCTTTTGCGCGTCCTGAACTTATCTTGTCCCAGTCCCACAGGTTGAACTGCATTTGCGGCGCCAGCTCTGCAGCCGACTGTCGACTTGCGACTGGTAGATCTCTCTTGTTTGCTGCTGCACGCCAGTCACCCTTCTTCCGCTTGCTCTACCCGTATGTCCTCGACACCGGCTCGGCCTGACCTCTGCACGCTTTGGGGACCTCTGTCGGACCGGTAGGGCACACCACCCGTTCATATCCCGCCAGCAGTTCTGTCCGACGACTGCTCTGTACGCCGAGATCTGCGGATAGAGCGTGTGAGAGAGAGGGAAGAGGGAAAAAACATCGTCAACGGCGGCTACGAGTTAACTAACTCACCATACAAGCTTCTTTCCGCCCCCTTTTCGCCCTGCACTCCATCCCGTGCTGTCCCCGTCCAAGTCCCGGGTCTGCATCCACCTCGACCCGCGCTCTGCTTGACCAAGAGACCTGCCGAACGACCACCCTCCCAACGCCTCTGCAGGAGCTACTCAACTAAGACTTCGTGAAAGTGCAACACCACTGCACTTCCGGCCTCCACACCAAGCCTCTTGCGACCTTCCCCAGGCCAGGCCGCTGCACGCCCCCTCAGGAACCAATTGCTGTCCTCGGCCCCCCGTATCATGCATGTACTTCTCCTGAGAGTGTCTGTCTTGCGCATCCTTTCCTGGGCGGACTGATCCCCACACCAGCTAGTCACCACCCTGTTGCCATCAACTGAGTGATTCGCTCCCACTGAGCCAGTGCTTTCTGCTTGCCTTGACTTGACCTGCGCCCCCGTCTGGTTTCATCTCTGTTGGACGAAGCCTGTTCTGTCAGAATGCACAACCAGATCATCGCCTCGACGGGCATGGACCAGGAAAGTCACTTAGCACACGATAACAACACATATGGCAACGACAGTTGGGTCGACATGAATTCGTATCACCACCATCATCAAACCACCATGCCCGACTATGGAGGGAACTATGGCTACTCGTCCATCCCGCCCATCACTCACGGGCTACCGTCGGAAAATTTGAACAGGATGCCACCACCACCGCCTCCTCATTCCATGCACCAACAGCATGCCTCTCACACACAGCTACCAATGCTCATGATGCCTCATCATCAACCGACGCCTACCTGGCCGAGTATGTTGACAAACCCAAACAACTACAGCCCTCACTCGGCGCCTCCGATCGCCATACCTCCCATCACTACACCGCTCAAGACGACGAAGCTTCCAGCGATTCAGACCACCACCTCCCAACCGAGAAAAACCTTGACGGATGATGACCGCCGCGCCATGTGCCAGTATGCCAAGGACCACCCCAACGCGAAGCAGACTGACATCGGCCAGCGCTTTGGCGTGGAGAGGAGGTAGGAATTAATGGACCCCCTCATTGTGATGCGATGTTCCCGTGCATGATTTCCTCTAACACTGCTCACAGTACCGTCTCCAAGGTCCTGAGACACAAGGACAAATACCTGAACTCGGAGGATCGTAGCAGTTCACCTATCAAGCGTGGCAAAGGAAAGGGAGCAGACATTGAAAAGGCGCTGACGGCCTTCCTTCGTAATGCTCGAAAGGAAGGCAAAACTCTGACTACCGAAGAGGTCAAGGAGAAGGCCCAGTCGTTTTCTATGGTCGGTGGTGGTGACTCCTTTACGGAGCACAACAGCTCGGCTTGGCTGGAAAAGTTCATGCTCAAGCATGGCATGGGCCCCGGGAGACTGATGCGCCGGGCGTCAGAAACCAACATTTTGGACAGTAGACGCAACTCGCCAGCGTTGAGTGCTTCCCAGCCATCAAGCGCCATTTCTCCAGCGTCTCCAGCCGGCCACCTGTCACCATCACCCTTGTCCGCAAACAAGAGCGACGAAGAAAAGGAAAGCATGAACAGTTTCATGGACTTTACGACCGACAATGCCTATAAGCACACAAATACGCAGAGCAATGCATCGCTAAACAGTGCTTACACCGACCATGCCAACTCTTCCTTTTCTGGGAGCGCTCTCAGTCCTGCAGCTTCGTTTGGTTTCTCGCCGGATCCCAATACTGGCGGATTTCCGCCTCCCGGAGCACCAGGTGGAGGTTTCCAACGCCCGCGAAGCCAGACATTTCCAACGCTGGACCTGGAATACATGAACCAGTCTCAGAGCACGGAGCCCCTGACGCCAAAGTATCATGTCTCATCTACCGCACCATCTTCGGCACTAGAGCCGCCATCCGCCAACCCGGCGGGTGGGCATTTCAGTATCGATCAGGCGATTTCACCTCAGCTCCGTCACAGCACCAGCAACCAGAGTCTTGGTGGGAGATCTTCAACGACTCCAGTTACGGCGAACCCCTCGTCTCCCAGCTCACCCACTCAAGAGGATGCAAGAAGAGCGGCGGATACTCTTCTGTCTTTTATCACCAACTCTGGTGGATTTGCTGACCATTCCGAGTACATGACTCTGCTCAAGCTTACCGAAAAGCTACGTATCCATCAAATGCAGATAGCAAAGGCCCATGGCATGGGAGGACTCTCGCGTATACCCGAAGGCGACAGTGAGATGACGAACACGACCTCTATCAAGCTGGAACCGACAACTATCGCCTGATACATACCCATTCGCTCTTCTTCATTTCTTTCAGCATTCCATGGTGTTTTGTTGGTGCCATTTAAGGTGTCTGGCGGAGGAGGAAGTGGCGTCGGCAGGCAGCATTGCTTTTGAAGTCACCAGGGGATAGGAGTTGGGATCTCACAGGAGGATGCTTTCCTCCTGAAGGAATTTTTGGAAAGGGCGGCAAAAAACACAAACGAACAACACTTCGGAAAACCACACACTCACATACCACATACCCACCTTTTTCTTCGATACATCGACACTTTATATACCCCTTTTTGGCGTTGCTGAATACCACTATACTGTCACCGTCACCGGAAGACTATACGCTCACGCGAAAAGCGAGGGTCACCAAAACCGACTCTCGCATCTTTTTCTTGTTGTCATTTCCATCTGGTCTTTTCTCGTTCGGTTTTGTTCTAGTTGATTGGCTTCCGACTACCCCTATTTCATTTGACTCTGTACAATTACTATCAGCATGGTTTCTCTTCGGATTTGTTTTTGAATTTTTTTCCTCTCTCTCTTTCTCTCTCACACACACACACGGGCAGAGGGAGAGGGGGAGGGATCGACCGACCGAATACGCATCGAACGAACAAATGGACGAACAGTCGCATATTTTCAAGCACCGAAAGTTTTCGAAAAGAATACAAAAGGTTGATGGACATGGTCCGCAAGGGCCTACTGGGGGTTGGCGATGGAATGAGTGGATGGAAATGAAAGTGTGTTTATTGTTTTTGTTTTTGTTTTTGCTTCATAATCGGGGAGGAAAGGGCGGGTTGGAGGAGGATATTGGACGGTTGAGATGGGCTCAAGATTGGGGTGATTCTTGACATACTGGATGGATTTCTATTTTTTTATTTTTATTTTATTTTTTTATACCTTGGGTGATTTCATTAGGGAATGGAATGCACAATATTGGGAGGAGAGAAACAGACAGAATCACACAATCAGGAGGCATGTTGAGAGGGGAAGCAGAAAGGGGGAAAAGAGACAGCATAGGACTACGCCCATTCAGAGGAAATTTCGAGAATCAACCCTTTTCTTTTTGGTTTATTTTTCACGCACCACACTGCCACACTGTCCTCTGGAATATGGAGACAGTTTGACTGTTATACGCTCTTTATGGATGTTGATTCTGGATTTTCTTTGCGGTGGTTGTGTGTGTTGTGTTGTGTCTGACAGCTGAAGCTGTGTTTCTCTTTTTTGCCCAGTGGAACGGCTAGTTCTAACACCCCCCCACTTCCTGTGTCAAACCTGAATATATTATACCATTTTTCTTTGCAGCTCGAAATTTTAGTAATCATTGATAATGAATGATTCGTGAATACATTCAACTACTTTACTACCAAAACATTCACTAACCTAAGTACAATCAACCCCCCTTTCCGCCCACAGCTCCAGCACCCCCCTCTCCCCAATCTCGGGCATCAACCTCACCAGTACCAGCTCGACAAGGCCGTAAACCAAATGCTTGTTGCAGTAGGCGTCAGAAAAGACGTCCAGGATCCCTCTCTCGATTTCAGAGAAAATCTCCTCTTCTTCTGGTGTCATCGTCGTTTCTTCTTCATCAGCAGACACCGTCGTTGGTGTTGCAGCCTTACTTTTTGTTGTCCTCCGGCGCCCCCGACGGCTAGCATCATCCTTGTTAGCCTTTTTGCGGTGGTGTCGTTGGTGTTGGCCGTGGCCGTGACCGCGGTCCGTTCCTTCCCTAGCCTGCGTACTACTACTACTACTACTAACAAGATCATCATCAAACCTCGCTGCTTTCTTTTTCCCGCTGCCGTCCTCCCCTGACGAAGAAGGTGAGCTCACGTCAGAGGACGCATCTCCCTTTTCCTTTTGCAGTGTAGTTTTCTTAGCAGCAGCACCACCGCTGAACGGTGAAAGCCCAAAGTAGATTTTGGCGACATTCCCCCCCAACAGCCCCCATAACCCCCTAGCGCACCTCCTCTTCAACACTCTCAACCCCTCCTCCCCTTCTGGAGCAACCAACGTCCCCTTCCCTGGCGCATTACCAGGAAAGAGCGCCCCGCGCACGTTGCGCAAAAGTGGGGGGAGCGCCAATGGTCCAGTGTCTTGGTTGAGGATGTACTGGTGTATACCGTGCGATAGCAACCTGTAAATCAGACTGTCAGAAAAATATACCACAACAGGAAATAAATCAGAAATTGGGGGTCAAATGATATGATCCCATAATGTGAGACAGCCCGCCCGTGTGGTGTTTCATTTCCATTTTCTTTTGCGTGGGGGAACAATAAGAAGCAGATAGAAGGATGTAGGTAAAAGGTGTGGTAGGATGGGTGGTGGTCATGGTGTGTAGCAGGGACTGGACACTGGTCCCCCCCCCCAAAACTTGATCAGCCAGTGCTGTGGAAGGTGACATTCAAGCACCAACTCGGAGAGAAAAAGGACAGGCCGGAACACACACAACTCTGTGTGGTGTGTGTCTGTGTGTCAAAAGTTCAGATGATCACAAAACGGCCCCAACGTAACCCGGTAAAACGTCCAGAGGGAAGCCAAAGGGATTTTCGACTTGGGAAACCGCGGCAGTCTCGATACTCAGCAATGAACCCAGCCAGCTAGCTCACAACCACCACCATCACCACCACCACCACCATCTCAACCCCGGTTGATGCGGCCCAGCAGGCTGCTGCAGTTGGGAGACCAAAGGCGGCCAAAGCTTCTTGCTGAATGTGCGGGGAGAAACGACCGGGGTGAGGCACAAGGTGGGGAGACACACTTCGCTGACGGGGGTCCTGAGCATGGATGCCAATGGACCATCGGACTTGGGTCGGAGGAGAGGAGAGGGGGACCATTGATGATTGCGCTTGAAGCACCCCATGGCTAAGCTGTCTTTTGCTCTTCCAGGGTTCCTTTGCACACGCGCCCCCTTCATGTTTCCCCTAGCTCGGGTTGTAAGACAACCTAAGAGGGGATATGATCTGTCATTCGGTTTGACAGCCGAGACACCATCCGGGAAGGGTCAAGCCTCATCGCGACGATCTCTACCTGTCGTCGAGCAACAACATCGACGGAGACGGCACGCTGTGGGGCGCTGCGAAGCGCAAAGGAAGCCAGCGGTGAGCGAAGCAAGTTGGCGTGCTCGGCGTCCTCGGCGTGGAAGTGAGGTGCGATAGAGAAGTGTCCAGTCGACATGATTGATGGCTTGGAAGAGGGTGGCCCGATCCCTGTCCCGTTGCTCCAGCCCGGGCGCGTAGAGGAGACTCATTGATGGATGGTCAAAAGCCTGACAAAAGCCCTGCTCGAGCAATCGGACGCAGCCAAGGCGGTGCGGCGCTGCGATTGGTCCAATGGGTTGGGGGGACCAGATGCAGGCCCCAAGAGGAACAAAAACGACAGAACTGCGCCATATGCGGGTCGCCGATTCGGCCGCAGGACATGTGGGAAGCGTGCGTTCCACTGCAGCACCAACTTTTACCCCGAAGCCTTGCTCCAGCTGGGCATTGGCTGGAGCACAGCTGCACAATGCGTCCAGTGACATCCGACGACATCACAGGCAACGGCCCAAGTGACACTCCTCAAGACCCCTCGAGACCTAAACATGTTGCACTTGCAACTCGCCAGGAAGCATCATGATTCGTGCCGGACTCGGCACTTCTCCAAGTCCAGTGACTTTCTGCTCATGCAGTGTGACGGCGAAGCAGCAAAAAGGGGGTGGGGATATATCAGAAATGCTAAGTAAACATGAAGCCACCTACCTGTCAAGCTTGCCATCTACGGCCGCGATTCGTCCTGGTCCCGTCATGGTAACCCACTGCACCATCGATAATGCGCCGCAAAGCCATGGCATCCGCACATCCATCTCGATCAGATTCGATATTGCCGACCAGCATCTGAAGGCCAACACGGGCATTTTGAGTGGTCCAGAATCTGGTCCGACCTCGTGTTGAACCATATTCTTGCGCTGGGCCGTGCTGTGAGAGCTTCGAGGCGGCAGAGAACGGGTAGTCATGAGGACCGTGAAGGCCAATCTGATGAATGAGGTCGCGAGGAAGCACCAGTGCACCACCATCCAAAACAAGCCCTGCACCGAAGAGAGGCCGCGGCGACCAGCCGAGGAGCCCTTGCCCGGCCGCCCCGAAGGATTCTCGTCCTCGATTGCTTTTCTCTTGCCCAACGTTCGTGTCGCAATAATGATCATCTCCAATATCATCCACGGCTCCGATAGTTTGTTGGCGACCGAGTTCCCGATGATTAGCTCTGAAAATATTTGGCCAACCAGAGCTGTCAGGCACCCATTCTCGAGGTCTTCGGTGGGAAGCAGGATGGCCAGGACGGCGTGAACTAGCAGTTGACGATACGCTACTTCATTCTCAGCCTGTTGGGCAACGCTTTCAGGGTCCTCTGGGCGGGGGACGGGTGTCAGCGCGGGGAGTGGATATAGCGAGTGGTAGATCTCGCGAGCATTTGTCCTGATGGGGGCCTGCGTGATGGGATCATGGGCTATGCGGTAGGCTAGATGTCTCCAACGTTAGCACTACCCAAAATTGGACACGAGATCGCCTGTGGCTCCTTCTTCTTTCATGTTCCAGCCTCCGACAGCTCGCTCCAGACTCGGGGAACAAAAAGACCAACCAGTGATGTGCTTATCGAGCAGATCTGGAATCTCGTCGAATAAAAGGCTCTCCAGGTCCACTTTCCGCAGCCGCTGCTCGAGGGCTCTTGTGATGTGTGCGATGATTTGAACAATCTCGGCAACGAATGTCTCATCGGGCGTGATCTTATTGTACCAGTTCTGGATGTACTCCCTCAGGATGATGGCGATGAGGGCGTAGAGCTGCAGATCCACATCGTTGCGACTGGTCAGCGGCGGTAAGAGCTCCTCGATCGGTGCTGGCGCACTCTTGGCCTTTTCGATATGCTGAGGGCAGAGGATGCGGCGGATCAGGAGAGCGGTGGCTTTGTCTGAGAGGGGGTCGGTGGTGGGAAATGCCGGGCGGGCGCTTCGTCGAGCTGCCGCTCCTCCTAACTGGGCAGGCGTCTGAGACGCATCAGCTGAAGCTGTTTTGGAGGTTGGCCCCGACTCTGACTGTAGACTCGACGTGCGCGATGACTTGGGTCGAGGCGTTACCGGCCCCGGTGGTGGTAGGTTGGGTGTTTGGACGCGGCTGGGAGCCTGGGCAGCTGCGGTCGTCATGTCGAAGTATGGTTGCTTACAGGCATCTCGCCGACTCGGTGACTGGTGGCTAGCAGAAGCTCTTGTTCAAGTTCCAAGTCGGACTGGTGATGGTGCGTGGGTGTCGTTGACTTGAAGCTGTGGAGGGCCGTGGGCAGATCAATCGCTTATCGGAGCTCAAGTCGCCTTATGTCACTGGCCCGAAACGGCAAGCGGTGAAGCCCCACATCAGATGCAGTGCGTCACTCCATCACTGCACAGTGCTGTAGCAGCACTGTAAAAACAGGGTATCTTAGCAGAATACAGCACCACAAGAAATAGATATGAGAAAAACTTCAGACATTCAAGAGTGCCGACGGGTGTTGTGCCAACGACATCTTTCACAGGACTCATCGTGAACCCGAGACAGAAGGCATCGACAGCATGTGGCTCTCGTTTCAACGGCATCCCTGGTCTCAAGAGCTGTCAGGTGGATCCTGTGGGGATGCAGGGATATCAAAGCGAAGCCCCTTTGTGACCCCTATTCCCACCCGTTGCTCGGTGCTGGAATGTAAACATTCATGTCGTTGACAACCGTTTGACAAGAGTTGAGGCTCAAGATACCCCTGCTGCATCCTGCAGCCTTCCTACCGCTCTACCGCATGTACATACATGTACTGGATGCGACCGCCTTCCGGTCATGGTGTATGAATACGCTGCAGCCTTGCCATGCATCCATAATGTTCCGCTTGTGCGCAGCAAATGCGCTCACGACCAACAGCCGAGAACTGGAGCAGTCATTTTTTTGTTACAGCTTTATATACATACAGCTTTGTCAGACTCGGTCCAACAAGAGTTACTATACAACACATAGAGTGCAAATCATTGTCGCGAGTGTTGGAAACATCTTATTCGGAATCTTTGCGGGTGGTTTCATATCTGAAGCGGGACATGTTAGCAAAGGGAAATCATAATCAGTAGATCCAAGAATAGCTTACCTCTTGCCTCTGAATGCCCAGACGCCCCAGTTGCCGGCACTGACGTCCTGGGGATCAAGATCGTTCAAATCCCACCGAAGACTGCGGAACCGGTTCTCACCAGGCTCCAAAAGCATGTCGAATTCACCATGAGCTGTCTTGTTGACCCACGCAACATCGCGCTCCATATCCTCCTGAGTGTAGCCAGTGACAATGATGGGGGCCTTGGTTTCCAGAAGCATGGGAAGCGTCTCTACCCACTCATGGGAGCTTGCTGGGTGACCCAGACCGGGGTGAAACATGACGAAGCAGTCAAAGTAGGGGTCGTAAGGGTAGAAGTGACCGGTCTTGTGGAGGGTGTGGTAGTAGTCCACGATGGTGCTGATCTTCATGGTAGGCCAGACTCGGTCCTCGACGATAGCACCGAAGGGGTTGGTAGCAGTCCGAGGGGGCAGCGGGAACTCGTTGTCTCGGTTGGTCATGCTCTCAGGGCCAATAAAGATCAGGTGAATGCGGGAGCCCGGGAACACATGTGCGAGTTGCACCCAAACATCTCGAGGAAGAGACGACTCGGCCCGGGCACCGAGAATGAACAGACGAACAGGTGGGGCCTCTACCCGAAGGCCCTTGATGTCCATGCCACCGCCGTTTTTAGGTGGGTGAAGAGTGTATCGAAGAGCTGGGAGTAGGTTAGATGACTCATATATCAAATCCCCAATGCCAAGGGCGACACCTACCGCTGAAGCTCTTCAGACCCTCTGCAGTCAGCCTTCCTCCAGATTTGAGATTGTATGGACTAAGCTCATGAAGCACGCTGGCAATTGTGACGGGATAAGTGAGTAACCTCGTAGCCTGTCTCATGCTCCTATCATCATCAATGGCGAGGAAGGAGCGGGTATATAAAAAGGTATCCCAGTTGGTCATGTTGATCAGAGCTTCGTCTATTTGTGGCCCAGCATATTCGAACTCGGGGAAAAAGCGGCCGGACCGTAGATCGTGGTCGTCCTCGTTGATTTGCCTCAGTGTATCGCATATTTCCAGGTGCTTCTCATAGTCGTCAGCCCAGTGCTCCTTGGAGCAGGACACTGGAATACCACAGTCAGGGCATTCGAAGTCGACATGGGCGGGTGCCAGGCTCCCATGGGGCTGGTGGTCGGGGTGGTTGCAGCGGGCATACTGCCTCATGAAAGCCGCTCTTTTCCGGATCTCGGGAATGGGAGAGTTGGTGAACGAGTGGAAGAGGTCATCGGCTTCCAGAACTCTTTTCTTCTCGGTCTTGGTGGGTGCGGGCGCACTAGATCCAAAGGCAAAGCCAGAAGAGAAGCGCTTCGTAACGGAGGTTGGAGCAGGCTTGGGGACATTGCTATCGACGGCAGCTCGTGGAGGGGGGCATTTGCTATGGACGGAGCGTTGTTGCTGCTGTCGTTGTGAGGCCTGAAAAAGGCCATTGGGTAACCTGGCTCCGGCTTGTCTCCTGAAAGAGACTGAGCAGTGTGAACACACTCTCGACAGCGCTGAGCGTGCCGCAAGATCTGCCGGAAGCGCCATTGAGAATTTGGTGATGTCTCACGATTGACTTTTTGGAGCTCTTGGAGGTTCAAGAGCTCTGACGGGCAGTTAACTTGGCGCTCACCAATCAATGCAGATTAGCTGACCCCACATGGGAGCAACACCATAGAGAAGCCGCACTGTGTAAAATCTCCATACGTCGGCGACTCTCACAGTATGAGAAATGACGGAGCACGGTCTCAACTCTTGGCTTGGTGAAACGCGGTGCTGTCAAGCGCAAGCGCGGGGCGTGGTTGACCAGCTTCCTGCATCTCAATATTTTTTTGCCTGCCACTGGATTTGGTCCATCCTCATATTCACACCGACTTCTCTAGCACAAACATCGCTAGTTTTGATTCTGAGTCTGTCAAAGTCGATTTCTCCCAAAGAAGCCGCGCCGGCTTTCTGCGCGCCGAGTAATCATGGCGACCACCTCTAACATGTTCCTGTACTCGTTGACGATCCAGCCGCCAACCACGATATCACAAGCGTTGCTGGGCCAGTTCTCGGGAACCAAAGAACAACAAATCATCACCGCCTCTGGCTCTCGCCTCACATTACTCCAACCAGACCCACGGCAGGGCAAGGTCAACACCATTCTATCACAGGATGTCTTTGGAATTATTAGGGCCATTGCGTCCTTCCGCCTTGCTGGCAGCCACAAGGGTAAGTCGCACTGTTGTCTTTCCCCCTACCTCAGTATCTTGGACACTTAGTGATTCGGTATCCGCTCCGCAGCTGTGGCGGCATGATGATCCTCCGCCTTGACTCGAAGCGGCCGTCCCCGGATCCATCACAGAGGGCCTTTGCGACGAGCCTTTGCTAAAAATTCATATGAGCCTAGATTACATCATCCTCGCGACAGACTCGGGCCGTATCGCTATCATCGAGTACCTGCCCAAGACCAACAGGTTTAATCGCATCCACCTAGAGACCTTTGGAAAATCGGGTGTTCGACGTGTTGTACCTGGCCAATATCTTGCCGCCGATCCCAAAGGAAGAGCCTGTTTGATTGCCTCGCTCGAGAAGAACAAACTTGTCTACGTCCTTAATCGTAACGCCCAAGCAGAGCTCACCATCTCCTCGCCATTGGAAGCACACAAGCCCGGTGTCTTGGTGCTTTCGCTCGTCGCCCTCGATGTTGGATACGCCAACCCTGTGTTTGCAGCCCTGGAGCTCGACTACACCGAAGCAGACCAGGACCCGACTGGGCAGGCTGGTCAGGAGCCAGAAGCACAGCTTGTATACTACGAACTCGATCTCGGTCTGAACCATGTGGTTCGCAAGTGGTCTGACGCGGTGGACCCAACCTCTTCGTTACTTTTCCAGGTTCCCGGCGGCAGCGATGGTCCTAGTGGTGTTCTGGTCTGCGGCGAGGAAAATGTTACTTATCGGCACTCGAATCAGGAGGCTTTCCGCGTACCAATTCCACGACGGCGGGGTCCTACCGAGGATCCCCAAAGAAAGCGAACCATTGTCTCGGGCGTCATGCACAAGCTCAAGGGCAGCGCAGGTGCCTTTTTCTTTTTGCTGCAGACAGAAGATGGGGATCTCTTCAAGGTTACGCTGGATATGGTCGAGGACGACAATGGGAATCCCACCGGAGAGGTGAAACGACTCAAGATCAAATACTTTGATACGATTCCAATAGCCACAAGCTTGTGCATTCTCAAGAGCGGTTTCCTCTTTGTGGCAAGCGAGTTTGGCAACCATTCTCTGTACCAATTCGAAAAGCTCGGCGATGATGACGAGGAACTCGAGTTCTCGAGCGAGGAGTTCCCAACAGACTCTCGTGCCGCGTACAATCCGGTATACTTCCAGCCTCGGCCACTCGAAAATCTGACTCTAGTCGAGAGCATCGACTCGATGAACCCTCAAATAGATTGCAAAGTGGCAAACTTGACAGGAGAGGACGCGCCGCAAATCTACTCGGTGTGTGGTAACGGTGCGAGAAGCTCTTTCCGTATGCTTAAGCATGGGCTGGAGGTATCAGAAATTGTTGCCTCGGAACTCCCTGGCACACCTGCTGCAGTCTGGACGACCAAGCTCACAAAGTACGACGAATACGATGCTTACATTGTTCTTTCATTCACCAACGCGACATTGGTATTGAGCATTGGCGAAACCGTCGAGGAAGTTAGTGACAGCGGATTTCTCACCACTGTGCCAACATTGGCTGTCCAACAGCTGGGCGAGGAAGGTCTTATTCAGGTTCACCCCAAGGGCATTAGACATATTGTCCAAGGTCGTGTTAATGAATGGCCAGCGCCCCAGCATCGGTCGATTGTGGCTGCCGCTACCAATGAGAATCAAGTCGTCATTGCTCTGAGCTCGGGCGAGATTGTGTACTTTGAGATGGATGCAGATGGATCTCTCGCCGAGTACGACGAGAAGAAGGAAATGTCTGGTACCGTCACGTCTTTGAGTTTGGGAAGGGTACCGGAAGGCTTACGGCGGAGTTCGTTCTTGGCTGTTGGGTGCGACGACTGCACTGTGCGCATTCTCAGCCTCGACCCGGAATCCACCCTCGAAATGAAGTCGATCCAGGCTCTTACAGCGGCGCCGGCATCGCTTTCCATCATGTCTATGGAAGACTCGTTCGGTGGCACCACCCTATATCTGCATATCGGCTTACACTCTGGTGTCTACCTCCGAACTGTGTTGGACGAGGTCACTGGTGAGCTTACGGACACCCGTCAAAAATTCTTGGGCCCCAAGCCCACCAAGCTCTTTCAGGTTTCTGTGCAGGGGCGGCCATGTGTGCTCGCCCTGAACTCCCGCCCATGGTTGGGCTACACGGACCCTATTACCAAGGGTTTCGTAATGACACCGCTGAGCTATGTAGATCTTGAGTATGGATGGAACTTTAGCAGCGAGCAGTGTCTGGAAGGCATGGTGGGTATCCACGCCAATTTCCTCAGGTACGTTTTTAATCTCTCTCTACTTCCGCTGCTGTATGATGATAAAAGGGATTCCTATGCAATTGCTATGAGGGTTGATTACGACACCAGTCGTATCAATTGTTCCTTCTGAAGAAGCTGTTTTATACCTTGTTTCGATACTTTGTTGGTAGTTTCCCTGCTAACTGGAGAGTTAGAATCTTCACCATCGAGAAGCTCGGGGACAACATGATCCAAAAGTCCATTCCTCTGACCTATACACCAAAGCGCCTGGTCAAACACCCCGAGCAGCCCTACTTCTACACCATCGAAGCCGACAACAATACTCTCCCACCGGAGCTCCGGGCGCAGCTGCTGGCTCAGTCTAATACTAATGGTGACGCAGCCATTCTGCCGCCAGAGGAGTTTGGCTATCCCAAGGCCAGGAACAGGTGGGCATCGTGTATCAACATTGTCGACCCTGTCAGCGATGAGCCAAGCGTTCTCAATCGTGTCGACCTCGACAACAACGAAGCCGCCGTCAGTGCTGCCGTTGTGTCGTTTGCCAGCCAAGACGGCGAGAGCTTCCTTATCGTTGGTACCGGCAAGGACATGATTCTCAGCCCTCGCCAATTCAGCGAAGGCTACATCCATGTCTACCGCTTCCACGACGATGGCCGTGACTTGGAATTCATCCACAAGACCAAGATTGAAGAACCCCCCATGGCGCTCATCCCCTTCCAAGGGCGTCTCCTCGCCGGCATTGGCAAGACGTTGAGAATCTATGATCTTGGTCTCAAGCAGCTTCTCCGCAAGGCCCAAGCCGAAATTGCCCCTCAGCTTATCGTGTCGTTGCAGACGCAAGGTAACCGTATCGTCGTCGGTGATGTCCAGCAGGGGATTACCTACGCCGTCTACAAACCCGAAAGCAACAAGCTCCTTGCGTGGGCGGATGACACCATCAACCGATGGACGACCTGCACAGCCATGGTCGACTACGAATCCGTCGCCGGCGGAGACAAATTCGGCAACGTCTGGATTTTGCGGGCTCCCGAGCGCGCCTCCCAGGAGTCAGACGAGCCCGGCTCGGAAATCCAACTCGTCCACGCAAAGAGCTACCTCCACGGCGCACCCAATCGGACCGCTCTCATGGCGCACTTTTACACTCAGGATCTTCCTACGTCGATCACCAAGACGAATCTTGTTGTGGGCGGGCAAGATGTTTTGCTCTGGAGCGGGATTCAGGGGACGGTGGGGGTGCTGGTCCCGTTTGTGAGCAGGGAGGATGTGGATTTCTTCCAGAGCTTGGAGAGTCACATGAGGGCCGAGGATCCGCCGCTTGCCGGGAGGGATCATTTGATTTATCGGGGGTATTATGTGCCCGTCAAGGGGGTGATTGATGGGGATCTGTGCGAGAGGTTTGTGCTGTTGGCGAATGACAAGAAGCAGATGATTGCTGGGGAGCTGGACAGGAGCGTGAGGGAGATTGAGAGGAAGATTTCGGTGAGTTTCTTTTGTGAAGTCTGATGACGATTTGAGGATTGTGCTAACTGGTGATAGGACATCCGTACGAGGTCTGCATTCTAGTACACTGACTGGGGAATTAGAGATGTCTATATGGGGGGTGGGGGAACGTACCTATATGCGGAGACTTGTTTTGAGGTAGCCATAATGTCTGTCAGCACCAGCGTCAGAAAAACCAAAAGCGAGTTGCTTTTTTCGTTAAAGAGTCTGGAGTTGAGCAAGGGGCAGGCTTTAGGCGTTTGTGGTAGTGTAATTGAGCATGTTTACAAAGGCCTTTTAGTTGTGTGAGTATGCCTCAAACTTGCAAATGAGTGTGTGCTCTTTTCGAAAGATGTCAATCCAAGCCACCAACCATGCACGCCTTTAAGCCACTAAAATCTACCGTCGACTATGTGTACATATCCCTTCCCAAGTAACTTTACCCCTGTCTCATGCCATTCCCACCATAAATATATCCCCTTCATATATCCATCCCATCTCATACTCCAGATCTTACACCCCCCTCACCCCACCCCATCCCCAGGGGATACTACCCCCCCAACAAACCCCCCACCAACCCCCTCACCACCTTCCTCTTCCCCTGCTTCATCACATCCCCCTTCCTCATCGGATTCTCCCTTTCCCATCTAACATCATCGCTATATCTACGCACCGCCTCGTGAAAGTCATACCCCGCCCCCTCGAGGTAAGTGACCGCGATGTCATAGTCATGCTCCTTTGTGGCGACCATCCAACGACGTATCTTCCCTTTCCGGGCCTCTTCCTCCTCTCCCTCGTAGGGACGGGGGGAATGGGAGATTGCCCCCTTGGGGAGGTGGGAGGCTGGTATGAGGAGGGTGCGGCGGGCGTGGAGGAGTGAGTCGGTGGGGAGGGAGTTGTAGGATCTTAGGAGGGAGGGGGGGAGGTTGTATAACAGGGAGAGGGAAGGGATGCTGTCGTGGGGGGTGAGGAAGTGGAGGATGTCTTCTTCTTCTTCTTCTTCCTGAGGAGGGGGTTGTTTCAATTTGGGTACTGGTCGTGATGATGATGATGATGATGATGATGAAAGGGGTGTGTAAGCTGGGGGAAGATGGAGGGAGGAATAAGGGGGTGGATGAGTGTCGTCACTGGGAACAGGTGTGAGAGAGCGGGTGATGTTATTCGGTGAAGAAGATGACGACAAAGATCTCCCTGAGCTTTGGCAGTAAGGACAGTAGGTTAGGAAACGGGGGTTTTTCTGTTGCACACAAAAGGGGGTTTATCGGTTAGTCTTTCTTTTCTGTCACATAGAGAGTCCAATGCCAAGAATGAAGCGGAAGAAAAAGAAATAGCACACAGATATGCAGTCAGCGCAGATTACGCGGGCGCAACAGGTTAATCGGTGATGCTGCTGGTGGAGTAGTAGTTTCCGATCTCCGCCTGTGAGTTGTTGGTCATCCTCGTCTTTGTCGGATAGGGGCTGCTTTTCGGATGATACGTCTTGTGGTGGTGGCGGAGGGGAGGAGATGGTGGATAAGAGGGTTGCGCATGTGCAGCAGGCCTCCTCCTCTTGCCGTCTTCCTTCTCCTGGACGTATCAATGTCATTTCTTGCGCAGAAAGAAAAGTTTGGTACAGGTGGTGGTTTCGACCGTGGGAAACAAAGGAGGCTGTGTCTAATATTCGCGGGTTGCCAGATCTGGAACCTTCGGATTCGTGGGATACTGAGAGAAGGCTAGGTTACGTTGCGGGAAGGGGGGGGGGATATGAAAAGGTTACGGAATAAGTGATGGAATTCAGGACATAACTCGCATCTATCAGAGAGGCACAGAAGGTTCGGGTGGTATTGGTGGCGGTTGACGTCTTTGAATGGCCGTGGGGGGCAAGGGTAGGTACCTCGAGGGACAACTGTTATCGATAAGCTGAGACACTCCTGCACAAGACCCCAGGCACCCAGCAACCTACCCCACTTTACCCCGCGGACATCTCGAACCTTGAATCTGAAAAAAAGACATGAAGAAAAAAAAAGCGGAATATCTCCGAACGTTTCCTTTCACCCTTTCCAGTGAGACGTCCCCATAATCCCAATATCATGGGGACATCCCGCATGGAGATGGGGGCATTGGGATCACCAGATCCGAGAAAATCCTAGCAAGCATCCTTTGTCAAAGCCCTACACAGTAAGTTTGTTGATGACAAGTCGACACCGCTTTGCGGGGTTCGGTCGAATCTGAGCCGTCAAAAAAAACAAAAAACATCGCTGTATTCGATGACTGGACGAGACGACGATCATTGGCCGCTGCGCGCGGCGGCCCGTCCAGGGTTAGAGCTCTTCCATGTGACTGGGTTGCCAATCGGCATTTTTACTGTGCAGTAGTTTTGTGTTCTCCTTCCATGGGCCCGGTGTGGACAGCGCCGAGACGCCAGCGGTGATGCGGTGAGATGGGGACATCATGCACCTATTCCTGAACGGGCCATTCAGCCATCCGGTTGGGCCCTGCCCTAGGGGGGAGGCTGGCCTGCTGGCTTGCTGGGCCTGACCAGGGCTTCCGTCTCTTTGGGATCTGTTGTTCCCCTCAAATTGCTTACGGCGGCTTGCGCGGGGGGGAGGAGGGGGGAGGAGAGGGGGAGGCGCGTGGCTGTTTTTGTATCACGGCAACACGGCCTACTGTGTCCGGAAATCTATGGCTTTTTGTCCCATGTTGCAAGCTGGGGGATCTTAAGGGGGAAGGGTTGGGGGGCGAAGAAGAAGGGGGCTGCGGGGCTAGCCGCAAGGTGTCAGTGAAAAGCTCGGTGGGTCGGCTCTAGATTCCGTGTGTCCATGGATGTCGCAACTGCTTCTTCAGTCCCCTAGTCCCTGGTGGCTGGCACTTGAAACCTGGGAGCTTCGGGTATTTGAGGACAGGAGGTCCCGGCTCGCACGAGGGAGATGCTTTCGTCCCCGTTCCTGGGAAGCTCGTTGCTCTCTCTCTGCTCTCTCTACACTCTGCTCTCTCTGCTCTCTCTGTTGCTCTCCCCGAACCCCAGGGTCCGCCAAGAGATATTCAAGAGAAAACCAGTTGCTAGTCAGCGAGAGCTAAGCTCCTTAGCTGAGTGCCAATCTGAACGTCACAAGCCATGGCGGTAAGTCTTCAGTTCTCCAAGTCGATATCGACTCTGTATGGGAATGTAGGGCTGATAACGGATGCAACCATGACCCCGCCAGGCCTCCTATCCTCAAATCGTCCTCTTTGGCGATTCTATCTTTCAGGGAGCTATCGACCTAGTAGACGGCTTCTCCTTCCACGCTGCCCTGCAATCAAGTTAGTAGCAATATCTCCTTCTTGAGCTGAGATTCTCAGGGCTAATAAGGTTGTCTTTTTCCCGCGTATCAGAAGTCAACCGTCGATATGATGTTATCAACCGCGGGCTCTCAGGCTACAACACATCAAATGCCCTGGCCGTCTTACCTCAGGTCTTCTCCCCGCCTGGTCCGGGCGTGCCGAAGATTGAGTGCCTGGTTTGTTGAGCTTGGATGAAACCCGTGTATGGCGCCTACTAATCACGAGCGGCCAGTTCATCCTCCTTGGGGCCAATGATGCTTGCGTCCCATTGCCCACAAACCACCAGCATGTTCCCCTCGACAAGTACAAGATCAACTTGAAGCGGATCATCACACATCCTACCATCACAGCCCACAAGCCCAAGATTTTCCTCATCACCCCACCGCCCCTTGACCAGATCCGTATCACCGAGCTTGACCTCGCTTCCGGGCACCCTTCGGCGACAAGGCATGCCAAGATCAGCGCGTCATATTCAGAGGCTGCCAGACAAGTGGCCGCCGAGAACGCCGGTGTTACCCTGGTTGATCTCTGGAAGGCCATAATGGACACTGCCATCAAGAAGACGCCGTCCTTCAACCCTAACGGCCCACCTCTCGGGTATCCAGAGGGACAGCGTGGCTATCTAGAGCACCTCTTGCCAGACGGTCTCCACCTGAGCCCCGAGTCGTACCGCATCTTCTACGATCTTGTCAGCTCGTATATTGACTCAAACGATGAGAACAGAGTGCTTCCAGAGTGGAGACAGGCGCCGTGGTTGGAGGAGGATGGCCATCTGAAGGGTTGAGGTTGAGATTGCCGTTGTATCCTATCAATCCTGTCCCAGGTCTCAAATGGACAAGACCCTGGAAACGGCTGGGGGGTCCACCAGATAAAGTCTTGCCAAGACATTCTCGAATGGTACCTTGGCGTGGGTGGGTACCGTGTACATACCTTTAGGTACTTTCTTTGCTTTCAATCTCATCACACGTTATGTTTACCCGCAAACAAACAGTGCCGGCCTCTGGTGAAGAATCCAGTACAGAACCAAGCCGTAACTCAACCATGGCTACAGCAAACTGGACGGGATCCTGCGGAGAGAAAAGAACCATGCGTGCCGGGAGCATTAGGACAGTGTTGTCAAGTAACTCTACCTACTTTAGACTTCTTCAGCACAGACAGCTAGCTTAGTCATGGGCTGGAAATGGTTTAGGGTCCCTCCTCCCTTCCATCACTTTTTCAGACGCCGCAGTTTGTTGTTGTTTAAGCCGACCCAACCTCCACAACCTCCACTGATTGGACCTTGTTGGCCCTGACGGTGACTCTCTGAGCAAAGCAAATCAACTGTGTGTCCTGAACCACTGCCCTCTCTCAGCTGGCTGCCCTCTGCACCATCACCGAGCATCCCAGATCGAACATTGATTCCGACGGTACTTTTAATAAACCCAGAAGGGGTCCATTAATAATCACCAAACCACGACCACGGCCACGACCACGACCGACGGAAACACGCCCCCTGCATTCCCCAACCATCCACCACCGGCAGTGCCTCTTTGTTTCGCGCGACAAGATCTGGCGGCGTACCTCGAAACACCACCTCATCGTTTCCTGCCTGGTGTTTCCTCTCTCTCTCTGCATTCTCTGGGCTCGCTGATCTGCGGGAGCTCACATCTGCAACTCTATTTTCTCGATTGTGCACACCTCCAACGCATCGTGTCCCCCGATCTCCCACAATCCTTCATTTGCACCGTTGCCGCCCTTGAACAGGGACCATCTGAGCACCACTTTCTCTCCGAACCCATCGTGTTCCCACCGTGACCTCTGACCCACGATTCTCGAAGTGTCCATCCGATCACCACTTTGGCCGTTTCTTACCTTCCCTTTAGCGAGTAGGTTCCGGATTCCCCCTACGGTCGCTCCGACTTTTCGACGGACCAGCAAGCACTCCCGACGTCGAACTAGTAGCTGTCAACGACTCACTGTATCGACGGTAGCAGTCAAACGCCGGAATTCATCCTACCTGGAAGCCTCGGGGGATGCGGGGGGCGGAGGACCTCGATAGGTGAAGCAGGTCAAGCATCGAGGTCGAGCAAATAAACCAAATACACACCACAAAAAGATCGAGTCCCAAATCAAGTTGTTTCTGTCGTCCGGATTTTCTCGAAAACATTTGCCCAGCGACATCTGTCTGAGGTCCCTCCTCCCGCGCACCCCCCCTCCCCTTCTCCCCCTCCCCCCGCCGGCTGTTGCGTGCTAGAACGAATCCATTCGATTCTCAGAATCCTCTCAGAGTCTCTCCTACATTCTTGTCTGGGCATGGAGCCGGTCTTCATAGTCTCACGCGAAGAGTTCCACGATGTTCAGATGGAGCTGAAGCGTGTTCAGAACATACAGCACCATCACTCGGAACGGCTACGGCTCATTGAGCAACGTCAGGCTGATGATGCGGCCTTGAAGTCATGCTGGAATCCTCCCTTTCCAAGCGTGCTTGGGGGAACGCCTCAGCATGGTCAGTGTCTATGACTAAACAGTCGGGAAGACATAATGCTAATCATGAGATAGGGCCCACCCATATGCCGTCGGCCGACTTCAGCGACATTGACGACGAACAGAGTCAGACCCTGCTAGGCACTTTGCAGCTCGATGCCGAGGACGAACCGATACGCAGAGGGGCTGCTTCGCGGGCCAATAGCGTGCGGTTCGACGAAAGTGCCCTGCACGGTGCCGGCTTTGGAGGCCATGCCATTCGCCACTCCAACGACTTTGGTCCCATACGTCCGTCGAGCGGGATGGGAGGACACCAGTTGGAACGGACATATTCTCACAAGTCGGATGGCAGACATAGTTCCGCTGGACATTCGGTCCACTCTGGAATTTCTGGGAGAGCCAGCAGTCTCGGGCTGGATACCAATTTTGTGATTGGGGGCCGTGACGACGATGAGTCGCCCCTAGATATCCCCGAGCCCCCACCCGTTTTTTATGTCTTGGGCTCGGCCCCCTCCATTATCCGCTGCTGGATCACGACCGACTTCACGTCCGAAGGGTTGTTGTATGCCGTGGTGTGCACTGGATCTCAAAAATCGACGGTTGAGTACTCGCTGCTTCGAGATCTGGACCTGGTCAACAACATCCATCGGGATGTGGATGGTGCTCACAGAATCACACTGCCAGTTTTTCTGGCTGAGGCCCGGGTTACTCAGTCCAACTCCCGCGGCGGAAGTCCTGCATCACAGCTGCCTAGTATCACAGCCAACTTTGAAGTCACGGGCATGGACCAACAAGACAGCCCCGAGACCAAAAGAGCGATCCGCGTGTTCATCGGCAGCCACACGCTGCGGCTTCTCAGTGCCGACCTGTTGCTGTCCCAAAACTGCATGACTCTGTACGGCAACGACCGGAACAAGCTTTCGATTCCGTTTGTGCGGCCCGAGGACGATGCCGTATTCAAGCATTTGACTACAGCCAACCTGCTTCCAGGCAAGCCGAAGCTCAACGCTGCCGCACCCGAGTTTGTTGCTGGTGACAAAACGGTAAAGCGCTCTCCCAAGGTGGCGGCGGAGCCGGAGCGTCCAGTATCCAAGCCTATGGGGGGTGGTTTTGAGGGTGTAATGTCTCCCGCCGCGCAGCCGAGCCAACCTGTGTCCAAACCTGTGACGGCGACGAGTACCGCGTCGGAGAGTGGAGCGGAGAGTGAGAAGCAGCACCAGGAATCGACGAGCGCGGAAACGTCTGGAAAGGATTCACACACAACAACCGATGCCCCACGCCGCGAGCCCAGCCTTGCTATCAGAACACCCTGGCGGCAGACGGCGGTAGGGCTTTCTGAGA
The DNA here is from genome assembly GCF_035222475.1 of Podospora pseudopauciseta. Lineage (NCBI taxonomy): Eukaryota > Fungi > Ascomycota > Sordariomycetes > Sordariales > Podosporaceae > Podospora > Podospora pseudopauciseta. The sequence goes on from NW_026946667.1 coordinate 437,619, forward strand.
ACGGCACTCCCTTGAGTGGTTACCAGCCAGCACCCCGCACGCGCTCTATGAAGGTGCTTCGACCACCCAAGGCTAGCAGCAGCACCTCATCCTCGGCACGAACAGGAGCGGCATATGAGCCAGCGCCGACGGCACGTTCAGGAAATGAGCAACGGCGTAAGGGCCAGAGTGACGCCCAACCCCCCATTGGTATGAATAGTTGGGGTATGTCGAAGCGCAGCATGAGCGGCCCAGCTCTCAGCAGCCTCAATTCGGAGACGAGGGTCTCCTCGGCTGCGTCTACGTCGACAATCACCACACCTACCACCAGTAGTCACCATGACACGGGTAAAACGACGCCTTCTCTTCCACGGACAGCCAACAACCCTCTTGGAAGCGCGTCGGCATTTTCGTGGATCGCATCCAACAAGCCCAAGACCCCGGCCGCTGCTGACTAGGAGAAAGGCGTTCGGAAGAAGACTCGCCGGCATCAGGGAAAGGGTAAGAAACAGAAGAAGAAGGAGAAGAAGAGGATAGTTGTGAGCTGCTGAGGATAATGAGGAGGTTGGCTTGGCAGATGAAGATCAAGGGCAATAAACTGGCTGCTAATGGATGGTCTTGAATGCCCGGGTTTAGTGCGCCTTGAGGTAGCAGGCAGGACCGGCGGTGGTTTTAGCTGGGTGATTGAGCTTGCAGCGGCAGTAGTAACTACGATAGTTATGAGCAGAAAGCAAAAGTAAAACAGTCTGAACGAAGGCCGTTGCGCCTGATGATCCACGTTCTCTTCTGTAGAGTTCCCAGATCCATCTCAACAGCTATGGCCCCAGGTGGTGTGTCTGTCGAGGTCGAGCCGCTTCTCCAAAACAGCCGGATAGGTGGAAGCATGGAAATTCCAGGTACGTACCTAGACCACGGGAGATGTCATAGCTCTTTTTGATACCATCAGACATCTCATCCAATGCCACCAAATTCATTCCCATCCTCCCATACAATTCCCCAGGACGATCCTAAGAACCGGCATGTGGAACACTGTTATCATGCACCCATATACCATCACACGCACAAGGCCAAAGCTCGGTCGACGCTCACTGCCCGTTGATGCACCTTGTCGATTGGGATAGAGGTAGGATCTTGTATTTCTACAAGCTGGAGGTTTACTGGGACTGTTTGGTCAAAGGCCCAGTGCAGTCACTGAAGTTGGTTTACCATTTCCATAAACAGCTACTTGCCATGTTCTATAATGGATGGTATCAGCAATCCCAACAAAGAAAGCTCAGAGCTTCATGAGAACCAAGTCCAAGCTCAACACGTGAAAAAGCATGATACCTCATCCTCGCACATTAAAGAGATGAAACCCGTCTATAAGCTTTATTTACCTTCTTCTTGACAATCAAAACCTCCCTATAGTTGTCCCGCGGAGAGAGTAGGAGCTAAGAAGGCTGGGCTCTTTCGGCATTTGATGTTCTCGTGGCAGCTTTTCTGGGGAACCCGGCATACCTCGTTATAAAACATAGCAATTCGTTCGCCATCCATAAATATCATGCTATAGGCATCTGTTTATAGTATATCCGTACCGAAACGCAAGAAAGTTCATGGTTGCTCGTAGTCTGTTTATAAGCCGGATTAAGCGGGCATCCATCTCCTTTACACTTCGTTGGACAATCAGCACTGTCTTCATTTTCCACAACCCCAACAGCATATCTACTCGAACGACGGCCAGGTCGAGAGGAACCACTGCAGTTGGTCACAACACTGTTTTCACAAACAGCTACGTGCGTTACTTATCATACTTTACCTGATCGATCGATAGCACCACCCCAAGCCCCAGCGAAGAAGCCTTCAGAGACTGATAGTCCAAGCCTTGACACGTTCAAAAGCAAAACATCTGGCACTTGTAAAAAAAATAAAATAAAAAGAAAGAGAGAGAGAGAGAGAGAGAGAGAGAGAGACAAACAACCTCATGTGTTGATATATTGCTTTCATCTACGCGCTTATTTACCCAACTATATATAGCTTCTGTCAAAATCAAAAAGAAAAATCAAATCTTACTCCCCACCAACCCCCCCAACGCCCCCTTAGTCTCCTTCCCCGTGTCCTTGACCAGGTTCACAATCCCCTTGAACTCCGGCACAGCCGCATCCCCCATCAGCTCGTAAATCCAGCTCTCACTGCTCGTGACCACCGCCCCGGCCTGCCTCAGCCTCGCAAGCGCGATGGGGACCTCTTCCTTGTTTGTCGAGCTGACGCCGTCTGCCAGGACGTAGACTTTATGTCCTGCCGCTAACAGGTCGAGCGCAGTTTGAGTGACGCAGATGTGGGACTCGATGCCCACGATGGCGACCTGGGCGGGGGAGGAGAAGACGGGGTCGGAAAGGATGGGGGGGATGAACATGCTGAAGCGGGTTTTGTCGATATCGGCCTTGACGGTTGTGCGGGCGAGGTGGGGTTTGAGCTCGGCGACGGTGTCGCCCAGGCGGGACCGGTTTTGGGTGGTGACGAAGACGGGGAGGGAGAGGACGGTGGAGGCGCGGAGGAGTTTGGAGGTTGTGGAGATTCTATTGTGGGGGGTGTAAGTATCACTTGCTACATAACTAGATGAAGGGGGTGCCTACACTTTGTCGAACTCGTGGATGGCAGGGCGGAATTTCTCTTGGATGTCGCAGACGCTATTGTGGTGAGTTAGTCGATTGTGAGAACTGGGTGGGCGATAGCCATGTCCATGAGAGATGAGGTGGGAGAGTAATGTGCAATTAACATACAAAACAGCTGGGTTTTCTACATCAATCCATCATCATCAGCAACACGCTCCCTCATGACGGGTCTCAAGAGTAAAACATACCAAACCGCCTCTGCGGCGCCGGAGCAGGAGAAGACATGGTCGCCCTGTTGAGTATAGAATACGATCTCGCCTGAGTTGAGATGATTGAAGCTACAGGTGTAAATTGTCTCCCGAGTGTCGATGTAATTGTCGGTTTGAAGCAAACTCGCAAGCTCATATTATCATGAGATCAGAAGATATGATGACTCAATTGTCCAGCCATGAAAGAAATAAAAAAGGGAGCATCGGATCGATGACAGGATTAAGAAAGAGCGGGGCAACGGAACCGACGCCGAGCATGCGGGACGGCCGCGGCCGGCGGCGCAACACTAACACGCACGCACGTTAGGGTAAACGATTCCGGGGGTGGGACAATGCCGGTTGCCTTCCTTCCCCGCATAAAAAGAGGTGGCGATCTCAAAATTGGTGACATGTGGAAATGTTAAGTGGGGGTAACTTCATGAAGGGCTTTAGAGATCTCATCAACGTGTAAGTCGACTTGTAGAATGTCACCGGGTTAGGGTTATGTTTAGCCCCTGAATGGAGCCATTATCTACATGCTGGCCCTGCGGTTAAAGGTCCGTAACCGTCACCTTGGCCCTCTCCAACCACTTCATGTCCCCACTCACAGTGGCAGTCCGGATATTGTACAATTCGTCCAGGAAGGCCGAGATGAAGGTCCCAGGCCCCTTGACGTCCTCCCTCTCAGCGGCAATCTCGGCCGCAATCTCGAAATGCAGCATCGCCGTGACCACAGCCCATAGCTTGTCCTCTTTATGGTGCACAGCCAAGGCCACTGAGATCGCCGTCCCAAGTGTGCACCCCGTTCCCGTGACAAGACCCAGATATTCGTGTCCATTGGCGACAGTAACAGCCGAATATCCATCACTGATGTAGTCCGTCTTTCCAGTCATCACTACCACGCTCTGTTCCCTCCTGGCCAACTTCACAACAAGGTCGAGTTTGTTTTCGGGTGTGAGACTGTCGACGCTGTCGACGCCTTTTTGTTGCTCGCCGTCCACCGCGCCCCAGACCGTCTTGATCTCGCCTTCGTTGCCCTTGATGACGTCGAGGTAGCCGTTGGCGAGGATGGATCTGACGGCCTCCCTCCTAACTGAAGTTGCCCCTGCACCAACAGGATCAAAAACAACCGGCTGAACGGCCACATTGTAAGCCTGGAGCGCCTTGTAGTAGTTCAGCAGCCCCTCGGGGGTGACGGTGCCCATGTTGACCACCAGCGAACCTCCCAACTTGGACAAATCGGCAGCCTCCTCGCCGTAATTAGCCATGATGGGTGAGCCACCGACTGCCAGAGCGACATTTGCAGCAAAGTTTTGTACCACCTGCCCCTTCGTCAGTATCATCTCCCCTCAGAATGTGCTTGGAAACATACCAAATTCGTCATATTGTGCGTCAATGGCTTGGCCTCATGCACCTTCTTGATGATTTCCCCCGCCACCTCCAACACCCCCTTACTCGCTCTAGCCCCCATCAGACTGCTACCCCTGAACTTGTCGGATGATTTGACCAGCGTCAGAAGCTCTTTGCTTGCCTCCTCAGGATCATCGGCAGACATGATGGCGCTGACAACAGCCACACCATTCAAGGTGAGCCACCCTGGCTTGCCATCAACATGCCGGCTCTGGTACATAATACGCGCGATGTTGTATTTGTTGAGACCGCCGATACAGACGGTTCTGACCTTGTCGTAGTAGCCGGCCGTGTCCATGGCGGCGAGGATCTCACGAACTCCGGCGGCACCGATGATGGCCTTGGCATTTGTTTTCCTTTATTTTGTCAGTAGTCTACCATCAAGTCGAAGAGGAGGCTACTCACGTCGGAGTGGCGTATACGGTGCCAATACCCAAGTAGTCGGCTCCGTTTTTGCAGGCGATGAGGGCCTCTTCCACATTGCTGACGGTTACTCCGATGATCTTGTCGTCACCGAGTAATTTCCTGGCCGTCTCCAAATCTGTGTTTGTCATTCCGAAGTCAGCAACCGAATAGATGAGAAGGATATCGCCTCAAAGAACTCACCCACATCATCCTGCCCGATATGCACACCCTCACACCCCACCGCCAGCGCGACATCCACCCTATCATTGATCAAAAGAGGCACATTATACTTCTTGGTCAACTCATGCAGCCTCTTCGCTATAGACACCAACTCGCCCGTGTCGGCCGTCTTTTCGCGAAGCTGAACGAGGCTCACCCCTCCACGGAGGGCTTGCTCAACAACATCAAAAAACCGGGATGGGTCCTTGAGCACGGCGGGTGTGGAGTCAGTTACCAAGTAAAGGTGGTAGTCGACGTGTGGTTTCGGCATCGTGAAAGCAAAAGATTGGATGACAGTTGTGAGATTATCGGGCTGAGATGAGCGGTTGGGGATGTGAGTGAGTGAGTAAGTGACCAACTGAGTGGGGTCAAACTTTTGAGCCTTGAGAGAGAAAGAGAGCGCTTCAAGTGGCGTCACATCTGGCTCTTTCCGAGACGGCTTGGCGGGGGTAGTCACGGCATTGCAGTTGACAATACAGCTCCTTAAAGGTTCTTTGCTAATTTTGCTGGAGAATCATCATCAAATCTCTCACAGTTCAGCGTCTTTTACTTCCTATCAAGCATTTTCCACTCTCTTCCTCAAGGCTCGTTCAAGGGTTAGGGTTGCATATGCCGGATGTAGTTCCCCTTTTCCAAGATGTCACTACCCCTTTTCGACCTTGTCACTCTACGCCCGTTCCCACACACCCGGACGGACGGGTACTCTGGATATGTAACCATGCAACAGGATACGTCAAGTCATTTATGCCCACGAGGCCGGACGAAAGTGCACTGATGCACCCCGCAGTTTTAATTCCGAGAGGCGTCCATTGCCGCCTTGGGCATTTATTTTGGACGTTGACTCTTTTTAGAGATTCCTGCCCTCGTGCCTTCCAACTTGGCAACCGTGGGTAGTACCTGGTTAAACTCGGGGGATGGGGAGGGAGTTGCCCTCCTTCGTGGGCGAAGAAAATGAATTTAACCGCTTCTTGGGTCATGAACAACTTACTACATGGCATGGCACTCTAAGAGTCCTGCGGAGAGCGTGCCAGCCAAGATGTTGGATCATATCGAGATATGATGGGGAACTCCAAGCTGAAAGATCGTGAGTTTGGTGGTGTTGGCTGTTGGAGCAGCTGAATTCCAGGTTGGTAGAAAAGCCATTGCAATGTTAGGCTGTATCTGAGAGAGACACCACTAGCAACTCTGGCTAATACAGACCACTGAAGAACACAGCTTCATCATGTCATATGTCAAGAATTCATAGCACAGATGGGTGCTCATAGTACAGCATGCCGGAAGACGGGCAATTAATATGCCTTATACAAGGTAATATCGACTTCCCCAGAAACGCACCACGATGAGAGGGGGGGTTCAAAAGAGAACAAAATTCGGAGCACATGGCAAACACATGCATCATGTATAAAACCGTAAAGAATCCCCTTCCCCCCCAGAGACGACGATCCTAGTTACCACACCCACCATCTCCCCCCCCAAAGCCCAGCCAAGATGCGCCTCGCCGGAACATTCCTCACAGCAGCGGCTGCCATCACCGGCGCCGCTGCTGCCCCTGGCACAACCACCCTCGGTCCCCGCCAGCAGTCCTCCACCATCACCGTCGACCTCACCCGCACTTTTCAGAAAATGGATGGCTTCGGCTTCAGTCTCGCCTTCCAGCGCGCCAATCTCATCACGAACATGTCTGACAAGACCAAGCAAAAGGAGCTCCTCGACCTCCTGTTCAACCGCACCACCGGAGCAGGCTTCACCATCCTCCGCAATGGCATTGGCTCCACACCCAACAGCAACTCCGACTTCATGAACACCATCGCCCCTCGCAATCCGGGGGGCCCAAGAGCTACGCCCCAGTATGTCTGGGACGGCAAAGACAGTGGCCAGCTCTGGGTATCCCAACAAGCCGTCCAGCAATACGGCGTGAAGCAGATCTACGCCAGCAAGCACACCCTAATCCCCCCCTTCCCGCGGTCTCTAACGCTTTCCCAGACGCCTGGTCAGCCCCAGGCTACATGAAAACAAACAACAACGACGCCAACGGCGGCACCCTCTGTGGGGTCCCGGGAGCATCATGCTCATCCGGAGACTGGCGACAGGCCTACGCCGATTACCTGGTAGCTTACATCAAGTTTTATGCTCAGGAGGGCGTCCCCATCACCCACCTCGGCTTCCTCAACGAGCCGGACTACACCGCCAGCTACGCGAGCATGAGATCAGACGGGAACCAAGCAGCCGACTTCATCAAGATCCTCTACCCAACCCTCGAAGCCGCCAACCTGACCAGCCAACTCGGCATCGCCTGCTGCGAGACGATGGGCTGGGGCAGCGCCGTCAACATGATCAACTCGATTCGCTCTCAAGGGCAAGAAGGAAGGCTCAAGACTGTGACGAGTCACACTTATACTGGTGGACCGTCAAGCCCGATGAATAGTCGGAACCCTGTTTGGTTTTCTGAGCAATGTGATTTGAATGGGCAGTGGACGACGTCTTGGTACAGCAACGGCGGTGCAGGGGAGGGCTTGACCTGGGCGAATAACGTATATTCTGCGGTCGTGAACTACAACGCGTCGGGGTACCTCTACTGGGAGGGGGTTCAGTGGCCCAACCCCAACACCAACGAAAAGATCATCCGGGTGGACAACAGGACAAACACTTATGAAGTCTCAAAAAGGCTCTGGGCGTTTGCCAACTGGAGCAGGTATGTCCGGCCGGGGGCGGTCAGGGTTGGTACGTCGGGGGGTAGCGGGGTGAGGACGGCGGCGTTTAAGAACGAGGATGGGACGATTGCTGTCGTGGTGATTTCTACCACGGGGAGTGCGGTGAATGTGAGTGTTCGGGTTAGTGGAGGGGGGACGCCGATTTATGCGCAGGCTTTTGTGTCGGATAATACTAGGAATGCGGCGAGCACGCCGGCGACGTTGGGGCCGGACGGGACGGTGAGTGGGCAGGTGGCTGCGAGGAGTATAACTACTTTTTTTATACTGCCTGGGGCGAGGAAGTCGTGAGGTGGACGTAATGGAGAGGTTTTGATTTTTGAGAAGGGGGTAGATGAAGCGTATATCTCACATTATGCTGAACAGATAAATCCCTGGCTGCGGTTGAAGACCTGGTCAACCCTTTCGGCCGGCTGCATCCTCCTATGGTGGTGCCAGGGCGACCGACTTCTACGTCACACAAGCAGGAAGCCACAATGATTGTCAGGTCATGAGACAGCTCCACGGTAGAGTTTAACAGCATTCTTTTCCCGGCAAATATCCAAAATGTTGCACCGTTCACGGTTTTGTAAATTCCCATGTATCAAAACAAACCCCCAACGCCAAACCAAAACACGCCATCCCAACCTCCTAAAAAGCCGTCAACCCCCTCAAAATAGGATACTCCCTCCCATCAATCACCTCCGTATCCATCACCCACTCATCCCCCTCCCCCTCTTCCTCCACATCCACCTGCTCCCCATTCTCCAAATACTCCCCCCTCTTCCACCTCGGGTTACAATTCCCCGGCATAAACTTGGCCGCATCCATCTTCAACGTCATCTTCACCTCGGGACAATAATCCCAAATATGCTTCCTCAACTCCGGCGTCCCCCACACCTTGCTATGTAGATACTTCCCCCCTCCCCCAGTATGATACCCCATCGGCTCATAAAACCCATGTCGCCAGTCATCCACCCCCTCAGTATAAGGCTTCACCGGCTCCCCCGCGGTACCATTTACAGGGAACGTCCCGTTAGACGGCAGCTCCTCATCCGGCAGCAACGGCGCCGGCGCAGTCAAGGCAGGGTCAGGGTTGTTGATATCAACCTTTTCCCCCGAATGCTGCTCCCCAGAAAAGGCACTCGACACGCTGCCGTTGGCCATCATATTCCCGATCCGGTGGCCCAGCCTGTCAGAAAGCCAGACATCCTCCGGCTCGGAGCCGTCTTTTCGCGTTTGGTGTTTTAGGACTTCGACAATGGCGCTCACACGGCGAAGTGAGAGCCCGCCGTTACCACCGTACCGAGCATTCGGCGACCAGGGCGCACCCACCCAGTCGTATTCCAAGAATTCGTTTAGATTCCTTCGTGAGTTTGCGCAGAGGATGGAGTCGGTCTGGAAGACGAGCAGCCATTCGGCTGGTTGGAGGACCACTTCGTATAACCAGCGGTTGGTCAAGAATCGGGAAATCTCCTCCTGGGATCCCGTCGTCATGTTGGAGGGGATGTAAGTCAGGTCTAGCTTCCCCGCGGCGACCTGGGAGCGGATGGCGGAGGATTTGTTGATGTGGGCTACGGATTCGTACGAGCCCATGAAGCGGAAGCGCCAGTCGGGGGGAACCACGCCCATGAAGTGGAGCATGAGGGGGGCGAGGATGGGGTCGGGGCGGTTTTCGATTAGGAGGGCGACCTTGGAGGCGTTGTAGCGGCTTGCCTGGACTTGGTAGTGGTGTTTTTGGTTGGTGAGGGTGATGGAGGGGAGGGTGATGAGGGAGGATTCGATGGCTAGGTGGGAGAGGTAGGTTGCGAGGGCTCTGTGATGGTGGTGGTGGTGGTGTTAGAGTAGAATTTCTGGTGGTGGTGGTGATGGTGGTGATACTGAACGGATTGCGCTGCACTTACAAGAAAACAAACACTCCTCCCATCAATCGCATCCGCCTGCTCGTCCTCCCCCACAGCGCGCTCCCTAGCAGCTTCCCCTTTTGCCATGACATGACTACTTTCTCGCTGAAATTCACCTCCCCGAACGCCGTTCTCTTCTCTGCAAAGTGTTTGTTGAGATAGGATACCGCCCCGGAGGCGGACTCTCTGACGCTCCCCGCGCGAGGAGTGTGGTTGTCGAGAAATGATACCGCTTCGGCGGTGGATTCTCTAAACCTAACCATGCGCGGGCCGCCACTTGAATTTGAAGCAAAGTCGCGTACCCGCTCCAGGGTCTGCGCAAGCTTGTCCATTGTTCGCTGTTGGCGGCTCTCAAGGCACCGTAGCAGTGGAGAGGACCCTCAGTAAGCCGATCGCGCTATAGCATCTCGGCGGAAAGATGGTCGTCAGCCCGTACGTGGTGATGATGATGATGATGCTGCGTGGTGTAGACAGATCTCTCGTCAGTCGGAGGGAGAGAAGCAGTAATGCAATGTCTGACACGCGCTATCTACTGCAGTATCTGATTACAAGGGAAAAAAAAGGGGATGTGATCGCCCCCTTCGCCCCTCCCTGCGATCCTTCTGTTCAGCTGAGAGCCTGGTGAGCGGTACTTGGTTGGTACTTTTGAGGGCTCTCCCGCTTTCAGACCCAATCTGGAATGGCTGACGAGAGCCCAGGTGCAGTTGATGCAGAGCGGCGCAGCTTTGATTGCTTCGTGGTCGACGGGCTATCGATGCGCGACCAGATGTCATGTCTGGCAACCCGAGCACTCCGGTCCGATGCCAATTCGGTTCTGCTTCTGTACCACAATGCTCAGTTGGTGAGAAAAAAGCCGTCGGCGATTTCATCATTGTCATTGAGGAAAACAATCCATTAATGACTTAGCCTTTTCCAGCTAGACTTGACCCAGGAATGCGGTCTGACCTGCCAAGACTGCATTCATAAATGAAGAGGCGCTGTCCTCCCGTCATCAGTGCTGGGGATGATCTGCAGGATCCCTTATTAATGGCACCAATTCGGGCTTTCAGAGGGCTGATGGTGCAATTCCGAAAGTCGAAGTCGGGGAAGACCACCAGCAGCGTGTGAGTGGTTGGTCCCCCCCCCGGAATGTACCATCAAGGTACCTGCATCCCACTTCTTGCCTCTCCCTGTCTGTCAGCCTGCATCTCGGTTCGTTTGGAATTTCTTCAATTCCCCTTCGCATCTGACACACCTCGCTGTAATGAACCAGTGAGTCCGTTGTCGGTACTGTCGTGATCATATCTCCCATCCCATCATGACCTAGGATTTCTCCACCGCCGGCCCCAGACTTCCAGCGACGACATCACATTTTCACCATGGCGACATCGCCGACATCAGGCGCGTTTCCTGGCCCATTCACTATTACGCGAACCAAGGTCTTCCTGCTGGTTTCCCTGGCATTGACGTGAGCTTATCCCAACATTCAAATTGCCAAACCTGAGCAACCTGCTAATCCGGTCCATTCAGCTGGTGGTTTGCCTCCCTGTTTCCGCACTACAAGCCAGTGATTCAGGAGACGTTCAAGGCGAGATTAAACGATGCGCTCCTGAAGCTACCATCCATCCAAGTCGACTGGGACACGTCGGTGGAGGTTTCTGAGGCATACAATGCGTCCAAAGTCGCCATCATAATCGAGCCAAGGCCACTGCCGCATCTTGTACCGCACATCTTGTACATGATGAACGTGGTGCCCCCTGAATGGCGCTTTGTCTTCATAGGCTCAAAAAGTAGTGTAACAGGCATGGAGGAGTCGGCGGCCGTCAAGCACCGCCAAATCATCGGGAAGCTGGACTTGATGGTGCTGCCGGAGCCTTGGGAGATTGACTCCAAGGAGAAAGTGTTTCGAACACTGACGGATATCCGATTTTACGACGAGTTCTTGCCGGGCGTCGAATATTTGTTAAAATACGAGGCCGACAGCATCTTGTGCGCCAATTCCGAGGACAGCTTGAACGACTGGCTGGATTGGGACTTTGTTGGCGCACCGAGGAGGGCAGATGATCATTTTGCGGGCAATGGCGGTCTGTCACTTCGACGTGTGTCAACCATCAAGAGGGTGCTCAGCTTCCAAGCCAGATTGAACGACAGCGACCCCGAGGACGAGTGGTTTGGAAAGCGCGTCTATGTCTTGCCGGGCGCCAAGGTTGCGTCGGGTGTTGAAGAGGCTCTGGCGGTAGAAGACGTCTACCGCGAGGGAGCCATGGGCTACCATGTTCGTGATGGTGGCAACAACATTGCTGATGCTGTCTGGAAGCAGCCTGAGCAAAGGAAGAAGATATTTCAATACTGCCCAGAGTTGACCATGATCATGGAGATGAAGCTCGAGAGGCAGCGGTGTCCAGGGGATAAGGGGACGGGTCGCGAATGAGGTGTTCGTTCCATGAGCTTGGTAGGACTGGCAACGTTGGAAATGGAACACGGGGTGGGAAGGTAAAAAGGCAGGATGCATTGGCACGTTACCATGGCGTTGTGGCAATATAGTTTCGTAAAGGTAGTCTTGGTCAGCAACGGCGTTCTGGTAGTAGCGGAATTGGTCACTTTTGACATTATTCCACTCGCCTGTTCCCATGATGTATGGGATGGCGACAGGAATTTAAGCTTTTTATCGGTCGATTTCGAGACTAAGAGGGGCACGATGCGCCATCCCATCCACACAATCCCTTCGACACATTTCTTACACTCCTCCGAACCCGCCCAGTTGACTTTACAAGTTCAACCAATCCATGCCACCTAATTCATACCTTTTGCATTTCCAACATTTAGAGAAGCAACCTTGACGTCCAACCTGCAATCCTCACCCGCCGCGCGTTCCGATTCTCCACGGCCGTCGTAGACCCGACTTCAGCCAAAATACCCTATGGAGATTGTCGTCCACTTCAGGCGTCCATTCTCCAAATTTATAGCATTCTGCCGCGTCAGCTCTCGGTACGATTCAACAAGCTTTGTCCAAGAAAGACCAAGAAACCAGATCTGCCGGAAAGCAACCATTGCCCGTGAGGCTGATCGCTACCACCTGGGCCGATATCCATCTGGTAGCTTCAGGGCATCCGGGAATACTTCCGGTGCTCCCACAACTCTTGCTCGCTTTCGATGGACGTTCTATCAGGTTCAAACTCAGATTATGAGCTGTGTCGGAATTCTTTGTGTCTGATCAAAGACATGTCATGCAATGACATGTCTTGTTTCTGACTTTTATTTGCTAACTCCTTTCCAGCATTTGCCACTCACTTATCCCCCAGTGGCAGTCTCGTGGTCTATTCCAGAAGACCCTTGAGGTGGCCTCGTTTACCACCCGGGCCGGAGACGATCATACCTTCTACACAGTTCCCGGCTACATCATGAAAAGTTCTCATGGCTTCTTAATTCCCGCGCTCCGCAAATAGGAATGATACGCACATCCTGACGAATACCACCCGTGTGGTATCATGGCGCTCACAAGGTGTGCCCAGCTTGGTGGCATTTATCGTTTTCAAAGACCACCTTTTCTAATGGCCTTACATCAATATTTTTATTTCATATTCGCTTGTCACCCTACCGCATGTGCCTGCAAGGTCCAGTGCCACCACGGGAACAGCAGCCTGTCCTAGATGGCTTCCTCGCCCTTTCTGGCCCCTATTCTTAAAAACTAGGCCTCGACTGTCTAGTTTGTCCCTCATACAACAAGTGTCATGTTGTCAATCTCTATATAAGCTCCATGACCTCTCGTGTTTTCTCTTGCGGGTTTCCTTGTCTATATAGGTAGATCAAAAGCTCTCGCCAGCCATGAAGCTTTCTGTTACCATCCTTGCCGCCTACCTGGGTTTGGCAGTAGCCCACAGCGATCATGAAGGCCAACATATTCCCAAGATTTTGGGTGGGAGAAAGTTCCTCTCTGAGATGGAAGCTCGCCGTAGGTGGTCCCAGGGTGTCCAACAGCCCAATGTGATCAAAAGGCACCCACCATCCCCCAAGTCTCAGCATCACGCCGACAAACGACAAGAAAACACCAGCGGCAAATGTGGCGCCAGTGGTGGAAGCTGCGCGGCAGGTTACTGTTGCTCGGCCGAAGGGTATGTCATTTGTCTGTTCACAAAAGCCAAAACATACTGACATGGATATCAGATGGTGTGGAAGAGGCATTGACTATTGCTCTGCCCCTGATTGCCAGCTGAACTACGGCCCTGGTTGCGACGGGGTAAAATATCACCATGTCATGAAGAAGGAATATTGTCGAGACTAACACGCCACAGAACAAAAAGCCAAGTGGCCCGGATACCTCCGGAGTTGCTCGCCCAAAGCTTGGAAGCGTCTTGTATGGCGGAGCTGGTATTTACGACTGCGTCACATCGGGAGATATTGCCCTAACATTTGATGACGGGCCATACCTCTATACAAACGATCTGTTAGATAAGTTGAGGGTACGTGCCTGTTTTTGGATTCAGGATATGCCTCTGACGTTTGAACAGAGCTATGGAGCCAAAGCAACATTTTTCCTCACCGGAACGAATATCGGTAAAGGCATGATCAACGATCCTGCCACGCCGTATCCCGCCATAATCAAGGTAAATATGCCTTCAGCGTTCGAGTTCTTGTAGTCACTCACACATAAACAGAGGATGCATGCCGAGGGCCACCAAATTGCCAGCCACACTTGGTCTCACCAGAACGCAAGTCAAATGACCAATACCCAGTTCACCAACCAGATGGTGTGGAATGAGATTGCGCTCAACTCGATTCTTGGATTCTTCCCTACTTACATGAGGTGAGCTCCCATGCTGACATCCCAACCGCCCGAGACTTACCAGATACTTCAGACCGCCGTATTCCATCTGCCAACGGGAATGTCAAAACATCCTCTCCACCCTCGGCTATCACACCATCTACTTCAACCTCGACACGGCCGGCTACCTAAACGACAGCCCCCGCGCAATCCAGACGAGCAAGAACATCTGGGATGACGCCATCGAAGGCTCCGACCCAGAAACAGACAGCTTCCTCCAGATCGAGCACGACATCCACCAGCAAATCGTCTACAACCTCACCGACTACATCCTCACCTCTCTGTTCTCCAACGGTTACCGAGCCGTCACGGTAGGTGAATGCCTAGGCGACCCGCCATCAAACTGGTACCGTGCTGGTCCGGCCTCGTCGTCACCCTCATCGTCACCCTCATCATCACCGTCATCGGCAGCTGTACCCACCAGAACAACAATCTCTGTTGCCCCGACAAGAACGGGCGCAAGCACAGATGGTACCTGCGGCAACGGCATCACATGCGCGGGGACCAGATGGGGAGCCTGCTGTTCCGCCTTTGGGTTCTGCGGGGTGGGCGAGGAGTACTGCCAGTTGGGCAACGGGTGCCAGGCAGCGTGGGGGAGGTGCGATGGTGATGCTCCTGCTGTGAGCAGCAGTTCTTCTCGGACGAGTATCAGTACCCGGTATGTCATCAGCAGCACCAGCACAGCAACCAGCACACGCACGAGCATCAGTACCCGGTCTGTTATCACGAGCACGGCGAGGAGTACGAGTACTACCACGAGCTCTCGTAGTAGTGTCAGTACGCGGTATGTGATTAGCAGCACGAGCACGAGCACCAGGAGAAGCACGAGCACGAGTATATCAAGAAGCACGTCAACATCTGCCACGAGAACCAGAACCACTTGTGAGTTTTCCACCCATATCGATCATGTTTCCGGTTGCTAACTGTGAAACAGCAACTACAACATCCACCAGACCAACCTCCACCCCCGGCCTCGCCATCAGTGAAGATGGTCTCTGTGGTCCAGAGAACCAACAGACGTGCGAGGGGAGCGAGTTTGGGACCTGCTGCGGGCCGTCGGGGAGGTGCAGCTCGAGTAGTATTGCTTGTTTGGCGATTTTGGGGTGTCAGGAGAGGTATGGGAGGTGTGTTTAACTTTCAGGTTTGCTTTTTCTTTCTCCAAAGTGTATAGTTGTCGGAAGTGGGTAGTTGCACATGGACATTCTATAATTTCTGCTGGTATAAGGCGATGTACTATCCAAGTGTGAGTGGAATAGGGAATTGGAAAATGGTGTGGTTCGGTGTGTGTAAAAGTAGGTAAGGTAGATGGTTGGTTGCCTGCTCTTGTGGAGGATTCGGTGAGATGACTGGATGCCAACAAGGAAGAGAGATGAGGTTGCTGCCTGCGAGAACACGTGTTGTGGAACTGGGTACAATGGAGAAAAAAGGATGTTGATGGGACGATGTGACCCGATGGGGGATGCTGTGTTACGGCTTGCGGGGTGATGCACATCATGCTGCTAGCCGGGAGAGGGATTACACGATAGGGCGTGGGGGGAAATGAAACTCGGATGCCTTATTCCGGATTCTCGGTGACGTGTTGCATTGGTTCGTTGAGCATGTCTGGGTCGGAGAGAAAGCACCCTCACGAGAAAATAGTTGAGACAGCAACAGTAGATTAAACACAGTAATATTGTAGACCGTACACCTCGAAAAACAATCGTCAGGCCTTTAAATATAGTCAAAAGGGCCTACTAACTTACTTTTAAGGCACGGTTAACTCCCATATAACATAGATTGATTCCTTTTTTTGTTGTGCCAATTTGTTTTTTGTGGGTAGGTGAGAAGAACTCATGAAGAGGTCGTCAGTTCACTACAAGTCAGAGTCGAACTGAGTAGACGTCAAGATCAGGGGCACATCTTCCTTATCAACGAAACAACTCCCCCCAAAAACCACATGTCACCTCACCTACCACCAGTGGTGGCAAAAATGCGAGCAATATTGAAAGCAGCAGCATGGGACATTTTCAACATGTATTTTACTGACGAGGTAATATTAAAGATGAAAATGATGACAGTTGTGTGTCTGTGTAACGACAATAGTCAAAAGTTCAGAACCCCCCCGACGATGAGAATGCATTTGATGAGAGGATTTACTTGACGATGAGAATGTACTTGAAGAGGAGCATATACTTGATGACGGGATGGAGGTATGTGATGGGGTATGATGACGGTAAAGGCATACAGCAATAGAGACATACGACGATGGAGACACACCACAATAAAGGCACACCACAATAAAGGCACTTAAAAAGACATCATCAGAAGATAAAAATAAAAAAAGAATGTGAGAACTTCCCATGCAGCCATCCTTCCTCCCCCATACAGGGTAGCCAGTGGGTCGAGAACGACACGGAGGTCAACAGAGGGACTTTGCTCCCCGAGATCTTCAACGATCCCGTTGGATATGTTCAAGATCCTGCTCTCTAAAGGAGAGACAGCTGCAAACCCTGCGACTCGAACGCAGGACCGCTGCCTTTGGGGCAGACATGCTAACCGTTACACCAATCGGGGGTGTTTTCTTTGTTGATAAGAGAGTAGTTGGGAAGTCGCTCGATAAGGCAGCAGGCAGGCAGATATCGGATGGTATATAAGGAAAGAGCAGTATGAAAAGAGCAGCATAGGGAACAGTAGCATAAAAAGGAGAAGCCTGAAAAAAGCAGTATGGGGAAAAGTAGTATGGGGAAAAGTAGTATGGGGAAAAGTAGTATGGGGAAGTGCTATATAGGAAAAAGAAGCATGAAAAAGAAGCATGGAAAAGAGAAGGATGAAAAAAAGAAGCATGGGGAAATATAACACAGGGGAATACACCTTGCCATATAGCATCTCCAACATACATATTGCTAAGGAGGTAAGGGTGAAGACCTGGGACAGAAGGATAATGGCCGTCTATGTGATAGATAAAAAAAGTCAAAAAATGAGAACCCCCAAGCAGCTACCTCACTGCACCCCCACCGTCATCTTTCTGTTTTTTTCTTTCTTTGAGAGCATATTTGCGGCTTTAGCTTTTCCTCTCTTGTAGAGGAATCGGTTTCGACACGAGCGAAGTTTTTGTTGTTATACCCTCTAAGGGGACAGAGTCTGAGATGCACGCTCAGTTTTTTTTTTCTAAGATAGAATGCACCTCCAGATATATACTCCGTTTTGTAAGGAGGGCAAGCCTGTATGTGATCGTGGAAGTGCAACCTTTTATAGCACTTTTGGCTAATAAGAGGGAAATAACTGCAAACCCCACGATTCGAACGTGGGGACCTAGCTAACACCCAGGACAGGGAGGTATCTCTTTTGGCCTTCCTACCTAATGCCTCGCTAAATACTTCCAATTACACCAGTTCAGGGTTTTCTTATTGTCGGAAGAAAAAGCTGGAGAGTGGGGTAATAGGAACGGCAAGAGCTGCCTAAGAGAGCAGAGACTAAGGAAAGGCAAGAGCGAGCAGGCAGTAGCAGTGCTAGAGATCTGGGAAAGAACAAAGCAGACACCAAGTTCAATCTATTGCAAAGAAATGGCAAAAAGTTGAGAACCCCTTGCAGCTACGAGGGAGCAAGTGGGCAGCAATAGAGGATCTTGAAAATACTAGAAGAGAGTGACGATAGACGGAAGCAGCATGGATGACGCGATTCCTGCTTTTATTATGTGTTGCATCTCAGCTTACTATTTTCAATGTAAACACTTCTGCCAGAGGTATTGGATATGCTGATGTGACATGTCTCTTCTCCATGAAACAGTGTCGAAAATAAGTCGAGTTAGATATCTTTTCCACGAGAAAACCAGATTTTCCACAAGAATATCAAAAAGCGAAACCCTCTAACAGCTACTTCGATGGACTCCATCTCGCCTCTGCTTAGTATCCATACACCACCCCCGGGCCGCGTCCTTTGCTCTACAACCCGGAAGGAGAGAAGACGACAACTCTTTGTGTGAGTTTGGACCCGAAGGAGGAAATAGCTGCGAACCTCACGATTCAAACGTGAGACCTGACGGATATCAAGAAAACGGAGGGTCTGTACCCTGGGTTATTGATAATTCTCACATGCTTCCAATTACACCAGTTGGGGTTTGTTCTCTGGTTGCCGATTGAACAGGCAAGAGGATGGGATTATAACGAACCTAGAAGGCGGGGACTGAAATTGCTCGTTAGGCAAGAGAGACCGGGGGTTGAGTTTGGGAAGGAGATGGCATATGGAGAGGAAGGAACGTAGCGTCATTGCTATGTGGGCCTGTTGAGACGGAATGGGGAAAATATCAAAGGAGCAGATCAAAAACATTGCTACACAGTCCAGGAGCACGAAGATGATAAAGCAATGAAAACGCTGACTTGATAATCATTACCGGGGCAATGCTCAACCAGATAAGCAGCAGCAAACAACATGACGGGTCCCAACTCTCGTGGTAATTGTCGATGACGAACCAGACAACATTTGGAGCTGACAGGCAGCAAAAACATGCCTTCCTACATCAAAAGCACTGCACCATGCCCCATTTGCTCATCAGCTGTCAAACAGGGCGCCAGCCGGACAAATTTGGAAAGTGGCCAGTTCAAGATAGAAGAGCAAAAGTTACATGAGCACAAGATGTTGACCTACATCTTTGTCAGTGATGCCTGTAAATCATCACTTACCTCCAACATTATTATCCACCCCCCCGTTTCCCCCGGACCCAACCCCGAAGCCCACCGGCCCCCTCCGGCCGGCCTACCCCCGACTCCCATCCGGAAGACGTGTTTCACCCCGGTTCCTCAACCGGCCTCCACCAGTACCCACCTCCCACATCCCCACTTAGGGCGTTCAACGGTTTCAGAATGCGTGCTTTACATACCAGGAACCTTGGCTATCGTCAACTGCCGGCCGCTTGCCAGCCGGGGCTGGATGGATGATGCGAGACCAAAGGGCAATAGATCCGGGACCATTGAAGAAGGTGAACAGACCGCTTTTTTGTTATCGGCGACTGATCCAGATGAACTGAGGTCTAGACTTTCGTCAGATGAGGGATAGGGCGATGGAGATGGCAGAGTGGAGGGGATGTTGCTCGGTGAGAGGATGAGGATTGCATCTGGACGACAGCACACGAGAAGGGCTGGGAGGGGGTACAACCACCGGGGGAGAGGATGTGACGACGCACAGAAATTGTGTAAGAGAGGAGACAGAGTGGGCGTTTTGGGGGATTGACTTCCCACCTTTGTCACAGCTGCCTCTACAGATCTGTATGGCCAGTCCGAACTGTCAGTGTCAGTGTCAGTGTCATCCGAAGCCAAACTCAACCCATCCTCTCCTCCTCCTCCTCCTCCTCCTCCTCCTCCTCCTCCTCGCCTCTTCCTCGCTTGGATAATACCAATCCTTCCTCCCCTCCCCTTCGGACCCTGAATCCCCAAAATTCCCTCCTCTGCTGCCGTGTGATGAACCGTGTCCTTCTGCTGTTCCCACAATCCAACCGCCCACGGCGGCCCGCCACATGTGCCCCAGATTTTCCAATTCACACAGAGTTGGATCCAGGTGGATTCCCCGGAAATTGCGCTCTGGCGATCCTCAACCTGTGATTGGCTGCCGTCCTAGCGAACTGCAAACCCTGGATTCGATAGAAGGAGGGTGCGAAAGCAACATCCGCTCCTGCTGTGGAAATTGACCAGCGCGGCACAGAAGACAACTCACAATTCAGGGGTACACACCACTTCAAAGTGCAAGAAACAGCGCATTTGCTCAAAGTCAAAGCCAACGTCACCACTCTCAAAACAAATCACATTAAGGTCATGTTTCCATATCGTTATGTAGAAAAAGACAGCGCCTTCACTGTGCCCAAAGCTTGTCAAGTGAAAACAGCAAAAAAGCGCTGCCAAAAAATACAATTAGAAGATTAAATACATAGGTGTGGTATCATCATTATCGCTTGTCAATCCACCTGTTTTCCCACAAAAGAAATTTGCTTTGCTTGCTTGCTGTGATGTCCCAAAAAAATAACAATACTCTCTCACTTAACAAATCTAAGCAAGGAGAGCAAGGACACCGGCAAAGGCGGCGAGGGCAATGCTGCCACCGACGGTGGAGGCACCGGCGGTGAAGACAGGCTGGGGAGGAGTGGTGCCGGAGGGGACGCCACCGGAGGGAACGGCGCCGGAGGGAGCAGGGACGCCGGGGACGCCGGGAGCACCGGGGCCGCCAGTGGGGCAGGGGACCTCGACGGTCTCGTAGATGACGGTGGGGATGACCGTGGTGATAGAGGTGCTGATGGTCTTGATGGAGGTGCCGGGGCACTCAGGAGCAACAGTGACGAAGGTGGGGATGGGAGCGGGCTTGGTGGGCTCCTCGTGGCCGGAGGTGGGGTAGGGAGGGTGCTCGACAGCGGTGGTGTTGGAGTAGTGGTGCGAGCTGGTGGCGATGGGGGTGGGCTCGACGTCGGTGACGGGGCAGACGGTGGTGGAGACGGCGATGGTCTCGGTGACGACGTGGGTGGCATCAGCGGGGCAGTCGGTCACGGTCTCAGCGCAGTCGGTGACGGTGTAGGTCGAGGTGGCGTAGATGGTAGAGGTGGTGATGGGGAAGACGGAGCTGGTGACAACGGTGGCGCTGGCAGGGCAGTCGGTCACCTCAGCGACGCAGGAGGTGACGGTGTAGTACTCAGTAGAGTAGACGGTGGAGTGAGCCTCCTCCGCAACATCCTGGGCAATGGCAGCGCCAGCGAGGGCAACGGCAGCAACGGCGAAACGCATCTTGAAGGTTTGGGGCGGTTGGTTCGTTAAAAACGAGGATAAATGTGAGTGTTGTAGAAGGGGGTTGGTAAAGACCGACTAAAGCTATAAAGCTTAAGAGTTGTTGTTAAAGAATGGACGACCGAAGTCAAAGAGCTGGAGACAATTGGCTGTGTGAGCTGAGGAAGGAAAGAGAAAAGAAACAGAAGTTCGGCGGACGGCGGTCATTGTTAAATATCCATCCCCCGGGCACCTCGACTTGCGGTGCACAACATGCGGGAAATTACCGTCAGCGCCGGCTGCCCAATTCGGTGGACGCTAATCCAGGGGCTCGGTGGAGGGAACATTGAAGGCAACATCAGCATCCCCGCCGTGGCTGCGGATCCCAGTGGTCCCCTGAAGATGCCCCCTGAGATGCACTGCAGCGACCGACCTTCTCCTTTGCGGAAAGAGACCCGCCGAGTAACAAGCCAGCTACCCCTATCCAGACAGCACCGAGACAGGGGTCTGCTGTGCTCTCGAAATCCGGGTTGGCCAACGCTGGTCAACGCGAGGCGCTTACAATGTCTTGTGGTCTGCTCATGAATTTGACCAGTGCAACCCTTCTGATTTGGCTAACCGGCGCCTCTCTTCCGCCGGGTTTTCCAATTTCGTCTCTGGCCAGTTCACCGCAAGAGATTCCCCGTTTGCTGCACTCCCTTTAGCAGACCCGGTCATGATCTGATAGTGGATGGGACCGGATATAAAACAAGCGGTCGAGGCGGTGGAGGAAAAGGTGGAGAAGCCGGCCTCTCTCCGCATTTTCTGGACCTGGGTGCCCGTTGCCCATGTGCGCCCGTGCTGTAACGGTCGGCCAGAAAACTGCCGCCAACAACGACGCGTGCGGTGAGCCGTGACGGGAGCACACCCACTGCGCTACTGTGCGTTGCGGGGCGCGTATTTGCTTGCTAGACTGCCAGGTGTTCCTCGACGTGGTTTGTTTTGTGTGCTGGCAATGCTCAATGCTCCCTCCATCTCGTGGCATTGAAACAACACATGGCCTGGCCAAGTGCTTGCAGGAGGGCCTTAGACCTCGAAAATGCTCGATCATGAATTTTCGATGAGTGGCAGCTGACAGCGGCCGGCACAGACGCGGCACTGTCTGAAAGGCAGTGTATGTAGACTGCTTGAATATAACCAGACGCTAATGCAGGTACCATGAGATGCGCGCTTTTGATTCGATGTCTCTTTTCAACACCAATCCCAGGACCCTGCCAAAACAGAAGCGAGATCACAATTTCTGAGCCAACGCCCACCGCCAGAAATTGTGATGAACGCCACAGCCAGGAAAAGATCTCTTTTCCTCTTGGGTCGCACTGCTCTCCGCGCCTGTTTCTTGCCGAGAAGGCTTAAACTCGTGGAACGATCTCTTGGAAGCCGGGAATTTCATGCATCGTCCTTGTGTCCGGAGTTGAGTCCATCGCCTTGTCGTCGTCCGTTGTCGTGGCTGTTCAATGGATCAGCAGTTTCAAGATGCAGCAGAAGGAAGATCTTGTGGTGATATTTCCACATCGATCCGGAGTCGGAGAGTCAGAAGAAGAGTCGGAAGAAGGAGGATGACGTAAGGTTCTCAGTCATCAGAGGAAGGTTTGACAAGATCACCGTTCGTGCCTTGCTTTTCGTACCCGTTCAGCCGTTCCTGCCGTTTACGCCGTTGCCAGATGCAACTTTGTGTTTTCGATATCTCTGGGCACGCACTGGACTAACAAGCTATTAACAGTCTCGGCCCGGCCATTGGGGCGTCATTTCGTGGTGTACCAATTCTGGCGACATCGTTGCGGAATAGCCTTTCCTGATTTGCTCGCAGTTCAAGATTGGGACTTGGCCCTTTCGCCCAGTCAGAGCCATCGAATCTCAAAATCCCCATTTCTGTCATTACACCGCAAAAAAGCTTCATCGAGACAATCAAGACATCACCAAGCAATGCAACCCTCATCCTTGTCGTCGACGAGCGGTCAAAGACACCTCGGCGGTCACGCATTTTCTCCCCACAAAAGGAGACAGCCGGGGTGCATCATGCATGAGCACGGCTGCCGATATATCTATCGTGGCGGCCGCTGGTGCAGATCACTGCACCGATCCCATTGCAGCTTGACCGACTCGATGTTGCTCGAGACACAGTCTCACCTCCACGGAGTGATTCGAGACTTGTTGCGCCTCGCAGACGACGATACCCGACGACCAGCTGAACTGGAGCAGAGCCAGTGGCTGAAAGGGACAGCACATGACACATTCCAGCATGCTTCCGGAGCCTTCATCTGGATCTTCCGGCCAACTCCCCTCCACGGATCTGGATATCAGTTGCAAAGACTTGGGGAAGCTCGTTGGCCCCCTCGATGGCGGATCAAAGTTTGTCGGCCGAACTCATGCTTCGACCTCGTCTACCACTGAGTCTGTGCGACATACGGACCCCGGCATCATTGGGCTTTTTTCTCGTTGCTGTTTCGGCAGAGGTGCAAGTGCACTTCGTGTCATCGATTCCCTTTGGGCTTCTTATACAGTCATCAGCTCACCTCAGGAGCGCCGACCTCAGTCCTTCGAGTGAAGATCAGGTGCCTTGGCACTCTGGAAAATGCAGAGAGCAATCTGTTTATAAAGCATTTTGGGCTCACAGTATTGGCAACTATACAGTACGGCGTCACCGAGACTGACAGAGGGGCTTTCTGGGATGATTCACAGCAAACGAGGCGATGCAGACCAAATGGACGACCAACAGGAGCGATTGCGATCTGGACCGTATTCAGTGACCAGCAACAAGCTGTGTTCATCATCCCGACACAGCAAAGCGGCAACGTCCGAGAAGGCTTTCCGGACCCGGTGTGGATTCTCGGTGTGGCGGTGCTAATGGCGGTCGGGCTTGCAAAAGGAAGATACTTAGGAGAGACCGGGGCCGGACCCGTTACTGGGTCGGAAGCGGCTCTTCGCCGGGAGGGACAAGAATCACGACTTGTGCACCAATGCGGGCAGCTGCATGTCCCACAAGTCAGCTGAATTTCTTGGGAGACCACAAGGCAGTTCGGCAGGCCGAAATCATCAACAAAACCGACCACTCACCGTCCACCATCACCAAACCCCACGGCATTTTATTGGGGCTCTTGTTCAACACAGCCTCGGCCTCATAAACCGGCCGCTTTTGGGCTGTGGCTGTTGGGTTCACACGGTCCAAATCCAAGGCGGATGAATTGACTGATTGCACCGCCAGCGACGAATCACAGGAAGTGATCAGTGCTTCCTAGCTGCATCCCTCTCTCAAAGTCGCATCGTACTGCAGCGTCAGCACTATTTGACTAAGCAGCAGGAGACAGTCAATTGAGGACGTTTGGTTGTTGGGGGCCGAATTCAAAGTGTCCAAGTGGAACCGGGCAGGACTCAAAGAACTTGGAGACATCTCAGTGGTCCACGATCGGTATGATGCATTTGATGCTCTGTGATTGGATGCAAAGCGTGAAGGTCCGTGCAGCCGACGAGGCCTCTTGGCTTCCTGGGGGCCCAAAGACCGAATCAACGGTGCGGTCCTTGCCTGGGCCCTGCCGGAGCCCCAAAGCCCTACGGGATGAACAGGAAACAAACAGTGGGGCCACCGGCCGATGAGTCGTTGCAGCAGAGCGGCTGCGCATTCAATGCGCAGCGGAATGGTGGGATGCAGGACAAACCAACGACATTTCTAGGCAGAAAAGCTCATCGACATTGTGACAAAACATGAATGGCGGCCGCCCTCTTGCTCGGGGAAGGGCGGTCGTCATTTCTCCACTGTATGCTGGGTATGTCTGATTGACATTGAAACTGGCATTATCATCAGTTGGCTGTAGCTTGGCTACAGGGAAAACTGCACAAGCATCGAGCGGTCGTACATGCATCTCGACGAGGCTGTGGCTATCCGCATCCTTGTCCTCACAGCATATTCTCCCTCTTCCCTCCCTTCCGCTGCATGCAGCCGGTGACGTCCACTTGGTGTCCTCAGTTCTAGGGTTCCATCGTCTGTCTTGTACATTTGGTATAAATGCCCCAGATGCCTGGCTTCCCCAGGGTGACCCCCATCCTATCCCCATAAGGCTGTTGGCTGCCTGCAGGTTTCCTTAGACGTTGAGCGCGGACCACACTTTAGCGACTTACACACCCACAGACGCCTCATTCCTACTTTCGCCGCATAACCTGACCACTCCCCCCTTCCCCGTCCTCCCCCTTCCCCTCCCCCTCCCCCGCAATTGGAGTCATCCTTTTTTACACCTGAGTGTCTTGAGATCGAGACCGACCCTCTTTCTTTTTCTCTTCTCTTCCCTCTCGCCTTTCCATCTACATACTTGACCGGTACTGGTGAGTTGCTCCCCTCCATCATTGTCAATGCTGCTGCCCAAGTGTAATGAATAGCCTGGCTTGACCTCGACTGACCACCCATCATTCTGTAGCTGTGTCGAGTATTGCATAGCTACTTGTCTAACTATATAACATCCTTATCCTGGCACTGGCAAGTCCTTGAAGCTATTCCGATCTTCCGGTATGGCCTCCCAGATTAACGCCGTCGGCGTCGCCTCGACACCACCACATGTCTGCTCCCACTGCAAAAAGTCCTTCGCCCGCCACTGTGATCTCAACAAGCACGCAAAGTCCCACAGCAGGCCATACAAGTGCCTGTACACAAACTGCAAGTATCACGAGCATGGCTGGCCAACCGCCAAGGAGCTGGAACGACATGTCAATGACAAGCACTCGCCATCTCCTAGAACCTATGCGTGCCTGTATCAGCCATGCCCATACCGGTCAAAACGGGAATCGAACTGCAAACAACACATGGAGAAAGCCCACAAGTGGAAGTATGTGAGGAGCAAGTCAAACGGCAAGCGACTACCGACCACAGGCCAGTCCGATATCGTCTACCGTCTGAAGACCGATGAAGCCACTCTTGGGGTCCGGAACTTTGGCCCAAGTCCCATCTCACCGCAGCCGCCATTAATACCACCACGTGGCCATGATTTCGTTCTTTACGACGACGACCAGCAAGAAGATGCCTTTGGCGAGGAGGACGACGAGGCTTATTCTGGGTTCCAGGACCCGGAAGGATTCCAGTCTTACCTCCCATGGAACTCCCCAAATACTCGCGTCCGGCAAGCCGAGTCCGTGATCGATTCCTGCAACGATACTCTCGAGAGGCCGCTGGGCTCAGAGTTCTACGGCAGCGGACTTCTGGATCCAAGACTTTCATCTTATCAAACGCCTCCAGGCTCGGAATCTCATCGCACCCCTGATACGCCCTGCCTTGATATTGCGGCTGCGATCAAAGTCGAGTCTCCAACCGTGACAATGGACTTCTTTTCGCCACCAAAACGGAAATATGAGGCTGTCGATGGGTCATCACAAGAGTCGAAGCCTACCACCAACGCAACCCGTGGAGCTTCAAATCCCAGAGCGCACCGCGCAACTTCCGGTCCAGCCAAGAGCACTCTCAACCGCAGAGACAGCTTCGATGAAGACGGCCACCGCCCAACTAAGAAGGCAAGGCAAATGCCCGTGGAGGATTTCAGCGACACGAGCATGCCGGATATCTTTCGATTTGCCCACCCGACTATCTAGTATGTGTTGAGCTTCAGTCCCGCACGCAGAAAACGTCTGCTAACATCCTGTTTCAAAAGTGACAGAGACCAGAGGGAGACGTATTCCCCATGCCACACAGTTCACAGGGATATTTCCACTCTGGTGTGAGTAAGCCCATGTCCAGCATAGTCCCAGACTCCGTTAACACTGGCGGGTAGACGACATCTGAGCAGGCCGGCGCATCGTTTCAAGGTCACCGATCGGTTCATTTCATCCTTTGATCAAGACGAGAGCTTTCGTCATCCGAGAGTTGGTGTTTGCCGTTGGTGCTGGTTGACATTTACGGACCGATCCGAATTCGAGTACCATGTCTCAAATCCGTGCGAGAAGGTCTCTAAAGGGAAGCGAGAGAAGTGGAGGGTTCTTTTGAACAGCTTCACTCCCCTGGTTGATCTGCCGGTCCATACACAGTCAAATTTCGACGTGGTTCGGGAAAGCGAGGAGGATGGTTGGGATCGGCTGTCGAGAGGGCTGGAACAGTCGCCAGAGGTTGATGGTAGCACTTGTGCTCCGGAGACATCTCCGGCTTTGGTCTACCCAACCACTCATGGAGAATTTGTCTCCATGACGGAACACCAAAGGCTCCTAAAGGAGCATCAAGCACTCCAGGAGAAGCATCGTCAACTACTTGGCCAGGTCACACAGGCCATGTACGCCCAGCAGGTCTGCGACAACGCCAGGACCCAGTCTCTTGATGCTCGGGACAACATGCTCCTCGCAGCCATGTCGCGAGAGGCTCACAAGGGGTCGGCCCTGGCTCATCAACAACGCAAACTTTCGGACCGGGACAATCTCGTGCAGCACATGGACTCTCAATCCACGGATGTTGACGTCCAGGGCTTTCTGGAAGAAGTCGAGAGCGCCCACAAGGGCCTGTCGAGGCAAGATTCTGGCTTGAGCACCACATCCCGTTCGACCATCCACCACGTCCCGCCAAGCCCACCGGTCAAGTCTCTCGACTATGTTGATGACGACCAGCAAAATGCGGCTCATGGCTCCGGCAGCCAAAACGCCAGGAAACAACCTACGTCTCATGCCGACTCGGGCTACGCAACAGAAGGCAGACGCGGCAGCCTCGCCGAGCTGGGCCTGTCTACCGTTGCGGGGGTGGCCACGTCAGCAATGATGCATCACCCTCACCACTCCATGACGACGGCAACGACGACTGATGATACGTTTATGAAGGATATGTTTATGAGCACCGGTCATGATGAGGAGCAGCATTCGCAAGAGCAGACTCAGCACCATCTTCTTGATACTAGCTTGACGGACCCTTTTCTTGACTATGGATTTCCTTCGACGAGCCAGTTAGAGGCTGATTTGGAGTTTGGTTTTCCTATCTAAAGTCATTTCCTTTTAGTATTTTCTTGCAATCCATCTAGAAACACATCTAGATTTGTGGGTTTTATTTTATTTTCTTCTTTTTTTCTCTTTGGTTTATCTGGGCGGCTTTTCTGTCACTTTTGATAAACATTTGGGTAGCGATTAGCGGGTAGCAGGATCTCCTCTTTTTCTAGTCCGTCGGGTACGGTATTTCCGCTCTCTTAAAATCACGGGTTTATGTGATATGGTTTATGGATTGGTTGTCATGGGATATATGTACTTATGTAAGAACAGGGGGTGGCAAAGATATCGGGGATTGGTATACATCAAGGCTCACAGCTACATATATCAAGGAACAATCCCCCCAAAAAACACGGCAACAAAACAGACATTGAGTGGTGTATAGATTCCCAACACTGTTTCTTTTTGGTTTTGTATACGTTGAACAGGAGAGAGAGAGTTATGCATATCTTTGTCATACCGTACACTGCAGGATATGACGGATAGTTTAGTTTGACAAACGAACACAAGGAAATAAATAAACAAGATATCATCTGCCGAGTTTTCTTCCTGGTGGTCCTTCAGTTCAGAATGTCGAGTTTGAATTTATATCAATACCTCATTGGTTAGATGGGTGAATCCTTCCATAAGGCAACTTTTGCCAAGAGAGAATGGAGTTTACGGCAGGGGCAACCCCTGTCTGGTTCCGGCAACGCCAAGACATGGGATTCAACCTCGCCTTGACAACGCGGCCGTGATCGTGCTTTGCGACAACTTCAACTTTTACTCAGTTTTGGTCATTTTTTGCGTTTATCGCCCTACATTTGCCGTATCATTTGTTGCATACCATCATCAGTGATACACTAATCATGCCCTCCTAACCCTTTCTTGTTTATATATCCCCCCCCCCATCCCCCCCCGAAAAATGAACCTCACGATCCCTCGCCTAAACCTCCTCTTCCTCCTCGTCTGGCTCCTCCTCCTTCTCATCTCGTACCTCAACTCCTACGACGACCCCTCCTCCATCTTTTATTCCGAAACCGCATCCTACACCCCTCGGCACAGCAAACTCCTCTCTCACCAAGCCGATTTATACCTCGCCAACCCGCCCCCTAGACCTCCTCCCCCCTCCGACGAAAACGACAACAAATTCCTCTGCATCGGCATCCCCTCCATAAACCGCACCACCCAGTCCTTCCTCAAGCACACAATCGGCACCCTCCTCCTCCCCCTCTCCCCCGCCCAGCGTTCGTCGGTCCACTTGGTTGTCTTGCTAGCCGACCGTCCAGCGGCAAAACACAGCGCGTATGGGGAGGGGTGGTTGGAGAAGGTTGTTGATGAGGTTCTCATTTACGATGACCCGCCACCTTCTGAGGGGGGGGTATACAAAAAGGTGCCGTTTGAGCTTGTGGACGGCCGAGAAAGGGGGAAGACGAGGGTTGAAAACATGAGGCTGGATCACTCCCTGTTGGTGGAGACTTGCATGAACCATGGGAGTGAGTATTTCGCCTTGGTGGAGGATGATGTTGTCGCTTCAGGGGATTGGCTTACCCGACTGAACAAAGGGTTGGGGTTTCTGGAGGGGAGGAAAGGGGAGGAAGAGTGGTTGTATCTGAGGTTGTTTCACTCGGAACTGTTGATGGGGTGGAATAGTGAGGAGTGGAGGATGTACCTCGGTTGGTCGTGCACAGTCTACGCGATTGTGCTCGTCTCGTTTTTGGTGCTACGATCAAAAAGGTGGTTGTGTTTTGGGAGGTTGGGGAGGCAGAACGCGGATGTGTTTCGGTATGCGACTGCGATGGTGTTTGGTCTTTGGCTGCCGGCGTTGATTGCGCTCTGGTTTCTTTCTGGGAGGGTTTCGACAAGTAGGATCAACCCTTTCGCTTGGACGTCGCACGGGGTGAGGGAGATGATGAACTATGGGTGTTGCGCGCAGGGGCTGGTGTTCCCTAGGAGGCAGCTCCCTGGGGTTTTTAAGCTGATGAGGTACCCGCCTTATCGGTTTCCGGGGGATATGATACTGGAGGGGTACGCGGGGGATCACGGGCTCAGAAAGTGGGCATTGGATCCGAGTGTGCTTCAGCATGTGGGCTTTACCGAGAGCTCGGCCGGGCCGAGGAGGGCGGAGGTGTGGAACTTTAGTTTTGAGAGGTTGACTCCAAAGACGACGGGTTGGGGGTGGGGGGGTTAGGAGATTCTCTCTGCTTTGATCCGTCGGGGTTGGGTGTGGCGTTTGTGGGTGTGTTTTAGTACGGCGTCAATGATCATAATATTTGGATATCATACTACTGTTTCAAAGCATCGAACATGCAAAGTGGGACGACGGTGACCACAGTGACCACGGTGACGACGATGTGGTGGTCAACAAAAAGTCAACAATGGTAGCGGGACGATGCCGATGACAGCAGCCAACAGCGCGACCACGCCTTAGATACCCCAGGTCTGCACCAGCTTTCAGCGAAGTAACTAACGTAGTCTATGTCAGGATCTCTAGCTCAGTGGTCAATCAGTATCTGACTGCAACCGACTGGCCATCGGTTGCCAAAAAGAGAACATCCACCAGAGCTCTTCGCTTTAGGTAGTGGGTTCGAGTCCCTACTCCAAACCCTTCCTGTTTTACTTTTCTTTGGCTGGCAGTGTTGCTCCTCTGCACCTGCGACCTGGGACAGGGAGATGAGATGAAATGGGCCAAGCACACACAGGCCCAACCAGGTATTAATGAAGCTAACCTCATGATGAATTTAATAGTATCCTATCTGTCGTTGTGAATCTTCTCTCTAAGCTTTCGACTTGTCAACCTAATCTGAACAAACTAGCAACCACTGATTTTCCCAACACCAGACACCTG
The DNA here is from genome assembly GCF_035222475.1 of Podospora pseudopauciseta. Classification (NCBI taxonomy): domain Eukaryota; kingdom Fungi; phylum Ascomycota; class Sordariomycetes; order Sordariales; family Podosporaceae; genus Podospora; species Podospora pseudopauciseta. The sequence continues at coordinate 468,381 of NW_026946667.1, forward strand.
TAACGCCACATGATGCTGCCGCCCACTGCAATGCTATTGAAAAACATAAAACCAAGCATCAATCACAGTCTAATCCTCCCCTGCCCACCACCGCTGCTGCTACTCCCATCACCACCGCCACCAAACCACCTCCTGATATCTCCTCCACCATTGCCACTACCGCCCCCGTTATCATCCCCACCCATCCACTTTGGTTTCTTGATCCCCTCCCCAAACCCCTTGAACCAATCGGGTGTGTCAAACGTGTCAATCGTGTTCTTCATCCTATGCCCCAGCGCCTCGAAGAAGTTTTCGTCATCTCCATCATTGCTCAGCGTCACCTGCCCCCTGTCCCTCCCTACCCGGCGAGCAGAAGTATTGGCCTGATGTCTACTCCCGCCACCTCCCGAAGTAGGAGAGGTAGCAAAAGGCGTAGTCGGCGCCCTCGCCGAGCTACCAGTCGACGACCTCGGGATCGACAAAATTGGCCCACCCCTCCTGCCGCCACCACCATTCGTCGATGAGCCCAGCTCTGCCCTCCTGTTATTCCTCACCGACGCCGAAGTCCCATTCAGCTCCCTCTCAATCAGATCCCTCCCTTCCCTCCAAGAGCCCGTACCATAAAACCTCTCCTCCTCCCCCTCTCCATCATCTTCATCCTCCCCACCCATGCCAAACGCAGCCCCAAACCCAAACATGGTCTGCACTTTGCCGTACAGCCCAAACAAGGTCGCAAAAACAGGCAACAGAATAAACGCCGGGAACAGATAGTTGAACCACTCCCCCAGCGGCGTCAAATCAATCAGCTTGCCCAAAAACCCATAAAACACCGTGTCCTTGTAGAGCGCGCTCCCCAAAAACGTCATAAAGTTGTAACTCAACGGCACGCTCAACCTCGCCACCTGGCTGGCATACCAGAACGCGCTCTCCGGCGCCGTGTTCCTCTTGACCAACGCCCTCCCCCTCCAGACCTTAACCTCCGTAATCGAAATCAACGCCGCGGCACACATGTACAGCAGCCAAAACGCCGCGATCGCCTGCCCCGCCAACCCAACCTGTCCTCCGCTCTCTCCCAGAGGATCGTGATGAATAACCGTATACCGAATCACCGACAGACTCGGAAACAAATCCTTGACCAACTCAGACCAAACAATGCAAACAGACGCCAACCCCAAAACCCCACCCAGCGCCATCCTCAAGTACGGCGCAACATGATAATGAAACAGGTATCTGGTGTAAGGAGTAAACAAGCTCGCCCTCTCCCACAAGCTCGTCGACCCCGCCGTTCTCGTCCCCTTCCCAAAATCCAACCTCTTGCTCCCCGCCGAGTCCAAAATCGCCTGCGTCCTCACCACCTCCTCCAACAGCCTATTCCACTCACTCCCATACCTCGACCTCGTATGCCTCGCCCTGACCAAATCCCTCGTCAGCTCCGCCAGCCACTTCTCCGTAATCACATTCGGCAACCCCCTCTCATTCCCCGTCCCCCTAACCGCCCGTCTGGCATTGCTCGGAGTCATCTGCGCCTCCAGACTGACCATATCAACCAACTCCTCAATCCAATCCCTAAACAACTCCGCGCTCCCCCCTTTACGCCGTCCCAACTCCCCAACCTGCAGTTCCAAATCCTCAAGCTCCATCTCCGCATCCTCCATCTTCTCGTAAATCCTCGGCGCGTGGCACTGCAGCCTCCTCAACCTCCCGCTCACATCGGCCGACCTAAACAGCCGCCGCGGTATCGACACCAACCCGTGACCCATGAGGTAGATGGCAAGAATCAAACCCCAGCAGTACGCCAGCGCCATGATCGTGCCCTTGAGACTGGCGTCGAACTTTCCGTAGGACCAGAGGACATAGACAAACCCCACCAGCCCTGACCCAAAGACGACGGCATAGTACTGCGCGTTTGCGCGGAGGGAGTCGAGGACCTTGGCTTTCGGCTCGCGGAAGCCAGAGTCGGAGTACTCGGCCAGGATGGGGAGGATGAACCACGTGAGCGCAAAGGTGAGCCAGTAGGTGATTCGCCAGCCTACGCGGAGGGCGGCGGGTGGGAGCCAGATTCCTTTTGGGATGGGGGAGGAGGATGATGAGTCGAGGGGGGAGGCGAGGTCGATTGGGACGAGGAGGCCGATGGAGGCGGGGAGGAAGAGGGCGAAGAAGACGGGGAGGAGGAGGTAGGCGGGGGTTGTGCGGAGGGGGAGGTAGTGGCGGAGGATGAGGAGGACTGTGATGGAGATGAGGAGGAGGGAGAGGAGGGAGAAGGTTTCGGAGAGGACGGGGGAGGGGGAGGGGGCTGCTGTCGAGGTCGTGATCATCGTGGGTGGTGGTGGAGGTGGGTGGGCATAGTCGATTTGTGGTGGTGGATCTGGTGAGTATCGAGTGTACCGCAGAGGTGAATGGCTGTGTCTGATAAACGCGCAATCTCGATATCGAAATTCGATGGTTGCGCAAGGCAAACTTTGGGTCGCCGTTGAAGGGTCCAAGGGCGGGCTGGGACCAGGACATGGACGATTATGTCATACCACCGCGGGATGGCAGGGATTCGATAGCGGTTGGCCCACTGGGCAGCGTCTATCTTTAGCGCGCTTTAATTGGGGCGGCCGGCTGATAAGCTGATAAACCCCTCAGCCGAGGGGGGCCGGGACATCGCCCATTCTCGTTGCCCGTTACTAACCACAGAGCCAAACTCGACGACGCCTCCAACTGTCGTGATCTGTAAGTCGTTGGAGAAATGTATTACCATTACTCTATGCTATGTAGCATTCCCAGATGATATGCAGGGTTACGGTGTTATCTGCAGCCATCTCAAAAGGGGAATAAAGTCCCCACGATCCAAGTAAGGCAAGTGGTTTGACACATTCGACCCAAGACAGGCAGATCCATCCGGATCCGTGACGTTTCTCCATCCAACAGACAAGATCCTTTCCCCGTGTTCCACCCCGCCTTTGTGCCACGGCTTATCAGGTTATCTACTTGCAGCAGCTTGCAGAAGGAGAGGAGGGGTCGTAAGTGAGTTGAGGCGAGGAAGGAGACAGAGATACATAAAATGGCAGTGTTCTCATCGCCGAGGGTGCTGTGTGCCCCTTCCCGGACACCACCACTGTTGTCTCTCTCTTTGAGAAGCCACAAGCCCACCACTTTGAGACCACGATACTTTTCCTTGTCTACACATCTCAGAACCAAGATGGAGGTGGAACTCACAGCTCCCAACGGCAGGAAGTGGACTCAGCCATTGGGTCTCTTCATTAACAATGAGTTTGTCAAGAGCAGCAATGAGCAGAAGCTTGCTTCCATCAACCCCACGTGCGTCCGTTTTTCATGAGAGGTCACTCGTTCCTGTTACTGATACCCACCGTAGAACCGAGGAGGAGATCTGCTCCGTCTACGCTGCCACATCTGATGACATCGACACAGCTGTAGCAGCAGCCCGCAAGGCCTTCAAGGACCCCTCATGGAAGTCTCTCAGCGGCACCGAGCGCGGTGCTCTCATGCTCAAGCTCGCCGACCTAGTCTCCCAACACGCCGAGACCCTCGCCACCATTGAGTGCCTCGACAACGGCAAACCATACACCACAGCCCTCGCTGAAAACGTCCCCGAAGTCGTCAATGTATTCCGATACTACGGCGGCTACGCCGACAAGAACTTTGGCCAAGTTATCGACGTCGGCCCCGCCAAATTCGCCTACACCGTCAAGGAGCCCTTGGGTGTATGCGGCCAAATCATCCCCTGGAACTACCCCCTCGACATGGCCGCCTGGAAGCTCGGCCCAGCCCTCTGCTGCGGCAACACCGTCGTCCTGAAGCTCGCCGAGCAAACCCCCCTCTCCATGCTCTACCTCGCCAAGCTCATCAAAGAAGCCGGCTTCCCTCCCGGCGTGGTCAACATCATCAACGGCCACGGCCGCGAAGCCGGCGCCGCTCTCGTCCAACACCCCCAGGTCGACAAGATCGCTTTCACGGGCAGCACCGCCACCGGCAAGGAGATCATGAAGATGGCCTCGGCCACCATGAAGAACATCACGCTCGAGACGGGCGGCAAGTCCCCTCTCATCGTCTTTGAAGACGCCGACCTCGACCTTGCCGCGACGTGGTCCCACATCGGCATCATGAGCAACCAAGGTCAGATCTGCACCGCCACGTCCCGCATCCTCGTCCACGAGGGCATCTATGACAAGTTCACCGAGGCGTTCAGGGCCAAGATTCAAGAAATTTCGGTGCTGGGCGACCCCTTTGAGGAAACCACCTTCCAAGGACCCCAAGTCACGAAACAGCAATACGAGCGCGTCTTGTCATACATCGACATTGGCAAAGAAGAAGGTGCCACTGTTTTCCTCGGCGGTGAAGCTGCTCCTCAAAGGGGCAAGGGGTTCTTTATTGCTCCTACGGTGTTCACCAATGTGAAGCCGACGATGAGGATCTACCGCGAGGAGATCTTTGGTCCTTGCGTGGCGATTGCTTCGTTCAAGACGGAGGAGGAGGCGGTTGAGATGGCTAATGATAGCACTTATGGGCTTGGGTCGGCGATTTTCACGAGGGACTTGAACAGGGCGCACAGGGTGGCGAGGGAGATCGAGGCGGGGATGGTGTGGATTAATAGCAGTAATGATTCTGATTTCAGGATCCCGTTTGGGGGGGTAAAGCAGAGTGGAATTGGGAGGGAGCTGGGGGAGGCGGGGTTGGCACCGTATTGTAATGTGAAGGCTATTCATGTGAATATGGCGGCGTAGAGGTAGAGGGGATGGGATGGTTGTGGTTATTTGCTGGCGACGAGCGCGAGCGTGGTGTAACTACCTTGGGTTGAATGAATGAATATTTGAAGTGTCCCTCCCATGTTGGTGTTGAGGGATAAGCAATTGGTGTGAACAAAGTGTGTGAAAGGTTTGGCCATGCTGTCAGTTGATCCCAGGCATTGAAGTTTTATGTGATTACAGGACATTTATGATTTATTATTTGTAGAGGCATCGGAAAACGAGTCGCTACACTTTCTCCATAACTCCAGAATTTGTTGGAGACTTGTTGGAGTTGATGCATGAAAAGAGATCGGCCCGACGTCATCCCCAGCGTTCCATGGTGCTGGGGTGAGCTTGACCCCTGTCATACTGCCAAGCTCAGTTGAAATCGGGACGTGATTGGCTGGAGCCCAAGACAAGCAAAAATCCGGGGGTTCCACCTCGCGGCTTTTGGGCCAGCCAGACTTTCTGGGTAGGGCCGTCATCCAGCACTGTCTCCACGTGTCGCATTCGACAATCCTCGAGATATCTATTCCCATTCCCGTCTTACAAAAGCACTTGCATAGCCCTGTGTGTTTCTGCTCTGTCCGTCCTGTCACAGAGATCTTCTGACAGATTCCACGCGCGCAGGCACCCGTCTCGAATCTTTCGTCCTCGCTGAGCTCTCCAAACTTCGAACCGCAGACCCCCCCCTGTTCAGGCCCAACCACCACCATTTTCTCTAGGCTCGCACAATCGCATCGTACATCCACACGCCCCAATGGCGCCCCTGATCCCCTCGGCCGAGATCCGACTCTCCTACCCTCTGTACGCCCTCGATTTCGACCCTCAAGATGCCAACAGACTGGTCGTTGGTGGCGGAGGAGGGGCAGGCGGAACGGGAGTAGGAAACCAGATCAGCGTCCTCGACACGTCGACAAAGGAAGCCCTTCAGGTCGTCTCCGAAATCGAACTCAGTCGCGCGGAAGACAGCGTCAACACTATTGCCGTGGGCCCGCGCAAGAAGAATTCAGTTCCGGTGTATGCTGGCATCAACTCGAGCGAGGATGACATCAAGAAGGGGAAGAATGAACACTTTAGGGTATTCTCTGCCGATCTACCGTCAAAGACCAAGGCTGCTGCTGGAGGACCAAAGATCACCGAGGTGTCGAGGTCTTCGTTCTTTACAACAAAAGATACCGAGGCTTATCAGAGGGTTTTGAGGATATCACAGCCGTACGAGGGGGTGAAGCAGATTGGAGCTGCCGCGACGGGTGTCTACCGGGCTGCGAAGGACCCGCAAATTGCCATCTTTGATATTCCCTCTGCGAGCGGAAACAACACGGCGCCAAAGTTGAGGGGGAACCTGGAGTTGGTCAAGGAGGCGATGGACTTGGACATCATCCAGATCAGCGGCGACGGATACCAGCTTGTCTACTGCGACGACTACGACATCCACACGCTTGACATCAGCAACAAGGGTGACTCCAAAGACTTGCACACCGTCTGGACCATGCCACACGACGAGTCAATGGGTGCCAAAGCCCGGCCTTCCTTCAGGTCGATCCGTTACCTCACGCCCACCTTTGTCCTCTGCGTCGCCAACCTTCCCCAAGCAGGCGGTTCCGTCCTCCAGGGCTTCCGCCTCCCCAACCCAGCCGACGTTGGCAAAGAGGGAAAAGAAGGAAAAGCCCGCCTCGCGCTCTCGGTTCACCTCCCCAAAAACGTCCGCCGCGGCACCGGTCTGGCGGTCCGCAACCTTTCCCCCCCCGCAAGCCCCTCCCAAGAACAGGGCGACGCCCAGTTTGTCATCGCCGTCACGGGACAGGATAGCTCCATCACCCTCTACACCCTTGAACACCAGGCTCTCGCCGGTTTGACGCTGATTGCCAACTGCCACATCATCACCACCCTCAAAGAAGTCCACCCCGGTCCGATCTCTGGCCTGGCCTTTTCGACCTTTGTGCCCCCAGCATCGGGCTCAAAGGTGCCCGCTACGGTTAAGCTAGCGTCGATTGGCTCGCTGGGGAACACGTGCGTGGTTCACACCATCCCGCTCAAGAAGCTGCCCTCGTCTACTACGGTCTCTTCTAGTGTGAAGTCGCTCGTGCCAGCGAGGTATGTTGTCGCACTAAAGTCGCACGGCCCAGGACACAAGGGGTTCTTGGCGTTTATTGCCATCTCTGCCATTGTCATTGCTTTGTTGGCGCAGGCGCTGATGGAGATTAATGGCCTTGCGCCGCCGTATTTGGGGACGAAGAATGTTGTTCCTGCGAGCTGGCAGGCGCCTTATATGAAGGGTTTGCGGGAGGAGCAGGCGAGGCTCAAAAAGGAAGGGGGGGGGCAGTTGGCGGATATTTTGGGGCAGCCTAGGGAGGGGGTGCCGAGGGTGGTGATTAAGCAGCAGGGGGAGTGGGATTCGGCCATGGCGGAGGGGGCCGGGGCGGTGAAGATGGTGCTCAAGCAGGAGGAGGGGAGTGGGGAGGTGAAGATGGTGGAGGAGGAGAAGTTGGGGGAAGGGGAAAAGGGGAAAGAATGGGAGGAGCTGCCGGTGGAGCAGCAGGAGTTGTGGAAGAAGGCGCTCAAGAAGGCGGGGCATTGGGGGGAGGATGTAGGGGAGGCAGTCTTTAAGGGGGTGTTGTTTGGGGAGATTGGGGGGTTGGTGGGGGCTTTTGTTAGGGGGTAGGGACTTTGATGATTGATTTGCCTGGATGGGTAGAGAGCTGAGGAGGAAGTGGAGAGAGTGGGAGAGTGAGGTTGAGTATAGAGCAGACGATTGAAACACCAGAGCTGAAGATAAAGGGGGAAGAGCTGAGGAGTTATAACGGGAGGCTGAGATGAGTTCTAATGTTGGGAGCGGGATCAATGCCTCAATGTATGTGATATGAAGAGAAGGCAAACAGCAGTGGTGATGGAAAAAGAGTACATTCAATAGGGGTTTTTCTCTCTTTGTGGAATGGGGGATACATATCCCGTCATCCGTAGTTGTTACATCACCTTACCTGCTCTATTCACTACTTGCTCAACAAGCTCCTTCAAAGGTTCCTCGTATTCTTGTTCCTGTCAGCCTGGATGGCATGCTAGTGTACGATTGATGCACCTGACTTTTTGCTGATATCATCGTCAAGGTCGTTGTTTGGAAATTGAGCAAGTTCAAAATGGAGTGCGAGTACGTGCTTTGGGATTTAACAACATACCAAACCACGCAGGCTCATGTTGCTGTGATAGAGCGTGTGACATACAGTGATTCCTGTTCTTCTTGGTATCTGCCCCTTCCGGTATTCCCGCTCCATCATCGTGAAGCTTTGGCAGAGGCCCGAATGTAACAACTTGCACCCATAACAATTCCCATTGACAACGCCATAAAATGCCCAAACGCTACCCTGCTGACCCCTGCCCAAAGCAGTGCGCTTTGCAAATACCGCCATGCACAGCGTATACATCTCAATAAACCAGTCCTCCATAATCCTCTATCCATATTTCCACCTGTTATTCACTCGTCCATAAAACCAACCCCCCTCTCAAACAAAAACATCCACCTCCACTAGACCTCCAGCCCTCCTCAGATTATAAATCAGCAAGACAGCCTGGTCCCATTCCTCCGACGTGGTAATCATCCTCCTCCCATACGGCGTCTGTATCCACATGTGCGGTCTTCTATACTGCGCTTGCTCAAACGACGCCATCAGCCCGTCAAAGGCACCTTCTAATATTATCGAGTCGGTGTGCTTGAACTCAAAGGGGGTGTCGACCAGGTCGCTGCTATCGGCTCCATCTTTGACAAAGACGCGGTAGGTGAGCTTGGCGTTGGGCGGGATCTCAACCTCATATATATCCGGATCCTGAAGCCCGGCCAGGGCTTGGGCCCGCTTGCGCTTTTTGTTGATGGTCACCTCACTCACCAGAGAGGCAAAGAAAGACTGGCCGTTTTGTGGTGGAATTTCTGGCTCGGGTGGTGCTGTTTGGAGGACCTGGCGAATCGGGATAGGAGATGATTCTCCTGTAGGTGGAGAGGGGAGCTGGGCTGAGCGCTGAGCTCTCTGCGCTGATACAGCGAGGTCGGCACTGTCCCACAAGGTCTGCATTGCAGGAGCCCGTTGGTCCGGGGGAGTGCACGGTCGCGAGGTGGTAGGAGTGGTATCAAACTGGCACTCTGTCTCCGGGGTGCTGACTTGTGGTTGATCAACCGAAGGTGTGGTTGTCCGCGATGTGTCGTCCCTCTTCCGGCGTGCGAGGCTATTTTGCTGAGTGATTCTGGATTTGAGGTTGTCCTGAACGCGGTAGACAAACATGGCGAAGTAGAACAGAAGGGTTGTCGAGTCCTCGGGCCAAAACAGAGTTCTGGTTCTGGCACTTGCATTCGCATTCCCAGCACCAAACCAACGTGCTCCCCAGCCTTCTTTCGCCAGTATCTGGTATGCCAGCTTCACCACAAACATCTTGGTGTGTGCGCCGTTATGCCTTTTCTCACACCTTATGCGTTGAATGACTTCGGCAAGTTGCTCGGCCTCAAGATACTGGTGCAGGTCCTTCTTCAAGTACTTGCCTTCACCCACGGGCAGCTCAAGCAGACTGTAGAGCTCTTCGTATTTCTGGTTTCGTCCTGGACCACAGTTAGCATTTGGCAAAGGTAGAATTACAGGACGAAGTGATAGACTTACTGAGGGTGATGTATTCCCAGATTTTAGCAAGCTGGGTTTCCTCGTCCATGCGGCGCGGCAGCTTGACCATGCTGTTTGCTGCAGTGGTCGAATAGCGAAGGCCGTGAATCTGTTGAATAGAAATGACAGAAAAATCTTCCATATTCTCCCCATAGGATGTTGGGATCATCTGATGGACATCTTCCGGCGCATCTGTAGGGGCATTAACATGCTGATCTTGATTTAGACCCGCCCAGTTGACCTCCGAGAGCTTCTGGAGTTCGGCCTGCCAGTCTGCATCCGTGGCCAGGTCCACGTGAGCGTCGCTGAGCAGGAACTCGAGCTCTCCTGATACCGCAGCTCCGGTACTAGGAAGGTCATTGTGAGGATATCGGGTGCTACTAACCACGAGGCCACCTGAAGTGTGTCCATCTTGGAGCGATAAAGGGGCACCAAGAGGATCAGGGACAACGGGCAAAGTGAGCTGAGAAACAGGCTCTTCTTGTACCCTTGGCAGAGTGAGCTCGCATCGGGGCTCTGATGAAGTCGCCGGTGGTGACGAGGATGGCTGTAGTTGGATGGCGGGGTCCGAGGTGACTTCTTCGAATAAAAGTGAAGAGAGGTCCGTCTCGGGATCAAGGCCGTCGCCGAAAAGCGAATCCAAGTCGTTGTCGCTATCTCCAATGTCGGAGAGAGGTTGAGATTCAAATTGCTGGGCCATTTTGACGAGTTTTGGCCGTTTGCTGCACGATGAGCGAAGCAGCTGGGAAAGCAAGCAGCAGTTGAATGAAAATATTGACCTTCAACTTTGAGGACCAGTCGCGCTCCAGATCTTTCTTGCAAGCGCGTCCTCAATTAAGCTCCGATAAGCTGATAAGAACCCTCGGCCCAGTCACCCTAACCCTTGTTTCCACCCCAACCGAGCAACTGATGGTTCCTTCCTTCCATTTTGATCAAGAGAAATGATTGTTGCACTGGTAATTTCCTGGGAATGTGAGGATCAAAACATTACTTTTCCAGACTCTTTGAAATATTCACTTGCAGGGCAACAAGACGGCACATCTGGCTATGAGACCGACATTGTTTACTTCCTCCCTACTTTTCTCCGCCACCATGCATTGACATCTGCTATTTCGCATCTTGAAAATAATACAGAAACTCTGAGCTCGGGATACTACAGTTACGTTACCAGTGATTTTCACATCATTTGTCACCAATTGCTTGCGATCTCGTTTCCGAGGGACGGCTCGACTTGCTCGGCACCAGAAACCACACCCTGTCTGCACGATGTTATTCCGTTTGAACACAGCCAATATTGCCAGAGAAGTGAAACCGATGAGCGTTCCTCGGAAAATCTTTCTCATATTGCGATATTATATTCGGGCAGCCGAGATGAACCGCCAAAACTCATCTCGTCCTTTTGAATGTGTCTTCCCTCACCACACTGGCCACATTGGCTGCCGTTCAACTTGGTCGGCCGGTGAAGTTTACCGTTAAATCCAATAAATCCACAAGATAAGCGAGCCGTTGGTTACCATCCTCGTTCTCCCCAGCCAAAAGTCCTTCAACTGACACGGTGACCGGACGATTTCCGGAAGCTGCCCAGGCCAGCCACAGAGCAGGTCACCTGCCATTGCTTCTTCGGCTACAAGTTGACAAGCTAGGATGACCTATCACCATGAATAACCGGTGATGAGCTTCAACTGTCCAGTCACACACCCTCTCGGCGCCGCGAATGGCCGTCCGCCTGACTCACCGACCTCTCTCAGCAGGGGACATCATGATTTGCTCAGAACCTTGTCAGGTCTCGCCCCAGATTCGCCCTGCGTAGGCAGCATCTTGACCCCAGTACTTTGTGTTCTGTTCCAGTAGTGCTCATCGACATCTCCGTTGGTAGGCCGCGAGATGGCAAGATAGGCCAAGTGCTAGCCAGCATCCTTCCAACAGGATCACCCCACCCGTCTCGATGGTGCTTCGGAATGGTGCCATAACCACAGACATTCTTTTGTCCTACTGGACACTGATAGAAGACACGGCATCTCGCATGTATCTCGCCCACAGCTTCCACGCGCTATGTTCAACCTGCCCCTTCGCCGGCCAATCGTCCACTGAACGCTCGCTAGACATTCGCTGTAACTCGTCGAACTCGTTATTGCCATGAGTAAGGGCCGGATCTAGGTTACCTTGAACTTGCAGGACACATGCCAGCGGCATCTCTGCCACTGGTTGATGTTGAACGGGGAAGCCGTTCCCTCCCGCCCGCTCTGTCTGACAGTGGCCATGTAGTATTCCCACTCCCCCGGGGCCACTAGTCTCGAGAATATTGTAACTGGGCATGTCACTATCATGTACCGTGCCGTCAAATATTAGACTGCTTGAGATGGATGCTACGGAGGCCTGTCGTTTCTTTATGGACTGCCCCCCGAGTCTCAGCCCCCCCCACCCCGCAGGTATTTACGGAGTGTTGACCACACCGTCACTGGCGGCAGACTGGCCTCACAGAGTGCGGGAGGCTGGACTAGAGGTCATATTCTGCGATACAAGCTCTGATTTGCTCTGGCGAATGGTCCATGGGCATGATTCCACAAATTTCCGCATGCTTGCCTTCGCACGCCCCCCCCTCCCCCGGCTGGAGTTGCTACCTTGACCCCAACTTCACGCACCTTTTCAGCGCACAGCAGTGTCAGTCTAACAAGGTAGTATACGGTTATCCGGGGTGTTGTATCCCATATTAGGCCAGTAGGAAGTCGAGATTCTGAGCAAACGAAGCAGCTTGATGGATCAGCGGAACGGCGCCTATCTGTGAAAAATCAAGCGCTCTTGGAAACGGTGACCAGAAGCACGCCAACGGTTCACCGGGCAGAACTCCGTCAGCTCTTATGAGCGTCAGCGACCATCAACGAGCAGCTTGATGAGAATCATTTGCTGGTGATCATTGCGTAATATCAGAACGGGTTACCTGCTGAGATTGAATCTTGCGCAAGAAACCAAGGCAAGAAGCGGAGTCTTAGTTGCTTGTCACGCACATCACGGTCAAGAAGACGATCAGTCTGACACACTTTGATGAGCGATAGTGGTATCTGACAGCATCTCCGTTGCGACGGTATTCTTTACACTTGCTGGTCAAGTATTGATTGTATCCAGCGTTTTTGCTGACACACCTGCGGCTCTGGCAGTACGTGACTCTGACCATCAGGAAGAGAATACATCTGGGAACCTCCAAACAAGACTGGAATGCGGCTGTAAAACATCTTGTAGTATATCTGAGAGCGGGAATCCGAAGGTACTCTCGCAGCTTGTTTGCAACGGCCAGCATGTGTCGATGACAACAACTTGGCTGAGCAGATCCAATCTGAGTGAAGCCATCATCAACACACGCGATTCTAGCACAGTCAGTCTCCCCCATTCCACCCTTGACAGCAGTACAACAACAAAAGCATTGTCAATAATGGAACCAAGGTGTGAACAATAATTGTGCCACCGCATCTTCCCTCTTTCTATTTATGCTTCTACTTTTTCTGCTACAATCTCTCCTTGCTGCAATGATGAACACGCTTCCACACGGAACTGGTGGAGTTTCTCTACCTTCCCCAAGTATTTCTCTCAGCTTTTGCTCAAATGTGCACATCTGGGCATCAAAGAAACGACAACAACCATCCCGCTCGGGCCCAGGGAAAAACAATGAACCAAGCTAGCCACGTAGTCCTATTTTTTATACTCTAGTTTTTTCTCGCTACCTGCTATTTTTGCAGTTTGGTTATACTAGGTATCCCCGCTAGGAAAAGGTTGGATGGTGGAAACGAGTTGTGATGCCGGACGGGAAGGGCCGGTTTGGACGATATGGGGAGTTTTGGTTGGGATGTTCTGCTCAGGTGTTTGTACGCTCTTTGAGGGGTCATGTTGATACCAGCAGATACCCTTGAACACATGACCATATATGTCTATCTACAACGTTTGCCGCCCGGTCTATCAACCCGCAGTCTACATCCCCCATCTACCGCCTCTAGTATCTACCTAGGTACCTTGCAACCAACCCCCCCTACAGCATCTACTCCAAAGAGAGAGAAGTATCTACAACCTAAACAAATCATGCCCCAACCCCCTGACCCCAACGTCAACCCTAAACAACGCCCCCCCATTGACCTTGCTCTCCTCACCCTCAGCAGCACCGTCATCCCCAGCAGTAGTAATGAACAACTCCTCGCCCACAAACTCCACACAGGTGATGTTTCTGGTAGGCAACCTCACCTCCCCAATCAACTTCCCCTCCGGGCTCAGCTTCAAAACGCGGGACTCGCCATAGACGGCATGCCAGATGTTACCTTCAACATCAACCCTAAACCCGTCAGGTTCACCGCTCCCGACGTGCTGGTAAAAGATGCGTTTGTTGGAGAGGGTGACGACAGAAGAAGGGGAGGGGGAGGGGTCGTAATCCCAAGCCAGGACCTCGCGCGCGTTGGAGTGGGTAAAGTACATTGTCCTCTGGTCGGGGGACCAGCCGACAGAGTTTGGGATTGTGAGGGAGGTGAGGGCGAGTTGCGGGGGGGAGGTTTGGGTGAAGCGGAGGAGGGAGCCTAAAACTGGTTAGTGCTTGGATGGAAAGAGAGTATTGGGGGAAAGTAAGTAAGTGGAGAGGCAAAACTAATTGCCCAACTAAGAATGGTAAGGTAAAGAAAGGGTATTGCCCCCTCAGGCGCCGGGACGGCTCGAGAGAGAGCCGCAGGAGGAAAACCACATGGCAAGGAACTTCCGAACCCGACCTGATGGGTTTAGTTTGAGCAGTTTGCTGTACATACATGCATTGCGCATATGCAGTAGTCAACGGCCCCGGCAGGCGGCGACTCCGAGCCGCTTGCCGCGAAGGGAGAGTGGGCAGGTTATTCCTCACTTGAGGAAGAACTATGACGACGGCTGCTGCTGCTGATGACGATGATGTGTCCATCCTGTCCTTTGTCCTCTTTCCCTGGTATTCTCTTCGATTCCCCCATCCGATCGACGCGGCAACAACGTTGAAGTCTCCCCAACCCGGGTCTGCCACGTGTACGACCGACGCTTCATGTAACTGGTCCCGGGGTCCCTGCTTGGGGAGAGGGTTTGGGTTAGGGGACCAGAACCGTCGTTGATGAACCAATTCAGGGGTATCATCATGGGGATGCCATTGGGGAAGTAAACGACAAAGCCAGAAAGCAATCAAGAAAAAAACCCTTACCCTCAGGCCGGAAATCCCCCTTCCCAAAATCAGTCATGCTCCCCATCCAGAACCTCCCCTGGGGATCGACCGCCCCGTCATTGCTCCTGATCCTATCCACGCCCTCCCCCTCCATCTTGGAGATGTACTCATACTCCCCCGTCTTCCTGTCCAGGACCGCGAGCCCCTGCTTGGCTCCAATCAGGATCTTGTCCTTGGGGTCGACGCCCGCAATGTCAGCGGTGACGGTGACGGGCTCGTCGAAAGAAAGGGTGACAAGATCGGCGGGGTCGTTGATGGAGACGGTGTGAAGCTTCTTGTTCTTGATGTCGACGAAGCGGACGGTTTGGGTGGCGGGTTCGTAGTAGGGTCCTTCGCCGAGGCCGCAGTGCAGGTTAAGGTAGGGGGTTTTTACCTCCCAGACTTGGAATTCGGAGGACATTGCGGCGGTGGGGGGTGTGAGATATGGTTTTTTTTTTGTAAGGTGAGAGGTGAGTTTGAGAATGTGAGGCAATCACCGACAGCTGAATGAACTATGGTGGAGTCGTTCGCTGGCGGAGTGTACTCACGACGTCACCACTAGCCCTGAGAGTGTGTAAAATAGGTTAGCTGTGAAAGGATGGCAACCACAACACACTCCGGGTTGGAAAGGGTGTGTCTGATCCCGAATGTGAGGTTCAATGGTCGACAAAGCCCTCCTTCAGCGATTACCGAGAAGCAAGATCCAGCAGTTGAGACGACGTGGGCCGCGGGTAAAAAGGACAATAACCAAACGATTGGAGCATATGTGTCAATTGGCAAAATATATACTTCTCCCCCTCCTACGAGCCAGGTATCACAGTCACATACAATCTCTATAGCCATCGACTTTTATCATGGCCGCTGTTCCCGTCTGGCGGAGTCGGCGTGCCGGAGAGGTTCTCTCGGACGTGCACTCGCCGTTGAAATGCTGCCGGAAGACGGCCCTCAGATCCGCTACGGCCCTCTCTGGCTGCAGACACGAGCTCACAGCCGAGAAGGTCGAGGGAAAGAGGGAAAGAGGCGGGGAGGGGAGAAAATAGCCGAACAACAAGAAACAGAGCTTTTGTTTCCGATATGCAACTGAGGTACAGATAGGTAGAATAGGTAGAATAGGTGTGAGGTGCAGAGCCTCGATGGGTTTTGGGTAGCACAGGTGGCACGGGAACCGGGAACCGACAGCATGGATCACAACCTGGCGCGCCAGCCTTTTTTCCTCCCGAACTTCATCCCGATTCATCATTGAAGAAGCATGTTGTTGCTGCACACAGCACGGATTAGTAAAGGCGACTATTTACCCCTTGTAGCACCTCAGTGGCAAAATTGCCCGAGGGGGTGACGTTGAAGCCCGAGGTGATGCCCTATTTCTTGCGCAAGCAAGCAAGCTGATACGACAAATGTGAGAGGGATAATAAAAAGAAAAGAAAAACGCAGGAGTTCCAACAGCCCGGTTGCTGCCATCAAATCTCTCATTCACATGATGAGACCGGCGAGAAGAAAAGGATTTGTTGCGCAGTTGTCATCATCGGTCCTGGATTGAGGTGGGTGGTGAGCCCCCATGCCCCCCCGCGTGTGGGTGCGCCCAAAATCAACAAGATTGGGACCCAATGCGCAAATGGGTTTGGGCTGACGAGCAACGTGTCTGTCGAACTGAAATGAGATGGCGTGAAGCTGTGCTTCAGAGTTGTGTTTTCTGACAGTTCAGTGTCTCGGGTGGTCCCTTTTTTGTATGCTCGGTCAGGTTGATTAACCTAGGTGCCACTATCTAGAGGGCAAGCCGGGTAGTCCATGGTGTTGTGTCCTGCAGATAAAGTGCAAGCTGCAAGGCCGCAAGACACATGATCGACAGGTGCTGCAGGCTGGCCGCCCCTCGGTCCCAAAGAGGCATGCCACCGCTACCAAAAATGCTCCCCAAGAACTGGCCAGCTGCCCACTCAACAGGGAACGGAGATGTGACAAGTCATCTAGGCTCATGTATCGTGAGCTGGCAGCGCAGAAGGATGCCGGCAAAGTGGGTTGTAGAAGAGCATCATGGTCTTCGGCGCTTAAGCTTCGCACAGACGCTGCGGTTGCGCTGCCTTTTTTTCACCGTCTCTTTCGGAAGAATGGCAATTGCCGTATCCCGTTTTAGGAAGCCGGAGATTTGAGACGTGTTTTCGTTGAACACAACGTTGGTGTTGCATCAATGAGGAAGAGCGACGTTTTCGTGACCGGCCGTCCAATTTCCATCATCATCAGAAAGAAAAGAGGCACAACATAACCCCGCAAAATTATTAGTGTTGCAAGGTCCCGGTCCCCACGCGCTTCTCTGCATGCCATCTGCACATCTTCTCGACGACCAGAAGCGATATTTTATCAGGCCAACGATAATGTTCGGCTGCCAGCCGAATGTATTTTCGACAACCCTCATCTCCCGCCCTGTTTCTGCTGGCCTGATGACGATGGCGATCCACCTCACAGACGGGAGCGGCTGACGATGACCACGGTCCTGACGGGAATGTCTCAAATAATCTCATCAGCTTGTGAGACACCTCTTCGTCTTCCTGAAGCAGGATTATCTTGAACTGAGACCTCTCCCATCGACTTCACACAGTACGTAATGCCACCACCCATCATCATGAAAATGTCTCATTGCACTTCCGATATTATTCCTCAGTCACCAGTGTTCCTTCTTTCCACGGTTACCACCGGTTAGAACACACGCCTGACGTGTTCTTCCAATCCTACATTTCGTCACGTCACATCTACGAGGTGGGTGTGAGATTGCCAATCTTGGAGCCGACGTCGAAGTCTTCCAGGGCCCATGCCGTGGTGACCTGTTGCCTTCACCAGTCTTGGTTCGCCTCAGGGAGCAAGCACATCTACGATACTTCGTGGCGTCGTGGTAATCAATGTGGCCAACAAATGTCGCGATGGAGAAGTCTCCGGCAACCATCATCAATGGTACCAGTACCCGCCCCGTGTTGGGGCGGCCAACCTACCCTTTCACTACCTCGATGGCCTTTAACCCTTGTGAGGCTAGTGGGAGGTGATCAGGGACAGGGCAAATCTGCACGACAGACGAAGCGAGACCGGATATGCATGCCCTATTCCGCAAGCAGGCATAGCACTGACGTCGATGCAGCACTCTCCCACCCACTGGCCGCATGGGAAGGTCGCAGAAACCGTCGTTAGAAGCCTCACAAGAAAAACGAACATGACGATGGCATCGCCGCCGGTTTGCTGGCATTGTCCAGCCCTAAGAAGACGAACCGGGATTCTTACTCGCCCTGCCTCGGCCTCATGGGATTTCTGCGCGTGCGTTGTGGGCTGCATTTCTGCAGGAAAGCCCAAGGTCTCTGGCACCAGTAAAACTCGGAATTGCTCAGGCATCAATGCGAGATGCAGGAGTCTCTGGATGGGGGAGCAGAGTCTTCGCTGACGTCCTGCATGCCCAGTTTTCAGGGGTCTCGAGGATGGCTTGCAGTATACACACATGCTTAAGAGTCTGTTGTATACCTATCGAACCGGTCAACTCGGTCCCTATATAGCCAGTGTGTTCGGTAGGTTCGGTACCAGGCCAGCATGTATAAAGAGCCGGCAGGACCTGCTACCAGAGGATTTGGTTGCCGCGTGTCAACCGTGTCAACCCAGTTGGAGAAAAGACTGGCCTGACGTTGGAAGCATTGGAAAAGTTCCGACTGTGCCGCCCGCCTCATGCCCAATGGCTTGGGTGCTTGACTTCCAATCATCTGAAGTTCCCTGGAGATTGACAAGATGGCGTCGATTGTCGACGTTCGCAGGAAGATTTGCTCGCCTTGACAAAGCTCTGCTCTGCCACACCGGGATATTTATCAAAAAGATTACCGGTGATGCTGGCAGCAATATATCTGAGCGGGGCTTGGCGAACCACCCAATGATGCAACCCACTTGGCGGGGAAATTCCCCAATGGTTCTTGTAATAATAAACAGCATGTGCAATTTTTATTTTTTGAATATTTCGCGCCTTTCCCGCCGGCCACCTGGTCCTGAACTGTTGAATGTGAATGTGTGCCCGAATGGATCTCCCGTGTCAGTCATGACATGACAACATCGCGAACATGCTGGAAAGGTCTTTCTGTTAAACTATAGCGCCACGGGGCCACGGGGACCGCGAAGTCGTCTGTGAGTATGAGCTGGCAGGTGGACATGGTGGACATGGCAGATGAGAATCCAGTCAGGACCCGCATCGGACCAAGATCCGGTACCACGCTGCAACGACGACAAGGGCAAGCTGTCTCCATGATGGACAGCGCTGGCTGGCGGCGGTGACAGCAAGAACCAAGCTAGGGCGGTGACGTTTCCAGACATACTTGGGGGGGCTACGGGGCCTAGCGCAATGGCCGTTCCGCCTTCCGCGAGAAGAAGATGGTCTGGCGGGAAGGCGCTATTCCCAATTGTGCCCGTCATCGCCAGCGTCCCTACCCTTTTCACTCCGCATTCAAGAGAATTGGGTTCACTAGTTTGCGCAAATAAAGTGGACACCTCGCGGTGAGCATTTCATCCATGACAGGACCAGGAGCATTCACCGTTTTCCATTCATCATACGGTAGTAGTGTATCAATCAAAACGGTCTCTCCCGCGGCGCACACACACCTTCACACACACACCTTCCAATCCTTCCACCGAGCTTCCAGAAACACTTTTTGTTGCTTTCCAGCTTGGCCGTCCAAGCTCTCCGGGCTGTCCTTGTCTTCACTCTCCAACAGCTGCCCGAAAGGGAAGACCTCACCGCACTGGAGCCAGCACAGTACGCTACATACGGACAAGTCCGCAAAACAAGACATTGCAAGCCGCCACTCGGCGCACTTTTTTACTGAACGCCTGAACCGGCATCACGAGCCTGACGGCGAACTCCCCGGAAGTCCGTTTTCTTGATTTTTGATTGTCGATTCCGGGGTGCCGGTCAGCTTCCAATCGCATGCTCAGCTTCGTATTACGCCTGTAATTACTAACAGGCCGTTTCATTACACGCAGGACACAGGAACAGACAGAAGAAAACGTTTCCCTCCCGAGCTCTCCCAGACATGATAATTCAGCGGATATCCGTCTCGGGGCTATTCTGGGGTCTCATTTCACAGCGGTGATGGACCTAGTGTAAATGGCATCAGAGGGATCTGACCCGCTGCGCCTGCGCCTTCGAATGACGGGCATCTCGGCTCCGCTAGCCAAGTTGCGCTCCCGCCCGCTGCGCCTAAACTCGCTCAGTATCCAGTGTCCACGCTTGCCAGCTCACTCACTTCCCGTCAGCTTCTGACCAAAGACCTCGATCACGATGTGGGCATTGGCCACTTTTCTATGCAAGCCCGAGCTCCAACATGTCACACACTAGTTGCATAATGAAGAGAAGCACACGCCATATCAAGCACGGCTTTATATACCCATCTCACCACCATCAGCAGACCCTCATGCCTTAACCACCAACAACTGAGTCTACCACACACACCCTTAGGAGCTTGGTCTCCTTCCTGCGGTCAGTGAGGCCATTTGAGAGACAGTCACAGTACTAGCAGCAGTTAAGCGCCAGGTGTGCAGGTTGTCGACCCAACCGCAGACGGTGAGCATCTGAGGATCTGCCAGAGGTCTCAGAACCAGCATCGTGGCGGGCTTGGTCAGTGGGTGATCTCGCCGCCATGTGTTGACTAGTTAGCACTTATACCACGCAGACTGCTCCTGCTGCCATCTTGGGCATAACAAAGAGCTTCCTACCGGGGAGAATCTGCACACATTTTAAAACGACCACCGCTTCATCGGATTGCTCGTCAAGGTCCAAACTGGACGTTCTCTGGCCCACATTATGGCGCGCTTTATAGCTGCCAAGAATTGAGAAGAAAAAAACGTTGGCTCAGAACGGAAACCGCTTTGGAACTAGCCCTGGAGGAGTGGATTACAGGGCTTATACTGCCGCTCATGCGAGCCACCCATCCAGCTGCTCGGGGCCAGTTCCTCGGGTCGCTAGGGGTGCGGGAGTCACGCAAGTGTAAGAGTGTCTTGCTTGTCTTCCCGCCCGCGTTGAAGACCGTTGCCAGCGCCCATCATTTCTTTTTGCCTCGTTCAACATGAAGAAAGAAAGAGACGAGAAAGACTGTCCGGCAGCCAACCATTCCAGAAGGAGTCGTTGTCGAAGCCCCGTTGTGGCCCTAGCAGACGGGCAAGCATTTACGCATTCTGCAGTTCCACGCCCCCTCCCCGGCTTCCATGGCCAGTGGTAACTGGACCCCGGTACCTGTCCAGGGCACTACTGACACCTCCACTGCCCAAAGGACCCAACTACTCGTTCGTGCTGAAGTCAAGGGTCAGCATCCTAGCTCATACACTACCTACTAGGTACACTGGTACCTACACTGTTCCTTGACCGATAAGAGGGGGAGTGGGTAAGAAAACGACATGGGCCTTACACCTGGGGGTTTAAAGGTTGGTGCGTGGCAACCGCAAGAGCCTGCTATCTTTGTCATTTCCAACCTGGACGCTCTCAATATCTTCTTGTCCCAAGTCTTCAACCTTTGGTCTCGGGACAGTAACGGAAAAGTGGCCCCGAAAGAGTACGCTGAGACGGGGCTTTGATATCAGTAACACTATTGCCGCCGTTCGGAAGACACGATAACTACTGGGCTGCTCTCTCAGTCCACTCCCCCGAGCTCCTCGATACCCACCACAGAGACACCACAGGTCCCCTCTTCGTTGTAAAATTGCGAGGCAGCGACGGGAAGGCCTTGGCTGTGCTGTGGGATTGTCCATTCAGACGACAAATCACCTTAGCGCAAACTCTGGGGTCCCTCACTTCGACCACTCAACTGCGAAGAGCATCCGTACGGAGGAGATATTAAGTGGTGGCTCGCCCCGCTGGGTCACCCGCAGCCCGTTCTGCTTGAAACGTATGTGTGTCTCTGCATTCGCTACCTGATATATTCGGCAAAGATCCCATCCCATCCCGTACTCCACGACGGCTGTACCCTTTCCTGTCCGAGGTATCCTGCAGCGT
Organism: Podospora pseudopauciseta; assembly: GCF_035222475.1. NCBI lineage: Eukaryota > Fungi > Ascomycota > Sordariomycetes > Sordariales > Podosporaceae > Podospora > Podospora pseudopauciseta. Next base: position 489,915 of record NW_026946667.1, read on the forward strand.
GGCTTCCATCAAACCTGGTGCTGGCACGCAACCGCCTGACGCAGGCCAACGCATAGAGGAGGTCGTGGGCCTTTGAACACGCACTTGCATCTACCTTGGCGTCATTGCTCCGCTGCCGCTCTCCAGTACGGCTCAGTGTCGTCCTACAGCTCCGCCAGCAGAGGACGTGGTTCGGAATCCGCTCTCTCAGCGCCTTACACACCTTGTGTGACATAAAGGGACAACGTGAGAGCACCTCCCGGGACCCCAAACCTTCCATCCTTGACAGTGGAACAGCCGGCTTATAGCTGTTTCAACACGAATCCGTCAGTCTGGCGATCACGGCGCCGATTCACCAGCGGTGGGCCCAAGAACCAGCACCCCGCTGGTCTGGTGCGGACACCTCGCTGCTGTTCACGACAGCCGCCCAGGACCACCGAAGGAGGGGAGCCCAAGGTACTGGCCTTGACCAAGGACTGGTCCTCCCGGTGCCCGACAGCAGTTACAGGCGTCAATGTCACGGTCTTCAAGGCCTCAAAAGCGAAGGGGAACAGACCTCGATGTCGCAGGGGGGGCCAGCACCTCCCCCTTCTTCTCGTCCTTCTTCGCAATCGCCAGCGACAGACACCACCACCTCTCCACAACACCGACAACAACATCTCGGTCAACAAGATGCTCCCAGAACACAGTCGTCCCATAACCCCAGCGGAGCAACGGTAGTCGAAGGAAACGAAAGAGGCTGGCAGCCAGGAAACCGACCCTCTGGCGTACACAACATCCTTAATCCCGCAGGCTCACAACCTGCTCCTGCCGAAGGCAGCCCCCAACCAACAATGGGGCCAACTCCTCAATATGGGACAACACAGGGCTCGCCTTCACGTCCTTATACCATCCCAGGACAGAGTGGGGCTTCCACACCAAGGGCAACTCACGCGCAGACACATCCGACAGCATCTCCGGCCGGTGGTTCCTCTTCGGCCGAGAGGGGCTCACCTTCATCTGTCCATCCCTATCCTTTTACTGCGAGACGGATACTAACCCCAAAGTCCCCGAGAGTTGCAAGCCTTAGCAGGGCTGCTCTGCGAACAGTCGAACCCCAGCTCGCAAATTTACCGGCCCCTACTCCGAGAACTTCGTCTCAGACAAATGACCTTTCCATGCTCATCGGTCCTCCGTTGGGAGCTCCGTCGCCATACCCCGGCTCCCACGCCCCCACGCGGCCGACCTCTGGGCTTTCTCGATCACTCTCACAACCCAGTCTGAGCCACGGCCACCCAATGGCACACCCCCGTGAACTAGCACACCCAGCTCCCCTCAAACGTGAACACAGCGGGCAGCCAGTCTTTCCAGGCTCACCATATGGGACACCGACCATGTCAAGCAGGGGACTGCCGGCATCCAATCCTCATGGTGATGGGCGATGGGGGCCAGGGCCCATGGGCACACTTCCGCCAGCAGGCTCAGCAACTCGAAGCTTGCAGATTTCGGAAGGCCAGACTCTATTAACAATCACACCGAGGCATGGAGAGGAGATTGTGGTTCCGGTGGACGTTCACCAAGCGTCGAAGCAGGCGGATGAGAAGAGACAACGAAACGCGGGGGCTTCAGCGAGATTCAGACAGCGCAAGAAGGAGAGGGAGAGAGAACAGCAACAGGGGCTACAAAAGTTGGAGTCGAGAAACCGGGAGTTGGAAAGGAAGGCGGATGAGCTGGAGAAGCGGTGCCAGGAGCTACAAATTGAGCGTGACCACTACAGAAATGACCGAAATCGTCTGCGAGATATCGTTGCCCGAACGGCTGGTATCAGCGAGTGGGCGGAAGGACCGCCGAGCCCGTCTACGTCAAGAGTCCCAGCACCCTATCCAACGGCAGGAGATAGCAGGTCACATACACCACACCAACAGCCGATGCCAGTATCGCACGCGCACTCACAGTCACACTCTCACCCATACCCTCACCCTCACCCTGCTGCTCACCCTCTTCAACATCCCCACCCACATCCTCATGTGCGCCCGAGCGCCTACGGGGAACCATCTATGCTCGAGCCGCCCCTGAGAAGGCGAAGAACAGATTCCGAACCTCAGATGCCCACATCATCCTTTGCCCTGTCCACACCGACCACCCTGCCACCCATCGCTGGTGCTTCTGCGTTTGGAATCCCACCGTCTCCCCATATTACACCACCCCCGGGACCTTCACGACTACCCCCTCTTCGATTCGAGCCCCAGCCGGGAGGAACTTCCTCGACGACACCATCACCTGCCCCTAGCGGCCCTCCCTCTCTGCCACCGACGCTTCCCCCGTCCCTCCCCCCTCAAGCGATCACACCATACCCGCCTCAATACCACCGAAAGAGCTCGTACGAAACCGCCGGTTGGGCTACCGAGCCACGACCTTCTGAGGGAGGACCGAGGTGAATAACGCATACGACAGAACATACTACACATATCGAATCATTTACACCCAATACCTTATAATACCCCCTTCCACCACATACATTTCCTTTGTTTTTATTGGGCATCATACTAGAGGATCAAAACAAATTGCCACGGGCGACCAGGGCGAGGCCAGACGGACCACAGTTTCTTGTTTAGGGCGGGAGGAGAAAGAAAATTCAAAAGATGTTTTTGGCTTTATTTTTCTAACTGTCGTTTGTTTCTTTTGTCTTTTTGCTAGCATTTTGGAAGCGCGGGGTTTCTTGATGGGTTGTTTTTGGGTTTTGGGTTTTCTATTATCAAACTTGTTGTAATACCCACCACACAGCATATAGCATTCCTTTTTTTTCTGTCTGTATAATTTTTTTTTGTTGAATATCAAGTTTCTAATCATCATAACACCACCACCTGCACATATTCAGCCTTTTGTTCAGTTATGTACAATCCTTTTTTTTTCTTTCTGTTTTTTAGATATATTCGCGGAGAGAGGAGGTACGGTGGGAGGAGGAATAATTGTCTTTTTGGGCTACTATGCCAATGAAAGCTTAGCTGGGGAGGATTGGGTGGGTTTTCTCTTTTATGGACACACGGGCGTTGGATTAGGAAAAGTTGGAGCAGCAGCAGAAAGTGTGCGTGTGTTCCTGCAAGAAGTTTCACCGATTGGACAATGTTTTCTCCTTGGTTTCTTGCCTCTGATTTGTCTGCTTTAATCTTGACAAGTTCGGTTCAAAGAGGAGGAGGCTGGGAGAGGGGGGGAGAGCAAGGTTTCAGGGGGGAGCAGCCGGCGAGCATATTCGATACCAAGATTGTTTTTATCATTGTTGTTCAAGTTCTATTCGTTGAATACCCGACAGGATACAAAGTCAACAGACGGCCGAGGTAGGAGGTTGGGCGGGGGCTACGGGCAGCGGTAGAATGCAAACTGCATGTGTATATGTATGTTTACATACTGCATGCCTGTCTGTGAGGGGGAGGAGGCTGGAGCTGTATCCAATGGGGATATATAATAGGGTAGTAGCACGCGACTGGCACGAAGCTGTGGTTTGCTGTTCGGCCGTGATCTCTCAAAGCTGCAGCTGCGAGATAGAACTTTGAGAAGCAAAGCTACTGTTACAGTACATGTACATATATTTGGTACATTGCATACATTATTGTATATCTAGTTGCAACCGCCAGCAAGTAAATCAAGAATGTCCAAAGGATCAGAACAGCCACAAAGCTAGTTACATGTCTAATTAGGTAGGGTCAAAGTGCGGAAATAATAAAACGTCAAGGTTGACCGGTGGTCTACACATCAAACTGTGGCTTAAGAGTTGCTGTTGTCCATGCATTCAGACGCCAGATGATAAAATCCCGATTACCGCGCTTAAATGATTCGACATAGGCGCCGTTTTATGCTCCCCTTTCCCCCACCACACCCACCTTCACACGAATCCAACATGCATGTTTTGGGCGAGCGCGGGTGATGGAGGGTGGTGTTGCAGTTTCGCCAGGCTGCAGAAAGTGCAGAAAAAAAAAATGTAGGTATTGTATGTGTGAGGATGAATTGTGCTGCTGCTGCTGCAACACCAGAGTTACGTTGCCTTTTCACCCATCCACAGACACACACAAACTGCTGAGCCGCAGCCTCGTTCTGCTGCAACATATGCAAGAAGGCTTGCCTCGCCTTGTCAAACCGCTGTTCCCCCCATCCCCCCGATTTACCCTTTTCAGCATCATGCTGTGTTGCAACACACACCTATGTGACAACCCACCCCCGCCTTGGGCCTCCCCCATAACACCTCCTCCTCCACCAAAAGATGGTGTGTAAGAAACCGTCTGGTCGGGCGAGGTGAGGAAGGGAAGACCGGGCAAAACAAGGTTGGGGTGTACAGTGCTACTAATCCTGGGTGATCCATGAGGTGGCTACTACCGGTCAACACACCCATCACCGGTCACCACCCATTCCTTCCTTCCTTCCTTCCTTCCTTCCTTCCTTCCTCCCCCCCACCACCGCCGCCGCCTCGCAGAAAGCTAGGTCTTGAACAAGACGACCCTGTGGCACATTGTGTTGTTCCAGAGTTTCTTGGCTCCCCTTGTTCACAATCTCATCATTTTCCCACTCGCCGCGTCTGACGATAGTTTTTTGCCATTGGCCGTGTACAAAGCGACCGCAGCAAATAAATCATTTGCATGAAATGAAGGTATTCCATTCGTCACAGCCTCCTTGTCACGCCATCATTGATACGAACCGCTTGTACTCGGTTGCTGCCGGGCTCAGTAAGAAATCCGCCGGTTTCTGTAGCGATATGCCCTCTCGCCATTGAATACCTCCACTCCACCGCATCTCGTCGGTTAGTTGCATGGCATAGCGGCACATGGCGAGTTAGATATTCGACAGGCTGGGCTAATTAGAACAAGAGAAACGGCTGGCTTTTTGGTCGTGTCGGTCGAATCAGAGACGAAAGGATGCAATATCCTTTCTGAGCCAGTTGAAACTCACTCGCGAGAAATCAACCGTGGGCGGGTCGACTCGTAGCGTCGATCCAACGTCCGCAAGTGGAAGCGCTATTAGATTGTGGATACGACAGTGATAGGAAGAAGCAAGAACATCGACCAGTCAACCAAAAGAAGACGCCGTTGTGCATCTTGGCTGAGTCGAAGCTTGCGTATACTCTCCTTTTACAGGCGCGGAAAGCAAGGTGGTATTCCATTTCCGTCTCTGCAGAATCTCCATCACACACCCATGTCTCATCTCGGTGTCTTCATCGTGGGGTTCTTCAGCGATGAAGAAAGTCACCCGACTCATCAAGGTTCCTAGCATGTGGATTGTTCCACCGTTTCGAGGTGCCATTGCTGGGGCGGTGTTGTTCGAGATGACATGATCTTGACAAGCTGGGCGTCAGCCAACCGGGCTAAATTTTTGGCGGCTGCCAATCACGGTATGTCGAGATTTCAATATCCGAAACAGGCGCAAAAGTACGAGGGTGAGCCGGAATAGAGTGCCTTCTTACTTCGGAGCTTGTCATATCGGTGTAACTCTCTCGAATTTGCGGTGGATGGTGGCGGTGACCGCTACCGAAGGTTGGACATTCTGTTTTATTCATTGGCATCTCAAGGTGTTGGTCATAAGTGATTGGGAAATGAGAGTACATCAGTCAGGATGGTAGAGAGTAGACCGTGATCCCTGAGTGTTTTGCGTAAATGATAGCCGAGCATGTTTGACAGAATACTGGACTAAAAATCGATAGGTGCGCGGGATGATGGCTTGTGAGGGTTACTCGCTACCTCAAGGCCGTCCGAGTATCATCTGGGGCCTGTGGAAGTGTAGCAGTCCTTGTCTTTCTGTCCCACACGTTGCAAAACAGTGCCGTACCGGCAAGTTCGATCTCGGTAAATCGGAGGCGACGTTGCAACGAAACCGGCAGTCTGCCCAAATTCAGTCGACATCGCGAGATAAACAGCGCGTTTTTGAGATTGCTGTTGACACCATCGAAGACCGTTGTAACTCTTCGAATCTTGTCATTGTCCCTACCGACTTTTCCTCCTCCCACTGGAGAAACGGAGCGTGGTGCTTCAGCGGGTCCTCGTCCATGGAAGGAGAAGATTGCCCTGGGCCTTCATCACATGACGAATTGGGCCAAGGAAGCCATGGAATAGCACCGAAAAAGAAAGAAAAATCTATTCACAAGTCTTTGGTTGTCATCTGGGGAGCGAGTCGGCGATGTAACATCACCATAGGATTACCGAGGTGTCCACCGCCAGATGATGCTGGAGACGGTGAGAAGACTTACTCGGCGGGACAAGATAGCGGTGTGTACTGAAATGTATCAAACTGAACTGGCGTTGAAGCCCAATACAGTGCGGTGGTAAGCAGTGTGTCTGCACCCAATGGTGTGGTTGGGGGAGGCACAGTCGTTGCTCCCGCACCCATGTTGGGGTTACATGATCCGACCTGTCGGGTTTGGGCTTGTACATGGGTCAGTCATGGCCACGGGACGTTGATCCGGATCGGTGGGACGATTCAGCGACCAAAGGGGGAATTGGAATTTAATGCAAAGGTTGTTTCAAGCAGTGAAAGTGGGAGCTGAGAAACGGTGATAAGATATCCTTGGCGATAGCAATGCAATGCAACAGCAACTGCCGAGCCCAAGTGGATTTCAACTGGCCTTGGAGGGCTGAGAGGGGGATTGAGAAGGGGATATCGTGATAGCTTAGGGATGAAAAGAAGAAGAAGGGGACTGTGTAATAGAAGCTCGATGGGCAGCGCCATTTTTGAAACCCCATCTGAAGTCTTTGCACAAGATAGATGGGATGAAAGGTTCAGTTGATAGTTGAAGATGGTGACGCTGATGAAGTGTGGGGGTTAGCCTTGTGCCACATGCAGGAGCAGGGATAAGCCACAGTTGAGCCGCTCCACTTTCTGACCTCACTCAAACCGTCCAAAAGTTTATCGCTGCTAGCTATCGGGCCAAGAAATATCAACGAGGTCGTCAGCCATCTGCCCTTGTTGCGCCGGGGAAAAGGACAGCAATAATGGCAGACTCACCACGCTCGCCCAAGAGGCGGCGTATTCTCGCCTCAATCAACCGCCCAGATCACGATGCCGGCAGCGATAGCGATGAATACGGCCCAAGACCAGCAGGCCAACCAAGCAAGACGCATCGCGATATGCCCCGCCATAAATCAACCCCTCCAGGCGAGGAACCACCAGACGCCAAAGATGAACCGCATCAGTCAGAGAAACAGGACGATCCTATGCCTACAGATGGCTCAAACCAAACCCCAGAAGCAGACGGCAACTCTACGAAGCCGAAACCCACCAAATTCCGCTTCAAATCCAAGTCCTCCCGCTCCCGCCGAGATCGCGATAAAGACAGGGAGGAAAGGGATCTCGACAGAGATAAACACAGATCCAGCTCCAGAGACCGCACCTCCTCGCAATCCCACCGCCACCGTCACAGGTCCTGCTCCCCCTCCGACAAACACCGCCGCTCCTCCCACCGTCACCACCACCACCGCTCCTCCCGCCGCCGCCGGCCCCCCTCCCCCCAACAACCCGACCCCTTTGCCCCGGACCCTCTAGATCCAGAAACCGCCTTCCGCGAATCCCTCTTCGACGCCATGGCCGACGACGAAGGCGCCGCATACTGGGAAGCCATCTACGGCCAGCCAATCCACATTTATTCCAACCCCGAACATGTCAACCCCGCCACCGGCCACCTAGAAAAGATGACAGACGAGGAATACGCCGAGTATGTCCGTCAGAAGATGTGGGAGAAGACCCATGCTGGCTTGTTGGAAGAACGGGAGAAGCGCAAAAAGCAAAAAGAGGAACAGGCCAAGAAGGATGAAGAAAGAAGGAGGATAGAAAAAGAAATGGAGAGGAGTTTTATACGAGGGGAGGAGAGGCGGTTGAAACGGTCATGGAGGACGAGGTTTGAGAGCTATCTACAGAAATGGGAGGAGTGGGTTAAAGATGCTGCGCCGGGGCCGGAGAAGATTCCTTGGCCGATTGGAGTGGAGAGGGATGAGGAGGGGGGTTTTAGGGCGGGGGAGGTGAGGACCTTTTTTGTGAATGGGCTGGGGCTGGAGGAGATTGGGGAGAAGGAGTTTGTGGCTAGGTTGAAGGAGGAGAGGGTGAGGTGGCATCCGGATAAGATACAGCAGCGGTTGTTGGGGGGGTCGGGGACGGTGGATAAGGGGGTTATGAGGGATGTCACGGCGGTTTTTCAGGTTGTGGATGGGTTGTGGGGGGAGCTGAGGAGGAATATGGGGAAGTGACATTATGTTATGGCATGGCGATAGGCGTTTTTGGGCTATTATACCGGTTATGAGGTGTTGAAGACTTAATGATCAAGGTTGTTAATGATACCATAGGGGTGTTAGATTATGACAATAGAGATTGGGAGGTGCAGGAAGGTTTGGAAGTTGTGAGATTGTACCATCGAATTGATACTGTGTTAGTGTTAGACAGTGGGGAACGAGCAAAAAGCAGAAACGTGAGAGGCCATAGGATTCGTTGATAAAAAAGAAATAGAAACGAAAAAGGGCTAAAAACATACAACACCAGGGATTCCCCAGTGGTCACCCACCTGGGTACTGGTCTGGCCCTTGGCAGGTTATCGAGCGGAGAACGGACGGGATCCCGAGTTTTCTGCCAGGTATGGTCGTATGTGATAGTTGTAGTTGATTTTGGAGCTTATGTAGCAAACAATGACTAATCATGGCATATATGCGCGCTTTGGACTTAAGGTGTATTGGCGGCAGGGCAAGTAACACACACAGCTCCTGCTCTCGTGTGAAGTGTTGGAAATACTTATCATGTCCGCTTATATCTTTGAGGAACTGTTGTTGACTACCTGTTATCTACTTTGAAAGGCTTTCTCACCAAGGTATCCTTCACTGCCATCCGTCTGTGTGTTTATCTTGCTTTTTCTTTTCTTCTGGTGATTTCAGCAGTACCTGCCTCTTGCCAAACGTCAAGGTTTCTGTAGGCAGGTATACTACCTAACTTGACCTCGCTACCTCCTTCTGCTGTGACCTGTGGGAATGTCTACTCAGGTGCAGTGCAAGTAAACAAGCATAAAGCACCCGGACAAACCCACTAAATTTGTTGACAGTCCATGTCTCACCTTTTCTGTCTCCCCCCCCCCCGGGTTCCGTAATTTTCCAGATGTTTCTCATGTGTCAAATGTCTCCGATTTTCTTTATTCTCCGGTCCGGTGTCTGTGTGTTTGTTCTGTTGTATCCGGGTCCGAGACCCTTTATGCATCATGCCGAATTCCAGAGGTACCCAACTTAGGATTGTGGGAGCACATTCACAGGACACAACAGTCAACTCTGCTTATACCACCTAGCAATTGACGGGAGGCAGTTTGATTGCGTTGGTACTGTTGTGACATATACTGAGGGACAATCCCCTCGTAAATATATTAGGTTGAGAGGGAAACATTTGTCTCACTTTGTTTTGTTTCGTCTAACAACCGAGAGTCAATGACGTACAATAATCAGCTGTCTGCGGCCGCCCCAAGGGTTCTGAGATGCCCTGCATCATCCCTCATCTGGACTTTCACATTTCATCTGATTCAAGCCGACGAAGCCGTGTGATTCAAGTGAAATCTGTATTTGGTATAAAGACTAAAAATCATGGCACAGTTGTAACAAAAAACAAAAAAGTAACCCTAGTACCAGGATCCAGATTCATACAAAGAACCTTAAACTAAGTAAACCAGATATCATTGAACACAAAAAGAAATACCCGTCAATTAATTGCTCATGCTAGCAAACCCCTCATTCCCAGATCCCTCCAAATTTCCAAAGCGATCTTGTTGCTGTGTTCTGTCCAGCACCTGTCCATTATTGAAACCTGCCAGCATTGAACCCCCCTCCCCTCCCCACCGCCCAAACCCCAAAAGCATTAATGTTGTTACAGAAGGCTCCATCCATGTACACCGTAAATCGCTTTGACTGATTTAAAAATTGGCCAAGAGGGCGGCACCACCAAAGAGGGCACCCATGGCGACAGCGGCCGTCTGTTGAGGGCCGGCGTTGGTGGCAGAGCTGGAGGCAGACCCGGCAGCCTCGGTGGCGGAGCTGACACGGGAAGCGACGGTGGAGGTGTAGCCGGCCAGCTCCGAGGTGAGGGAATCTCTGTCGGCGCCGGTGGCAGTGGCGATGGCAGAGCTGAAGCTGGAGAGCACAGAGTCGGCGCTGGTGCTGATGGAGTTGAGCTCTGACTCGGCAGAGGTGCTCACCGACTCAAGGGCAGAGCTGACGACGGAGGAGACAGAGGCCGCGCTGGAAGCAATGGACGAGATAGCGGCGGTGTCTGTGGGGTCGATGCTGGTGGTGTCGACAACGGTGGTGGTGTCTTGGGCCTAATGCCAGGTGTGTTAGCACTGCGTACATGATGCATAGGAGACGCGTGGTCAGGCACATACAGCAACAAGGGCAGCAAAGCCGGCGAGGATAGGAGCGAAACGCATGTTGGCGGTTGTGAAGGGTTGGTGATCAAAGTGTTGGTTAGGCTTTTTGCGAGGTAAAGCGACAAAAGACAGCAACTCGACAGAATGAGGGATAGCAGGATGAGGCAGACGGGTGAATTGTGGGATGGAAAGTCCTAGTGAGGTCAGATGCTCAGAGGACCTACTTATATGTGTCTCTCGCATGACCCGAGACGTACGCGGCGTACCGTACATGCATCTCGATCGGCCGCCAGCCAGCTGCAGGTCCCTTTGTCATAGAGTTTGGGTTTGACCGAGCCTTTACCGATCAACCTTGGGATGGAATGCGTGTGGGCTCGGTAACCCAGCAACCCGCCGCTACGTCTGTGGTGCGGCGATCCAGACCAGACACTGTCTTGGCCATTGGCACATGCAGGGCGCATCACTGTGCGCAATGGGGCGCTAGGGATACGCAAGCCCCGTGGCCGGACGGGCGTCCACCAGGTCCGTCGTGGGTAGCCCGTTGTACCGAATATCCACCGTTGCTCTGCCGTGCGACCAAGGCGATGGGACGGGATAGCTTGGACTGCCCTTGAGTAATGTCATCATTGCGGGGAGCTTTCGGTTTCAAGGTCCGTCACCGGCCGTCTTTTCTTGTCCTGTCGTGGCTACGGGATGTGTGTCTCCCTGTCGGAGAATCCGCATCATGGCGCTGTGGGCAATCCTAGCTTGGAAATGCGGGTGATGCTGAGATGGAAGATTCTCCTGAAATCTTGGTTCGGTAGTGCAGAGGTGCGGGTGATGTTCCCAGATTTCCCTGCTTTGTCGTCGTCGGCTCCGTCTTTGCTCCACCCATCCCCGGCAGCCTCAGCCGTGCCGCCCAGGAGGCAGGGGTCCCAACTTTATTTTGACCCCTCATCCATCTCCACACCAGCTCGTCAACGTTTCCACCTTTGCCGTCAATTCCGTTCACTTCATCCATGATGTCACCGCGATGGTATCAAAGTTGGGGAGATATTAGTTCATATTTTTCTTCTTGAGAATTCGATCTGCTCTGCAGCCATCCAGCTCGCGTATGGCAACGCCTCAACAAAGTGGAAACGCAGGCAAGGGGTCATCGCACAGTCCATTGTGAGCCAATGAGTTGGAAAATTCCGGCTAGCTGCTGGCTATGTAAGTGTAGTGTAGCATAGACGCATGGCGGTGTTGCCTGTGCGGTCCGAGCTATTCATCAAGCTCAGACTTCTCGGTATGGCGAAATGCCCTTCTTGAGTTCTTGAACAATCTCTGCCGCGGATTCCGGGCTGCTGGTCACAAAGTCGTACCTCTTGCTCTCGGTAGACTTGTACACCACGAGCTAGCGGTCAAAAGGGTTAGTTGGTGGCTCGCCAAACACAGGAACTCCACACCTGGCCTCGTCACATACCTTGAAATTGGTCGGGTGCTTGCGTGAAACCTTGCAGCCCACCACATTGCTGAAGTGGATGGATGTCATCTTGGAATCGAGATCCCCGCTCTTGGTGCCAGAGGCTGGCATGATGTGGACATGCTCACTGTCAATGGCAAACAGCTTCTCTGACAGCAACCGCATCGGCTGCTTCCGCCAAACTGTGTACTTTCTGACCTGGGTGCTGAGTCCAAGTTCATCCTGCTTCAGGACCTCCTTTGCCAATGGATGGGTACCCAAAAGCTTGGATTTCTTCGCCTTGGTCCAGCTGGAGTTATCAGAAAACAGAACCGGCCTAGGTGACGAGCTGCTTGGCGAACCCGTCATGGTGAGCGGCCCGTCTGTGGCAAAGCGCCGACGGTACAGATCTAATTCTGTGATATTGCCCAACGAAGCGACCGTTCGGTCAAGCATCACCACGGTGCCGGTATTCGGAACCTTCAACACATGATTGGCCTTGTCTAGCTGGCGTTTTCTACACGCTGTGTCCAGAACTTCGGCTAACCACGTTTCGGTGCTGACGTCGAGTGTGAGCATCTGCCCTGGGGCAGCATCTGACGAGTGAATGTGAATGCGAAGGAGCCTCTTCTCACCGCGGGACGCAGGTGCGGTAGGCTGGGTAGATTGAGGCACATCGGCGAACATGGTGCCTGCCTTGTATCCCGTGTTGAGGACGGGGTTCTCTCTAGGCGGCGCGGGAGCACCCAAGACGGCCTCGGGTCGGGGCGTGCCCTTGGGAGTAAGGTCCTTGTCCTCGTCTTCGCCGCCGGCTTCATGCTCGAACTGCGGTGTCACCCGCTGGTTCTCTTCAAATTCATCCTGTGAAGCTTGCGACAAAGCAAAAATGTCGTAGACTTTGGAAGCTGAACGGGCTCTTCCGGCCCTGTTGTTCGCTGTTGTGAATGAGGTGAGCTGCTTTTTGCGCTCCAAGGGTGGGAAGTCATCATCGACTTCGCCATCTTCCTCAACCATTCGTAAAGTCCACCAGTTCACATTGAGCTTGTCGCTGGGAAGTGGTGGCTCCAGCTTTTCTTCGTTATATCGCCACAAGCTCAAACCAATTAGGTCGGCAACCGTTACGGCTCGGTCGCCGCCTTCTCCCTCATGAACCGTCCGCCGAATAAGAACCTCGAATGGTTTTGAGGGCTGCTTCGAAAATGGGGCATAGATGCGCAGCATGATGGGATTCGGGTCTCCCTGACCAGAAAGCGAGGCAAATCCATCGAACGGCAGGGTTGGCTTCGTCTTCTTGGCTTTCAGAGCTGCGGATAACAAACTCTTCGGCTGGATCATGCTGATGGGCCGAATTGTGCTCAACGGACGGGGTGGTGGTAGATCGCCCACCGGTAAGTGTAGAGGCAAGGGCATTGCCGACTTCCGTATCGTCATCCTTCGCGTGAACTCCCTGGGTGGTGTGCCCACAACCTGCTCCCGAAGTGAAGCGTTCATAGGGTTCTTCACAGCCTCCAAAATGGATGCTGAGTCGATGCTCTCAATGAAAGCCGAAGACATATCCGAGGCATCAGAATCGGACTCCGCCTCTTCCTCGAGAAGTTCACTTCCCTGTCTCTTGATGCCCTCGGTGGGCTCGGTGAGCTTGACCGACAGCTTGGCGGCTCTAGCTGCCGCTTGTCGGGCGGCTTCCCTGTGCCTGTGATAACCTGATGACTCAAATTCATTCTCCGAAGAGACCTCACTACTCGTCACCGTGTCGCGTCTAGCCCGTTCTTTGACAGTTTCGAGAGCGGACTGCGAGCCTCTCCTTGGGACAGGGCGAGCAGGTGAAACGGTGGTCATCTGCCGTAGGTTGGATGATTGCAGAGGAGAGGAACCTGATCGGTTGCGCACAGGCATCTTCGCAAATTTTATCTGCTGAGCAGCACGTTGATCAGGCTCATCGTCGCTTTCATCGCTAAGATCGCTGCTGTCATCTTCCTCCATTTGCTCACGCCGGCGCCGCCGTTTCGTCGCTAGACTTGGCCCAAGTGTCTCCGGAACACCACCTGGAAACAAGCCATTTTCTTCGCCCTCATCTTCCAGCGTTAGTCCAGCCGCCTTGGGGGCCTGGAAATACTCGGAAGCAATGGCCGTTGGAATCGGAGGCGAATGAGTCCTCTTGATGAGAGCGGGATTTGGGCGCCATCCTGCCGATTTGAAAGGTGCTGAATTGAGGAAGTTCTCGTTCAAAGTGAAAAGACGCTCGCCAACTCCATCAGCGATATCGTTCAAGTAGCTGGTTCGGAGTTGGTACAAGACCAAACTGAGAGTATGTCAGCTTAATTTGCAGGTAGAAACCTTTTGTATGAGGTACACACTCTTCGACTTGAATGACAGACATGGTGGTTGTGAGAAGGTCGTGGCAGGCGAGGCAGTGTTAAGTTTCACTCTCCAGGAGTGACTTTGATGATTTCAGGTCGGCAGCGAAGATTGATATACGCCAAGGTAGCAAGATAGATTAAAATATGAAGATATCCAGCGTGGTGGGGGAGGGGAGCAATGCAGGAAGCTGGCCGATTGGTGAAAGACGGTGAAACAAGCAGGTGATTAGGAGGTTCGCCCCGCAAAAGGTAGTGAATAGAGAACCCGTCAAGATCAGATGAACACCCAAAATGAAACCGTATTCTCTAATCGCCGAGTATACTGCCAGAGCAACCGGTGACGATAAGAAGTCGAAGTGAGAAGTGACTGAGCAGTTGTCAGTTGGATGATGCTTGGTGAGGTGTATGGCCCGCTCACCCCCCAGGGTCCCAGATGCTTGGCGCATTTGTCACGGCGACAGAGAGCCCCACCGAAGCCGAACTGGGATAATTGTGGTTTCTCAGTGATAGCGGACCGAGGTGCCGGAGGGCTTGCTTCATAACAAGTTTATATAAGGTAGCTTTGCAAGAGTTTAATTACATACAAACATTTCGGCAGGAGATAAACCGCTGAGGAGGATACTTTGATTGATTGTCAGTCAAGAGAAACAACCGAGTCGTCGTTGCACTGTGGGTGGAGCTTGAGCAAGGCTTATCGATAAGGTAGCCGCGCCTCTGACGGTCGCAGAAGCAATCAACTGTTTGCCTCCTACAAACCCAAACCCCAAATTTCAATCATCGTCATCGGCGCGCAAACGACATCATTTGATCAATATGGGCTTGGTGGACTACTCAGACTCGGATTCCGATGCCGAACTTCCACAACCACAGGCACAGAAACCAGCGTCTGTCCCGGCAGCCAGCGCCGCAAACAATAAGAAGCCATTTCAGAAACTTGTCGGAGGCTCAGGCAAGATCGTTGTCAACTTACCGACCACGAGCGCGGCAGGCAAGACAGCCGACAATGACGAGCCACCCGCGAAACGCGCCAAAACGACGACCGGCGGAAGTCGATTCGGCAATTTTGGCTCTTTCTTACCACCACCGAAGAAGACAACTGCCATCGCTGCATCATCCGATTCCTCTGCGAGGCAGCCAGGCTCAGCGCCGGCACCAAGGGTGAACTTGAGGACAGGCACGGAACCAGCTTTTGTAAGAGGAGGAGACGACGGCTATGGCGATAGCTCATCGACATCAGGAAACGGTGGCCTCAACCTCCCAGCTCCCAAAAAGAGCTCTGGCCCATCAATACCCGAGGGTCAGAAACCAGAATCGGAGGTCAAGCTGGTGGGGAAGCCGCTCATGTTCAAGCCGCTTTCAGTTGCGAGGAAGAAGACTGGACTGAACGCCAAAAAGAAGACGACACCAACAGCGACAGTAGCGAAGACTGAGGTTCCAGCGCGAGTGTCGACACCGACAGAAGCAGTGATCACAGACCCGCCAGTACCCCCGAGTCCGCAAAAGAAACATGTCTCCCTGTTCTCTGTCGACGACGACGAAGATGCTCCTCCACCTGTCCCCACGGCCACAACAACCACGGGCGCCTACGAGCCTTTCTTCACAGTCCCAGAACCCTCTCCTACCTTACAACACGCACATGATGTCACAGCGCCTTACCCTGTAGAAACAACCCAACCTTCAAACCCGGTACCGGACGCGTTTGCCGGCCTTTCCAAGGCAGCCCGCCGTGAGCTTTTTGGTCGCTCGGACCAAGTACCGACCAACATGATAAACTTCAACATGGAAGCCGAATACAACTCCAACGAAGCCCTCAGACAGTCGGGTGAGCAGCAGGTTTACAATCCGATCAGATCGATTGCTCCAGGCAAGCACAGCTTGAGACAGGTGGTCAACATGGCCCAGAACAACCAGAGTGCCCTGGAGGATAGCTTTGCCAAAGGCAAGCAGAACAAAAGTGACGCTGCAGGGAGATATGGATGGAAGTGATGCGGGGCAAGGGTGTCTCTGGCAGAGTCAATATTGTATACGGCATAGTTGTGGCCGACGAGCATTTGACAAGTCAAAGATTCGTCGAACCAACGAAACAATTACCATACCTCAATCGCTATTCTCCAATGACCTTGAAACATCTATACGATGCATGCTTTGGCGAAGTGGTCGGGTCGACATGCAGGGAAGGGGTTGCCGATGCAATGCAAGAACGTTGTTCAATTCAAGGATGATTGCATGCTCACTGTTCTGTTTTGGGTTATTTGCAGAAACAATTCTCCTCGACATCTGTTGTGTAACTGTTTCTGACGTTATGGAAAGGCGAGATGAGCTAGGGGATGTCAGCAAGATGGTTTTGAGGAAATGCCCGGAGTGCCTCGTTGCCGTTCTTTTTACAGAAGAGATGAGAGAGGGAATATTCTACGATTGGGTCTCGATTTCTCGAGCCAACAGTGACTGCTGCATGTGCAGATGGATGTCTGCTTGCATAGGGGAGGTTGGATAAGAAGCTTGGACTGGACGCTAAAATATCTCTTGGGTCCCATCTCCCCGCATAAGGGGTGGGGTCACCGAAATAGACGCCAGCCAATCCCGGGGTTGGGCGTCTAATGCTGTCCAACGACATGCTTGGCTATTTTTGCACCCTGGGAGCGAAGAGGGTGTTAACCGCCCGACAGGGACCTTTGTTGTGGTGTTATCACATCATAATACCCTTGCTGCAGTAGGCGGATAGAGGACGTTGTTAGTGCTGATGCAGGCACTACTATGGAAGCCCTTAACTGGGCAGGATCACTTCTCACTTGTCGATTCATCACCACCATCACCATCACGCTGCATCTGACCCTCTTCTATCGTGGAAAGTTCCATCCCGTCGGGAAACCCTACAGCCGGAACCGTAAACAATGAAACACGGTATAGCTCATCTCTCATATGGTCGTCGTTTCGTTTCATGTTTCTTGTGATGACTTTATTTTAGTTGATAATCACGGGTAGCCGCCGTGGACTGTCTTTTTTTATTTTTCTTGCCGTCTCTTCTCACCTCGCTCCTTTGGTTGCCCATCTCCTGTGCTGGAATAAGGCTGCGTTTGCTTACTTCCCATGCCGCATCTATTAATCGATCGGTATCAGATCTGAGGTGCTGTGAGAAATCCTGTTGACACTTTATTCTCCAATATATTCCTGAGGATCCTCTTCATTGAGCTGCTTCTCAGGATTCAACCTCGTCAGCCACCAAGCTTTGAAGGAACAAGAGCCCGATCGACAGACCGTCTTGCACCACACGCACATATGCAGACAAGCACACCATGGCGCCTATCATGAGGAATCGGATCTCATCGCCTCTCGAGGCTGGCCCATCCATCGCCGACAGCCTACCGGTCTACGTCAACGAGGCCTTGGATTATGCGTCGAAGAGACTGGCTAAGAAGGGGGCCAACATTACACTGCTTGTTGTTCGCCGCGACTACCAACTGCCGACATCCACCATTGTTACCTCTCCGACCTTTACGCCAGGCTCGCACGTCCTCAACACAGCAGCATTGCGGCCTACCCTGCCTCCTGTCTCGAGATTGGAAGCCCTCAAGCAGTTCGTCAAGCTCAACAACAGCACAACGAGTGACGGAAGTGTACGAGAGAGGATTGTCCATATTCATTTGGATCGGTTCAGTGATGGCACCGTATCACCTGCCTTCAGCGAGGCTTCTGCCATTTCCAGCTCCACCTACTCCTCGGTCGACTCGACCTTTACCAGCACCAGCACCAGCAGCAATCGGTTCCGATGGCCAGGTAGTCCATCTCATTATGGCGGCAGCAGCGTGCCCATGACACCTGCCACGCCTTTCACCGTGATGTCAGACAACAGTGTTGAGCATTCCAGTGTTGCACACCAGACCGGCATGAGGTTCATCCATGCTGAACCTTTGAGCCCCAAAGATGAGAGACTTTTGTCTCAGACAATTGAGAAGACATCCAAGAAGTTCAAGCTGGGGTATGTAGATCCTCAAGGTATCTTCGCCCGCAATCGCTAACCACCAGATCAGATCCGAATGGCTCTCCCGACCAGTCTCAGCCTCTTCCCTCTCCCTCCCTCCAGATCTCATCCGCCTCTCGCTCTCACAAAACCAGCCCCTCTTCACCTCATCCCACCTCAATCTCCTCTCACTCGACTCCCTCTACACCTTCCGCACAGCCTTCCAAGCCTACGCCCGCACCCGCTCCTCCTACCGTCTGGAAGACGCCGTCGACGAGCTCCGCCGCCTCTACCTCTCCAACGGCCGGCGTCCTCTACTCAAGAGCATCCTCCTCAACTCTTACCGATGGCTCGACCCCATCTGCGACCACTCCCTAAGCCAGGTCTGCCGCATGTACGAGCGTGCCTACGGCAGCAACGTCATCAGAGACGACACCAAAGATGCCAGCGGCGCAGCATGGCCATTAGTAGCCGAAGACAAAGAAATTCTTTTCACGCTCAACTCCCCGACCGACTCGGAAACCGAAGACGATGATGATCTTGACGATGACGAAAAGTTTGACCTCAAGGCGATAGAAGCATGGTACCGCACCACCTCCATCCATCATCATCACCACCAACCACCACCACCACCACCACCACCACCACCACCACCAAGAGAACGAGAAAGGACAGTCCTCAGAATCGACCCCCTCCGCTCTCACCCTTCCAATTCCCCGCATGATATCCTTTTGCCATCTCCCGTCCGTCCAGCTCCTGTCCCTATCCCGGAAGAAAGGAGGACAACAACACCTAAACTTTTCCCCGCCCCACCAGGGAGAAACCCAGCGTTGTTGCAGTTGAAACTGCAAACCACCTTTGAGAAACGTCTCCCTTTGCCCCCAAGAGAGGAGGAAACTCACTCCCCCATCTCAGAACAAAAAGAAGAAAAAGAAGAAGAAGAAGAAGAAGAAGAAGAAGAGCACACCGCCCGTCCCCAAAGCGCGGTTAGATCGTTCCCTCCTCCTACCATTTTGACTACTGCCAAACCGGAGAACGGCTCCGCTCCCCCATCAGCCCAGTGGTCAAAAACCAGTTTTTCCCTCAACGAGATCATGCTCTCACCCGACGGATCAGGGTCAGGGTCAGGTGGGGTAGGTGATAACGAACCAGAAGAAAGGGAAAGAGTCGGACCTCTAACACCAAACGGCTACGACGACATCAGCCCCATCACCAGAGGAGAGTGGGGGTTTTTGTTCCCTGTCGTGGCGGAGAGGCAGAGGATGGTCAGGGTCGAGACTTGTACTTAGGTGATAAACAACCGGGTTGGAGAGATGATTCAGTTTTTATATACATATATATATATTCACACCTACTTATTTACCCGCCCCGCCTGTCCGTATGACAGACAACAAAACATCATGCATTCTCCAACAGCACAAGGTGAATGAATTTGGAGCTTATACATACCCACCCACCCGTCGTTTTCAATCTACACCACCAACCACCGCAAAACAACAGGGCAGTAAGCGGTACAGCTCAAGATATCTCTCGCAAAACCTCCTCAATCTCTTAATCTATGGAAGTTAGGTATTCTGACCCCGAGTATCAGGAAAGACCCAAACCTAGAAAAAACCCCCTCTTAAACCCCAACCAACCCCCGTGTGATTCTTTGCTCTTTCCTGGTCTGGGTGGGTGGGTGTTTCTTCCCGCCGCCCCCCAAAATGCCCTTCAGTCACCACCAACCCTGAAATAATAAACCCATTGTTTGAATACCAAAAACAAAACCTCGCTGAGCCTTTCAAACCAAAAGGTCTAGGAGAGAAAAGAGAATACATTGACAGAACCAACGCCCCCACCAACCCAGAACCCAAAACCCAAAGACAGACCATAAGAAAAAGAGAACCGAGTTCATTCCCAATACTCACCCCCTAGATGAGATGCCAGATTTAATAACAAAACCCTCTTCCCCCCTTTCACCCCCCATCATGTGCAAGGCGTGAGCTCTTCTCCCTTAAAAAACGCCATCGCTTTCACCAAACAAAAACAAATTCTCGCAAGGAGCGCTGAATTCAAGTTGAGAGATCTTATTGATCATGTCCTTTCGTTTGGCCTCTCCTACGAGAGGAAAAAATGGCGTCTTTTCGCTGACGACGACTCTTCATCAAAAGAAGCCGCAAGGGAGAAAAAAAAAAGAAATAATTACAATAAAAAGGTAAATCAATCCATCATAGAGAAAGGGGGGGGGCCTCAGTTCGATGGTCGAGTTTCAACCCGGCGTGGGTCAGCGTGCGAATCCATCCATCTTCACTGCAAGTCCACATCCTGCAGTGCGGCGTTTGCTGCAAAGACGCCAAAGCTGTCGAGCTGCCCAGAGCAGATCGATGAGTTCTCCCAGTCTGCAAATAAGGCTTGGTCATCAGCCAGCCGTGTTGCTGGAGGCGATGCTGGATGAGTCACTGTAGTACATACCCGAGCCGTCTTCCTCAAGCTCCTCGACGACTGTAAGTCTCGTCACCGAGTCCAAGATCACTGCGCTGGCTGTTAGCGTCTGATAAATTAAACAGGTCTCAGGCATCTCGATGCTCACCCGTGCTAAGCTCGGTGAACTCTTGGCCCTGCTTGTCTTCAGCCGGGTTTTCGAGGTCGAAGTACTTCCTGCACTTGGTGATCACTCGCTGTAAGCTTGCGACAACATGCTGGGAGACATCGGCATTTCGGATAACATAGTTGTCGCGTAGGTAGTAGAGACACTGCAGACCAAGTGCCCTGGCAGTCTGGTTCATCCTTTCAGCCATACCCATGCCCTCATCTTCGTCCGAATCCTCCTCGGATATGATGTTCTCGGCTTGCACAGTATAGGTGCGGTGAGTGAAAAGCCTCTCTTGCAAGAACTGCTCGACTTCTGCCCCGACAGCCGGTTCATAATAGCCAAGCAAGCTGGGGGCCCATTCCACCAAGTTCTCAAGACCGATCAGATGGATATCTTCCTCGTTCTCTCCCGAACACTCTCTCGGACCATCAAATGCTATCCGCTGAAAATCCAAAAACGCCTTGCCCTCTGCAGTCTGCAGGCTTTTACATTCCTGGGTCACATGGCGGATCAAGTCGTTGACCATGCCGAATCCGCTGGCGTACCGAAGAAAGATCTGACCAGCCACCTTGAGATAGGGTGCGGATAGTGTGCCATGCGAAGTGCTGCCACTGATCCCCTGACGCAACGTCCTATAGATTGCTTCCTCCATCTGCAGACTCTGCTTCATCAGATTTGTGAGAATCGAGTGGGTGGCCTTTTCGTTCTGTCCAATCAGGATAAGTCGATCCACAAAGATATTGCATCCGTACTTGGGCCACTCCATCCACAGGACTTTGGCTTCGGCGTTGGTCATGGTGAGCATCGAGCCCGAGTCAGCTTGTTGACGAGCATAACGGGTCCTATCGTGGGGCTCCGTTATCGGCACTCGTGCGAGCACGTAGTCCAGCAGAGCGAGGATGGCTTCGTAGGACGGCGCTCGAGTCTGTTGTCTCCGAGAGACTGCCCCGGCCATCCTGTAAATCTGTGGTGGCAAGTCGCCGAGGCCAGGATCGGCTGCTATAATCCACAATAGTGACTCGAGGTGGCCGTGTCCAACGAAGCCCGCGAGTTCTTTAGGACCAAGTTGCACGAAAGCCAACATGAAACCGAACACTTCAGGCCATGATCGAAGGTTGGTGTGGAAGTGAAGCCAGAGCTGGTTGATCAACGTCAGGATTGTCTCAATGTCCGTAGATCCGCCCTCGTCGGATGCGTCATCTTCGCCAACCTCTGTTCCTGGCCCATAATAGAACGAAGGTATTTGCTCCTTGACAGTCTGAATGGTTCGGAGCACTAGGTTGCCAACGCCTTGGCGAACATCAGGATCGACATTTCTCTGGAGCATCACCCTAAAAGTCTCCGGAGTCTCGTCAAAGTACTTGATGAGAAGGTGAGAGCAGCCCCCGCAGCTCTGAACCAGGTTTTGGATGCGGGCAGCAAGTTCAGAGAAGTGAGGAGTGTCCTTGACGCGGGACGCAACCTGATCCAAGTGCCCAATCGCCATCCACAGAGCCGTGGTCTCCAGGCTATGGCCATCGCTACACAGCGGCTGGATCGTCCTGAGGCGTATCAGGGCCGAGATCACAAACTGGATTTGGTATGGGTCAAACAAGCAATGCCTCCGGAGCAATAACGTGTTTTGCTCATGGATGGACCCCTCCAAGCGGTCTGGCACCGGCACGCGAAGTGGCACCGAAAGCTTGGCTTGCTGAAGGTACTTTTGCTGACTTGCTGCCAGAGATGATGCTCGCTCGTAGAACAGCATGTAAGCGCTGTATTGCTTGTCGTACTGAACGCCGTTGGACTGATACTGTACCGAATAATCCGGACCCCCGAAACAGGCATGTTCCAAGTTCGCTGGGTTCCAGGCCGTCACTACATCGTCGTTGAATTCGATCCAAGTCGGCTGCTCGCTGCTGCTTGGGCGCTCGCGGGTATACGAGTAGTAGTGGCCCGATTCTGCTGTTCCAGAGTGAACCAAGACACCCACGAGCTCAAAGACGTCCTCGAGTCCCTCGCCCTCGGCCGAGGGGTTGCTGAGGTGATCAATCGTGTAGGGTCTCATATCGATCTTGTCCGGAAACTCAAAGTGCTGATTGATCTTGTTTCGTTGCATGGAGCGCAGGTTGAAGTCAAAGCGCTTCAAGTGGAAGATGAGGCTGTCTGGTATGTCTTTTAGGCAGGCCCTCTTTACGGCGTTGACATGACGGTCACAGGTTGAGCACTTGTACTTGTTGTCTCCTTCCATGACCTCACCCTTGACATAGGCCTCCAGGCTCTTAGCCAAAGAGTTGTTGCCTTTCACGTCGCATTGGATTGCCGAAAAGGGTTCCAGTCGTTCAGAGATGTGGGGACACTCTGTAGACCGGACTTGCTGCACAAGTTGGCCACCGTAAAACGAGCGGAACCGGGTCTTGTCCTCTGGTGTAGAGAACTGTCCTTCCCAGCGATCAAACAACAGGTTGTAGAACTCGTCCACATCCATTTGAACGCCAACATCAATCTGACTATCCTCATATGTCTTGATGCTGGCCACGCACTCCTCGGGGTTGCAGGAGCGCGCGATGCTATCCTGCATTTGCGCAAAGACTTTCTGCGTCTGGACAAGAAGAGCCTGTGCGTAGCGAGGATCCCTAACTTTAGCGCCCAGCATAAACCTTCGAAATTCGTGGTTCATGAACAGCTGTGTAAACAACGAATTGAAATAGCAGGTGTTTGAGAGATTTCGGAGGCCCTGGTAACCACAAGGTGCCCGTATAGCCTTTTCCCTCTCGAACTGCTGGGGTAATTCGTAGTGATATAAGTCTTCATCGCTACGGGGATGAAGAAGAACTAAATCATGCATGGCATCGAGAATCCCTTGTAGATCGCCTGGATGGGCATCAAGTGTTGCTAATATGATGCTCATCAGGTTTGCTCGGGTGTGGGGTGTAAGAATCGGCGGTCCAGACACATAGTCTCGTATCTCGTCCATAGAATTGAAGAGGTGTTTCCAAAACAGATCCAGCCCCATCTCCGGCTCTGCTGGGAGGAGTTCCCTTCGCTGCGCGCCCGTGTAGCTGTTGATCAGGGCGTCCACCAGCCGAACAAGAAGACTGGCCACCTGATCGGTGACGTGGGGCTTGGTCACATCCTCGGTGGTGTCATATGCGGCCAACAGGTTAAACCACTGACGCGACAGCTTTCCAACCTCGAGGAGCTCTGGCTGTGCGCTCCTCACTGCTCTGAAGAGGTCCAGACATAAGTTGAGCACCTCAATTGACCGATTCCTGACTGCAGGTTCTACAAGCCCGCATACCAGTGGCCAGAACAGCTTCCTGAAAGCCGTAGCTCTGGTGCGGGCAGGATGACCCTCGAATGAGTCCTCCATCCCACACTTTTGTCGGATGAGCGCGGCAGTTTTCTTGCTGACCGGCGAGCAAGGTTCATGAAGTAACATTCTCTCGATCAGAGGGGGAACTTCTGGTTTGGCGCAGAACGCAGCCATAAAGGCTTCGCTCAAACAACAAGCCTCAAGAATGCTCTGGAAGCATCTCCTCACATGAGCGGGCGGACACCCCGAGACCGCAGCGGCCAGATTTGTCAAGAGTCGTAATAGCAAGGCCTCGTCGAGGTACTGAGATGCTTCCTCTGGTAGCTCCGGTTCGGTTGAAAGAGACACAAACATGTCCAAAAGAGCCGTTTCCAACTCGGTCCGCAGCTCGTGGCTCGGGCACTGGGATGCCACATCATGTGAGATTGCGGGAACAACCAGCGACATGACCCGGGTCAGTGAGTCTGCATACATGCGAAGTGACTCGTGCGTATTCTCGCAACCTGCATCGAATTTCGCCGCGTTCAGACGTTTACGACGGTCAGACAGGTACTCTCGAAGTGCGTACACGGCATAGAGCGACTTGAAGGATTGGCCCACGGGGAACAGATCTTGATAAGAAAGCGAAAGCGTGTCGATGGCCTTGAGTATGCCTTCGTCAGCAGGTAGCTTTACCAAGAAGACGTAGATCTACACGGTCGTGTTGGTTAGCAGTTATTCCATCGAGTTGGGTGACCGGCTCTTACCTCACGAGCCAACTTCTCCTCCAGAGACAAGTATCCCCAAAGCTCTTCAAAGTGCCCGAGGATTTCGACATCTACCGCAGATGCACCTGGTCGGGCTCTTGCCGACACAACTGTCTCGGAATCCTTCTTGACCAGGATGAGGCCGTTGTGAATCTGGAGATCTTCGAGAGACTTGCAGATCTGGTCTTCTGTGGGTACAAAGGGAGCTCCGCGGTAGTACATTCTGTAATTGTTGAACCCTGTTACTTGGCGGATACTAGCCAGAAGGGACGCTGTCGTGTTGAGCTTGCCAATGCTAAGTGGCTGAACGGGAGTCTGGGTGGTTTCGTCGAATGACTGGTACTTGAGCTCGGCCGACTCGCCCTCCACGTCTCGCGGCGGGTCTAGAATCAGAGATTGCAAATCCGGGGCACAGAAGGCAGGCTTTTCCTGATGAAGCCGATGAAACTCTCGCAGAACGCTCAGGGAACGCACAAAAATCAGGTCTTGCTCCTGCACCTCCTGATACGAGGGCATGACATCCATGGCATCGACATCATCACTAGCGATGCTGCTCTCTGCAAATGACTTGAGTCTTGAGGCAGCCCCTGACAGCTGCCGCAGACACCGCCGGACAAGGCCCAGGTGCACCTTCCTGGCACGGTAATAAGAAAATGTTAGGATGGACTTGCTCTCGATGTAGACATCCCGAACAAGTGTGCGGATTGCATGTTTGGCGACGGTGCTGTTGGGTAACGCGGTCAGAACTATGTGCCACAAAAGTTCGATTCCCGCATGATCAACACTCTCTTCATCATCGAGCACAATGCTCCCGGGGTCATTGACCAGAGGCAACACTTTGGCACGAACGAAGTCGAGAGTGCCCTGGCAAAAGAACTCGGGCTCCAGGGTCGGAAGATAATCGGTGAAGCAGGTTGACGTGAACCGATTCTCAATTTGAGTCTGCTCCGATGCACTCAAGAGAAGCTCCCATGCGACATCCCTGTCTTGTTGACAGGATGCCCCAGGCCCCACCAGGAGCTGCCATAGCTTGAGTCCCAGTTCTTTCGTTACGAGTCCGTTCTTGTGCCTGATGAGGGCTCCAAGAAGCTCTCTCCGCGGCAGGTTGTGGGCTCCACTGAGGACGGCGGGGAATCCTGCGGCATGAGCTGCCGGAATAGCAGCTTCAAGCTCCCCCACCAAGAGCCTCGGAAGGTCATTCTCCTGGGCCAGCAATATGAAATTTTGTTGAATTTGATTCCGTGCCATAAGATGCAGCACCCATAAGCTTCCGATGGCTGACCAGGTTGGATGGGCAATATCATTCAAGCAGTCCATGACGATGGCCCGCCGAATATCGATCGTGGGGCCGTGTCCGTGTGTTAAAAGCTCACGAAACTTCTTTATAGCAGCCTCCTGCAGGAGGGGATGAGCCACTGGCGAGTGCGGGCCAAAACAGGATGATTCCTTGATTAGTCGCGTACACAGCTCGTAGGGAGGTGGGTCTGGAATCGTGCGGTGCTCGCGGGTCTTCTCCATGAGCTGCTGAAGAATACCCAGCAACAGCAGCCGCATCGGTTCTGTAAAGGAATCGGCAGGGACTGTGTTGAGCTTCTCGCAGAGATGTAGCAACACGTCGTACGGTAACAGGTGCGTGTACCGAGTAGACATGAGAATCAAGGCATCTGATATCCGGGTGTCTTGTGTGGTCGTGACAGTGTGCCACCAGGTGTCCGTATGCTCGTTGCTGTAAGTGCGTGATACCACGAGGAAGCCGATGATGTTATGACTTTCGGCTGCAATCTCTGGGTGGCATGTTGGCCCTAGTAGGTACTTAACCAAGCCAGTTTGAAGGAGGTACTCCCCGTAAAAACGCATCGTTGTCATGTTTGGCGTCTCTCCTTGCTCGTGATATTTCTTGTACATGCCGATCAAGTCGTTGCACATGTGATGGGCAGCCATGACGCGGAGTTGCATTTGGCCGGATTTGATAAGCCTGACAAAGATATTGAACTTCCAGAGGTGCGCTATGGCTTCAGGCAGGTGCGAGGTGGCAAGCATCGGGTGTGTTCGTCGGAAATTGGCAATGATCTCGTGAGGAACAACATCTTCGACGTGAAGAGCAATCTGATAGATCTCTGTGAGAGCCGCGAGGAGAGTGGCAGCATTTTCGGGCGAGAAGTGATTCGGTCCCTTGTCCACAAAGGTGGACAGAGATGTTGACATGTGAAGAAAGAAGTGGTAGCCGCGAGCAATGAGGGCTCTGGCACGATGAGCCGCCTGCGGGCTATCGTGACTGTGCACGAAGAAACAGCGGCCCAGGACGGCCGTGGCGAGCGAGCTCAGATTGGTGACATGATCCGCAAGCTTCGGGTATTGGGGGATGAGCTCTACCTCCGCCTTGGCCAGGTTCAACACATGGGTGAGAGTGCCGCCCGGTGTTGTGTTGTAGCTCTGGAAGCAGCCAATGACCTGCTGCAGTTCGGTGTAAAACTCATCCTCGGCGCGCTGATAATTCTCTTGTCCTCTTTTCCGTACCAGTGCTGCAAGGGCGGATACGTAGGCTGGTGTGATGGGCTCACGGAGCCGAATTCCTTGCTCGTCCGCCACGATCTTCTCGAAGTCATAAGCATCCTTCTTGACGAAGAAGGCGGTCAACTTGGCGAACCACTTGTAGAACTGAAAGATTTCGGCTCGAAATTCCTTTTGCGGCGGGTAAACACGGCCTACCATGACGCAGACAATGTCAGGCAAGTTCAGCCACAGATCCAGATGTTGAAGGAACGATATCACAAATCTCTTGTGCGAGGAGTTCTCTGCAAAGACCAAATAGTCTTCAATGAACTCCTGGAGCTTTTGGGCTATTTGGATGTCTGGCAATGGTGTTTAGTACTTGACTTGAAGCCAACTGCTGTGCTTGGTAAGACTTACGATTTGCAAAGTAGTTCGTGGCTTTGGTCACCGCATCTAGCCACGAATCATGGTCTTCGCGACAAGGGAAATTCAAAGTGGGATCTTGGTATGAATCGACGCCGATGGGGTCTTGCTCGTTTCCATCCAGAATGGCGATAGACCCGCCATCCTCAAAATCATCGTCCTCATCTGGTGGTATCGCTATCACCTCAACTGGCGGACTGCTGTGTCCCGACGCCGACGACACCGGGGTATCCTGCGCAGCATCCTCCTGGGCCATGTCAAGCTCCGAATCCTCAATGCTCAGCTTGACGACATTGGTGGGCGAGGCAGGGGTGGCTGCCCTGAAGGATGGTGATAACGGGGAGTCTGGAGAAGCTCCGGGTAGACGCGAAGGAGTCCTCACGTTGATTGTGACGTGCCTAGATGTCAATGCTGAAGGAGGCTCGGCATCGAGGTCGAGGGGCTTCTGCTCGGGGGTGGTAGGTATTGTGGAAATGGTAGGGTCAGAGTCGACCTTCATGGCCGAGTCACTCTTCAGAGCAGCTGCCGGGACCTCACCGGCAGCAGGCGAGGGCGGAGACGATATTATCGTATCTACCGACCGGCTTCGGGAAACACTGTTGAGAGAGGTACGGCGACGTTTCCGTGACGAGATATCGCTGTCGTCGAAGGGATTGGGGCGGGTCGAGCAGGGCTCAGAAGAGACGGCACGATCTCGCGAGTCTTCTGGTTGCAGAGCTCCAGCCATCTGGCTTGTGCAAAGTAAATACCTGGTAAAGCTGCTGCTTGGGCTCCACTACGGAGGGAGCTGCGCTCGAGGAGACCCGGCGGCAGCTGTTCAGGGCTTGACGTGTTAGCATGTGGTGGTTTGCTAGGTGGGGGCGGGCGGATTGCTCTATGTGTGCTATATGTGGTGGTGTTGGTGGTGGTGGGTGCACGGGCAATTAGGGAGCAGAAGAAAAAGAAAACCAGAGCTTCCAAAGAGCGGAAGCTCTGAGATGGCTTTGGTGGCGGTAAGCGAACGTGAGCAGGCCAGGGCAGATATGCCTTGAGCCAAGCAGAACCTTGTCTGAAGCTCAAACAATTCAGCAAAAAAGGGCTTGTTTGTCTGGCTTTCACGGCCAACTTAACCGCGTTGCAGAAAAGCGTGCCGATTTTTTTGGTGGTGCTGGAAGGTAGGTGTGGGGGAGGGGGGGTTGAGCTTTGGGGGAGGTCTGATGTAAGTGGTAAACGGGACCTGGACTGTGAAGCGACAAGCGAGCGGGAGACCCTCGGTGGAGAGCTGGCTAGGCTACAGGGCTAGCGCCGAACAGGCAGACAGGCGGGCTGGGACTGACGGAGCAGCAGAGCACCTAGCCAGCATGGAAAACTGAGCGCAAAGACAAGACGGGACTCACCTTGATTCCAGTCAGGACCTGACGAATGATGATGATGGATGGCCGGAGTACATGTGTGAGGGAGAGAGAGCTATGGCCAGATGAACGGGAGCTGATCGGATGCTGTACTGGACAATCTGGACGATGCCGATGCTCGATGGATGAGGGATGGCGAGACTGGCCCGTGGGTACTCTTCCAGTCTTTCTTTTGCAAGAGTGAATCGAAGTTATCGGATGTGGGGCAGCGAACCTACACTAAGCGGACCTGGGGGACAAGGCGGGGCAGAGTGGGGCAGACCTCTGTATTTAGTGACGGCTTCGAGAAAGACGCAGCCTTCTTTTTTCAGCTGTTCTTCAACTGGGATGCAGATCTATACCAGGCAGGTAAAAGAGCTTCCATGTATGATTATTGTTGAGGGTTTGAGAGCAATGGGAGGCTGCTACGAGCTGCTCTTCTCCCAGCTGGTACTTGAGAAGCTAGGTAGCTTTCCGCGCCAAATGGAAGCATCCACAGCCCCGGCACTCCAGCTGTTTGTGCGTACGTCATCAACTCCACGGTGCTGGAAGAACACCTAGCTACGGCTTTTTATCAACCATTCGTATCGAAGAGGTCAGTTATTATGCTGTGCTCGTTTATTTTCTTTTTATTTCTTTTTTTGCCTTTTTGTCTTCGAGATCTTCAGCTGCCTATCTATTAAATCATTCCGACACGCACACGCGTACCTAGATACGTAGTATCTTGTAGGGTTGCATTCTGGAAGAGAAGGCTCGGGATCTTCTTTGTCAACGGCTGTCTTTCATCTTTGTTGCCCTGCCAGTCATCCGTGCCCCATTCAAGTCCTTCTCGGATCTTGCAGACGAGGGCTCAAATGACTGCTTGACTGAGATTGACACATGCAAGAATCCGTTGAGGGAGTACCAAACCCAGCATGCAGCCCCCTCTGTGAGATGCTTCCGAGTTCAAGTGACAACCTGGAAGATATCTGCCAAGCAAATCAGCTTGAGAATTGTGGGCCGCCACCGTTCGCTGACACCTGCTGGCTCGGCCCGGCTCGTTGGAACCAAAGTTTCATTCTGTCTCCGCCGCCGCCGCCGCCAAAAAAAAAAAAGTAAACTCAATTCAGGATACGCCAAGACATCGAAATACTGTAGAGGTACCTACTGCGTAAACCGAGAAACTCTGACTCCTTTTTTTTTTCTTTTTCCCCAGTAGCTCCTTCTGCAAGATACCAGTATCAAAGCCAACCAAACAATGGAACGCAAAAGAATTGTCCACACGTTGGACACCCCATTTTCTGTCGTCGAGTGGTATGGAATGGCCCATGAGTTCTTTGTCACAACCCGACCTGTATGCTGACCGGTACCACCACAGGCCACAAATAAGTCAAGAAGACCAAGATGTGATTTTGGAGCTCCTCTGCCAGTGCGTTGTTTCTCTCGTACCCATGACTCTAGATGTCTCATTTCAAGTCTCTGACTAACCTCGCCTTCAGTTTGCTTTCGCCTCTTGGGACTCATCGAAGATTATTCGTCACGCCATCAAAAGGCATGAGAGATCGAAAACGCAAGCGTGCCCAAGATGAAGACCCTGTTCCCCCAACTCCGGAGCTTGCTGGATACGTAGACGTGGGCCTGTCTCATATCTCCAGGACTCTCCAAACCATGTCTGGCAAGGACGCGAAGCCGTACAGCGTCGTCTTCGTGGCCCGGTCTGGTCAGTCGTCCGCGTTTCACTGCCATTTTCCTCAGATGGTTGCGCTCGCTTCTCGGTCTCAGCCGCCAGAAAAGGCTGTCAGGTTGGTTGGTATCTCCAAGGCATGTGAGGACAAACTGAGCGCAGCCCTGGGCATCCCTCGAGTTTCCAGCATAGCTCTGCGAGAAGATGCTCCGCAGGCCAAAGGTCTTGTGGACTTTGTGCGAGAGCACGTCAAGCCAGTTGAGGTTGCATGGCTCAAAGAGGCCCGAGCAGGCCAATATCTCGACACCAAAATCGACGCCGTGCCTACCAAGATAGGCGTCAAGAAGAAGGCTTGATCGGCCTGTGATATTTGACGCAAGAACAAACTGCAACAAACTTGTTTTCTTTGCCTCCCAACTTATACTGGTCACTTGCAGCAAACCGAGAACAGTCATCTTGGGAGACAACATGTTGTCCTTCCACAGGCACTGTCTTGTTGGACTCTCGTCATTCATTAGGTCCGCGCTCCAGAGATAGCCTTCACCTATACTTTGGCCGGCCAGCTCGCAGGATTTGTTGCCACTACGGAAAAATAAATCAATATGGATGGCAGACCACCTACTGAGGGCCCCAACCAAGCCAAAAGTGCTGGAGCTTCTGATGCTCGACGTACCTCTGATGATCCTGACAAGCCTGACCCTGAGCTTTTGGCACTGATGAGGAACAGCGTGAGATATCTCACACTTACAGAGTCCCAGGATGACGACAACAATAGAAACCGGCCAACCGGGCACGAATCGCGCTCTCCTCCTTTACCCCCTCAACCAGAACCAACGCCCACGTCAACTGCCGCTCCTACTCCCTCCGGAACACCGGGCATCGCCAGTCTCCTTCCCCAGGTCCGCCGGTTCAAGGCGTTTATGACGCAGGAAGAAATTGACGAACACAAGACAACAGCCCCAACCCACATCGCCGACTTTCTACCACCACCCAACAATCATCCCGAAGATGATAACACTCCCAAATCACCCCATCCCACCACTCCCCCCGGGTCAGGCGGCATCAGCATCCCCGTGAGCCTCTCCTTTCGGCCAATCATTAAAAAGCTCGATGCGGTGGAGGAGCAGCAGAGCCAAGAGCCAAAGCAGGAGGCATCAACACCCGCCCCACACAAACGAAACAAGAGTCACGGCGACCACATCGACACCGCCATCCGCACCCGTCTCCCGGATTCTGCCTCTCCCAAGCCCAGGGCAAATTCCGAGGGGGTCTCCATCCCGACTCCTACACGTCCCCCTCCCCCTCCACTGGTAGAAGCACAGCTCAGGTCCTCTGTTGGCACTATGGATACGAACAAGACCCCAAAGAAGGTGGTCAGTCCTAGTTTTGGGCGTTTGATGGAGAGGGAGCTTTCTTCTGGTGGTCCAAGTCTGACTCTAGCTGGTCCATCGAGTGCAGCTCCTTCTTCAGCTGGCGCAAGAGGGGCAAGGGGTACCTTGATCAAAGATCCGTCTGGGAGGATCTTTGATATCGAGTTTATGAGGGAAAAATGGCAGAATTCCGCGGTTGCGGAGACGAAACAAGCTGCTGCTGGGGTGGAGAAGACGTTGATGGGGATCAGTGAGACATTGAAGAGCATTCGACTGGACCATGCTGATGAAAAGGACGAGAAGGCCAAGGTTCAGAAGGCTAATAAAGGCGAGGAGGAGGAGAAGAAGAAGAAGGATGATGGAGACGGTAAAGACGATGAGAAGAAATTACAAGGCCCCAAGGAGAAAGATGGTGGTGGTGATGCCACGGCATAGGAGGGGTTAGGGTTGGAATCTGGCAGACAAAAAAAAGAGCGCTGAAAATAGACTTTTGATTTGACATGACCGATTTTCCACCTCGACTCCATGCGGAACTCTGACGTGATGAGCTAATGGAAATGGCTGAGAGTGACGCCAAGTTACCAAACTTCCATATCTTCAGGTTGACTCTGGAGTCCAAAACGAGGCGTTGCCATCACCAGTTATCTGAGCAATATAAAAGTGACTCAATGCAGGGCACGATACTAGGGCTCGTAAAACTTTGATATCTATGCACAACTACGCATATGCCGCCCTCCCCAATGCAGAAAGCCAAAGCCAGACCAACCAGTCCACAACTCCATTGCCGCAAAAGAACAACAAAAATTAGAATCGGCTGATACCCCGTCCAAAGATCCAGGAGATTACCCAGTAAATCGGCACGAGCAACTTATTCCTCCACGACATCGCCTTGGTGAGATAGGCTCCCCTCCAAAGGACCCATGCCACCCACCCCTTGAGCTCATCGGCCTTGCTCTGGTGAATGGCCTTCCACCCACCCAGATACGTCATCGTCCCCCAATTCCTGAACTTGAACTCCTTCCCGTCCTGACCTGGTGAAATCCCCTTGTTCAGCTCCTTAGCCAGATACTGCGCCTCCTGAGCAGCAACCTGCGCCGTCTTTGGGAGGGGGTCATTCTCGATAAAACTGCAATCTCCAATGACGTACACCCCATCCAACGGCTTCTTCTCCAACTCATTTCCTTCCTCAAACTTAGCATCAGCATCCACGCTCAAAGCCCTCATATACCCATCCACCACCAACCCCCCACTCCTCTTGTCCCTAACCAACCTCCTCCTCTCCAGCACCTCCCCCGTCATCGGATTCTTACTCTTACTCACCACCACCTCCTTCTCAGCCAACTTTGCAATCAGAGGATTAGCCATCAACCCCGTACTCCAAACCACCATCCCCGCCCCAACCTCCCCCCCATTCTCCTCGACTTCCCTAATCTTGATCCGCACCGCCCCATGCCGTCTTCCCAACTTCCCATCCGCAAGCCTGATCTTTTCCAGATGGTGCTCCGTCTTGACCTCGATCCCCTGCCTGGCAAAATGCCCCATCGCATAATCCGCCAAAGCCTTGTCAAACATCGGCAGCACCTTTGGCGCGACATCATAAACCGTGATTTTGACAAAGCGCATCAGCTCGGGGTACATCTTTCCCAAATCGTCACGGATAAAATCGTGGAGCTCAGCCGCCCATTCGATCCCCGTCGGACCGCCCCCCACAACGGCAAAGTGTAGCAAAGCCCTCTTGTCATCATCGGTAAGAACATGCCCGTTGCTGTTGGGGCTGCTGCTGCTGGGGTAAGAGCACTGCTCAAACAGGCTCAACACCCGTAGCCTCACCCTCCTAGCATCACCGATATCCCTCAGGAAATGGGCATGCTCCCTTACCCCCTCAATCCCAAACGTCTGGCTGTAGGCTCCGCACGCAATGATCAGCTTGTCGTACTGGACCTCGATAACCTCTCCCTTGTCCCGGAGCGGGATTTGCCCTCCGGGGGGTGGGACGACAGTTTTGGAGGCGGCTTCCTCGGCGGCGTTGGTCTCGACGGTGATGGTCTTGCGGGAGAAGTCAATGTCGTCTGCCCAGCCTTGGTAGAAGTTGATGTTGCCACCGGGGAGGCGGCGGACGGGCTCGAGGATGGTGCGGAACTCGAGGGTGCCGACCGAGGTGGAGGCGAGGAGGGGGGTGAAGACGAAGTAGGGGCGGGGGGAGATTATGATGCGGTCGTATTTGGTGGGGGAGAGGGTGCGGGCTAGGGAGTAGCCTGCCCAGCCGGAGCCGAGGATGATTACCTTTTCTTTGGTGGGGGGGCCTGAGGGGGGGTGTTAAGAGATTGTGAGGGAGGGGGAAAAGGTGGGGGGTGGCTGACCTTTCTTGAAGCTAAAGTTCCGGGAGGAGACTAAAGAGGTGGGAGCTAGAGAGGTTGAAAGGGAGAGTTGACGGGGTGAGGAGCCGGTCAGCCCCCGTGGGAGGGACCGGGTGAGGGAAGAGGGCATGTGAGTTGGTGATGTGTGGTGAAGTCGCAATATGAAGCAGCTTGTTTGTATAAGGTGGGTAGCACGAGGAAGGCTGAGGTAAGTCGAGAATGTATCAAACCAACTCTGGTTTGCTTGCCACCAGCGTATCGAAGAAAAAGAAACAACTCAAAAAGATGACACGACAGCTAAAGCTAGCAAGAACGACAAGCAAGAGCAAGCAAGAACAGACAAGACGTCATGGAACGAAGAAAAAGTAGGGGTCCATCTTCAAGCTTATAAGAGCTTGCTGTCAGTCAGCACGCGAGTACCGAGAGAGAAAAACTTTCTATTCCTGGCTGGCCTCCATCGGGATTGTCTAACTAACCCCTGGGGGACCCTGATGAATCACAGGTCGATTTTTTCCCCCTCTGTTCTTCACGTTTCAAAAGAGTCATTGTTTCCCATATCCGGATACCGCGGCGGAGTGCGGGTCTACCCGTTGCAGCAGCAGGGTGAGCTCTGCGAACTTGACAGGTGCGCCGCCGCCGCCGCCACATTGTCGGGTCTGCTGGGAACCCCGTTGAGAGAAAGGGTCCAACAGAAGAAGCGCGGAAGAAGTCGTTGATGTCAAAAAGACGTCACGTCAATGGTCCGGAATCGGATTGGGGGGCACTGCTGAGAATAGGTCTCCCGGGCTTTTCCGTCGCGAGCCCCGCGGGATACGAATAGTATGCAGTACGCAGGAAGACCGAAGACCCGAGGTTCTCCTCCTGCTGGTCTCGGTATTCTCGCAAAACAGGGCTTCCAGTATGGAAAAGAGAAGAGTCATGAAATGGGTAGGAAACGAAGGTGTCATTTCAAAAATTATGTGATATTATCCACAGAGGACGGGATCGGCGCCATCTGAATTTGTTGGAAGTGCCCCTCTTCTTCGGTACATAGTGTACAGCAAGGCTGCTTTAGCGGCGATGGTGGGGGTTTTCGGGAATGTGCCAAGATGAGCCTCTGCCGGGAACCATACAGGTACGCTATATTTCTCACCATCAAGGGGAAGCTGTCGACACGGATGATGGCTCCGGCACGCCCGGTCTCTTTGCGCAAAATTGCGGCTCTCTACGGAGTGTTCGTCTTTGGCTTATCCGGTATGATCGGGATGGAGGCGTTGAGCGGTGTATATCTACTGGAGAGTGTCCCTGTCAGCATCTCTCGGTCCGGGTGAGTGTAAGACCTCAACAACTTGTGCTGGCTGAGAGGGTTGGGGAACTCCGATTCGGAGAAATATGGACAGTCCACGAGCTCAGCGGCACAAAAGGGAGGGATTTCCTTGTGGGATTCAGCTTGCTGGCAGCTGAAGAGAGGATAGCCGAGCGTGAACCGATGGTTTTCGTTTTCCACCCATCTTCAACACCACATGCTTGGAGGAAGTCGACGAGATGTGGCTTGTGAGTCAATCCTCTGGATATCTCTCGGGAAACACCTTCTCCTCACATGTTTGGGAGGGAGAGCTGATACCTCACATGTCAAATCTGGGGCTATCAACATGTGGCCTGGAGGGGTGCTGGAAGATCGAATCAAGAGCCGCCATCCCTCGAGTCCAGGGGCCAATGGTTTTTCTTAAATATCATGAACTCGAAGGGTTCCCGAGACAAAACACCAAAGAGCCTCCCTGCAGTCCCAAGTGTTATCAGAGCAGCGGTGACCCTGGACAAAATAACCGGTACTGTAAGTCGGTAAAACATATAATATCTATTAACTTGCACCCTTTTCAGTAGATAATAGGCCTATTAGCTCTTGTATAAGACCTATTGACCACTTATTTTGCAGTGCCGGTTGTTTTGTCCACGACGTGCTCGCAAGTATCCGCCTGTGGTCATAAATATTGCGTGCTTAGGCCGATATTACCAAGTTACCCGAGGTGAGCGAGGCAAGGGAAACATACAGAAAGCAACATCAAACTGCTGCCATCCTGTTGCCCGGTGAGAAGAGACGCAGCCATCGTGGGAAAATACTCCCGTGCCGCTTGTTTGAGATGCAGGTGTCCAAAAGGTCAACAACCAAGGAAGAGCAATCGCAGGAATCACTTCCTTGATTGGAGGGCTGAGCCAGCTCTTGGCAGCAAAGACAGGGGGTGGGCCTGGCCTGAAGCAACTGTGGGGTTTCACGAGCAAGGGCAATATCAGGATGTTACCCCAGCAACACCACTTCTGGACGAACGAGGGGTCACAGCTCGTGTTTACTGCTGGTTGACCAATCAGGACACCAGTCGCGGGACCGCCAGCCCAACCGAGAGTGACTTCCTTAAACACAACACCACAACGCACAAACCGCATTCCCAAGACGGCGCGCCTGTTCTCCGTTGTCTCCGTTGTCATCATTCCTCTCGCCGACTCCCCTTCTTTCGCCGCCAGCACCGGCATTCCAGTAATATATTGATTTTGTACCATTGCCCATTTGCCTCGGTAATACAGTTGTTACTTGGCCGTCCAGCAGCTATCTATCGCATTCGAGTTAGAGACACGACGCCCGCCTGCGTCTGCGACCGCGACAATCAAAGCGCGTCTTTTTTTTTTGCGACTCTGCGACACCCGCTTTCTTCTTTTTCTGCCACTTTCTCGGCGCATTCTTCACAGCATCGCCAGCTGCTCGGTGATGCCCTCACCGCCTTTTTAGCGGCCTTCTCTTCTCAACATCACAGGCAAGCAAAAAGATAGCAATTCCACACATTGATGAGCAAAATGGAGCAAGAGGACCCTGTATGTCGCTGCTAGGGCATCAGCTTATATGGGCAACAACAAACTAACAACAATGCGCCCGTTCAGGTACAGCCATTGCGCCTCTCCAAGGGGAGCAACGGCAGCGCGCCATCTCCTCAGTCGACTCGACCCAGCGGAATCCCTCGTCCGCTTTCCGAGATCTCACCCCACGAGAGACGTAGAAACTCTCCCAGCTGGAACCAGGCGACCCAGGTAAGACATCCGCATTGCTTGAAACCCTGCCGAGGATTGCGGCTGATGTGTGGTGGGTTCTGTGTAGAAACCAGCGACAATGACGGATTCTTCGCCATTCCAGTCGTCGCCCCTGGAGAACGTCACATCGCCCCGTCTCTTCTGGCAGAACCGCAGCTTCAACTCGGACGAGCGCACTGGCTCACCCACCCGCCGCTCATCCATCGAACGATTGCAAAAGGCTTCCCGCGTCAAGAACAGCAATCTCCGGGCCCTGGAGCAGAAGGAGGAGTACGACCCAGCCAAAATCCCCGATATCCAACGCCCTCTCTCTAAGATTCAGGGGAACAACTTTGGCGGCGGCGGCGTCAATGGTTTTCAGGGACGACCACTATTTGGCCACGGCAAGAGCCAGAGCACCACCAGCATCCCTATCCTGAACCCGCCCTCCCTGACGAAAGCAGCAACGATGCCGATTTCCACCTCGCCCATCCGGCCGACAACGCCCAGCAAGGAGTCCGGATCACCGTTGAAATCCTCTCTCTCGTCAAATCGATTCAAGAGCAGCTTTGATCATGAGACAGGAATGTGGTCCGATATATCTGGAGACGAGCGTCGTCTGCCCGAGGGCAAGTCGCTGCACCGCCATGCAAAGAGCGTCACTTTCGATCAAGCGCCTCCTCAAGTCAACGAGTACGAGATGGCCACCCCCGCTCCTTCTTCGATCGGCAGCAACTCGAGGGAGGGCAGCTATGATTCCACCGACGAGGACGATGACGATGACCATTACATGATTCATAACATGGACCAAGACGACAGCTTTGACGCGTCACTGGAGGATACCGACAAGACGCCTGTGGTGGGTCCCGATGACTGGAGGCACAACAATCACGAGGATCCGTTTGACAGAAGCCCAATGCCGGATGATATGCCGCCCGTCCCTAGACCCCATCATCAGCGCACTGATTCGTTGGCCTCCAATGGGGAAAGCCGCCCGTTGCCACCTCTCCCTGGCATGGACGGGACTTCAAGAAGCCTCCCTTCTCCTCCCTCCGCTTCCAAATTGGAGGCTCAGGGTCTTGGTAACAGCAGGATGCCTCTGGAGGAGCGGTTGAAGCTTATGATGCTTTCTGACGATGGCAAGTCTGCGGCCGAGCAGCAACGTGAGCGCCGCATGCGCCGTGCTGGTGCCCGTGGTAGCCAGACACCCGATCACGAGTCTAAGAGCCCCGTTGTTCAGCCACAGGAAGACGAAGAGGAGCTTGACACTGTTGGCGAGCTTTCGGGCCTCGACGAGTACCAGCTGCCTCCGCGCATTTCTCGCGAGTCCATCCTCCGACGTGTTAATGGCAACAAGGCGCTGGACCGCGAGTCCGACTACAACTTTTCATCACCCGCCGTTGGCATGTCTCCCGGCCGCCAAGTTTACGACCCCGACGTTCCCATTCCCAGCACCGAGGACAATGTTTCTGTTCTCGGCGACGAGCCAGTCTCTGTTTTGGATGATGAGTCGGATTACGACTCGGATCAAGGAAGCGTCATCATCAAGCGCGATCCTGCTGATCAGGAGTCTGACCTGTACTCGATTCCCGACACGTACGAACGGTCCGAGGTCACTGACGACTATTCTTCTGACTATGACAGCGACAGTCGGTTTGATGAGGAAAGCCAGTACTCCGAGGGGACGGACCTGCATGTGACCAAGTCATCACAAACCCAGGAGGATGATCAGGTTCCTACCCCCAGGGCAACTACTCCGGTGGATGAGCCCACTCCTCTGGTTCAAGAAACCGAGAAGGCGCTCCCCGAGGCGCCCAAGGAAAACCGCCTGTCTAGGGGGTTGGAGGCTTCCTTGTTGCCCAAGCCTGAAGAGAAGGAGGCTGTTCCCGGGCCGGAGAAGGCTTCGCAACCCGAGCCCCTGCCACAGCCTGAGAAGAGGCCTCTTACCCCGGAGCTGCAGCTCAGACGATCTCTTACCAAGCCCGAGTACGACGGGACCGGGTGGGGAGAAGATGAGTTTGAGGAGTCCGATCCGGGCACTCCGGAATCGGTCATCCACCGGCCCATGCCAGACAGCGATGACGAAGAAGCTAGAGCCTCACCGGCCATTCCCGAGCAGATCGCGACCATCAAGTCCGCCTCTGGTTCCAAGCTCAAGACCAGGCCTTCTGCCACACCAGCTGACCTGGCCACCATGCGCGAGGCGCGCAGGCAAGTCAGTCGGGAGGTTCCCCCCATCCCCGACCGCCACAGGAACAGGCTCTCTGTCAACATGGACAACGAGCTGGCACCCCCCGCCGAGGACGACTACATGGACCGTCACCCGAGCTTTAAGAAGCGGAGCCTGACACTGGATCTCGACCTTGGCCTTAGCCTAGACAAGGACTTTGACCGGGTGATCGAAGCACAAAAGGTTGCGTCTGACCAGCTTTCCTTGATTCCCCCCTTTGATTTTTCTGCTGTTCACACTCCGAGCTTGGCGGAGGCGTTTTCTCCCGACAAGGAGGAGTTTTCTTTTGATCCTTCTGAAACTACTACTACGAATATTGGTGACGGTGATGCTAACAATAATACTCCACGAAAACAGCGCGGGTACCTCATGCGGCAGAACACAAAGGTCATCACTGCCAGTGATAAGATGACGGAGGACTTCAGGGCTCGGTCGGCGGGGAATAGCCCGACCAAGGCGGCGCAGAGGCCGCAGAGCTGGACGGTGGAGCCGTGGAACAGCCAGCCGGCTCGGAAGAGGAGCTTCAAGAAGAAGCCAAGTAACTTGGGCGCTTCCGGGCCTGTTCCCCCGCTGCCTGGTCAGGAGAGTAATGCTGCTGCTGTCGCGACGCAGAGCGGGAACGACGAGGATGTGGGTGCGGAGCTGAGCCCGGGTGATGAAAATGGGGAGAGGGGAAGGCTCTTTGTTAAAGTGATGGGGGTCAAGGATCTGGATTTGCCTATTCCTAAAAGTATGTTTTTTTTTACTTTATTGGGCTGAACGAGTTGATGGCTAACGCGAGACAGATGAACGAACCTGGTTCAGTCTCACGCTCGACAACGGAGTCCACTGCGTGACGACGGCCTGGCTGGAACTGGCCCGCAACGCGCCCATCGGACAAGAATTCGAATTGGTTGTCCCCAACGACTTGGAGTTCCAGCTGACGTTGAACGTCAAGCTGGAGAAGCCGGTCGAGAAGCCCGTGGCCAAGGCACTGCCGTCGCCTACTAAGCTCAGCAAACCCAAGACGTCGGCCTTTTCCAGGGTGTTTGCCTCGCCCAAGAAGAGGAAGGAGATGGAGCTCCGGCAAAGGCAGGCAGAGGAGGAAGAGAGGCTTGCCGCTCAGCGGGAGGCGCAGGCGAGACAGATGAAGAGCCAGCCTACGGCGTGGGACTTGCTGAGCCCGCTGGCGGCGGACGATGGCTCTTTTGCCAGGGCGTACGTCTGCCTCAAGGACCACGAGAGCAAGTGTTTTGGCAGGCCCTATCTCGTCGACGTGGCGGCGTTCAACGAGTGGGCGATGGAGGACGCGGGTTTTGCGTCTAGTGTTAAGAGCAAGAGGGGGAACATGGGACCCGGCTCTGTCGTGAGGCGGGCACCGTACAAGATTGGAAAGCTGGAGCTGCAGCTGTTGTTTGTGCCGAGGCCCAAGGGGGCGACGGATGAGGACATGCCGAAATCTATGAACAGCTGTATCAGGGAGATGAAGGCTGCGGAGGAGAGGTTGGCGAGGTGCTGGGAGGGGCATCTCAGTCAGCAGGGCGGGGATTGTCCCTACTGGAGGAGGAGGTATTTCAAGCTTGTCGGGACAAAGTTGACGGCTTACCACGAGGCTACGAGGCAGCCCAGGGCCACGATTAATTTGGCGAATGCCAAGAGGTTGATCGATGATCGGAGGACGCTGATGGAGAAGGAGACGCTTGGGAAGGGGGGCAAGAGGAGGAGGAGCGCGTTTGCGGAGGATGAGGAGGGGTACATGTTTGTGGAGGAGGGGTTCAGGATCAGGTTCAACAACGGGGAGTTGATTGACTTTTATGCAGACACGGCCGAGGACAAGGAGGGGTGGATGAAGGTGCTTGGGGAGGTGGTGGGGAAGGAGGTGGTGCCCGGGGACGGGGTGGATGATGTTGTTGGCTCTGTGGTGGCGGGAGGGGGGGGAGGGTCGAAGATGAAGGGGAAGTGGTGCGAGTTGGTGATGAAGAGGGAGGAGCAGCTGAAGCGAAAGGAGTCGGCTAGCCAGGGGGGTGGCGGGAGGAGGGTGCATTCTAGGACTAAGAGTGCTTTGACTTGAGGTTTTCTATCCTGGGGTGTAGTTTTCTTTTTGCTCTTTCTGGTTTTGGCGCTGCCTTTTTTTTTCTTTCACATCTGTTGATCACTTGCATTACTGGGAGCGCAAAGGGAGGGAAGGGAATTTTGGGATGGGCAGGCAGGCAGGGCATAAGAGAGGGAAGGAGTTGATTGGGGGGGAGAGAGTCTGTCAATCTGCATAGGGTAGTAGTTCTTGTTGGAGTAAGGTATATTGGGGACTAAGAGGTGGTGGTTGGATGTTGGAACACACACATATGGGACGACTCCGACAAAAGTCATCACAGCAACAACAACAACAACAACAACATTGTTTCATTGCTTGTTTTTTTATTTTATTTGTTTTTGTTATTCCACTCTCGCCCTTGCCTTTTGCTACCTTACTGAGTAGTATTGGCACACCCAACACAAGATGTCTACTTGTCTATTTTGTTGCTTTTCAGCCCTGTCGCGTTGGCTTTTTTGAGTTGTATATCCCTTTTTCGTTCTTGAGTGCAAGAAGAAAGAAAAAAGTTGAGTTGGGTGTAGGGGGTTGGAGATTATGTTTGGGATTTTAGAGAGAGAGGGATGGGATAGGTTTCGTTGGTGTGTGTGTGTGTGTGAAGAGAACTTTGGTATCTTGTGTATTGATTGTCGTTGTTGTTGAATTTGAGAAGCTAGTTGTATTAAGCAGTATTTACCTACTTGTTGAATTTAAAATAAAAAAAGGTTTAACCTGCGGTTTTTTGTTACTGGGGATTTTGTGAAGGGTATTGGTTTGAAGTGCTACTGCAGATTTCCTTGGAATTGTCTGATGATGGGTTTTCGGGTTTTTCATCGTGTCATAGGCTTCATATCGCTGACATTCTGTAGCATGGTAACCTGCTGTTGTTGTGGCTTCTTCATTCGACTCTTCCTTTTGCCTGTATCTCTTTGACCCAGAGTCAGAGATATCTCGACCCTTTGCAAGCCTTGCAAAGTCCGCAGTGTCAACGAACAAGAAGCTGTGTCACTGACGGTGATGATGAAATGACGATTTCGTGTCACCAGACCCTTTGGCATTTTCGTGATCCTAGTGTATAAAGTAGTTTCGACAACGTAACTGATTCGCCCTCTATATATATATATATCCTTCTCGTTTATGCAACTGCCGTGTTTTTTGCCACTCGATCTTCAATGATCATCGTCACCCACCACCATGTACAGTGCCAGCCGACCCGTTTGATCATCTGATCTGTGCATATGAGTGCATTAATACATTTTTTATGTAGGTAGGTAGTGTTACAAGGAAACGGTGATATTCTGGAAGGGTTGGGTAGGTTTGTTACCTACGTGGATCAGATCATCATGGATGGGTATGGAGGAGGACGGGAGTATCCGGTGATAGTCCGGCACAGGCCAGACAGACCAGGCACCGTGTTTGTTTCGGGGGTAGCAGTACTGTCTGTCTGTTTCTACCCGCTTTAGGTCCCGCCCATACCGACCCGTAGTTCCCGTGTCCTCCGTCTCCGGGGTGTGGTGTGGTGTCATCAGGTCCGGGGTTACACATACACACACACACATACACACACACCGTATTTTCGAAGGTCCGTTCAGAGTCCCACCGTAGGTCAGTCACCGTTGTTTTGGAGGTGCCACTCCGTATTTGTGTTGGCTGCTCACCGTAAGTTTGGAGTCTTTTTTTTTTTTTTTTTTTTTTTTTTTTTTTTTTTTTTTTGGCTTCAAAGGGGGTTCTTCACCGTATTCCGTGGGGTTACAGTCTCGCCTCCGTAGTGGTTCGTTCCCAACCCGCGGAATCCTGAAAATGATACCCGGCCGCCGGGACACACAAGGTTCGAGAACGGTGGAGATCCTTTTTTTCTTCTTGTCCCGTTCACACACCGCCGTTCAGGGGCCGCCGCCGCCGTCGTCCGGAATGGGGACCAGATTGCTCCACTTTCAGGTACCGGGGTCGGAGTTGGAGTCGTCTCATCACGCCTTACTGCGGCGCAGGAACACGATAGGCAAGGTACAAAGATAGATGCGCTGGCAGTGTGGGAGAAAAAAAAGAAGAAAAGCTTCTGCTGCATAATCTCGCTCCTCTTTTTTTCCACCACGGGGAAGAGCATCCGTATGCTACTTAGATACACTGCAAGTGGAGAGAGTGTGCTTGCTGTCAATGTGTCAGTGAGGCCGTAGTGCAGGTACCACAGATGGCCAGTTTTGGGCTGATCTACAGCAAAAATAATAGTTGTATGTTTCACCTAGTTGGTGTAAGTGAAGGTATTCAGACAAAGCCCCCCCCGGCTCTCCAACAAAAAAAAAAAAAAAAAAAAAAAAAAAAAAAACTAAACGGGTCAAGTCCCAAGTGAAGACTCTTCTAGCGCCATCCCGTCGTTGTCGATCGATCTCGATGAGATAGATACCTCTCAGATTTCAGAATTTTCATCACCAACCCGCATCAGTCAGCGGTCACAGGACTGTCTGACTGTTGACAGTGAACAATCTCGTAAGCTGTCCACCACCCACTTTTTCCAGCTGGGGTGGATAGCAAGAGCTTCTTTTTCCGTGGGGGGAGGGGGGAGAAAATAAAAAACTTGGTCTTTTTTATTACCCCAGTGAACAAAAAACAAACCCCCGCCCAGGTCGGTCGGTTTCGTCCACTACCCCATATTCCCCACAGCGCTAGTCTATCCCGTCCTGCTGCCGCCCCCGCTTAACGTCCGATTTTCCTTAACCAACACAGCGCAGATCACTTTCCTTCCCTCTCGTCCGGACAGGCTGGAAGCTTCTTCTGCGGTGAGAAGAAAAGAGAGGGTTGTCTACTGGCTGTGTGTGAAAGGGGTGGAGAAATGAGGCTGTGTTCTTGTGGAAAATGGAGAACATATATCGGTGCCTTGCATATACAGACCGCGGCAGACTATATCGGCACAGAAAAGAAAACAGAGATTTATTCTGTTGCCTGGTGTAACTGTTGGGTAAAGATCTAGAACTTTGCAAAAATCTAGCAAACATGTGAGACATATTGCCCAGCTCCTCACCTCGGTCAACAACAACCCCTTTCTCATCTGCCGCTCATTCATCACGGATATCAAACCCGATATTGAACGGCCCCTCCCCCCCCAAACCCCCTCCCTCTTCACCGAAACACCAAGACAAGGTGAGGTCATCCCCCCTCTCCTCAAAAAAACCCAGCGTCCCATCCAATTCAGGAACCCACATCTTATTACCCCATATTCTCGGTCTTTGCTTGTCTGCCAGCAAGCTCCAACCAACCCCACCACCCGTGTAACCATATCCTATCTCCACCAGTCCATCCACA
Organism: Podospora pseudopauciseta; assembly: GCF_035222475.1. Lineage (NCBI taxonomy): Eukaryota > Fungi > Ascomycota > Sordariomycetes > Sordariales > Podosporaceae > Podospora > Podospora pseudopauciseta. The sequence goes on from NW_026946667.1 coordinate 534,876, forward strand.
CCAAGCAAGCAGTTCCAATTGTTCCACAACGGTCACCAACAAGATAGAACAAGCGAAACAAGAAGCGAAAAAGCAAATGCATCATTCTGTCTGTGTGTGTGTGTGTGTGTGTGCGTGCGTGTGTGTGTTGTATTCAGCCAATTCAATTGTGTAATAAAGCGAAAAATGTGTGTTTTGTTTGAGCGGTGTGACATGTCCCATCCGTCCGTCCGTCCGTATCCATCGTGATAAAAAGAAGAAAGCTCCGTTCATGCCAAGAGTAAAATAAAAAAGACGTGACAAAGTTAGGTATATACATTTCAGACAGCAAGAGAAAAATAAAAAAGAGGCCTGTGTTTCCTTTGCCAATAATCTCCAATAATATGCCGCCACCTCCAAGAAAGTTATAAATGCTAAAAGTAGAGTAGTAAGCTCAGATGTCCTCCTCGAGACCCCCCGAAACGAATAATAGTCCTCCTCCTCTCCATGACTTGTCATCCTCCAAGGAATAAAAAAAAGTTGCTTTTTTCCCATCTATTGTCTTCAGATAAACCCTCGCCCATGCCGCTAAGCTTTTTGTTGAAAACACATATCCCAAACATGAAAAACAAAATTAGTAGTAAGTGACAATGAAGAAAGGCACCAAGAAGGGGGGGTGGTTTGTGATGATGTGGGACGTTAACCAAGTCCATGGCAACCGCCAATCCCTCCCTCCCTCTTCCCCTGTACAGCGCGTGCCCAGCCGAGGGACCAACCCCGCGCTAAGAAATGCAGGTGTGCCCCAGAAAACGCCTCTTTTTCGATGCTGGCCTGTCATGTGCCAAGACAGATGTGGAAAGCCTGAGGATGGCATCCCCGCCGCTCCCCATGCTGAACCGGCTTACCCGTGTGTGGGGTACCGAGAAATCAAAAGATCCGGAAAGCTGCATGAGTGGCAGCTGGGTTTGGGAGGTGTGATGCTGCTGCTGCTGCTGCTGCTGCTACTGCTGAAGCACAGCCAGCACACAAGAGAGGGCAGATCTGTGCCGTTCAGCACCCCGCGCGGAATGTTGCACTGCAACAGCTCGGCCAACCAAACCCCCACATGGAGAGAGATAAAGAAGGATCAGAAGAGTCCTTTTCCTAATCAAGACAGCTCTTGACTTTGCGTCCCTGGGTCCCAACGACTGCAATCAGCGTTGCCCTTTCCGACAGCATCGCTGCATTGCCATGTGAGGCTACCCGCATCCGACTCCTCGCATGACTTTCAATGCGGGAGAACTACCTCCCGGAGGCGAGCATGGGTGTGACGAGTTCGATGCTCTTTGGTCTGGAGTAAACACCAGGCCTGCGTGACGGAAGGGGTCTGTCAACCGAGGAGCCGTAGTGATCGTAGTACGCCCCGTCGTAAGTGGTCGAAAAGTAACTCGAGGTGGGTTTCGTGTACGAGTTGTCTGGGCTTGTAGCAGTGCCCCTGCCAAACGACCAGACACCGCTGTGGGAGGTACCCATCATGGGTGACGTGGGACTCGGTGGGCGGATGTATAGTGACGCCTTGAGCGCATTTACGGCCGTTGAGGGCGGGGAAAAGTGCGTAGAGCTAGGCCTTGAAGGCGAGGCGCGGGGCACGATATCTCTAGGCTCTGGAGCTCCCGAGTAGAAAGGGTACTGAGTAGGTGGGTGACTTCCACGGCTCGGCGCCGTCGAGGCGCTAACCTGGTCATCGTACCGGCATCTAGATTGCAACATTAGCGCTGAGTCCAAAGAGATACATCATCTCGCAGAAGACTCACGTTTCTGAGCAGTAGAGGTTCTGGTCGTCGGCTGGAATGAACTGCTTCTCGCACACCATGCTACATCATTCAGTCAGCCGGGGTTCTTCCAAGGAAATCAAGACGTATGCAAGAACGGCAACCTGGACACTCCCCCAGAGAATGAGGTGCCCGGTGTGGTGGTTGACCCCTCTTTCCCCCTCTTCGCTTGAGGTAACACAAATCACCTGCATGTCAGGTGACGATGCGGGCGGATGGAAAGGGAAGTGCTGCAGTTGCGAAACGTAAACGCTCGGAAACACTTACCAGTACTGCGGGAAGCTCTCCCGCTCCTCATCCCACCAGCGCTCATCGTCCAGTTCCCTCTCTCTGTCCTCGCGACTCCTGCCCAGCTTTGGAGCGCTTTGTGGTGTGATTCTTCTCGTCATGGTGGTAGGTCTGGATGAGTGCTTCCTGTAGTTGGGGTCTGATGCACCGACTGTTGCTTTGCGGACGTCGGTCATGGACGTGTTGCCCGACTTTCGACGGTGGTGATGCATGGAGACGAGCCTTGTGATTGGTGCAGCTCAGGGGAGCTCGAGGTGAAAGCGCAGGGCGTCGAGGCCAGGGAATGCTGGTTGGCTGTAGCTCGTCCAAAGTCACTTGGGGTCCAAGTGTGGGGATGGAGATGGCCCAGACGGGGGGAGGCGGGGAATTTGAAGCTTCAGAGAGCGAGAACTGAAGAACCCGGGATAAAGCCTGTGTGGACAGCTAGGGGTTGGGGGTTGGGTAACAATTGAGCGACGAAAAGATGATCCTTTTGAACTCGGCAATTTGTCGTCCAAACAAGAAAAAGTTTTCCTCGCAATTGGAGCCCAGCAAAGGGGTGTGTCGTGCGGTGGCGAATATGTATGCTGCAGAAGAGATTTTTTTTTTTTTCTTTTCCCTCTTTGTCGGTGCTGTCGGTTGCTGGCGGCCTTTTGTGGACTGTGATGGTCCCTTGGTATTATGCCGGGCCACTCGATAGTTGGATTCTTGGGCCAGTAGTCTGTAATCGCTGAACCTTCGGGGAAGGTGTCTAATAACAGGGCTTGACTCGGGTTGCCGCCCAGCAGTGAGTCTGTGTTGCGTTGCGGTGCTGCTGACGGGCCACAACGTTGTGTGTCGCGACAACTCGTGGACTTGGCGTGCAAATCGGGTAGCCAAACGAGCAGGATTTTACCCCGCGCTTGTGTAGTCGGGATGTCTGTTACAGAAGAGAAGTGACGGTTGAGTTGATGGGAACACAAGTGGAAACTCGCGTGGTGGTGTGTGTGTCTTGTGTAAGTGTAGGTATGAAGATAGGTGGTAGTGTAGCTTGGAAGAGCTGTCTGAATGTCTTTGAACCGAAAAAAGACGGCACAGGCGAAGCTTGAGTGTGTGAGACGACCGACCAAAGGCAGAGCTTTAAAAGACTTGATTCTTTGGGCTAATTATCAGATACTTTTGCGTGTCGGATGACTCCTTTGACCAATTCCTGGGCGCTTCAGCTTGCGCGTGGACCAGCGCCGAGTCCTTCAAGGCTGCTGCCGAGAGCGGAGATGGACGGAGCTGGGTGAGCTTGTTGGCCTTGACCAATCGTCTTTCACCGTCGGTGGGTGTGGTGCAAAGACGGGGAAGTGTATCGAGAGGACAAAGATCCCCGGTCCAAGTGTGTTTCCCGCCAGCGCGGGCTCAGGTCGACGAGAGCAGGGTTAGACCTTGGATCCCCAAGAGCGGATGGAGCGATGTTGAGATCAGAATTTGGTGTGCTGGTGAGACGACGAAGACTGGACAGGAGGCTGGAAGGGTCAGGTTGGCGAGAAGGGCAAGAGGGCGAAGAGAATGTCAGGGAATTGGGCGGGCTGTGTTCTTGTAGGTCACTGGATGGGTGAGAGGGGAGGAGGAGGGTTTCACCTGGGCGCTTTCGTGGGGTGGGTGAACACCCATGATGCAAACGTCAATTGAACCTGTCTTTGCAACACAGTGTGAGGAGTGCCCCTCTTTCGGCCCCAGATCACTGGGCAGTGACGGGCCAGGGGTCCCCAGGAGACGAGCGGGACAGGCCTTGTCTACGATGAAGCGGTCCGGTGACAAATTTCGTGGGGGCGATGGTGGAATCTGGGACAATGGCTGGGCCGGGCAGCACAGGCAATGTTGCGAGAGAATGTTGTGATATTTGGGAATCTGTCAGACTGTCACCGGACGATTCGGTGGCATTGTGTGATTTTTCAAGAGCCTTGATGAGAGAGCTGCTTTCTGTTTTCAGACCACGAGGTGGAGGGCATCTGGCCAATCAGGTGCTGATGCCCATCCAACAATTCTGGGGAAATGCCAAATTCACACTCTCGACACTGCCCACCATGTTGACATTTTCTGGTTCACTTGATCATCACACCGAGTTGCTCTGGTCCAGTCACATCACCATGTTCCAGCCTCATCAGACCCGAATCCCGCTGTCATGGAAAATTTTTCTTTCATTTTCCACAGCCTAGGTCTTGGCGTCCACTCCACAACCGTCACGGCCGCCTCACCGTCTGTTGATGAACCAGCAAGCTCACGGATTTCTACCAACACCAGAAAACCCGATGCCAAGGTCTGTAAAGAACATCACGCCATGAACGATCTGCGCCGGGACTGGGTCTGTGGATCGCGGATGGGTCGGATTGTTCAGCAATCTCCATCAGGGTCCTCCAAGCTCTCCCCCCAAGCTCCACCGGCGGCCAGGCACAGCAGGGAGGGTGGTACTATCGAGCCATCAAGGTGTCGTCGACCTCTGCCTCAGCTGCCTCAAAGCCCACCAACAGGGTCATCTTCAAGATAGAGCACCAAAAACACGAGCGATCGGCCCGTGGAACTTTCGTATGCTCCCCGGCCTGCTATCGATCGCTGGGTGCATCATCCGGGCCTTGGTCTGCAGCTACCATGACTTGCCCGTGTTGAAAACCCGCCCGCCCTGGACCGGCACGCAATATCAGGCCGTCCGAGCCATTCAAACGCCTTTTAGGTTCGGCCGCCCGGGCGTGGGGGTTCCTCAGAGCATTGGTACATCAGACCTGAATCTCATCAACAAAATACACTCAACTCGCTCATTATTATTGACTCTCTCAGTCTGGCAACATTACCTTGTACCACCTCAAGAGAGCTTCCATCTCAGACTCCTATCATCGGCCATCATGACATCCGTGCATTGGCAGCACTGCCGGCCATCTCGTCTCTCTGCACCACCCCCCCGCTTTCGATCTGGGCGGCATATCTCTACCGCACCCTCGACAGATTGCTGCATCCTCGGAGTGACGCCAGACGCATCTGGGTAGAGCAAGCATATCTCGTATGCACCCTGTCTGTTGCACCAGCGTTGACCGAGGTGCCGGCGGCAGGCGGCCGGCCAATATCCCATCGTCCGCGGGGCATAGGAATCTTTTTGACCGGTGCGGGATGCACGGCCAGAAGCAGGCCCATCGTCTGGAAGCGAGCCTGTTTGCTACCAGCTGCCCCTTTGCCACGGACTGGAGGACGAGATTAGTGACGTGCATTGTCGATCATGCTAGGAATACCACCTCACCTCTTGATATGGTGGCATAGTGTAGGGGATGAGGGGTCACGTCTCACACGCACGCTGGTTCGGAAAAAGGTACAGCCCCTTTGTTTGATAAGGCACACAGTGAAAGACTCCGACTTGGTTTCCGAGATATGGGAAGACTCTTGTCCCCCGTATCTCGACCCTGACGGGTAAGCCCGGGTTTTGGAGGTTGGCGGCGGTGCATCAGGGGCCTCAGATCCATATACCTGGCGTTGGCAGACCCCGAATCCGCTCAGGTCCACGGTAGTCTCGATGACCCCTCGTCGTCATCACCATCATCATCATCATCCAGTTGCTTGGTGGGAATGGCACGGCGATTGCTGCAGGTACGCTAGCCGCAGCAGGGTTCTGATCCGAAAGCTCTTATCTCGGTGCTATGGGTTATCAGGAGGGGTAGCATATGGCTGCAATCGAAGCCTTGCCCAGCTTTGATCCAATGCCGGGAGTTTGGCCGAGATATCACGGCAAGTCTTTTTTTTCTTCATGTGGGATTCTGCCTGCCTCCCACGCAGGAGAGATATTGGGGGTCTCAGTGGGGACGTGCACGGGGGCCTTCCGTGATGTTTTGTTTCTCTTCTACACCACTCTTGGCACAGCTACACACAGTGTGTGCTTTTACAGAGGGGCAAGCCTCGGAGACATCCGGGTGTTGAATTGCTTCAAACTCTCTCTCTCATTATTATCCACACAACCACCCACGGGGGGGCTGTGTCCCGACTTTTTGTCGAGGATGACTGAATTCGAGATTTCGCTGACGTCTAGGAATTTGCCAGTGGGTAAGGATTCTAGGATTATAGCCAGGCAATTCGGGAGAATCTCCCGCCTCGGGGCGGAGATCGCAGGGATTGTCGGGGCTCCACCGGAGATCCAATGCTTAACACAACCTCCATTGTGTCAGGCTCTGCCTTGTCAAGCCTTCTTGATGACTCCGGTCTCGCACTAGGATGTTGCCGGTTAGTTATCAGTGTCGACTCATCGCTTCACAGCAAAGTATTATTCTTGGAAACAGTCGGTCACCGTGGCGACAATCACGCAAGACTATGAAATATGTCCAAGATTGGAGCAAGTGGGAATGGTCCCGACAGTTCGGTCCGTTTATTTTTTTCTTTCGGCACATGTCTTGACCTTGTGTCAGTGACACAAGTTGTCAAACTGGTAGCACTTGAACAATGTGGATCAACAACACAAAAAGCAAAAGGCTTCACTTCCCAGGTCTCGTGATCTATCCCCGACGTCCCCGAGTATGCTTCTGTCCTTCCCATCGGCGTCCTGATCTCAGACTTCGGGATACACACAGACGCGGGAAGAAAAAGGGGGATACCCTTTTTTGATACAAGATCGGGCGGGGAGAACATCTGTGCTGTTGCATGAGATATCTCACTGCATAGTTATGGCTGAGATACAAGAAGAACCCGGGGAGAGACGATCCCCCGCGAGACTAATGTAAAAAAAGAAACATCTCGTCGTCATATCCTTCACCGATCACGGTTCCTCTCATCCCTTACATGCATCATCGAGGGATGTGACAGGGTGCAAAAGACACCGAGGACAGGGACGCGGACGGGACACATTTTTCTTTCTCGGTTCCCTCGGCAGTGGCTTCTCAACTGCCTGACACCGATGCTTTGGATCTGGGAATGTGTTTGGCTGGGATTGGGTGGTTTGGTGTAAGCACACAGTGCCCGCAACTTATGCAGTTTTCTTTTCTTTTTTGCTTTGGGACCCAACCAGATTTTGAACGTGTGTGCGGTGACCGATCGGGTTATCGGGCTTATTATACACTACATACAATACGTCGGGCTTCTATTGTTTTTCTTTTGTTGGGTTTCTGTGTAGGTCCCCTATCCAACGCACAAGATGAAAAGACATGCGTGGCGCTTACGTTGATACACAAGACACAGGACACATGCTACTTTTTACGCGCGGTTGAAAAGACGATGATGGTAACAGGACACCAACAAGGCATAACACCATCTTTTCTTTTTTTCTTTTTTTCTTCTTTTTTTTTTTTTGCCCCGATCCTTTTTTTCTTTCTTTTTTGGACAACAAAAGTCAGGGGTTTGTTGCACACATCACCAAAGCTGTGTGTGTGAGGGTGTTGTTGATGTTGTCATGTTTCACTTCTGTAAGTCACGTTACAAGGTCTCAAAAGCCTGTCCTTCGGGTTACCAAATGAGGCAAAAGACCGTGCTTGCAAAGAAGGTGTTGGTGGGACTGTACAGTGGCGAGAAAATGCAGTCAGACTTTCGGAAAAGGAAAGAGAAAAAAACGGCAAAAAAACACTTCGAGAAGGTGAGCGGCACAGTACAGTACGAAATGGGATGATGGAATGGGGGTAACATTGAAGCTTGCGGCACTGCTTGAACAGACGAAAAAGGCGGCACTGATTAAGATTGGACATGGATATCGGTTCAACCAAGGAAATTGTTGTCAACATTCCCAGGCGGCTAGAATATGGCAACAGAACAAAATGTTATTTGTTGGGGGGAAGGGGAAAAAGAAAAGAAAAGCCGATGGAACCCGTAAAGCTGCCCGTCCCGTTCGGTGGTTCCAGATATGAGATATCAATGGTGTCAGCGGGGGGACCGTTGGGAGTGGTTTTCTTGGACTTTCTTGGATTTCTATAATACTGGGTCTTTGATATGACGAGACTACAACGTAGTGTTGGTAGGTAAAGTGTCGGCGAACCCGATATGATCCCTCTTTTTCCTGTGAGCGTGATAAAAAAGCCGGACTTGTCACTACTCCAGCGAAGGGAGTAATATAGTGCTTACCTACCAGAGAAAAAGTCGGAACCGCATTTCGTTGGAGTCGGATGGATCACGGAGTTTGAATAGTAACAACCCCCCCCCCCCTCACTGGCCAGCCTTTTCTGAAACCCAGTCCCACCAGCCCTATCATCATCATCGGACAGAAGCAAACAAAAATAAGGTGCTCACCTTCCCACACCTTTTTCTCACCGCTCGCAAGCGTTACTTGCGGCGGTTAGATAGACCGGTGTGTGCGTGCGCAAGTCAGCGGCTTGGTCAGGGCTTGGAAAGGTTCATGTGTGTGCGTGCTCCCCCGAGGATGATTGAGTGGGTGGGTGTGATGACCAGTGTGACGGGTCTGGGATACGGGGGGTCATGGTGATGCTCCCAAGACGGGAAGAAAAAGATGGTGTGAACCAAAAGGTCGGTTGCTCGCATGGGGGTTTGGTCAGGTGAGTTTGTTGCCTTGTCCCTTTTTTTTTTTTTTTTTCCTTCCCTTTTCTATCGCACTGTGTCGCCATTGTACACAACCTAGCTGAGTTGACAAGGCTTGTGTGTGTATGTGGTTGATGGTACTCAAATGCAAGGTACCAACAACCACCTACCTACCTACCTACCTACCTACCTACCCCAAGCAAATAGAAAAGAAACAAACTGCCGCTTTTAGTACATCAACCTGACTCTTTTTGAAAAAAAAAAAAAAAAAAAAAAAAAAAAAAAAAAAAAAAAAAAAAAAAAAAAACTGCAAACTGTGTGTGGGGGGTATGTTGATCTGTCATATCCAGGACCGTCTTAGGACCTTTAAGGGTAACAACAGAGATAGGGTAAACTCGGTTTAGGTAGATTACGGGTCTGATCAGACACAAGTTTTGGTACGAAAACGGTGTTGTGGAAGCAAACATGTTGCTGGAAGAGGAAAGTCGTAGTAGCTCTTGTGCGTTGAGTTTGGGACCTGTGATGATATCATCTGACAGTGAATGAAAGAAACATGTTCCTAATCTTGGTAGGACACAGTGGTTATGCTAGTCGAGTCACCAATAGACGGAACCAGAGGCAGAAAGCTCAACGTGCAAAGATCAAGAGACATTGCACTAAAACACTCCAATTCAAAGCTCAGCTCAATTCGCATTCCCCTGAACCACACCCCCTTCCCCCAACCATCAATGCTCATGCCATTAACCCAAACACCCCTTCTCCCTTCCCTTGCTCCCACCCCTTGCTCCCACCCCTTGCTCCCACCCCTTGCTCCCACCCCTTCCCCCTTTTCCATCTCAGTGTCCCTTTTGTAAAAGTCCATCCACAAACATTACAAAACACAAAACTTGCTCAATATTAATAACATGATAATATAAAACAACAACAACAACAACAACAACCACCCACCTCCCCTCCACTTCCAACATCCATCCCACCTTCTTGAACCCAACCAACAACACACACAAAAAAAGAGAGACAAAAGAAGAAGAGATCATTGCACCGGCCTCGAACTAGCCATCTCTCCATACCGTCCTCTATGCTGCGTAGTATCATACGCCTGCAACACTCTCGTCTGCGACTCGTCCGCCGCCGAAAAGGCGTAACCCCTCTGCTTCCTCATCCTCTGCACCTGCCTCACTTTTCTAATCGCCTTTTGGAATTGTTCCATTCTGTTTCCCCAATGTTAGCATCCAATTCCCTACCGCTTGCGAGTCCAAAAAACATACCTCGGCCTATAATCCTGAATATTATACTTTTGAATCTCCTGCACATGGTGATACGCCTCCGGCTTCCACAACCTCTTGCTAAACTTCCACGCAAAATCCCTCGACAAGCACAAAATCGCCAGCGTCGGCATCTGGATCCAAAATTGCGGGCTGGAAAACAGCAAGGGGATGATCCCGTGGTATTCCGTCGAAAAGTTGAGCTTGGGCGCGACAATGCCGTAGACAGCTACAAACACCACCCAAATCACAAACGAGCCTGGGATGGCGATGACGTGGTACTTGGTCCAGTTGTTCGTCACCAACGCGGCCTTGCCAAGGACAGTCAACAAGACGGCGCCGTACATGGCTGTACCCCAGACCCATTTTCCGGCGGGGACGCTGTTGCCTTGGACACCATCGTTGATCCAGAAGAGGGAGCCGCCAATGTAGAGCAGGAGAGAGTGGTAGACCGCGTTGGAGATCCAGGAGGCAAAGACGCGCTTGTTGAAGAAGCTGTTGCTCTGACCAAGGTTGTAGAGTTGGGGATAGCGGTCAAGCAGGCGGGCGGAGACAAACTGGTCGAGGATACCAAGTACGAGGGGAGGGAGGACCGTGTAAAAGACGTTGTAGAAGGAGAGGGTCCAGGATTCGTAAATGACTTCACCAGAGAAGACGTTTTGGAACGTGTACTGGGATAACAATTAGCATGATCTTCACCCTTTCAGTTCTCACACAGAAACCTACCCAAAACTGCGTCAGATACAAGGTGATGTTCTTGTAAAAAGAAAACAAAATAGCCTTCGCCACACGGTGATAACTCCACGCACCGTGCACAAGCAACAGCTTCCTCAGGTACCGGAACTGAGCAATGGAAACATCAGCACTGCGGGCAGCCTGGAGACCTTCCATACCACTGATACCAATACCAATATGAGCAGCCTGAATCATGGAAACGTCGTTGGCTCCATCGCCAATAGCGAGAAGAATCGACTGCTTCTGATACTTCTTGACCAGCTTAACCACCATGGCCTTTTGCAGGGGAGACACACGGCAGCAAATAACCGCCTTGCACATGACCGCGAGATCGAGAAAAAGCTTCTCCATGTCCTTCTCCAGGGCATACGTTAGGGATTTTCCATCAATGACCAGAGCCAGAGTATCCATCTCAATCGTCGCATCGGTTTGATTCCGAATGGCATCAATCTTCTTTTGCAGGTTGTCCCTTGTAGCATCGGCATCCTCCTCGTTAACAATGAGCAGCATCATGTCTTCGCTGAGAAGCTTGCAACTCATGCCAATATTGATGGCAGTTTCTTGTCTGTCGCCAGTGAGGACCCAGACCTTGATACCGGCCTCCTGAAGCGTGTGAATAGTCTCGGGGACACCATCTTGCAGCTTGTCCTCAATAGCGGTGGCACCAAGCAGGTAGAAGTCATGCTCAATGAGCTCCGCAGCCTTGTCGAGTTCGTCTGCGCGGTTTCCGCCGACAGTCGTCTGGGCCTTTTCATAGATCTGGAACCACTCCTGGAACTCATGTTCAGGAACCTCGCGCATGGCCAAGCACAGAGTCCGGAGACCTTCCGACGCATACTCCTCGAGATGGCGAAGCGTGACATCGACATGCGGGTTGTTATCGTTCAGACGCTCCAAGATAACAGTATCAGCACCCTTGGTGTAGCAGCGAACCACCCCGTCAGGGCAGCGGTATATGGTAGTCATTCTCTTTCTGGTGGAGTTGAACTCGCACACAGCCAAAAGCTCGTACTCGAGCCTTTCACCATTGGCCTCGATAATCACAGCGCGGGGCTTACGAGCCACAAACTTGTAGCCCAGCTGCACAGCTCCTTCGACAAGAGCACCTTCGTCAGGAGAAGCAGCCTGGTACTTGATGTTGCCAGTGTCGCTCGTCTCGGGGATAACCGTGTGGCAGGTGGCCAGCAGGGCAAGAAAGTGGTGAATGGCCTGGGCGCTAGGGTGGCTCTTAATGTTCTCCCTGAGCTGCCTAAACTCATGGATGCCAACTTCGACACCATCCTCCATCGTCGGCACGCGGTCCTCGGGCACCTTTTCGGCATACATAATTCCAGCAATCGAACACGCCTTGAACTCCATCATATTGCAGGTCAAGGTACCAGTCTTGTCGGAAAACACATATTCCACCATGCCCAACTCCTCCACCAAACTCGACGTGCGGCAGTTCGCAGGGGTGTCGTTGACGTCGTAGTAGATATCCATATCGTCATTGATGAGAATGCCGTGCCAGTACTTGACCAATTCGAGGGTGACGAAGAGAGAGATGGGAACCAAAGCGGAGAAGAGCACCCAGTACGTTACCATATCCTTGATAAAGAGACGAGCAACAGCAGCGGCGCCGTCCATGGAATCCAGGTAGAGATAAGCGAGGGCGTCACCTTGAACGCTTTGCTGGACAAGATGACCGATGGTAGAGATGGCACTGAGAACCAAAAGAATACCGACGAGAACCAACACGAGGGTGTTGAGCTGTTTCTCAACCCTGGTGCGTTTGATGGGGGTCGCCGTTGCATTTCGCATGAGCTTGGTCTCGTGGCCGGTGAACACAACCACACCGTGGATCCAGGGGGTGTTGCGCAAAGTAGCACCACGAAGCAACAGCTGCTCGGGATTCAGGGGCAGCTCTTTCTCTCCTCCACCAGCCTGCATCGTTAGGGTAGCTTCGTATGTGTAAAGGCTGCTGTTGGGCTGCTCGGACTTGATCCTGCCTCCCAACCTGCCAAGATCACTCGAGCTAACCATTGTCGACGTCTCGGGTAGGGCCTGCTTGATTTTCAGATTGGTTTCTCCATCCAGGTTTGCGGTTTCGATATAGCACAATCCTTCCGGCTCCGAGCTTGCCACCAAGACCAAATCGGCCGGGAAAGGCTCCTCGGACTCAACCCGAATAATGTCGCCCACAGAAACATTGATCCACTTCGTTTCCTCAAAAGATGACCCTCGTAAGATCCGCGCCTTGGACTGGTTTAGGGCCTTGTCGGCCTGTTTTCGCCGGTAATCCTCCACCAACTCCTTACCCGCTGATACCAACAACACAACAATAAGGGGACCGATGGTGGTGTATCTGTTTGTTGGCGACAGGCCCGGAATCTGCTGCAAGCCAGCGGTGAACAAGAAGAAAATGTTGGCAAACTTCGAAAACTGCTCAAACAAGAACTTGGGCAGAAAGGTAGCAATATTGTACTTGGCCGTCGATACGTGGTTGTCGACGTACTTGTTTGCGGCGTTCGCTGGGGGGTTGTTGAGATGGATGATTCGGGGTCCGAGTGTCGACGGGTCGGGCTTCGACCGTCCGAAGCCGAACTTGAAATTCCCCTTATCCTTCGGCGGAGGAGCCCCCCCTCCGGCACCCCCGGGTTCGGGTCTTGGTCCCGTCCGTGATTCCGTCAGTGGCAGATCCATTTCCGAGTATCCCTGACCCATTCCAAGCTTGTTTTTCACTCTTCCGAGCAAGCCGCCACCCAGGCTCAGAACACTATTACGGTTCCTCGCATTGGCCGCCGCTGCGGAATCAGCGCCGGGCGCTCCCCCGGCCTGGTAATATGAGGTCCCATCCTCCGGATAGTCGTCAAAGTCGTCGGCGTATCTCTGGTAGTTGCCCAGATCTGACGTCTGGCTGTATTGCCTGTTGACCGGTTGCGATCCATACGGGCTTGCGGGGCCTGCGGCGGAAGCCGATGTGCCAACAGGTGGTGGCCCCCTCCCTCCTGGTTGTTGTCTTTCCTGTCCAGAGCCTACAAAGTCATCGTAGGATACCGAGGGACGCGCCTGCGCACCGTCCTGGTCGTAGGCATATGAATTTAAGAGGTCGTCGTCGGTCAAGGCTGACCGCTGGCCTGTGCTGTATACGGGCTGATCATTGTCGAGATCGAGCAGGAGATCATTTCGCGGGGGCGCGGGACCCCCGGGAGGCGGACGGCCTGTCATGCCTCAAGGCGTCGCCGCTTCGGCCAATCGGTGGTGGGAGACACGGTCAAGGGGTGTGTCGAAGCATAAATCAATGGGCAGATCGATGGGACGCGGGGGAATCGTTGTTAGCTGTAGTCGTCGTGGTACTTCGTGTGCAGTCGTGAATTGGGTATGTATGTCTAGGTCTATCGCAAACTCGGGCCGGGGTGTGGTGTTGCGGCGTGCGACGAGCTGAAGTTGCAAGTTAAAAAAAATAACACGGCGCCGTGTTCTTTGATATGAGAGAGCACAGCCTCCTTTCATCAACCGGCGGAGGATTCGCGGACTGGGGTCTGGGCTACAAGACCCGTTGTCGTCGTCAGCCGTGGGCCCCGTAGGTTGTCTCTCTGCGCCCAACTCCAGTGGGCAAACGTTTGGAGCGATGGCTGTCAAAGCCGAGGATATCGTAACAACGTGATGCTGCCGAGCAGCAAGGGGGGTGGTGAGGTAGTGATATGAAGAACTGGAAACCCAAGACACTCTTTGGCGGGCTTCTTCAGGAGAACGGCGCAACCTGACTTTGGCTGTAGGGAGTGCTAGCGCGGATTGCCTTGGGACGTCACAGCCCTGCCTGTAAAAGCCGACCCCTGCGAAGAAGTGTTTCGGAGTGGCTGACAGCAGCCAATCACCGACACGAGGCCGCCTCAGAGCTGTCCCACGAAGAGTGACTAAGCAACTTGCTTGGTAGGCGTCCACTGCAGTGGCGGACCCTAGCTTCACTTACAGCAACTCATCTCATCTTTCACCATTCATTCATTCGCTCACTCACAACGGGCCATATCTGACCACGGTCACCAGCGCATTTGACGCTTTTCCAAACCGACCTCACAACCAATCCAGAACAGCAATACCGATTCTTCACATCAGACAAAATGGTCTGCGGAAAATGCCAAAAACTCAGCTCAACCACACTAGCCACGCCGGGCGTCAAGAAGAAGAGTGAGATGTACTACGGCTCAGCCGCCTCATCATCAGCATCGTCGTCCAAATCAGCCACCCTCGGGCAGAACGGCATTTCCAAGAGCAAGCTGCTGTCAAAAGCGGCGAAGAACCCATATGCTCAGTATTCGAGTTCTTGCACACAATGCAAGACCAAGGTAAACCAAGGGCACACATATTGCCACAAGTGCGCATACAAGGCAGCTGGTGGGTTTCTCTTTTCTGGTTAGCAGTTGGGATTGTTAGCTAACATTGTCACAGCCTGCGCCGTGTGTGGTAAGCCAGAAAAGAAAAAGTCAGCAGCAGCGCCAATTGTGGATGGCACCAAGAGGTCTCTGAAGTGAGTGATGAAGATGGGACTGGTGGAGGTCGGGTCAGAAGGTCAGGCGCCAGGCATCGGGAACTGACGCGAGGTGTGTATCATTCCCTGGGTTTCATGTTCATTGCTAAATCAGGCGTTTTGGCGCATTTCACGGGCGGTCTCGTTCAGAATTCTCAGTCATAACAAACATAGTAAAATCGAAATTATCCTAAACAACCGTATTATATCATAAACACACCTGACTTGCCACCCCCAATCTTGTCTCTTTCAAATCGAAGCCTTGAACCCCATCGCCCTCCCCTTGAGCAACTCCCCCACAAACTCCCCAATAGCCTTGTTAACCTCTTCCGGATTCTCCCACGTAGCCCAATGATTGGCCTCCACCTCTCTCTTGATCAACCCCCTGGGGAAAAACTGCTCCATATTATCCGCCATCTTCGGCGGCAAGGCAGTGTCCCTCGTCGCGGTAAGAATCATGCCCGGCACCTCAACCTTGCTCTTCCCCTCCTTCACCAAATCAGCCTTCTCCTCCTCGTAATTCACGTCCCACGTCCGGTAGTAATTCATCGGGGCGTGGACCCCGTTACGCTCATACTGGTCAACGTAAAACTCCAGCTCCTCCTCGGACAACAACTCTGACTTTTCCACTTTGACTCCTTCGTCAAAAAGGGAGAGGTCAATCCCCACGTTGGCGACGAAATGGCCCTTGCCAGTTTTGCTGTCTTTGCTGCCGTAGAGGATGTTTAGAAACTTTCTGATGCCGTCCCTCCCGGCGGCCTGGATTTTGTTTTCGAGGGTGGGATCTTCGAATTGGAGCTGGTAGGCAAAGTTGGGGAGGAACTGGTCGATGAGGACCTTTTTGGGGATGTAACCCTGGCTGTTGGGGGCGTTGTAAGGGGTGCAGATGCTGAAGACGCCCAGGATGAGGGCGGGGTGCCGGAGGGCGAGGCGCCAGACGATGGCGCCGCCCCAGTCGTGGCCGCCGAGGATGATGGGGTGGGAGGGGGAGACGAGCTGAATGAGGGAGGCGAGGTCGGTGGAGAGGGATTTGTAGGAATAGGGCGGGATGGGGGAAGGGGCGGAGGAGAGGCCGTAGCCTAGCATGTCGGGGACGATGACGCGGAGGGAGAGGGAGGTGAGGAAGGGGATTTGGTGGCGCCAGCCGAAGGAGAGGTCGGGGAAGCCATGGATGAGGACTACCGTCGCGGCGGGGGTGCCGCTGGAGGGGAGGGCTTCGAGGTAGTGGTAGGTGTGTCCTGAGGGGAGGGTGGTGGTGTGGTGTTTGACGCGGGGGTCGTTGGGGACGAGTTTGTCGACCATTTTTTTTTTGGCGGTTTTAGGGGGCTTGATTCTGGAAAAGGGGTAAGTAAATAAAGTTTGGTGATGACGGTGGTGGTGGCGTCAAGGGGGTGGTGGTGTCTTACCCAACGGTGTTTATGCGTGGTGTCTCTCAGGGGCTGTCAACGTCTACCATTCAACGTCGAACCAAAGACACGCAACCGAGTTCAAATTTCAAACCCACGCTGAATGAACTCTCAAATCATACAACAAACCAAAAGAAGTGATGATGGTTTATATACCAACTCACAACCCTACTGCAACAATCATACCTGCAATCGGTTGCATGAAGCCCCGCATTTCCCTTTCAACAGCTGCGTCATGAATTCCGATCCCGAGTCTAAGCCGTTGCTTGCCCATGCAGCAAAGCCAAGAGCTCCCCCCCTCATGCCACCCAAAAGGGCCAACCGATTTGATCGATTCCGGGAACCAGAATCCATATCCAGGTACCACGGCCGAGGCATTTGCTTGGTGGATTTGTGAGCCTCTAATAAGAAATCGGCAGATATAGTACCTACCTATGCAAGCCGCCATTGAAATTGATTAGCTGATGTTAACTCCGCTTTGCTCCGTCCTACCTATCTACTGTGCTTTATCGCCATCAATCCATCATTGACTCCAACCAAGCAACAAAATCTCTTTTCATCTTCTCTGTACACTCCCATCAGTTGTGAGCCCTTAGCGAAGAGACCCCCTTTTTTTGGTGTTTTGTCTTCTCGTATCCAAAAACCAACAACCCCCCCCAAATCCTGCCTGTCAACTGACCTCGCTACCGCAACCCACTCGGCCACCGCCGGAACGGCATCACCATCTTGGGCAACTGTTCAGCCTCAAACCCCCCTAAACAACGGGTGGCCACGGAATGAAAACAAACAACTCAGTTGCATTTTCCGCGCCCTGACTTGAACATCTCACCGTCAAAAGCAAAAAGCATGTAACTAATCAAGTAATCGTTACCTATTCCTGGGTCATTCATCCGGTCTTACCTCTCACGACATCTCAAATCCATGCACGCCAATGTTGATGTTGAATGATTTCGTGATCCATACTTCTTCCACAGCACACAACCACCAGTCAAAGTCATACCCGATCCTGGTGATTTGATCATTTTAATCAAAGCGGCTTGTCCCGATATCATTATTTCATCATCCGTCTCGTGCCCGTCAAAGACCTTTCCTCAGTCTGGCCCTGGTATACCACTCAAATGCCTCCCCCGGCCTCTGAATTCAACAAGAATAGCAAAAGAAAATCGTAAGACAAAAATAAACGAAATCAACGCTCCAACAAAAGGAGACCCATGACTGATGATTAATATCCCATCTCCAACTCCCATATCAAAACTTCCCAACTCGATGCCCACACGATAACAACGCAGCCGAAGTATTAGTAAATAACTGTATCCTCCGCATCCTGCACCATCACCTCGTCATGATGCTGATCCGAGCTTCGTCGCTTCTGTTCACTGTCCTTCTCCTTCTCTTGAACCTGTTCGTTCTTCTTGGGCTGGTGGTCATCCACCTCCATCTGGGTATCTTTTGGCAGGCTGTCCTGCTGATGACGACCATCATCGCCGCTATCGTTTTCGGAAATCGGTGCTGGTTCCCGTGGTCTGTCTCTTTCCCGACGGCCGTCTTCCTTTCTGGTATGTGCTGGTTCTCGACGATGACTATCCTCCCTAGGACGTACAGGTGCCGGCACCGGAGCCCCCAACTCACGATACCTCCTCTCCCTCTCCCTCTTCCACACCGCCAACTCCCTATCTATCCTGTCTTCCGCATCACGGACCTGATTGCTAACCGTCCGTGATTGTTCCCGCGTTAGTTCCCAAGGGCGGTAGAGCTGCAAAAAATGTTAGCTTTATGTACCCCATCCCACCCCACAACCAAAGGTTGAAAAACTCACAATCCTCGGATAACTCCTCGTCATCAAACACCTCGCCTTCTCCATCCTATCCTCATGCCTCGCATGCATACTCTTCTCATCCACCTCAATCTGATTCATCATCCTCTCCCTCCTCCCCCTCTCCAACCTCTCCCGCCTGTGCTTCTCATCCTCCACCTCCTGCCTCTGCACCCTCTCATGCTGCCTCCGCTCGATATCCTGCCTCCGTTTATGCAAATTACTACCTTCCCTCGTCTGCCCGCTCAAAGTCCCCAAAATCCCACCAAACAGCCTCTGGCCGCGCTTGCGCTCTTCCTGGGTGACTGACTTTTTTGGTGGTGGGGCCAGCGGTTCCTGCGGTAGCGGGGCCGGTTGGCGGTAGCTGTCTCTTCTTGGGTAAGAAGAGTTGGGATGTCTTTGGTGGAATGGACTGCGGGATCGGTTGTCATAACCTAGAGGGTCTCCTTGGTGAGGAGGTCCCCTGTGATCATCATGGTAGTCTGGCAAGTCGTCGACCCGTGAGCGCTTGGCTTCCGCGTTGGAGGGTGGTGGGCTGGAGGAGGCTTTTCGCTTGTTCCTGTTCCTTGAGGGGAACTCTTCGAGTTCGGCCATTGGAGTTGATTTCTGAATGTTTGGTTGACATATAAAATTGTGAGGTGTCGCGCGCACGCGAAATGGAAGTTGGGGAAACAGTGACGATCACCTGTTCACTCGGCGCTGTCCACTTGATGCTCCGGTGTTGTCGCAACAGCAGCGAAAGAAACAAGATCGCGGTCAACTTGCCCAGCAGAGCTCGTGATATAGACTATGGTCGCCTCGATAACAAAATAAAGAAAGAAAAGAAAGCGGAAACACACAACCCCCAGCAACCACGAGGGGGGATGAGAATCACAGGCTGGAAACCCCACGGCTTGTCCCTGAAGCTTAGCTCCAGGTTTTCTCCACAGAAGCAGCGCTAATTTGTGGAGAATGGAGAAGCAAGCAAGGCAAGGCAAGGCTGGGCCACTGTGAACAAATGCGCCACACTGTGTTGCGCTCGCCTGCCGAGGCTGATAAATTACAACCTTTTCTACTGAAATCGTCGCGTATCTTTACCGCGTCCGACTATTTGCCTGCCACTTTAACGACGGCAACCTCTACCTCCCACCATTCTCTCCAGACAACCCTCATACACCCCGAACAAACCCACCGCGACCATGTCCCGCCACCACCCGTACGTCCCCTACCCATCCCCCCCAACCCGGCTAACCCCCCCTCCAGAGACCTAGTAATGTGCCGCAAACAACCCGGCATAGCCATCGGCCGCCTCTGCGACAAGTGCGACGGCAAGTGCCCCGTCTGCGACTCCTACGTCCGACCCACCACCCTCGTCCGCATCTGCGACGAGTGCTCCTTCGGCAACTACCAAAACAAGTGCGTCGTCTGCGGCGGCGAGGGCATCTCGGACGCCTTCTACTGCTTCGAGTGCACCCGCCTCGAAAAGGACCGGGACGGGTGCCCAAAGATTATCAACCTGGGGAGTTCGAGGACTGATGTACGTTTCCCCCCTTACGCTCTATATATGGCGGCATGGATACTAATGTCTTTGTCAACAGCTGTTTTACCAAAAGAAAACGAATCGGACGGGGTTCTAGTAGGGTGGTGCCCTGGGCTGGGCGGTTTTATTTTTTAATACTACCATGCATGATATTTTGCGTTGCGGTGAGGATTGATGTCATCTAGATGTGGCTTCAAGGAGCGGAGAAGAAGAGCATAGAAACGGCGTTCATGGCGTTTGGGAGCAAAGAGAAAAAAGAAACGGACATTTGTCATTATATACCCCTTGCGAGCGTGGGAGGACATATATTCTGTCATGAATAAACACACTGCAGATTTCAAGTCCAATGAGTACCCAAGTGGAATACTTTTGTTCTTTTTGTCTTCTCTCTGCGCTATACTAGTCTTATACTGGAAACTGATATTATTCTTCTCTTTTCTCATCTCCATCATGATGATGCAACAAGTCTTGCGAAAATACAACGTGCATAACAAGGAAAACAAATTAAGTGGGTAAAAACAAGACCGGAAGAGAGCGCCCCAGCTCGCGATGCAAAGAAGAATCACAACACAACATGATATACAGCCCACAACCCATTAACGGGATACAGCCACATGCCCGCAAGTCACTCAGATATAGCTGACCTTGGTCCCCATCCCCGCCGTGGCAGCCACCTTCCCCCAAGCAACCCCCACCAGCCTCATCACCCTCTCCCTCGTCCTCTTCCTCCCAAACACAACCACCAACCCAATAATAAACGCCAAAAACCTATACATCGCAAACGGGTTCATCTGCCACGCCTTGGCAAACTGATCCACCACCCCCTTCAAATTCCCCAACACCACCGTCGCCCTACTGGCCAACGTCATGGTCCCCTCACTATCCCTCCTCGCCTTCCCCCCCGAAGGACCCCCCACCGGCATCTTCGCCCCCGCACCACCCCCCTTCTTGATACTACTAGGCGGCACCTTTGCCAACCCCCCCTTCCTCTTCTTCACCCCACCACCACCACTACTCGTACTACTGCCCCCATCATCCAGCCCGAAATCCCCCTCCGTCACCCCGCCCTTCCCCTTTGTCTTGCTCTTCCCCGCAATCCTCTCCTTCCTCTCCTTCTCCTCCCTCTCCCTCCTCACCCTCTCCTCCTCAAGCCTCTTCCTTTCCCTCTCCTCATTCTCCGCCCTCAACCTCCTCGCCTCCTCAATATCCCTCTTGATCCTCTCCTCATTCTCCTTCCTCTTCAGCTCCTCAATTCTCTCAAACTCCTTTTGCTCCTCCTGCAGACTGTCAAGCGCCTGCAGGAACGCCTCGCGACGCTCCTCGTCCAGGACGGGGGAGACAGAGATGAATTCCTTGGCGTAGACCCACTCCTGGTTGCGCGGGAGGACGTGCAGGGTGTATAGTTCCAAAAGTTTGAGGCGGGAGGCCAAATCCCGCGGGGTGTCGGTGCCGTTGCCTCCATTGCGGGAGATGACGCTGTTGGAGCGCTCGCGGAGGTGGGGAGGACGGGAGCTGGACCGGGAGAAGTCTGCCGATGTGGGAAGGGGGGAAGGGGGAGAGGAGAGGTAGGTTTCTAGGCGGGTTTGGGTGTGGGTTTGGGTTTTGGCGTGGGCTAGGAGGAGGGTTGCTCTGCATTGGGGTGGTTAGTTATTCGTCGGGAGCGAAGAGAAGGGGGGGCATACAAGTTGATTACCACATCAGCGTCAACATCGCCTTCTACCCCGTGATAACCATTCTTTACCACCTCCTCCCAAATCTCCCCATCCTTGACTTTGTGGCACAAGGCGCGCCACTCGGCCGTCCCAAAGGCGGCTTTACCCTCTTCGGAATCGAGCTCGAGGATCGCGTTGAGGATGGTCAGGTACAAGGACCATACTTTGATGCGGGAAGACCGGGAAGCTTTCGCTGCCGGGGCTGGGTCGAAGGGGCTGTTGGGGTCGTTTTCGGTTTGGGGGACGGGGGAGACCAGAGGGAGAACGGTGGAGAGGGCTTCTGGCAGACGACGCGTGAGGAAGAGAGTAGAGGCTTGTCGGTAGGTCTTTGTGATGTGCGAGGAGGAAGAGGTGGGCCGGGGGGAGTTCATGGACGAGGAAAGGGAGGAGATGCTTGAGGTCATGAGGTTGGTGCCGTTGCTGTTGCCGTTGGGCTCGGAGCTGACAACAGATGACCGGTTGGAGGAGGGCGCCATGGTGGGAAACTGCGCGCGGGTGTGTTGTGCAGAGTTGTCAAAGTGTCAAAATGTGTGTGTGTGTGTGTGTGTGTATCGCGACCACAGTAAAGTGTCGTCGAATTGGGAGGTTGGGGGCTGAGGATGGACCTGAACCAGGTTATCAAAAACACGCGCTGTGGCTGGCTGAGGTGGGCGAGGGCAGTCCAGCAACGGTGGTAGGTGGTGTGTGAATTGACTTTTTGGCTGTTTTTAGTGCAGACTGGAGGCCATCGTGGTGTTTCTTCAGACGTTTTCTGATCTCTGTCCGTCCAGTCCAGCGCAAGCGGAGAAGCAGGAACATGTGCCCCCGGTGAACCTGCGGGTGGTGGTGGTTCAAAGCCGTGCGCTCCGTAATTTGCAATTGGCCGGGCTTCCTTTCTGGTGCTGGTCACCCCCCGAGCCTCGGCTATCGGTGTGCAGCTTGGCCTGTGTCTTTTGTTGGCCGCGTCGCATCAAGAGCAACAATTAATTGGTGGGGAAGCCTGTTCGCTGGTTGCGGTAGAAAGCGACTTGGGTCTCCCAGCAAAAATGGCATGATGGAGCAAGTCTCGTGCTATCTTGCCTGAACCTCCAGATGTTAGTTCTGCTCGCTTCAGCACGTGCAAGATGCTCGACATCATCACCAGACCCTAAGAAGTGTTAAGCTTCGCATTAAGCTAATCTGCAGGCCCGTCATTGCCATCGTGGCCATATCTCTATGGTCATGGCCGTTTTATAACAGTCGACGGGAACATTGCGTCTTCTTGGTTTGCAGGTGGGAAGTGGGATGGGTAGACCTTGAAGGGGAAGAACAGGCGGGTCATCTCGTCCGGGGATGTCACCAGACGACAAGCGGTGTGCCATGCGGCAGTTCTTTGTCAGTTCATGATGGGTTTTTTTATCAAAAGCAACGTGAAGAACATGTCAAGATGACTGTAAATTCTCGTCACTTCCGGGAGCCCTTTACCTTCACTCCTTTGAGTTATGTTTAACCGTCCAAGATATTCTGTTACATAGACTTCAAAGTCATTATTTTCATCTGATCTCAAGAATTTTAGCCCCGCAACCGAGATCCGGGGAACGGTGGTGGATCCGGAGTGCCAAGATCAAATTCTCGGACGACATTTGCCGTGTTTCTAGGCCAATGGATCCGGGGCCGAGTTTCTATTTTCTTTCCCCGAGCCTCAGGGGGATCGGGCACTTTTCATCTGTGAAGAGCTGTATCCTGGGCACATACTCAAAATTAACGTCAAATAAGAGAGAAAGGCTGTTCAAACAGACCCCAAGTACACCAAGAACAAGGTGGTTGGGTTGCACACCTCATCTCCTATTCTTTAAGTGAGTGTTTTAATTTCCTTCTGAGTCCAAACTGGGAACAGCATCTGTATTACAAGCTGATGAGTATGAAAAGGCGAACGAATGTACTCAACGAATGGAAGTGCTGAAGGTGGCTAGATATACATGAGGCCTGTCAAAAGCATGGTGGTAAGCAAAGCAGAGAAAGGGAAGAACAGAGGTAATGGAACAAGGTTGCTAAGCTTCCGCAAGCATTTGAACAAATACGGGAAACCTCTCCCACCTACAAGCAACACATGCCGCCATGTGTCAAGGCTGCTCCTTCCCCCAATCCCCAACACCATCGCTCCTTCCCTCACTGCCCTCACTCGCTCCTTCCCTTCCCGGGAACATAAGTTCCCTTTCCAAGATAGCATTTCCAACCAGGGACGCCTGGGGAGGGGCAAATGGCTAAGTGGTATTAGGAGATGCCCGAAACAGTTACAGATCCAGGAGCCTAACAAAACATTTGGCGTCGAAGTGAACCCCGAGTTCGAACCAATCACATGGCGTCAAAGTCTTTTGACTTTTTTGTAGATTTTTTTCCGCAAAAGTAAACAATAGCCCGTTTCCACGTCTCTTTCTTTTTGTAACCACTTTACATTTTTATTACGACTTCCTTCTCGCCGACTGACTTCTCGTCTACTGTTGTCTTGTGACTATTTCCCAATATGTTCATACCCATCGTTGAGCCATCACCACCATCACACAACAACAACAAGCTGCAACGATGATGAGCGAGCAGGAACGGAGCAGGCATCTCGAGTCCTAGCAAAGAACACGATCATGTATATTATTATACCAACAAACCCCCTCCTCAAGTCGGTCCCATAGGCCCCATAAACGCTGGCGAAGTAGACGTATTCGTGAAGCTCCAATCAAAATCATCCATAAACACACTCCAGTCAAACCGTTGAAACGGATCCGCCAGTCCCAAATCCGCATTTGCCGTCGGTCTCGGTCCTTCATCTATTCAAACACCCTCGGTTAGCCTCTCCTCATATTGTTCTTCTGTTTTCTGTCGTCCAAACTCACCAACCCTCTCAACCCCTCCCACATTCACATTGTTATTTTCCACCTTCTCCCCCCCATCCTCACCCCCTTCCGTCCCCCCAGGCCCAATCACCCCCCTCCCATTATCCCTCGCATCCTCCACATCCCTCTTCCACCTCCTCAAGCAATCAAACGTCAAGCTCGCCCCCAGACGATGTGTATACACGCTCACCCCCGTCCTACACCAGTGATTCGACCTTTTTCTCATCTCCCAGTAATTTTCCAGCATGCTCGCACATCTCACATGCAAGTCCCCTTCTTGCACAGAACATATCCTCAGCGCTCTAATCGCTTCCTTGATCAGCGCGTCAACAGTGTCTGCCTGAAACCCCTTGGTATAAGAAGCCAAATGAACCCTCATTACCACGCAGATCGCCGACAAAAGAGTCCGAAACACAAAGTGAGGAGCGTAGTGCAGAAAGGCTGTTTCCCGGTGTAGTCTTGAGGCCGCTTGGTGGATAAGGGATTCGGCCGTGGTGTAGCATTTGATGAGGTTCCTTTTGAGGAGCTCGGGGCTGTAGCCGGGCAAAGGCATGAAGTAATAAGTTTGGATCTCGAGGAGGGTAGACAAAAGGGTGAAATGGTCGAGGTCTGTTACCTGTTAGCTTTGTGTCGTTGACACCGCCACATACAGCGAAAACTGTGTACCTGAGTTGTCTGGATACAACAGCCTCTGAACCTTGGTGTACTCCTCCTCCATGTACGCCACCAAGTGATGGCTCACCCCCTGAGCTTCCTCCAGCGAAGCACACATGGTCCTGCTCACCCGGTTCGCAAACCGCGCTGTTTCCAAATGCAGGTAAAAATACCTGGGTAGTGGAAACTGACTGCTGCGATCGAGCAACTGGTCAACTGTCTTGTTAAACAATGAACTAGCTGATGGGCAGCCCATGTATGCCGACACCCGATGAGAGATGATGGCACATCCCGCCCAAGTAAAAGTAGCCTCTTCGTCTGTCGTGTCATTCACCTCGGTGGCATGCTTGAACTCCGAATGGGTTCCCCTGCCGGTATGAAGCCCCATCAAGAAGGACGAGTTCATGGCTATCCCTGCAAAGATCATTGATGGATCAGACAAAAACCTGATTGTGGGAAAGGGCCATGTTGCCAGTAGCAAGACAGCGTTGATGACTGATAGATCTAGTGGCGGTTGTGAGATGGCGCTCCATATTTGTGGCAGTAGGGAGTCGATCAGAAACTGAAAGGCGGTGTCGTCCCGGGAGAACCGGCGGCAAGCGGTCATGATGATGGCCCAAAAGAGGACCTGCCCTCGTCGGTAGCATGCATTTGGGTCTTTGGTGCGAACTATTGGGAGGTAGGGGTGGAAGTGCTCAAAGTACTTTTCAAAGTAGTAGTCTATGTCTTCCCCTGAAAAGACTCGAGACCCGAGTGCCCTTGGCTCGGCAGGGTGCTGAGCGTGGCAAGTTGTCGACGGGACATTGCTACCTGCTGGTGTAAGTGGTGGTGGTACAACAGCATTTTCGCTAGAGGCTGAGCAGAGCCTGGGCCGGCCGAAGACGGTGCTGCTACTGGCGTTACTGGCACTGATACTGGTGGTTGACAGAGACGGTATATAACTGGGCTCGGTGGAAATAGACTGGGCTCGTAGGTGGAGATGGGAGGGTTGGTGATGCTGGTGAAGATCAAGAATTGGGCGAGGAGCTACCACGGCGTCCTTGATATTCTGCACTTCAGCAGCCAGTTCTTCCAGTTTACTGTGTGAGTGAATGCCGATGGTTAGTCTTGGATACTAAGCTGAGTCGAAATTCATGTTACCTCCTCCTCGACGTCCGCTTATGACTTTTATCCACCACGCATTGGAGCTCGAGCTTGGAGCATCGTAGACATGGCTGGCCCGAGGCAGAGCTGGCATTACAGCGCACTTTGGCATCCCGGCACCGCACACAGGCGGTATTGCGTCTTATGCGTGCGTGTTCAGTGATCTCACTTGGGCGTGTCGGTCCCGGAATGTCTCGGGTGTTTTCGGGAAACCGAGGCTGGGATGGTTCGACCGGAGAGCATCTGCTGGTGTTCTCTTGCTGTGCCATGATGGCGAATAATCTGGGGTAGCACACAGCGGTGGTGGTGTTTCCGTCGATTCAAGGAGGTGAGGTTACTGGAGACAGCAGAAACACATCTCGCCATCCCATGATTGAAAACCAAAGGGGCCCTGGCATTGTCAACAGCAACATCCTCGTGATGAGGAGGCAACAGCGTCTGAAAGCGCGCGAGATCTCGAAGCAATTGCGTGCACCCGCCTACAGCGAACTCGGCGCCAGATGCATACTAGTCCGCCCGGGTCTCTTTGGCAGTTGCACCCTGCCGTAGCCCGAAGCGGTAGGAAGCATGCACCCCCCCATTCCGTCTTCTGGCCGGTGCCACTTGCTGGACAGCATCCGATCTTCTGAGGTTATATAAGGTAGGTAGATTGCCTCATCTTCCACGTAGGTATATATAAAACTCTCTGGCTATTTCCTCTTTGCTACCAGACCTACAAAAAGCAAGTCTTTGAAGAAGAAAGCTCCTCGTAGGGCAGACATCTTCAACGGTTAGCGGAGTTCGCTCGTCCCCTAGCGGCTCCCCCACCCGCTACCTAAGCTTAACGGCAAGTGGGGTGCAGATGCCAAGCCATCATGTCTCTTGTGTAAGTCGGTCACTTCAGTCCAGTGAAAGCCCTCTTCCGTTGCAACGGGCGGGCAAAACAACCCGACTCGGGGGATTAGTTCGCTGACGAAAGCCTCATGGACCAATTAATCTCACTGTAAAGGGTCTTATCTCCGTGGTGGTGGTGCTCAGGGTCTAACGACACAATGCATATCTACGACAAAGGACCCTCTTATCAAACAACCACGGTCTTGGATGGCGTTATCCAGGCTAACCCAAACAATTGTTAAACGGCCGGTATACCCTCTCACATTTGTAATCAATCTTATCTGATTTCATGACAGGTCCTACATCTCATAACACAGCCACAATCAGGTCGATGAAGGAGGACTTAAGAAGACACCTCAATAGCGGTTTCGGAGGGGGTCTTGGGTTGGAGATGAACATGTGAAGTAAGACAGCGGCTTACCAAAGACTATTCGTATTATCATCCAAGCATTCTGTCTCATAGTTTCGAATCTTGTCAGAAAGCGACATCTCATTTATCAACTCATTCAACGTCTTCTTATATACTTTAAGCAAATAATCTTGATCGCAAATACAGGAGACTAAGTGGCCAAAGATCACAAGTGAGATATGCAGTTCGCATTTTGACGAAGATAAATACAAATACTACGAAGGAAGTGTCTTACGGTTCATTATATGCTTATGCTCAAGATAGCAGAGTCTCACAACAAAGCCCCGTAGCATCGTCATCAACGTTGGCTTCTACAAGCCCGGTTTATGACCGTGGGCTCCGAATTGTGTTGATTGTATTGTCTTCCCAGGCTTCAGCCGATTGTCTAGATCTATATCAAGGGATGCTCGGACGCTAGGCTGATACAACTTAGAGGAAAGACCCTTGATAAATCCCGCGTCCTAGGAGAAACATACAGTGACAGCGGAAGGACATCGTGGCTGCAACCTGTTGTCCCTTCCAGGGCTTTCATGTACTCTCCCAACAGCAACTTTTGATCTTCTGATACAGCATGTCTACGAGTGAAGTATAAATAAAGTATCAAAGCCATTGTCTTTCTCTGATAGATATGCAACCTCTCCCAATCATCGCATCCAGGCAGCTACATGTAGGCCTCATCAACCAACAGTCCTCGTACTACTCTCATGATCACATCTGCAACTCATGGTCCTCAAGAGGCCTCTCACTGAACTACATCTATACACACCTCCTAGCCCCTTCTAGAAGCCCTTACCGATCATCCTAGTGCCATCACAATCTCTTGCTCAGATCACGGGAGCAACCTTCATCACTTTTTCCTCCGTGGTGCCTCCCGTAGTCCTATCCACACCTCGGATCACCACACGGACACTTTTCCCTCTTCCAGCCCACCCCTTAATCTCTATCCGTCGCCCTTAGCTTCAACAAGCCTTCTTGACAATCCACCTCCCCACCAACAATGCCCATCGATGATGTGATCTCCGCCCTCTTTTCTCTCCCCACTGTTTCCAACCTCCTCATCCTGATGAATCCACAAGCCTAACAACGCACAACCCCTGCCAAGAATCAACCGTTCTTTTCAGCCTCGGAAATTGAGCCGAAAGAAGCATTCTGTTCAAGCGCTACTCTTTTTAGCGTGGACGTGTTGCTGACTTGCGCTAATCCGTAAAGATATGGTCAGCTTCATGCGTTTCTTTTGACTTGTACAAAGTCAATGCTGGCAAAAAAAAAAAAAAAAAAAAAAAAAAAAAAAAAAAAAAAAGACATGGATGAGGCATTGACAATGAGGGAAATCTTCTCCCATCTTTGCCATGTGCTTCCATGCAGGCTGATTTTGAGATTCATGCGTGCTTTTTTGCCATTCTTGGGTGGCAACAACGGAGGAACTTTGTCAAGTTGGGTACCGTCAACGGCATCGGTATATCGGAGCATCAAGTTACAGCAACGACGACCGAGTCTAGACTCCCTCGCCCGGCCTCATCGGCGCTCCGGGGAGGCGGATATCGCCGGTTTCTTGTCAACCATCGTCACCAACGGTCCGAGCGGTCTGATGACACCACGGTCTTCCCTGTGGGAAATCCTACCTGTCGAATGAAGCCTGGGGATTTCCCTCCAGGGTCTCTACTATTTGTCCCCCTTCTTCTTTTGGGCGGCTTCAAGTTTCAGATGTTGGTAGATCGTAGAGTTCATCCAGCCCTGCCGAGGAATGGGGCACAAGTAAACACCTTCCAACAAGGTGATCCCAACAAGCTTGTCCCAGGAAGAGATGCTCCCGTGATCGTAGAAAAACCAGAACAAAATTCTTAACCCATCTTTCGCCTCCCCCGTGTAGACGTTTCCTTCCTCATGATGTCAGTCCTCGCCATAGTATCCTGACAGCCCTTTCATCATCCGATACCATGACTACACCGACCCCCCTCCCCTCATCAACAATGCCCTCCCTCCTGCTGTCAAGTTTCGAACTGTTCTTCTCCCGCCCGCCGCCGCCGCCGCCGCCGAATGGTGGAGTGCTCCGCTCTTCTTTTCGAACCCCGGGTGATCCCAGCTTCTTGTCATCCGTGCCAACCCTCCCACCCCTGCTCCATGTGTATACCCCCGGCTGCCCAGAAGCGGACGTACCTACCAGGTGCAAAATGCTACGCTTTGAACATCATCAACCAAAATTTTGCGCACGGTGTTCAGGTACGCGCGCCCGAATGCTCCTTCATACATGTGAGCACACTGCTGCGGGTTCCCGAGGGGTCGGAATAGGGGCTCGCGCGGCGGACGGGTGGACGGACGCGTTCAGAAGGTGTTCCTTTTCAGCGGGGAAGGCCAGCCAAGAAAGGGGGAAAAGGCAGAAGAGAAAAGAAGAAGAAGCTGAACTTGAACCAAGACCGTCTCATCACGGGGTCATATGTCACGAGGAGTGATGTGGTCACGTCTCCGATGCCGAATGCGAAGAAGTTTGTTGGCAGCAACAGCAGATCGGGTTGATGGATACGGAGTATGACCACCACCGCGCGCCCGACCTAACCGGCGAAAAGAAACAAACAAGGAGCCCCGGTGAAAGATCTACCGTCGTAGTAGGTTGCTGGCCATCGCGAGAAAAGAAAGATGCCTCCTGAATCGTGAATGTCGCAGCCCTGTGAGACGAGTGCAACCTCTCCTCAACTGCCGTTTCTTCCGTTTTCGTCTTTGATCATGACACCCAGCCTCCCCGAGTTGGCGATAGCTAGCAAAAAGGCTATCAGCCGACCCGTAGTTGAACTCCTCGCCAGTTGCTGTACCGAGATCGGGAATGTGATTTCCCAGCTTTGCCTTGCTTTCCCAATCTATCTCAAACCCGGCGAGAAACAACCTTAACCCAGGCAGGGCGTCATAGACAATAGCTTTCTGTCTCTTGAAACCCAGGCGTCAAGACATCATTGATCTCTAGTGTAAGCTTCCACCCTCCCTTCTGCTCAACAACAATCCTTTGTCTTTCATTTCCCTTCCTCTTCCCACTCATGATGTGGTGACCATTGTACGAAACCCACAAGCCAGTCCAGACCAGAAAGACCTTCCAGAAGAACCTCTGACAATCTCTTGGCCCTGTTTCATCTTATTCCCCCCCTGCCAACCCCTGACAAAAAGAGCGACCCACCAGCAGTCAACGGCGCTTGTTTCGAACAAGGTGCATCCACGCGAGGGGGAGGGGGGGGGAGGTCCACAACGAAAAACCTCCGCCAGACTGAATTGGGGAAGAATCCATTGTCTGTGAAGAAGACGACGACGACGAAGACGACGACGACGAAGAAGAAGAAGAAGAAGAAGAAGAGGTCCGAGCAACAACATCCATCTCCACGCATCACCAGTTCAGCTTGTTGGAAGTGTTGATGATGAGAAGGTTACAATGTGATATGATGCGATACGCCGTTCCTGCGTAAGGTCACATTCAGCACCCCCCCCTTCCCCGGCCTACAGATCCCCCGTACCAATGCGTTTAATGTTGCCTTTTTGTCTTTTCTCGCTGGTTCTCAGTACAACCCCTCCATCGAAAACCAAGCGGTCAAGTCAACCTGCTCTGCCGAGGGCGACATTGACAATGACGACGAAGACAACCTGCATCCAGGAACACCAATCACACCCGCAGCTCATCAACAGCCGCTGGATTTGAATGTCAATGTTTCAGCAAGAAAACCCGTGCAACCTCAACCCCCCTTTTCTTGCTTTTGTGTTTCAGATCCCTCGCTTTCTCTCTCTTTGAGAAAATCCTCATATTCGGATGAACTGTGGTTGTTTTCTGGCGGGATGTTGCGACACTGAGGTTTTGGACTCAACCCCGCCGACAAAACATTACTGTTTTCCCTACACAACGCCCGAAAGACTCCGAGTTTGAAAGTCTTGTGTGACTGTTGATAAGATAACCCCCCAAAGCTGAATGGGGAAAAGCATGGCGTATGCTGGGCCGTTCGCTCGCCTATTGTTAGCAACAACGGGCGGGAGCTGATGGCCGCTCTGCAAGACCGCCTACATTTCTCACTCTTCCATAATCACCCCCATCTCTCATCAGGCGCTGGATGGAGAAAACAGTCATCTCGTGGCTTCGCAAAAAGACAAGTTCCGAGGCTCGGCGGGTATGTAGGTACGCATGAGTGCACATAAGATCTCCTCCTGCATGGGAAAAAAAAAAAGAAAGAGGGGGGAGGAAGATCCATCCCACCATGGCTGTCCTGTACCTGCATAGCGCTCGGGAGGAGGCGGGAGGGCGCGGAAATCAGGAGTTGAGAGGTGGTGCACTTTTCACCAGTGTTCTTACCGCCCAGCCAGTGCAGTACCAGCCAAACCCGATGATGTCGTTTTGCTGTACGACCTGTGTCCATCACAGCGGGAAAAGGCAACCCCCCCACCTACCCAACCAAGTCCAGGTTTTTTGTGAGAAACTGAACGGCGGGATCTGAACAACTTTGATAGGTAGTTAGAAAAGGAAGCTGTGTTATGGGCACACACTCTCGGTCTGCGGCCAGTTCTCTCGACCTTGCCCTATTCTTGGCCACAAGGAACGAATCGACCAAGCAGGTCACAGCCCAACAGGCCAGGCACAGCGGCACCGCCCACGCCAACGGGAAGACGGCCCAAAGGACGAAAGTTGTTGAACAACACAACCGGAGAATTTCCAACCACTAGAGGGAGCTCCCGCTATTCTGAGGGGACCAATCACAAGCCTGAAGAGCTAGACAGCTCTAGGTCGATCAGCATCAGCGCGGGGAAAAAAAAGAACAAAAAGACCCAAGCGCGGGCCCCTCTCCTCCAACCGCTCAACACCTGGCTAATCAGCGGTTTTTGTCGCCAGCTGGCTGGCTGGCTGGCTAGATGACGAATGCTCTGTAGTGTAGGTAGGCATGACCGTTGTTTATGCTTGAATCTTGTGGTGTGGTCCATTGGGTCCTCGCTGGCAATTGCTAGGCTAGCACCGGCAAGGTATTCCGTAGCAGAAGCTCAGCCTGTTTTTCTCCTTTTCTTTCCACTTTTGTGGAAGAGAGAGAGTTCTGAAACACACACAAGAGATGCGCGAAGCTACTCGTTTTTCGGGGGTTCCCCATCCCATGGTCTTTACATACCCAGCCCTACCCCCGCATAGAGAGGTGTGTACTCCGTAGGGATCGCATCACACCACCACCAACTCTCAGGCACCAAAAAGAGAAGTTGTTCTTTGTGTAGGACAGAAAAAGAGAATACTGAAAGCCTTCTCATGCCCGTTGAGCCTTGCCCGCTCGGCAAGTTTGTCCGCCGCCTACGGACGGAAGTATCAAGCCTCTGTTACACTTGTGGCCAGAAAAGATACGAGCTTGTTTCTGTCTGTCTGTTTACTTGGTGAGAAAGACGCCGCCCCAGGCAAGAGGAACTGAACAGGGAGGCCAGAGAGTTAATTGGCGGGCTTTGCGGACATAATCCATGGTTCTCAGAAACCTATGCGCCACCGTGGCGGCTACGCAACTTCCACAGAGCAAGCAGGGTGCTGGTTCGACAAAGGGCTGCAAACACTTTACAGTTGCTTGGATGAGCCGGTGTTAGATCCCCGACGGTTGTTGAATAATCTGTTATGCTTGCCATGTTGTGATTGCTGACTGGTGGTTCGTCCTTGTCCTCGAACGCCGTTATGGATCTCAACACCAGGGAGGCAAACTGCGTGCTTGATATGGCAGTCTTGGTAGAAATCCGAAGAGCAGCAGCAGCCAAGAGCCCTTCCCTACAAGACAACACACCCAAGCCTGACGTCTTGAAGTTGATCAGGCTTTCTGTCCACGACACGGCCGTGTGAACACACCTTGGGGGGCTCAGCTGTTAAAGCATACCGGTCATCCGAGCTGTACAGGCTCACCTGCCTCCTGGGGCAGCGATACGTGCGTACCGACAGAACAGTCAGTTGAACAGCTGCGCCGTTGAAATAGAAGTTCTTGACACAGCTAGCCCTCTTGTTTCAGAATATGCCGGTCATGGTGATCAAGCGGACCACTCCATCCCACCGCTCGTTTTTAGTTGCTGTGTAGAGAGGCACGACCTATATTGTTCACCCCACATTTTAACACGACGAATGTCACCTCACCACTGCACGATACATTGGGGTCAGCAAAGCCCCCCAGCCTTCCATCCTGGGTGTGCGTCTTCCAAGAGCGGTTCGACAGAGAACCGCCAGCATTCGTACTTGGCGATATACCCAGGGGGAACCAGGGATTGCCGGCGGGGGTCTCGATCGAAAACAAGGACTTCTGCCGCCGGGAAGGATGAAGTAAAGTGTAAGCCGAGCGAGCTCGGTGAGGCGCCTCCAGACCGCGTGCTCGGAATATCGATCGGTGGCAGACCATTGCCATGCCCATGGTGTGTGGTCGGAAAAAGGCACCCTACAGCTTTGACAGCTCCGGCAGCGATGCCGTGTCTGTATTCGTACACTCAGCAATGATGCGGGATGGATGGATGGCCTTCCCGCAATGATAACTTGCCGGAGCACGACCGAGCCCTCCATCTTTTTTGTCACCAAGGAGTCCCGTGTTCGGCAAGGTGCGTGTGTGCATTTTTGGCAGCGCGCTGCTGGACAGACGGCTGGAAGGACTGTGAGGCTGACGACTATTGTGGAGGATGTGTGTGGTGATGCGCTGACCACGCGGAGGGGGTGAATCGATACATCAACTGGCAGCGGCAGTCAAGCACCTGGAAGAAGGGCGTTTGCCAGCAGCTAGCGACGCACCGTTCTGCGTTGGTGCCAAGCAGAGAACCCCGGCACGGCGACTGTGAGTTATTTCTGAAGCATGTTTCAGAAGTGACCAGGTGGGATTCAAAGACTGTGGCTGGGCACTGCCCCTCTGGCCCTCCTGCAGAACCAGGGGGAGGGGGGGGAGGGGAAAGCGCGTCCGTCTGCGGCACGAATTCGTAAACCGCTCTCCAGTTGGGTTGGATATCACGGAGGAGCTGGTCTGTCTTGTCCTGCGGGGTGGTGTAAAGTTGATGACTTGGACAGGATAAGGTATCTCGACGTTGACTTGTCTTGGCGGTGAGGCGGGCGGCGTCGGGCTGGTGAACATCAAGGAAGATGAAAAGTCATGATCATGACGAGTTTCCCAGTTGCCACAACCGAGTGTTGGTGTGGAAAAGAAGGTGTTCCGTCACACCGGCCCCTTTTCGGTGCGTAACTCCATCAGACTCTTGCTGAGATGGATGCCCATCAGGTCTTTGTCTTATTATTAGCCTGGGAAAGCGCAGTGGTGTGTAGCCGTTTCTCCCAAATATTCGTGATATCAGAGCTGCTGGCAAGCGAAACAAAGGACGACAATGTCCATGTGAGGCGTTCCTGATGTGGATTGAGCGCTGAGAGAGAGGGCGATTCAGATGCAAATGATATGATTCAAGCTGTAATTCATCACGCTTCCATTTCCCTCGCCGCCTTTGCCGTATGAGCGCTGACTGTCGTGCAGATGTGTACAGTAAGGTAACAACAGTGGAGGTCCAACAAGTCGTCGGAATAATACCGAGCAACCCATGTCGAGGGCTGGGTAGCATCGTAATTAGCTGGGTATTTTTATGAACAGCAATTTGAAGGTCGGGCTAGGTCCAGATGGGCGAGCGACTCAGGCCCGCTGACAAGACAGCCTCGGCTCTGTGGCTCTGTGGCTCTGTGGCTCTCTCTCTTTCGCGCTCCCACAACCCGCAGCGCCATCCCGCATCCCGCATCCCGCAGCTCATGATGGCCAGTGCTTCTTGCTCTGGAGGAACACAAGAAATCCACGGCGACAAAGGATTGGCTCGAGATCCAACAGATCGGGCGCCACAAGAGATCGAGACAGCAGCTGCCCATGCCCAATTACAGAGTCATGGAAGTTATGGGTTCTTCAACGGCCACTCAAGACATCCTGAAAGACAAGAAGAAGAAGAGAGATCCGAGATCTACATCCCTAGCAATGAGCTTACCTTACCTGCCAAAAATATGTACGTACATATGATCGGTCGATAAGAGGCTGGTTGCCACTTTGAGCCCAGAACGACAGCCATGCTGAAGACTGCGCTCACGCCACCAGCATCATTTCCCAATGCTGCACCGGTGTGGCTTGTTTTGGTCCCGGTCGTGCTTATGAAGACAGGTGTAGGAACAACAACAACAACAACAACAACGGCTGCTTAGTGGACTCCGTAGTTGCGGTTGAGCACGCGCTGGCTGACAACTCTCGAGCCCCTCTCTCTGTTCGGATTCCATCAACAACAAACATGAAGGGCTGCATCTCGGCCGGAGTCAGTGAGGGTCAGGGACGGCGAGTTGACAGTCTGGCAAATGCCAGGAAGCCGAACGCAGGCAGATGGCCCTGAGCTCGCAGGGCATGGACTTCCCGGCCACGACCCTGGCAACATTCATCGTGGGACCCGGTTTTCCAACAA
Source organism: Podospora pseudopauciseta (assembly GCF_035222475.1). Classification (NCBI taxonomy): domain Eukaryota; kingdom Fungi; phylum Ascomycota; class Sordariomycetes; order Sordariales; family Podosporaceae; genus Podospora; species Podospora pseudopauciseta. The sequence goes on from NW_026946667.1 coordinate 570,677, forward strand.
GGGGCAGCCTATCAACACACGAGCCCTCGAGTCGCCCACCTTTTTCTTGGCCTGATCTCGCTGAACCTCTGTTTACTAGAATCACGCCTCCCCGCCTCTCCTCCCACCAACACCCGCCGCCTCTTCCATCCCACCAGCTCTTGACCTTTTGGTGAGCCCGCGCCCGAGCCTGCTTGATGGGTGCTGTGCTGTGCGGTCCATTGCTGGCCTGGCTGCCCGGTGGTGGTGGTGGTGGTGGTGGACTCCCGCTCTCACTCCCACTTCCCCTTTGGGCAGTCCATGCCCAGGTGGATCCATGGGGTGCCAGGACAAGGAAGGGAAGGCAAAGGCAAGGGAAGGCAAAGGCAAGGGAAGACAGAGGCAGAGCAGGGTTGTCTGTCTGTTGCTCACTCTCTCCCATTTCGTAGAGTCCACCCGGGGCCCCGCTACTGCAGCTGCTTGCCATTGGCACTTGGGCCCGTACCACACTGCGCATTTTAGCACCCTTTTCTCCCCTTGCTTGCGAGCCCACGCACCGATTGGCAGGCACTGCACCGGGTCCCCCCAAGCGAGCAAAGTGATTAAACCCCCAGGGTCGCCCGCTCCCCTCCCCTCCGGCCCTCTCTCGCGATCTTTTTTCCAAGACTCTTTTTTTCCACATCCTCCCCCCGCTCCCTTTTTCTTTTCCCCTTCTCTGGACAGTATCGCGGGAGCTTCCTTTTCCCTTTTCCCACTCTGTCTCCTGTCTACTTTATGCTTGGCTAGTCTTACCAGACCTGTCCAACGAACCACTCACATCTGTCTACACGTCCAGTCGCTCGCCCCCGTCTGATTCCCTTCGAGAGACCCCAGAGGTAATCGACCTGCTCCGGACATCAGACATTCCGCGTCGCAGCCCCCCGCCCATCGCCATCGCGCACACCCGCACCCGATAGCCGCCGATATTCTTGGGGATCTTTTGATTGGTTTCGTTTCGATAAACCACCCATTGTTTCCGAAGCCGTTGCCCTTCCGCTTAGGCCCGGCAAGCGTACGGCACCTCGATCCGCGAACAGCAAGCAAGCAAGCAAGCAAGCACCTCAAGCGAGGGGAACTGGGTTGGAATTATCCATCGTGTAGAAGAATTTCCTATGTCACGGGCTGGCCTCGGGAACCATCACATCTTTAAAATCACCACGGCATCGCACCTCGAAGGCAGCGCCTGAATTCGACCTGCGCCGGCATCATCATCATCATCATCATCATCATCATCATCACACGCATATACATATTATCGCGCCGACGGCCAAGCCAGTATCGTTTCTTTCCCTCTTCATCCGGGCACCCCCTGTTCGCAAAGCAACTGTGTTGTTCTTAGTCGACAGGCTTCCCACCCAAAATGTATTCACAGCAAAACGCGGCCATGCCCGCACCCCAAAAACCAGAGACCTTCATGTTGAGCTCGGAAGCTCAGCAAGCTCTCCCACAGGATGCTCAGGTAGCTCTGCAGCAAGTTGATAACCGTGAGTGGTGATCCCGGATCAGCGCATCTGTCGCGCCACAAGCACTGACACAGTCTGCAGTTAAATACTTTCTTATTTCTGCGCCAGTTGACTGGCAAGCCGACCAGTACATTCGCCGCTTTCTTCTCCCAACGGGCGAGTACGTCTCCTGCGTTCTCTGGAACAACCTTTTCCACATCTCCGGCACCGATATCGTAAGATGTCTCTCGTTCCGCTTCCAGGCCTTTGGTCGTCCAGTAAAGAACTCCAAGAAGTTCGAGGAAGGCATCTTCTCGGATCTGCGAAATCTCAAGTCGGGAACCGATGCCTCGCTCGAGGAGCCCAAGAGCCCCTTTTTGGACTTTCTCTACAAGAACAACTGCATCAGGACACAAAAGAAGCAAAAGGTCTTTTACTGGTACAGCGTTCCCCACGACAGGCTTTTCCTCGATGCTCTCGAAAGAGACCTCAAGAGGGAAAAGATGGGCCAGGAAGCCACCACCGTCGCCGTCAGCGAGCCCGCGCTCTCGTTCCAGTACGACTCGTCGCAGTCGCTCTATGAGCAGCTCACCAAGGCTCAGCAGGCCAACTCTTCGTCTTTCAGCAACGCCCAGCAAGTTTCTTTTTCTCAGTCCCAGTCCACCTCGCCAGTAATGCGCGCCATGGACTCGATGCCACCGCCACAGATGATCCCTCAGTCGATGGCCCCTTTGGCGGATGGGATGGACGCCATGGTCCCGTACGGAGCGATGACGATGGCGCCCTCGATGGCCCCCCAGCCAATGATTAAGCGCGAGCCTGAGTATCCCCGTGCTCAGTACAACCAGAACGGTGTCCCAATTGCCCAGACCCACCAAAGGCACGCTTCCATGCCCGCGTACGGTTTGGAGTACTCTCCTGCGCCCTCATTTGTGTCTTCTCACTTTGAGGACTACAGCCAAAGGGGCATCTCCTTCGAGCCCTTGACGCCTCCTCAGCAGGCTCTCGGTATTCCCAACGAGCCCGCTTACATTGCCAATGAGGAGACCGGTCTCTACAGCGCTATCCCCGACCACATGAATGTTGGGCTCAACGGCATGATGCAGCTCCCACCCTCAAACCTCGCTGGGCCATCGTTCTCTCGCCCGTACGCTGCGAACAACAGCTTCTCTGTGATCGAAGGATCGCCGACATACAAGCAGAGGAGACGGCGTTCATCCATTCCACCATCCCTGTCGGCCACCACTGCTGCGATTGCGACAGCGACCGCTGCCCATCGTCCTTCGGATTTGCGGAGATCCGTCTCTGCGTCCGTCGGTCCCGTTGCTGAGGGTGACGAGTCTGCGAATAACTCCCCACCGGGCTTGACCTACAGCAACTCTGCTATCTCTCTCAACAGCCAACATCACAGGGAAATGCTCGAAATGTCTCGCCACGGTACTCCCTTGTCGACAGTTGAGGGCAGCCCTGCGCTCAACCCCGTCAACCTTCAGCAAGATTTCTCGCCACTCAACGGTGATGAGCTCGGCCCTCTGAACGAAAGACCAATGATGCAGGGTGCTCCCGGTGTCGTGCGCAGAGCCCGCTCTGCCACGGTCATGGAGCTCGGCCCCTATCCCCAAAAGTCTCACTCCTGCCCCATTCCCACATGCGGTCGTCTCTTCAAGAGATTAGAGCACCTCAAACGGTAAGACAGTGTTTTTTTTTCTCAACATATCAGCGATGCAAAACCTCCCGTTGCGTTATCTAACCAAACAAACCTTCCAGACACGTGAGAACCCACACACAAGAAAGACCCTACATCTGCCCTTACTGCAGCAAAGCATTCTCCAGATCAGACAACCTAGCACAGTATGCCCCCGTTCTTTCCTTCATGTATTTTTTCCTTTGTCAGTGGACAAGTGGGAAGAGCAGCAGCAAGTTGTGCAAGTGGCATACCAATACATGGAAAGATGGCCGAAGGACACATTTCACAGCACAAGCCTCCACGCCGACCACACTCACCAGGGGTATTTTGAAGCATGGACTAACAACATGTCTCTCTACAGGCACAAGCGCACTCATGATCGCGGTGACGGTGTTGATGGCAACTTCAGCTTGTCCGGCGAGGAGGAGGAGCAGTACTCTGGCGAGGACCAACTCGAGTCTCTCGATGACGCGTCGCCAACCTCGGAAAACGGCTACGTCGCCGGTTCCCTCGACTCGGCTCTTCACAACCACCAAAACCAAAACGCCATGCCACCATCGAGCGGGCCCAACATGCACCAAGCGCCACAGCAATACAACAGCCTTCAGACTCTCAGCATGCCCATGACGATAAGCCACCCTCAGGCCATCAACGCCGGCGGTATGATGTAAATTTTTGATGTGAAACTGTGTGGGATAGTGCTGTACAAAACATAAGGGGTCAGGGATGGAACTAGGAGTATTTGGAAGACTTTCTTGGCAGAAGAGCGGCATGATGGATCTTTTTTCTTTTTTTTTTTTTTTGGAATCGGCGGGACATTTTTTTTCTTCACCATCTTCTTATCCGCACCTGTTTGCTGTCGGAGCCCATTTACAACCCACCTTGGCATTTTCTTCTTTTTTTTTATCATTTTTTACATCATCTTTGCAAGGGAAGATCTTTCTTGGACACCGAAAAAGAGCGGTGTATCTTTTTTTTTTATCAATTTTGTTTACAATTTTTTTTGGTTTTGGTCAAAAACCTTTTCACATTGATGATTGCAATCGACTGTTGATGCATTCACGAAGAATAGAGATGGGTGGTGGATTCTGGAAGGAATTTTATAGGGAGGAGGGTTTTTAGGAAGGAGGGAGGGAAACAACAATGGAAGGCAGAACGAGGCACACGCAAAACAAATATAACACACAACTGAACTAACATTTATGTATATATATTGGAAGAGAGAGAGAGAGAGATTTGTTTTGTGGCTGTCTTGTCTGTTTTTTCCTCTTTGTTTTTTCTCTTTTTTTCTTCTTCTGGTTTGGTTTGGGTGTCTTTGTGTTGTTCTTTTGGTGTGTGAGGGAACTGGAGTTGGAAAATACCAGATGATGTCAGGAGAGTTGAGGAGTGGGGTGGGAGGTAGTTGAATTGGAATGATGATTTGAAGTAGACTTTCTTGCTCGAGTGAGTGACTTTAGTGGATGTGATATGCTTTCTGGGTGTTTACAATACCACCAAGCTCCCGATGCGAGGTAGGATTGCACAGAGAATTTTGGGGGAGACGATTTTTGCAACGAGGCATCGGTATGTAACACGGTACATATCGATGTCGCTTCTGACTTGGCATCTTGAGGTGTAACATCTCACAGTAACACACATATCTTCCATGTCAAAGTGACACATCAAAAACCTATATCACGGTGTCCCGATAACTCCCAACATGGGTGGACGTTTCCACAAACCCATGATGATCAACTTGCAAAGTATCAACATCAATGTTTGGACAACAACCATCTGTATTAAGCGACCCCCAAGACCTATTCTACAGACCATATGATCTACACGCCCCAACCCAACCCAACCCAATCAACTACCGACGGCATAACACCACAAGATCTTGAGATGGCCCATCCTGCCCACCAGCCCCCATGACCACCAAGGCCAAAGTCCGACCAGCTGGGTAGAACAGCCGGTCCCTGGCGGCCGCTACAGGCACAACCCCAACGGGGAAATGTTCTAGATCCCTTCCCCCCCCCTGTGGGCCCGTGCCCGTCGTTCGTCGACCTCCTGGCTGGGGACATGGCCGCTGCAACAGTCAACCTGCACAACATCCCCCCCCCCCTCCTTCCCGTGAACCAAAACCCAATCTGCTCAACCCCGAGTTCCAGTCCTTGCCCGCTTGCTTGTTGCTACACCTAAGACAACAAATCCCCCTTCGAACCTGAGCCACATCATATCCCCTCTCCTCTCCCCAACCCTAGCCCCCTTTCCATCCACAAATGCTGTGCCAGTAAGGGTATGGGTACGGTGTCAGGACTCAGGTTCGGGGTCGGGATATTGAACCTCTGTACAAACTATAAGCAGGCATCCCCGAGGCCCAGCTCCAAAAACATGTTTTGAAACAGGTCGGCCAAGGGGGGTGGGAAATGTCTGTTTCAAAATAGCAATCCAGATCTGAGTGCCGCCAAAGTGCATGCTTATCTCAGATAAGCCTTTCGAGAGTCTGGGTAGTATCCCCTTGCGGGGAGAGAGATACTTGCAGGATCAAAGTTGCCGTGCCCGTGAGATCCCATCAACCAACCCCAATCCAGATTCTCTTCCTTCGGGGATGCAAATAACCCTGAGAGAGAGAGAGAGAGAGAGAGAGAGAGAGAGAGAAAGAAATCATCTCCTCCCCCCTCTCCCACCCCGTCCTCCTCCCCTCCTCGCAGGACCGGGTCTATTCAACACCTCCGCCTCCCTTGCACTAATCCTCAGCGTGGCCCCCTTCATCCTCCCCACCCCCGGTGCTCCCACCTCCCTTGGCTCCCCTCTCCCACCACCTCTCCTCCCCCTCGACGGTTTGCTCTTCTTCACCTCCCTCTCCAGCACAATCCCATTCTCCTTTGCCTCTTTTCTCCGTTTGGCCTCCTTCGCCGCGGCATGGCTCACAATCCCCTTCCTCATCGCCATGGGCATCTTAGCCTGACCCAAGATGCTGTCCTTGGCCCCCAGCGCCTGGAATCTCATATCGGTAGTCTTCTTCGCGGTGCGCCCGGCGGCGAAGGCGCGCGTGTTGGCGGCGGTTTCTGCGGCGGCGCTGGACTGCCAGTGGGAGGCGTTGCCGCCGGCGGCGGAGAGGATGTGGGACTCGGCGATGAGGCGCTGGAGGGCGAGATCGTTCGCCAGAAAGGCGGCGCTGTCTTCGGCTTGGGACTCGTCGGCCTTTTTCTTTTTTGGGTTGGGGGTGTCGGACTGTGCCGCAGATGTGTGGCTTGGTGGACGGGAGGACTATTTTACCTCGTTGGTTAGTATTTGTGTAGTGAAGTGAATTGACAAAAGACGTACGAGGTAGGCTTTGAGCTCTTTTTTGCTCATGAGGGAGGTTATCGCGGTTGAGGAAGGGTCTTGGCTGTAGTCGACCACCTCTACGACGTGGGATTCTCCTTTTTCTTGCGAGTCTGCTACGCCTCTGGTTAGCACTTGGTGGTCTTGCCAAATGCGATTGTGACAGGTCGGCGTACCGTCTTCCTCTTCCTCTTCGCTAGAGACACCATCCCAGGATTCGGCATCGGATTCGTCGCTGCCAAAGTCACTGTCGTCTTCTTCTTCTTCTTCGTCATCCTCATCCTCATCGCGGGCCTGTCTCTTGGATGGTGGAGCGGCGCATGGGGCGATGCCAGCGGGCATCTTGAATCGAGCCTCGAAGTGCCGTCTGAGGGCTTCTTGGGCGTCCACCACGTCCTCTTCGGCGGGAGGCGCCTTTCGTTTTCCTAGTGTGCTTGGCATTTTTGCGACTGAGATTTGTGAGGTGCGTGTTGATGGTGAATTGCAAGGTGGGATGGGAGCTCTTGACCAAAAATTTCGGGGAGCTTTGCGGTAGCAGAACCTCGATGGCTTTCCTTATCTTATCTGTTACCATCTTTCGTACCATTTGCGTAAATTCCACATTAACCACCGCAAATTGGATGAAATACCGCGTATTCACATCACCCCTCCGACAATTGCTCACCCACTCCCTCATCGTTTACTCACTCACTCACACTCAAAAGCTACCCCGCCAAAACATTCACTCACCCACCCACCCCCTTTTTCACCCCCTATTCCTCCCTCACCACCAACATGACCCGTTTCCGCCCCTGCATAGACCTCCACTCAGGCCAAGTCAAACAAATCGTCGGCGGCACCCTCGACTCCAAAACCACCTCCCTCCTCACCAACTTTATCTCCCCCCACCCCCCATCTTACTTCTCCAAGCTCTACAAAGAAAATGACCTCCACGGCGCCCACGTCATCATGCTCGGGCCCGGCAACCGCACAGCAGCCATCGAGTCCCTAGCCGCCTGGCCCAACAACCTCCAAATCGGCGGCGGCATCAACGAGACCAACGCCCAGGAGTGGATCAACCTCGGAGCCTCAAAAGTGATCATCACATCCTACCTGTTTCCCAACGGAACTTTCTCCCAGGAGAGACTAGACAAAGTCCTTTTTGCGCTTGGTGGGGACAAGGAGAAGCTGGTGATTGATCTGAGCTGCAGGAGGAAGGGCGAGGATAGGTGGTTTGTTGCCATGGATAAGTGGCAGACAATCACAGATATGGAGGTTTGTGAAGGTGAGTCTTTCTTCTCCATTTTTTCGGTACTGAAAAGGGGCGGAAAGAACAATGGCAAACTGACGGTGAGAAAAACAGCATCTATCAGACAGCTCGAGCCGTATTGCTCAGAGTTCCTCATCCACGCTGCCGACAACGAAGGCCTGCAGCGTGGCATTGACGAAAAGCTGGTGGAAAACCTGGCCAGGTGGTGCAGTATCCCCGTTACATACGCTGGCGGCGGTAGGAATCTGGATGATCTGGAGATGGTCAAGAAGCTCAGCAACGGGAAAGTGGACCTAACAATCGGCAGCGCCCTGGATTGCTTCGGCGGGAGCGGTGTCACGCTGCAAGAGTGCGTTGAATGGAATAAAAAGCAGTAACAATGATGCAACAAGTGAAAAAATAAAAGAAGGGCATATTGTTCCCAATGCGTATTTTTGGCGCTAACAATGGACTTGAATAACTATTAACACTGTCCAACACGATCAAAGACTCTTGAGCTCCTTCTCCATAGTCTTCAGCTGCTCCCTAACCTTGGGGCAATAGTGCTTCTTCAAGAGCTCCCCTTCCCAGATCGTCGTGGCAAATGGATTGGTACCTTCGACCGTCTCAGCCAGAGGCTTAAATGTGCCGTCCATTTTCCTCTCTTCAGTATTCCAGAGCGCGTTGACCTTCCTGTTATGTGTGTGCACCACCTCCCCCAAAAGCCCAAGCATCGCCTGACACGACTTCTCCGGCAGCTGCAAAGCCATCGTCATGAGCTGCTTGGTGAAGGCGGCCAGACGGAGAGGCGGTACGGACCTGATGTTCCAGGGCGGAAGAAGCACACCGCTCAGGCAGCGCATGAGTAGGACTGTGGTCGTCTGCACGTTGATCCTGGTGTCCTTGCGATTACCTCCTGACTCGTCGTTCGGGTCAGAGAGATGGAGGGACTTGGCACCCAGCTCCAGATCAGGATTCACCGATAGGGGGAGAAGACCACGGTAAAGATGTGTGATAAAGTAGGAAAGGTCGAGGTGCAGGTCGGTGCGAGCGTTGTGGGCATCCTGGCCCTCGAGGAGCGCAAATGCTGTGATGGTGCACAGCAGGGATTCTCTGCTGGTGTCGCGGATGACTTCTTCCTCGTCGCCGTCCTCCGCCATCTGTTCATCCTCGTTTTCTTCCTCGGGCATCTCGCTGTAACGAATGAGCTGTTTCAGAGCTTCAAGAAGATCGCCAAAGAAATCCTGGTTGATGAGGTGAGCATATTGGGCCAACCCTTCCAGAACAGCTCCCATAAGGTGTGGCACCCGCTCTTTCAGAACTCTGAAATAGGTCGCGAAAACCATCTTCAGGGTTTCCGATTGCATTTTCTCTCTTTCTTCATGGCTGACCGCGGCATCTGCGTGAGCCATGACCTTTTCGGCTTCCTTTTGCTCCTTCATAAGCTTGCGTTCCTTCTTCGTCCGGAACTGCTTCTTCTGCTTGAGCTTCTTCCCGTTATACCCATCAGTGGGCCGATCGGCCCTATCTTGCGAGGCCTTGCCTGCAAACTCGCCCAGAAGGCGAAGGTGAAGGAATGTGTTGAGTACACTCTCATCAACGCGATATTCCTTGGCCCTCATCATCTTGCTGAGCAGAGACACAGCTTCCATGGATGCGTTTCCCTCCTCGTCCTCCTTGAAAAGAGTCTCGAGAGTCTCTCTACACTTGACAAAATCAGCATCAACCTTGCGAGTGCTCAGCTTCTTGACCAATATCCTCAGCAGATCGCCCCGAAAGTTGAAATGTGGTACTGAGTTGACTAGAGTGCAGGCGCAGTTGATCGCGATGGTGGAAATAGGCTGGCCGCGAGTGCTCGTTTCGGTTGATGGCGAAGCAGCGAAATAGGCAAGCTTTTTGATATACCCCTGATAACCCGTCACCAACGCCTGCTCGTATGTTCGCAGCCGCCTGACCTCCTTCGATAGCTTCTCACCAGCCTCCTCGGTAGAAGGTCTTATCCGGTAGCCTGGGATGACATCTTTGTACACCGTCATCTGCGTAACCATGCAGATCTTCTTGATGGCCATAATCTGGGAATCGCCAATCCTGGACATCGCCTTGAATGCACCGGGGTATTCTTCGGGGTCTTCGTTCAACTGTGTCGCAACCTTGGCGAGTTCTTCCTGTGCGCGTCGAATCTGCTCCTTCACCGGGATCTGGGGCTCCTCGGGGGCAGCCTCCTCTGCTTCTTTGGGTTCCGCATCTTCGTTGTCCTCGCCCTCGAACCATTCGCTGTCGCTGGCCACAGAAGCGGCATCGTCCTCCTTCACAGTCCAAGTTCCTGCGGCAGTCCGGGAAGGCAGCCTCCCAGCCTCGGCGGCTGCCTTTCTTGCATCCTTCTTCTTGCCTTTCCGGGATCGTTCTTCGTAACTTTGTTCGAGATTCCAGTTGGCGGCGGTCTTGAAGAACTGCTTCTGGATTTTGCTGTCGTTTCCGTTCGATCCGTCGGCTGTCTCGCCAATAGGGGAAACTCTTCTCCTCTTGGAGGGGCGTATGCTCAATGTTTCGGCCATCGCGCAAATCTAGACTGGAAGTTGGTGTGCTTTTGTTGAATATGTATGGCAGTGGTGTGTTCCTCCAAGCCTGGAATTTTTTTCTGGACCCTGATGGACGGCAGCTGCATCCCACCAGAGCTAGCCTTATCGGTCACATACCATTGGCTGAAGCTATCTTATCGGATCCACTTTCCAAAATTTCTAGAGTTCAACTCTCGATTGTTGCGAAAGTCCATGAAACAGAAGCAACGCCGTAATCAACAAGGCGATCGCTGTCGCAACCACTGATAGGAAATCGTGGTAGGCAACAGGCCTTCAATCCGATTACGACCCCCGTCTCCTTGCTTAAGGCACGCCTTAAATTCGCAGCAACAGGCGTCGCAATCGCAGCAACAAGCCTAGGACGAAAAACCAGACGCCTTCAATTTGCAGTTGAACGTCTTCAGGTTGCAACAACACGCCTACTATTGGCAGTTATAGGCGCTCTTAGATATAATGTCTTCCCTCCTGGAGCAGCTAAAGGCTGTTCAGGCCAACTCCCGCGTCATCCTTGACGGAAAGCTCGCCAAAGCCGCGCATTCAAAGTCCTTGATTTTCGAACCCCAGGCCGCCGCTAGCCAGACCTATGCCGACATCTACAGAGTAGCCCGCGAAGGCTTCGACGAGCTATGTACGATCGACAGTCGATTCAGGCCCTTCGCGGCCCATCTTTTCAGCGAGGAAAGTCAGCAGGCCGACCGGACCCAGATGACGGCCGACGAAAACGCTACGCTTGACAGGCGTGTGGAATCATTTCTTCAGCTTGCGGCCGCCCGTCTACAGCTCATGCCCGCTATCAAAGCCATCGAGTGGCTGATTCGAAGATTTAGGTGGGTTTTCTCTTCTCTGCCTCCATGTTATGTATGATCGGGAGCTGACAGTTGAGCCTAGGATCCACGAGTTTAACACCCGGACGCTCATCACCTGTTTCCTTCCATTCCACACCATCCCAGTCTTTGTTACATTGCTCTCGATTCTCCCTAGCAACCTCCCCCACGAGTACCGGTTCTTGGACCCCTATATCCGGTCCTTGACGAACCCACCGATCGAGGTCATCGTTACGCAAGCGACAAACCACCGCGAATTGTTGACCGCGATATCAGAGTATACCCTCGATTTGGGCGACAAAAAGCACGACTATCATGCCGCAACAATGTTATGGTTCAGCGTCATGACGCAGTCTGTAAACGCCATGGTCGACAAGGGGCGGTCTGGAAACAAGGCTATCCAGCTTGAGAACACCCAGAAGCTTCTTCAGCAGGTTACTCCAGCGTTGAGCAGAGGCATGATGATGAGACAAAGTCCGGAACTCCAAATGGCGAGTTACATGCCCGTTCTTGTCTTGGCCAGAAAGGGCCGTCTCAACGATGCTGCCCTCGTCGCTTTCATGGACCAACTTGTGGCTGGGTGGCAAAGCAAGACTGTTGATCAGGGTCTTCTCACATTGGCTTGCCTTGCCTATGCCCGCGCTGCAAAGCCCGTGACTTCGCGCGTTGCCAAGGCCCTACTCAAAATCGACGATCTTGTGGGCAAGTTCAAGATGGTCAACCAGACGCAATGTGTGCGCAAGTTGGCCAATGGGACAGCGTTGGCTTTCGTGGATAGATTGTCGAAGAAGGGCAACTTCCGGGCTCTTCAAGGAGTCAAGGCCATCATTTTGGGCGGCTTCCTTGACCAGATGCAAGTGAAGGTCGTCTACAAATCATTGCTTCTGGCAGCCCACAAGCTCAACGATGAGCTTGACCCACAGGGTACTATTCGCAAGGAGCTGGCTTCCACCCTCGTGAGCCTTGCGCAGCTCAAGGATAAGAATGGCGATGCTATCCGAGCGGCCATAGAGGAGGTCGACTTCAACATTGAGGAGCTTGAGCTCAAGCTTGGGGCAGCTATCCGCCCGAAGTTGACCATCGCTGAGGGATCAGATGATATGATGGAGGGCGTGGAAGTCATGGCAATTGAAGAAAGACCGAGTCTGGATGCCACGCTTCAGCAAGTTGAAAAGCTTCAGCCATCCAAGACCTCTTGCTTGTCTCAGGAATCCGGCGTGTTTAACGACCTCTGCGCGGTATTCTTGTCTGCTGCGATCACGCAAGTCGACCTTGAAAGATTTGATGCTGCCCCTGTTCTCAGCCGTGATCAGGCTCTCAACGATGCTTTTTACTTCAGCTTCTACGTGCGGGTTTGGTGTGGCCCGCACCCAGCATTGGCCAAGGTGGTCGCTTTGGAAAGGGTCAAAAACCGCATCAAGGAGAGCGAATCCACCAAAACTGATCTGCAGGCCATTGCTCTTTACGCCGCTGTTGCCTTGGCTGATCCCTCGAAGAAGGTTCGTCGTGCTGCGGCAGATCTGATCGCTGTTCTCAAAGCCACTTTCAAGGCTTCCGAGGATGTTTGGGGCGCGAAGGACCTCTATGGTGCGAGCGGCGTCTCTATGGACTCTGCCGCTTTCAAGTGCCTACTTGATTCCGTTCTTGTTCCATCTTTGGAAGAAGCCGTCACCCATGAGGACCAGATTGGCATCATCATCTCTAGCGCTTTGGAGAACTCTAAACTGGGAGACAAGAAGACGAGACTGGCGATTTTCAAGTTTTTCTGCGCACACATCACAGAAACGCCATTGCTCACCGCCAAGCTCCGTTTGTTGGAGGGCATCAACAAGATCAAGAGCATCTCCGGCACATATAGAACCGAGCTATTGCTTGCTATGCTTCGTTCATGGGCTTCCCTCACCAGCACCGAGGCCGCCGAGCGTGCTGCTTTGGAGTCATTGGACGAGAAGGCACTGGATCTGGCAGCCGTTGGAACTGTTGTTCCAAGCCAGCACGACGGCCTGGATTTGCTTTTCCAGCTTATCAAGGATCCTCAGACAAGACCAACTCTTGTCGTTGCCATCTTCGAGCGCACCACAAAGATGTGGCCGATCATGAAGTCCCAGGCCAAGTTGTTGACTGCCAACGTCATGCTTGGACTTTCTCAGAGCTCTGGCCAGGATACTGCTGCGGTAGAGGCTGCTAGTTTCTTAAGAAATGTTGACTTGACCACGGATATTCTCCTGGCCTTTGTTGACTCTCTCCAGTACGAAGACACGAGGATGGCGACCGAGGTTCCCGCCAACAAGCGAAGACGTACCAGCACAGCAGTCCAGCCTGTGAGCTCCAACACGATCAGCCCAGAGGTTCAGAAGACTGTCAAGAAGATGAACTTTGTGCTTGAACTCGTCCAGGGTTGCAAGCCTGAGAACCACCCTGAGCTGCTCCCCAGTCTGTTCACGACTCTGTCGGACATCCATCATCTTCGCAAGCTGGTGGGCTCCGAGCTTGGATACATGCAAACTCTTGTTCTCAGCAGCATCGGCGCCATGATTCCTGCGTATGACAACAACAAGGACCTGACAATCGATGCTTCTGTTGGCTATGGTGATATCCTGGCTGCCTGCGTGCAAAATTCTTCGAGCACCCAGGTCACGAACGAGGCTCTCTTGGTTGTCGCCAGCCTGGCCCGCACAGCTCCCGATGTTGTGTTGCAGAGCGTTATGCCGATCTTCACCTTCATGGGTAGCTCGGTGCTCAGACAGGCTGACAACTACTCCCAGTCTGTTGTCAAGAAGACTGTTCAGCAGGTTATTCCTCCCCTGATTGCCACTTTCCGCAACAAGGGGCGGAACTTGGTTGCCAGCACCAAGGACCTTTTGGCCAGCTTTGTAACAGCCTACGAACATATCCCTCCCACTCGCAAGCGAGAGATTTTCATTTCGCTCGTTGAGAACCTTGGCCCGGATGACTTTTTGTTTGCTGTCCTTGCCATGTTCGTTGACAGGTACGGAGCTACGGATGAGATGTTCTCCTTCACATCGTACATTATGAGCTGCTTCTCCGTCGAGATTCAGCTTCACTCTTTGATCAAGTTCTTGGATCTGGTCAGTGACATCTTCAAGCCCAAGCCCGCGCTCTCCAACAGCCTGATTGGCAACGACTCCGACGCGGACAAGACTGCGTTGAAGCAGCTTACCCTCCTCCCCCACCTTCTTTCCAACAGCCGCCTCAAGCAGGAAATCACGGCCTTGGCCGAAAGAGACGACATGGAATCCGTCAAGATTCGGGACTCGTATGCCAAACTCCTGGAGGGTATTCTCTCCATGGCCAGCAATCTCAAGGCCAAGAAGGCCCTCTACAGCCGCTGCGGTGATGCCTTGGCCAAGCTGCTTAGCCTGCTGTCCATTGCCGAGTTCATCAAGAGCGTGGATTCGTTGTTGGAGAGACCGGATATCGGCCTGCGCCGCAAGGTGTTGCAGGCCCTGGAGCTTCGCGTCGACAAGGAAAGTGCGGGCGATCCCAAGTCCCGCGAGGCCCTGCTGGCTTTCTTGCCCCAGTTGACCGCTGTCATCCGGGAGTCGGACGACATGAACTACAAGCACACTGCTGTGACGTGTGTCGACAAGATTTCCGAGAAGTACGGCAAAAAGGACCTGGATGCTGTGGCTGCGGCTGCTCAGACCATAGCAGGGGACCACTGCCTTGGCCAGTCGTCTCAGGCTCTTCGGCTTATGGCACTGTTGTGCTTGGCGTCACTTGTTGATGTTCTTCAAGATGGCATTGTGCCTGTCCTTCCGGTTGCTATTCCCAAGACGCTAGGATACTTGGAGGAGAGCTTGTCGGGTGACAAGCCCAACACTGAGCTGCACAACGCTTCGTATGCCTTTGTGGCTGCGTTGGCTCAGCACATCCCCTACATGATCTCGGGTGCTTCCCTGGATAGGCTCCTGGCTTGCTCCAACGCCTCGGCCGTTGCCGATCTTGACGCCGAGTCTGCTCGTAACCGCTCTCACTGCCTGCAGCTCTTGGCCAAGCTGGTCGACCCCAAGGTCCTCTATACTGCTCTCAACAACAACTGGGCCACCGCCGCCAAGTCTGGTTTCGCCGCCATCACTGAATTCCTCGACATTCTCGGCCTGGCCCTTGACAAGCATGCTCGCCCGGCTGTGACCAAGAACATCAATATCCTCTCTGAAATCTTTACCAAGACGCTTGATCTCAGGAGAGTGGTGGCTACCGGCGAGATCAAGACCGAGCTCAGCGTGGAGCAGCTTGGGCAGATCGACAGCCTCATCATCCAGACCGCCCTCAAGATGATCTACAAGCTTCATGACGCCGTTTTCCGCCCCGTCTTTAGCAAGCTAGTCGAATGGGGCTGGTCTGGTCTCCCCAAGAGTGATACCAGCGGTCGGACATTGAGGTTGGTGAGCTTGTACACCTTCCTCGACGCCTTTTTTGAGGCACTCAAGTCCATCATCACAAACTACGCTTCGTATATCGTCGACAGCGCGAGCAGCATCTTGTCCAGCACCAACTTTGCCAGGGAGAATGAAAAGCTCCTGTGGCAGCGTGTGGTTCGCACTTTGACAACATGCTTCAAGCACGACCAGGACGGCTTCTGGCAGGCGCCTTCACATTACAATGCTGTCGCTCCGGTGTTGGTGGAGCAATTCTTGCATGCCGCCAAATTTGATGCTATGGAAGAGTTGATCCCTGCGGTGGTGGAGCTGGCTGCTGCGGTGGACTCGCAGGAGCATAGGAAGGAGTTGAATACGAGCTTGCTGAAGCACCTCGAGTCGCCGGTGGTGGCGGTGAGGTTGGCGGTGATTAAGTGCCAGCAGGGCTTGACGGAGAGGTTGGAGGAGGAGTGGTTGAGGGGGTTGGCGGAGATGCTGCCAAGGATTAGCGAGCTGCAGGATGATGAGGATGAGGGGGTTGAGAGGGAGAATGCGAGGTGGATTGTGGGGATTGAGGAGAAGCTGGGGGAGAGTTTGGATTCGATGTTGCAGTAGGGGGGTGAAATGAGGGTTGAGAGTGTGGAGTGTTTTGTGAATAGATGGAAAGCGCCGCTGGGTGTTGGTAATAGATTTTTTGAGTGTTGTATCTTTGGTTAAATGTTGTGACTGTTTGTATAGAAGTTTCATCATCAAATATGTGCCCGTGCCACCCCTGCACTATTTGCTACCCCTGAAATGCACTCACCCACCCCAACCCAGCTTGTCCATCAGGGTCCACCACACCTCCCACATCGGCATCAATGTAAACAAAGAAATTCCATCTCTTATTTTGCCTTCCTTTTTATTCTGACCTAGAGTTGATGGGCGAGATGCAACCGAAATGAGCAGCACACCCTACTCCCCCCTCGACGGGATCAGCCACCCTTACTACCCCCCCGACGCCACCGTCCCCTTTTACACAGCCAACACAACCCCCTTGCTCACAATCCTCCTCTCCTTCGCGGGTCTCATATCCCTCTTCGTTTTGATATGTCTCACCCTCGCAAGATATGCCAACCCCAAGCTTCAGCAGTCCGATCTAGCCGTGATAGCCTGGTTCGCAGTTTGTATGTACCACCACCACCCCACCTCCCCTCCCCAACGCCTTCCCTCTCCCAACCCAGCTAACCTCAACCCAGGCGGCTTCCTCCACCTCTTTTTCGAAGGTTACTTCGTCCTCAACCACAAAACCATACCCAGCTCCCAGTACCTCTTCGCGCAGCTCTGGAAAGAATACGGCCTGAGCGACTCCCGGTATCTAACCGCTGATCCATTTATGGTTTGGATCGAGACCCTCACCGTCGTACGTTCCCCCCCCCACCTCTTCCCCCTCCCATCATCCTCAACTGATTGTGCAATAGTTAATCTGGGGCCCCCTATCCCTCCTCACAATCTACCTCATCACCACCAACCAACACGCCCTCCGCCACATCACCCAGGTGGTGGTCTGCATAGGCCATTTGTACGGCGTTGCCCTCTACTATGGGACGTGTCACTACATCGAAAAGTACCGAGGCCTGCAGTACAGCAGGCCGGAGTGGGTTTACTACTGGGGGTACTATGCCGGCATGAACGCGCCTTGGGCGGTCGTGCCTGTTTTGTTGCTGTGGGGGAGCGTAAAGGAGATCAAGCGGGCTTTCAGGGCTGTTCAGGAAGATGATATTGCCAAGAAGGGCCTGTAAAACGTATGGGAGCCAATCGTGATATCTATTTAATCCATCGCCTGGGCCAAAACTTGCACAATCAAACCCTAACAACAGTCCCGTCTAATCAATTGCGCTTACCAACCTGACCAATCATCCTCTACCTCTTACCCACCGTGCTGTATCACCCGGGTATATCTCTTCTCCCTCTCCCCCCCTAACGAACATACTTACTCATAAACCTCTTATGAAAATCTGACCTCAACAAATCATTAATAAACTCCTTCTTCTTCCCCTTCTCCTCCGTGCCCCTCGCCTGGTTCTTGAACACCACATCGTCATCCCACCGCCTCTTGATATTAAAATCCGCCCTCCCGCTGTTGTTGTTATTGAGAAGCGGGTTCCCTAGCGCAATATCCTTCTCCCTCTCCGCCTCCTCCGCAGCCAACCTCTCCTTCTCTTCCCGTTCCCGTTTCTCGGCCCTCTCCCTCCTCACTCTCTCTAATTCTCTCTGCAACTCGGCTTCCTCATCATCAGAATCAGAGTCTGAATCGCTGTCGTCGTCGTCATCTTCCTCGTCGTCTTCTTCGCTTGATGCGTCGCTGTCGTCGGCGTCTATGGCGCGGGTTTCTTCTAGTATGCGGCGGCGTTTGGATTCGGGGTCTTCTTGTTCTATCGATAGTGGTCGCTTGGATGAGGAGGAATTACTGGGGAGGGCTTGTTGTTCTGACTGACTGCCAGTCGACTGGCCGGGGATGGGAGCGCCCCTGAGCTTGGCGTAGTGAGCCGCCTCTGCGGCTTCGAGTTCGGCGCGGAGGTCGCGGGACTGGTGATCGGCGTCGCCTCCTTGGCCGGGTTGGCGGAATTTGAGCTGGGTGTAGGCTGGAAGGAGGCGTTGGTGGTAGGCGGGGCCGCGGAGGGCTTCTTTGCCGCGGGCCTTGGAAAAATAGTTAGCAGGGTGCTTGGTGAGGGTGGCTGAGAAAACGTACCGGGTCAAAGGTAGGGCGATGGGCTGTTGTCATTTTGGCGACTGGTTGGAGAATGTGATGGGGGTGATGCGACGACTGATGGACGAGTAATGGGGAGAGCTGGAGGATTGATTGATCGAAGATGGAGAGCCGTGAAAGCTGATGATGATGACGGGCAGGCAAGTTGCACCCCAGGAACGCGCCTTGACCGCCCGGCTTGGCGCTGCCTGGCAGAATCCACCAAAAAATTGGCGGAGATGGCTGGCAGAAAGCTGCCCCTCGACTTGCGACACAACATCCCCAGTTCACAACCTTGATGACCTCGAATTAATTTCTGAAATACACATTTCCATAGAAGGCCAAAATGCCCAGAGAAGCAGAACCATCTCTCAACGAGAAGCAGTTTGTCCTGCAAGCCCTCCACGACAGCGTCCGCCTCGACGGCCGAGAGCTCGAACAATACCGGCCCTTGGAGCTCACCTTTGGCGACCAACATGGCGTCGCAGACGTCACACTAGGCAAGACGAGGTATCCCCCCCTCCCCACCTAACACAACCACCATTCCCCCTATGCTAACCCCTGTGCCAGAGTCCTCGCCAAAGCCTCAGCCGAACTAACAGTCCCCTACGCCGACCGCCCCCTCGACGGCATCTTCAACATCGCAACCGAGCTCTCCCCCATGACCTCCCCCGCCTTCGAAGTCAACCGCCCGACCGAGACAGAAGTCCTCATCTCCCGCCTCCTCGAAAAGACGGTCCGCCGCTCCGGCGCCCTCGATACCGAGTCTCTCTGCCTCGTCGCCGGCCAAAAGTGCTGGTCCATCCGCGTCGACGTCCACGTCCTCTCCCACGACGGCAACCTCATCGACGCCGCCTGCTTCGCCGTCGTCGCCGCCCTCCGCCACTTCCGCAAGCCGGACACCAGCATGGAGGGCGGCGTCTTGACCGTCTACACCCCCGCCGAGAGGGAGCCGGTGCCCCTCAGCTGGCTGCACTCGCCGTTTTGCGTCACGTGGAGCTTCTTTGGGGAGGAGGGGGATGTCGCCGTTTTGGATGCGACGTGGATGGAGGAGCAGGTCAGGTCGGGGAGCTGCACCATCAGTCTGAACAAGCATGGCGAGATTTGTCAGATTGCAAAGCTGGGAGGGGTGCCGGTGGAGGCGGTCAGTTTGCTGCAATGCACAAACGTTGCGTTGGTAAAGGCAAAGGACATGTCGTCAAAACTGGACAGGTGGTTGGCCGAGGATGCGAGGAGGAGGGATAAGGGTGGGTTATTGGCCGAGTTATCGGCCGAGAATGATAGAGTACCGGATATGTGAGTGGGAGAGGGAAAAAGGGAAAATGGATAGATGTGTTAGATACCTTGTGAAATCAGAGATACCCACGGTCTTGCAGCCGATCATGATCACATAGATGCCGAGGCTGGGCTTAGCCAGGAAGAGAGTTTCGAGCAACACGCTCTGATATGATGTTCTTGATTGGCTTCTGCTGAGCCTTTGCTCCATTAATCATTAAGAAGGTTGTTGCTTTCGGCTTCTGTGGTTATCCAGAACCACGACCAAACCCCATGGCCTTTGGCCGAGAGCCTCATGTGTGCTTGCGAACATGGGAATCTTTCTGACCACTGCGCCATCGTGACCTTCATGTTAGACCTTGTCTGCCCCAGCGGTCATCTCCCCCAAACACAAGGCTAGCTGATATCCATTGCGAAATTCGCGCTCCCTTTTGTGACGCGGGAGGTATCGTTACTGAGCTTTGGCTCCCCCAGTAGTCATTGTCGCGGCGGGTATTGACCGGGCTCGGTTTGTTCCCGTCCAGCTCTTGACCGGGACTCCCATCTGCCGTTCCAGTTGTTCTTATCTTTCCTCATCATTCCATCCCCTCCATCCTCCCCCCCCCCCCCCTTCCTCACCTCATAACAGGCGGCCTCCCTTCCCTATTCCACCTAACCCTACTCCTAACCCAATCCACCGCCTCCTTCACCCCAGTCCCCGTCAGCGCGCTCACCGGCAAAACCCTACTATCCCTGATACTCCCGCTCTTCTCCCCCTCAAAAACCTTCTTGACCAACCCCTCCTTGATCCTCACCACCTCGACACAGTCCTCCCGATCCTGCTTATTCGCCAACACCAGCAACGGCACCCCCTCCGTCTCGCTGTGATTCAGGACATCCTCCAGCACAAGCCTGCACTCTTCTAATCTGCCGGTAGAGTCATGCTCCAGATTCCCATCCCCGATATCAGTCGAATCGATGATAAAAATAATCGCGTGGCAGGAGGCGTAGTAGGACTGCCAGAGCTTGCGCAAAGAGTGCTGGCCGCCGACGTCCCAGATCTTGAGGTACATGTCTGGGAGAATAATGGTGGAGACGTTTTGGCCGACGGTGGGGACGGTTTTGAGGTTGGGGGCCGGGGCGGAGGCGGCGCCGTCGGGGTGGAAGATGGATTTTACTTGCTCGTGAAAAGTGGTCTTGCCTGCATTGTCGAGGCCGAGGAGGAGGAGGGAGTATTCTTTGGGTAAGGGTTAGCTAACAAGGTGATGCGAGGTGGGAATCTGGAGTGGACGAACCCTCCTTTGAGGTTGCGAGGCGGTAGAGGCCTTTGGCTAGGTGGTACATTTTGCCTCTTTCGTTTCCGGTGTTTTTGACGTCGACTCTTGTTTTACTTTTGTCAGTTATGTCGTGTCGCGTATGCTGCACGCAAGGGTCTGGGGTTCGTGGCTGTCAACAGTTCAGTTCATGTGGAGGGGTTGACACAAGTCTGGGGAAAAGTTGGAGAACGCCCCCAAGGGTCAGGGTTGTACGGCAAAGCATCTCTTAGCGTTTCCCCTTCAACGGTCTTGGCATTAGATCCCCCTTACCTAACCCTTACCTAACCCTTAATATCGCTCTCCCAACCCCACCTTTCCCTGTCCCAATCGATATCACTTACATCACCACACACTCCTTCCCCCAAATCTCACCCTCACCTTCACTTTCGTCAACCTAACTATCCCTCCAAACACCCCAAACTAGAAAATGAACCACCGCATCACCACAACAGCCCTCCGCCTGAGACTATCCCCATTCTTCCTGACAAGACCCAGACTCCTCAGCACAACAACCCCTAAAATGTCCAACAACCTCCCCACCCCCTCCTCCTGCTACGCAGACTTCTGCCTCATCCCCATAGGCACCCCCACGCCCTCGGTCGCAAAAGAAGTCGCCTCGGTCCAGTCCCTGATCAGGGACTCAGGCATAAAACACACAATGCACTCCGCCGGCACCACCCTTGAGGGCTCCTGGGACGACGTCTTTAGAATCATCGGCCAGGCCCACTCCCTTGTCCACCAGAGCGGCATCGTGCGCGTCCAGACTAGTTTGAGGGTTGGGACGAGGTACGTCTAATTACTCACAGTTCACAAAAGTGAAGGTGGTGCTAATGCGAGAATAGAACGGATAAGAAGCAGACTGCAGAGGAAAAGGTCAAACGAGTGGAGGATATTCTCGCTGCTGGGAAGGAGTAACGGACCACAAGTGTGGGATGTGATGGTGAAGAGAACTGTATTGTTGTTGAAACGAAGAAATGACCTCAAACACTAGCAAGCCAACGATTATGGAGTAAATTGGCTCTCTTGTATGCATTAAATGTCGACCATCATGATAAACCTCCTCTAATCTTCCCAAACAACAAAAAGGGGTTATGCGTCTCTAAGCCATGCATGCTAATGATCTGTATGATAATCCAAAGAATAACAGCAGTAAATCCCAACCCAAACGCCATCATCCATCATCCTCCCTAATTGCCCCCTTAAACCCCCGCAGCAGTAAAACTCAACAAACTCCCCACCGTCAACCCAGCAACCAAACACATGCCCATAAACCCCCCCGCCGCCTCCCTCTCCCACTCACCCACCCACTCCCCCGCCGCCATCATCGCACTACTCCCCAACCACCCACTCGTCAGCCCAAAAGGAAACTGCACCGCCACCAAATAAAACAAATCACTCTTCACCACCGCTCCCCGTCCCCCAATATTACACAAGAAATACAGCGGCAAAAACAGCCACCTCCCCATCGCAATCGCAAACAGCGCCTTTGGCCTGTGACGGAGCGAAAAGGGAAACATGGTCGCCACCCTCCCCGTCAAATCACCCAAGTTCCAGAAAAAAAACCCTAGGGGGATAAACGCCCCGGGAGCGTAGAGCTTCCCGTCCGAATCAGCGTTGTGGACAGACAGGATCTTTGCCGTAAACACGGGGAAAAACATGGCCACGGCAAAACACATAGACACGCTGACAGACACCCAGCGCAGTTTCCTAAACAGCGTTGACATGCTGACGTAGCGTCTGTTTGCCCTTTCGGCTTCCTCGATGGAAGTGACAGACTGGGAGAGGTCCTGCTGTTCTGCCAGCCGGCGCTCAACAATGCGGTTGTGTCTGTTTACCAGAGGCAGGAACGCCAAGAGGGTGATGCCAGAGATGATCACCGCGGTGAGGAAGTAGATGAACGCCGCGGTGCTGCTTTCTTGGGGGCCGTCGTCCTCGGCTGTTCTCCTTGCTGGGTCGAGAGCGGGCTCGGCAGGGGAGAAGGCCAGGTAGGATAGCATCTGGGTCAATGGAGGCAGGATACCAGCTACACCCTGCCCAGCCATGATTGCCTGTGTGTACTCTGTCCTGCCGAAACTAGCGGCAAAGGCGAAGGCGCCGTTCTGCATGAGCCCGGACGCCAAGGCGGTGATGCCTACCATCACGAGGAGAAAAGCAAAGTATGCGCCGGTCGAGGCATCGAGGAAGTAGCTTGTCGAGATGGTGAGGAGAGTAAAGACTGCCACGTTGAGGAACAAGGCTGTGTTGATTCGAAATGGATAGCTCGCCGACGACTGCATGTTGGTCAAGACCAACATGGTGACCAGATTCGTAGTCGTTGAAACGGCAAGGATGGCCGACTGGGAGGTATCCTGCATCCATGGGTCGGATACGAATCGGCTTTGAAAGTACGGCGCCGCAGCAAGAAACATGTTCCTGCATCGCACAGCATCAGATCACAAACGTCATTGTCTCAACGGTCAACAGGGGAAGCATACCACGCCCACAGCATCGCCACGCCAATAAAGGCAAATATGAAGTACTCGATCCACGAAAATGGCGACTGCTCCTCATACACCTCCCCCTCCAGCGTTCCCGAGCGGGAGTCATCATCGTCGGAATCCGTCAACGGCGAGTACTCGTCTGGGTCGGCCTTTACAGGCGCAAACACATTCTTGAGGCGATCCATGTTCCGTGTGTGTCTTGGGTTCTGTCGTCGTACCGTACCACTTCCGACTGAATCGCCGAGTCTCAGACACCTTCAAGTCAAGGAGGGGTAATAGGAAAATAAGTCGTCCTCTCGGGGAGTTTTATCGCAAATCGCCCTGGTGGTTCTGCCCTGCCTTGACCCCTCTGTGACCCCCCCCCCCACAGATACCAAGTTCCCGGAAACAAGTTGCGACTGGGCTGAAAAGGTCACCCCACTGTCGTACTGCCCGACGAGGTTGGTTTAGTCCAGAATAGGGAGGTTGATGGAAGTCTTCTCTCGCAAGGTTGGGGGTTGGCGCGCGCGCGCGCAACAAAGGCCGTTGAGTGTTCAACGGTAGATACAACCTTAGTGTCTGCTCGTCATGGCTTTACCTAACTCTTTCCCCGCACACGAAAACAAAAAAAATCAAGAAAAAATAAGAACTAGATGTAGATCGTCATGCGCGCGCGACACAGAACGAAGGGCGTGGTCAGGCAGAATGGTAGAATGGTAGGATGAATGTTGGAGGGTGATGATGACGGTGAGTGGTCAGGTGTCGTCGATACACCAACAAGATAAGGCTAACGGCGCAAGGGTCGTCTTGGCGTGGAGAGCCAGCTGCCGATAAGATACGAAACCGAACCGTTGGCCAATCACCGACCGCGGTAGAACATGCCAAGACTCTCCCCCAGATCTTGGAAGCACACGCCAGTGGAGGTTCGAAATGTAGGAGGTGGGAATCGCGGAATCTCTATATTTACTGTGTAATGATTATATTTCTACCGTATAACATCTAGCTAGCTAGACAAAGCAATAATAAGCAAATCCTACCACAATACTAGTTACAAGTAACTTTTATAGTAAATTGCATTATAAAAAATACTTAAAATAAAAATTTCATTTTTTGTAAAAGCCTAAAGTACACTAATAAAGATATTTAAATATTAATCGATAGTTTTTTAAGTAATGAAATAATAATTTTAACAATTAATTTTAACTACTTATTACAACGATAACTCTAAACTTAGTAATAATTACTACGCATAATACCTTCTATATAACTTATATTTTAAGTCTTAAATTTTAATTATTGGAAACGATAGCTCTTCAAAATATAGCCTCATTAGTTTCGCTGCATTATATATATATATAGATAGGTGTGAGTTCTAGCCAATCTTTAGTATAATTAATATAGAAGTGCACCACTTTATTATGTTAGATACATACTACACACGGCAAATTTATAAATTTTATACGGTAAATATAGAGGTCCAGGGGAATCGTGGGATTAATTTGCCTGCCACCCGTCCCGCTGGAGGGGAAATAGATATTGTGAAGGCAGGGCAGATATAAACTACCTGTTGTCTTTTTTCGAAGATCGGCTGACATTTTCCTGCCTCGTGGTGTTGCTTGCTAGGAACATCCCTTCCACGTTATCTGCTCAGGTGCCCGGCTGTTTGGATGGTGCTAAAATAGAGCGAAGAATGACTGGCTCCAGCTCCTCAACCCCAAGCCATTCTATTTTTGGTATCTCGAATGTTGACGATATATGTCTTTATAACGGCAAACACGTCCACAAAAGGCACCAAACCCTCATCCCATGTTTGATCTCTCCCCAAGGCCACCCCGACTGCACATATTAAGCCAGATATCTATCTCTCTTATCTACCAACAGTCATCTCACCATTTCAACCTTACCAAATCCAGCCATGAAGGCGACCCCATCTGCGGCCGCCCACGTGACAATCACCACCTGCGATGCAACTATGTCGTGCATCGTTTTTATATCTGACTTCTCGGTCTCTTGAAGCCTCTTTTTTTGGGAGTTGGCTGACATCAGATGAACTCTGGCTATCACTGTGGCTTGACATCTCACCTCTCTTGCGTATGTCAAACCTGACTACAAGGTAACAATATCAACATCTGGTCCTACCTTTACTCTAATTTCTCGTGTTCAACCTACTACGAAGTAACATGCTCGGAACTTTCTGTGTTTACGGAGTATGCGTCCTCCGAAGTAGGACGTCCACCCGTCAACCTCGCATCTGTAGATTACTTCCGCAGTATATGTACCTAAGGTGACAGAGTCAACTACAAGCTTACCTTGTCGTATCACATTCAGGCGGAGACCGTCTCGTCTTCAGAGATCCCCAAGTTGGTCGAAAAGTCGCTACCCCAAACCAAGCCCTCCACAGCAACGCCCAAGCCAAATGTAAACAACCACCACCTTCCCAGTCCAACCACATCACAAGTACGAAACAACCACATGCCATCCTCCCTATCACCCCACCCAACTGAACCAAAAGAAAAGTCGAAAACACAAGCCCCCTCGACACACAAAAAAAAAAAAAAAAAAAAAAAAAAAAAAAAAAAAAAAAAAAAGAGCAAAAGCTTACCGGCCAACCTTTGTAGGGTGGCCAGCTACGAAAACCCCTCGAGGGGCTTTACTCCGGAATCGGACTCGGGGGCTATCGAATGCAAGCCCCCGGCCTGGGGGGTTAACAGCAGCTCTTACACCTTGACCATTTGTCCTGACCACAAGTGGCGCCCTGGTCAAGCTGTTCAAGCTGCTTGTTGGAAAGAGAGAAAAGGGAACTAATATATATACCGTGGTTGGCTTGCTCCTTCCTCTTTCTCTGTTGAGGATCAAAAAGACCTGCCCACATTCGATTCTCACACTTGAGACCAAGCAAAGGTAACTCACACACAGACAATAAAGTAAACAAGCATGAGTAAAGAATAAAAGTCTCATAAAAATTATCTACACCGCGAATCGAATATTAGCCCAACCCATCCTTTTTCCCAAAAAAAAACAAAAAAAAAAACAATAATCCAACATCATTACAATCATGAACCCATTCCCTTTTCCTCTTCCTTCTACTCTGCCCCCTCATCAACAGCGAACCTCCCCAAGTATCTAAACACCCTCAACCCCTCCTCAACCCCCTTCACAACCTGCTCAACCCCCTCCCCAACAACAACACCCTCATCCTGCCCCCTACTCACCCCAACCGTCTGCTCCAACGCCTGTCCGGCATTCTCCCCCACAGCAGCGACCGGCTTCCCCCAACGATAACTATCCACCAAGATCTGCCCCGGCCGTCCGGCAGGGAACAACGGAGAGTTCTTTCCTCCAGTCAACAACCCCTCCGCCCCATCCGTCACAACAACCGCGTCGTACCCAGTGGCATCAGCAGCAGAGTAAGTCTGACCCACCCCCTCCTTGAGAACCTCGCCAACAACAGTGACTACAACCCCCTCCTTGCTGAGCTGCTCCTTCAACTCCCGCGCCTGAGCAAGCGACCCATCATTGAAAGACGAGGCAAGGACGCCAACCCTCAAAGTCGCAATCGTGGGGAGGGTTCCGTTAAAGATGGAAAGCCCAGCCGTGACATTGTTATGGTAGAATGCCGGGTCCGGAGCCGGCGCCTCAAGCCCAAGAGCCACCGCAACCCGCTTCGCCACATCGTTTGACACACGGTTGATCTGCTCCAACACGTTCTTCTTCACCTGCTCGTTCTTGAGGTGAGATGCCTCAAACCGGATAGCGTTGATCAAAAACTGCTGCTCAACCCTCGTCAACGAGTTGTAAAACAACCTCGGCTGCGACCAATGATCATCAAACGTCGGCGACAGCGCCCTGACCAGCTTCCCATCCACGATCCTGTTCGGCGCCGTAAAGAACCCTTTCCCGTGCGTCTGGTTGGCTTGGAGGGGGTACCCCCCGTTGAGAGTGTTAGGGGTATAAGGGTAAACATTCTTATGAATAAGCATCTGTCCCGCCCCGTCCCGGTTGTTGTTGTGAACAGGCGAGACGGGTCTGTTGATGGGGATCTGCTCAAAGTTGGGCCCGCCCTGGTTCCGGTTGAGCTGCGTGTCAAGGTACGAAAACAAACGGCCTTGGAGAAGCGGGTCCTCGGTAAAGTCGACACCACGGACAATGTGACCAGGCTGGTACATGACCTGCTCCGTCTCGGCAAAGTAATTGGTCGGGTTCCGGTCCAGCTTCATGATACCGAGGGGAACCAACGGGGCGAGCTCCTCGGGGATGATCTTGGTGGGGTCGAGGAGGTCAAACCCAAAGGCGAGGGCCTTTTCTTCGTCGACGATCTGGACGGACAGCTCCCACTCTGGACCGTTGCCTGACTCGATCGCGTCCCAGAGATCCTGACGGTGGAAGTCGGCGTTCTTGCCAGCGAGAACCTGGGCCTCTTCCCAGACCAGAGAAGCCTTGCCTTGCTTGGTCTTGAAGTGCCACTTGATGAGCTTGGAGTTGCCGTCGTCCGTGACGAAGCGGAAGGTGTGCACGCCGAAGCCGTCCATGTGACGATAACTGCGGGGGATGCCGTTGCCGGACATGGCCCAGAAGAGAGTGTGCATAGTGCTGGGCTGCTGGCTGAAGAAGTCCCACGCCGAATCGTGGGCGGTGGCCGCCTGGGGGACCTCATTGTCCGGGCTGGGCTTGACAGAGTGGATCAAGTCGGGGAAGCGGATGGCGTCTTGGATAAAAAAGACGGGGATGTTGTTGCCGACAATGTCAAAGTTTCCTTCGTCAGTGTAGAAGCGGGTAGCGAACCCGTGGACATCGCGAGCGGTATCAGCACTGCCGCGGGAACCAGCAACGGTCGAGAACCGGACGAAGACGGGAGTCTTCTTTCCAGCTCCACCGAGGAAGGAAGCAGCCGTGATGTTGCTCCAGTCGGCATAGCTGGTGAAGGTACCGTGAGCACCGGCACCACGAGCGTGAACAGCCCTTTCGGGGATCTAATTTCAATGTCAGCACATTACATGTTCCCCTACCTAGACACATGACCAAAGTCAAACAAACTCACTCGTTCATGATCAAAATGCTGAATCTTTTGCCTAAAGATCCAATCCTCCATCAGGGTAGACCCCCTGTACCCAGCCTTGAGGCTGTTCTGGTCCTCCATCGGCCCACCAACGTCGGACGACATGTAAGCATTGCTGTCGTCAACCTCGTACTCTTCGAGAATATTCTCCGTCTGCTGGCTCGCGCCCTCGTCCCTCTTGGCGAGGTGGTAGTTGGGATCAGCAAAAGGGCATGCCGCTTTTGTCACCGCCGACATGGACCCCACGAGGGTGGCCCACGTCAGCAGCCTTTTCATACTGCTGCCGCCGCCGTGCATCGTATGTATGTAATGTCCTATATGTATGTCTCGGACTTGTCTGAGATAGAAACAACAGAAAGAAAAAAAAAGGGGGGTAAGGGGGGTGTGATACGACAGAATAAAGTTGCCCCCGGCGTCGGCTGATTCTGTGTGTGTCTTGACTGAGAATGGATGGTTCTCCCAAAAACCAAAGAAGCTCATGACGATGACGGGGGAGGCGTTACTTATATGTCGACGGACTGGCCGTTGAAGTCCTGGTCCTGCCTGCCCCACGCCCCCCGGCAAAGGGCACTGTATGCTGATCAACATGTTTTTTTTTGCCTCCACCACCCAACAATATCACCTACCCCAAATCCTCCGTGTCCCCCTTCCGCAAGACTGCAACCATGAGTGACAGGGACGAGGAAGAGGTGTGTGTGTGTGAAGCTATGGCCTTTCCCGGAGAGGGAGGTTCGGCGAGTCGAACGGGCAGCTAGCCACCACCCACCCCCCATCCATGACCCATGGTTACCGGGTAGAGAGCCACATGATCACAAGATCCGTGGGCCCATCAATGGTCCGGTCCCTTCGAAGCCAAGGTTGCAAGCTCGATCACAAAATACCAACGTCCATTTTGTGACCGGGGAACCGATATTCTTGTGTAAGTGCCAGGTCCTCGTCACCTCTATCGGCCCGGGGACCCCCAGACAGCGGGGACTAGTCCAGAGGCCGAAATAGAAAAAGAATGACACCACCCCTTTCATTGGATCCTCGAAAAAAGCGAGACTTTTCCGCCCGCACGGGAACCACAGACAATGTGTGTGTCACCCGTGCGTGCGCGCGCACAACAACAAAGAAGTGCAAGTACCCTCTCAGAAAAAAAGCGGGAAGCACATACCGGGGTGGACAACAGAGAGTTGTTGTTGTTCAGCAACACACACGGCCCCAATCGTCCGGACTTGGACTCCGTCCTTAGCCGGGGTGTGGTGTATCTCGCCGAGAAAAGCTCATGCTTGTACCCTCACTGTGTGGATGTGGCGCGTTGCGGGCTCATCTGATTTCCACAAGGCTGGTTGTTGTTGGAGGTACATACAACCAAAGTGCACACACACACCGAAGGAGCCGCATCAAGGGTCCACACCGGATCATCACACAGCACCTACCTACCTACGCTGCCTTGCAGAACCATTCTCAGCATGATGTGAGACCAACAACAACATCAAGTAAGAAAAAGGTAGATATAAAACAACGAGATGAGCAAGCAGGACCTGCTACGGAGACGGAAGAAAAAAAGACGGTAAACCAACTGGGACCCGTATCAAGAGACTCGGGCTCCTCAACATACGTCAGCATCGACTTGCCCCCGTCCCCCTCCCCCCCCCCCAGCCGGTACTCGAAAAGCTTTAGGGTGCTAGCCCCCGTAGAATGATCGGGGCAAAAAAATAGACTAAGCAGCCCGGGGACCTGCTTCTTGGCTGAGCGGCTCTCGTCCGATGTCGATAGCATGCGGTCAAGGCCATGCCAGCCGTTAAGATGGATGGATGTGCGGGGTAGGTATCGCACGCTCGCATGTCGAAACATTGCGAACCCGTTGACAGCTTTTGGAATCAAAAACCAAGTCACCAGTCGTATTCGGAATCTATCACACACATGAAGGAATGACACTCTGAAGTCCCGTGCTGCTGGCATCCTGCGCGGTCTGTCTCGGTACATACACTGTGCCCCCACCCCCCCCCCTCAATATGGCAGATAATATTCGTTGCAACAGAGAATCCGCAGTTGCATTGCATATCGAGCGGTCGAGAGTGGTCGTCACTTCGAAAAGCCGGAGAGGTGTGGAGCCCGATTTGCAAGCTCAAGAACAAGCAAGGAAGCGGAACCCGCGATGATGATCCCTGAAAGCGGTTGCTTTGTCTGCCGTTCGGTTTCCGAGCATCGGGGATCCAGAATCTGCCCACAGCTGGGGAGAGCAACGCATGACGCAGTGGAACTGATATGGAGCTTCATCATTCCAAGATTTTATCTTTTCTCATGGTTCGAGAGCAACCAAAAGGCGAGGCATCTACGGCAGATGCAGGTACATCGTGATGGGCGGTGGTAGAACTTCAATGGTGTGCTCAACAAGGTAGGGATCACCCACACACGTACCACAGTCTCAGTTAGACCCTAGCAAAGTGAGATCGACGACGACTTGGACGGCTGGATTTGCAAGCCACACAGGAGATCGTTGGGTCGGCTGCAGATGATTCCAAACTGAGGGTATCATCATCACGGGATGCAAAGAATGCTCACCCTGCTGACACATAGCAAAAATTAACGTAAGATTCCTAACCGGAAGAGTTCCTCCAACGGTTGATTGTCCTGGTGCTGTACACAACATGGAATATTCCGTGGTTAACCTCCCGAAAGTAGCACAATACTTGTCCGCATATGTCCAAGACCCGACTAGCTGGGGAAGCGTGGTTGGCCATTGATGGAAAATCATCAGCACGTTTTACTGTGACTGCCAAGTCAAGTCCGCGCAAGAATTGTTTGTTCTACACATTGTCGTCACCTTGCGCGGAGTGAGGGAGGGGATTTTGCACTTCGGCCGATATCAGAACAGGGAGGTCGATGTAGCAGTTTTTCTTGTGCTTCCTTCCATGCGGCTTGGCAGATGTCGAGCATAATAATTCCGAAGGCTGGGCCCTCGAGAGGAGAGAGGTCGGAGGTATCGGACAGTAGCATGATGAGGGAAGGAAGGCCGATGTAGAGAGCAGGAAATAGACACAGAAAAAGAGGTGAAGTTGAAAGAGATGATTCGACCCCGGGCGGCTACCAACGTTGAGCTAAGCCTGATTCTGCCAAGTCGCCGGCTTGGCCACGGCAGAGCGCGAATCAATGCCAGTACAGAACCCTAACCCCGGTGTTAGTCAGCGGAAATAACCTCGGAGCAAGAACAACGTCACACCAGTGAGCTGATGCCCAGAATTTGTGAGGAACATCCTCACTCAGCAACATCTCACCAACACCAGCCCTTGCCAATCTCTGTCCAACCCGAGCCTTCCGAGTTCTTTCTCTCATGGCCATGGTTATTCCACCTCAACTTATATTTTTAACCTTGCAATCACAAATCACAAACAATGCGCCTTGCAGCATGCCACCTCTCGGCTCTTCCCTGTCATGCAAGTGACAAAAAACTGGGATGCCCACCCAGCCGGTGCCTCTCAACAACACCCTATCGACCGGCTGCTATCCGGGCCAATGGTAGCCGTCTTTGGTTGATGACATCCCACAACTGCCGTATCTTCGCGCCAGAGGTAACTCTAGCTGAACCGTGATGGACATCGTCTGTGTTTGTAAAAAGTAACACCTTCCTACCCTGTCCTCTTTGCCATGTCCAGTGTGTACGCTATGCTGTCTCGCTATATCTATATATATCTATAAGTATATATATGTACAAAAAATGTGGGTATATCGTTTCTTGATGGTCTCAAACATGAATGTAAACGCAGCAATGCTTCCGATATCGCAACAACAAGCCCCTATTCTCCTCGCCACCGTCACGTCCAGGTGTGTCCAATGTAGATTCCCAGTTGGGAAATGTGAGCCGGCGCCAAAACATTGATGGCTCCTTCAAGCTTGTCGTCGTCTACAAGGCCTCACCGACCTCTTTGACTGCCTCTCCTGCTCCTCCTCCTCCTCCTCCTCCTCCTCCTCCTCCTCCTCCTCACCCCTGCTCCCCCTTTCACTCTCCTCACTCTCACTCTCTTCCTTCTTGTCCTCACCGCCATCACCCGCCCCAGCACCACTCAAATAACTCCCCCCCCCATCCATCAGCTGCCCTTCCCCAACCCACCCCGCCTCCACAGCAAACCTCACCACCTCCCCCGCCCCCCCAAAGCTCATCACCTCCCTCGGCTGCCCAGGATCAAGATGAACCCTCAACTCCCTCGTCTCCTCCTCCCACCCCCTCAGCACTTTTGCCTCCCCCCTAAAATTCTCCACCATCCACCCATAGATATAATCCAACCACAGCACATTGGTATAAGGATAATACCCCCCCCAATCAACCCTCCTCTTACTCCCCTTCCTCCTCTTCACCGCTCCCGCCGGCAACTCATAAGCCGTAGTATGATACTTGGGCCCCAAAATACCCCTATCCCCCCTCAGCAAAAAACTCCTCATCCCCCTATAAACCTCACACTGCGGCGCGTGCTCGCTCGTGAAAATGCTCAAGTCCTTTTCCAAATCCATAAACACTTTCCCCCCTGGACGGTCCGGATCCGAAGCCCGCGAGAGGCCGTAATCCAGTATCGTGACCTCTAAGCCAGAGTTGTTGAATCTATACCCTGACCCTGGCGACAGAGGGGGACGGGCCTGCCTCACACATAAATTCCCCTCGTGAAGATCCCTATGCTCAAACTCAATCAAATCTTCTGCTCTGGCAAGCGCAATCGCAGTGTGAAGGAAAATATCCCATAGCTGTTCTGAAGTCGTAATCTCAAAATCCTCCAGCGCCGTGCCCGCATCACCTAGCTCGACGACGAGGAATCTGGTTTCGTCGAGGTACCTGCTTGGGGAGGGGTACCACTGCAGCCGGTCGGGATCTTTTCTCTTCTCCCGACGATAAAAGGCTTGGTGGGTTTCGAGGAGTGATCTGGGGGCTTTGCCCTGGGCGATGTAGCGTTCTTTGTAGATTACAAACCCGGGTATGTCGGCTAGCCGTTCGGATATCTGGAGCTCGCCGAGCATGTCCTCGTCGGTGTGGGGTTCTTCGTCTACCAGACCCGAGCGGGACTGGGCTTTGGTTTGGGGTTTGATGGGGGAGTCGAGGCGGATGACTTTGATGATGGAGGTGCCGAGGGTGTTGGTTATGCGGTAGACTTCTGCGTAGGAGGCCTCGGCGATTTTCTCGATGGTGTTGGAGGGGGGGCAGATTTCGGACCAGGTGAGGGTGCGGAGGGTTGATGAGGTGGAGGAGGTGTCGGAGTGGAAGGTTGAGTCTTCTTCTTCTGAGTAGGGCTGTGATGGTTTTTGTGGTAGACGACCGGGGACTGGTTCGTCTTTTGGTACGGGGGTTGGTGCTATTCTTCGTCTTGGGGGAGGAGATTGTGGTTGCTTGGGTGTTGATGGCTGCTGTTCGGGGGGTGGTGGTGGCGGTGGTGATGACGGTGGGGTTGGTGTTGTTGAAGGGATCTCCTCATTGTCTTGAATTACCACTTTCTCGTCGAGTGTCACCGATACCAGCTGTTTTGTGATCCGAGTGACCTCATGTGATTCGACTTCCACCTTGGCCTTTCTCGTCGTGGGCGGGCTTGTTGGTAATGCTTCAAACAACTGCTCAGCCCTCGTCTTCCTCTCGGATTTGCCATATTTCCGAAGTGTGGTGGTGCGTGACATTGTTCTTTTTGATATTGGAACCGTTGTATAGATTCGTAAAGCACCTTGATGGTTCGTGGTTAAAAGTCGGGCTTCAGCCTTGTCATTCGTCTATGTGCTGTGGAGGGTTGCTAAGGGCAACCGAGATGGGAGACCCTTGCCCCACCAGATCTCCCACTTTGCTGATGCCTGTCTCACTCTGGGAGGGGGGCATGAGGGGCATCATGGAAGTGGTCGTCTTGCTCTGCCATATCTTGGACCTTTCAGACCTTCAAAGAACCGCTGAGATATGTCAGAAAGCGTTCATCTTGTAATTCAGGATTGAGTCCAAATGCCCAGAGGTTGATAAAAGCGATAAGCATAGCTCGATAGCGCCATCCAGCGTTGAATTGACGTCCGTGCTTCCTGCAGGGTGCCCCACATTCAATTCCCAATTGCACACGTCAGGGGATTTGTCAGGCCTTGGGGTGCGACACGAACTTCTTGCTTCGACGCAACCTCACCCAAATCGCCGACCACCGCACGCGACAAGCCATGGCGAACGTTATTGGAAACCTCTTTGGAGGCCAGAAGCCATTGAACCCCGACCCTGTCAAGGGCGGTGATTCCGGTGAGTCCATCAGTATCCATTGCGCGCACATGCCCGAGATGGAAACCGTGGCCGTTACTCTAGACAGCAGCTAACGGTCTCCCAAAGACTTTGCAGACTTTAAGGAGGGCGCCGAGCCATCTCCAATTCCCTTTACTCCCGTCTCCAACACCCTGACTGGAGCCCAGCCCGCGCAGACACTGCGCCCCTACACAAAGTGGTACCGCCTCGACGAGCGCCATTCCCTCTCTGAGTTCAAGGGCGAGGGCATCGTTCTCTCCATCATTGGCCTCTTCCTCCTCTTCCACCTCTTCGGCGCTGGCCGCAACCGCACCAAGGCCAAGAAATGGATCGAGGCCAACAACGCTCCCCTTGCCGCCGAGTTCGCCTCCGTGGGCTTTGACGGGATTCCGTCCTCTGAGACCAAGGTGGCTGAAATTCGCGAGAAGAGTCTCTTCGAGTTTGCTACCTACGCCACTGGCCGTGCCAACGTCGCCTTCGTCGATGTCAAGCTTACTCTTGTCAAGCGCTTCAACCCGCTCACCTCCATCTTCGAGGCCGCTCTTGGATTCTTCTGGGACAGCTTCCCCGCTCCCAAGGATGTCTGTGACGCTACCATCTATCCCTTTGATGGAAGAGAGACCCAGATTGTGCCCTCTATCCCCGGCGCTGGCG
This sequence comes from Podospora pseudopauciseta, assembly GCF_035222475.1. NCBI lineage: Eukaryota > Fungi > Ascomycota > Sordariomycetes > Sordariales > Podosporaceae > Podospora > Podospora pseudopauciseta. The sequence continues at coordinate 605,818 of NW_026946667.1, forward strand.
AGCTCCAGGCCAAGGACAAGAGCACCTATGACAACTTTGTTTGGGCTCTTGTTCACAAGGACCAGATGAAGCAAGTTCGCGATGATCGCTACGACCTGTCTCTTACCGTCACCAAGGACCACCCCAAGCTTCCCCAGTGGTTGACCGTCATGAGCGAGAGCGCCGAGATTACCGACCTTCTTTTGACCCCTGAGCTCATCAAGGCTGCCGAGAACGCTGGTGATTCTTTTGAGTATCTGATCATTTCTGACCAACCTGTTGAGCAGCCCAAGACGTGAGTTTCCTGGCTGCACTCCTTGTACTTGAGCTTTGGTTAACATGGACCCAAACAGGCTCGATGAGACGGTTCCCCGCAAGCGCATCTTCCTCCGCTACTCGCTGCCCTCCAACAATGACTACACCAACCTCGTCCCCATCTTCCAGTACTTCCTCCGCATCTCTGACCAGCTCGCCAAGTCGGCCCACTTCCGGCCCGAGGTTGTCAAGAAGGTCAAGGCGGTCCGTGAGGCCATGATCAAGAAGATCCAGAAGGCCGAGGAGGAGGAGAAGGCTGAGGAGCGCGCGATTGAGAAGGAGAAGGCGCGCAAGGCCAAGCGCGATGCTGAGCTGAATGCGCTGGACGCCAAGGGGCAGAAGAAGTATCTTGAGAAGGAGCGCGAGAGGGAGTTGAAGAAGGGGACCAAGAAGATGACTACCCGTGCTTAGGGTGGCTGAAATGAATTTTTTGGGTAGCCGGTCGGGGGGGTGTGGTTTTTTGGGTTCGTTGGGGCGGCCGGGGGCTATGTCTGTATGTATAAAAAGGGGCACCGGACGGATGGATGGAAAAGGGGGATGAATGATGGTGGGTTGGGGATGGATATACGACTTGTTACTGTATAAAGTAATGTGTAAATTGACGCGATGTTACATTTCTTGTATCTCTTGCTCCATGCTTGCCGCTGAGTCGGCGATTGTGTAGTGTCTGTTGGTGTCCTGACGGCGACTTGTACAGCTGACAAACTCAGAATCAATGGACCAGAGTGATATGATGTCGGTGCTACAAAATGATGCCCGACATCCCGCTGGTGGTCCCCGGCCGGAGATATCCAGAAACGGACCCACTCACACCGAAGGGCAAGGTTAGGCAGGTCGGCGATGTGGAGGGACGGGATAAGTGGGGCCGGCGTTGGCCCCCAGAAAGCGGGATATGGTAAGTCGGCGACTGCTTTCTGGAAGAGCGAGACGGGAACTTATCCTCCTGGGGTTTCATATCTCAGCTGAGCTTAAGTTGGACATATAGCTGATCGTTTCATCCCATCTTTTTTTTTTTTTTTTTTCGGTTTGGAGAGCTGGCTGTTTTTTGTAAACCCCTCAACCCAGTCAACTTTTACTCAGCAAGCAAAAGACGAGAACAAAAGACAAGATGTGCTTCGGATCTTCCTGCCCCAACTGCTGTTAGTACTTGTCAGGACTTTGTTGGATCCAGACCCCTGATGATTGCTGACATTGAGGATGGTATAGCTAAGCAATCCTGGCGAGGCTGCGGCTCCCACGTCCCCTCCGTTCTCGGGTCTGTTCCCGAGGATAAGTGGTGTACTTGGTATGTTCATCTCCCCTCCTTCCCCCCCCCCCCTTTCCCCCTTTCCCCCTTTCCCCCTTTCCCCCTTTCACATCCATCCTGTCCATGATACACACAACCCCCATCTCACAGCCGTTGCCCATCCATTGCAATATTCTCAATAAATCGTCACGCATGACAAAGCTAACAAACCCCCCCAAAAGCGAACCCAAATTCACCGTCTCCGGCAAGGACTACCCACCCCAAGCCGGCCAAGGCAAACCCGCCGGCTCCTCTTCTGCCGATCAACAAGAAGAAACCCCCTCAGGTTCGGCCGCCCTGTCCTGGTTCACCAGTTTTCTTGGTGGTGGAGGCAAGAAGTAACCATATTTCCCGTTTCCAGAGTTGAAGTAAACGACCGGCAAGCTTCTCATTATCGGCCCCTGAACCACCTACAAATATCTCGGGCATCTTCTGAAATCAAAAGCAATATTTGGCTAAAAAATCCAAGTCCACCCATCCAAAAATGCTGCTCATATAAATGCCTGTATAAAACCAAAGCTCTGTTGTGTGTGTGTGTGTGTGTGTGAGAGAGAGAGAGAGAGAGAGACATACATTACCACCAGGTACATACGCTCGCCCCCAACGTCTCTCCATTCTATACCCAATTTTTCATCGTTGTTGTATATAAAATTCTTTCATCTTCATTAACACCTTGTTGATCATGATACACCTTCCCCTCTACCACCCCTCTTATCTACCCATCATGTACCACTCCCCCTAACACCATCTAGCTCCCGCCCTCCCTCCCCAAATCCCTCTCCACCATCTGCAAATCCGGAAACCTCTTCTGGAAATCCCTAATATAATCCTCCTTCTCCCCCGCCGTCATCTTCAGCAACGCAGCCCCCCCATTCCCCGGTAAATCCACCGCCAACAACGCCTCTCTCTTAACAGGCGAAGCCGGCCTGTTTATCATCCCTCCACCCGCCTGTTGCTGTCCCAAGTGCACCGGCTTCGGCGGCGGCGCAGGCAACGCCTTCCCACCCGAACTCGTCCCCGGCCTCCCTCCTTTATCCCCAATGATACTGCCCGGTTTCCTCGGCACATACGGCGGTTTCTCCTCCCCAACCCCCCCCGATGATGATGTCGATGGCCGATCAGTATGCTGTCCATACCCCTGCGCAGTCCTAACAACAGCACCCCGATTGCTCTCATCCAGCAAACTCTGCACCTTGCTCTGTATCGCCTGCGCCCTTGACGCTCCGCCCCCTCCCCCTCCCCCAGCTGGTTTAGGAGGCGGGACTGGACCACCACCCCCCCCTGAACCACTGCCCCGTTGCGCAACTCGCTGTCTATACTCCGCCTGCGCGGCAGCAACCCTGGCCTCCTCCTGCGCGAGCATCTGCGCTTCTTGCTCGCGCCTCATCTCAGGCGTCATCTCATCCTGGTCATGATCATCATCGCTATGCCCGCCCGTGGCTACCGATCCCGTAATGGGAGTCAAAACATCATGACGGTCGAGGTCTTTGAGCGGAGACGGCGTCCGGACGATAGGACCAGAGGAGGAATTCCCGCCTTCAAACCGCTTAAACGCATCGCCAAACTTGCTTGCGAGGATATTCTTCGCTCCGGCGCCGATGGAAGACAGACTCCCCCGCTTCGTGTGCTTATGGGACTTGTCCTTCTTGGCCGGTTCCGGGTCTTCGAGAGAGCGGAGAAAGTCAACGTTGGAGGCAATGTTTTTGTCTTCCTCCAGTTTGGGGGTCGACGGGCGGCTCCTGTCGAGGGAAAATCTTGGAGAGGGGGCTTGTTCCTTTTCGCGGAGAAAGTCCAGGTTGGATTCGAGGTGAGTGCTGATTGGTCTTGGGCGTGATGCAAGGTTCTCCAGGCTTGGTCGTCCGCCTTCTAGTGACGGCCTCGAGGAAGAAGGATGACGAACGTGGCCGGCCTGTAATGTGCCTTGATATGATGGCGTCCGGGAAACTGACCGAGCTGCTGGATCTCCGAGCGCCGAGGGAGCAAGACCGAGACCTGTCTCTGGAGCTCTGGGTACACTGGCTGCGCGGTGACCATCAGCAGGTGGGAATCGATACACTTGGTACGGCGAGGGTCCTTCCGCCGGCGGTGGCGATGTCATGGTGCCAGTCGACACCATGGTTGGTTTAGGAGTTGGCTGGTAAAGAGACTGCGGGGGTGAAGAAATTGCCTGCAGCTCGGGGGTGTTGGAAATGATGGTTGACGCCCGGCTGGCCCCAGGTTGTTTTGGTGGCGCAGAGGCAGACTTGACCGGAGGAGACACCCGTGATGGGTCTGCCGCCGCTGGATAGGGGTTGGCTCTGCTTCCGTCAATGGACTGCCGTTGGCTTGGTTGCGTTGGAATTGGCGAAGGCGAGGGCTTGATCTGGAAAGCCTCATCTGCCAACTTCTCCGCCACCCTTGTTGACAGATCCTTGGGTAATTGCGGCGACCCCTGGTCAAAGTCGAATTTGGACCCATGGTCATGTAGAAGCGAAAACTGATCAAGAGACGGGAATTTTGATGACAGTTCATCCCCGCCCTTGATTACTGGCCTCGCATCAAGCGCGGCAAAGGGATCTCCATTCGTCACCTTGGGTGACGTGACTGTTGCTGTTGTCGGAGCACTGGGCTGGGCAGCCGGCACTCGGCCTCGCCTCATGCGCTCAATCTCGGGAATGACCTGCTGTTCCTGAGTGGCTTTCGGAGAAAACACGGCGCCAACAAGAGGCGGCGACGTGACCTTTTGCTGTAGTGATGAACTCTGTTTATGCTGATGAGGGTCTCCCTGCGACTTCCCCGAGTAAATCTAGATGTCTGAGTCAGCAACCGCCTTTCACTCTTCAATCTCAACAAGTGACTTACATCTTTGACTGGTGGCTCCCGGCCCTGCATTTTGCAGGCCTCACGGAGTACCTGATAAATATTCGGCCTGGCCTGCTGACTTTCACGCAGCATCCAGCCTAGCCAAGATCAGCTTCCAAAGTCAACTTTCCAACCTTCTCTCCCCCCCCAAAATAAAACAAAAAAAAAAAAAAAACTCACCAATAAGTCCCTTGAGCCTATCCGAAAAGGCAGGGTAACTAGGATATCTGAAACTGGCATTCAGAATAGCAAGCTGTCCCTGCTCCTCAAAAGGCGTGGTATAATAGCAAAGCTTGTACAGCAGCACGCCGAGCGCCCAAATGTCCGACTTCTCGTCAATCGGCTGTTTCCTGTAGACATCGACCATTTCCGGACTCCTGTACTGCATCGTGGTGTGTTTCTGAACATCCTCATCCATCAACCTGCACTCGACCACCGTCTGGGGAGCCGCGCGCGGTGCCGCCGCCGAACCAAAATCGCAGAGCTTGAACTTCCGGACAGACCCAACCATGGTGATTAGCACATTCTCGACCTTCAAGTCGCGGTGCAAAAGCGGCGGTCGGAGGTAATGCATGCAGGCCACGCCCTCAGCAACGTCGGCAAAAATGTTGAGAATCTCGGGTTCCGTCAGCCGGTGCTGCAGGCGCGTGTTCATAAAGTCGATCAGCCCGCCGCCGTTGCAGTACTCCATGAGCAAAAACACCTCGTACCCGCCGCCGCGCAGCTCCGATGCGTGAGAGTCGATATACGTGACAATGGCCTTGTGGCCCTTCAGGCGCTTCATGGTCTCGACCTCGGTGCGCATCCCCCGCAGCGATTCCTTGTCCGGGACGGCGACCCGCTTGAGCACGGCCAGGTCGGTCCCGTTGACGGGGGCGGCCAGCTTGACCAGATATACATGTGCGAAGCCGCCCTCGGAGAGGTATTTCTGAATCACCACGCGGTGGTTGCCGACCTGGATCTTGGTGCCGGGGGAGAAGGTGCCCGCCGGTGGTGCGCCGGGGACGCTCCCTGGTACGGGTGCCCCGTAAGGTACTGCGGGCCGTGCCGCTGCCGGCACCGCCGCCTGGCCGTACGAAGCCATGACCGTGAAATTCCTCCGATGGACAGCAGCGTGTGTTTGGTGAAGCTACGAGGTATCGGGGAACACGGGTTCAGGGCGGTCGGGACCGAGAAAAAGGGGGCGGTCGACAGTCCGGGGCGGTGAGAGGGGAGGGAAACAGCTGGACACGGGAGACGACGAACGGAAACGGGGAGCGACTGGTTCGCGGGGGGGGTGGGAGGGAGAGGGTGGACTTGGGCGGAGCAGGTTTTGGCTGGCAAGCGACTTTCAGGGCATCGATGGGGAATTCGATTTCGCGGGGGAGGGGTTGCTGCCTACGCTACGCGCCGCATGGCCGAGCAGTGGTCGGTTCAGCAGATATTGAATCTTGAGTGATCCTCGAGGATGACGACAAACGTTTGCTTTGGGAGACAGAGGCTGAATTCGATGTTTGTCGTGCTGCTCATCCAGGTACAAGTACCGCCTGAAAGACAGACAAATGCCAACGCCAATGCCAGGCAGGTCAGTGCTTACACCTCACTGCACACGGACAACTCAGGTGGAGCCAGCTGGCAAGGGATGGCTTGGCATTTCCCCAGACCCCCAGTTCATGGGGGGCCACTTTCAGGGGACGACGGGCCACTTCAGAAGGAGCCACATCAACGAAACACCTCCACCACAACCAACGCATCAAACTGTTAACATCTCGCGGCCTGATATTGTATACGCTTTTAGACTCAAAAAAGGACAAACCGATATAGCTTTGGACATGACTGATTAGGTGCGTACTCTAGTCTATATAGATTTCATCCCGAGAAAATAACTACGTCTCATCTTCACATTAATCATCTCCCAAACCAGATGCCACGGGCGATTCCCTCTCACCACAAGACATCATGCAAAATATGGTATCCAGTCATAAAATCCCCACAAGCCCACATTCCAACACACAACAACGCTCTGTACCAAATGCTTGCCCATGTACATCATCATCAACAAGAGGAAAAGAAAAGATGGTCGACAGCTCAGAAAAAGGCTCCCAACATGCGTTTGCGTAAGGGGTTCTTTTCTTCAGGCTCGAAATTGACCGGATCCCTAAACTTGGCATCCGTCTTGAGATCAATCGCATGCAGAGGCGTCTGCAGCCTCCACTCTCCCGTCTTCACCTTCCACCCGAGCCAGAGAACAAACATCACTGGTGCGGCCAGGTAGCCCTTGAAGAACTTCTCAGCCGTTTCCGCCGCAGTAGCACCTGGTTTAGGCTATTATCAACAAAAAGAGTCAGCAGATATCACTATGATGAAGGACAAGAAGATGGAAAAACAGACCTTGGCGCAGACGTAGAAGGCGGCTGCGAGACAAACGCCGTTGAAAATGAGGGCAATCCAGCTTCCCCAGACACCACCTGATGGCTTGTATGGGACCAGGTCAAGGGACAAGCCTTGGACCTCCATAGCCTTCCGGAAGCGAATGTGCGCGAGGCAAATCGAGCCCCAGATGAAGAAATACGTCACGCCAGTGACGGCAAGAAGCCAGTCGAACAACTTCATACCCGCATCGTTCGGTGCCAGCCCGACATACGCAATCAAGGCAAACAGGAGGAGCACGATGGTGCAACGCATAGGACGGCCCTGCTTGTCGATTTTGGCCAGGTAAGTGGGTGCCATGCCAACTTGAGCCATCGCCTGGACAGTGCGAGTGAAACCAAACGACGACGAGTTGGCGACACTGATGACGGCGATAGTGATGACGCCGTTCATGATGTGTGGGAGCACCTTGATTCCAGCATCCTGGATCGCCAAAACGAATGGTGATGCTTTGCTGTTGGCGCCCTCTGATCCGAGGAGTCGGGGATCGTCGGATGGCAAAATCAGGCCCATGATGAATAGGTTGAGAATGTAAAAGAAAGAGATGCGCCAAAAGACCTGCTTGCAGGCTTTGGGGACCGACTTCTCGGGGTTCTCTGATTCGGCCGCCGCGAGACCGGCCAGTTCGGTGCCGCCGAAAGAGAAAGAAGCGATCACAAACACGCTGGCAAAGCCCTCAAAGCCGTTCCTAAAAGCACCCGGGTCGCTCCAGTATTCGCCGCCCAAGTATCCCTGCCTTCCCACAGCGCCCGTGTTGATGACGATGCCGAGTATGATGAAGCCGCTGCAGGCTATGATCTTGATGATGCTGAGGACACATTCGACTGTGTTTTCGTGTCAGAACGCGAGCTCCTTGCTGTGCTCTAGTGGGGACACAAACCTTCGCCATATCCTCGAACTCCAAATATTTGAATAAATGCCAGTACTACCAGAAACACCGTCACCCATACTCCCATGTTAATTGTGTCGTTCCAAAATTGTATCGTGATCGAGGCCGCAATAAGCTCAAAAGGAAGGATGATCAGCCAGGTTAGAGCGTAGCCCCAGCCGATGGCAAAGCCCCTGAGACATGACAGTTAGCGATCACCAGTCTATCACGTATAAAAATAACAGTGAACTTGCCATGTTGGGTCGAGAAATCTTAAGCAGTGTTCGAAAAAGGCGCCATTGGAAGGATAGACGACCGAGAGCTCGGCGAGAGCCTGACAAGTAAACAACATCATTATTCCGATGAGAGTGTAGCATATAAGCTTGGAGAAAAGTTAGCTCGAGTCGGCTCTGTTAACAAGATAAATGCACTCACCACGCTGCCTGGTCCACCTGCACTCAACGCTGCCCCAGACCCAATGAAGAGACCAGCGCCAATCGCACCACCTGGAAGAGAACGATATTGTCAGAACAGTACCACCGTCCGCAAGCTGGGGACATACCCATGGCAATCATTTGAAGATGCCTGTTCTTGAGGGACTTCTTGAGCTGGTTGTTCTCGACCGGGGTCAGTATCCCCATCTCCTCGTCCCGGCTGCTGGAGCGGGAAGCATTGCCCCGCGCTATCGCCTTGGTGCCGGCCTCGTCTGGTGTAGTCATGTCGTCGTTTCTTGCTTTTGATGAGCGTGGTTGTTGGGGTGGTCTCGGAACAAAAAAATTGTGACATAAATGGCCTGAGCGAGGAAGGCCAGCAGAGCAGACAAGGAGGGGGATAGCGGGCTATTAGTATCCATGGTGATGCCGCCACCAGAATGATAACGAGAATTATGGTTTGGAATCTAGCAAGCCAAAACCCCTTGGCGCTATACTGGTGTTTACTGGCATGGAAGATAGCAGAAGATAGATTGGTGAACTCTTGATATTGGCCCCCGTACAAGTCGTCCGCCGTCGGGATTGGGTTGGTAGACGGGGAGGACTAGAAAATGCCCTCCGGTTTCCATTCTGGGCCGGATCACAGACTTGTTCTCTCGGAGGGACCGAGTAGATCTCTGTTATCAGGGCAAAGGTGCCGGTCGAGTGTTCTGTGGGTCGGAGATGGATATAAGGTTTGGACGATGCAATGACACTATCCTGACAGGACCCCAGGTCTCCGCTGTTCCCCCGCCAGGGTTGCCAGTTCGAATGCCATTCCATCTTGACAGGACCCTTCCTGCCGATCGATGGAACCAAACCAAAGCGTTCGGTCTATGAAGTGTCGAGCTGGCTACTTCTTGATGGTCAGGTTACCACGTCTCACTGAACCAGAAACGGTCTTTGGCAGTTCGTTCTCCGTCTTCCTTTTCAAGTGTTGGATCATGAACCAAGTGTTTGCTCAACCGGTCAAGTCAATCTAGTCTCTGATAATCATATCCCAGAGTGATGATTCGAACGGCAACTAAGTGATAGGAGAATCGGACGTACGCAAACCTCTCTGAGAACCTGGAAGAGAAGAGAAAGCACCACCACCCAGAATCAAGCAACACCATGCGAGAATGCGAGAAAAGCTTGTGGCCGTTGTGAAGGGACTTGTGTCGTGGACCCCAGCTTCCCCCGGGAGTTCCAGCCAACATATTCTTCCCGACTTGTGAAGACACCAGCTTATCTCGTCACCCGCGCTATGTATGGGGCACCTCTTTCTTCATGATGCAATGGAACAAGTCCAGATGCCACCACCCCACGACCCAAGAAATACGATTGAGCCATTGACATCATACCTCAATCAACCTGCCGCATCTCGGCGTTAACACCAGTCCGATTCACATGGTCACCGTTAGAAGTGACGACAGGTGGCCGGCGCCCGTAACGCCGGGATTTCTCCACGTTCCCGGATGTAAGGCCATGTGCAACAACCAGACTCGACTCTGGGGAATGACACTCTTGTGAAGAAAGACCGTCACTTGTACCTATTCGTAGAGATGCCCTCAAAGCTGTCAGAACTTCAACTACACCTCTCTACCTTCCCCCAACCTCCACCCTCACAAACCCAAACCCCTCCATCACCGGCTGCTTAACCTCCAACCCCCTCAGCAACCCCCTCTCATACAACCCCAACCAGACCGCATCCCCATTCACCGTCTCCATCGCGTCCTTTAATTCCTTCTGCCCAGGCAAGACATCAATCACCAACTCCAAAATCTCATCAAACATCTCATCCTCCACCTTGACATAGGAAACAACATCCCTCACCAACCCAAGCGCCGCCTCCCAAAGCCGCGTAGATTGTGAAAACCTCCCGCCCCCTGAAGGTGTGGTATACGACGACGAGGAAACCATCTTCATCCCCCCATTATCAGGAGATGTAGTCGGCCCACTGCCAAAATCAAGGTTGAGCAGTCCCCCTGTTCCAATCGAGGATGACAACAAACCCGTAGAAGCCGTAGAAGTAGGAATCATAATCCCTCCCCCCTCACTTCTATTCCCACCACCACCACTAACACCACCAATCAACCCCCTCCCCTTGTTTCTCGTCCCCTTCTTCTGACCCATAGCCTCCGCCTTAACCTTGATCATCCAAGCCCTCAACCCCTGCCCCTTTTCTCCCCACACAGTCCTCAACCTCGTCCCCAAAAAGTCACCCGCCCCTTTACACAGCCCCCCCAACGCCTTAGCAGCCGCTATCGCAACAAAGGGCTCCGGATCATGCAACCTCGTGGTCAAAACCGGCCAGATCACGTTCACAAGCGGTAAGAATGCATCCTCCGACGGGGACAAGGCAGGTGTAACGGTTGTAATAAGATCCAGGAGTGATTTCCTCAGGGTAGGAGTAGGAGAGGTAAGATAGTGCTGCGTCAGCGTCAGTATCCTAGTCAGCAACTGATACGTCGGCGTCTGGACAGCTTCTTTCTCTTCCTCCATCTCCTTCTTTCCTTCTTCTTCTTCTTCATCATCATCATCATCCTCAGCAGCTTCCAGCTCCTCAACAAACGACTTCTCCTTCCTCTTCTCCCTCCCCGGACCCCAGGCCTTTCTCGGGACAGGCTGAAACGGCTCCTCAGCCCTTGATTTCGACTCCTCCACTCTCGCAAGATGCTTCCCCACCGTTTCCAGAATCCCCTCCACCCCCTGAGGTCGGTAACCCCTCTTCTTATGATCAACAGCAGGTTCGCTGTCACTACCCGCAAGAAGCAACACATCCGACTTCACCCCCTGCGCCACGACCTCCCCCAAAACATCAAACAGCCCCTCAACAAAAACAGGATACCCATGATAATTATCCAGCGCCGCAAAAACAGCCTGCACCGTATCCTCCAAAAACGGCACCAGTTTCGGCCCCGTCAGCCTAATCATCATCGTCAAAACCCTCGTCGAAGCAGGGCTTATGTCAAAAGTATTGAGGCGTAGGGAGACAGAATCAAGCATGTAATCCGCATTGTCGACAATCAACTCCGACACGGAACCATACCCGCACGAAGAGGCGAGAATGTTCAACGTAGTGATCGCATGCCGCCTGAGTTGAGGCTTTTCTGACCCGAGAAAGGTAGTGACAGGATACAAGACGTCGATGAGCTCGGGGCGAAAGTCCTCTTCGAGACGGGTGGCATAATACGCGGTGACCTCGAGGGCGAGGGCTTCGAGTTGCCAGGGGGGGGGTTCGACAGAGTCAGAGCGGGACGCGAGAACAGAGGTGGAAAAGTCGTAGAGCTCTTGGAAGGCTTCGTCTTGCTGCTGGGTCTCTCCCAGGGCAGAAAAGTCAAAGAGCTCGTCCATGTCGGCAGATTGGGCGTAGCTCGACTTGAGGAGCTGAAAGGCGAGCCAGAAGGAGGCAATCTGTGTTGTGGGTTCATCCGAGTCGCGGACGTAGCTGAGCATAGAGATTGCGAGCTTGACCTGTAGACTCGAAGGCCCGATCTGAGAGATGAGGGAGCCGAGCTCGTTTCGAGTAGCCTTTTGGCCTTCAGAGCCAAGAATGACAGGGCTGTATGTTGCCAACTCGGTATTTCCTGATCTGATGAGGTCTGTGGGCTGAGATAGATCGACGGCTCCTAGGTCATCAATCACCTTTTGCGGTTTCGAAGCCTTCATCAGAGTGATGATGCTGTCTCTTAGTGAATCAGCCAGAGAATCGTCCAGAGTTGACGAGTCCATGTGCATGGCAACTGCTAGCTTGCTTCCCCGGAGAATACTTCTGATAGCCAATTGCTTGGTCTTTTCGTTGCTGGATTGCATCATTCTTGGGAGGCCCGCGACCCAGCTGTACAGGGCAGATTTGATGCCGTTGCTCAGCTCCGGGTAGATGCTGACGAGGTCCTGGAGGCTGGTCTCGAGTCTTGATTGAGCTGCGTCATCCTCCTGCAACATCAGTGCTGTCTCGACCAATATTGATTGACTGTCAGCGAGTGAAGCGTGACACTCATCCAGCAGAGCGATACATAGTCTGTAAAGAGCACGCTGGACCTCTTCAGACTCATTACTTCGCAACTTGAGAACCGCAGATAGAGCAATCTTCACTTGAGCAGCAGTTGCTTTCAGCCATGACGGTGTTAGTTCGATATCCCTGGACTCTGAGTCGCCGTCGGATTTTGTCTCCTCCGCGGCCGGTGTGGCTGTCTCCAGCTGCCGGAGCAGACTCCTGACCTTGAGGTCACCCAACACATTGACAAACACAAGCTGGAGGGCTTCCAAACAAGCCACAAGAACTCGCTTTTGAGTTTGCCTTTCAAGCGGCGGAGACAACCGTTTACCGAGACCAGACACCGTGCCAGGCAGAAACTGAGCAAGAACAGAGTTGTCTCTGGTGCTGATGAAGACAGCCCGCAAGCAAGCCACCGCCTCAAGTTGAATCAAAGAAGGAAGATCCTCGGTGACGGCATCAATCATCACAGTGACACTGTGACCAAGTGCCGGGATGGAGTCTTCTCCTGGAATCTCCGATCTTTTAAGCCGAGCAGGGTCGACTGAAGTGATCAAGGCTCCCAGCGTTTTGAACCCTTCAATAATCGTTTCTTCCGGGACGTCCTTCTTCCTTTCTTGACCGGGCACACCACCAATGGTGAACGAAAGAAGAATCAAAAGCTGCCGAAAAAGGGCTGCCGATGTTTTGACCTTCCACCCATGCTGTATGAGTTCTCTAAGTAGACGGATGACGCCCTCGACCACCCGCATGGGGTATTGGTCCCTGTCACGGAGGACTTGCGACAAAGGGACAAAGACATAGTCGGCGAGCCTGTCGTCTAGGATGCTGTCATCTTGGCTCGCCTGGGTTGACCAGAGTTCAGTGAGCGATTCGACATGTTGCAGAATCTCTTTGGCATCGGCTGTCTTGTCCTGGGAGCGGACGGCCAACTGGTTGAGAGGCACACAGACCCGCTTCAACTGTTGCAATGTCAGTCAAAGTGTCTGGCATTGATGTGAACACAACCTACCTTTTGGAAGAACTCGGTCCTTGGAGTAGAGACTGCGGTTGTCGACATGGTGTTCAGCCTGGAGCACCGCTCATTAGAGATGAGTTGTGCTTCGGTGGTTGCCTTCGAGAGGATGGCAAGTGATGGATGCTGAACTTGAAGCTCGCTCTTGCCCAGCTGCCTAACGGCTCAAAGTTGAACAGCCCAAGGTATCCCAAGTCAAAGCTGCGATGCCGATATGCTGAATGATTTTCAATGGAAAATTAGATGTACGCTGCTAATTCATATTTCTCCTGTCTCTCAGAGTGTTTGAATGTGGTTCCATAATGGTGTCTCAACAGCGGCTTCAACAGCGGCTTCTACAGCGGTTGTGCCGCTGTAACTTTGGGCCTTTTGCTCGCTGTAAGCTTCGAACCCGACTTGGGTGAAGCAAAAGCATCAAGGGTTAGGGTTACGACAAGACTTTGGTCCCACAAAAGCCAACAAGGTTCTTTTCGCAACAACCGTCCGTCTGGCCCACAAAGTCCACCATTCATCCATGATTCCAACTTGCGACTTGCGACCGTCATCCATCATCACCAAACAACAACAACAACAACAACAACAACAACAAACAACCACATAACCCTCTTTCCCCCCCCCAACCATCAAAATGCCCCCCACTACCAAAAGAAAATCCCCCGCCTCCGACCGCGAGGAAGAAACCTCACCCGAACCCTCCACCAAGCGACAAGCCACACCAACAACAACAGAACCATCAAATCCCACCCCATCAGCAGAACCCCCGTCACAAACCTCAACCCAACAATCTCGCCTCGCCCGCTTCAAAGCCCTCCAAGCCCGTGCCAAATCCTCCTCCACCCAAAACCTCAAAGAAGCCACCAAAGAATCCCAACGCCTCGCCTCCGACCCCTCCCAACTAACCGCCATAAACCGCAAGCACGCCGTAGCCTCCCACAAGCTCCTCAAAGCCGAAATCGAAGACTCGGGCGGCGACTTTGAACGAAAGCGCGCGTGGGACTGGACGATCGAAGAGTCCGAACGCTGGGACAAGCGCGTCAAGAAGAAGGACGCCCACAGGGACGACACCGCCTTCCGCGACTACCAGCGCCAGTCGGAAAAGGCCTACAAGCGTCAGCTCAAGAGCATGGGCGCGCCCGATGTCGAGAAATACACCCGCGACAAGATGGCGGCGATTGAAAAGGCGGCCGCCGAGGGGACGCTCGAGATTGTCGAGACGGAGGACGGGGAGATGATTGCTGTTGACAAGGATGGCACGTTTTTTAGCACGGCGGATTCGACGGATTTTGCGCGACATAAACCTGACAAGGCGGCGGTGGATAGGCTGGTGGAGGATCTGAGAAAGGCCGAGGAGGCGTCGCTCAAGAAGAGGAGGGAGAGGCAGGCTAGGAATGGGGAGGATAATGGGGACGTGACGTATATTAACGAGAAGAACAAGCAGTTTAACCAGAAGCTGGCGCGGTTCTACAACAAGTACACGGCCGAGATTCGGGATAGTTTTGAGAGGGGAACTATGGTTTAGTTTGGATTGTTTTGGGGTTGTTACATCAAAGAAAAAAAGTATTGGACGAGCGATACGGAGTTCAACGATGACGTGGGGTATTCTATTCATCTTACAACAACTGGTCATGCAGCCAGTGTTCGCCTGCTCATGGCAAAACGATCAAAATACAGTTACTGCTACTTGACTTCACACAGCCCGCCTTTCTGGTCTGTCTCTACAGCATCGTTCTTCTCCACCCCTTGGTCCCCAACTCCTCAATCTCTTTTGGTTCAACAACCCCCCTCACACTCTGGTCACCCAGCCCCTCCACCACCGCATCAGCCACCAAGTCCACCTTGAGAGGTTTGATTGCGGCCGCCCCCAGCACCCCCCTGAGCAACCCCCCCGTGAGCCCATCCACCGTGCTCGCGACCAGGCCCCCGGCAGCAATAGGCAGGCTCACAGCCCTAGAACTATCCCACATGAACGGCGCGCGGTAGAAGACCGATCTCAGCTTGGGAAACTCGCGTTGGATAATGTCCTCTGCTTCCCGCTTGGTGGTGATATATCTCGAGGGTAGGACTGGCGCTCCAGCAGCGGCGGAGATGTACCCGAAGCCTTCCACCCCTGCCTTTTCGGCCTCTTTTGCGAGGAGGATGGCGCTGTCGCGGTTCATGGTTTCGTAGGTTACCTGTCTGCGTGTGTTAAGGGGACTTGGGTCGCCGGGTTTGCGGTCTAGGGGGTTGGCGGGGGAGGGGCGGCCGGAGAGGAGGGATTTGTAGTCTGCTTCGAGGAGGATGCCGAGGGTGTGGACTATGTGGGTGGCTGAGGGGAGGAAGGGGAGGTAGGATTGGGGGTTGAAGATGTCGCCTTTCTGCCAGGTTACTGAGCTGGACCAGGAGGGAGGTGGGGAGGAGGAGGGCCAGTGGGGTT
Source organism: Podospora pseudopauciseta (assembly GCF_035222475.1). NCBI lineage: Eukaryota > Fungi > Ascomycota > Sordariomycetes > Sordariales > Podosporaceae > Podospora > Podospora pseudopauciseta. The sequence continues at coordinate 621,392 of NW_026946667.1, forward strand.
GGCCGGAGCGGCTATGGGAGAGAGGGTTAGATAGATAATACGGGGGAGAAGGGAAGGGAAGGGAAGGGAAGGGAAGGGAAGGGGGGAAGGTACCTGATGGAGATGACTTCCCAGTTGCGGGCGACGGCGGAGCGGCAGATGCGGGAGCCGAGGAAGCCGTTGCCGCCGAAGACGATGAGGCGTTTGGTTGCGGTTGACATGGTGGGATGTGAGAATGGAGAGGGGGTGCAAATTGGGTGGATGGGTGAACGAGATGGGTTGATTTAGAGAAAGCACAAGAGAAATTCAGGGTGCATGTATGAGAGCTATCAATTGACGTTTCGCTCAACCGAAGAACCCAAGGCTCACCAGATCAGCAAAGCTCGCCGTCCGATTCACAAGCTTCCCAAGCTTATGATGAGATCATGCTACAAGGGACTTGCCGGCCGCCGCCTGGGAATTTTTGTCAAAGTTTAGCGGCTCCCCAGCAGGGATGACACAGACCAACTCGGGGAGATCTGCCCCCGCAATCAAGGCTTGACCCGCAAACTGCCTGCCGCGCTGCGAGAACCTCTCTGAACACTTTTGAACATTTCCAACACAGTTGCGACGCGACATCCACCCTCCCCAACCCAACCGACAACCACCCCCCACCTCCCCGCGCCTTCGCGCATGAAATAAAGATGGCCGACAAAAAATCCAACAAACGCATCAAATCCCTCTCCATCCACCGCCCCTTCATCTACGGCACCACCGCCCGCCCCTTCGACCCCCTCCGCAACCCCAAACCCCCCGGGATCCCCGACGACCACACCCACTCCTGGGAAGTCTTCGTCAAGGGCGTAGACGACACCGACATCACCTACTGGCTCCGGCGCGTGCAGTTCAAACTCCACGAATCGATCCCCAACCACGTCCGCATCGTCGACGCCGTCCCGGGAAAACCCTTCTCCCTCAAAGAGACCGGCTGGGGCGAGTTCGAAATCACAATAAGGCTGTATTACGTCTCGGAATCAAACGAAAAACCCCAGACTCTATACCACCACCTCCGTCTCCATCCCTACGGCAGGACAGAGGAGGAAAAGGAGGAGATGAAAAACGGGCCTGATGGGGGTGTGGTCAAGAGTTGGAATTACGACGAGCAGATTTTCAACGAGCCTTATGAAAGCTTCTATGAGATTTTGACGTCTGGGGCTATGCCGGCTTCTTCTATGAAGGGGGGGAAGGGGGGGGGGAAGCAAAAGGGGGAGAAGGAGGCCAAGATGGAAAGGTCGGAGGGGGGGGTGTTGGCCAGGAGTGCGATGATTCCTCTCACGAATAGGGGGCCGGAATACCCTTTTAGTAGGGAGACGGAGCAGTGCGAGATTGAGAAGCTGAAAAAGGCGCTGGTCAAGGTGGAGGAGATGACGAGGAGGACAAAGGAGGAAATGGAGAAGAAGGAGAAGAGGTTGAAGGAGCTAAAGGCAGAGGGGGCAAAGGCGTGAGATTTATGTGGACTGAGGTATTGGGTTCTGGTTGGCAAATGGCGTCTTGTAAGAATATTGCAAAATTTGATACCCGCTCATGGGGCAAAGAAAAGGGGCGTTGGGGGAGTTTTGGCTTTGGTTGTATATCAAGGTTTTGTGTGTAATCTACCAGAGGAAGTGAATGACAGTGCCACGAGGATGAGGCACTGGAAATGCAATGTCTTTAGAGCAAGACGACACACACACCTACCTACGCTGCCATTCTCATCTCATTTTTGCTCACTGCATTGTCAATATCTACTTCTCCCACGCTAAAATCATTCCTAATCGGCATGTCATTTTGGCTGGCTCCTTGAATGTTGTCTTGCCTGGTGGCTTTGCTGCTGTTTGCCACCTTGGGCTTTGACACCATCCACAACATCAGAACAAAGTTTTGCATCCCAAATCCACACACACCACATGTGATCTTGTAATATTTCCTATTATCAAAGAAGAGTCGAGAGTTGTCAAGGTAAAGGTATCCAAAGTCCCCACAACAAAATCCATAGTTCCAGCTAGATTTCAAATACCAGCATGGGGACTACTGTTTACCGAATTTCCACACGCACTTTGGTATACACATCGCCCTGGGCGTCTCACACACACCGCGACGAGATTTGATATCCCCCCTCCACCACTTCAAGCCGGCCAACATAGGAAAACCACACACCCACACACCCACACACCCCACCCAAAAAAGACATCACGAAAGAAAAAGAAAGGAAAAAAAGGAGGGAATATAGACTTTATCAAAAGCGTCGTTGGTTGGTTGTGTTTATGCGTCCGGACAAAAAGAAAACGAAACAAAACCAGAAAAACCACAGGAAAGGATCTCTCACTTTCACCCGCTCCTTCTCTCTCTCAAACTCAACAAATGCTTTTCCCATCCTAATATCAAATAGTCCACACAAAAACTTTTATCATGTAGACCCCACTCAACCCAGGAAAAACTACCCAACCCATCTAAGCCATACCACTCCCGCCCCCCAAAAATGATGTATCAGCCGGAACCAAGAAACCCAACCAACCAACAGTAGTAATATTCCCTCTTCCGGTAAAACCAAGTGTCTTTTTTTTTGATATCCCTTCAACGCCATGAAAAAAGAAAAACGGCAGCCCAAAAAGCCAAGATGATGTAGCGCAATCCATTAAGACAAGTATAATGTCGCGGGCTGCCATGTCGCTATACTTTCAAACGACAAACAACAACGCCATGAGAAAAAAAAAGAGTCGAATATGTTCAAGAAGAAAAGAACAACAAAGGGGAATCTTTGGTACTCGAAAAACAAAAGTGATAAGAGGGGTTGTTGCTGCGGGTAGTCGCGCCATTACGGCCTAGGCTGGTACGCAGGAGGGGGCGTGTCATCCCTTTCCTCCCAGAACTGAGGATTGCGGTTCTTTTCGTCGTATACACGGCGGGCAATCTCTCCGGCCATCTTCATCACCCACGCTTGCTCGAGAATGACGGATGGGGAGATTTCCGATGGCGCTCTTGGCCGAGACCAGTCTGTTGGGACCTTCATATCAACAGGCGACGCCTGATGAGAAGGCTGGTTCTGGGTGGTGTTGGGCGCGCTAATCTCGATCGAGGGGACGGCAGCCTCCGAGACCTTGGCAGGCTCACGATCATTACGGAATGATGGTCTGCGCGGATGAGCACCACCGAACCGCACCTTGTTGGTGTTTGTAGCCGTGTCCTCCTCGGGAACCTCGAGAATGGGGTGAGACATGATGGGCTCCGAAGCGGGCGTTGTCGAGGTGGAAGCTGTCTCCGAGGACTCGCCCGCCTCGCTGCCACCTTCGCTCGAGGTCTTGGCACGCAAGTTGACCACACGGGTCTTCTTTTTGCGGCCAGCCTTGGAATGCCGTCCGGAGCCCAGAGACAAGCCAGCCGTGGCAGAATTGAGACTAACCATGGACGGTCTCGAGGGCAAATGGCCCTGATCCTGGCTCGCCGTGTCCGAAAAGGTGTAGGTATGGGCGGTCCCGTTGGTGTAAGAAGTGGTCCGGTGGAGGCTCGGGGTTGCCGGTCCGGGTGTGCTGGCTGTGTCAACCCGATCTGATGGCCCCGCCCAGGCTCTGAACATGGCTTCCTTGATTGAAGGGGTGAACAATGATGACGTTTCTTGCGTGGACGTCAACGAAGAGAGCTTGAACAAGGCCTTTTGTGAGAACAGAGACTGTGTTTCTGTTCCCGCCTCCAGAGACAATTCCGAGATGGCGGCAGGATCCAGAAGGTGACCCTCTGCGTCAACAGCATCCAGGGGAGGTGTCGACAGCGGGTTAACAGTGTGATCTACGGTCTCCTTGGACTGCTCCTCGTCCTCCTTAATGATTTGGTCCGGGCACCAGATCTGAAGTGAGAGCCTGTGGATGATGGCTGGCAACTCATCCATCATCAGATCCCGCAGCTTCTGCTCGATAGTCCGTTGAAGGTAGTCACGGACAAACGGGATCGAGTCAAAGGTCGACGAGACCTTGAGAGACTCGAGGGGGTCATTTCGAAAGACCAGCGTCAGCCCCTTCTGCTTTGAGAAAACCACAATGATGAAGGCTGAGAGCTTGATCTCAGACAGGGTGATCTGAAGCGGGATGGTGAGGCTGGACGACGCCGACAGGGGCTCCGGCGATGCGAAACCTGGCTTGCCCGACAGGTAGGTATTGAGGGGGTTTGCCTGCGCTGCTATATTAGTCTCCTGTTATGCTTCCAGTGTTCCATGTGTTCCATGAAGTCCAATCTATGTGGGGTAGCGGTGAGGAGAATGGGCGAATCCCTGCTCTCGAATTTGGGCACAATTTCTGGTCTAATGCGCCAAGCCTGCAGCTTTCACCGCACCGCCAGCGAAACAACCGAAACAGCGTCCCATCGCGAGCTCTAGAATTCCTAAAACCTGGTGTGGAGCAGTCCCTAGGTTTCGGGCCCCAAATTCGGGTCTCGGGCGTCGAGGGGCACTTGCCCTTGCTCCAGTCCAGATGCTCCAGACGCTCCAGATGCTCCAGATGCCCACTCTCTCCCTCCCCGCCCCCCCTTTCTCGGCTTTGTGAAATGCCCGGCTCCCTCACTTGCCCCCTCCATACTATCCGTAGCTAGCAAAGCACTTGCAATGCCGGTGGCTTGTGACTCGCGTCCGGGGTGGACTTGTCCGATATGTCCGTCGTAGATAACAGAAATTGCACATACTTGCACCCTCGTTTTTAGCGTCAGAAAGGCGTCGCCGGAATAGCACATTTTGAAAATTCCCCTGAAACGGTCTTCGGCCAGGTCACCAATCTCCAAAATCTCCAGGTCTGGTGGCACGGAGCCAAGGTTGAATTCGGTCACGAAGATATCATCGACGATGATGGGAGGCTTCGGAGACTTGTTCAGGGCGGTTGTGAGCAGGTCGCGCGCGCGCTCGTAAAAGCCGGCATCGGCCGTGAGCGGCGACCAGTTGAAGTTGAAGGCCATGTTGAATTGGCACCCAGTTTATAGAGGCATCGCAAGAGCTATGATGGGTGTGCGGGGCAGGTCGACCCGGAGCCAGGGCAGGGAGGCTTGCTTCGGTCGGATCGAGGTGCACGAGGCAAAAACCGAGGGGTCGTGGACGTGGGTTGTCGTCGGGAGCAATTTTACCCAAGGTAGCGAATGAAGTTGACGACGGAAGGCAAATAGTAAGTTTTGATGGTGGGCAGCTGATAGATTGGGGATGGGGATTGGGTGCAAGGACCTTCGTGGACTTTTGTCGGGTGCCCGTGGGAATAGAAAAAAAAAGAGAGAGAGCAGTTGCGGCTTTGGAGAGGTTGTGCGGAGGGATGACGCTATCTGACGGGGAACGGTTGGTCTTTGTGTGCGGCAGAAACGGGACCTTTTGGAAATTTTTCGCGCTTTCCCTGCGCCGCGACTTGGCCCATGCTTGACCCTTTGTGGGGGGTTGCCATTTTCCCTAGCTTCACTGACCAGTGGGCTGATGACTTTTCTGTACCGTCTGGAACATCTGCAGCAGCATCTGCACCTCCAGGGCTCTGTTGCTGATGGCCTGGCTGCCCAAGCCCTCCCTCCCTTTAGGATTGATTCATTTTCTCATCATCAGTTTGCAACCTGGAGGTCTCAGGTTTGCATTCAACGCCGTACAGCCCGCCCAGCCACCGGTGCAAACACACACTGCCCGAGCTATCCAACGGATCCGGAGCTTACCTGTCGTACAAAATAATCCGGGCTTTACGGCTATCACGGTAGCAGATGTCGGAACAAGGGTGTGGTAACAGCCAGTCGCGTCTGGGGAAATTGGGCAACCACGCATCAACTCATCATCCCAAATGCAACACAATGTGACAATATACCCAATCCAGACACTCGAAACTGGACCAGCCGTCATCCGATGATGTTGCGGGGAACCCGACTGACAAAGACACCTGAGCTCCCGTCTCCGCCCGACCGAGGTCCAGTGATCCACTGCCACTGCTTGGGACCAGGCGGGAGCTGTGAGAGCTCGGGCCCGCCATCTTGACGTTTGCCCGGGCAGGGGCATGTGCTCCGCCGGGGGTCCCGAGAGGAGAAAGCTAGGTTCGGGAGTTGAACCCGGAGAAAGACGTCAACGACAGGGGCATTTGGTGTTTGCAGACTGACGATGTTTGGAAGAAGAAGAATTGATAAACCATTGTTGTGAAACAAAACAACCACCCAAAACCTAGATTGGTCCTAAAATCTAGCCATCGCTTTTGATCGGACTCTGCCGCCGTCAAGCTACCCCTACCTTAATCAAGATTACTAGTAGTACACCATGAATAGTCGCACAAAGCATCTCAGCTGTCCCGCGCACGAGATAATTGATCCAGCAGTTCCAACGCGGCGGATAGCGGCACCATCTCAGCGTCAGCTCATCACCTAACGGCCAATCCGGTGAAGCTCGGGGGGCCGTTGAGACAAGACACTACTACTTGTGCCCAACCAGACAGACGACCAAGGAATTTCCATCATTCGCATGTCCGACTTGAAATTTTCATACCCTTCACAATGTCTCAAAGCGCAAGCTTTTCGTCTGACCATATCCCGGACATTTCGGGTTTTTACCCTGAAAAATGGACCATCAAGTTCGTGAACGAGGGGGCCGCGAACCTGGTCTTTGAAGTGAGATTACCACCAAGTCCACCAAGCACGACAGAAAGCCACGCGAACGGGCACAGCGATATCTTCCAGGGTACTGCCAAAGCATCCTCCTTTTTCTGTGCCACAGCATCATCATATCTGACCTTCTCACAGGACACCTCCTGCGCGTCCCAAAAGCTGGCGCCAAGACATTTCCGTACCCAGAGTTACTGCAGTATTGGGATTCAACCATCACGCCCCTATTCCCACCCGAAAATCTGGTCCAACATCAACTAGTCAAACTGGGCCAAAGCCCATCCAAAGTAATCACTATTCTTGATGAGCTTCTTGCCAAAGCGGAATCCGGCCGCCGCAAGGACTTCCGTGACACCCGAGTACTCCCGGATGCCCAGTACGGCATGCTGATAGAGGATATGCGTTCTCGTTAGTCAACACCTTGTCTTCGAACCTAGTGCTTTCCGATGTCTAACAAGGCTCACAGAAAACCCAAGTGATTATTTTGTCGAGTTCAAACCAAAGTGGCTTTCGCCTTCACCATCGCAGCGCACACGCTGCCGCAACTGTGCCCGGGAAGCCTACCGTGATCACCTTGATCCCTCCCACCACAAGGCTCACCGCCTGGGCATCCTCTGTCCCCTGGACTTCATCGCCTGTCGGAGTAACCGGGGGAGTTTGGAAAACGTCTTGAAGCACATCGTCCCTGCGTCAGCCTCGCCGTCTCATCGCAATCACCTCGCCGACTGGTTGAGGACCAACAGTCTTCTGCCACTCCTGCAGCAAGCCCAGGCGAAACATGATCCGAGCCAGGGTGTTAACCTGGAGCTGGCAATGACGCTTCGGGACTGCAGCCTGTTTCTCAGGATATCCACCCCCCAAGATGGAACAGGGCAACCGGCGAGGATAGAAGCCAAACTAGCCGACCTCGACAAAAAGAACGCCGCCAAGAAGAAGAAGCACTGGGAAGAGCTCGAGCGGGATCTTGTGGAAGGCGGGTTCTACGAGGGAAAGGAGCAGCCAAGGGAGGAGACGGACTGTTTACTTGAGCGCGCAGCTAATTAATTGAGTTCGTGCTTTCTTCTTACAACGACCCCAAAAACTTCCCAACCCTCTCCACCAACCACTTTTCCCCCTCTGGGTTTTCCTCCGTGTTATCAACCCGGTGATTCGCCCCCGGGATCAAACCGCTGAAGTCACTCACAACCCCCGGCTTGCAAAAGCTCGCCCATTTTTGAACCGTGCTTTGGACTTGTGCCGGCTTGAAGGGCACCCACTCGTCCTTTTCTGAGGGCAAGATCAACACCGGTGTTTCCAGCTCTCCCCAGATGGTCTTGAGCTCCTCGTCGGAGAAGTCGGAGCTGAAAAAGTCGTCGTCTCCCCTGTTTTTGTCAAGTCAGCCACTCCTTCTTGTCACCTACCCACAACATCATCAGAAGAACCATACCCTTTCGTAGCGAGGGATAACCACCGATAAGCAGTAACTGGACTCCCCTTCCAACCGTCAGGCATGTCGTCTCGATCGATTACATGCTCCCCTTTCCCCTCCTCTGCCATCTTTTTCGCGACCGCGATACTGTTCTCCAACTGTGCCGGGCAACAGCTCATCACCAACGCCTCCCTGTCGCTCACGGGGCCTTGGAGGACAATCCCATCAACCTTCTCCTCCGGCTCTAGTTCTCCCAGTTTGGTGCAGTAGAACATGCAATCCTGGCAACCGGTGGAATGGCCCATCAGCACGATCGTCTGTTTCTTGAGCTCAGAGCGGAGGTAGCGGACTAAAGACGAGATTTCGGCGCAGTCTTGAGAGAGGGAGGAGTACCCGAAGGCGGAGAAGGAGGAGGTGAGACGGGCTTGGAAGAGGGAGAAGCCTAGGGTTGGGGGGAGGGAGTGAGAGAGGGTGAGGGGGTAGGGGACTGTGTGGGGCCCGTCGCCTAGGCCGCCGAGGAAGATGAGGGCGTTTGGGGGGGAGGGGGAGGGGGAGGGGTGTTCGTAGAGGGGAAGGGTTTTGGTTGGTGTGGTGGGGTAGGAGTGGACCAGGACGGGGAAGGGGGTCATCTTGAGGGTTGGATGAGGTTGGGGTTATGGTGGTGGGATGGGTTTATTGGTGTTGAGGTTGTGTTTATGGTGGTGAGATGGCTTTATGGTGGTGAGGATGCCAAGAGATATCTTTGGCGGTGGTGGGTGGGGGGAGGGGGTAAGATTGGAGGGGTGATGTATAACCCTAACCCTTCGATGACAGGCTGGTTATCACTGTCAACACCCACCACTTTGACACTTTCTTTCATCATCAACTTCAACATCGACATCATTTTGCTGTGACATGACACGGTAAGAGCATAAACCATGTTCACGACCAGTTCAAGTCGGCATATCAAGAAATTGACTGCTCCCGACAGCACAAGCGACCTGTTTTCCGACCTACCCTCCATCTTTTCCTCCCGGGCGCTTAAGCACAAACACCAGACCAATCACATCGCCAAATACAATTGCAAGCAAGGGAAGCAAAATGTGCCGCGCGGGAGGGCGCTTCGCCCTCGGGGACGCTTTCCCCAGATTGGATCCCCTGTGCCGATTCCCATCTGGAGATGATCGTCCCTGCTGTTTTTTTACCGCTGTTCAAACCTGCAATCTGCATGCAGAGAGCCAAACGAGCCAATCCCGAGAGGGGGAAGGGGGTCCTATTTCTGGCGTGGGAGAAGATGGAGGGGAACTTCTTGGGAGACGGGACATCAAACTACTAGACGCATGGTGTAGTGGAAGGGTAACAGTCGCGCATCGAAATCTTGGGTGCTGCTGTGATGTGAATTTCGAGGGAAGCAAGAGCTAACCGCCCGGATCCATGCCGAAGATGTAAGTGAGGAAGTGGTATTAGTATGCCCCGTCACCTCCTCACTTTTGTTGCGTTCGATAGACTTGTGCTCTCACCATTCCACGGCATACACACCATCTTCCCTTGTTCATCTTCGGGTTCTCTTTTGTTTGGAGCGCTTTCTCGAGTTACACGGCTTCTCCTTTTTCCTAATTTGATACCCAGAGCAGTGCTCTATCACCAACAACAACAACAACAACAACAAGTATATAAACCACCTTCAACCACACAATGGAGAAAACAGCCACAGCCTCCGCCCACTCAGCGGCCCCCTCGTTCCAAACCCACGTCGAACCCGACCTCCACCTCCAATCCAAAATGAAGTCCCTCGGCACAATCAACACCCTCCGACTAGGCGCCACCGCCCTCGCCCTAGGCATGAGCCTCACCGTCCTGGGAACGGCGGGCAACACCCTCCGCGTCTACGAGGAAACCCACGTCCTGACGCCTCACTACCTCCCCCTCTGGCCAGAGCATTTCAACATCCGACCTACCATCTCCCTCGTCGTTGGCAGCGTGTTTGTCATCCTCGCCAGTATTGCCTCTCTGGCCTGCTCCAAGATCACCACTGTTCGTTCCCCCGCCCCCTCCCTCCCCCTATCATCTACTAACGGATGCTGTTTAGTTGAGGAATAAAACAACCCTCCACACCTCCACCACCCTCGCCGCACCAGTCGTGGGGTTGATCGCGGCGCTGATCTCGGTTGTCTTCTTCTACGCGGCGAATTCGTCGGACACGGTGGACACGTTTACTTCTTGGACTTGCAGGTGGAGGGATGTGCCCATGGGGCAGCAGCCGCATTGGGGGACGTTGTGCGGGCAGAGTTATGCGGGGTTGTATCTGGCTATTCTGCTGATTCCGGTTGAGGTGGTGGGGTTGGGGTTGGGAGTTTGGGAGAAGAGGGTGGGCGGTTATGTGGAGGGGTATCAGGGGGCTAGGAAGAGTCCTGCTTTGTCTTAAGGGAAGTGGAAGATGATGTCGAACAAGGGGGAGGTGAGGGGTTGATGGTGGTGTGGTGGGCTAAATTGTGCATAATTCTGTCTTTTCTTCTTGGTTTAGGGACTACGGTATTGGTTTTGGGGGGTTATGGCTACTTGGATAATGGGAAACATCTGTTAAGCAATTGCTGCTGTTTTGCTGTTCGGGATCTGTTTGCTAGGTTTGTGGTCAAGGAAAGATTGGAAACAGGTTGCATTTCAGCCGGCGGGCTGTTGCAGAAAGTCGGGGACTGTTCCCGAGAGACATTGTGCACTTGATAGGTAATCTCGACTGTTATCAAGGCGTTGCCGTAGTTGGAGAATCTTCATCATTATATCCCCTCCATCGTGAAGAGATCCAAAGTTGCAAAAGCTCCTATCGACAACCTCAGCCAGGTTTCGGAAGCACGGCAGTCATCCTACCCACGTGCTATTTCGCTGTGAATGCATATGAGCCTTCATTTATTACCCGCGTTCCCGAATGGTGGAGGGCGGGAGATTTCATCTATCTGTTTGGCGCTATCGAGAGCAAACACGCATGCGCCCTTATCTTTTCAGACGTCGCCTCCCGCTGAGCCGACGACGATAGGCGGGGGTTGTGTGGTATGAGAGTGGTGACAGAGGTCACATTTCATGTGTGAATGGTTCTGAATTTTGAGGCAATGTGCGATGGCGAATACCATGAATTCCAATTTTGATGCCTTTATGTCTCGTGGTTCCCAATTGGTTGTAGGGGTGAAATGCTCTGTCCTTCCTTGTCAATACTTTCATAACAGATTTTGTAACCCTCAAGGTGAGATGGCAGAGTTGACAATGCTGTGACCCGGAAACTGGCGCCTCAGAAAACCTCCCATCATCTTGATTCCTGTACCGCGATGATTGGGAAGGGGGGAAGCTGCGCATATGTATTGCAAGATATCGGGGTGGTAGTGGCGACCCTGAGTGCTCCTATCGCTCCTGCCTCTGTCCTTCTTGTCCAGTTTTGGCGTGTCTTGCTTTTGGAACAACACATCAATCATCTCAGCCCAGAACCTACGCCTCGACTTTAAATTTGTCAGTGGCCTATTCCGTTTGCTGGGCTCTTCGTCCTGCGTCTACATCCACCCAATCTGGTGTCTAACCATCCTATCCGCTAGGCTTGCCTGATTCCACAGCACAACGCCGTCCAGGCGAATCCTACTCACTTGTTCTTGATCAGCTTCAGCTTTTCGGTTTTCCGTCGTGCCACAAAACAGGGAGACGGTTGTCTCACCATTCACCCGAGTGAACGGACCCCTTGACGTGAGATGCGCGACCTACCTCATCTTAGGCGACATTATATTTTCCGCTAAAGTTACAGGCATTGCACCTTCTTATACTCGGCGCAAACCGAAATCACTTGCTTGAATCGAGGCCGAACCCAGCTGCCAGTCCTCGTTATGAGCCGATCGCTGTCGCAACAGGCTGCGGCCGACAAGGCGCCCGTCATGACCCCTAGAAGGTTGGCACCGGGAGGTCAAAGAGAATTGTCGTTTGCCGAGCGCAAAGCACAGGACACACCTCCTTCGACATCGTCTCCGGCAACTGCAACCGGAGACATACTGGTTCGTCCAGGGCGCAAAAGACACTCGAGGCCGGATCTCGTCAAGCAGCAGAACACCGTCAACTTCTTTGAAGACGCTTTTGCCGTGTCCGAGGGCAACACGGCCCGGGAAAGGGTACATGGGGATGCCATTGTCATGGCCGAGGTCAAGACGAATGTCATCGTGGGTTTTGCTAAATATTTCCAGGCCATGGGTACCGTCTTGCTGACCGTGCGCCATAGATCAGTGACGAGTTCACTCTCATCACCGAACTCTCGTATCACCTATCCACACGGTATCAGCGCCCTGTCTCCTCCATCGTCGTCACCTTGCAGCACGGAGCCTGCATGCTTTTCGGAGGGACCTTTGACCCAGCCTACGTGATGTCGATATATGCGCTACCGTCGCAACTATTGCCGACAACCAACAAGCGAAATGCGGCATTGATCCAGAAACACATGGAAGAAGCGATAGGAGTGGTACCAGCGAGGGGCTTCCTGAGGTTCGTCCCTACCAAGGAAGAACATTTGGCATGCAACGGTAAGACGATGGCTGGGGAGATCGAGGAGCTGGAAAAGACAATGAATGGAATAGGTCTCGGAGGCGCCAACGTGACACTGGATGAGGCACAGGGAGCCATATCCAGAGGCTTGAAGGCCAGGGGGAAGCTGAGTGCCAGGGTAAGTACTGCCCATTCGACCGTCTGTCCTGCCAGCAGTGCATTGACATGCCTTCATGTGCTACAGCCTATGGCAAGCTTTCGATCATTATCAGCGGCAGGGTTCCATGCCAGAGAACTTACACCACCCACCAGCGCTGACGAGGCGCTTCCAACCATTCCAGGCTCACCCTCGACGTCGCCGGGGGCAGCTCAACCTGGCGTCGGAGATAAGGAGGGGCTTCCACGAGAGGAGGATCAGCCCAGGACAGCACGTAAGAAGAAGAGCTTTGTGGCTGCCATTTTCGGCCGGTCAGGTAGTGTCAAAAAGCCGGGGCATCGCTCCTCATTGCCGGTGATACGTGATTCAGGCTGAGGGATAGTAGTGGGAAGGGTGACGGGAGTGGGTGAGGATGATTAGGTGCATGCACAAGTATACCTAGAGGGAACTCTTGGAGAGCATCACACAGAGGACACGGTATAGCATAGCATTGAACTTTTTGGACGAGGACACTTTTCTCGTATAGTAGTAGGTAGGTTTGGGAAGTCGAATCGAGGACGTTTCTGGTGACCTACGGTAACTAATGATGCATGTGCCAAGAAATATTCAAGCTTCCGGGCGGTTGATATATCGAGATCTCTCCAGGCCGGCCCAGGCGCTAAAGTTCGGGGAGTGGGGTTTATGTAATCGCGCTGGCTGGCAGCACCCCGCAGTAGCCCGCTTCGGTGAGCAGCACTCACCTGAAGGTCTCCTAGTCTCTCCCCTTCGATGGAACATTGGCGCCTTGCACTGAACACCTCCTGGCTCATGAGACAGCGAATTGCATACAGCAGAGCAGAGCACAGTCTTATCGATATCCTTTCTTTTTTCTCCCGACACGTTTCCTGACGTAGTGAGAGAGCCTGGACACATCTCGAACACTCTCACTGCCTAAGATCCGCCTGCGGGGTTCAGATGACCTGAGCTCGCCGTAACACACTACCTTACCTACCTTCTGGAGCTGCGATAGCGAGCTGTGAGAGAGTGCCTCACCTGCGGGGTCGATTCAGCAAAGCAAGACAGTATCGATTGAGCTTCACCGACGATTGATCAGCCAACCCAGTCAGGGATCAGGAATATACATCCTCCCCTATATCCAACAAATAATACAAAAACACCGGTGAGTTTTCATCTTATTCGTCAGATCTGACCTTGCTCACCTACAGCTTATCACTGACTGGCACCACAGCCTGAGCTATCTGAGCCCTTTCATGGTCGATCTTCAAGTTCAGCATTGATCTCTTGGAGGAAGCGGGGTGCTCTCAACCCAAGGTCGAGCGTCTATCGTCAGATAGTTCAACATGGAGGTAAGGGCAACCGTTTGTTCTTCGTCACAGCCTCGGTCACCACAGCAAACCTACATCACATCACAGCAATCTTGCAACAAGTCACGATCCCTGCAAGTGCCAGGTCTTGCTGTGTTCTTTCTCCGAGGACTTTTCCCTCGAGGTGATTCCTTCGTTGCGCAGCTAGCACTTTCCCATCGCCGACGAGTCACACAGGGGTCTTGTTGGTTCTGTCTCGTTGGTCTGTCTCGTTCTAGAAGCAACGCCAGCACCGTTGGGGGCATTTTCCAAAGCTTTGTGGATTTTCCCCCTCTGATTCCTCTTTTACCGCCGCAACCAACAATTTACCCCTGGACCCCTGGACGCGGACACCGCCCGGTCCGGCTTTTTGCTTCTTCACTACCAACTCCTCGGCCTTCCGACCAAACTGTGACGCCTCTTCGTCATCTTCGTCAGGCAAGTGTCACACCAGCCTCGCAGCGGTGACGGATGGGCGGATAAGCGGGAGCAGACGGGCAGGCAGGCAGACAACCAGGCAAAAGGCAAGTTATAGGCAGCAGAAATCCCGCGTGTCAAACATTGCAGAAATGTCTTTTCAGCGAGTGAGTTACCCGAAACTCTTTCATCTGCTGTCTGTATGTTGCCCCTGTCGTCACTGGGTGACCACTTGGGTTTGACTTTGCGGCCGAGCCACCGGGTCCAACTCGCTGGAATCGGGAAGAATGCTTGTGCAACCCCGGTTGATATTTTTTTTTTCTGGCTCAGGATTATTATGCTGTCATGCCTCGCTCTTGCCTAGTTGAGTATGATATGGGCTTCTTCTGACCGCAACTTTGCCTCTTTCCGTCAGTGCGGTGGTCCCTTTCTCTCATCCACTTGGTTCCCTCCCTCTTCCTCTCTTCTTCCTCTGTCAGACAGGAACACAGAAACACAGACACCAGCAAAAGTCCACGAGGCGAAAAAGAAAAATGGAGGCCATGTGCGGATATGGTGCCAACCAGAGGTGAGCTCGCCTCGCCGGTTAGGCCCAGCGCCACGACACCACCAGCAGCAAGCAGATGCTGTGAGAGCCTTTGTTTCTCTCACTCACAGGCAATGCGCATGCGTCGAACCGCAAAAAGCCAGCTCAGACCTGCCTACCACCACTTCATCCAAAGCACAATTCCGTTGTCTTGTCTCTGAGTCGACTCTGCTTTCCGCCTCTCGGCCGGTTCAGAAGCAAGCAAGCAGGCAAGCAGTTCCCGGCTTGGCCAATCCCGCCAGGCTGTTTACGCAGCTTGCAAACAAAAAGGGCTTGTCAACATCGAGGATTCGAGGATTGGGTTCTTGCCTACTCGTGTCGTGTGACTGCTTGCTTGCTTCTTGGGGGGCATGCAAGGGCGGTGACGGAGGGGAGACTTGCTTTATCTACTTCAGGGGCTCCCTCTTTTTCTCTCAAGACACCTCACCTGGCTTTACTTTGTTTTGTTTCGTCATGTATTCTACCGGTGGCAATGGGGGCGGTGCTTCGAGGGACAACGGAGAGGATCTGGACTCGCAGCCTCTACGCCCTCGTCCGATCAGGTTTATCAGTCCAGCAGCGCTAAATCTTTCTCGTGTTTATGAACAGAACCGGCAACGAATCCAAAAGAGAGATGGGCCAAAAGTGCCTGACCCGACGACGCCCCAGACGAAGGGGAAGCCTCGCCTGTTGTTGATGGGACAAAGGAGGTATGGAACCTTTGGATTTGTATGGACAGTGTGGAACTGTGGCTGACTGTGCTGTTTGTTTCAGGAGTGGGAAGTCGTCCATCTCGAGCGTGGTGTTTCACAAGTTGCCAGCGAGCGAGACATTGTTTCTCGAGTCGACGGCCAGAATTCAAAAAGACAGTCTCAAGTAAGCGTCTCAAGAGAGCAAAGTTCTGTGTGGATCACCCGCTGACACGTTGAAGCTCTTTTATGGAGTTTCAGGTTTGGGATTTTCCAGGTCAGATCGACATCTTTGAAAACCCAGCCTATTCATTCGACATGGACGCCATCTTTGGCGAGATTGGGGCTCTCATTTGGGTCATTGACGCCCAAGACGACTATCTCGAAGCCGTGACCCGGCTCAATATCACCATTCTCCACGTCCAACGAAGCTACCCTCACATCAATATCGAGGTCTTCATCCACAAGGTTGACGGCCTTAGTGACGACTACAAGCTGGATATCCAGCGCGATGTGACGATACGGATTCAGGACGAGCTGTCGGACCAGGGGATCGAAAACGCGCCTGTCAACTTCCACCTCACCAGCATCTACAACCACAGCATCTTTGAGGCCTTTAGCAAGGTCATCCAGAAGCTCATCCCTAGATTGGGTCAGCTCGAGGCGATGCTGACGAACCTCTGCCGGACGTGCCGGTTCGAAAAGGCCTATCTCTTCGACGTCAACACGAAGATCTACATTGCGACGGACTCGACCCCCGAGGACATGGCCAGCTACGAAATCTGCTCTGATTATGTGGATGTTATAATTGACTTTACCGAAGTTTATGGGAGCTGGCCGAGGACGCAGCAGTGGAGGGACAGGCTGGAGGGGGAGCCGTGGTCGCAGCCGCTGGAGGATCAGGTGGCGTGCGAGTGGGCCGAGAGCGGGATGGTGCTTGCCGACGCGCAGAGGCCGATCATGCTGAGGGAGGTGGACAGGTTTCTGGCGCTGGTGGCGATCATGAAGGAGGGGAGTTATGAGAAGATGCCGCAGATTAACATGAATGTTGATGTGGTGGTGAAGGGGCTGACGGAGTTTTTTGAGATTACGAAGCCGAGGGGGGGAGGAGGGGGAGTGGTTGGGGGGCAGGGAGGGGAGAGGGTTGTTAGTCCTGGTGCTGCTCCTGCTTTGTGATGAGCGGAGTGTGTTGGGTTGGTTGGAAAGGGGGCGGGGGGAAGAGCAAAACTATATACATAACGTGATAATGAGTTTTGTAAAGAGGATCTGAGATGAAGGGGTGAACGCGGATGCTGTCCTTGGACCCTGTTTTGTGATGTTCAAATTACATGGCAAAAAGTAAACAGATGGAAAAAGGGGGAAAGTAAAAAACAAAAATGGATTTCTTCTCTGAGAGAAGATGGTCGTTGTACTGGGGCCACCCGGGGATTGAACCCGGGACCTCTCGCAAGCAATGCTGTAGGGTGAACCCTAAGCGAGAATCATACCACTAGACCAGCGGCCCTTTCTTGAATTGATGTTTCTCCTCTCCTCATTTTTGAGATGATATGGAGCTGTGGGCGGAGACCAAGTCGTCCCCCCAACACTGAAGGGGTTTTGTGGCAGGGAGATGGTGGCTTGGGGAAGCCCTAACTTTATCCACTCTCTCTCTCTCTCTCTCTCTCTCTCTCTCTCTCTCTCTCTCTCTCTCTCTCTCTCTCTCTCTCCACATCTACACTAACTAAAATACTAGCAGAGAGAGGGGCCTTTAAAAA
Organism: Podospora pseudopauciseta; assembly: GCF_035222475.1. NCBI lineage: Eukaryota > Fungi > Ascomycota > Sordariomycetes > Sordariales > Podosporaceae > Podospora > Podospora pseudopauciseta. The sequence continues at coordinate 638,795 of NW_026946667.1, forward strand.
GGAGGGCTATGAGGGAGGAGGGCATGAACAAGACAGGGCGTGTGGCTCAGTTGGTAGAGCGTTCGCTTAGCATATTTCACGGTTTCCGATTAAAATTGGGAGTCTGGGGTACGGATATATGCGAAAGGTCCTGGGTTCGATTCCCAGCCCGTCCACTGCTTGTAAATCACCATTTGGTGGTGGGTTATCTTTTGTGCTTTTTGCAGTCTGGTCATTTCTTTTTGTTGCTTGGTTTGTGGTTGGGGTTGCGGTGAGTGTGGTTGGGGTTTGGACTGAGGGCTGGTATGGAACCGAAGGCTGTTGTGGACTGAGGTCTGTTGATGGAGGTCTGTTGATGGAGGGCTGTTGACTGAGCTCTGTTGACTGAGCTCTGTTGGTTCACTATTGGTTGTTTGTTGAGGTAGGTACAGGTATAGTTTGATCTTACTCTTCGAAGCCAGAAACTTTCGCTAGAGGATCACTGGAACCTTTGTCATAAGTATTATGCAAAGTGAATCGTGAAGCCAACAGAAGAAACAATACTCCAAAGCAGACTGTGGATAAAGACTTTTTATGGAAGGTGGTGTGTTGGTGTTGAAGTACCTATCTAGGTAAGTACCATGCAGTCGGCCTCAACTAAGGTCTACTTGGAAATTGTTGACAAGATATTTCACCATACCAGAAACTCGAAACTACTTCACTTTCCTATTGTCACACTTGCATAGCTCTTCTGGCTTCCAGAGCCAAGTAAGAAGTCTTGAGAATATCCAAGGTAGAGGGGGCATCTTGGACCCTAAACTTCCGATGCGGACAATGATTCACAAGTCTCAAAGGTCACTGAGATGCATGGATTCGCATATTGTCGCTACCCCTTTTCTCCCCTTTTGATCGTTACCGAGGCCTGGAAAGGGGCCCCCAAAGACAAACAATCTCTCTTCAGTAGCCTGAAAACCGCGCCCCCCTCAACGGCCAAAAAAATAAACCTCTTCAACAAGGCAGCAATACCCCAGGTATCTTGCAATACGAAAAATTCATCCGTCTTTTTATTGTTGTATGAACAAACCGGGCATGATGGGTTTGCTCCCGATGTGCCAATACGGCGCAAGTAAAATGACTACGTACCATCTCAACGCAGCTGCGTCGCGTTTAGGGCGGCCAACCGGAAAGGGGGTAAACCTGGAGCGGGGGAGTCGGATGATTGTTGACTGTTTTTTTCTTTCATGCTTGAGGTAATGGTGAGTGCAACGCCGCAGTTTGGCTTTCAAGACGGAAAAAAGCGAGTGGGATGGTGATGGTGTTGGTGTACGAATCGGCAGAGAGAGCTCTTCCCAAAGGTGTGAGAGAAGGAATGGACTAGGAGCGATGACCCGACACTCCGGACCTCCAGCCTGTTCTATCTAGATCGAAAAGCGCAAAATTCCGGATTCTAGAAGCTGGTCCCAACTGCGCATCCTCCGAGTCCCCCGTCCCGTCTATTCTCACCCCCTCCCTAGGTCAAACTCCTTCAGCCCTCCCGGCTCGTTTCGCAACAACACTCTCAATAAGACACCATCTTCATCACGATCCATTCTCAGCCCTTGTTCAGCCCAAAGAAACATGAAACATCCCGAATTCTATGGGTTAGGGTTTCCCTTTCTCCCTTCCCAACACTGCCACCATCACCACCACCACCACCACCCTCATCTCCAAAATTCTGCCTCGCCCAAGTAGGTAAGCTTCCAAAAAGTCACCCGCACATCCATCCCACCACCGGACAGCCCGCATCTATGTCCCACGACATTCCAATTTTCCCATGCATTTAATCTATGTTCCTCCAAAAAACCGAGCATGTGAAAGCGAACGCAAGAAAGATGCGGTACGTAATCCACCCAATCGAGCTCAGCCTCTGAGCCTGCAGACTGTTGTGCAAAGGTAGAGTTGGTCAAGGCTCAGCCGCTTTGCTGAGGAGGGGAAAAATCCCGTGGGCCGGCTGGGTTAAACGGGCGGGTGGGTGGTCCACCCCCGGAAAAGGTTCGTTAATTACCTGGTGCCTCTGGGGAAAACCACCTAGACCCCTAGACACAGTCAACGGTGATACTGCAGGGGTTTGTGGGGGGGGGGGGGTGGGGAGGAGACACAAGAGTGGTGCGTACTGCATCGGGGTGCACAAGTTAGAACTTTGGAAGCTTAACGAGAACACGGAGAGGGCAGGGGTTTAACTTCCAGACTACCTAAATGTGATGTGTGCGTGCTCTTCATGTTTGATGCCTTTGAGGACTGGCCGGGCTGGGATAGGTAGGTTGCCACTACCGGTGCAGTTAGAGTAGGTAGCTATAACCTGGCCCTCGGATACGGCAAAACCCCCGATGCACACCCGCGGCAGTGTCACTTAGACGGCAGCTGTGCGGCGGAGGGAACTACGCCATCCCACGGGCCCGCGCCCCAGACGAACGGGCAGGGAACCCTCTTACGGAATTTACCTGAGGAGAGAGACTGTTATGTAAGTAGGATGAAGATGGGTGTTATCTTTTGACTCTTGCACACCCCCACACCGGCCCCTATGATGAGGACAAGACGGATGGATGAGTAAAACATGTCTCTCCGCCCACAAATCTGAGACAACGTACTCACCCGGCCTGAGCTTGAAGGGGTTGCTCCCACTAGGTAGATATGCCTCTCCATAAGCTGAACCTATGTTAGACTGACAGGCAACCCCCCCTTCGGTCCCGGGCCGTGTCTTAGCCTCTTTGATATCCTGGCATCATCATGTCTTCGGTGTCTCTGTTGCCGTGTGTACACCTCCAACCCAGCCCTTTGAGGCAGGTAGCATGAGGCAGGTAGCACGAACGGTTACATCTGCTTTCATTACCAAGAAAGAAAAAATCTCACTTACATGCACACATACAGACCTAATCGCGTCTACCGAGCCTTGCTGACATGAGGACATGAAGAAATTAGCCGCTGCGGAGTCTGCTGCAGAGTTGATGTAGGGTAATATACCTCAAACCTCACCAAGATCTCACCTGCTTTTTGGACATTCACCCTGCTTGCAACGTCATTTCTGTTGAATCAGAAACGTTACCTCGCATCACTCTCTTTCAGTGTGTTGACTATTCACGGAAGACTTCAACCACATGCAACCAAAGGATCCAAAACGAAAAAAAAAAAAAAAAATTGGGTTTGAGCAAACGTTTTTCTCGTTTTTATTAACTACGACGTGTAGTAGAATCCTCGTAGTCTCAAGCTACTTGGGTTATAGAGCAGAGAGAGAGAAATTTCCCAGCCGCAAAAAAGAAAAAGAAAAAAACCAGTTGCGGATTTCCCACGTATTCCCCTTCCAGCATCTCAAACCAGTGAGACGAACCCCCGTTCCCGGCCCCCCATTCCCCATCTTCACCACCCTTTCTGACAGCCGAGGAGCGCGGTTATCGTCTTTTGACTGCGTTGTAAACCGGAAAACCATGACCTGAACTGCACCCATCACAATTCCCCTTCTGCCGGGAAATAAAACGTGCGCAACAGTAATCTCGTTCCAGTACCAACAGCCAAAAACAACACCCACTTCCCAAGCCAAGCTGTCAGGATTGGTGCGGAGAAAGGGGAAAGAGAGCCCCCCCAAGGCAGATAAAAGAAAAGAGAAAAAAAGACAAAAATTAAAAAAAGACAAACCAGTTGCCTTTTTATTTTGCCCTGTTCACAAAATCCAGACACCCCTCCCCCTTCCCCAAAACCAACCCCCTACTCCCGTCCATTCTTCTTGTTCCATATCCGAGGCAAGCCTTCCTTGCCTCGGGCTCGACCCAGCCTCCTTGGAAACCCTTCCTTGTCGACAACCAGTGTCTGCCCTTTTGCTCAAGAAAATCACATATCCCGTATGAGTTTTTTCATGTCGCGCGCGCCAGGCTAGATGAAAGTTATGTTTTCCGCTGATTTGTTTTTGGATATACACCTCCCAAACAACAATCCAGTGTTTTTTTTTTTTTGCAGCGTTTCCGGCATCAAGCCGAAAAGTCGTTACCTCGTCGTCGTCGTCGTCGTCGTAATCGTCGTCGCTCGGTCGTACGCAACGTCGCAAAAAAAAAAAAAAGCCGGTTCTTGTCGGGGATATATATATCCATCATTAAGAAAAAGAAATAGGCCGTAACATTAACATTCATCCATGAGACAAGGAATATTAAAATGTTTGGTATCCAAGGTGGTCGTGTGTTGTTGGGTGAGTGAAGAACGAACGTTAAGCGAGTGCTGGTTTTTTTGGCGGAAGGTCGAGTCGAGTGGTGCTGAATTTCGTCCCCCATATCCACCAAGTTTTTGAAAGGGAAAAAAAGAAAGAAGAAAAGAACAAGATCTTGAGCTCGGTCTGTGCCGAACTTGGGTTGTGGTGCATTGCTGCGGTCTCCTCTTTGATATTTGAATCACCGAAAAGGAAAAAAAAAGTTTCACACGACAAAAGAAAACAAGACCACCTGTATCTCATCCTTTCCAAAATATGCCGATAAATATGCAGATAAAAACTCAAATATCCAGCCCCAGGACCCAGCCATGTAAGGTTTGATGTTGTGTGCATGCGATACAAAAGCCAAACAGAAGAAAAAGGCTTACAACTGAGCTCGCAGTTGAAGCGGTGGTATCCAAAATAGATGAAAAAACAAAAAAAAAAAACAAAAAAAAACCAAGACCAAAAAACGCTCGCTGTAAACAAAAGAAACACACACACACACACACAAAAAAAAAAAGAAAAAAAAAACCCCGTCCAAATATATATGCGCCGAAAAGGGTATGTCGACGATTTGTTCCCAGGAAGCTCCGAACCCATGCAAAAGGTGATGAAAGAAACGCCCCGATATGCCTTTGATGCTTGCGAACAATAAAGTGCGGTGGTGACAGGGGAAACTCTGTTGTTGCGCTTTGATGCCAAACCCTCCTGAAATCGCGACTATCGGTCGTGGCCGATGGGCGCGTTGGTTGGCGCGCTTACAACGAGGCTGTCGTCACGACTGGATAGCTAGCGGCCGATACAGGTGGCGATGGTTGTCACATTGTCGTCGCATAGTCCTGGTACCGACTGTCCCAGCCAAACGAGTTGTAGCCAACCGTCACACCGCACTGAGGAGCAAGCATGCTGGGCAGTGGGAGGTGGGGGATGGGCGACGAGACCAACTGCGAGCCGTAGAACAGACCAGCTGTGGTGTACGGCTGGCTGTAGGCAAGAGGAGGCGATGGCGTGTAGGACTCGCTGATGCCAATCGTGGCCCACATGGTAGGGCTGGTCGAGTCGGGCGGAGTCGAAGCTACACTTGGGCTCGAAGGCAGGATCTTCCAGGAATCGACGGGGGCTGGCATCGTGGTCGGGGTGGGCGCCTGGGACCAGATGTTCGCACCTGCAGGCGAGCTGGGCAGGAGCGGTGGCTGGCGGACGACATCGACGATCCTGGGCGGCGGCGGAAGCAGAGGCTTGACCAGGTTCATGACGGCATTTTTCACCTCTTCACTCTTCCCACTGAGCAGCTCTCCAGCACCATCCTCCTCGAGCCCCTCGAGTGCCGACACATGTGTCCGGAAGACAAACTTGTTGATGGCCTGGATGAAGTCCTCGTGAAGCTTCTTGCACTGTGTTTCCTTCTCGGACCAGTCGTAGGTGTTGGCCTTTGCATTGACACAGTGAATGTCCTTGTGGTACTCAATCAGGGACTCGATAGTGTCCGGCGTCAGCTTGTAAGCAACCTCGTTTCTCAGTACCATGTCGACGTGCACAATGTAGGCCTCGAGGTGGATGAGCTGGTAGTTGAAGATGGCCTCAATCAGCGGGTTGGAATCTTTCCTGAGCTCCGATTCGGGGCCCTTGGGCAGCATCAGCGAAGCCAGGGTCCAGATGGCATTTGGCGACGACAGGGTCTCGGTCAGACATCTTTGGTGTTGAGGTACACTGTTGAGTGGGCGCTTGATCCTGTTGATGCGCTTGAGTGTTTGCGTGAGCCACGGCTCTACCTTGGATCCGAGGACCACGTTGACGGAGGAAGCACGGGGAGCAAAGGCAGCTGCCGAAGCCGGGAGTAGTTGTGGTGGCATGGTCTGAGTGTACTTTGGTGTGTGTCCTGGTTGAGTGAGTACAAAGGGTGGTCGAGGTGGAGCAGGGCAAGGGCTTGGGATGGGGAACTAAGAGGGCGAGGGAAACGAATAGTAAATAAGAAACGAGGTGAGAAAGGTGACGGAGCGGGCGGTCCCAAGACAAGGGATTAGCATGCACGCCAGCAACCGCAAATGAGAAGAAGAGAAAGGTGGACGAAGTCTCGTGAGGGGGAAGAAGGAGGGTGAGAATCTCGTATAGTCCGGGTGCGAGGGCCCGTCGTTATAAGAGATCAAGTCCCGAAATGGGTACCTACCGATGGGGTCCCTGGTGTTGGGGGGTAGGTACTTACTTGGGAGGGGAAGGGTAGGGAGGAGGGGCGTGGCCGAGGACATGCAGGTCGATGGAGAGGGGACAGCGCCGATGGCCAGATGGGGCCAGGCGAGCGGACGGGACTGGGACCCGCCTGCAGCTTCACAGCAGCGCCCTCACCTCGACTGCTGTCTGCCCACTGTCCTCGTCGTCGGTGGAGGAGCAGCATCTGCGGGCAAACAGATCATCAATGGTAGCCTGGGCTGACTGGGCCTGGAGGAAGAACGGGGTGAGGCTGTCGGGTTTGCCGCGGCTTCGCGTCAGCGTCGTCTTTACTGAGGGCAAGTACCTCCTCATACTACCACCCACTGCTGCCGCATTCCCGGACGCTACAGACGATATCAGACCCTTGACACTTATAAGTCGAGATAAAATCACCATCTTGGGACGATCTCCAAAGTACCTTTTGTTTCGTACCACCCCCAGGTTTCATGGCGCTCTTCTCTGAGCATATGCAGTGTGGCACAAGAATACTTGATCCGATCCCAGCCGCTTGACTGGTGACAGGATACGATAGGCACGTTTGATGGAAGACGGGGGACGGAAGAGATGGGACAGCAGCCACACCTGGGGTTTGCGCGGCCCATCGCCATCTGCTCTCTCTCGCTCTTAGGCCCAAGGTGAAAGAAGAGAGGAAAGAAAAGGGAAGAAAGTCCGTGGGCTATGCTGCCACTTGCATATGCGCAATGGCCATCGAGGGCGAATGGCTGGTCCGGCTTGTGGTCGGTCGCATGCGACCGGAGCTGAAAGCTGCAGATGTGGACGGTGCAAGCTTACAGCTACACTACGAACAGCGCCACATCTGGAGTAGTGTTACAGAGCACCGTACCGTAATTACACGGCTGTAAGTCTGAACGTCCGCCAAGAGAAAAGGTCGCCAGACTAACACCCGGCTAGACTCGCCCTGTTGAAGACTTCTCCTGGCTGGCGTGGCTGGCAGCAAGCTGTTCAGACTCTCTTATGACAGGCCTCTTGACAACAAGTCAAATCATGCAGCGAAATGACTCCTTTTTCGTGTTTCGCTAGTCGAAGAGTAAATGACGCGTCCCGCAGCAAGAAGAGCGCGTATCACAGCTCCCGGCCGATCGTAGGACTTTTTTTTTTTCTCATGGGGGATTTTTAGTTGCATGAGCCGTGAGGAGTCATATCGATATCCGCCACCGCCCAGAATCTATATGAGTGGCCCGTCGAGATCCCACCAGAAACTGGAACTGGTAATTCGGGTAAACAGTGAGGCGTCAACTGAATACCTTGTGTGAATGGCTCCAGGACTTTCAGATAACGTCCGTGGTCGGGCAGCCAAGTCTGCAGCCAACTCTTGTTCTGAAAAAGAGCATCGTTTCTGACTTGTGACTTGTGACTTGTGATATTGACAGAATGACCGTCACTCCAAGGTACCATCCGCTCCCTTATTAGCGACACCGGCGTCCTAAGATAAACTGCCATGCAACTGCATGGTCTAGATTAAACACTGTTCGTGTTGCCGCTGAATGGACAGACGGTCGCTTGAAAAGGCGGGTGCCGTTTGTGATGGGCCACCTCTTCAGTCATGCATGAAGCTCGCTTGGTGAGGCCTCAAGAGCCATATTGTGCGGTCCATCACGCACACCATCTGGGTCTTGATGGCTTGGGATGGGGTTCCCCCTCCTTGCAAGCCGCCAAAAAACGTTCGAGAAGAAAGCAGTCGGAGCATGTTGGCGGCGGGGAAGAGACAAAGGCATCATTTGCCATGGCGAGATTGTCTAAATCTCAAGCCATCGTCGTGATCACAAGATATACCTCAATCTTCCCTTTGCCCAGTGATATGAAGCGGTGCCCTAGCCCGAAATCATGACGAGATGACAGAGACGGCGTAGCCATGTTGAAGGTTGCCCTGGAACCAAGGCTCCAACCCCATGACTGCATATCGGTAAGATTAGGAGTCCTTCCGCAGTAGACGCAAGAAGCGAGGAGCCGAAAGCGAAAAAGATATCATCAGCTTGGCCACAAGGAAACATGAAACACACAAGCGCGCTGCTGGAGGTGTTCTTCTCTTGTCTCAACTCCCTCAGTGGCTGACTGTCTGCCCATCAATAAAAGATCCCGCCCACCCCTCCCGAACATGCCGGTCTTGTTGCTGGAAATCTTGCTCGACGCCACACGTTCGACTTTCTTGGGCCCAGCACTCGACCAGTATGTCCCGATCTGGGCATGCCGCAGGAGGAGGATGGGACCCAGCCAGCCGGCTACACGTCCTGCGATGGCGATATTCGACACCGACTGGTCCCTTTGTCGAATTGTGCGGCCAGGGGTGGGTTCCGGAAGGAGATGTTCGAGTTGCAACATGCCACTGGCATCCCACTGGCACCCCCAAACGGGCAATATAGAGTGCAGGAGAGGGGGAAGCATCGCCAGTGAATGCCAGCCTCTCGTCTGTCCCGTGTCATGGATGACAAGAGCAGGCATGGCATGGCAGACCATGCTAGCGCAGAAGGTGAGCAAAAAGGTGTGTAAGTTGGGATCCCTGCTATTGAGCCTCATTGGCTGCCGGCCTGACGCCCTCCTCCGGCCGCCATCTTGGAGAAAGACCGAGGATACGGCAGGCGATTGGGTGAAAAACTCGAAACGAGGGCAAAAGGGTGGTGCCGCTTTGCGACGTTACTGCAGACCTGGGGTGGCCTAGAACCACCTACCTGACGTCCAGCCTGCCAGATTAGAAGTGAACGCGAGGCTGCTGTAGAACCGGCATCTGTTCCTGTCTGGGGTGTCAAATCTCCGTATACTTGGTTATCATAATCATGGTGGAAATGATGACGATGCTGATACTGATGCTTGGTGTTGATGCTGCTGGAAGCTGAACGTGGAGCTACCTGCTGCTGTGAGGGCGAGGTGAAGTCTGTGAGAGAATGCCCAGACCTGCCCAGCTGAATTACGAATACATGGAGAGGGGTTTGTGTGTATCCAAACTTGGAAGCACGGTGGATCTGCAGCCTCTTCTCTCTGCAGCCCCACTGTTTCCAACAACGCAACTACACTTATACACACTGTCACTACAAATTGTGGCTTGGCTCATGTGGCTTGCGTACTCTTTCCTCTCTTGCGTGACGGGAGGTGAGGCAAAAAGTGCCGTCTCTTGCCGCGCAGCAGCGCACACTCGTGACTGACAGTCACTTGACTTCGGCCAGGCTTCCTTCTTCGGGCCAGTGTCCCGTGATCGCAAATATTCCTGGATCTCTGTGAACCTCCTGTTTCGGCCAAACACGCCCACTGCCCACTGCCCACTGGCAGATCGTCTCCTGCTCGCGACCACAGTGCGGATCACCAATGGCTTCAGCTCGATAACGCCTGACTCTTGACTCCCTTGTTTTACTCTGCGTGGGGTATCACGACCCAATGATGCCCCAGCGGGTATCGAGAAATAAGACAATTCGACGCGAGGGACTTTCAAGAAAGGAGAAAGGTCACAAAGCTTGGAAACTGGGTTCGGAATGGACAACCCCGCTGGCGAGGGCGAGGAAGAGGAAGGCGAGTTTACCGCAAGAAACAAAAAACATTCCTCCCTGTTTTCGCCGTGATCCTTCGCCGTCTTCACCGCTAGAAGACCGGTTTATCGCCTCAAACCCAAGTCCCTTGTGATCATGACTCCTCGACTTGAAATTTCTCAATAAGGAACCCCCCATCAACGGGGGGTTGACGGATATCGGATATTGGCCCCTCTTGTCTTGTCCTTCTCCCGTCTCCCGTCGTGCCGGGCGGGCCTTGGCACCGTTGACGTCACTCTTTTGGCTTGTCAAGATCAAGCCTGTCAGGGGTCTGTCCAAGTCAACATCAACGTCAAAACCGAACTGTATTACAACACACGCCCAGCGATCTGCTAACAAGCCTCACCCCGGCCTGCCCGCCTGATGCCCAACGTGTTTTTTCTTCAATTCAAAGCCAGGGCAACTGAGGCGAAGCCGACCTTGAAAAAGGTGAAATGTGGGGCCGCCCCGTTGCCCTCGGAGGCAGCCGACTCAGCCGACCGACCGATCGACTGCCGAACAACCCTCACCTTAACGTGGCCGCCACGTACACCCGGCAACTCTAACGCCACATCTGAAGAGATCCGAGAAAAAGGGTGTCATTCATCATTCAAGCGAGAGAAAAAAAATCATCTATTTTCAGCTGGCTCAGGGTAGCGTAGAGGAAAAACTTCAAGGATTGCCCCTCCCTCTTTTTCAAAGTTACGCAACCCCTGAATGTGGGGAAGCCTAGCTAGCTACGCTACACCCGAGGGTTAGGGTCGGGGATAAGGGCTCCCTCGCGCGCCCTCTCAAATGGTCACCGATCAGAGATCGCTTCGGTCAGCAGGTGCAAGGCCTCGTCACTGCAGCCAACTCACATGTAGGCCCAGCCAACAACTTCCAACCTACCTACATGACCAGCCGATCAAGGGAGTTTATGCATACAGCATGCAAACACGGAGAGGAGGACCTGTCGGTATACCCGGAAGCAAAGGCAGATTTTGTGGGAATGCTGTTTCGGCAGTTGTACCTAGACTGGTCTGCCTTATGCTGGTGGTGGTGGTCAGCACCTTGGTTGGGACAGCCCCACATTCGCTGCCTGTTAGCGTACCGACGCAAGGGAAAGGGGGCTCAGCCCAGCGGTTCAGTACTGGCACTCTTTGGAGCCGAGGCCGGTGAGATAGGCGGTGGGTTGGGTTACTCGATCTTTTATTGACGTTTGGAATGTTGCTTCTTTGAAGATGAAAGTGTGCTCGTGACAACTGGGAATGTACAGCCACGACACACGATTCCTAAAATATATCTTATTTTCCATCTTCCTACTCAAAGACATATACCATCCGTAAAGGCCTAAACTCTCCGTCGAACTGCTGTGGTCATATTGTGGCCGCTGAATAGCCCAACACCAAACCAGATAATGTAAACAAAACCAAACAGAATATTCCACACACATCCCAACTTCACCCGCCCAAATCCCATATAATAATCCTTCCCTCCGCACCTTCCCCCTTTACCAATCCCCCAACCCAGTAATCCCCTCCTCCTCCTCTCCCTCCTTCTTATCATCATCCCACCCACCATCATTCCCCCCTTTATCCCCCCCCTCTTTCTTCTTCCCATCATCACTCTTGTTCCCACCCGTAACACTGCTAGCAACAGCAGCAACCAACCCCCCCCAACCCGCCCAGCCCCCACCCAAAACCCCCAAGTTTATTCCCCAACTTCACCCCGCCATCATCCTCCTTCCCAACAGGACTAGGAGTCCTAAACTCCCCCTCTGCCTTTTCCTTCCCCTTATCCACCTTCTTTTTCTCAGGGGAGTTTGGCCCCGGTGTCTCGTTCCATGAGCCAGGCATGGACATCTCACTGTTGTTTGGTTTCTTCTTGTCCCACGGATTCGGATCGACGTTTTCGTTGTCCGAGTCGAACTGGTCTTGGGGTGAAGGTTGAAAGGTGAGTTTTTTGCGGGAGGAATTTTTGCTGGTGCTGGTTCCTGTGAGGGGGGCGGGTTTGGGGAAGGTGAAGGGTGAGGGGGGTTTAGAGGGGGGGCTGGGGTCGGGCCAGGTGTTGTTGTTGTTGTTGTTGTTGTTGTTGTTGTTGTTGTTCTCGTTGCCCCAGCTGTTGTCATTGGAGGTATCATTGTTGTCACCCGAGTTGTTGTTGTCATCGTTGCCCCAACTGCCGCCGCCGTTGGTGTTGTTCTCAGCCGAGGTATCATTGTTATTGTTGTCGTTGCCCCAGCTGTTGTCGCCGTTGTTGTTGTTATTCTTGTTGTTGTTGTTGTTGTCGTTGGAGGTATCGTTGTTGTCCCCAGACGAGTTATTCTCATTACCCCAACCGCCACCCGCATTGTCATTGGAGGTATCGTTGTTATCCCCAAAGGTGTTGTTTTCGCTGCCCCAACTGTCGCCGCCGCCGTTGTTGTTGAAGGTATCATTGGAGTTGTCGTTGGAGTTGTCGTTGGAGTCATCATTTCCGTTGCCCCAACCCCCCCAACTGTTGTCATTGGAGTGTTCTTTGGAATTGTCGTTTCCGTTACCCCAGCTGCCACCGTTGTTGTCATTGTTGCCATCATCAGACCCGGCCTTGGTGCTCTCGGTGAACTGAACAGCAGGAGAGGCCGACTTGCCCTTCTTCCCTCCTTTCTTGTTCTTCCCTCCTTTGCTGTTACTTCCGCCCTGGTTGTTACCTCCGCCCTGGTTGTTACTTCCGCCCTGGTTGTTACCTCCACCGTTGTTCCCTCCACCGCCGTTGTTGCCGCCAGAGCCAGAAGCCACATTCGGAGTTCCCTGCTGCGTCCTAGGTGTCCCCCGGCCCTGGCCCTGCCCCTGTGACACCGAATCATTCGGCCACATCGGAGGCACAGCGTTCAACTGCCACGACCCCGGCATCTGCTGCCACTGCTGGTACCCAGCCATTCCCTGCGGAGTAAAGTTGTGAGGACCGTAAGCCCCAGGCTGCACGGGAGGCTGCATCACAGGCGGCGGAGGACCCTAGCCTCCCCACGCAGGACCGCCAGGTTGATGGGACCAGTAGGGATTCGGGCAGTCTGTGTGGATGATGTTGGTCACAGGATGCACAACACCATCCCCGGCGTAGCCATAGTTCTGGAACTGGGGGTGGATAGGAGCCGGCGGAAAGCCCGCAGGCACAGCGGGCTGCTGAGCTGGGCTGTCAAAGACTTGGACATGACCGTCTAGGTAGTAGGCGTTGCGCGGTGGTTGGACGGTGGCTGAGCGAGAGGGGACATGCTGGACGGTGGCTGATCCCTGGGCGTTGTTCGAAGACTGGTTGCCACCGTCGGGTTTCTGCTGATCAGACTTGTTCTGGTTTTGGCTGGTACCAGAGCTGTCGCCGGCAGCCTTCTTGTTGTTCTGGGGGTTATCCTGCTTGCCCCTGTCTCCCTTTTTATCGTCCTTCTTGCCCTCCTGCCTCTCGTCCTTCTTGTCGTCTTTCTTGCCCTCCTGTTTCTCGTCCTTCTTGGCATCCTTGTTCACACCCTTCTTGTCATCCTGCTTATCATCCTTTCCGTCCTTCTTCCCATCCTTCTTGCCCTTGTCATTCCCCGCAGAACCACCCTTCTTCTTCAGACAGTCCGTAAGCAGCGCCGCGGCTATCTCCTTTCTAGTTCGGGGCTTGCTCAACTCCCGGCCCAGGAGTCTCCGACCCTGAATGCAGTTCTCGCAGCCGCATGTGGCATGGGGCTCCAGATCGGGGGTGACAAAGTCGTCAGGAGGGCCCGTGTCTTGCTTCTTCGTGTTGTTCTGGCCCGACTTGTTGTCTTTTGACTTGTCCTCGGTCTTATTGTTATCAGCCTTCTTCTTGTCCTCTGCTTTCATGTTGCCCTCGACCTTCTTCTCCGCCTCCATGGTCTTGCTGGACTCACCCTTCTCGTCAGGCTCGGGAGGGGCCAGTTTAGCCTCGGCCGGCGTCTTGCTGCTCTGAAGCGGCACCTTTGCGACAAAAGTCTCGCCCTCGCCGTCGCTGCCCGTATAGACCTCGACCTGAAATTTCGGCTTCTTGGCTGTGGTGTTGACAGGTTTCTCCGTCTCTTGAGTCTTCTTGACCTCCTTGGGTTTGGCAGAGTCAGCCTTCTTCTCCTTTGACGGAGATGACTTGGGATCGCTCGGTTGGCCCTTTGTTTGCTGTTGCTTGTAAGCCTTGGAAACTGCCAACGCTATAGCCATGGCGCGCTCCTCCTCGTCTGAGTCAACGTCTGAAAAGATCTCGGAAAGTCGCTTGGTCGTGGCCGCCTCGATCTCTGCCTTCCTCTTGGCCTCCTCTTCTTTCGCTTTCTCTTTGGCCACCTTCCTGTCTTGAGCAGCGTGAACCGTAGCAATTATTCTAGCCTCAGCTCGGGCAATGACAACACTAGCCTTTTTAAGTGCGGCGGCAGCGGCAGCAGTAGCCTCGATGTCGACGGAAGCCGTCTCGGCTTGGGCAGCTTGGGCGGCTCTTGCTTTGTGACAACTCTTGTGCTGTCGAGGATGACGGGACTCGCCATGCTCGCGGTGCTCGTGGTGCTCACTGGCTCGATGCATGGTGGGCGGCTGAGCAGTAGTCGAACCTTGTTGATCGTAGTATCTGTCTCGGGACGGGGACCGATGCCTAGAGGGGGGCCGGGGTCTAGAATCGCGGCGCCTGTAATCTCTGCCTCTGTACTCTTTCTCCTCTGATCTCCGTCTCTCCGGCTCGGGTGTTGTCAGTCTCTCCTTTTCGGTGCGAGTGAGATTGCGTCCCATAATCCACTCCATCATAGTATTGGGAGGCATGGCTGCGGTCAGCGAGCCGCAGCGAGCAGTGCGACTTTGGTGATGTTGGAGACAAGAAGAAAAGTCAAACAACGACTATCAATCTCCTGAAGTGATAGTGACGGAACGGAAACAGACCGGTAGCGGTGTTGAAGGGCGAAGAACAAGGAAAGAATCGAGAAGGAGCCTCTCGATCCGAGCGGGTGTTTGGAGGAAAGGAAACAAGTTGGGGAGGGGCCAACGGCCCTGAGTGAAGAAGAGAGAACGACGAGAGGGGAAATACTTGGCCTGGTGTCGAACAGTAACCAGAGATGAAAGTAGCCGCAGAAAGCAATTTGCTGTGAAGGAGAGTATGCGCTGAAAACTGTAGTCGCAAGGTAGGAAGAAGCTTTGTATTTGCAGGAAGAATTGGCTATTACAGCAAAGTCGGTGGTGGGGGGTGGAAGGGAGATTTTTGCAAGAAAGGCGGGTCACGTTGCTGGAAATTCACTTGAGATGGAAAGGTAAGGGAGCAAGTTGAGTGTTTGAGGAAGTCGCTCAGAAGGTCGTGGGTCTGCCCGTAATCCTCATGTCGTCGACTGATGCCCTGCAGTTTGAGGCTCAATGGAGATGCCCCATGGCCCGTGTCAGTCGACATCTGCCATTGAGATTCCCGTCGAGTCTCTCTCATTGACTCGAAGCCTCCCATTCCTCGTCGAAACCACGCAGTTTGAGGCCCCGTTCAACCACAAGTAACCAACACAAACAAGACCTTCGAGACAAAGAGACGCAGAAAAGAAAGAAAATACATTAACCCATCAACCCTTATGTATCTCACAAGTTCAAAGCTCTCATCATGTACCGTGTTCCATAGTCCCGACCCATCTTCATCACCACCAACTACAGCTTAGCCCTCTCCCTCCTCTCCTTCTCCTCCCACTCCCTCTCCCCCCTCCAATTCCTCCACAACCCCCACCCTCCAACAACCAACGCCAACGGAGGACAAACCCACAAAACCCACCCCCACCACCTCGGGCTCCCCCTCTCCACCTCCTCCATAACCCTCCTCAACTCCCTCTTCAGATCGTCCTTATCCCCATCATTCCAAACCACCACCCCCCCACCAAAAGCCGCCCTCTCAACCTTTTTCATCACCCCCCCCTGACTCCTAACCCGATTCTCCGCATCCTCCCTGCTCAAATGCCCATCCCGCCTCATCAACCTCTCCATCTGAACCTCCTCATCCCTTACCCCAACAACCATAACCTGTCCCACATACCGATCAAGCTTACTCTCAAACAACAACGGCACATCCAACACCACCGCCCTTTTCCCTTTGACATACTCCCTCACCACAGCCCAAAACATGGCCTTCCTCACAGCAGGGTGCACAATCCCGTTCAGCACCCCCCTGTCCTTCGCCCTCTCCGGACTAGTACCGAAAACCCTCCTCCCGAGCGCAGGTCGGTTCAACGGGCGGCCTTTTCCGTTTGGTCCATTCTCCGGCATGTCCTCTGACACGGGGACGAGTAAGTCGGGTGTGCTGGGGAGGAAGTGCTTCACAATGGCATTGTAACCCGGCGTGCCCGGCTCGACGACCTGGCGGGCGATCAGGTCGGCGTCGATGATGGGGAGGTTGTAGGGTGGCTGCGATAAAAGGGAGGAAACGGTTGATTTGCCCGTGGCTATCGAGCCCGTGAGGCCTATGAGCAGCATTTTTGGCAAAGTTTCTTTCTTTAGTGACTTTTTGGTGAATATGAAATTGATGATAGGGGTTGTGAGATAATGGCAAGAGTTGATGAATGAGTACAAGTTTCAGTATATGTGAACTAATAAAATGGGAAGCGGGTTTCGTTAGCCAGTGCCCATGGCAATCGTATGATGATGCGGGGAGGAGGATCCTCTTCTTCCTCCAACACCTTTTTGCCGAGCTTCTCCAAGCTGCTTTCCCCGATTCAATCGACAGCCTTGGCACAAGAGGTAAAACCCGCCTTCGTCATCGCAAACGGACAATGGCGTGCCCGGCACTAACACTTTCACCCCAATTCCCCTACCAAAAACTGTTAATATCCCGCCAAGCCGGGTCAAATCTGGGGTTCGCTTTGCATGTGACATCTGTGGCGTGCTGTCAGGGGCCCTTGGCCTTCTGTAGCGGCCCACTTTCAGCCTCACAGCTCCGTTTTTGACCTCCTTCAACCTTCACATCTTCACCAGGCACTTCACGGAGCATAGAAAAATATCAAAGGAATGTATTGAGCCGTATAAAACCAGCGCAGAAACCATCCCATAAACGCCAGCGATAAAGAACCGTTGCCCATTCCCTTTAGTACCATCGCCAAACCGAAAAGCACCCATGCCCATCCCATGATACTATTTCCATCCATCTAAAAGATGACCATCCATGAGACCCTGACGTGAACTCAATCCTGTACCATCTAGAGGAAATTATTGAACCGACTAGATTAAATAAAGGCAACGCAGCCAAAAGAGATCTGCCTCAAAGACAGCAGATTGTTCGTCAAAGGCATCGCTAACAACACCAGCTCGTTAGCCAACATGCTCCACAGTCAACACCAAAGTATACTCACCTCTAGACATCAGGAGGAGCCTCAAGACGCTTGGCATAAAACCAACCATCCCTCACATACCACTTGTGCTTGAGCCGATCAATCTGACGACGCTGGTAGAGACCCCAATGGCCATCCACCTCCTCCACCCACCACTCCTTGTACGGGTCTCTGTTGGCCGGCATAAAGTCCTGAGGCTCGAAACATCCCTCCTGCTTGGCATGCTCAATGTCAGCAGCCAATCGCTCGCTCTGAGTGAGGCCAATGCCCAAGGCAGGCTCAAAGTGGACGTGAGGAGGCTGCACACCAGGAGTTGGGCTGCCAGGGAAAGCTTGGTGGCCGTGACCGTTCGGCATCTGCATCAACGGATTCATGCCAGGCTGCATCCGAGAGTAGGCAATGCCGGCGCCGGGGAAGCTGGGCGGAATGGGACCACCTTGAGGGCCAAACATGCCCATGGCAGGCATACCAGCGCCGGGCATGGCGGGCATGGTGACGCCGGCGGGGGACAACACCACAGGTCCCTGAGGACCCATCATGTAGCCTCCTTGGAGGGCGTAACCACCCATCTGGCACAAGGGAGTGTCTTGACCGGTGACCTGTGAAAAACTTGATTAGCAGCTGTCGCACAAAATCTGACTTGAAAAAGCACATCAAAGACCACTCGGTCGCCTGTTCGATGACTGAATCGAAACAAAAAGTCGGAAACTGCTGGCGTCAATTACCTGAGGAAAACCAGCAGCCGGGCCAGCAAAATAAGCCATGCTAGGGGGATCCCGACGAGGGATGTACGTCTGGGTCATAGGTCCAAACTGGGTGGAGGGCAGCTGGGGCTGAAAGTGAATCCCATTGGGGTTCAGGACAGGAGGGGCAGCCGGGAAGGCACGCATTGAGCGTAGAGGGGTGGTCGGCCTGGCGCCATTGCTGCCGTT
The DNA here is from genome assembly GCF_035222475.1 of Podospora pseudopauciseta. Lineage (NCBI taxonomy): Eukaryota > Fungi > Ascomycota > Sordariomycetes > Sordariales > Podosporaceae > Podospora > Podospora pseudopauciseta. Next base: position 656,900 of record NW_026946667.1, read on the forward strand.
CTGGTCATCTTGTTCCGACTTCATCTTGCTGGTAAAAGGACTCGCCTGCGGATGGGGTGGGAAATCGAGGTCGAAGCGAGCCCTTTTATGAGGAATCAAGCCGACAGCTGGGGCAGGAGCTGCTCCCATAGGCTGCCGGGCCGCACCTGTGCCCTCATCGTACCCATCTGGTTTGCGTTTGAGGCTGATAATCTCCGCCCCCAATAATTCCATTTTTTCGATCCACCTCCCCGCTCTCCCCATCTCTGATGGCCATCTCCCGTTCAAAATCATCTGCCGCGTCTTGAACTACATATCCCAAGACTTCATGTTCAAGCTTGGTCGGGAGCGCATCGGGGTTCTTGGTGAGCCCTTCAAGTCTGAGGTTCAGTATCTCGCAACCAGTAGCTAGGTGGTCAATGGTATCAGAAAGCTTGGCGAGGAGCTCATTCTGTTCTTTGATTTGGTCGGCAGAATCGTCGTCCTTGTTCGGCCCAGAGGCGGGGCCTCCTATGGTGAGCATTTTGAATGTGTGGCGATCGCCGGTTGTGTGGGTGTTGCGCCGATACAAAAGTCGACAGGACCGCAGAAGTCGGTGATCTTTTTATCCTCAACAATAACACCCCCATTCACTTGAGCAGGTCCTCAATTGCTCCACGAGCTCACTTGAGCCTTGGCCATTGGAAATTATTGTGGGTTCAACCTGGCCATCTTCACTCACTGGCTTCAGTGCTCAACTTGCTCTCCCAGCCGCCTGGAGGTGCCAGCTGGGAGCAACTAACCCTTATCAACACCGCGTACGTACCGTATCTCGAAGAATCCACATGTTTCTGGTGCGGCTCCAGTGCCAGTGGTAGCGTTGGGGATTGCTACGCTGGTTGCTCCCGCGTTCGTGGGTTGTCTTGGTGATTGGCCAGCAGGGGAGGCACATGTCGTCGAAGTGAGTGGATGGTTCGGGTTGGATCAAAATGTGAATTTTGAAGACTCTACTTGGGTGCGGAGAAGAGAAAGGAGACAAATCCTCAGGACGACCTCAGATCACAAGACAGAGCACAGTGCGGAGATCAGCCAGCAAGGAAGGCACCACGGGAGCAGTCAGGTCTTGGTCACACCGGCCAGCGAGTATCGTATGTTGTCGCTGATAGCACTGTGTAGTCATCAAGTTGTTCAGAGGGCCATTTTACAGCTATTCAGATTCACAAAGGAGAGCTGGAAGAAGGTCTTTTGAGTGGACTCTGGTCAACGAACAACACACGATGAGCTCTGTGGATTTTATGGATCTCTGCCTGATGCCAGATGGAAGGACTTAAAACCCCTGAATTGTGTCACCTTGGCATCAGACAACCCCTTTCGATCCGGACCTCCCATATATAAGAGTAGACATTTCGACTGCCTGGCACCATAACACCCAAAAATAGTCCGGCAAAATGCCACCAAGCTGATCAAAATATGCCACATACCAATTCGTCCTGTCCCTTCACCCCAGAGGGAACAAATGATTCTATATGACCACCAAAACACCGCTATTATACAATTTCCATTGGGAGGAGAGAATACCCTTGCGCTATGCATAAACCCGTCCGCCACCCTAGGTACCACCCCTGGCCGAGTTTTTCCCACATTCATCTTCGTACACATCACCCTCGAGCCCTCCGTAAGCTGAATTTACATATAGCAACCGCGAGGTGGGCCGGGCACCAAGTTTCGAGGCAAGTCTGCTGCGATCTCGGGTCGATCAAGGAAGAGATTTATCGTCGGCGAAGCTCACAGGGGCTCCCGTAGATGCCATCGAGTCATCTCGTTTATTTTCGTAGGAAGTGCGATCACGATCAACATGGTCCTGCTTTAAAGGTTCTCGAGCTCCTTGTGTTGCGGTTGGCTTGTGGGGAAGAATGTGCGCCGGGTGATCTATAACACAATTAGTTCAACCTTCTTGAGGTAGAAATCGGAACACAAGGAAGACTTACCGCCCAGAGACCAGCCACCGAGGCCACGAGACCACCCGAAATCATCATTGGCCGGAGACCCCTTGTGCTCTTGAAAATCGCGCCGCTGATGCCACCCGCTAGAATCATGTTGGCAGCATCGTGCTTCCCCCTGACGTAGCCAATGTATGAGTTGACGCAGTTGTACACAATAGCCACCACACCCGCCGAGTTGCCCAAGAAAGGTCCTCTCCTGGTGATCGAGTTGAGCACCGTGTTCAACCGCAGCTTTGGCGGCTGGTCGGCCGACCTCCTCAATCCTTCTTGCAGACCCCAAGCACCTCCTAATGTCAGACCTGCCAGGTAGGTCACACCGGTGCCGTAGCAGAGATCGTCTGTGAAGCCGCGGGATGGCAGTACCGACTGGCCACCGGGGAGGTCTGTGAGGGCAGAGTCTTCGAGGCTGAGGTAGTCGAGTGTGTCCTTGTCTATGCCAGCGAAGGCATGTAGTTGTGTTGGGTCGGCGAAAGAAGAGGTGCCGAGGAACTGCTCAACACCCTGGGCCTGGGTTGGGTCGAAGGGAGCTGGGGAGGAGGCAGAGCCGGTGCTGGTGGGTGGTGACTGTGTGGTGGGTGGCGGCGCAGTCGATGAGGGGGTTTGTGACGAGGACTTCTTGCCCGTCAGGGTATCCCAGAGAGACATTTTGGCGGCGGAGGGGTAAACCGGACCGAGAGGTGACAAAGATAGAAGCCGAATTGGATGGAGCGGGTGCTGTACGACGGGGTGGGCGTCTACACGGCGGGTTCGCAAGACGGGATTTGGTGCGCTGAGGTCTGAGTGGGAGAGAGCTGCCGGGTCTGGGGGTCACGTCGGCGGCGATCGATAAGCAGTCAAAGCCAAAAAAAATTTACTGGCCATGAGGATGGCCCGTGCACTAGCTCGGGCTTGGCACCCGTGTAGAGATCTACGCAACTACCGCTGGAAGACGTAAGACAATATGTATGTTGAAGTAGGTAGTGCGAATTACGTTCTTCTATGCCGCTGGTCAACTAGATGATAATATGAACTTGAAACTTGGAGAGTCCCCTTCAACTCAGTGTTGTAAGCGTTGTAAGCTGTATTAGCTCTCCCATAATGACGGCAGCCAAGACCAAGGTGAGCAAGGTGAGGGTGCTTGTAATTCACGGTGAGCCGTGACAACCCTATCCCCGTACAACACCCAAAATTTCTCCCTTTTCTGGCTGTCGCATATTCAAGTCCAGGATATACTCATTTGAGCTTACTGAGAAGAGAGCTATATGCCGGCGATTTGAGGCTCTTGCAGTTCTACAATCTTTTATTCTCACCACTTTTGTTGGGAATCCCATCATCGCACCTTCTCTGAGCTTTCATATTTCACTACCCCTCCTTCTTTGATAAATTTATCAAGACCCTGCCAAGCATGGAGGGGCATACCTCAGACGGCAGCATCGATGCACTCATTTCTGGACTCGGCCCGGAAATCTTTGAAAATGCAAACACCATCTCAAAATGGCTGTTGAGTCGGCCTGAAGAAACCAGACCCCAGTATGTTCACGTACCTGTATCTCACCCACATAGGCAATTCATTTCACTAACAATTGCACTCTCAACAGGCTGGCCGAGGCCCTTTTCCAGAAACTCTTCCAGGATGCCTCACAGGCTCGCCAATATCATGGAAATGGTCACGCCTGCGTCAGGCTGTGCAGCTTTGTTCAGCAATGCTTCAAGTCTAGCGACCAGACCTTGAAGAAGTGGTCCACCACAGAGGCTCTCACTTTGGAGCTCTTCCTCTTCTACTTGGAGTGGTACGAACACGATCCTCACAGGGCCCTGCGCCTGATTCTGGATGTGCTTGTAGCGGCTTGCACCGACAATCCTTGCCCCGAGACAGGACGGGCCATCAAGGGACGCGTACTGGAAACGCTCGTCCAAATCATCACTCGAAAATATCCCAAGCAACTGACAAAATCAGGACTTCAATGTCTTGAGCATCTCCTCAGCAAGCGCGTGGTCTCATTAGACGACATAGCTTTGACCTACAAACAGGTAGAGCCAGCAGTGGCTTCTCTGCCGAGTCTTGAGCTCTGGAAATCATTCGTCTTCCATCTGTTTTCTTGGATGGAACTTACCTATGTTTGCCCTCTGGCCGGAAAATGCATCGTTCATGTTTTCCGCGGTCTAGACAGCGCTGCGGCACTGGATCCCACCAGAGGGTTCGACGTTGAGTTATGGCGGCAATGGTTACAAGATGCCCTTGTTCAGAATCCAGAGATTTTGGAAGACATCAAAAACTATGTGCTGGTGGCCATCTTCAAGACTGATAAAGCTGCGGCTTTGAGACTGTTACATGTTTTCAACAAGCAGCAGCTCTCTAACAACCAGCAAGGATCCGATCAGGGTATTTTACTTCAGCTGGCTACGTTGGAGCTGGGCAAGAAGACTGGTCTGGTGGACGAGCCCGCCAGCCAGCCTGAGGAGTCAAAACACCTTGCATTGGATTCGAAAGTTTTGGGGACACTGCTTGGCCATCCCACCATTTCGGTGAGATGTAGCGCTCTGTCCCTGGTGGTCTCATCTCAGGCCACCACCAAGCCTCTTTCAGAGGATGCCTTCAGCCTGTTAAGGACATACCTGGCCGCCTTTCAGGCGGATTACGATGCCAAAGTCCGTAACGAGGTCCTTGGACTCACCAAGAATCTGCTGAAGCGTGTAAAGAGCATCATCACCGTTGCTCGACGAAGTTTGGCCGATTTTGCAAACCGGGAATCCCAACTCGCCGCTGGCGGTAATGCCGAGCCACCTCTGAAGAAGAAGAAGAAGGCGGGTCCTGAAGCTGCTCTGAGGGATGCTTCCGAAGCGAAATCCGTTCTTACATCGCACCAAAACTTCCTAGAGTGGTATGTAGGCTTTCTCAGAGACGAGCTGATACCTACGGCGTCCTACCAGCGCCATATTACTGCTGTGAAAGCTGCTCTTTTGGCCGTCAGAGTTGGAAAGCACGCCGCTGCTACAGACGATACTGTTGATGAGGATGTGATCCGATTAATCGCTAATGATCCTACCTGGACTCGTCTTCTTTTCGATCTTCTGTTGGATCCCTTCGACGACGTCCGAGAGGCTGCTTCGACACTCTTGAGTTTGATACCACAAGAACTGATAGCTAGACCTGTGGCCCAATCACGGAGTTCAGAAACGCTCCTCGACATCCTTCGGAGCTTCTGTGGACGGGCTAATGCGTTGGCTGACAGAACTGGGCGAGCTGACCATGGTGATGGAGCCGCTCGGGCACAGGGTCTTTCATGCAGCTGGCTGAATGCCCAACAGCTGCAGATTCAGTACCTGGCAGAAATTATCAGTGGTATTGAAGCCAAGATTTCCAAAGCGGAACAAGATTTAGGACATGCGGCAATCGAGAGCCCTGTTCATGCCGATTTTGCAGCAATTAGGCAAGTCAACGAACATGACGAAGCCAGGGCGTTGTACTGACATGTCTATTCAGCTATGTCTGGCAGGTGCTCGCCAAGCAAACTTATGCTGAAACCGAGTTAGAAGCCCTCCGCCAACTTCAAGAGCGGATATTTGGTGGAGCGCAACGGATATGGCTGGCAGTCAAACATGTTCTTTGTGATGACTCCCCGGAAGGCCATTTGCCCGAAGAAATGGAAGACATTGAAGGCCTGGACACCAAGGACCTTCTTAGCTACAGCTTCCGCGCGGTCCACGAGTCTAGGTACGGTCATCTTGCCCTGCGTGCAAACCCTGCTAACCGTTCCTAGTAACCTCTTGCGCCTCATCATGGGGACCTTACGGTTGAAGGCAGTGGCCGGTGTGCCTTTTCCTCCTCTAGAGGTGTTCAAAAAGACAGGTTACCTGACTTTTGAACAACTGGCTCAGCTGAGACATCGTGGTGCCTTCTCTACAGTCTCGTATACTTTTACGAACTGTTGTCAACTCACCCAAAATCTGAAGACTGTGTACCCTAACGCTGATGAAGAGGCTGATCTGCTTCGTGACTGGTACAAGGTAAGTAATCAAGTTTTGTTGTCGAAAGAATGGCTGCTGATCTGTCTACTTAAGGGGGCAGTAGAGTGCATCATGACCCAAGCATCGACGACTCGCCGGTCGGCAGGCATTCCATCTCTTATTGCCGCTGTTCTGTCGGCGAATGCCTCTTCTCCATCTTTCGACGAAGTCTACGGCAACCTCGAGCAAATTGGAAAGAAACCCGTAACGCAAGCTGAGACTGATGGCTCCAACCTTCCGCAAGTTCACGCCCTCAACTGCCTGAGAGAAATCTTCAGGAGTTCGCTTCTCAGTAAGCGCGCCGAGGGTTACTTGGCCAGAACGCTGCATCTTGCTTCAACCAGTCTGAAGTCTGAAGTGTAAGTTCGTCGAAATAGGCCGTGAATATGGAGATAGCAAAACTGACAAGAGGTTAGCTGGGCAATCCGCAACTGTGGCCTTCTCCTTCTGAGAGCGCTCATGGATTGTCTGCTCGGCACCGGCGAGAGCAAGGCCATCATCGAATCTGGTTGGGACGGCAACTCTGTTCGTATCTCGTACAACAAGTATCCGGAACTACCAGATATCATTCTCGGCCTTCTTGAAGCAGACGATGTCGACGCGGGGCTGGCCAACTCTGCCGCTGCGGAAGCGGTATTCCCCGCTCTTGACATCATTCGTCGTGCTGGCCCTCCAGAGGAGCACAGAGGCGAGCTGCGGAAGCGCATTGAAAACTATCTTGGCAGCAAGGTTTGGCACGTTCGTGAGATTGCTGCCAGAACCCTCTGCTCCTTCTTGTTGAGAGAGGATTGGGTGTCTGAGATTGGCAAGCTTCTTGAGCAAGCCGGCACTTCGTCCAATCGGCTTCATGGCGCTCTTCTCACAGCGAGATTTGTTATTGAACGCAAGTCAGACTTGGGCAGTGACCTAAAGACAGAAAATGCTTGGGCAGAGTCTCTTGTGGAGATTCTTGCTACCAAAAGCGAGGTCTTTGGACGCTGCCCAGAGGTGGAAGCGGGTTATCTTGAGATTCTCAACCTGCTCATCAAGCTTCAATGTCTGACCACAGACAAGCTGACTTCCACTCTCCAGATCTCAACCAAGACCGGGAGCCCAGCTTCGGCGCTGTTGGAGATGGAGATTGCTCTCGGACTAGTTCACGAAACAGCTTCGTCCGGTGACGTTGCCGGTCTCCGCAACTACCTTGTCGAGCTGCTAGCTAGAGATGTCAACGTCGCCAGCCGAATGCTCGAAGCCATTCCAGCTGCCTTCTCCCAGGCGCAGGATGACAACTCCAGGGTCCGGTCAGAGATTTGCCAGTTGTATGTTGAGGTCTGCAGCACTTCACCTGCCCCTGAGGTCCGCGCGGTGTCACTCGCCAACCTCGGGGCGCTGATGTCGGCCATGCTCTCCAACGGTCATGCTTCCGAATTGCCCTCCCTGTCCCAGCTCGACACCCTCTGGTCAGACCTCACAAAGTGGTCCATCAACCCAGAGCTATCTTGGGCCATCACCGAAACAAGCGGCACAATAATGGCTATTCTCGCCTCTTGCCACAGAGACAACCTCCCAGACTTGGACCAAAGACTCCGTAACTGGGGTGCTCTGATTTCAGATTCTCTGCACGTCGACAATGTAAGTCCCCTTTCCCCCATCCCCTTTCTCATCACCCACTAACTGTGTGCCCCAAAGTCATTCGACACCCGCCACGCCGCCGCTTTCTCTCTGCATACCTTTTTTTCCCTCATCCCCGCTCCCCTTTTCCGAACCGCGTACCTGCCGGCCTTTTCAGCCCTCTACACAGCCCTAACAGACGACGACGACGAAATCCGCGAGGTTGCCGCGCTCGCGGTGTCCAGTCTCACGGCCCAACCAGCAACAGCAAACATCTCGTCCAAAACCCTTGTTACCTCCCTCCTCCCTTCTCACCTCCCCACTCCAGAGTTTTTTTCCCTTGCCATCTCCCATTTAACCTCTGGTAACGTCCCAGCGGAAACAAAACTCGGCAAGGCGCTCGACTTTGACGACGCGTTATTCGCAGCAGAGGAGCAGAATTTGTTTGTTGACGAGGTTAGAGAGGCGAGGGAGTGGAGGAGGGGGTTGGTGGGTGCTATTGAGGCTAACAAAAATGGGGAGAGGGTTTTGAAAGAGTGGAAGGAGTGGACTGTGCAGGGGCTGAAGGCGGTGGTGAAGGTGATGAAGGAAAAAAGAGAGGATGGGCCGTTGGGGTGGACGAGCGATCAAAAGGTTTTTGCTGTTGTGGCTCGGGTTTTGATCTCTGCGAGGGGGGTGCTGGCTGTTGATGAGGGGGAGGAGGTGGAGGTGTTGTTGGGTGAGGTGGTCGAGATGGGGAGGGGGGGTTTGTTGCATGGGGGTTTGGTGGGGTTGGCCTTGGAGGAGGTTTGAGTGTAGAGCAACAATCGAGGAGAAAAAAAGGGGTTAGTGAAATCAAGATGTTCTTTTTGACAGATTGATAAGTTTCTACACGGACAACAAACCTACACACAGTGAGAACTCCCTCGGAAATATATGTAAATATGTATGTACGGGCTGTATGTATAATGTATTCCATCTATTTATTAACCCGCCCATCCCATCCCATCCCGCTTACTACACCCCTAACCCTGTTACAAAACACATACACACAACGCTCCTCCTCCTCCTCCTCATCCTCCTCCTCCTCCTTATCCTCCTCATCCTCCTCCTCCTCCTCCTCCTCCCCATCCCCATCCCCAACCTCCTCCTTTGCCTTTTCCTCCCTTGATTTCCCCCAGAAAAAAACCTTTTTGATGATGCGCCAACCACCTAGCTCAACATAAAAAACAAGCAAAACAAACCAAAAAATCTAAAATCAACGCCGCCAATCCACCATCGACATGCAAAGTATGCCCCCCTTCCCCCAATCAAACATCTAAACCTCACACGCACAAACAAAGCCCATGCCATCCGCTGTAAACTCAAAAACTCAAGACAGAGAGAGAACAGGATAATGAACAACTTTTTTTCTTCTTCAACAACCCCCTCTCAGACTAGAGAAAAAATCACTTCATACTCTGCCTCCCCCCCTTCTTCCCCCTCGTAGCATTAGCAACCGGCTCAGACACCACCTCAGCCACCACCGCAGCAGCAGCAGCAGCCTCCTTCTTCTTGGTCGGCTTCCTCGACCTCGCCGGCGGCGGCTCAAGACTGTGCAAGTGCCCAATCTCTTCCATCGCCGTCGTGTTCGTCCAGTTCAGACACCTATACTTTGGCTTCTCCTCCTCCTCCTCCTCCTCCTCCTCCTCCTCCTCCTCAACCGGCGCGGCAGGAACCGAGTGCCTGACCCGTGTGCTCCTCTTTCCCTTGTGAGGTTCCGGAGACACCTCCTTGACAGAGGCGGTCTCCTCTTCTTTCTTTTCTGTGGCGCCATTGGTGACAGACTCCTCTGTTGGGGCGGCGGGAGCGGCGGGGGTGTCGTCGATGCCGAGGTATTTCCTCCTGTTGACCATGTTTTTCGCAATCTTGTCGCGGTAGTTGACCAGTTCCTTGCGGAGCTTCAGCTCGTTGACGCCGCGGGGGTCGAGCCAGGTGAGAAGCTTGTCGACGTCCTCCTCCCGGTCGTAGTAGCCCCACTGATGGGCGTTGAAGACGCTGGTCTTGCCTTCTTCGAGCTTCTTCCGCTCTGGGACCGTCATCTCAAACTTGGCCTTGTACTCCTCCTGATACTCCTCCTTCGTGTCGATGTAACCCTCCCTCTCCAGCTCATCCGGCCCCTGCACCCAAATGCAACCGTTGGCGTACTCCGCCTCGGCTGTCGAGCTGTCTGGCAGACCACCATACGGCATGCCGTTTCTCTCGAACCAGTAGTATCGGTTCCAAAACCTGTCCTTGCCCAGGACTCTGGTTCTGGGACAGTCGGCTTCTCGGAGGTCATTGTCGATGATGGCAATCTCCTTTTCGCACTCGGCAATGTCGTCCTCCTTCTTTTGAATGTCTCTGAGGACCTTGGTGAACTGTTTGGACTGCTTAGGGACCTTGGCAGCGGCCTCGGCCTTTTCCTTGCGCTCGGCTTCCTTTTCGGCTTTGCGCTTGCGCTCAACGGCACGGTCGTGCCCCCGCCGGAGCTTCCGGCCATCCTCTTCAGAGTCTGGAATCTCGTCAGATGTGTGGTTAGCTTGGAGGTCATCAACATCAGTCATCTTGACGTCTCCATTTGTGATGGCGACCTTGGTAGGCTCCAGAGGTGGGCTTGGCGGGAGGTTATCTGGAAGGAGGATCTTGCGCTGATCATTCAGGCTCTTCAACTCCTCGATTCTGCAAAGATGTTAGTGATCCAGTCTCCATGTCAGACATCTCCGGACCACTCACAGTTGTTTCCTCTTCCTCTGCCACTCAATCTTTTCCTTCCGGTAGGCAGTCATGGTCTCGCTGCAGTCCTCCATGTACCCACGGATGGCCCTCGTCTCAGCAGTCAGCATGCAAATAATCTGCAGCGCCTGCACCCGATAGTTGACATCAAGTGTGGCATATTTCCGCCGAACCGTCTCCCGGCTGGGCTCGATGTCGACTGGAACCAACTGCTCCAAGAGCTCTTCACAGCTAGCTTTGAGCCGCTCGCTCTTAGACAGCTGGTGCAAAAGCCCCACCATGATGAGCTCCCAGCCGCCATCCTTGAAGCTGCGTTTCCTCAGCTGCTCGATCCAGTCAAAGCCCTGAAGCACCTCTTCGGCACGGTGCCCCGGCGCATCTTCCATCTCCGCCTCCTCTTGCTCTGCCGCCGCGAGTTCTGCCGCAAGCCGCTCCGCCTCCAACTTGGCCATGCTGCTTCTGGTGGCCCGCCCGGATGGCTGGGGCTCTGGTTCCGGAGTCGGTGCCGCACTCTCTTCCGGCTCCTCTTCTTCTTCCTCCTCTTCGAGCTCTGGGAGCTGGATCTGGACTTTGCCACCCTCCGCCTCAGAGCTCACCAAGATCTTGAGGACGGAGCAGTGAATCTCTGTGAAAAGCTCGACTGGCACCTCTTCCGAGGCAACAAGCATGGCTTCCACATAGTCATCAAATGTGAAGGAGTCGAGCTTGAAAATTTCGCAGTACACGTTCAGAGTGTCCCAAGTCTCCAACAACGGGCCAACACTCTTCATGAGAATCTTCTCGCTGAAGGGAGATTTGGACTCGGCATCCACTTCGACGGGCGCGTCTTTGCACATAAACTTTAGTTGTGGCCTCACATGGCCCCTGAGGTTCAGCTGCAGGTCCTCGATGGGATACTTTGGTGGAGGTGGGGGCGGTGGCGGCTCGGGCGTTTGCGGTACCATTGGTGGTGGAATCTGACCGCGGAAGGATATCGGAAACTGGAACGGATTCCCAGGAAGTGGCAAATGCATAAACTGGCCAGGCTCGTGCGTGTTGCCGTTGGCTTGCATCGCCTGCTGCTTGGCCCTAAGAAGAGCACGCTCTGCCTGGGCAGCCTGCTGAGCTTTGGATTTGTGACTTTTGGGCGCCGGCTTCAGCTCGGGCAATCGAACGGGACCGGTAGGGCTAATCGATCCCGACAGCAAGCTCGAGTCATGATTCGACATTCTTTTCTGCGCCTGGAGCTGCTTGCGCTCCTGGAGCTTGGTGTCGAAGCGCAGGTGGGCCGGTACGCGCGTGTCGATGTGGTATTTCTCGGCGACCTCGTCCTTGACCAGCCAAGGTGCCCCATTCCAAGCTTCTCTCGTGACTGTCTTCTTGATGTACTGGCGCAGTACCTGCTTTGTGAAGATTTTGCGATCCCGAAATATATGCGCATCGTCGACGACCGCCTCCTCGGCAGGCGACATGGTCAGACTGACAAAGTAGGTCGCAAAGGGTTTTGACAATGTCCCGTCGGGAAGCATTTTGCCACCAAAACGGGTCTTGTCCCTGACAATACCAGCGAGCTTCTCGGTGTGGCCTATAACTTCCACCAACACGGCCTCGCCGGGATAATAGTCGTTTTTGAACTCGTCGTATATCTGATCGACGAGCGTATCGATCCGAGAAACTGTCGAAAATTGGACGCGTCGGAGAACGGGGCCCTTGAGAGCTTCGGGGAAGATATCATCGACCTCAGCGGCATTAGCGAGCTAGGCAGGGCAAGAACCCTCGTTAGTATTTTGCCGGGATGAAGGAGGAAGAAGCCGGACCAAGCCTACCTCGCTCTCGAGCGCATCAAAGAAACTCAACCCAGAGTGACCGGTTATAGTACAGATGAAGCGTTTCTGCAAGAGTGTGAGTATAACTAGTCACGCAGACAGAGCTACTCGAGAGTGGAAAAGGGGGGGTGCCATACTTGCTTATAAAAGTCCATCCTGAAACACAATGTTAGCATTTTGAAAGTCAGAGGAGTCAGAGACAAGCAGTGGACGTGGTTGACATACCGGTTCAGATAGTCTTCATAGGTGGTAAAGACCTCGCCGGTCTGAGGGATGTGCCATACCTAGTAGCAAGAAAAAGTTAGAAACCAATTCAATTGACCAGGGGGTGAATTCAGGAGAAAGGGGGGAGGGGGTGGGGGTGGTAGTAGACACACCTCCTGCTGCTCATCATCAATATCAGGCACGGGCAGAAACTGCACCGGCTTGCGCTTGAATTGCACCTGAACATTCACAGTGGTTAGTGGTGACATGGGGACCACGGCGGGCGAAAAGCTGCGGCCTACCATGCCGGCGGCGGCAAGGGGGAGAGGTGCCGCGCTATGTAAGCCTCAAACAAAAAAATATCGGCTGCAAGGCTGGGGTTCAGCCTCGTGGATTTGGAAGTTGTGACGGTCAGAGAAGTCAGGGTGAAGACGCGGTGAGGTAGATGATGGGGACGCGTTGAGATGTTGAAGAAGAGGAGGCGGTGTTGTGCGGTCTGGGGTCGCGATCCGTGGCGGGTTGGGTGGAGAGGTCAGGGTTCGCGGGCGGTGCGGGTGTTGTGTGCGGGTGCCCAGAGGAGAGGAGCTCGCCGAACGTACATGCAAGCAAGGCGGACGGGATTGTGACGGATCAAAAGGATGCTCTTCTCGAGCTGTCCCTGGGAGATATCTCTTGATGTTTGAGCGAGGCGCGGCGCGGCGGTTGTTGCTGGCGCTGCAGGCAAGAGTTCGCAAGCCGTGGATTCGGGAAAAAGCTGGAGGGCGGTGGGTGGGTGGGAGAGTGGGAAGTTGGAGGATAGAGGAAAAAGTTCAACAAGGGGAGGAGGGCGCGCAGGTGATAGGTCCAGCGTGGTGCTGGTCTCCCGGACCCGCCAAGCAGGGACGGCATCCCATGGCTCCAGCTCCGACCCCCAAAAAGGGCTCCTCCTCGTCCACACCTCGACCCCCCAGGAACCCTATCCTCCCGACAACCCGCCCGACCATGCAAGCTTTGCCCACGTTCTTGTACTCGCCATGCTCGCCGCGACGAGGGCTCTCGAGTGAGCTCTGGAACATCCGAATCCGACAGGGCATCAATTATTTATGTCCAGTAGACTGCTCGCCAAAATTTGTTTTCCAAGGGTAGGGGTCCGCTCTTCTTCCACGCCAGAGCCGAGCCAGCTCTCGAGGCCCCCCGGTAGACCACCGCCCGCGTCGACCGTTGGGCTCCGCCAGTACCTCCCCCTCCAGTCCCCCGGCACTGCTATGGGATAACACACTGTGTTCTGCACCATTTTGCCACCCCAGAAACAGAGGGAAAAGCATCAATGTTGTATTTCTTTCAATCCCGTGTTGATGTTGGGAGATGTTGCCCCTGAATCGGAATTTGGACGTTAAACATTGTATGTGCATGTGCTCGCTGTTTTTGGCAAGTACCAGTACCTCCGCTCTCGACACGTCCACTCAGCCATGTCAGCGCAATCAGCCCAGCATTACACCTGCTGCATCGGCCCTCGTCGCATCTGAGAGGAATCGTTGATGCATTCAGCATATTGTTTCCCCCCAGAATATGCAGAGGTGGCGTACATGGTCTGCACCGTGCAAATGCTTGTACCGGTACTTTGTGACATCTTCTGCGGCGTGTTGCTCGCGGCAATCGCCGTGTGTAAGTCAATCTACAGGCAGATCATTTCTATGACTTCTCCTTCTTCTCTGGTGAGTGGCATCGGAAAAGACTCCGGGGGACGGCTGCGCGGGTGCAGCGTGTGTCCAACTGATGCTTCCTGTTTGCCTCCTCCTCCACTGGCTGTACCCCATCTGCAGGTGATGAGATTCTCGTGCCCTCTCTCTCTCCTCTTCAACTGAGATTCAGTATCCAACAATGCCTGCCGCGTCCCACCACCACCACCCCGGCTTGTCCCAGCCCGTTTCTCCACACTGAGCAGGGTGTCAGCCTCACGTCGGCGAATCGTCGGCTACCGATAAACTGATAAGCCGCTACAGATCCGCTTATTCATCACAGGGGTTTCAACTTCATTTTGTTGTCGGATGTAAGGATGTGCTGAAATTGGAATTGCGCGTAAATGTATGTATCTCTATCTATGAGGTGAAGTAAACCACCAAAAAGCCCACCCAGCTTCCGACAACTCCTATAGCCGAGTACGAACTGGTGAACATGAGAGGGAGAAACTCGTAACTTCTGCCGAAAATGATCCCGTGCAGCAGCGAGCAGTACAGGATGAGCGGGATGCTCACTGTGATGTAGAGCGTGCTGAAGCGGTCAAACAAAAAGAACCTCGGCCGGGGCGATGCAGGCGCGAGACGGTCGAATGCCATCAGGAACAGGATCAACCAGAAAATGGTGTATGCGGTCTTGATCGGGAACTCGGCCGGTGTGAACAAGAGCGGGAACAGTGAAACATGTCCCGCAACAGCCAGTGGCCGGAAGGCACCAAGATAGCGTCTGTCCCTGAGAGCAATGAGGCTGAATGGTATGATGACCAGGAGGATGGCTTTCTCGTGGACGTGCCATCCGAACAGGAAGGAAGCATAACCGCACAGCGTGACAGCTCCAATAAAGGTATCCCACGAGGGTTGACCAAACAGCCTCACAAGAGGAATGACCTGGAAGATCAAAGTCGAGGCGAAGCACACCTGTGGCGTGATGTCAGGAAGGACGGCAAACGCAGTATCTCCGACCAAGCCACGGGTGACGCTTTGGAGCGCGCCGCTCTTGACCGACAAACCAATTCTGGGCGCGAGGACGATCAAGACTCGGTCCACAAACGAATAGATGGCCCACACGTTTGGCGCCCAGTAAGCATGGCATAGACCCCGAGAAAAGGGGAACAGCCGGCTCAAGATCTGGGGGATCTGCCCCTTGAGAGCGAACGGACCAAACGCCACCCCAAAGATGGCCGCAATTCCTCCGCCCAGCTTCACGCAGTTGAGAAACTGAATCCGGAATATCGACTTCGGAGAAAGGCAGTAGGCTCTGAGCAGGAAGACAAAGTATGCCGGCGCGAGGTAGAGGTAGATGTGCTTCATGCACAGCAGCGCCGCAAACAACAGGCCGCTCCACAGTAAGGTCGACTTCTTCCTAGCCAAAATCAGGGACCAAATGAGGATGCCGTACATGCACCCGTTGTACTGGAAGTGAATGTGATCGATAATAAGGAGACCTGGTGACAACAGGATAGAAAAGGCAGCCGCCTGGGCCGCGCGCTTCGATGTGCCATGGCTTGAGTCCACAAATCTAACCACAGTCAGTTTGCGCGCCTTGATAAACGCAACACGCAACAGGTATTTCTTACAATTGGAGAGCGTAGACCAAAAGAAGTTCCGTGATAATCACAGTGAGCCTCTGAAAGTATACCGTCTCCCAGCTAGCGTATTCGAGATTGCGCACCCTCAGCATGGCCGGGTCGGCCAGCTTCGCGACCTGTGACATGATCCATTCAAAGTATGCAAAGAACGGAGGGTAGTCGAGCGTCCATTCGGACGTCTTTTCGTAGTACCACTCCCATAATGGCAGGCTGTTGGTGATGGCGAGCCAGTTTCGGTGGACTTCGAAATCAGTCGATTTGCTAAAGAAACATCACGTCAGTTACCGATGCGCGTTGAGGGGCTAACGTTGTGACAGGAAGCTCACTATGCTGGGAACAACAAGATCTTGAATGCGGCAGCCACTACGGCGCATTGCGCAAGAGTAGGATAGATCTCTCCCATGGCGACATATCGGAGCGACTCTCTCTCTCTGTCTCTCTCTCTCTCTCTTTCTCTCTCAATTCCAGGGCGTCAATCACAATTGTGGACTTGGCCAAAAATGTTGACAAGGTGACGGCAACAGCTCTGGTGGGGCCGGCAACCTGCACAAATGTGGGTTTATGCACCAGCCACATCTCTCCTGCATTCAAACGGTTTAAGAATGCGGCGCCACCGTTTGAAGTGATGGAAACAAGCCACGAATTCCCCGCAGGAACAAACTGCGGAATCTAGCAAGGACCCCTGTATCCAGTCTTGAACTTTTGGAGCATCAGGTTCCGGCTGCTGCAGGGGAACAGCTGGTCTTTTCGATTCGGGGCAGCCTCAGTGTCAGAACCTCCAACACCGGAGACAGATTTCTATTCTTGATATTTCTAGAGTCGTTCCAACAATTTCTACAGATATAGACTAGACCTCGGACTTCTCTCCTATCTAGTCCACTCTTCTGTCTAAATATTTTCTGTTTACATCCATTACAATTACCACGTTCTGTTTAAGCTTCCCACCGATCCGACCCTGGCCGTCCTTTTTGTATTTCTCCACACTGACCGACCCGACCACCCGCCTGTCCGCTGTAGAGCCAAAGTGTCCTTTTAACTGGTGACCACTGTTGAAATCAGCCGGCACCTTTCTCGTTGGTGGTACTTACTTTACTTGAACACACTACGTGAGACCTTCAATCCTCTTGTCGTCGACCCCATCTTGCGACCGAGCAGATAAGCCAGCCATATCGATCCAGGATGCGCTCGCCATCGAGCTTCGCCGTGCTCGCTGCGGCTTTGGCCCAGGCGCATGCGCAGTATCTTGTCAATGACCTCAGTTTTGGTTATGGCCCCAGGTGTGTTCTTTTGTGGGCGGGTTGGATTCTTGTGTTGTGCAGGTTCTGACGTGGTCGTGTTTCTCCGTCTTCAGAATAGCTCCCGAGGGGCAGCACCAGATCCCAAACTATGGAATGCAAGGCCGACCTGGTCTTCCGGAATTGCTCTCCAACAAAATCATCCTTACGCCAGTAGCCCCTGGTAACCAACGCGGTGCTGTCTGGTCTTCAAATCAGCTCAACCAGCAGAACTGGATCGCCGATGTCGAGTTTCGTGCGAACGGTCCGGAGCGGGGTGGTGGTAACCTCAACATCTGGCTGGCAAGGGACGGTGCCCATGTGATCGGGACCGAGAGCATTTACACAGTCGGCAGGTTCGATGGTCTGGCTCTGGTGATCGACCAGCACAGCGGGTCTGGCGGTATGCTTCGCGGCTTCCTCAACGACGGCACCACCGACTATAGGTCCCAGCACAACGTAGACAGCCTGGCTTTTGGTCAGTGCAGCTTTGGTTACCGGAACCTCGGCCGTCCCACCCAGATCAAGATTCGGCAAACCGACCAGAAATTCAGCATCGAAGTTGCCGGGCGCCCATGCCTCGAGAGCGACAAGATCCGCCTTCCTCCCGGATACAACGTCGGTATCACTGCCGCCTCCGCCGATACGCCTGATTCCTTCGAGGTGTTCAAGCTTGTTGTTTTGACCGACGACAGCCATCATTATGGCGGTTCTGACAACACCCAGCACCACGACAGCTATGCATCCCATCAGGAGAACACCCACCAGCAAGACCAACATTACCAGCAGCAACAACAGCAGGAGGATCCCAAGAGGAAGATGAACTTTGGCCGCGGAGGTCAGGCCAAGATCGAGGATCCCTATGACAACGTAATTCCCGACCAAGATGCGTCCACCATTTCCACTCAGCAAGCCCAGTTTGCCGATCTGCACAACCGTGTCCAGAGCATCAACCACCATTTGTCCTCCATCTTCCGCACTCTTGGCCAGAACCACGGTGTCGGGGAGCAACGCCATGCCGAGCTCTCATCCATGATCAACGATGTCAAGAACTTCCTCCACCGCCTGGACAAGCTTGACGTTCTGGAGCATCGTATGGGAGATGTCGAGCGCGAATTGAGATCTCTTCGGAGTGAGCTCAGCGGAAAGTTGAGGGAGAGCGAGAACGCCATCAAGTACCACGTCAGTGACAAGCATGAGGCGCTGCATGAGCATGTCAAGGAGCACGCCGGGACTGGACACACCAAGCTGATTTTGGTGATTATTCTGAGCCAGGCGGTGTTGGCCGGTGCATTTTACATGTATAAGAAGAGGAAGAGCTCGCCAAAAAAGTACCTTTAGACCCTAAATTGATGAATGGGAGAATGGCGGAAGAATCTGGGCGGGGGGATGTATAAAACGGTTGCTTAAAGAAGAGAGGATACCTGGAAGAAAGGGATGGGATAACAGGGATATGATGGATGTGCCTTTTTTTTTCTTCTTTAGCTTGGCGTTAGATTGGGAAATGTTTGAGTTCATGATCTTTTTGGGTGTTACAAATCGAGAAGGTTTGAATCATACTACTACGATGGATGGTGTGTAGTGGTGCAATGAAGAGGGTTGTATTTGACAATCTTGGAAATGTCGTAAATGGTCAGAGAACCAAGTTTTGGATTGACGGGGGTGGGGTCCGAGCTCAATGGGGCAACTTCACGGCGGCATGTTGTTTACTTGCCTCTTGCATACAATCTTCGTCCGTCTTTGTTCTTTCATTTGTACAGCTCATGATCTCGCTGTCCGTGAGTATTGTATATACTCCCTAGCTGAGAGGGTAATTGGACGACTGGCTCTCTTATCTCCGGTATCCCCGCAGTATCTAACCATACGCTTACACTTCTGAAACTCGAGCTCACGCCCAGCGCTTGCTCACCCATCATACCTCGGGCCAGCTGATCAAGCTGAGGGGGTAGATGATGAACACTCTAAGATTGACCCTTCTGGGTCTGCTGTTAGGGACACAGGGAGTGAAGGGGTGGGATCATGTCAACCCTGCCGTGTTGAACAGGGTCATATCCGAGACTGAAACACCTGTGCTGGTTGCTTGTAAGTCACGCATGCCGCTTCACATTGTCTTGCTTGCGCCTCAGCTAACACAGTACTTTCTAACTATCTAGTTGTAAAGGTACTACCAGCCTTCCTTTTTTTCATCACACCAGTCTCAACTGACCAATGCATTCTCTGCCCATAACAACAGCCAGATGAGTTCGTCCCCCCACTCCTCACCATAGATATCTGAGTATCTAACCACCCCTATAGACCTTCGAGCGCCTCCCTCGAAGAAGAATGGACAACCGCCACCGCCCTCGCCGATAAACACTCTCGAACCCTACTCAGCATCGACTGCTCAGAACACCCAACCCACTGCGAAATCCAACCCTCCATGACCTTCCCCTCCATCTTCCTACTCCAAGCAAACAAACCCCCAGTTAAATACCTCGGTCCCTTGCTATCCAAATCCTTGAATAACTTTCTGTCTCGGTCCACCCGTCTCCAGCCAACGCTCCTCACGCAAGTAGACGACCTTGCCAAGTTCAAAACCTCAGATGAGACAGTCTTTATTCTCTTTCTTCCCCGACCGCAGGAGTTTGTTACCAGTGTATACGAAGACCTCGCCCAAAAGTACAAGAACGAGTTCACCTTTGGAACTGTGGTGGGGGTTGATGAACTTCTCGAGAAGGAAAGGGTAGATTTGGAGTTGGACGGGGTGCTGGTGGTGTATAAACCCCTCGACGGTGAGACAGAAAAGCTTGACCTTACAACAGCCAACTCTGGTGTTGATGAGGTTGAAAAATTGTACCCCCCACCTTTCCATTTTACATGTCCACCCACTCCCATAATATACTAACGCTCTCATAGTATCAAAGAATCCTCCCGCCTCACAATAACAGATCTCTCCCCCTGGAACCACCCCCGCCTTCTCGAGGTGACCTTTCCCCTCCTCCCTTCAACCCCCCCCTTCTACCCCCATCTCTTACTAACCTTGTATAGCTCCAAAAACCACTGGTCTACCTCTTCGCCCCGACCCCCTCCGCCCGTGACAACCTCCGCAGCCAGTACCTCCGTTTTGCAAAGGATTACTACCAGCAATTCGTCTCCATTCTTGTTGATCCTCACCTATTTCCTGATCTCATGCCCCAGTTGGGGTTGCTTGACACGACAAGGTTCCCGGCGGGGGCTGTGCGTCTCGTGGCTGAAGATAAAACATATCCATACCCTCAAACGGAAGAGATGACGTTAGGGAAGGTGCAGGGGTGGGGGATGAGGATTTGGCAGGGGGGGGTTGAGGCTTGGGTTCCCGGTGGTGGTGAGAAGAAAGGGGGGGATAGTGGGAAGAAGGAAGGAGGGGGGGATAGTGGGATTAGGATTCAGGGAAAGGTAGGGACGAAGAGGAAGGTTACTGTTGGTGGTGGGGGATGGGGGAAGGGGAAGGGCAAGATTCCGACGATACCAGGGGTGAGGATTAATATTCCTGGGGTGAGGAGGGATGAGCTTTAGGTGAAGAAAAGAAGGGGGGAGAGGTGAGAAAGATGAAAGAAAAAGAGAGGGGGGGAAGGGGAAAAGGCAAGAAAAAAAACGTAAAATGGAAAGGTACTCCTGAAATCAGGAGTTGTTATCTTTTGACCGACCCAGGGATCGAACCTGGCACCTTTTGTGTGTGAGACAAACGTGATAACCACTACACCAGCCGGCCTTTGGATGAGGGTTAGGGTCAGTGGTTGGATTATTATTTGGACTGGAATGGAGGGGTGGTAGGTTGCAGGACAAAGACCCATAACCAAACGGAATGTAGTGTCAGGAGGTCCAGCCTTGAGATAGATCTCCCATGATATGCCTTGTATAACACTTGGATTAATGGCTAAAAAACCAATATCTTGAACGCATCTCACCGGCCCGGATACCATCGGCGCTCGGCTCCGGTACCTCTCCCGATCCGATGTCAGGACCCCCGCAGCCTCTACTACTTCTCCAACTTGCCTATCAGGGAATCACACAGAAACGGCCTAGATAAGGGACGCCTCGCATCACATAAGCTTTGCTCTTATCTAATTGTTTGAAGAACTTGATATCCACCCCACACACGCTCATTCTCACTTTCATAACTCCAAGAGTGAAGAACCTCAGTGACAGGCAGTTTTAGAGACGGGACTTTGTAAAGTGCCACAGGTTCCCGACCGACCGGATGAGTATCTGCACTGTGGTCCATCAGCGGTGGAATATTTTGGGTTTCTATCCGATTTGAGGGCCATATCATACGTATTTCAGTTCCCCGTTCCTATTTTTTCATGAATACGTTACTCACACACTCTTAGCCGCCGTTTCCAAAGTAGTCTCTGTCAATATGACACCTCTCCTCGTCCTCCTCGCCCTCGCCCTCTTGCTCATCTACCTCTTATCTCCCCTCCTTTCCAGAGACCCCCTACCAGGCCCCCTCTACGCCCGCCTAACCTCCCTCATTCTCAAATACCACGAGTTCACCGCCACACGAACCACCTACATCCACTCCCTCCACCTCCGCTACGGCCCCGTAGTCCGCATCGCCCCTAACGAAGTTGCTTTTGCTTCGGCTGCTGCCGCAAAAGAAATCTACTGCAGCAATGGGAGCGGCTACGACAAGACCGAATGGTATGATTTGTTCAAGGTGTATGACCGGCGAACAATGTTCACTACCTTGGGGAAGAGTGAGCATGCAAAGAGGAAGAGATTGCTGGCGGATCGGTATGCGAATAGTAATATTATGAAGGGGGGGGTTATGGAGGGGATCAAGCAGCGGGCGAGGACGTTTGGGGAGTTGTGTGGACAGGGGGGAAAGGAGGGGGTGGATTTATACGCGAGTTCCCTTTTTTGAGTGAAAGGATATGCTGCTAACTGACTCTGTAGGTCCGTGAGTGCTGCCAGATCAACATATAACCGCTATCAAGACGTGAAAAACTGACACACAGAAAAGTCCTCCACGCCTACGCCTTCGACTGCGTAACCCTCCACCTCTTCCACCCACACTCAACCAACTCCCTCACCGACCCCAAAGACTCGGAAATCATGCTCGAAGTCACCTTTGACAGCTCCCTCCAAAACCGGCTCCTGAGCCATTACTCCCCCCTCCTCCACCGCCTCCTCAACACCTTCATGGTCAGCATCCTCTCTCTCAAACCCCGTGAAACCCCCCTAGCCGACTCCTTCGTCCTCAACACCGCCGCCCAACCCCATGCCTCCCCTTTCACCCTCCTCCATCGCCTCCACTCCCAGTCCCCCCTCGGACAGATCGACATCGCGGCCGAATCCCTAGACCACATGGCGGCAGGAATCGACACCACTGGCGACGCGCTCTGTTTTCTAATCTGGGAACTATCCCGACCTTCTTCTCTCATCTATCAACAGACCCTCCAAGCGGAACTCCGCTCCGCCTCCCCTGACACCCCGTTTGACCAACTCCCCTACCTCGACGCGGTGGTGATGGAAGGATTGAGGATGTTTCCCGCCATTCCCATGAGTCTGCCAAGATATGCACCACCAGGCAGAACCACCATCATTGACAGTTACAAAATACCCCCCGGCACAATCGTCAGCTGTCAACCCCTCAGCGTCCAACGATTAGGTCCAGAAAAGGGCGGGACTTTCCCCGAACCGGACCGCTTCTGGCCGGAACGGTGGCTAGAATCCGAGGGGGAGACACAAGCGGAGTTTGAGGAGAGGGATAGGGGGATGAAGAGGGGGTTCATGGCTTTTGGGATGGGGGGGAGGGGGTGTATTGGGAAGCATCTTGCGCTGGCGGAGATGAAGTGTTTGTTGAGGGAGGTGTACACCAGGTTTAGGACGTTGCCGGATGAGAGGATGAGAGCGGGGGAGATGGAGCAGGCGGATTTGTTGATTAGTAGTCGCCCGGCTGGGCAGAGGTGTTTGGTTAGGTTTGAGAGGCTGGAAGCGTGAGATTGGGAAACAAGCATGAATCGAAATGTCCCATCTCTTAAACTTGAAGAGCGACAGTCAAATGCAAAATTGTATATATATATATATATATATATATACAACTGTTGAAAAAAAAAAAAAAAAAAAAAAAAAAAAACACTAATAAAGCTCCAAGCTGAAATCCATCATCAAACAACAATTACACAATACCAACTAGCCTGCTTCACCCTTTTTTTGCCCTTTTTTTTTTTTTTTTTCCTTCCAATCCCATCACAAACGCTTGCTTACATACCCATCACAACCCCCCCCTATTTCGTCACCGTCTCCCACAAATCCCCCATCTGAATCACCCCCGGCACACTAGCCAACAACCCCACCACCCCCTCCGTCACTCCCGGCAAACCCCCATCCACACTCCAATGCACCGTCAACGGCGCCCAAGCCAAACTCTTGGCCAGCTTCCTCTTCCACTCCCTCGACTCCTTCTTCTCTTCCTCTCCATCCTTCTTCTGAACCTTCCTGCCCACCCGCTCAGCAAGCAACTTCCCAATCTCGATCCCAACAAACGCCCCCCAAAACCTAGCCGACCATTTGTACGCCCTCCCCTGCTGCTCCGGACTCCACCCCATCACCCCCCTGAAACTCAAGTACGCCCCGTTCTCCAGCCCCTGAAGCAAAACACAGAGGACAAGCCGGATATAATCCAGCGTTTTGGCGGTGATGGATGTCGTGGGGGAGGAGACGATGGAGCGGCCCCAGGAGTAGATCCCCAATAGCGCCCAGAGGCGGAGGATAACCCTTGACTCGGACATCAACGCCGAGAGGTTGTTGAGACGTTTGGCGAGGAGGGTGGCGAGGGTTTTGCGGGCGATGGGTTGGGAGGTTTTGGAGAGGAGGGTGGTTATGTGACCAGAGGTGAGGACTGAGGCGGCGAGTTTGGAGGTGTAGCACAGCAACAGCATCACTGTGTCGATCCCTGAGGGGGTGGACATGCATTTCTCGAGGCGGGAGAGGAACAAGTTTGTGGAGGAGGGGAGGTTGGCGAGGAGGGTGGTTAGGGGGAGGGTGTTGGGGGGGGTGGTCAACGGTTTGGAGGGGGAGGGGATTGGATCGCCTGAGGGGAGGTCGGCGATGGGTTGTTGTTGGGAGGGGATTTC
This sequence comes from Podospora pseudopauciseta, assembly GCF_035222475.1. Taxonomy (NCBI): domain Eukaryota; kingdom Fungi; phylum Ascomycota; class Sordariomycetes; order Sordariales; family Podosporaceae; genus Podospora; species Podospora pseudopauciseta. The sequence continues at coordinate 680,861 of NW_026946667.1, forward strand.
GGCCGGGGCGGTGTCGGTGGTGGACATGATTGCGGTGGTTTTTGGTGGTGGTGGTGGTGGTGATGATGAAAATGTGGTGTGTTGTTGAGGTGAAAGTGAAAAGGAGAGGTGAGATGTAAATTCGACAAGGCTGATAGAGCTCGCTCTCGGTAAAATAGCCTTCGTGCGGGGAAGAAAGCTCCAAAAATCTCCAGGAACAAATCAAGCCGTGCTCTCTCTCCAACAAATTGAAAGATGATGAAAGAAATAGAAGGAAAGAAAAAAAAAAAAGAAAAAAGCTGGCTATCGAATTCCGAACCGGGGGACCCGTCCGCATAAAAACATTCCTCCTCAGCTCGTCGTTCCAGGCGCCTAAACCACCAACTTATTACCTACCCCAAAATCCCCACACGTCGCCCGCGCCCCTCTGACAATGTGACCCGAACTCACAATCCGGGGTCCGCTGGCCAGCCGAACTTCGCTGGCTCGCCAGAAAGAGCACAAAACAACACGCCAAGCAGCTCGGCCGCCGTTCAACAACCTCGGCTCGCCGCGGCAGACCATCCCGCCTTGCCCGCGCCCCCCTTTCTTCCGCTCACACCATCGACGGAACATTCTCTCATTGGTGGTTGGCCCCAAAACACCTCCACCGAGATGAAATGCATCAAGATCTTATCAATCTAATCATTGATCATCTTCCCTGTCCATCTCTTAAAAAACGGCCAGGGTGTCTGGTCTTGGGCCGTCTTGGAACAAGACTGACTCGAGCAGACGGCACGTGGGATTCATCCCGGGAACCCGGACCGTTGGATGAATGGATGGATGGATGGATCGTCGATCAGAGGTACAAGAAGCACCTGGTTGAGCCATTATAATACTTCGAGAAGTCCTCAGCAACGTTTCACGGGTGTCAATATTTGATGATACATACAGCAGAAAGAAATTCGTTTACCCCTATTCTATTTCCCGCCAAAAATGAAAAGCCAGTCTAGCCCATGTTCTATAAGGTTAGGTGCCCACCCCCGAGACTCCGTCATTAACAAGAAAAACTACACAAAGGGAATGATGAAAGCCCGCTCATCCATGATCGCCACGCGGTGGACCTCGAAACGAGAGAAGAAGAGGTTGACTCGAAAACCAGTCTACTCGCGAGAAAGATCGCGACCAAAGAGCTTGGACTTGAGCCAGTCGTTGATGACCAGCAGACGATTCCTGGTGCTGAAGCACATACTGATGTAGGCGCTTCTCCAAAAGAGGTAGGTCAAACCACCGGCGGCGGCAACGTTGCCGTTGAACCATGTGACGTCAGCGACAGCCTTCTCGCTGCCAATATAAGCGAGGGAACCCTGGTGACTGTAGTGGAAGGGCTTCACGTCCTTGATGCGGCGGAGCTGACGCTCATACTCCTCAATTTCGCGCGAGATCTCGGCCGTGTTGCCAGGCTGGAGGTTGAGAGAACCGCTGAGCTCAGCAATCTTGTTCTCGAGAGCCTCAGTCCTGGCCATGTTGTTGAACAGGCGCGCGAGGAAGTTGCCCTCTTGACTGGCAACCTGGGCGGTGGGGGCGTAGCCGGCAACAGCGCAGTCACCGACAGCCCAGATGTCGCGGGCACCCTGCACAACAAGGTACTCGTTTACAGCGAGGCCGCGGCGAGAGTTCTTTTGCGCAGGGATACGCTGCATGAGATCCTGGACGACGGGACGAACGGCGTTGCCGGTAGCCCAGACGAGAAGACCGTAGGGGAATACAATCGTCTCCTTGGTGCCGTCGGGGCGAGTAGCCACAGCCTCAACCGTCTTGTCTGTGACCTTCTTGACCATGGTCTTGGTGTGAATGTTGATCTTTTCCTCCTTGAAGGTGCTCTCGGTGTACTCGATGAGCTGCTTGGAGAAGCTAGGGAGGACGTTGGGGAGAGCCTCGATCAGCGTCACGCGGAAGCGGTCGCTGATCTCGGGAACCAGCTTCTTGATGTCCTCCTCGAAGAAGTCCTGCAGCTCGCCGGCGAACTCGACACCAGTCGGGCCACCGCCAACCACCACCATGTGCATGAGACGGTCAATCTCCTCGGGCGACTGGTCCTTGAAGGCAGCCGTCTCGACGCAGTCCATGATCCTTTTGCGGATTCTTTGAGCGTCACCAATCTCCTTCAGGAAGCATGAGTGCTCGCGGACGCCAGGGATGCCAAAGGTCGCGTTCTCGGCACCAACACCAACCACCAGCATGTCGTAGGGGACCTCGGTCTCGGTCATGTCACCCTTGACTTCCGAGTTGTCAAAGATGCGCACCACCTTGCGGTCGGGGTCGATGGAACTAGCTTCGGCCTCGTAGAATCTTACGCTCGCCTTCTTGGAGCGCAGAATTGTGCGGATGGGCTCCATGATGGAGCGGTGCTCGATGGTGCCGGTCGTGCATGATGGGAGAAGGGGGGTGAAGAGGAAGTAGTTGCGCGGCGAGATGACGATGACATTGTAGTTTTCGGTGTCGAGACGCTTCAGGAGGGAGACAGAGCCCCAGCCGGTGCCTGATGCGCATGTTAGCAGCTGTCAATGGGCGCCTTATGCGGTCTGATGCAATGCCATGCACTCACCGAGAATGACAAGCGTCTTCTTGGTCGGGTCTGGCTCGGTCTGGGGTTCTGGGTGTCTGTCCTCGTAGATGCCGTAGCCGATGTAGGCGACACCGGCGATGGCAGAGAGGTATCCCAACCTCCACGCCCACCTCAGTGTCCGGAAGCGGCGCTTCTTGGGGGGCTGAGGGGCAGGAGCAGCCTGGTCGGCATACCCGCGCCTGAACTGCCTCGAGACAGGTCCTTGTAAGCTACCAAAGGCAGGTCTGGCGGCCACAGTCTTGCGTGATGACTGGATGAATAATCTGGGGACCTGGGAGGAGGTCTGGAGCAAAGCGGCACCCGAACGGGGCACCGCAAGCTGTGCGAGGGCTCGCGACGACGAGGACATTGCCTGATGGGCAAACACGAAAAGGCCGGCGGAGAGCAGGAGAGGGGCCTAGGTAAAATAGGAAGAGTTCAACGTCGAGGCGACGGCGGACGCAAGGCAGAGATACCAGCTGAGGGTATATCTAAAAGGCTGAGGGAAAGGAATAGAGACTGAGGAGGGGACTCGAAAAGAAACAGGCAGAAAAAATGAAGCAAGATGTCGCAGGGCAGGGTGATAAGGCACAGGTGAGGTGGTGATGGTTAGTGACTAAGATGGAGTTCGGGAGACCCCTGTAAGCAGTTTCTTTTCAACTTTTTCGATTTTATCCTATTCGGCGCTTCTGCTCAGCGGGACCCCCACCCAGCCAGCCAGCCATTCAGATGCTGCGAGAGACACATTCAGCACTCCACCATCCCTCGCTGCCAAGGGGCTCTGCAAGGATCCCATGGATGACGACACAACTCATAGCTCAATTTTTCTCCCAAGGTTTGAAACGTCGCTGGCGATGCATGGCCATTGTCGCAGCAAAAGAGTCATTTTCTTAACTGCCGCGTCCGGAGGCTGGAGCACCAACAACCCACTGAGACAAGGGAATTTCCGTATTTCGGAGAAGGCCAGTGTGACAGTGGCAGGGCTGACAGACAGCGTGACGGCGTGGGCGGGAAGGAAACCGCGCAAACGACTCCGATAAGGGGCTGCCACCAGGACATGATAAACATATCCATACCAGAGAGCCTCGATGCGTCCAAAAAGGAGCAGGGACATGTTTGTCATCAGTTGCCTCCCCCCCCACGCCCCTCCCCTCATCTCATTATTTTGCGCAATTGGCATTTTGGTCCTGCGCCCTTTCAGCTCATGTCAGCGGTGAGAATAGTAGGATGATGTCGAACGACATGCGATTGCAATTCGAGTCTGTGGTTGCGATTAGGGTGCATCCTGGATGTTTGTTCAACAACAACCCCGCCAACTCCGCTATCACATGCGGGTCCAGCGTAATTGCACGGACCCTCCGAACGCTCCGCTTCCAGCTCCGACCCGGACGAAGTCCGTCAGTTGAAAATTCCGGCCCTGTACGGCCGTTGCCAAGTCGGGCCCGGAGCTGCCCCTTGTGGGACTGGGCTCTCCGGCTAAATGCTGTTGGGTCTCAACTCTCAAGCGCTGAGGCGCTCAGTGTCTTTGACAATTGACCAAGTCTCACACTTGATTATTTTGACTGTTGAAAATCTCAACAAGACGATCATTCCTTCCACAACCAAGGTACTAACAACACATGCTAACAGGGTCGCTCCTGCCAGCCATTACCGACTGCCACCGAGGCTGCTGTCGTCGGGAGAAGTAGGAACATGAAAAGGAAGGAACATGTGAGGCGACTCCGACCAAACCCGCAACTTAGTTGGGGAAACTCTTGGTTATCTCCATTCAAGAGGCAAACAGCAAGTTTCTTCTCCAACCTATATCCGTCCCGAGGGATGGGAGTGCGAATCACCGCCTTCTTCCATTGCCGCCGTCCCGAGGCTCCGTCTTCAATTCTATTCCCATTCTTTTCAACTTCCGGGTGGCCTCCTCGGAGGATATTCGCCCGGTGGTTTGATCTCTGACACAGAAAACCTGTGTGCCTGATGCCCAGCCCGGCCCGCATCCCCATCAACGGCGCGCATGAGTGATCGTCAATGATCTGGTCGCTGGTCAACGCTGGGCCTTCGCACCCCGCATCTGGCTGAGGTCTGGCCTGCATTGCACACCCACCCCTGACCGGCAAGCGATCAAGATCGAGTTCAGGCTAGGTATCAAGACCACCACTGGCTCTTCACTTCATGAAGCTCTGGGGATTTCCCACATGCACTTATTCTACGCGACTGATCATCGCCATGCCGTCTTTTGTTCGATGCTTGTGAAGGCTTAACTGATTCTTTAAACAGAACCACAAGTCCACAGCATCATGTCGCAGTGGAAGAGCCTTGGCGGCGTCTCTGGTGTTGCTGGGTCGAAGCTCTGAGCTCCGTGTGTCTTGGCGATGGCCTTCGGCAACCTCCCCCGCCCCCAACCTTTGCCGACCAGAGTGAAAAACCGTCAAGTCACTGACTGCTCCGTGAGATTACGGATCCAGGCTTTGCTTTTCTCACTCTCGCCTACTTTTTCCTTTCCTCATGAAGCGATTGCTACCCCGGCTTGGTGTAAGAGAGCCAGAGCCGCTCTCCACATTTTGGCACTTGTCGTCCGGCTGAAACGCGACATCCGTGGCTGAGACATCGAACCCCTTGCTCTCCTGTCACAACCCAACTGCTCCCCTTTCCACTTTCAGACGTCAGGCATAGGCCAGTGCACATTCACCACGGGCACGCTGCCCCCAGCTTTCTTCACGTCAATGCCGAGTGTTGCACGAGCAGTCCCTGAAGTCCACCTCTTGGATGAGGCTCTTTTTCAGATGCGCCTCATTGGCTACCAAGAGGCCCCCCCCGCAGCCGGCAAGGCAATGGCACTCAACCACACGATCCGAGTCTGGGAAGTCCCTGGCGCTGTTCCCAATCGAGCTGATGTCTCGTAACGCCCCTTCATCCACCCCCGGGCTGTGATCCCTCAGTAGGAAGGAGCTCTTGATTGTCCCTCTGAAGCCGGAACCAGTATCCCTGAGCCATCTCCGGCTCTTGGGTGTTCGGTCTAGGCAGTCTGCGGGGAAAGGGTTGTCAGAATGAGAGCTTGTGGTGTCGCTCGAGCCATCCTAGACGTCTCCTCTGGAAAGCTTGGGCTCTTGGTTCGTCATGCACCCACCCTCTCCCCCGGAGGCGGGTGATCAGTCCTGGTTCTGACCTGTTACCACATTCTCTTCTCACCACGCTTTTCTTCCTTTCACTCCATTCTTTCTGCCGCCTGTTCCATTCTTTTCTTTCCGCAGGGCCGGTTTCCCGTTGCTTTAGTTCTTGTATACTAATTTCATTCTGGATATTTCATCCATAATTCTTTCCATTCCTTTCTGTCACTCATTTCAAACTGCGAGTTCATTTCTGTACCCGCTGGAACGCTGTATTATCCATCGAAAATTGAGGGGCAGCTATCCATGAATTGTGGGATATGAATCGACTGGGCGGTCTACCCCGATCATCACTGGAAAGTTCCAAGGCAAACTTGAGAATCTTGAGAGGAGGGAATGGCACCTTTACGTCGTCAGACGAAGCCGATTGCTCGAGGGAGAGAAGGAGGTGCTCCCATGTTGGATGCTGGAGAGCTTCACATTCGACAAGAGAATAGGGACGACGAAGACGAGGAGACCCGCCGACGCCGGTTCAGATTTGGCAATAACCGAAACAATAATGACGGGGACGGGGACGGTGACAGCAATCGAAACAGCAGATTTGGCGGGGGAAATCGCGGCGGTAATAACGACGACAACGACGATAACAACGGTGGTAGATCTGGCAACAACAGGGGAGGCAACAACAGAAACAACAGATTTGGCGGGAATCGAGGTAATAATAGAGGGGGCAATAACAATAATAACGGCAATGACAACGGCGATGATGACAACGACGGCGGTAACGGAGGTAACCGGAATGGCGGCAACGGAAACAGACGATTCAGAGGCGGATTCAGAAATCGAAATGGGAATGGAAATGGGAACGGGAATGGGAACGGGAATGGGAACGGGAATGGTAACAACGGGGATGGTAACAACGGAAACGATGACTCTAACCCGCCAGAGGACTCTCCCGAAGCAGACCCTTCCGTGACACCGCCGCCCTCGGGGGACTCCCCGCCGACCGAACCGCCCCCGGCCGAGGTGCCAGCCGAAGATGCCCCAGCCGAAGATGTACCAGTCGAAGATGTGCCAGTTGAATCTGTCCCGTCTGCAGATTTTGCAGCAGAGCCCGTACCGGCCGAGCCGGCACCAACTGAGCCGGCACCGGTTGAGCCTTCGCCGCCAGAAGCCACACCTGTCGAGGGTGTTCCTCCAGAAGCAACACCTGCGCCAAGCCCTCCTCCAATATCAGGAGATCCTGGAGCTCCGCCCAACCCAGGCGTCATCGTTCTACAGTCCCAAATACAAGCAACGCCAACAGTAGAAGTGAGTTTTCAGGGATGAAAATGAACAAGTCCCTCTTTGCTAACTTTGTGCAGGCGGTGCCGACTGTGACTGACTTTGTACCTGTCGAAACGGCGACCAACCTGGATGGGACCACCGGACTTTTGACAGAAATTATCGGAAACGGCTCACGGTCAGACGGAGCTGTCCCCTTCCCCACGGATCCAACACCAACGTCGCTTCCAGTGCCTGATATTGTAAACCTTCCTGGAGGTGATCGAGATGCTTCTGGGCCCACCAGCACTGTTATTCCCGATGATAGCAACCGCATTGAGGCTCCTCAGGGAGGTATGGATCCAACCGCGGAGAGAGTCCTCATCTCTGTGGGATCCATTGGTAGGTTGTTGCTCTGCTTTTCTTTTGAGGCATATTACTAACAAGAATAATCAGGAGCGTTTGTCTTGATCTGCTTTATCGTTTGGATGGCACGAAGAGCAATGAAAAAGTCCCGACTGTCCAACAGTGTGGCCAGTGCAGGATCTGGCGGAGGGCTACCATTCTTTGGACGCAAGAACACGCACAAGTCGGCGCCTTCTACTGTCACTCTTTCCCCCCCTCCAAAATACCGCGAGAAGGAGGGGGCCCCTGAGGTCCCGCAAGTAGGGGAGTATTATCCTCCAGAGAAGACAAAAGAAGAAGCACAGCCTTCATTGCAGCCTCCGCCGACGCAGGTCCAGCAGCAGGTAGCCGAACCACAAGTTCTCCAAGCCGCCTTACCTTTGCAGCAGCAGCAACAACAGCAACCGCAGCTGCCACCTCTTCAAACTTCATTCCCTGCCCACCAACCGCAGGTGCCTTTCACCAACTATTATCAACCAACATACAATGCCGACATGACGTATGATCCGACAAACGCCTTCAATATCATGCCTCCAAATCTACGGTATTCTCATCAGCAACAAGAGTCCTTTAGTTCCACTAATGCGGCCCAATTTGGGGCATTCATGGTTCGCACCGATCATGCAAACGTAACTTATCCAAACGGAGTCTCGCCAATCACCACGTACTACACCCCGTCGCCAATTGTGCAGCAGTCACAACAGCCGCAACAGCCGCAGCAACTCCCGGTGCCTTATAATCTTGTCTATCAGGAAGCTGGTCGGAGATCACTAGTGTCGTCTCTCTCGTCAGGATTTGGCGATGGTGCTGAGATTGTAACATCTGCCACGCTCCTTGCGCCACCACCGCCAGCAGCCACAGCTACCAGGTCGTCTAGCCATTATTCAACCAGGTTTTCGTATATATCACCAGTGCAGCAACAACCGCCGCCATTACCACAGCAACCACAAGGCCAGAGAGATACCGTGTACACACAAGCGAGCGAAGACCAACCCACTCGGTTCAGATCGTTGAACTCGTGGGTAGAGCAGCAGACGGGACGAATCGTACGAACACAAGAGCGAGACCCGACCTGGCAAATGCAACAGGAACAGATGCCTGGGCACCCGGGGATTCCTGGGATTCACAACCCGCCGGACGAGCAAAACTTTGGAATGATGATGCAAGACGATGAGGTGCCGAGAAGGGTGGAGAGTGCGCTGGCGAGCATGAGCCCGACGGAGAGGAGCAGGCTAGTAGGGCCTTGAGTTTATTTACCGACCATGATCATGTAATTCTTTTATCTATAGTCGGAAGATTATGATATTACTCACATGACAAAAAAGCCCCAACCAACCAACCTCTGTCCTACCTTCTTTCTTCTCTTCATTGTTGTTTTTCCGAGCCTGGTGCCTGGGGACACGCTTAATACCATTCCTGAGAGAGGGAGTAAGTAGGGCAGAGGTTTGGTTAGGGTGTCATTTGGTTTCGGACATTGTTTTCTTTCTTCTCTTCTTTTCACTCTTTTGGGGGGGTTTTTGGCAAAAGAAAAATTGGTGTGCAGCGAGCGGGTGTTGATCAAGTCTGGAACTTTTTTCTGCTTTTGTCTTTTTGTAATCTTTGAACCTTTTTTTCTTCTTCGATATTTGTGTCTTGACTTTTTTCTGGATACCCATATATACCTTACCTTACCAGGCCTTTTCGCTCGTTTGTTTTTTATTGGAGGGTTTTACTTTTGGGAGGAGAAGGAAAGAAAGTAGCTGCTTTAGGTTCAGCTTTTGCGGAGATAGCTAGGAAGCAAGATATGAAATTTAACGAGTTGGACATTTCAATACTTACTCACTCATACAGAAAAGTCCAATTCTCTTTCAAAGGTATTTGAATTCGTCTACTCATGTGATGATATTCATGTGTCTCTTGGAACCTAGTGATGATAACGCCTATATAATACGAATAAGCTCCCGTGAGCAAAGCCCGGCCCAGTCTCGCAATCCCAAAATCAAACGCCGTTCCTATGCCATCGATCCCCCTCCCATCCTTCTCCCAAGTCAATCCGCATCGTGTACTCCAACACCCAATCCCTACCTAGTTATGTTCAATCGGCTCCTCAGGCAACAGCTCCTCCACCTCCCTCACCCTCAAAAACGCAAAGGGCGGCTGCACAATCCCGTTGAACAAGAAGGTGAAATACACCAGCAGCGCGAAACCGACAACCTGCAACCACTTGAACGTCTCCCACCCCAGACCAAGCGAGACAATCCAGATGAAGAGCGTCCTGCAAGTGTCGATCGTAGACCGGGACGTGGCGCTGACGCTCCTGGTGACGGAAAGACCAAAAAAGTTGAAGCCTCTGTTGGAGAAAAAGTCAGCAAACACAGCCCTTTTCGAGAACCACCGGGGATGAAAGAGCGGAACATACCCGATACTAATCATAATCAGCAAACTGCTCACAAAAACAGCTCTGTACTCCCAAAACTGCCTCCAGCCCTCCACCATGTCAAACGGCCCCAGCCTCCCCGCCTCCGTCCGCCCAACAGCAAAATGCAACACCGTCATCCCGAGCAGCGTGACACTAAACCCAAAAATCCCCTCCCATCCCACCACCCGGATCGGCTCAATGCTCGACCTCTCCAGAATCCACTCCTCAAGGACAAACTGCGTAGCCGTAAAAATCTGCGCTCCGGCGATCATCAAAACGCCGATGATCACCCTCAACGCATCGCTTTCCACCCCCGTGGCCGAATGCGCAGACGCGGCGTGTTTCTTGTCCGGTTGAATCGCCCCTGCGAGGCCGACGATGGCAACACCGGTCATGACACCAACAAGGGAAAGCCATTGAAAAAGGTGAAGATGCCGACGAAGAAAAATAACACTAAACAACCCCACAAAGAGGACCAAGGCCCCTCTAGTCATTTGATAAATCGACGCCGCCACAAGCAACAGCCCCGCGTTCATGAGGGTGGTTCCCAAAATGTCGCAGATGGCTGGCAAGGCCAAAAGACAAACCCTCCAACCCCGGAGGACAGAGTGAGTTTCTTCCTTAAAGGCAGGGTCGTTGATTGTCCCGTTGCCGCCACCCCCGGTCAGAGCAGTGCGGGAGTGGATGCTAGCATTGTCCGCCGCAGGCTCTTCGTCGTCGGCTGTTGTCCGGACGGGTTGGTAGGCGGTGGTGGTGTCTGATTTGGCAATGTAGCGGTTGTAGAGAGACATGATGCCCACGACGACCCAGCAGCCCATCTCGCCGACGAACATCTGGAGGGTTTGGATGACGGGTTGCTCAAAGTGGCGGCGTTTTTTGGGGTCGGGGTTATCGCAGTCGCGGACGCATTGGTTGTCCTTTTTCGGGAGTCAGCTTCAATCTGGATAATAAGAGCGATGGAAGAGATGTTGTTACCTGGTATTTGGTCAAGAGGGTGTTGCACACTCCCGTCAGCAGCATCATGCCCACCAGGAACGGTATCACCGCCCTGGCGGGGATGATGGTGTTGGGCGCCATGTTTGGCGACAGCGACAGCGATTCGTAATCAACCAGTTATGTGAAAACCGACAACTGAATTGACGATGTTAAGGAAAGAGAGGAGGAGGTGGTGCCTGGATAAAGACACCGGAATCAATCGCGCAGCAACGCAAACGCGGCGGAATACCACCCCAACCGCTTATCTCGACGAATGACAACCTATCTCTCTCTGCAAGGCACCTCAACTGATCTAACTCGTAACGTAATCCCGTGGCTGTCGCGGAACAACAGGAACAGGAAACGTGGTCCCTTTCTATTCAGAAACAAAGAAGAACCTGCGGTGTAAGCCTCGTTTTTCTCGAAGCTGTCCGCTTTTGTCATCGGAAGAGAAGACCAGAGAGAGAGAGAGAGATGAGACCGGAGGCTGGAGTCAAAAGGATGGCAGGTGATGCAGATAACGTAACGGCCGCTGTGGGCAAGCGGTGTCCCTGTGACGCTTGGTTGATCAGTGGAGTTTGGGGAATGCGGAGCCAGCCACAACCCCACCCCCTGTCAAAAGATCGATAGGCATCCGATAAGCCACCGGGGACAGCCTCACACATCCTGCAACCAACGACACATCCGAGTCCGGGGCAAAACACTCGTGATTCAAAATATCATGATGATGTCTGACGATGTGGTATATTGACCTTTCTGCTCCGTAACCTTACTCCCTCCCAAGTCCCTCAAAAACCCAGACCCGCTACCGTAAAACGCCGTTAACATTGCATTTTGGTATTACCATTACTTGTATACCCCCAAACTTAAGCCTTCTCCACATCCTTCACCTTCTTCTTCTTCTCCTTCGGCTTCTTATCCTTGATATTATTCCAGTGCGGAATCCCCATTTCCTTATCCCTTGCCAACCTCTCCAAATCCCTATCATTGCACGGCACCCCCTCAATACTCTTGACCTTCTTCCCCTCCAAAAACATGACATAGCCGCCCACCATCGCTATGATGCACGCAATAGCCACCAAAAACCCCGTCACCCAGCTCGGCCGGTCAAAGCGGTTCATACCCCACATGACACCGCACAAGCCGCACTGAGCAAACGTGTTCATCACCATGGACCAAATAACAAAATCCAACTTCCACACCGCCGTCGCAGGCGCCCTCGTCCCCGTCAGCGGCGCATTGGGAATATTTTTCTCGGGCGTCGGGATCACCTCCCTCGGCACCCCTTCGGGAATATTCTCCGGCCCAACATCCACCGCCAACTCCTCCGACCCCTTCAGTCTGAACCAACTCCTGTGAATCCCCGCCAGTCTCCTGAGCCCATCGAAATCACCCATGATTCTGTACTTCAACAAGTAATACCAGTCCCTAAACCTCCACGGCGCCAACCCAAAAGCAGTGACGCAGAACAATCCAGTCAGCACCTGAGAATCCCACTCCACCCACTTCCTCCGCGGCGAGTCGATATCATCACAGGTAGGATAACACATGGCCGGTGCGGCGTTGCAAAGCAGCAAAAACAACATGCCGCCCCACGCAACAATGTTCAAGCCGTAAATAGTCCAAAAGAAACCCATCGGCGTGGTGAAGAACTTCCAGAATGATTTCAGTGCCTGCTTGGTGGCTTCGCCCTTGGGGTATTTGGGCGGGAAGTGATAGCCGTTATCAAACGACCTTGTGTGCTCCAGAGGGCGCCTTGTTGGATGTTTATCGGTAGACTCGACTGGCTCAGCGGCGATTGTCTGCTCGTCGGAGGAAGGGACTCGCTTGGTCTCATTCTCGAGGGCGACTTGCTCGGCAGTGGGGAATTCGCCTGAGGGCGATGCTGTGCGGCCGCCGCCGCGGGGGATGTGAGGGGCGACTAGTGTTGATGCTAGATCTCCAGAAACGGCCATGAAGCCTTCGGGTACTCGTGAGGTTTCAAACTCTTCTGACAATCTTTGCACGAGGGAAGGGGTTTTGGAGCCGCCGCGGCCGCTGTAGGGTGGGTTGTCCATGTCGTCGAGGTTGTGATATATGTAGAATATTATCTCATGCGATAGTTGATGTTGCTTGAGGAAATGACCAAATTCTTATGCCAGGTGAAAAAAAGTAGCGGTGATGCTGACGTCGGTGGTTAAATTGTTGGGGTGATGTATGTGGGAGATGGCAATGCCAATGACACAAGAGGCTGGGTGTCGCACAGTACACACGCGAGCAACAAGACTAAGTTGGCGGAATAACAAGTGTTGAGTTGGAAAATGAAACCAACAGTTCTCTCCTGGTGATGCAGAATTAAAACAAAAGTACTCGAGAGCAATGGGGTCAGGTTGGATAAAAAGCGAAAAAGGGCACAGGCGGCAGATGGTGTCGTCACATAATCTTGAGAAGGAGGAACGGCCACGGACAAGAATGGCAGCTTCCGCGTATTATCGCCTGAGACGGTGTCCGTGTCGTGGGAAGCTGGGCTGAGCACTGGCGCCCAATTGCAGCGAAGGCTTGGCGATGGACGTTTCAATGCCTGGCCTGGCCAGGTAAGGAACGGAAGCGGGAATCGTTCTTGATGCCGTTCTCTCCCACCCACCAATCCAACGGGGGCAAAACGGGGAAACTTAGACATGCCGATGATGTCACAGCCACAAAAGGACTGTTCCCTTCCCACCACCAGGAATCAGCTTCTGGGGATTGACCCCGAGAGTGCGTGAGTTGCCGTGAGTGCATATCTCACATGCAAGACCCTGGGAGAGACCCTGGGGTGATCCCCATACGATCGGATGTTGGACCGATCAAGATGGAAATCTGAGGAGATTCTGGACCTGGGTCTCCAGAGTATTTTTGTCGAATTCATCAGAGATACTTTTTGCCAAGTTCACCTAATTTGCTTTAGCAGGGTTAAACCCTAACCCTTTCAACCCGTAAACCCAAGGACAACCATCAGCCAAGCTCCAAACCACCTGGCAGCTTCCCGATCACCAATCCACATTCCCAACTCGCGACAACAACTCAACCACCACCCTTCTCAAACCTTCCCAACCCAACCCTCCATTCAATGGAAAACCCACGATAATCCCACCGCATCCCCTTAATCTATCCACGCTGCTGCGCCAGCAGCCACCCACCACCGAAAATGACAACCACCACCTCCCCCCCCCTCGACCTCACCACTCTTCCAGGCCCCTACCCAAACACCACCTCCCCCATGATCTTCTCCTCCCCCTCCTACAATCTCCCCCAAATCCGCACCCTTCACAAATCGCTCCACCATGCCATCGACGACAAGTCCTCCCGCCTGCGCACACAAGTCGGGGGCTCCTACCGAGAACTCTTGGGGACAGCCGACACCATCGTCGCCATGAAGTCCGAGATCGAAGTCGTCCATCAAACCCTCTCCGACATGGGCTACAAGTGCGGCCGCGGCGTCGTCGGGCACAAGATGGATGCCCTCGGCAAATTTACTTCCACCACAATGGGAGACAAAGCCGCCAGCGGGAGGGAGAGGCTACTAGCCGGCTGTCTAGGACAACTAGATGCGATTTTGAGGGTTAGAGAAAAAACCAAAAGAGGCGAGAGGCTGGAGACGGGGGCGAGGTTGTTTGTTCTTGGACGGTTATTACTTGCTGCTGCTGCTGGGGTTCAGCAGCAGGGGAGTGATGAGAAGGAAATGGGGCGGAGGAGGAGGGTTTTGGAAAAGGGGCACAAAATCAGACTGATGGGCGGGATAGATGCTGATTTGAGGAGGTATCACAAGCCTGGGACGGGAGATAAACAACAACGCGAGGCGACGTTGGTCAGGGCGCTCAGCGCCTATGCTTTGGCTACCAGTTCTGGGGCGAGGGATGTGCTGGGATACTTTTTGAGGGTGAGAGGGGAGGCGATTGCGCTTGCGCTCGAGGTGGACGAGGAGGAGAGGGTGGCGAGGAGCCCGGAGGACGTGATTAGGGCGTTGGGGCTGTATATCCAGACGTTGCAGGATGTGCAGGCTTTGGTTCCGGGGAAGCTGGCTGATGCGCTGATGAGGCTGAAGAGGGAGAAGCTGCTTGAGAATGAGGAGTTGCTGAAGATGGAGGGGCTGAGGTTGGATGTCTACAAAAGGTGGTGTGGGGATGAGATTCAGTTTTATACCCCGTTCTTAAGACATGATGATCTTGATGGAAAGGCGGCGAGGGAGATGCTTTTTGGGTGGGCAGATAAAGGGAGGAAGGTTGTCTTGGAAGGGCTGGAGAACACACTCAAGGAGATGGGGGAGTTCAAAGCCATTGTTGAGCTGAGGACGGAGGTGCTCAAGCTGTGGATTTCAGAAGGTGGCAAGGCCAGGGGCTTTGATCCGTCGGAAGTGCTGGAAGAGATAAGGGAGGCTGTCAACAAGCATATGCTGAGAGTGCTGGAGCAAAAGGTGGCCAAGTTGAGGTTGGTTGGATCAGAGGTGTCTGCTGCGGTGGAAGCATGGAAGGAGGGGAGGAGTGATCAACATGAGAGCTTGTGGGATATGGACTCGTACGATACCGACTTGTCGAACGGGGCTGCCCAGTTCACTCAGCATGTTGTGTCTAGGCTGTATGGCCGGAATGATGATGTGTCCAAAGCTGTGGCGAGCTACAAGTCTTGGTTCCGGGTCATTGACGATGTTGGAACTGTTGTCGACCAACTGAAGCGGCAACGGTGGGATAACGATGTGGATGAAATTGAAGATGAGGAAACCATTGAGGAACGCCAGCAACTACTCGCCAAGGACGACCCGGCGGCTTTGGGCAAGCATTTGAACGAGTCACTGGTTAAGTCGTTCAAAAAGCTCGACGAAAATCTCTCCACGCTCTGGAAGGAACAGCAAGACAGTCCTAACAGAGGGCACATCGCCATGTACTTCTTGCGAGTTTTACGGGATATCAGGTCTCGGCTGCCCGAAAATGCAGAGGTCAAGGGGTTCGGGTTGGAAGCGGTGCCGTCGCTTCACCGAGCGCTCGTGTCGACTGTGGCCATCTCTCCGCTGGACGAGTTGGCCACAGTAGCTCTGGTGCGTAGGACTGTGGTAGGAAGAAGTCTCTGGGAGGGCGAGCCTGCTTTGCCCAGCTCCCCGTCACCGGGGGCGTTCAAATTCCTGCGAAATCTCGTGGGGGCCATGGGTGATGCAGGCGTTGATCTCTGGAGTCCTACTGCTGTTTCTGTGCTCAAAGAAACTCTGCGAAAGCAGCTGTCCGAAGTGTGGTTGGAAGCAGTCAGCAAGTTGACCGAGGGCCTTGAACCCGAGGTCCAGACCGAGACTGAAGAGACCCCAAAGCCTGAGGCTGAAGAAGGGACCTCGGATACGTCAGATCCCAAAGAGGAAAGTCTTGAGAGAGAAGCTGCCAAGACCGAGGCTGTACCAGACATCGTGCGGCACAGAGATCTTTTGGTGCAGTGGCTCTACGACATCTATTATCTCTCTTCCTTCCTCGGCACAGATGACACATTCAAGCAGCTCTCCGACGTCGTCCTCTCGAAAACAGACCTGGAACACAGCGCAACTGCCAAGCAACGGCTTCAAAAGACATCGCAGGACTACTTCAAGCGCACCAATCTGCTGTTTGGTCTTTTGTCGTCATAGAACAGGACCATGATGCCGCTTGGGGAGAAGAGCAAACACCGCAAGGTATTCCAGAAAGTCTTGCTGGTCCCGTAGAGTGTTACTGCCCCGCACTGTGAAAAGGGTCGCGCTTTATAAGCTTAGAGACGGGAGGGGGGTTGAAGAGCCAGGACGGGGGAGTATGTGATGACCTTGTAGCGTTTTACTTGTTTTACCAAGAGAGGAAAACCAACCCTACAAAGTGGTTGGCTGGTTCTTTCCTGGCAAGCGGGTAAATTTCGATTGGAGGGTGTTGAACGGCTGTCCGTCGGGGCTGTTGCAACCAACCCCCCTTCGTCGCTAAGCTTATGGAGGGATTCGCTTCACAGGAGTAGGGGCTGCTGTAGGGAACTTGTCGGGTTTTTGGGAATACTTTGTGTTTTGGTTTCTTTCATATACCCCCTTCTACATAGATGGAAGCACTTTTAATAAACATATCAACATTTCTAATTCCAATCCTGTTTTTCCCCCACAAAGGCAACCTAAAGCTTATGCCTCTTCTTCCCACTAGCAATCTTTTCAAACTCCCCCTGCGGCACCCCGCTGACGAACCTCTCCAGTCCAGCAAACACCTCGGCGACGTTGTGGCTGTCGAGAACCTCCCTCTCGGGACGACGAATCAGTTTCTTGATTCCGAGCAGCGACTCCCCAACTAGATGCTCCCCGAGCTTGTCGTCAATTTCTGCCAAAACCAACCTCTTGAACTTTTCATCCTCCCCGTCACCCTTGCCGACTTCTGCAAAGACCTTGTTGACAAACCCGCACTGTTCCAACTGCGCGCTCTCAATCTTGCGGCTCATGATCAACGCCTCGCCTGATCTGGCAGGTCCGAGTTTTTGGACGAGCTGCCTGGAGGCACCGCCCTCGGCGACGAGGCCGAGGGAGGAGAAGGGGGTCAGGAGGAAGGTGTGCGGGACGGCGTAGATGAAGTCACTGAAAGAAATGAGGGCGGCGGAGAGGCCGATTACGGGGCCGTTGAGGGCGGTGATGAGGATTTTGGGGTGGGTGTAGAAGGCGTGGGTGGCGTTTAGGTTGTTGGCTACGAAGGAGGAGAGCCATTGCTGATGGGGGGTGGTGCTGGAGGTGGAGGGGGTTGTTCGGGTGATGGTGACGTCTGCGCCGGCGGAGAAGAAACGGCCTGTTCCGATGAGGAGGGTGATGAAGACTTCGTCGTGGGTGGCGACCTGGCGGAGGGCTTGGGCGAGGTCGTAGTACCCTTGGCCGTTGAGGGCGCCGAGCTTGGTGGGGTTGTTGATTGTTATTATGGCGAGGCGGCCGCGGTATTCCTGTCAGATTTTGTCAGCATGGTGTATGTGAGCGGTCAGGGTGAGGCATGGGGACGGACTTACCACTTGAATGGGGGAGGTGGACGCCATTGTGACGGTGTTGTCTCTCACTGATCGTTCACGAACAATGAGATGAACGATAAGACGATGAGGTCGAGAATGAGCAGGTATAAGTCATGAACTGGGGACCTCCCCTGAAGTAGTAGTGCGCGCGCGGCTGTCAAGGGGTGGTGGCTGACAACTGACGGGAAATCTGGGGTAAACCCCACATTTTGGACCTCGGCACACTCGGCTCGGTTGGTGTTCCCCATTCTCCCCGCATATTTGTTCCAGGGGGGTGGTGGTTGGAGGTCAGAGGAGAAGATTTACGAAGGATTAATCATCCATGGATGGGATTCCATGTTGAGGTGTTGAGAGATCTGATTGCAAGATTCTAGTACCTCTGTAGATGTGTTATAAGACACTCAGAGTCCTCTTTACAAGCGGCATTGCTTTAGGTACTCAGATGTGGCTCGTGCATAAATATTGGGTTAGGGTTAGCAGCCAAAAAGTACGATTTAAGAATCAACCGGAATTGCGAATTTAAGGAACCTGACCAGGCGGCAGCCTGGTCGAAGTGCCGATTTTGTAGGCCTGACAAGTAGCCAACCAACCAACGCCAGTGAGCATCACCAAGGGCAAATGTGCAGAATGAAGGCCACTTCGAGCCTCTGTACCAACCCAAATCACAACCTCAACAAGGCTGCCAATTGCCAGTATAAAAAACGGTTACTGTACCCGTAACATAAATTCATTTTAACCACCTTTTCCCAGCCGTTTTGTTTTCTCTACCTACCCATATATGCCCAAAGACCCAAACCTTATGCGTAATTAGAAACCCCCCTCTCCAAGACCGGCCGTTGATCCCACCGATCCCCAGCAATGCTCTCCTCATCATCCTCATCCTCACTCCCGCTCACACTCCCCTCGTCGTCACTTTCCTCATCCTCCTCATCCCCCTTGCTGTACAAGAAAAACTGCACAAAGATGCTCATGTCCAAAAACAGCGTCCCCGCACTGCCGGCCAGCCACGACAAGTTCACCAGCACATACTGCCAGTAAATCCTAGCCGCCTCCCCATCCTTGCACTCCACATCCTCCCCGCAAACCGGGTCATAAGCCAGAATCGACAACACATACGTCAGATTCCCCAAGCACGCAAACAAAAAGAACAAAATCGACACCCCCTCGGTCGACTTCCTCCTCCAGTTGAGCAACAACTGCGGCAGTCTCGATCCCAGATACAAAACCGCACACAACCACCCAAAAACCTGCCCCCAAAAATCCATCTGCAGAGGATCCTCCTCCCCCTTCCCACCCTTCTCCTCATTCCCCCCGTACCCCCTACTCAACCACCACCCACCCACCCCCGCCGCACAAACCATCAACACAGCCGAACTATTAAACCCCAAACTCTGCAACCTCGTCGGCGGACTCGCCCTAACCTTCTGCCCCTGCCCACCAGCTCCCTCCTCCACATCAATCATTGGCACCGCCGGACTCAAATGCGTCCAGCTCCCCCTCCTTTCCAACTCTCCTGCACTCCCATAAACCCCCTCGCTCCCACTCAAAAGCCCACTTCTCTCCCCGATCTCATCAGCTCCATTCCTCGCTGTCGTGCTCGTCGTCTTTGGTAGTGCTGGTGCTGGTGCCGGAGCAACAGGATCATCACTCAGCGTGAAACCCCTGTAATAAAAACACTGCCCCAGTAGTACAATATCGGCAATGGTGTAGTAGATCGCCAAAATGATCATCGTAGGCAAAACCCCTTGCATGACGGCTCCCAGGATGTTGAACACGTCGCCGAGGAGCCACACGACGATGAACTGGATCGAGAGGCCGTCTGCGCTGGACCGGCGGAAGTTTTCGATGATTTGGGGGGAGAAGACGACTACCCAGCAGGCGATGGAGATGGAGCCGCAGATGCCGGATATGGCCTCGACATCGAGGTTGAGGGGTGCGGTTGGGGGGGCCATGGTGGTGGCACGGTTGGTTTGGTGTGCTCAGTTGTTGGTGTGAATGGCGGACGTTGTAAAGATGAAGGATGAGAACTAAAGGGGGTAAAATTCGGCTGATTGATTATGACGGGTGGTAGTGGATTTAGAATTGTGTCGATGTGTTTTAATGTCCGGATTCGGAGTTGGTCGAGTTTTCATAAACTGATGATATAAACGCGTGATGTGCGGAATTTAAAGGGGCGGCGGAAATATTAAAAAGCAAGACAGTGGGAACTTGAAAAAAAAAAAGATTGTTGTGTCAAATTGAAACTGAAAAAAACTTTTCAAAATGAATCTCTCTCTCTCTCTTTCTCACGGTCAACGACACCCAGATTCGATGATGATTATGGGGCTGCTGGAGAGGAATGAAAATGAAAGAATAGACAAGGGGGGGAAAAATTAGAGTTTCAGACGGTACATGCAGGTCCGACGACAGCAGAAAGAAAAGGCAGTTTTTCTCGAATCGCGAATCCCAAACTTCTCGGTCTTGGGTGGCTTTGAAAGGGGGCGGGTGGGGGTTGTGGTGGGGCTGCATGACGCCACTGCTTGGTTGCGGGGAATGTGTTCTAGCGCCGCGGTGCACTTCCAGTGAGACCCACAGTTTCAATGTTTAAAAGGGCTGCTGGCCATCAAGATATCACCACAGTGGGAATGTGGCTTCAATACGAAGTATAATCTTTGAGAGACTTTTGAAATGGCAAAGATCAGGGCTGGAGGTGATAGTTAAGCTTTGAAAAGGGACGGAATGTAGTTTGTCAGTCAATAATTCCAATTTTCTCCATAGAACATGCACTCTGTCAAAGCTTACAATTGAAGAGTGCACCCATCTCTTCAACACCACACAAGCTCACGATGAACAACATGGCCGGCTGTTTTACCAGGATAGCTGCCGCTGGATTGCGCAGTCCAGTCAGAGCTGGTCCTGGTATGTGAGCCTGCTGCCCTACTGCTGCGGTTCGCTGGCCTGTTTATTATTCCAGCGACCTTTCGCTCCACAGTGCCTTCCAAGTGCCTGCAGAGAAGAGCTTTCGGATCATCTGGGCCTGGCTATAACAAAGGGTCTGTCTCCGGCAGGATTGTTGAAGGACTCAAGCTCGCAATCAGGTTTACTGCTTTGAGTCTCGTCGGAGCTATCACATACGATGTCACCGACGAGGTTCTTCATCGTCACCGTCAACGTCAGCTGGACAACCATACTCCCGGATTTCTGAGTGCATTGGAGAACAAACTACTGGGTCGGCCTGTTGAGCATATAGAGGAGGACCCGGATCACACAGAAGCCCTGATCGACAATGCCGGAGGCACGTTGAGTGATGCCCAGGAAGAGCTGGCATTCCATGAGACTGACTTGGACGCTCAGTTGCACACCGATGGCACTCAATTGGACAACGACGGCACTCAGTTGGAAGCCCAGGAGACTGAACTAGCGAGCGACGCGACTCAGTTTGACGTCCAAGAGTGTATCTGAAAGAACCAGACCCAGCTTGAGTCCATCCTCCAGAATGAAGAGAAGGACGGAGAAGCGCGAGCCGCCATGGAAAGCCGTCTCGACGACTTGGCGTCCAAAATGGAAAAGTCGAAGGCGCGCAACGTGTCAACCCGGGTGTCAGCGAAGAAGGTGTCTCGGTTGGAAGACATTGTTCTAGAGTTGCAGGCTCGGCTGAAGAAGCTGGAGGCAGTGAATGAGAGGGCTGCTCCCAAGGCTGGCCCAGAGGAGTCAACGCTGCGGGTTAGCTGGTACACCGTTATCGCGTGTGCCGTCGTCTACGGCTTGGGAAGAAGCCTGGAGGAGTAATGCCCCACGTCCCCGCGCTCGCTTATCTAGACAGTGTAGTACAGTTATCGCTGCCGTACAGCAGCCATGATAAAGCCAGATCAAACACTGTGCCTGAATCTCCGAGCTCCCTTAAATCCGTCATCAACTCTATAAACTCCAACTAGCATCTGCAGCATCCATGGAACTGCTCTAGAAGCCCAACCCACGCAGAATTACATGCCAATGAGCTACTGACGTGTTAACCCTTCCCGCTTTTGCCGCAACCAGTCCTGTGATTCTGCCGAACCCTCCCTCCTCTCTCTCGCCGGCGGACCCGGCGACCGGTCCATGCCTCCCTCTTATCCTCCAAACTTCCCAGCGGCCTCCGCGGCGCACCAACAACCACCACAACTATCCTCCTCCCGAAGACGACCCCGCGTCGACTCCCACTCGGACCCCGACACCAACGACAACTCCACCCGCACCGCCGCCAGCAACAACCTAGGCAAACGCCCCCGAGGCGAATACACCTTCTCCCCATCCGCCCAACTCCCCACCCCCCATCAACAAGACCCATTCCAGCCCACCATGTCAGCCAAAGCCCAAGGCAAGCGGCCTGAAGTCATAGACCTCACACAAAACTCCAGCCCCGGCCGGCCATCCAACAGCAGTTACGGCGGCGGCGGCGGCAGTCGACCAGGTGGCATCACAGGCCTACAACCCCATCTCGGTCCACGAAAATTAGTAATCAAGAACCTGCGCCAGACGACATCGACGCAAAGGGCCGGCGCGGACGAATACTACACCCGAACTCGAGCTGATTTGGATAATGCCCTGGACGCTATCTTTGCCGGCCGCCCTGCAGGCGAGCCTATGGAGCTGCTGTACAGAGGGGTGGAGGATCTATGTCGGAAGGGCGAGGCGGAGAGCCTGTACAACCGACTGAAGGATCGATGTGACCGATGGCTTACCTCGGATGATGGCATTGGGCAGTTGAGGAAGGAGGTCACTGCCAATACCACGCATTTTAATGTAATTGAAGTTACGGCGGCGGTGATGGGGGTGTATCGGAGGTGGAATGCCAGGATGTTGATTGTGAGGAAGGTGTACTCGTACCTGGACAGGAGTTACCTGCTATTGCAGTCTACGATTGGGAAGGAGGACAAGGGGAGGCAGGGGGTGAATGATATGGCGATTAGTTTGTTCAGGAAAGCCGTGTTTGGGCCGAGGAGTGCGACAAAGGCATTGCCGCTTGGGGTGATGGTTCTCAGGGGAATGATTACGCTCATAATGCAGGAGAGGGAGGACCAGGAGAGGGAGCAGATCCCGGGCGGGTTGGATAGGGTGCAACTGCTGAAGGACTCGGTCACGATGCTGAAGGTGTTTGGGGTCTATGGCAAGTTCTTCGAGCCCTGGTTTTTGGAGCATTCATACGAGTTTTACAAAGAATTCGCCGAGCAGAAGAGTGAAAGCTGTGGGTTGAGGGATTACATCAAGCACATCGATGCGCTGCTCAAGAGGGAGGAGCACATGTGCGATTTTTACGGGTTTGACAGCACGACGAAACGACAGCTGCTGCAGGACGCGCATGGGGTTCTCATCACGAAGTATTCGGAGAAGCTGCTTGACACTGGGAGCGTGGCTAAGCTCCTCGAGGCTGAGGACGTGCCTTCTATGAAGGCGCTCTATCAGCTGCTCAAGCTGTCCGGCTTGCAGAATAAGCTCAAAGAGCCGTGGGACAGCTACATCAGAAAGACTGGCTCAGCGATTGTCAGTGACACGGCGAGAGGCGACGAGATGGTCATTCGCCTCTTGGAACTGCGGCGGTCGCTGTACGTCATGATCCGGGATGCTTTCGACCAGGACGAAGTTTACAGTTACGGCCTCCGAGAATCCTTTGGCGGCTTCATGAACGACTCCAAGAGTACTTCGGCTTGGGGGACAGGTACTTCCAAGGTTGGCGAGATGATCGCCAAGTACATCGACATGTTGCTGCGTGGTGGCCTCAAGACTCTTCCCAAATCCTTGCTGTCAGACAACAAGGACAAGGCCATCGCTGAAAGAAGCGGCCTCGCCGCCGCAGGCGACGAAGACTCTGAACTGGACACACAGTTGGGTCATGCTCTCGAGCTGTTCAAGTTCATCGACGGCAAGGACACGTTTGAAGCCTTCTACAAGAAAGACCTGGGCCGCCGGTTACTCCTGGGTCGCAGCGCCAGCCAAGATGCGGAACGGAGCATGATCACCAAACTTAAAGGCGAGTGCGGTGCTAACTTTACGCACAACCTTGAGCAAATGTTCAAGGACCAGGAGCTTTCCAGGGACGAGATGACGTCCTACAAGACCTGGCTGGCGGGCACAGGCAAAGCCACAAAGGGTGGTGTTGACCTCACTGTCAAGGTCTTGTCTCACTCTGCCTGGCCGACGTACAACGACGTCAAAGTCACGCTGCCGAAGGAGGTGTTGGAGCAAACCACCAGTTTTGAAACGTACTACCAAGCAAAGCACACTGGGCGTAAACTCACCTGGAAGCACAACATGTCCCACTGCATCATCAAAGCCCGCTTCGATCGTGGGCCAAAGGAGCTTTCGCTTTCTGCCCAGCAAGGTTCGGTCCTGATGCTCTTCAACGACGTCCCCGACGACACCCCCTTGTCATACAGCCAAATCTCCCAATCGACCTCTCTGACGGGCGCTGAACTCGACCGAACCCTCCAGTCCCTCGCCTGTGGCAAGTCGAGGGTCTTGTCCAAGGCTCCCAAGGGGAGGGATGTTTCCCCTACTGATACCTTCACCGTCAACAGGGCGTTTGCCGATCCCAAGTTCAGGGTCAAGATCAATCAGATTCAGCTCAAGGAGACAAGGGAGGAGAATAAGGAGACGCATGAGAAGGTGGCGAGGGACAGGCAGCTGGAGACGCAGGCGGCGATTGTGAGGATCATGAAGAGCAGGAAGACGATGGGGCATGCGCAGCTTGTGGCAGAGGTTATCAACCAGACCAAGGCCAGGGGGGCGGTGGACCCGGGGGAGATTAAGGCGAATATTGAGAAGTAAGTTTTTTCCTGGAGGAAGATCATGAGGGGAAAGGTTGCTAACGTGGGGATAGGTTGATTGATAAGGATTATATTGAGAGGGAGGAGGGGAATTATGTGTATTTGGCGTAAGCGGAGGGGTTGCTGTCGAGGTGGAAAATGGGTTTTATGAAAGTCTGTTTGTTTGCGTTTGTATTCAAGGGTATGGAATGGAAGCACAGCGAGGGAAATGAAATGGGATAATATGTTGAAAGCGCAAGAGAGAACTGTTCCTACGACTGGGGGTACTACAAAAGCGGGATTCGAGTACGATGATATGACGCTGTGGACTGTTGATGTTGAAGGGTAGCTTAGACATTGAGCGCAGAGCAGAGGGATGAAATAACTCAGTGTTGCGTGTGTGTAGTATGAATGTGGGAATTCCAGGCCGGTTGTGTGTTCGGGGGGAGGGGGTTGAGTAACGATGGTGATGATAACAACACCCTTCTGTGCCTCCTTGCCAGCGAAGTAGCTAATAAATTGAATACTCGCCGGCCAGTTCACCAGCATTTCATGCCACCCTTACGGATCGATTTAGGGTTCCGACCTATGTGACACCTACTTTACCTACTCTGCCTCCGCCTTGTTCGAGAGGCTTGGAAAGAAAACACGGAGGTTCGAACGGGTGGGATGGGGGAGGATGGTGTGGAGGTGCGGTGACGATGCTGTGTCCGGTGTGGAAGTGTGGCACATACATGTTGGTGTCGGGAAAAGTGGGTCTAGACTTATGAAGCACGCATGGAAGCACTGATTACAGCTTCTTCTTCCAGATACAAAATACACAGTACCCTACGCAGGGCTGGACCTTGAAGCCAACAAGATAAAAGACGGAAATTTCCCACCATGAAGCTTTTCACAAGGTCCACGTTGGTCTGAGGCATGGGTGAGTAGTTCGGGGTACGCCGGACCTTTGCTCCACAGTCTTGATGGTGGTGAGGGTGCTGCCGTACGGCGCAGAACGGAGACCTGACGCAGGCAAGATGTCGGTTGATGACTGTGTCCGCAGCATATAGGTAAAGGAGGGGATAACACGCTGACTTAAGGGTCGTCAAATCAAGAGGTGTGAGTTCTCTTTTTGGTGGGAATTTCATGATTGTTATTGACATTGTTTTTTCTGTGTCTGATAGATCACTGGCTGATGGCAAATACTTACCAGAAATTGACGCTCAAAGGAGCTGTCAACGGAGTATTTTTGTTGGTGATTTGGCCTGTTCGTTTAATCCAGCGGTTAAGCGTCTGGCTATTGTGTGGAGATGAGGGTTGATGCCGGCCCAATCGGTGTAAGTGGCTGGGAGGGAGATGCCTGTTGGAAGCGCTGAAGGGATCTTGTTCCCATATTGGATGAACAGCACGGGCATTCTTGAAGAGAAAAATGACAGCTCACAGGACCTCTCAGGGCGTTCGGCCGGCCGAGAGGACGGGCTGAGAGGTTGTGGTTCGTGATGGTGTGGTTCCCCTCATGTTGTCATCCCAGTGGCTTGCATCGTGGACCACCGTTCCTGCACTCCGGGTGCCACAGAGACATTTCAAACCGCGCGGGGGATGCGGTGCCACGAGGGCAACATACGAGTGGCATATCTGACTGTCGACCCCGTGAAGAAGTTTTCTTTTCATGTTGTGACTCGGGGTATGCATCGTGAGAAGAAGTCATGGTGAAGAGGTTCAGTTAGGAGATACTGAAGGTAAAGGTCTCGACCACCGGCCAAGTGGACCTCATTTACACCCCCGTCGATGGTATGGCGGGGAGTTCCGATAACGCGAGCCCAAGCTCTGCGAGTCCACAGCTCCCGCCGCCGCCGATCCGGCTGCTTCCTTGGCCGGCCACACGTGGAGAGGCTGGTGAAGAAGGGACCCCCTGGCAAAGAAGGATTTGACGCGCCTTACACACAAGACCTCAACATGATGACGGTGGAAATCACCGACCGATGCTCATTCATTCTCCCGCTGTTCGAAGGATTTATCAAGCGCCTCCCTCACGCATTCACCGTTCCCGGTCAAAACACCGTTCAGTAAACCCAACGTCGCCATCGTCCTGTCGTGTGCCCTGAGGGGTGGGAAAGAGAAGCCATTCCATATCGAGACAGGACCCAATGGCCAGGTACCATTTATAAATTTCGCTTATGCGGAGATTTAACTGCTTCCCAAAAACACCACGACCGTGTTGTTTCTCCCCTGCCAGTGTCTTTGGTTCATCATCCAGATTTCGATAGAAGTCGAGCCATCGAATGGTTCATATCCAGCCGCTCTAGTCCAATCTGTACCTGCGTCGCCCATTCGGCTCGGAGCCAGGAACCGCGTCCGGGACCGCCACCCGCCATCAATATTCATCTCTTGTTTTTATTCATCTATCCCAAATGACTCCTTCCCTGGTCAAATGCCCGGCAAACGTCTGTGTGTTGGTAGGCGTCTCCACCTTTGGACCTGAAGTCGAAACAACCAGAAGAGAAAAAAGTCTGGAAAGATGGTTCCCTATCGTGAGAGATCAGGATGATGCAGAGAATCAATATTCTCTGCAACCCTTGTTGGGGGCGTGAGCAGCTCCAATAAAATAGGAAAAGGCTGCTCAATAAACACCACCTGGACCGGGCTCAGCCCCATGCACGCTGCACCCAACGGTGCATCTTGACCCATCTTGCGCGATGCGGATGCCCTTCCTGGAGGAGCCCATGCCTGCGTCCACGTCCCGATCTGGGAGGGGGGGGCTTCCAGGGTCCCCTGGACCTCCCAAGACTGCTGGACTGGTCTCGCCCGCTGTGCCGCTGCTTGTTTCTATTTTACTCTTGGGCTCTGCCGTTGCTGCTTGCTCTCTCTCTGTTTGGGTGGTGCTTGTTTCCAACACACACCTCTCCGTTGTCGCTCGTTCACCCTCACGGCCAAGGAGATATTCACTTATCTTCACGAGTATTCCGTCAGTCAGCTGGAGCCTTCTCCTTCCAAACTCGGCGACGGCATTATCGCTCAAATTATACCGCTCTCGCAAGCCGTCTCATTGGTGTCCAGCTCGTCCCACGCGGCAGTCGTATATTTACCCGGCCTCCCCATATTGACCTACCAGCAAATCCAGCTGGTCCAGGTCCTCAACCAAGGCCAAGTCCTGCAGGGTGGACTGGGGAAAAGAGAACAGGTCGATATAATACAACACAACACCTTTGCCCAAGCCAATTCTTAGTGTCAACTACATTACTCTTCACGTCCAACGCCGATCTGTTTTGTCTGACCCAGTCCGATCGTCCACTCAGTCACTCGTTAGGGGAAAAAAAAAATAACAGCTTCAAAAACCTGGGGTCGTGGTACAAGGTGATGTCGCACAGGTGAAATCGGAGCCATTTCCCGCAGCCGCGACACAATACATACATATAAAAATGGCCGGACAGATAGCAACCAGCTCCTCGGGTTGGGCCCGCCGATCACAACCTTCATGGACCAACATCCTGACCCTCTTCGCTTGCTTGGCCTGTCACGCCTTCGCCTCCACACCAGATGCCCCTGAGCCTGTCGAGACATTGATAATCGACACCAGAAGTCCATACAAGACTGACAATGGGTGGGTGATGCTTTCACCAAGAGACGCGGAAGACTGGAAGCAGTGGAAGAAGCGTCAGAACAACAAAGACGACGACGAGGACGAGACATCAAGCTCATCAGCCAAGCCATCAGTAACAACAACATTCGCCATCGTTGCTGGAAAGCCCACACAAAGCAGCACTACATCTTCCGAGACCGCCCCAAGCGCCCTGCCAACACATCTCGACAGCTTGGCCTCTGGGTTCAAGGAAGGATCCAACGGTGATCCCAACGCATGCCCCAAATTCATCAACTGGTTCCTCAACACCCCCGAGTTCAAGGAGTGCTACCCTCTCTCCATGCTCCTCGATGTAAGCTTTTCATCTCCATCCCTCTTCCCCTCCCATATATACTAACCCACCCAGCACTCCAAATCCTTCTTCGACGCCCAGCGCTCCCCGGTAACCATCACTCGCACCCTCGACGCCACCTGCGCAGCCAACGCCACCCGCTGCTCCCAGTACTTTGCCCAGCTAGCCCAAAACTTCACCTCGACGGAAAACTGTGGCAATGACTACACCTGGGGCACACCCGCCATCGTCAACACGTACAAGGCCATGGTTGCCTACGCGCCCATTTATAGTGTCGGCTGTTTACGGGATGAGAAGACGTCGGCGTACTGCTTTGCCAATGCTGTGGGCAACACCACCAGCAGGGGGAACACTTATTTGTACACCCTCCTCCCGTTCAACAAGAGCTTGCCTGGGAGTAGCGTGACGACGTGTGACGAATGTACGAGGCAGACGATGAATATCTACCAGGCGTCGACGGCGGATAGGAGGCAGCAGATCAGCCTGACGTATGAGGGGGCCGCGAAGCAGGTTAATCTTGTTTGCGGGCCGGGGTTTGTGCAGGAGACGCTGGCGCCCGAGGCGGTGAGGAGTTGGGCGGGGAGGAAGGGGAGGGTGGTGGAGTGGACGGGGTTTGGGGTTGTGATGGGGGTGTTGGTGTGGTTGATTTGAGGGGTTTTTTTTTGGTCTGTGAGGCGCGTGGTTTGGTTCTTGTTCGATACCCCCCCTTTTTTGGTTTTGTTTCTTTTTGGAGAGAGCGATTTCTACGACATATTTATTGGAGCTTCTGTCGACATACATGCACACAAGAAGACAGGTTCACACACGTCATTTTACGGACCATCTTTTGGAAATGATGGGGAACTGCATAATTTTTATTTATATCTCCCTTTTGGAAGGGAAGATGAAAATTTGGTGGGATGGACACAGAAGATTGGTTGAGGATGAGGATAATGGTTCTGGAATTTTGCGCGGCGTTCTTTTGGGAAGATTACTATGATTCGGGGCAAGGAAAGATTCATGACGGGTTGGTTGATATGATATTATTCGAGCGTGGAGTTCGTGTACATACATACCTTTATGATGTTTGTTTCTGGCTCGTATCGACCTTACTTTACTGGCCTACAACCGCTCAACAAGACCTTGTGTTAGAGAAATGTAATGTTGATGTTTATTGAAGATGTTAACCTCTATTTGTCTACCTATCTTGCTCGTTGTGCCATGGCCTATCCATCAGGTACCTCACTGCCATTGCCCTCCGGCTGGTTGTCCACACACTTCTTCTGCCTCCACCATGCTGTCTGATATGATGCCGGCTTAACTGACAGCACCACACGCACAGCATCACACGCACAACATCACACTCAACACCGGACACACCGGCACCATGACGTGATGCAAGAGTATACTTGAACTGAAAAGATCGATGGAATGTGTGAATAAAAAAAAGCTATTGAAAGGAGCGTATATGACCATATATATACCCGAAAGAACACATATAACCAAGCTGCCAAGCTCTCTACATCCCTACCTTCTTCACACCGTAGGTACCACACGTGTACCTTTGCAATATACCCAGTTATCCTGCTCCTCTGACCTTTTTCAGTAGTTGCTACACAGTGAGAAAACTGCCAACCCCCCTTATCACCGTAAAAAAAACAAATCGACAATCACTGACATTTATACCTAGGTAGTTATTGTCACAGAATATCTCCACCCGCACCATTTAATGGCCAGCATAATGCAAAACATTGCCATATACCATGGGCATCACTGGCATCACTGGCATCACTGGCACCATTGGCACCATTGGCACAGTGGCCATGCCGTCTCCATAGAACCCATTGCAAGAACAACAACAGCAGCAGCTTTGAACATGCATGCGATTCACTACAGGTGCAGGTTGCCACGCGGCTTGACCCGAAGTCACCTGTATGCTGCAGTTGCCATTGACAACTTGAACCGATGCACCTGACCCTTGACAATTGACAACAATCGAGGCGTTTTGTCCTTGGCCGCCATTTTTGACAACAACTGAGGCGCTTGGTCCCTGGCCGTGGTAGCTAACGCTGTGTGTGTAAGGTGTGAGAGGCTGCGTAACTGTGCTGACTGTTCCCACGGTCCCTGAAACCTGGCGGTTGCCGGTGACGTTTGTCTGGGGTTTGGTTTCTGGGACGGTGACCAGACTTGTGCCGGGTGTCGGTTTCTGGACTGGTTTGCCCGTTGTGATCACTGCTGGCTTGGCGGGTGTCGGTGCTACCACTGGTTTCCTCGTGGCGGTGACGACCGGGTTTGGTATTGGCTTCGGGGCTACCTCTGGTTTCCTCGCCGGGGCAACGACCGGTGTTCGTGTTGGCTTTGGTGTTGGCTTCGAGGTTATTGGGAGAGGATAGAGGGCCATCAAGAATTTCTTGTCTCCATCCGACAGGACACTGCTTAGCGGTACGGGCTGGATTTTGTTATGCGTGTCTCCAATCTCTATCCGGTAATGCATGATGGAGTGTTTGTCGTACGGTGCGAGCTTTATTCGTGGGGACTGATGTTTCTTGTAATTATGCTGCACCTTTTCCGCAGTCCATCCTGTCTTTGCCTGTAGGACCCTCCAGTTCCAGTCGGCACGACAGTCTGGATGTCCGTGTTCGTGCTCCATGCCCAACGCATGACCAAACTCATGCAATATTGTGCGCTGGAGCCACTGCCTTCTTTTTTCCGCCGATTTTATTGTCGTCGACCGATTAATCCATAAGGTGGGCTTATTGGGGTAACGCTCTGCATCGCGGGCAAGGTAGCTACAAGACTCCTTGTCGTTGAACTGGACGCGGATGTCCGAGTCGCCAGAAGTTCCGTCTGTAAAGAAGAAGAATTTGATCCGCAGAGGAAGTGAGTTGTAATGCTTATTGACAAGCTGTTTCACATAGTCCTTTTCTTGTGTCGTACCGTTAAGGAAGCGCACTTTCAGCTGGCGCTTATCGGAGGGCCACAAGAGGTCGTTTCTAGCTGCTCCGCATACCGGCGCTGGGGATATGCGCCGTGAGAATGTGATCTCATCATCCTCATCGTCCTCATCGTTGGTGGAGCTAATAAGGGCGGCGGCTATCCTCAACTTGGTACGGGCAACATAGGACTTCAAGCGACGTTTAGAGCGGTCCCATAGCCCGGGTTTGGTCATGTGTATCATATCAGCCAATAATTCTGGCTCTGCTTCGCTCTAAGAATAAGGTAATAAGATGGTCGTAGAGGATCCGGGATGCAACCGCCGTCGAGAGACGTGAGGGGGTTGCTCAAAGGTCGGACCAGCTGAGAACGAGAACGCAGCTGCTGTTGACTGCCTAAACACATGGAAAGCAGGTCTCAGCCTCGCCGCCATGTCGTACAAGACATGCGTGCGAGCCTTCGAATTCATGGCGGCCGTTCATTCGCTGAACCTCCTGATTTACTCTCTGCGACGGCATTGCAATGACTTCGGGGCTATCAAGGGGTAAGGGCCGTTATTGCATTTCAACTTTCCCTTCACCGTTTGATTAGGGCAGAGTGGATGGGATATCATACTTTTGGTTGGGTATTGTCGTATATGATAGTTAGCGACAGAGCCGGCCATGATAAGAAAGCCTTTCTTGGAGAACAATTCTAGAATGATGGTGAGATTATTCATCATCTTCTTAGCCCCGGGTTGAATCATGATCAACAGACAAGATCCAAAACAGTCACATTCAAAAACTCAACTCATCTCCTCGGGCCGTAACAAGAAAAAAAAAAAAAAAAAAAAGGAGGCAAAAGCCAAAACATACAACACCGAGAATTCCCCAGTGGTCACCCGCCTGAGTACTGATTCGGCCCCTCAACCATTTGACTAGGGCAGAGCGGACGGGATGCCGTATTTTTGGTTGGGTATGGTCGTATGTGATAGTCAGCGTCAGAGCCGGCCATTATGAGAAAGCTTTGCTTCTTGAAGAACCAACTCTACCCTGTAGCTATTCAGGCACCACATCTCGATATCAGAATGATGGCGGGATCATTCACCATCTTCTTAACCCCCAGACTGAATCGTATCATTAATGAAGACTGAGCAAACCGTCACATCTGACCCAGGTCCCCAGCTATCCCTGATGAACGATCCATTAGCCAAAAAAAGAAAAAAAAGAAAAAAAAAGACTAAACATACAACACCGAGGATTCCCCAGTGGTCACCCACCTGAGTACTGATTCGGCCGGTCAGCTGTTTGACTCGGGCAGAGCGGACGGGATGCCGTATTTTCAGCTGCGTATGGTCGTATGTGATAGTCAACATCCGAGCTTGCCATTATGACAGGATCGGTGAAGAGCTTTTCTTGGAGACCGAACTCTACCCCCTATATCTCGACAGTCTATTGACTATGCAGACATGCTTCATGAGCTCAGAAAGAGAACAAATACAAGAGAAACGGCAAGTAAGCACGAGAGATATTCTCTTGGATGTATCTCAGGAAAGGCAAGTGGCCAAGTGTCGAATCATTGATGTTGGGACAACAGCTCATCATGGTATGTTTCTCTTCAAATTTTCTTTGAAGAGGCAGTCAGTTGGAAAAGGGATAATATGAGACTGCCCAAAATATGGCCAAAAGCCAAAGTAATCAGCCACGAAAGACAGGAACTGACATACACATAGAACTCGACACCAGTAATCGTATCATCACAAAGAAAGCCTCAGGAGTATGTCAAGATCAATTGCCCGCTTTTTTAGCCCTGTCCCAATCATGTCGAATATCCTCGGTTTTGTCATGCCCCAGAAGTAACCCTTTGCTGATTCCGGTCGTCAGACCTTCCCGGTGAGAAGTGAACGCCCATTTTGACAGAATTCCCCAAGAAACAAAGCACGCATTAGTTGTTGTAAGCTGCCTCGTTTTGTTCTTTTTTTTGCCTTGCCCGTGAGACGGAGCAGAGCTCTGGGTTGTATTCCACTAGCTTCTGAATTTGTTCGCTAGTTAAACCACAGACAAAAAGCAGACCTTTCCCTAAGAACCCCTGAGATGCCCCAAAACACGAAAAGATGATGTTGCCCCGCAAAGAGTGCTGACCATTTAGACCTCGGTGGTGACCTTGGCCTTGGCGTTGGTGACCTTGACGGATAATTGCTTGGCTCTGGCAATGATCTCGATGCGCTTTCTGGAAGAGACGTTGTGGGCGATCCTGTAAACAGTTAGTCAGTTTTGTTTGTTCAAACCTCACTCGGCAGCGTTCCATATTCGCGGGCTCGAAACGGGAGGATGGGGACGTACTCGGCAGCATAGGTCTTGTTGTGCATGAGGAGGAGCTCGACGTCACGGACGTTGCTGACGAGGAAGGCCTTGTGGCCGGAGGGCATCATGTGGCGGGTCTTCTTGTTGGAGCCATAGCCGATCTAGAGAGTATTGCAACCGCACAGGTTAGCCACTGTCGTTTGTAGTCCGTGACTTGTGAAGTCTAATTGTCTGCCCCGCCTCGAAAAAAACAGCAGCAATTCCGCATGCTCAATTCGAGGCTCCCCCGAGATGAAAAATGTGCCACATACCGAGGGCATAGCAAGGTTGCTCTTGAACCGTCTGCGGACTCTGTTGTCGATACCCTTGGGCTTGCGCCAGGCCGAGTCCACCCGCATGAACCGGTCACTCTGGTGGCGGGTGAAGCGCTTCGTGCCTGTTCAGAACCATTCTCGTCAACAATCATGTCCCTCCAATTTTCATCCATGAATCGCGGGTGGTTGCTGTGTTGTCGCCCAGATCGAGCGAGGGAAAAACATCGTGTGTATGATTTGTGCGGATAGTGTCGTCGGGGTGGGATATTTTGGATTCGTGGTACGTACGCTTCTTGACGATCGGGACGTGCTTCTTGGCGGCAACCATCTTTGCAAAGTGTTAGAAATCGACTGTATCAATTGAGCGATGATAGCGGGGGTGCCGGTACATACCTTGACGGTGTTTTGTCGGATTGATGGTGGACGATGGGCTGGCGTCGATATCGGGACCTACCTTGGGAAAAATTCCAGAAATTGGGAGAGCTGGTGGGCTTAGGGCTGGTGTGGAAAATTGTTAGACAGGTGGCCTGTGCGCACAGACTAACTCGCCGCGGAATCTTGGCAGTTGCGGCACAGATTGTCAATGTTGTGGGCCCAAATATCTTATCGATAAGCCCTATTTCCGTCATTGATGCAAGCGATATGAGGCAGCATTCCTTTGCTGGACATACGAGGAGAAGTTGGAGGATGATATGATCCCCGAAAAGCCATGATCCATTATGAAAATGTGAGTCTATGTGCTTGCTGAAAAAATGCTACATCACCCTCAAAAAGCAGCGCCGGCCCCCTCAAAGACCTGACGCTATCATCTATCGATGCTTGATATTTCCCCTTGTTGAGGAAAGTCTCCTTGGTGACGTGCCTCATCATGGCCCTCAACAGACCCAGTATCCGAGGGCGATCAGGGGACACAGTCTTTCACTGAATCTGTGGTGTTGTAGACCACAACAGTGGACTAATCCTGAAGCCGTCTGGTCCAGTCTTTTGACAAACGCCCAGCCCGCCGAAAATCCCGTCCTACACTTGAAGCTCCTTTACTGGGTAGCGCACTGGGGGCCGCCCTCACCGTCATCCTCGTCTTCCTCCCACTCCCCGCCGCTGTATCTGGGGTCTCCTTGGTGTGCGCCCATCTAAGATTTGAGTCAGCAGTGTTCAGTTTTCATCAGTCCGGGGGAGAGAAAACATACCTCTTCAATGTCCGCATCGTCCGTGAATTCGACGTCATCAATGTCGTCAGCAGCAATAGGGGGTCCTGGAGGAGGGAGAAGCTTCTTCAGCGCCTCGTGGTCGTCGTCACTCTCGAGCCAGCCGTCCTTGGGGAACTCAATCTTGACAACAAGGTACAGGTCACCCTTGGCCTCACCGCGCTTGTGAGGCATGCCCTCGCCCTCGACCTTGAGAACCTGGCCGGGGCGGAGGACCTTGCCGCGAGGGTAGTTGATGTGAATACCTCTGCCATCAAGGTGCTTGACCACAACGCGAGAGAAGCCGGTGAGAGCCTCAGCAAGCGTGACATTGAGGTCGGCCGAGAGATCGTGACCGATACGGGTGAAGACGTCATGGGGCTCCTCGACAAGGTGGAAGATCAAATCGCCGGGGGTTTGGTCTGGCAATTGGTCTGCCTCGCCTTGGAGCACGATGCGGTCTCCTTGCATGGAGCCACGGTCGATGTAGAGCTCCAGCGCCTTCTTCTCCTTGACAGTCCGCTTGCCCTTGCACTTCTTGCACCTGTCCTTCTCCTTGTAGTAGTTGCCCGAGCCCTCGCAGTGGTCGCAACGAATAATTTCTTGACGAGCGAGACCTGGGCCGAATGGGCGGAGAATCTCTCTGACACCCTGACCGCGGCACTTCTCGCATGGATTTGGCGCAACCTTCTCCTTCGCACCGCTGCCCTTGCACTGGCTGCACACAACCTGCTTCTCGGCGGCGAACTTGACAGTCTTCCCCTTATAAAGTTCTTCCAGCGTCACCTTGTAGGCCTGCTCTTCGTCGGGGCTGCGTCTGGGACGTCTGGGCATACCACGGCCACCGCCGGGCATGCCACCCATACCGCCCATGCCGAACATCTGGGAAAGAATGTCGTTCATGTCCATGCCCGGACCACCCGGGCCGCCGCCTCTTGATGGGTCAAAGGCAGCCATGCCATGGGTATCGTAGAGTTCGCGCTTCTCGTCATCGCGAAGAATCTCGTATGCTTGTGTGATGGCCTTGAACTTGGCCTCGGACTCGACACGCTTGTCTTCGGAGACCTTGTCGGGATGGTGTAGCAGGGCCAACTGGTTTGTAATCGTCAGTGTCTACCGGGTAAGACCCGTGGTGGCACAGTACATACCTTTCGATAGGCTTTCTTGATATCATTTGGGCTGGCAGACTTGTCTACGCCGAGGAGAGCTGCGAGTAGGAAAATTCGCAGTCAGTAATCTTTCAGACAGCCAAGGCTGCCTAAAGGATGTAGGATGCGACTCACCGTAGAGATCAACATCTTCTTCTTTGCCGTCCATGATTGCGAGACCCCGTTAGCTTCGGATTTCTATAAAATTGATCCGACGTGTGATAGCCGTATGCCGCAACAATTGTCCAAATGCGACTCTGTGGCTTTCCGGGGATGGCGGGGTGGTGTCGAAGTTGGTTGATGGTAGAACCTTGGGAAAGCAGTGGTGTTGTAACTGAATTTTTAGCCCATGAAGGTTGCGCCCCGCGTTCCAGGCTGTAGCGAAAAAAGTGCTCCAGAGTGTGCCAGGATTCGAGCCACGACGCCCAACTTTTGCTGGGCAAGCAAACAGTTTTTAAATCTTAATCTTTCGCCTCAGAACAAACATTAGATGAAAGGCTGGTGAAACATTTTATTTGCTTCAAGCGTTTCCAAACTCATGTTTCTTACAAGCCTCCCCCACTGATCCTAATCTCATAATGCTTCTTGTTACATCCAGAGACATGGCAGCCAGTTCAACCTGGAGAACTCAGGATGAACACAATGACCATTGCGGGAACTTCTGGAGCCGATAGCCGGTAGGTGATGTGCAGGTGATATCTGATATTTCACTAGACATCCCATGTCTGTGTCTGGCCTGCATCTATCAGGTTATGAATCACAGGGCAACACTTCCGATTGCATTTCTCTGCCTAAGCATCGTCTACCGCGACGAATCTCACGTAAATCTGCCCTATCTCTGCATGCCAATAAAACCAATCTTGAGAATAGAGAGAGGTATAGTCAGATATCTTTCCATGTCTCATGGCCATGAATGACAAGAATTTTGAAATCCCATGTTGAAATCTTATCGTACAGCAACCCCACCTGAAATTCTTATCGGGCAGTGGGGGCTTGGGGTCCAATGCCAAGAGTTCTCTTGCAGGGGCCCCAACGCCACATGTCACCTCCACACTTGGAATCCGCTCACTTGGCGTTGTGGCTAGAGCATCTTGGCTCCATAGCAGCATCAACTACTGTTGCCTCACTTACACATGCAATTCTTTCCAAAACTGGGCAGCTGTGGAATTGAACACGATGAGAGGAAACAGCCTCCCGGGGCAGCAGCTGTGGTCAGCATACGGCCGGTGGAAAGCCCTCACCTCACTGAGGCGATCGCAAGAAGCATCACACATATTTCAGCAAAGATTATGTTTTTCATGCTCTTCGAAGCTCTCTCACAACCCAGACCGGCAAGCTCGTGAGAACAGGGTCCAGCTCCCCGACACACCATGTCGTACCCGATTTGCGCCTTCACCAACGGGATATCTTCACCTAGGTTCATTAAGAACTGCCTTGTTCAACTACCTCCTTGCCAGAGCTACTGGTGGTCAGTTTGTGTTGCGCATTGAAGACACAGACCAGGTGATTCTCTCTCCGGCTCATTCACTCTCCATCAAGTAAACTCACACAGTCAATCTAGAGCCGACTTGTACCAGATGCAGAGTCCAAGCTGTATGAAGACCTGAAATGGGCTGGTCTTTCATGGGATGAAGGTATCTCACTATCTGCTCGAGTCAGCATAGCCAAGCTCATTAACACCACTTGACAGGCCCCGATGTAAACGGGCCATTTGGTCCGTACAGACAAGTAAGACTTCCCCTAGTAACTGTCAAAGAGGCATCGGCACTGACTGACTCAGTCTGAAAGATTGCCCCTTTACCATCAACATGCCGCCGAGCTCCTGGCTGAAGGTAAAGCCTACCGGTGCTTCTGCACACCCGAAGCCCTGGAAGAACACAAGAGGATCGCAAATGCAGCCGGACAGCCGACTTTGTACCCTGGGACATGCAGTCACATCTCACCTGCCGAGTCAGAGGAGAGGGCACACAAAGGCGAGAAGTTTGCCATCAGATTCAGAAGCGCAAAGACCCCTACGGCTGTGAGAGACATCGTCTACAACCACTTCAGGAAAAAGGAGTTTGAAGATGACTACATCATCATCAAGAGAGATGGATTTCCGACTTATCACTTTGCCAATGTGGTGGACGATAAACACATGGAGATCACGCATGTGATCAGGGGCGCTGTAAGTAAACAAACAAACCCCTTTCGGATCGACAGGATTAACACACGCAACCAGGAATGGCTCATTTCTACACCCAAACACGTCGAGCTCTACAATGCTTTTGGCTGGGCTCCCCCACAGTTCGGTCATCTGGGTTTGTTGGTTGATGAGAACCGCCAAAAACTCAGCAAACGCCACAGTGGTGTCAGTATGACTTGGTATCAAGAGCACGGAATCTTACCCCAGACCCTACTGAATTTTGTGGCCCTGTTGGGCTGGCGCGGACGGGACGCCGCCGCCACCGGGGGTGCCAAAAAGAAGTCCGGCCCCAACGGAGACGTCATGAGTCTGGACGAGATGGTTGACATTGTAAGCCCCGGACCTCACCCATAGCTTACCCTCTTCACTTACCCTACCCATCCTGTTCGCACACCGTTCCATCATCACCAACCAAAGCTGACTATTTAAACCCCCGACGCAGTTCAACCTCAAATTCTCCAAAGGCGACATCATCGTCTCCCTCTCCAAGCTCTCCTTCCTCCAAACCCAGCACCTAAAACTCCTCCCCCAAACCTTACCGTCCAACCCGTCCCTGCTCGCCGACCTGCAAACTCGGCACATCACCCCCTTTATGGACTTTTTATCCTCGGTCGAGTCCCTCCGCTCCCGGTCCCCCTCCCCCGAGTTTCCTTCTTCCCTCGGCCTCCACCTCCTCGGCGACCGGATCCCCAATCCAAGAATCTTTTCGGCCCCGTACGTGGCTGACCTGGTGCAGATAATCCTCAAGTCTCAAGCCCACCTAGCAAAGTCTACCACTAACCCTCCCACCACCCCAGAGGGGAATCTCGTCCCTTGTGAGCACAATCACCCCCGTACACCCCCGGCGTTTTTCCCCCTGCGGTATCTATACTGGACTTTATCCCCTTCTGCCCTGCGATCGTCTCTTGAAACCTCCTGCATTGATATCTCTACTGTCACGGTCAACTCGCAACCTTGTTCGTTGAGTCAGGCTGTTGATTGGTTGATTGGTGAGTTGAAGGGTATTCCTGAGGAGGAGTGGACAAAGGAGTATATCTCCCTGTTTTTGGCCCAGAGAAAAGAGGCGATTGGGTTTAAGGAGGGGGAGAAGGTGACTAGGAACA
The DNA here is from genome assembly GCF_035222475.1 of Podospora pseudopauciseta. Lineage (NCBI taxonomy): Eukaryota > Fungi > Ascomycota > Sordariomycetes > Sordariales > Podosporaceae > Podospora > Podospora pseudopauciseta. The sequence continues at coordinate 720,357 of NW_026946667.1, forward strand.
CGTGGAAGATATGTCGGTGGGCGGTTTTGGCTGGGGAGGAGGGGTTGACGGTGCCGCTTAGTATGGAGGTTTTGGGCAAGGAGGAGACGGTGAGGAGGTTGGAGGCTGCGGGGGAGGTGGCGAGGGAGGGTGGTGGTGGTGATGGGGGTGATGCTTTTGCTGCTGGGGTTGTGGGGGAGGGGGCGTTGGGGGCGGCCGGTGCTGGTACCGGCAAGGGAGGGGAGGTGGAGGCGGGGTCGTGGACGGATGTGCTGCCTGATATTGAGATGGGGGATGTCATCTTGGAGTAGGATCTTGTCTTGTTGTTGTTGTTGCTGTTGTTGTTGGAGTTTTGTATGTAGGATGGAGAAAAAGAAAAACGACTGTGTGAGAAGAAAAAGAGATGGGAAAAGTCAAAAGGGGCGTGGGGAATTGGTGGGATCGGCCTGGTCCTGGCGCTGTAAAGCTTCGGATTGTCATCGCCGGCAGTATTCAGTCAGCTGTATAAATAAATAAAAAAAGCACACCCCTTTCGGGGTTTCAGTCTTGCAAAAGGCGATACTCCAAGCCTGAAACGGGATTGCTTTTTCTCCACCTGACTGAATGCTGTCGGCGGTGAAAGGCTTTACAGCACTGGGGCTCTCCATAGACGGCTGATGTTGATACTGTTGTTCAATTTTGTGGGAATATATGTCTGTTGGGTTTTGTCTTTTTTTGGAGAGAAAAGGGGCGATGATGGTATGGCCTCGGTTTTGGCAATTGCATAAACTTCACTGCTCTACTCTCTGTTTCTCTCTACTCGGTTGTAATTATCAAAACAAGTTTCATCTGGTCATCTCTGGCACGTACCATACCTGTAGAGCTCTGTTAGCTATGATGTACCTTACCCAACCACAATTATGGCATTGTCTTCTTCATCTGTAATAATAAAACTGTATCTCATCTCCCCATCTTAATATGGTCCCTGTGTAACCCGTAACCCACCCATCCTGCCAGCTCCCCAAACACCAAATATCTAATGCCATACATTAATCATTCTCATAAATCTCAATATCTCCTCCCCTACTCATGCTTACACCCACAACCCCCCATCTTCGCCCTCTCCCTCAACCCCCCAAAAATACTCTCCTTCACCTCCGCCGCCATCAGCCCGGCCCTCTCCTTAACGGCAACCTGTCCAACATCCCGAATAATTTTGTCCAGATCCTGCCCCCGTGCCTTCGACGAGCTTCCCCCACCACCACCACCACCACCACCACCACCACCACCACCCAACGGAACCCCCGTCCCCGCCAACCTCCCACCACCCTGCCTCCCCCCAGAACCCCCAACAACCTCCCTCACCTTTCCCCCCAAATCCCTCATCTGACTACTCGCAAAATCCCTATTCGTCAACAACGGATTCCCCGCCAGCGTCCCAACCCAATACTTATTCCACAGCGCATCCAACAGCTTATTATCCAACGTGCTCTTGAAATGCTCCACCTCCAAAGCATAATATTTACTCGCATGCGCTCCAAAATCCTCCATCTTCCCCAACGGCACACTCTTATCCCCTCCTCCCCCTGACCCTCCCGACCCAGACCCTCCAGTGTAATTCTCCGGAAAAGTCCTAAAAGCCCCAATATCCACCTTCCCCCCCGCCACCGTCCGGTCAGGATCAACCACAATCGCTACCATCGGTCCCTGCAGCTGCTGCAGCTTCTGCGTCTCAACGTCAATCCCGCTCAGCCAGCACCCGTACCCCGGGTGCGAGTGATACCACCCAACCACATTCTCCTGCCTGCTCTCCTCCCTGCACCCGCTCAGATACTGAACCAGATACTCGTCCGCCTCCCCCTGCGCATTCACTCTAGTCTCTGTCCCCTCGACCGGCAGGCGGAACGCGTCCGTGACGACAAAGGTCGACCGGTCGATGAAGCCTTGCATCATGCCCATCACCTCGAGCGAGCCGCCCGAGCGGGCGTGCATGACCATCTTGAGGAGCGCGACGGGGGAGATGCGGACGGATTTGAAGTACTGGGGGTCTTGGACCCAGGGTTTGGACGCGTGGTCGCCTGTGTGGGAGGGGGGTTGGTTCGAGGTGAAGTGCGTGTACGAGTAGAGGGCGTCGAGGTGGTTGGAGGTGAGCTTGTCGGTGAGTGGGAGTTCTGTTGTCATAGGTAGGCAATGGTTAGTATCGATGAGGGATGGAGAGAGAGGCAGGGAGAGGTACCCATGATGGCGGATCCCCTTTTGCCGATCGGCTAACTGGGCGTGACTGATAGTGTCGCTTCTTCGCTGAAATTTGGAAAACGACCTCTTCTGAAATGACTGTTGAAATGAAGGTGGGAGTTGTAAGCTGGAGCTGGCCGAGCTGCAGCCTGCTGCTGTGGTTGACAATGGAGGGGTCGCACTGATAAGATAAGGAAGCTCCCCCTCTGCCTGCCGTCAAAGTGCTCCTTCCTCTTGGCAACCCACAAACCAGATGAAGGTTACTTTAGCAAGGCAGTCGCAATGGGTATCTGATAATTATTTAATATGTGTTATTCCATTGTATATACCGCTTTATTATGTACTCCTCTTAATTCTTCCCCACCGACTTATGCCCTTGAACTCCAAGAATGCTTCCCTTCCTCTCTCTCGGCAGCTCCCCCTAGTCCGTGTCTCAACTAAAAAAAAAATATAAACTTTACATAAAATACTTCATCACCATCCCATCTTACAATGCTACCTCAACCCAAGACACCGCCACAAAACGAGAGTAAGAAAAGAAAAAAAACCAAAACAACGGGCTACACCAAGGCTCCCAACCACACCCCCTTTACTGCCTCCTCGAACTCCTATGACTCAAAGTCTTCATCAACCCTCCTCCCCCTTCCCCATCCTCCCCCCCCTCCTCCAGCACCATCTCCCCCCCTTGATCCCTCACAGCAACAACACTCTGCTCCCTTTGCCCCCCACCACCCCCCTCCTTCAACTTATGCCTAATCGCACTCAACTTATCCCTAAACCCCATATGCCCCCCCGTCCTCTTCCTTTCCGGACTCCCACCACCCCCGCCGCTATTCATCACCTCCTCCATCCCCATCCCACCAACCCCCGCATTATAATTACTAAAAGCCACCGTATTATTTCCCATCCCCATCCCCAACCCCCCACTGCTCCCCGGCCTCTTGGTCTGCTGATGTTGCTGCTGCTGCCCATTACTGCCCCCACCACCGCCAAAAGGCTTCGACCACCCGCTACTAGCAGGCCTCAGCAAACTCCCAAACCCAGTCTTACCTCCCTCCTGAGCAGAAGATGACCCGGAGCTGATCGTCGGCTGTGTAGGCTGCGTCATCAAAAAGGTAGGTATAGCACCGGTAGCCTGCGTGTTAGCAACCACATGCCCAGCAGCTGAGGCTTGCTGCTGCTGCGGCACCGTCGCCGACCGCTGCGAAGAAGCAATGCTCGAACTCCGGCTGGCAGAAGACTTTGGCACAGGAATACTGCTCGCCGCCGTCGCCGCCCGCCTGATCGACTGCGGTGGCGACCGGGAAAAGTCCACCGGTGAGGCACCAACGCCGTATATACTAGAAGAGTCGTCCCCGCTGTTCTCTCTCGACTCACCGCCCGCTATCGAGCTGCCAACTGGAGTGGCAAGCAACACCGAGCTGGTCGCCACCTCCCTCAATTTGGACTGCTGAGCAATGTTAGGCCGATGTTTCGAGAACTTGTTGCCAATGATGGCACCCGTGTGGCTGATCAGGGCTTTGATCACCCGGCTCTTGAGCGCAAGAGCCAAGTCGAGGTTGGACCAGGTCTTGTTGCGGTACTCAATCGTTGGCATCCGGAAGACGAAGTCATGAACGTCTTCAAAGTTGCGCTCGCCCTTGCCCTTGTAGGAGACGCAGAGGACGACAGAGGGCATCTTGATGTAGGCGAAAGTCATGTAGTTGGAGGCGCGGTCGATCATCTTGGTGAGATCGTCTGATCGGGCCTTGGCCTTTTCTTCATCCGTAGCAGTTGACCGGTGGCGGAGGCCGAAGCGGGAGCCCTTGCGAGAATCGCCCGAGATGGAAATATTGGAGGAGAAGCCTGTGCCGGTCCGGCTAACACCCGGCCTGGGGGTGCTGCCGCGAAGGGAGTCATACGACCGTTTCTTATTCACAGCCTTAAAGCCGGTCCCCGAGCGGAAGAGTCGGAAGGATGTCCCCTCGCCAGAGTGGATACTCAAAGCCTTGTGCTTGGGGGGGTCCTCATCAGGATCCGAAGTCAACGTCGGACGAAGTCTCAGCTCAAGCGAACCAGCCCGGGTCTCGAACTCTGGAATCTCCGGCTCCTGCTCCCCGGGAACAGTAAGGTGATCCGTAATCTGATTCGCAAGAGACTCGCTGATGGACATGTTATCTCCCTCATCCTCCTCCTCCCCAGGAATCGACTGCTTGATCATGAAAGGCGACGTGTTCTTCCCCTCAGCCGGGGCATCCCCGTCAATCCCCGGGAAGATATACTCAAACAGCTTCTTGCCCACCTCTCGTTCAAGCTGAACCTTGAGCGGAAACAGATTGACCTCAAAGTGATCCATGATGGGAATACCGGCGATAGCCTCCAGCATATTCCAGTACACCCTTATCATCGGCTTCGTCTCAATGTCCACCACCCCAGCACTCGGCTCAAAGTAGGGCGCAATCATGGCCGGATAGATGGCATCAGGCAGCAGATTCAACCCCAGTATCCTCCCCACCTGAATCAAATTGATATGCGACCCATCCGAGTTGTCCGTCCGGTCATACTCGACGTCCTTCAACTGCAGCTCAACAAGCGGCTCATTGTTGTCCCTGATCAACTGCCACACAATCTCCTTGGCCGTGATGCTCCACTTCAACAGCGCGCTGCTGGTCGAGTGATCAAACTTCCTCTGGCTCGTCGTGATGGCCTTCATCATAAAGAACAGCTCATCCTCGCACGCGGCCAGATCCCGCTCCAGCACCAACCTATCCTGCCACCCCTTCTCGTCCATCTGCCTCGAGTGCGTCTGGAAGTGCGTCTTGATGTCCTCCAGCTGCCTCACCCTCTCCTGCAGCTTAATCACCATCTCCGGCGCCCCCCTCAAATCGCTAAAGTCTGACGCCAGCATGATCTTCTCCAGCCTCTCATTCCTCGTCTTCTCCAACGGCTCGCTGTACATCAGCAAGTCCAACACAATGACATAGATGGCATAATACTGCGACGAGTTGCACAGCGCGTGCGCCTGAGGGAACTCAACCCAAAGGTTGTCCGTCCTGCTCTCCTGCGCGCTGCCGGCCTGGCTCAGATTGTCCACCGCCGCCGCTTCGCTCGTGTTGACCTCGTCATTGTACTTCAGCCTCAGGGTGTTGTACTTATCATACCTCAGCATGGCCGAAGTCTTTTGCACCACCCTCTTGAACCCGAACGGGTCCGCCTGGAAGTCAAACATGACCTCCATCGGCACCCACGGCGGCCACGAGCTCCCCGCCGGCGTCCCGTACGTGTTGCCCGAGTACATTGACACCAGCTGCGTGCTGAACCACTTTTGATGTGTCACAAAGAACTGCGTGCTGTCCATGTTGACCAGGAACCTCCTCTGCACCAGACCGCTGACGTTATCCGAGATCCGGCTCTTTTCGAGGACGTCTACTACCTTGAGCTCCATCCCCTTGGCTGTGGTGAGCACGACATGCTTCTTGTTCTTGTCGCTCTGCAGCTGAATCTGCGGGGCAATCAACCGGACATGGTAAGCATTCTGCGTCGTAAACTCATCCGCAATGCCACCCGACAAGTCCGCCATGGCCGGATGCTGCGCGTCGATATTCCCCGTCGACCCCGAGAACTTCTTCCCGTCCCCTAGAATCTTTCGGATCCTATCCTCAATATCCTTTTGAATATCCCGGTCTTTACCGTTCGCATCCGGTGACTTGCCCGTCCCCGTCGGCGTAGCCGCAGTCTTGGATTTAGTCTGCTCATCCACCAAGTCCAGGATAAACTTGACCGCCGGCCGAGAGAGGTAGTAAACAAAACCCCTCCGCTGACCGACCTGGTGCATGTACCTCAGAATGATATTCCTCAACGTGTTGTTCCACTTGAGCTGAACATTATGCACCACGAACCGGTTCTTAAAGTCACTCGCAAACTCGCCCGTGACCTCAGACTCATCCGAATCATCACCGCGCAAGTAGTCGGGACGGTTGAGGTCCCCCTCCGTAGCAGTCGACTCCTCATCCTCATCATTGCACGAAGCAGCCCGGGGCGTCATCTCCCTCAACATCCCCTCGAGGAAAACCTTCCTCCCATGCAAGACAGCAGTATGCCGACTCAAGATCTCATACTCCGCTCCCAGATCAGCAGTGGTGGTATCCCCCCTGACCATCCTCAGCTCAATCTCCCCAAGCGTGCGCCGGTGAATTTCCGCCTGCTGATCAATCTGCTCCAGCCTTCTCCGAATAAGCTGACTCTGCACCCTCCTAGGGTCATCATCATGGCTCATGATGCAGAAATGCGTCGGCTCCTTTCCAAAATGCGTCGTCCTGTCCGGATCACCATCAATCAGCCCGCCAATGTCAGTCTGCCGGAAATACGTCACCCTCGGCGCAAACGCAAGCGGCAAGATCTTGGTGTCTGGGTTCAGCTCCGTAGGCAGGATCCAGTCCAGCTCGACAAAGTCGTCCATGTCAATCCACCGCGAATCATTATCCGGAATCGTGAACCTCGACACGTCCGCCACATCAGGTTCCTGATCCCCGATATAGCTCGACAGCGAAGCCTTGGTCACCGCATCCGCCGTAGTGCCGCGAATGCTAGCCGACACAGCCCTGACATCGGCGGACACAAGGTCCAGCTGGCCAGCATGTATCCTCATGCCGCTCGTCCTAGACTGGGTGTTCCGCCCGCGATCGGGAGTGGTGAACTCCTCCCTTCTCATGTGCAAATCCAGCATCCAGCTGTCAAACCGGACCTTGATACCCGTCGCAGAAACAGAATTCTCCGCGTAGTCCTCCACATCCTTGTGCTTGTAGATGTGACTGAGGAACAGCGGCGCCAGCAAAACATTGTACTTGATCGTAGCCAGATGCCTCCCAAACTTCTTGCTGTTCTTCTCTCTTCCAGGCCAGAGAGCACCCTGTCGAATAGGCAGAGAAAGCGGCCCAGAGAAAAGCGACCACCAGGCGAAGAAGTGGGTGAAGAATCTCGGGGTGAGATGCACCGTATTGTAGCTGCGAGACGGTTCCGTGACAGACCCAGTCCACTCCCGATCAACCGGCGCCCGAACAGCAACAGACAAGTGAATATGCTGACTGCGGAACCCGCGAAAGGCATCATACGGCACGCCATTCTCCGCCTTGGCGAGATGGGGCGCCTTGAGAATGACATCGTAATGAGGCTTGAACTCGAAGCTCCTCTCACCATTGACAATAGCCTTTTCAAACACCAGTCCGGCCATCACTTGCACCTTGCCGGACAGTTTCATGACCACTTTTTTGAAAGCCGCGCCGGATTTGTAGCTGCTGTCACTGGTAAAGCTCTCATCCTCGCCATGCTGCCTCCTCGTTTCACGGACGTGATGGCTGTAATCAGGCACAGCAAGGACATACTCGCCGCTGTCCACCGTCATGAACCGCTTCGGGTCATCATCAGCGTGAATATTCCATCTGACATCCTTCCTCCAGCACATGATGAAGCCCGCGCCGTTCCCAGTGACCTGGTAAGGATCCCTACTGCCCTTCAGCGCCAGATGGACATCGCCGCCCTCCCTCCACGCCACCCGAACTCTGGAGTGGAAATTCAGCCGAATCTTGTCCCAGAACCCGACCTTTTCAGATGGATCAAGCTGCGGCTTCGTCATCGACTCTATCGCCATCATCATGTCCTGAATCGCAGGCTGATACGACGGCCCCCAGGTGATCCTCGTCGGATTGCTGGTATGGATATCAATCACCATGTCAGAGAAAGTCTTGACAGGCCCGATGGTCCTGCGGACGTCCACCGCAAAGCTTCCCTGGTTGGATGCCATTGGATCCAGATTCCGGCCAGGCACAATCTGGACTTTGATCTTTCTCATCGACTCTGGTCCTCTGTACTCTTCGGCAATGACAAAGTCCGTCGTCATGGACAGAGCCTGCATTCTCGCGGATTGGGATGACTTGGTCGAGGGAACATGGATAAACGGCAGTGGGTAGTCTCTCAGAGATATCCTCGCCTCGCCCATCTCGATCCTGACGCTCATCGGGACAAGCAACGCATATTTCATATCCCTTGGCATGCCCTTCCCGACCTTGTGCAAGAAATCAGGCAGGTCTTTCATCGGGAAAGACGGCTTGTCGAGCATGATGTGCAGATCGCTAAGCAGCGCCGACATCAACGCTGGCCGCTGCGGGACCTCGAGAATCTTTTCGCTGTCGTTCCAGTCCTCCGGCACCTCGTTGTGGCCCCAGAACGCAGCGTGCAAGTCCTTGGTGGCATTCTTGGACAGCTCATACTGCTGATCAATCCGCTGCTTCCAGCTCCTGGCGTTATGAATATTGAGCCTCTCTCTCGCTTCATTGATCGAGATCCTGGCATCCCCACTGATCCCCAAACACCCCCCCTCAGGATCATACCTTGGCGCCCGTCCCCTAAACCTCCCCTCCCCCCCACCAGACCGTCCCTGATCAGCCCCAATACTCCTACTCCTCGGGCCCCCATCCCCTGACATCCTCGTCTTCCCCCTCGACGCCGCCGACCTCGTCCTCAACTTGGCGCTCTCCTTCTTCGACTCCTCCTCATGGATCTTCTTCACCTTGACCCTAAACGCCTCCTCCCTCGCCTGCCTCTGCATCATCTCCACCTTCCCGGCCCGATAAATCACCCCCAACTTCCACTCAAACGCCCCATCCTCCAGCTCAAAAAGCAACGTCTTGGTACGGAGCGAGACTTTGGGCACATTCCTCGGCCCCTCCGGTCCCTTATCCAGAATATACTCATTCGTCCCCGTCTTGAACCGATGATGCAGCTGCTGCACCGACTTGATCGAGTTGACAAAATTGTCCGTAATCTTGTACACCACCAAATCATGCGGCACCGCCACCCTGATCGTCTCCGAGACCACATCAAACATCCTCTCATCCTGCACCTGCCCACCCGTAAACTTTTTCCTCGACTCCCGGTAGTCCAACCTCACGTTCTTGACGCTGATGATCCTTGCCCAGACCCTCCTCATCCTCGGCGCTTCCGCATAGAGCCTTATCAACCTCGCATGCAAAAACGGTGGCGACCAGCGATGTCTCCCCGCCTCCAAGTTACATATCTGGAACATCACCTGGGGATCAGAAGGTAAATCCGCCTTGATCTGGATCAGCGTCGCCTTGAAATCAACCGCCACCAACTCTTGAACAAAAGACCTCGCGACCTCCCCATCAAGCGACAGCTCCGGAATAGTCCCCCCCGCAGAAGGCGGCGACAAGTGTCCCACCACCAGCCTCTTCGCACCCATCTTGGGCGTACTCGGCACCATCACCACCGGTGTCGCCGGGCTTGGCCCCCCAGCAGCATTCGTCCTCACAAACGCCTTCCTCAGCACCGCAACCGCCACAGCAACAGCATAATGCCTGTAAAGCGAGTACTGCAGCAACACCGTCCTAATCTGCGAATGAACATGAAACACCGGCCCCTGGTTGTCACTCAGCGTCGAAAACGCCAGCTCCAACTTGGGAATATTCAAAAACGGCTCCACTTCCCACTTGTCCTCCGCCTCAATCATGTAGGCTTCAAACCCCCTCACATGAAGCGATATCCTCCTCCCATCCCCATCATGATGATACTTTTTCCTCGGAGACATCGGAATCGTTTTCAAAAGATCAGTCTCGGGCGACATCATCCCCCGACTGCTCGCCCGTCGTCTAGACGGCCTCCTCTGAAGATTGTCAAGCCTCTGGGCGCGGTATTCGGTCGTCCACGTATCCAGCTGAATCGCCAGACCCCTCGTCTCGTCAGAGATGTCCTTGTCCACACCCGCCACCTCGACACTAAAGTCTGAGCAGGACAGCTGAAAGTGCAACAGCCACGCCGGCATCGCCCGCAGGAAATTAGAGTGCCTCGCCGTCTTTGACGAAGCCCTCTTGTCCGGCTCGACGTCCAGTCGCAACTGTCGTACAATCTGCCTCAGACCGTCCCCAATCTCATCTTTGACCATCTTCAGCGAGAAAGTCTGCAGATTGCCCGTCGCCACCACCTGGACGTTAGGCGAGGCGCTAAGCTGAATTTTGAGATCAAACGAGTCCGTCTCGAGGAGATCAATCTTTTCGTTTCCGGCCGAGGTCTGGTAGTAAAGATGGTGAGTTTGTAGCCGCATAGTAGCTGCAAGGCTGTAGTGAAGCTGGTCGACCGTAGAATGGAACGACTCCATGTCCAGTGAAATGGACGAGATGGATGATATAATCAGATCAAAATCATCTGGATCAGCGCCTTTGTGCACCGGCGGGAGTGCTATTCTCACTACTGGCTCGTGCATGGAGAACTTGATGTTGGCCTTGGGGAGGAGGCGTGAGATGAGCATGTGCCGTGTCTGCGGTTCGGATTTGGGAGCTTTTGGCTTTCGTCGTAGCATAGCTATAAGAAGAGGGAGGTGTCGAGGATCGAGGTCGACGGATGGTGAGGTGACGACTGAGTTGGCGAATAAAATGTTGGCATTGCGCTGCTCAGCGGTGCCCTCGTGGGTGAGCTCGACTGTTTTAGAGGGGAGGGTTGTCCGAACGGTGGTGGTGGCCATGGGGATGTACATGATCCTCTCGGGCTTGCCATGTCCATCGTCAAGGCCGATGGATACTGACAACGCGGCAGCCAATGCTTCGTGGGCAGTATCTTTTGAGGGAAAATACATCCTATGTGCTGAGGACTTGGGGTCGAGCCGGTGGAGGTCGATGCCCACCTCCTTCATGGATGCGTTTAGAAGCACAGGATTTCCTCCAGGACGAACGTGGTCAATCTTTTTAGTCAAACCAACATAGCTGACAGCAAACTGAACCTCCTTGATGCCCCTAAGGATCGAGCTGACAAGCTCCTTCGAGTCGGAAACGGTCTGCATCAGCTCGTGGTTCGTTGTGCTCCCCGGTACATCGATCTCCTGCATCACCTGATCGACAATAACGCCCATAGGATCGGATTGGGCAAACTCCTGATTGCATTGGCTCTTGATCTGCTTGAACAGTTTCGCGCTGTGGCTGACATCGTCATATGGGACATGTAGACGGCCGAGCTTCAGCGAAATGGCGGCGTCGCGGAGACCGTCGAGGGCTTCGTATAAATAGCCGTGGATGTTCAGGGTGGCGCTGTCCAAAACCTCCAACGATTCTCCCCCATTGGCCGTAAAAAGAACACTCCTCAGCGTCACAATCCACTCCGCTTGCTGTTTCTGACGGCTCCTCTCTGCCTTCCCTTGCAAGAAGAAGCGCGCCCGGTCGACCATCTTCGACCTCGTGTCAACCGCCACGGTAAAACTGCCCACTTGCACGTTGCCCACGTCGACAATGTTGACCGAGGAATTGGTCGCAACCACATCCACCATCCGAAGCCAGTTCACCTTGCGGTGCAACAGCTTCAGCTTCTCTTTTATCTTGGTCAGGCGCTTCCAAGTCTTACTCCTCCCAGCCGACATGGTCTCGCGCCTCGTGATTTTCGGCACCTTCATCGATTCAGCAGCCGGAGGAGTGGAAGCCGCGCCATTGAGCTTCGTCTTTTCATTATCGCCATCGCTATCCGAGTCCGAATCCTCGCTGCCTGCTGCCAGCCCCGCAGCCTTGTTCCCTTCCAACTCCTTGATATCGACGGTAACGGCGAGTTCGCTGACGACTATGCTGAGCCAGGTGGGCTGGGAAAAGGTCGGTCGGTGGACGTTGAGGCCGAGGCCTCTGATGTCGATTCGTATGCCATCGCGCGGGGTGTAGGACAGTCGTCTGAAGGAGAAATAACCTATGCGCTGGATCGAGAGGCCGGTGATGATTCGTATTACGGCAAATAAAACAAAGGTCGAGAGATAGAGAAGGACTAGGATTCCAAACACAAAGGTCGGGTTAAGGAGGGCCATCTCGAGATGGTATGTACAACGGGGAGGGACTGGTGGCAGGTGGTGACGTCCATCAGTCGCATACAGTTTCGTGGTATCTTGGGACGTGTAAGTTTCCAAATCCACGGGATCCCCGTCACAGGTTTGAGGGGACAGCCTATCTACATTCACTCGCGCGACCTGGGGAGCAGTGCCATGGTGTGTGGGATCGTTTCTCGTTTCGTCGAGGTAGGTAAGGTCGGGGATCGGAGGACAGCTTTGCAGCAGTTGAGGTGCAGTGCCTGGCAGATAGCAGGAGGGGAGGTTTCTTGTCAAGAGGTACACGGGATTCTACCGATGCTACGTCGTGTGGTTAGGTACTTGTCATCATGGATGTTGGGTTCAGACTATTTACCAACGCAGTGGCGCAATTAAGGGCGCGGCAGGTAGCAGTAGTAAAAAAAAAAGACAACTAGCACTGGTATCAAAAGTAACAAAAAGGAAGTGCTCCGTGTGGAAAAAAGGGAGGGAAATTGATAAAGAGTCGAGGTCCCAATTCCATTCCCCAAATTCCACAGGCTCCAGAAGTGGGATGGAGTCGCTGGCCTGGGGCGAAATGAATGATCGCTTTGATAACCAATGCCACCCTGGTCACTTCCCCTGGCCAGGTCACAATCCGCCAAAATCCAGTCTTGGCAGGGAGCTTCTGGATGCTTTTCTGCCGGCCACCACCGCCCATGTCTACTGCCAGTCGAGCCAGTCTCCCACAAGATCTCCAGGCCAAGCTCATTTAGCGCAAGGATCAAGGTGTGAGTGAGTGAGTGAGTGAAAGAAAACGCGGGGTGATGAATTGAATCTTTTTTGTTGAAGCTCTTGTCGAGGAAGCTTTGTGTGCTGCTGAGGAACCAATTGCAATCTAGACATTCCATGAGCTGCGATAGGGTCCCTGCAGCTTCGAGAAACCTTTGCAACCGTTTCTGCCGTGAAGCAAACCATTTGCGGCTGCAGATGGTGGCCCGTTCATTTGATAGGTGAAGCTGCAACAAACAGTGCTTCAAACAAATCAGACAACCGAGTCGTGAGGTTACAGTTGGCCGTCTTTATCCGAACACAGAGTAGTCTCGCTGCCATCTGATAATCTGATTGTAGCTGGCAAAATATATAGATATTATATACACGTATTTACATCTCGTTCACCGCCGCACGGCTCTCCTCTCCAGCCAGTCTGTGACGCACAGGTTCAACACATCCAAGATCCAAGCGCCGGTCGTTCAATTGCTTGGATAGGTGTCATCATGAGCTTTCCATACGATCCGGGCTTTCGTTGCCTCGGAGGTTTCGCGCTCTCGGCCAGCTTTTGCACCAGAAGAAACGGTGATGGGGTTCTATCGATCGCTTAAGATTACCATCTCCACCAAGACTGACTCTGACCCTTTTTGTCCGCCTGAATCGGTATGTTATCCGTAGCCTCCTTGACTTCCTTTATCAAAGGAACCTGTTCAGTTGGCGGTGGTGTATTCCCCATCTTCTTGCTGTCGGCTTCCCGAAGCTCTCTGATGCGGTCGTCGATGAGGGCAATGTCAGCCTCTACTCGGAGCAGTTTCTCCTCCAACAGATTCACATAATCTTGATCTGAAAGTGCTGTAATGGGACTCCAACTCGAGTGCCAGAACCGCTTGTTCTTTGAAGGATCCTTTTCCGCTTCTTTTTGCTTGGCCTCCCTTCTATTGGCAAAGGCTTGCCCTCCAGCTCCCAGCAGGGAACATACGATGGCTCCAGGAATAATATTTCGCGGCCCTCCTGTTGGAATGGTCAAAATAGAGTTTGTTGTTGAGACCGCTTGGACTTGGACTTACGAATAGATCCTCCGACAACACCAGAGACTGCACCGGCAAAAGTACTTCCTTTGAGCTTGTCTCCGGGAGTAATCTTGTCCTCTCCTCCCAGAGCGTTAAAGGCCACCAACCGAGCAGCCCAGTAACTTGAACCTAGGGCGAACCATTGACCACCAGCAACCAACGAGAAAAATACCGGTGGTGCACCACGAAGGATACCAGCTGCTCCTCCCATAAACAAGCCACAGGCACCTGATTACAACATCAGCAATTGTTCTGCTAGTTGCACTAAAAGAGGCTCAACGAGAAAGGCTCATACCAGCCGAGCCGCCCACTTTGAGGGAGGGGACTACAATATCCATCACCTCTTGCGGGAGGAGTTGTCTTTGCTCTTTTGACGGCATCTGGTCCCTCGGTGGCCTTTGTTCTGGTGAGGATGAACTGGGGTTTGTTTTCGATTCGTCGACCTCTGAAAGAACGATGCGCTTCATTTTTGACTCTCGGGGTCTGCGCTCAGACGGCTAACCAAATAAACTTTTCTTCAGTGGGTTGGTATTCACTTGTGTGGTGTACTCAAACCACAGCGTGCAGTAGTTCAAGTCGATCATTCAGCACAAGTTTATGTAAAGTATGGATGGATACTAGCTATCTAATAGCTGTGAAAGCTTCCCCACTGCAGATGTGCCAAAGCTTCCCCTGGGTGTGGGTCTAACCTTGTGTGGTCTAGCCTATAATAGAAGCGGCCGATTCACTTGGCCTCTCAGCGGTTCTCAGCTGGTGGTGGGAGAAAAAAAAAAAGAAGGCCCACCAACCCTGTCGCTGCAATTTTTCGCTTCCCGCCGCCCGCAACAACCACGCACCGAGTTGACCCAAGGTTGCGAAACTTCCACTCCGCCTCCCACCAACCCGCCTGCTTCAGCTTTCGGGTCCGGACTCATCCATCACTCGACCCTTTTCGATACCTACCTACTTCTTGACGGATCCCCTCACGGTTCCCGTCATCAACTCCATCCTACGCGCTTCGTCTCGCAAGCGCGTGGCCAACTAAACCGCAATCATGGGTAAGCAACCATCTCCCGCCTCCATTTCGCTACCTACCTCGACTGCCCCGCCCTCTGATTTATACCCCTCGCGACAAACACACGTTGCTACTCATGACCTCACTTGCTAACATGTCCTCTCCTCTCCAGCTCCCAAGAAAGAGAAAGCCCAGAAGCTGTCTCTGGGTGAATTCCTCGGCGAGAGTACGACCTCCCCTCCCCCTCTATGCCAAGACCCCACCGCCATTAAATTATCTTTAGGATGATGTTAGTGGTGGTGGTGGCAGCCTTGCTTCGCCCGACTGCATACTGACTGAGCAACACAGCTGGTGGTGTTTCCTCGTGGGCTGATGAAGTCGAGGACACATATGGTAAGTCATCCTGAACTGATTGAAATTTCTTTTGCGCATTTGACTGACCGTCTGTAGGTTCCGGTATGCACCTCACCGTCACCATCCGAATCACCTCTGGAAAAGAAAATACTGACCAAACCTAGGCACCCAGTCCTTCCCCTCGACCGACCGTCGCACTGGCCCCAGCTCGTATGGCAATAACACTAGCTACGGCAATGACCGGGGTATGTTGCACTGCTGCGGTGTTGACGTTCACAAAGAAGAATCCTAATATTGTGTATCATAAAGGTTACCACTCGCTCCGCGACAACCTCCCCCAGGAGCTCCCCACCAAGCCTCCTTATACCGCTCATCTCGGCAACTTGTCGTATGATGCCACTGTCGAGAGTGTGACCGATTTCTTCCACGACTGCAACTGCGTCAACGTCCGCATTATCGAGGACCGCGAGCAGAACCGTCCCAAGGGCTTCGCCTATGCCGAGTTTGCTGATCTTGAGGGTCTCAAGACTGCTTTGACCCGCGACGGCCAGTCCTTCGAGGGTCGTAATATTCGTATCAAGGTTGCTGATCCTCGTAAGTTTATCACATATACATGCCAAGTACCAACCAGCAAGGCTAACAGTCCGTAGCCCGTGGTGGATTCGGCGACCGCACCGAGAGCTTCCGCGAGCTTGACTGGGGTGCCAAGAGAGGTCCCCTCGCTGACACTGGCGGCCGTAGCAACCGCGATTTCGGCGACCGTAGACCTCCCCGTGAGTTCAACGACGAGAGGCCGGTTAGAGAGGCCAGAGAGATCAACTGGGAGAGACGGGGCCCTCTTCCCCCTGCTGAGCGCCCAGAGTCTCGCGAGGGTGCCCGTGCCCGCAACACCACCGACTTCAGCGCTGCTAGAAGGGCTTCCCCCGCCGCTTGGGGTCCCGGAGAAGGACGCCAAGGTGGAGATGGCTCTCGCCCTCCTCGCCGCGAATTTGCCGAGCGCCCTGAGCGTCCCGAGCGTGTTCCTACCGCCGCTGAGAAGGAGATCAACTGGCGCAACAACATGCGTCCCGTCGAGCCGAAGTCTCGTGAGGGTAGCGAGGCTCCTGGTTCTCCCGCTGCCGCCCCCGCTGCGCAGCCAGCTGGTAGACCCAGACTGAACCTCACCAAGCGCACCGTTTCCGAGGCCCCTGATGCGATCTCGCCTGCCCCTACTTCCAAGTCGAACCCATTCGGTGCGGCCCGCCCCATCGACACTGCTGCCCGCGAGCGTGAGGTCGAGGAGAAACGCATCCGGGACAAGCAGGAGGCTGAGGAGAGGGCCAAGGCTGAGAAGGAGGCTAAGGAGGCCGCTGCCGCCGAGGCTGCTGAGAAGGCCAAGGCTGAAGAGGCTGCTGCTGCGGAAGCTGCTGCGGAAGCTGCTGAGAAGGCCAAGGCTGATGCCGAGGCCGCCACTACTGCTGGTACCAAGCCAGAAGTCCAGGAGGGTGAGGGTGAGCAGAAGCTTCCCGTCAGAACTCGCGAGCCTCGTGAGCCTGCTCCCAAGTCCCGCGCCGCCGAGAGTGGCAGCTGGAGAAGAGCCGGTGATGTCCCAGCCCGTGGCCCCCCCAGCGGTCCCCGTCGCAGTGGCGGTGCCCCCCGCGCACCCCGCCAGGATGGTGGACGCCCTCCTCGGTCCAACGGAACCACCGATGCTCGCGGTCCATTGTCTCCCACCACCGAGAAGGCTCCCGCCAGCCCTGCTGTCGATGATGACGGCTGGACCACTGTTACCCAGCCGGTTAAGGGTCGCCGCGGCGGCAACCGGCCCCTTGCTTGATTGTATTATACCACACCACGACGCCCCCTCGCTTCTTTTCGATTCCCAGCACTGGCGCTTGCCCGTTTCCAACTGCATGTTTCGTCATTGCTTTGGATAGACGGGCATGGCGCTGACATCCGACCTCGTTCTCTCTTCCAGATGAGTGTCAGCCGCTGAAAGCTCTTTCCATCGATCACCATGCCGCTTTCTTCTTGGGGATGACGGATAAACCGCTTTTTCCCTGTCTGCCCTTCCTGGATGGACCGGCGCATTTGGGCGATCCCGACCGCGTTATGCCAAAAAAAGTAATGGGTTGTTCCTGCGTTTTTATTTCGATTTTTAGCCACGACGTTTTATGCACGGGAATGACACGCAACTTCTCGATTCTAGATTCGGGGCCCTCGCCTACTCGGGTGATGGGCTTTCAATGAAGGGTGTGTGGGGTTTCTGCTCGGTCGTCACAGCAGATTGTTTTTATTCTGCTTTTCCAATCGAGGAGCACAAAATGGCGTCTTGGCTTTTTGGGAAGGAAACGGGATCCTTTTCTACTAGATATGGGTGGGAGGGAACCACGCAAGGGAAGGGGTCTACCGGATTTTTCTACCTGTTATTTATGAAGAGAGCTTTCCGTTGGTCATCTCTTTGTTGTTGTTTTGGTCTTTTGGGGAAATAACACACATTTCCTTGTTTCATGTCATGTCTGCCTGCATTTGACCCGAAGCTGTTGTGTTGTCTTGTTCGTCAGGTTTTACTGTTTTCCATGTCTGAGGTGCTTGTGGGCGTCTGTCATGTTTTCGAACGTGACGGGTCTAGAGATGGGATGGGGTATAATCTGTGAGGATGATGTTGAGTGGATGGGTTTCATGGCGGATGGTGGAGGTGGGAGGATGTGTTTTCCCCAAATGTTGTTCTCCCGTCTAGACCCGAGGGAGAGAAAGAGAAAAGTGTGGAGATGGTGAAGATGAAAATTCTCAATGGGACTGATGTTTCGATTACATGGCGTAATGATTGTGTTGTTAATTGACCCCTATTCCTCCAGTGATTACTCACTAGCCATCGTCCAGATTGGTACCAAATAATTTAGCTCAAACAGACAAATAACCCAGCCCAAAGCTTTCCCCAACCCAAATCGAAAAGCCTTTCCCAACTCGAACAGAATTCTTTTCCCAGCCCAACCGAGACCTTTCCCTTCGACTTGACCACCCTTATGCAACCCATTAACTATCAAAAACCTCGCGCACCGCCCCCGCGATCCTCCTCACCATCTCTCTTATTTCTTTGGCAGTGACATCATACGCCGGCATGACCATGATGACGTCCCCCCTCCCTTGATCATCGGCGCAGCCCTGGGAGGCATAAACCAGGACCTGCCAGTTCTTTAGTGCGGTTTTGTGCACCCTGCCCGCAATATCGAGTTCTCGCTCAAACGGCTGTTTTGTTGTCTTGTCGGCTATGAACTCTATCCCTACGAACAACCCCCTGCCCCTTATATCCCCCACGTTTGGGTGCTGGCTTAGCTGTTTCTGCAGTAGGTGGAGGAGCAACCCCCCCTGGGCGGCGACGTTGGAGAGGAGGTTGCGGGATTGGATTGTGCCTTGGACGGCGAGACAGGCGGAGGCGACGACGGGGTGGGATTGGTTTGTGTGCCCGTGAGTAAAAACTTTATTGTGGGAGGTCAGGAAGTTGGACAGGGGGGTGGAGATCAAAAGCGCCGAGGCGGGCAGGTAAGAGGCGGAGAAGGATTTTGCTATTGTCATCATGTCGGGGGAGATGTCGGGTTCAGGGAAGGATTGATACGCGTGGAGATGGTGGGAAGGGGAGGTGGCTGTCCGGCCCATTCCGCACATCACCTCGTCGTAGATCAGGAGAATGCCGTGGGTGTGGCAGAAAGATTTTATACCGGAGAGGTAACCAGGTAAAGGGGGGACACAGCCGAGGGCAGCGCCGACGATGGGTTCGAGGATTAGGGCCGCGATTGTCGAGGGGGAGAGGGTGGTGATTAGGGACTCAAGGGAGGTGAGGAGGGAGGAGAGGTATTCTTCCGCGGGGAGGGGGCTGCGGTAGGGGTTGCAGGGGGGGAGGTGGTGGAAGTTTGTCCGGTTGAGAACTGAGGTGAATGGTTGTCGTCGGGTGGTGTGTCCTGAGGCGGATAACGACCCTATTGTCGTTCCGTGGTAGGAGTGAGAGCGGGAGATGATGTTTACCCTCTCCGGCTGACCGTTCCAGGCGTGGTATTCGAGGGCAAATTTTAAGGCGGCTTCGACTGCTTCTGAGCCTGTGTTTTACACAATTAGTATGGGTGGGAAAAGACAAAAAAGAGGGGGAAACTGACCAGAGGACATGAGATACATCTTTCCCATTTTACCGTCGGTGCTTTCACAGAGGAACTTTTCCAGTTGGAGCACGGGGTCGACGCGGAAGTGGGCGTAGGAGGCGTATTGGACCGTGCTGAGCTGGGTGGTGATGGCTTTGATGACGGATTTGTTGGATTTGCCGTGGCCGAGGCAGGCCACGCCGGCGCCGCCGCAGGCGTCGAGAATCTTGGGGCCAGAGACGGGGTAGTAGTAGTGGCCTTTGGCTTTTTTGAGGAGGGGGAGGAGAGTGGGAGTTTGGGTATTGGTGGCATTGTCGTTGTTCTTTTCGGTGGGAAAGGGGTGTGAGAGTTCGGAGGATGAGTCTGACAGGAGAATGTCGGCTTCAGTTTTACCAAGGGGAGCGTTGGAAGCTGAGGATGGGAGAAGATGGGAGCGTCTCGAAGACGAAGTGGAGAGTAGTTGACCCATTTTTCTTGTTTTATTTCAGTAGATGTGTATATTTCGAAGTGATGCTGTCTAACTTGAGAGATCTCTTGGTGGTTCAAGCCGGCAGTCTTATATGTTGATATCTTTCCTGTCTCTATGTCATACCACTAGCATCTCCAACTCCCCTAACTAATCTCCCGTCACAGCTCACAATATCATCAAGTCCGCTTCCGACAAACGAACCTCCATGACGGGTATCACCCACCACTATTCCCCTCGAGTCCGATGCTGTATCCATATCCACCCGAGCTCCCTTCCCGCAACCTCTGCAGCTCGCCTTCTCCTGGTTTTCTCTCACCCAAAAGCCATAACAGGACCCGGGCCTCCCGTCCGCCAATAATTTTCCACTTCATGACAGCACCCGTCACGAGTTCCCTGCATATGTCACTCACCCCCTACGGTTTACCCCGGGGCAGGAGGAGACAGGCGGGAAACCCCTCCGATGCAGGTCGCATATGTCAATGTCATGCCTTCTCTGGCTGCCAACACAGCCCAGTCTCTGCATGTGTAACAAGTTCCCGGTCATGCCACGGCTCTCGCTGCCCAACATCGTCTTGTCAGCGCCGTAGCACCTCAAAAACACGAGTCGGGCTAGGTATGTAAGGGTGGCAATGATGCGAGCCTACATGCAGCCGGTGAAGGTGGTACAGCTAGGACCGGCGCAATCTCAGTTCTTGCCAGCCAAGGAGAGTCCTGCCGTTGTTGGCACGACATATCGGCAGATTTTCATAGACCAGGGACGCTCCATGCCGAATGCCGGGGTCTAATCCCTCTTGGTTTACCGAAGCATCAAACATCCCGACTTTGTGGCTGCCCTCCCCGAACATCGCTTCTTTGACAGAAAACATGAACAAGACACCCGGGCGGGTAGTCACATACCCGGTCTCTTATTTTGCTCAGCATTTGGCCATGTGGCCAGCTATGATATGGTCCCAAACAACTAAACGGCAAAGGGGTTGGTCGGGAAGCAACCCAGCAGCATGCGTCATTCTTTTCGAAACGAGAGGGTGTGTGTGCTAGGGTGCCAGACTGTTGGGTCGCCTATACTTTATGCTTTCGCGTGCCGGATCGAAATGCGGAAGGGGGAGATGTGAGAAAATGACGGAGGCAAGGTACAACGTCTGCCGTTTATCGGATGAGAGAATGTTGTGCATGAGAAGTGGAGGGGGCATGTGATGTTTGTTTTGGAGCATTTTAGCTTGTACTCTAGAACCTTGCTCAGTGAGAAAGAACCCAATCCAGGACGGCTGATGAGCTGATGATTGGAAGGAAGCATTGCCGGATGGAAATCGACAGCCACCACTACCTTGACCGAGGGAGCAACGTCGGCTTTGTGCGTGCCTGCCTGCCTGACGGCTTGAGACGGAACTAACCGAAAGGCATGTAGCCGGCCGTCAAGCTTTCCTCCAGGGCTCGACTCAGGGATCATGAATTTTCTCCATCATCGAGGGCTCAGGGTTCAAAAGTCGGTTTGCAATAACATCAAGCTACATCCCCTATCCGAATGACATCAACCAGCCTCTTTGTATTCAACACAACGCAACCACTCATCACCCATACCCGACACGCGTCAAGGTCATGTCATGCCATATCCTGCCTCTGCCCGGCCCGTCTTTACACACTCACCCTCTGGACTGACTTTGAACCCCCCGATCGTAACCGGAGTCGTACATACCTTAGCTCTCCATTAGCCTCTCCCTCGGGCCGCATACTCCAACCCAATATCCCGGCCCGAGCACCCTCACCGGGAAAGCAGGTTACCACTCAACCAGGACAAACAACATCTATTTAACAGCCTGACCATGGCGGCCGCACCAGAGATCTACCACCCCCACCAACCAGCATGGCAAACCCTCCGAAATGTACATAATCACTTGCCACCATATCCGTCTCATTCCGTTGGGCAGTTCTCTCCGAAAGGGTAATTGCCCGCCCCAGCTGGACAGGGTTCGGAGAGTCTCGAGCTTGCTATGAATCTCACCTCCCAAGATCTGACTAAGGCAGGCAGGCAACGACACTCGTGCTGACAGAGGTTGCCATTTTTGGGTTGCCTCATGACGCGGTAAAGGAGTCAAATACATATACATAGTCTTGTCCGTCTTGTCACACTCTCCTTCCGTCACTTCATTCTTCCCGACATCTCTCCGGCAAATTGTTTTTGAAGAAAAAACGGGTCAAGATAAATTCTCCATACAAAAAATATATATACGTTTCCTTCCAAAGATCGAAAGTTAATTGAGGGGGAAAAAAAAAAAAAGAAAAGCGGGTATCTATCTTTATTTCTTTCCTCCCAAAATCCCATATGCCTAAATACCACTTTATATACCTTTCACTCCCACCAAATATGTTCACTCAACAAACCACACTCTCAGTCAAAACATCCCACTCCCCATCCAACCCCCCCAACTTCCTAAACATCATCACCCAACTGCTCCCATCCTCCTTCTCCGGCCCGAGTATGCTCTCCCTAACCCTATACCTCTCAGGCACATCATACGGCGCATCCCCGCTCCTCCAAAACTGCATCCCCCCATTGTTATTATTAACCCCTCCCATACCCCCCATCCCACCACCACCACCCATATTCCCCATACCTCCCATCCCCCCCATCCCCCCATATCCTCCTCCTCCTCCCCCACCACCACCCAAAACAAAGTCCATCCCATACCCATTATTCTGATACGGCAGTTGATAGCCCCCAAAAGAATCAATAGCACTCAGCTCCGGCGACCCCTCACTCCCCACACTCGGACTCCCCACGCTCTGACTCTGCCGCGAAAGGATATGCCCAAAAGGGGAATCATCCCTCGGAGTAGGCGGCTCAAGTGCAATCCCGGGAGCAACATTAGCACCAGTCGAACCCCCCCAGCTCGAAACCTGAGAATGCGTCGGCTGTGACCCCCCAGGAGCAGGGTTAGTGCTCCCTTTCCCAGCACCCCCAACAAATATCGTCTGCGAAGACCCCAAATCGTCAAGCGACGAAGCAATCGACGGCGCCACACTAAACGAGTGCGCAGACGACACCTCCGCCGCCGTGCTCGCATCAAACAGAAGCGACGGATCAATAGGCATATGATGCTGCTGCTGCTGCTGCTGCTGCCCGGCGGCCATCCCGCCATACTCGACCGACACAGCAGTCGCACTGCTCGACAGCGGCCTGTTATTACCGACAGGAATCGAATCAAACAACCCAAACCCCTGCTGCTGCTGCTGCTGCTGTTGTTGTTGTTGCCCTGGATGATGATGCCCCCCAACAAGAAACCCATCCGGAAAAGGCACACCCTCCAACCCCCCACCACCCCAGGCATCTCCCGGACCAAACTGATATGGAAAATGCTGCTGCATACTCCCACCCCCGACCGCCCCCGGCGGCGAAACCGACCTCTCCCCCCTGCTCCTCAAATGCTTCTCCTCCAACTTCATGGTGTGCTCCGCAATGGTAGCCATCACATTCGCCCTCCACAAGTTCTCCCTCCGTCCCGGGTTCCGCCTCAGCAACTCCAGCGCCGCCCTCCTGATCATGGGGTGTCTGCACTTGGCCGCCACAAAATACAACGGCGCAATCACATGCATCTCAAACGTAAACATGGCCGATAACCTCCTCGTATCAGGCCCACCACTCGGTCCCTTGGGCCCCTGCCCCTGCGGCGACAGCAGCGTGTTGATAAACTCCGACGCCAGAGGAATGATGGCAGAAAAAGTATCGACATAGTCGTCAAAAACCGTCTCGTGCCGGCTGAGGGCGGTGGAAACCCATATAAACGTCGTGTGAACGTGGACTTGGATCAGGGCGATGGAGCCGGGCGGTGCTTCCTTGGCCTTTGTCGACCGGTACAGCGAAAAGGCGACGTTGAACTTGGCGAGCTTGCGGAGGAGGACGTCCTGCTCCAGCTCAAACGCCCGCATGTCCTCCTCGGGCACCTTGCTGATCTTGGCGGCGTGCGACTTTTTGGCGAACCTCAGGCACTGGTCCATAAAGTCGTACAGCGCGTACCGGACCTCGTCGATGGTCTTGAACACCATGGGGACTTCGGTCAGGGTTTTCAGCGGTTCCGGGATGGCGGTTGGCGCGCAGCCCAGCATCAACGAGGTGAGAGACATGCGTGTGTACATTGGCACGAGGTGCTGCTTGATGAGGTCGATCTCGGGGCTTCTTCCTGTAACTCTCGGCCCTAGTTGTGAGAGGATCTGCCGTCCTTGCTCGAGGTGGATGAGCGACTCCTTGTCTTTGCTCTGCATGAGTTCGATACAGACAAACAGCACGCAGGTGAGTAATGGTACTAGTGGCCGGGCGTTGACCGTCCTCATTTGTTCGAGCAGGCAGGCGATGGCGCGGTTGTACTGAAACAGGGCAAACGAGCTTCGGTTCTCGCTGTCGTTGTTGTGAAGCAGTTGAGGCATCATGGCGGCCTGCACCATCCCCTCGTGTAAACTGCTGACAGCAAGGACAGCGTGCCTCACTGCTGGTTCCGTCTGGCAGATCTGAAGAACCAGCACACGAAAGAAGGCGCCGTCGTGGTCGGCGGCGAGACATGGCGCTGTTACGTGCTGGAAGAAGTGAAAAGCCCTCTTCTCATCCCCGGTAGCCCATTCGAAGAGCGTGGCCAACGGAGCATGAGGCTCTCCCGCAGCATTTTGCCCCAGACCACCGGACCGGCGCCGGCGTTGTGATATAGCTTTGGCGTCGAGGTAACCGTCACATCTCCTCCCTGTTTTGGTGCACCGCATGCAGAATGGCTTTTCTTCGTCGCATTTGACCTTGCGAATTCTACCCGCAGACGGACGAGGCGAGTCCGGGGTTAGCTTGTGTTGACGGAGCGAGGAGGGCCAGGCAGGGGAAGGGTGGTTGGTGGTGGGCAAGGAAGGGCTCGCGCGGCTATGACAGCCAGTTGCGGGTGGATGCAGGACAACGTCGTCAAGAAAGGAAAAAAAAAAACCCCTCGCACTTACTTGCATGTTATACAACCCGTCCTGACTTTCTTGGACCCTTTCCTCCCAGATCTGATCAGCTGTGACGATGAAGGCGGGGACAGCGAGTCCGAGTTGTGAGCCATTTTGTTTTATCGCTCTTGTGTGTCGCCCCAGTTGTTGCCTCTTCTTTGTTACTACTTCGGGTAATCCTGCTTCCCTAGCCTCCTCTATCCTCTTCGCTATTATCCTGGGCGTGTAAGTGTGTTCGTCCGTCCGGGTGGGCAGCTGGTCGTAGCACAAAAGCAAGTTCGTCCGAGAAATGGACCTTTGCCAGAAACAGAAGCAGCAACGAGAGTGGTCGAGCTCTTGGATATAAGTGCCAACGGCGAGCACACCCCCCCTTGCCAGAGCTTGGAGAGGAACCACCCTGATGGGTGAGCGGTGGGCCGACTACCTAGAAGGAACCAACCACGCGCGGTTCTTTTTTAGCAGGACTCAAGGATCTCATCAGCTGCTTGCTTGTAACTTGTTGTGGTGCTTCGCCTGTCTGTGTCCCGCACACGAAAGACAAGAAGCGCTGCTCCGCCGCCGGGTGTACACAGCATACGTGGAGAGTGGAGGGGAAGGGGGAGGGGGGAGAGAGGGTGGGGAGCACGGGGCTCGCAGTGGTCCAAGGTACGTAGGGAGACGGGCCCCGCGGGTAGGTCGCTGGGTACAGCAGGTACCCTGCCAAACCAGGGGGGCCAGATATCGAAGGCCAGGGAGTGTTGTATGGAAGCTACTTGGAAACCAGAACTCTACGCGCCCAGTACAGCGGTGCCAGAGAGGCACCTAGCCCTAGAATGGGTGCCTTACAGGTACCTCGTAGGCGGTGCCCCATAAATGCGCCGCAGAGTAGCAGCGGCCAAGAGCTGGGCCGGCCAGGCATGGGTTGAATGGAAAGGTTGCTTGCGGGCATGCAGCAAGTTTATCCCCGATACTTAGTCGGCTATACGCCCGGTGGAAGGTAGGAAAGTGGTGGTAGAGTCAAGGCACCAGGCGGTAAACAGAGAACAGTACTCAGCCATTCCTACCTAGTAGGAAGCTGTCACAACTGATAGATGACTGGGCGGATCTTCCCATTGCTGGAATCTCCTTCCAGGCTGGTGGGCGGCCGAGACATTCCAACGTCAAAGGGCGGGAACGGGGAATAAAGCCAGCGTCATGAAGATGGGACACGCAGCAGCGTAGTTCAAGGACCCGGTACCTGTCTGTGGCTTGTGGTTGCCGCACGCCAAGTGCCGTGAGCTCGACGGCGAGTGAGAAGCGTGCTCTGGGAAAAGCTAGTGTCGAAGCATCGTGAGATGTTGTGCAACCCAGGAGGGGAAAGGAACGTTGCACAAACTGCGCTTATCTGCTCAGACATCCCATCATGACTGGCCAGTTCGCTCGTGGCAACGAGCAATAAGAAGAAATCCGGCATCGATCAACCCTAGCTCTGCGCGGTTCTGACATTTCATGCACCTCTTCACACCCACCGCCGCGGTTAAGAAAGGCGCCATTCTCTATCTCCCGTCGTACACGGCGGAAACATGAGAAGGCCGGGCGAGCCACGGTACTAAAGGGGAAGAAGAGGGGAAAGCTAGAGACCATATATCGCAGGGCCAGGGTCCCATACACGACGCCGTCAGTGTTCCATCGGACCCGAGTCGTGTGAAGCCTGTGTAGGTCTGAACCAGACGAACTGGCTCTTCTAGACGGTCACGGAAGCACTTGATTCGAAATTGAAACGACAACGCCCCCGTAAATGGGCCACACTCGGTGGCATCGGTGCTAGCGCTACCCAATCGAGCCCTCTGACCCGCGATCCTTCTCGCCAAGCATACTGCACAGTAGGGAGTGTTTCCTCGACTTTTGTGCTGTGTCTGATTTCTCAGCCCTGTGGCGTGTGGGGTCGGTCATAGCTGTGGAGAGACAGACGTTAGACAGCATGGAGGGGGGAAAGGTGGGGTAAAACTGCGAGGGCAACTGGGGGAAGAGAAGGGACTGCCACGATGACTGCATGACTAACGGATGAACAAGCTACAAAAGTTGCCGCGTAAGGCTCCGAGGGGCCTAAATGGCTGGTCGCAGTATCGAGAACTAAGCTGATAGAGAATCCGTATCTGGAAGTATATCGCGCCGACGTTACTTCGCCCTAGGCGGTACAACTGATCGTCAGTCAAGCCACTACAAACCAAGACACTTCACTAGGAATGTTTCCTCTCGCTGAAGAATTCTTTAGGAAACTAGTAGGTCCTTCGTAGTGGCCTTTAGCACTCGCATATCTGGGCCATCTCAACTCAAGCCCACCCAAATCACTAATGATCCTTCGGGTGGTGCTGTGTGACGGCCCCCGGGACCGTACGTATCGGCCGCCGCGGGGCCCGTGATCCAAGGGGACGGCACAGCAACTCTTCCTTGAAACTCTTCTCCTGTCCATGTATCATGAAATGAAAACATATGAGGCGAGGACACCTCGTGCAGGCGGGTGCAGTGGAACAACAAGTCGGCCGGGCTCCAATGGGTGTGCTGCTGCTGCCTACGGCACATTTATGACGGTGTATCCCACCCGCGATAACTTTCTTTCTCAGCCACAGACTGCAAGGTTCTTCGGCAAGTCGTCCGCTGCATGGAGTTAGTGAGGTTGCAGAGAATTAACCTTGAATGGATGTCCCCGCGTGTTGTCCAATCAACGTCGTTGGTGCGTATAGCTCCCTGGTAGAGCTCCCTGTCGTAGTTGTTGTTAATATCTCTACTGCACTTTGATAAATAATCCCAAACGTTTACAACAACGTCACCTAACTCAACCGTCAACGCTGTTCCGCCGTCTCGCCGGGTTTTTAATTTCCGTGCTGCTCCCGGTCTTCACTTAACCTTATTCTCTCGGTCAACGAATTCGGGGAATGGGACTGTCCGATTCCTGCCGTTCCTTTCTGATCGATGTTTTGTCAGCACACAGCCATCTTCGACACCGCTCTTCTGCCCGCCTACCGTCTCAGCCCATGACATCGAGTGAGCCAAGCGATCCGTGAGGCAGTTAATTAATGTGTGACGTCGATGACAGAGAGGGTCTTGTTCGTATTCTTGCATCTGGGGACGCGGCCATCGTTTCCCGGTGCATCCTCACAAGGTCGAAGAAATGCCTGGAACCGGGTTCTGTCCGTAAGGCATTCTCCAAAACGAAGAGAATACCAAAACAGAACACAGGGCTTGGGGTCCGGGCCAAGGATAACTGTTTTTGTACATGTAGGCCAAAACGATATCGCGGCGCTTGTTTGACCGAAGGTCAGTGTGGTAACCATGGCCTGAGCTGATTGGGTCCCTCGGACTTTAGACATCGGACTCGAGTGTGGATACCACACAGCATCAGGTCCCAAGCGATGGCACGGAGTACTCAACAACCCTGCCTGCTTTTTGGCACATTGTCAATGGAGTGTCTCTTGATTTCGGGAACTTTGAGATTTGTTTTGCCACAATTTCGCCTACTGAATGATGGCACAGGCTTGTCTCCTTCCTGAATTATGAGCCTGGAGGGGATAAGGGCCAATTCTGTAATTAATTGTCAGCATGCCATAACAATCCTTGTGAAAAGGGCATTGTCCAATCGATCAAAGACAGGATATCTGGCACACACTCAGCTTGATGAGGCGTCATGTAATGCCATGCTAATCAGTGTAATGTTGAATCCCCTTCCAGTTGCTTGTTTTGTTTCTGGGGGCAGGTGTCAGATGGAACATGTGTCGATTCAAATCTCCGAAAGACCACAGCTGTGCAGCAAAGATCTGACCTGACAGAAAGCCTCAGAAGCTTGTTCTCAGTTCAGACCCTTTAGGCCCGGCAGGATGGGAAGGGCGGCTATGCTGCGGGAAGCTTAAGCGGCCGTGTAACCGGTTACCAGCCAGGAGCTGCTCCTCCCCCACACACAACTACCAACAAGCTCCCGCGCCCATCTCCTGTACCACAGGCACCGAAGAGATCTTAGACCCTGCTTTTCTGCAGCCCTGGCTCCTTGCGGGGCGAGGTTTTCAGGCAGACATGGCGGCCATGTTAACCAAAACTCCTTCAGACCGCCAAGTGAGGCGTAAATGTTTTGGTGAACGGTGAGCACAGCCACCTTCCCAAGGACTCAATCTTTCTGAGAGGGTCCTCGTTCTTCTGATGATTTTCTCGATCTTGAGGGTGAAGAGGTGTTTGTGATTTGCGGAGCATGGGGGAAGGAATGTACGTGCTTTTGCCAGGCATCCCCTGACGACGAGAGCCGACTGTCCTGACAGATGTCCAAGGTAAATGGCTGACGAAGAGGGTCCAGACTGTTGGGCAGTGTAATGGGAATGTGTATATCAATGAGCAGATGCTTGTCGAGGATTGCTGGCAGAATGGCATGTCGTCCTGAACCTAAGTCTAGACTTGAGAGTGAGCCTTGGTCAACAGCCTGGCTTGGGGGAGGCGGTGAGTATGACACCAAGAGCATTGGTCGCACATCAAGTTTCCAGCTCGAACACTTTTCCGAGGTTTGGGGAATTGCCCCAAGACATGACTGTTGATAGATGTGTCAACCAGTTCGAGCGTTGATCCCCGGCGAGTAATTCTGTGGACAGTCATCAGCAGCATGAAGAAAGAACCTGAGTGTTGAGTCGTCTCCTTGTCAGGTGGTGGTGTCCCTCGGATGACAAACGTTCTCGGCAGGCCATTACTAGTCAATCTATCTTGGAGATTTCTAAATCCTTCCCGGAAGGGCTCCTCGTGGTGCTGCATCTCTTTTGCCTATTCTAGGATATTAGTGAAGACTGAACTTATAGTCGCAAGTAAGTTGAATGGATGCCGAGCGCTCTGTGGGTGGTGAGTCCTTAGACAATTTCGAATGTTTTCCTTGTCCCACGACCATGGCAATGAAAACGTTGAATTCTCAGCATAGACATAGGATAGGGCCTCCGTGTGTCTTGGCGGTCGGTCCGTGTCATTCCGGCAGTTGGCTGCCCGTCCCGAGCTGGGATTCAGCAGATCCCGATTCTCAATGACACTCCGCCGGCCGAGTGCCAGGGTAAAGGTGCCAAGGCCGGGGCCGAATGTGGGGTAAAACGTCTTGGCTGCCGTAGACACTGAATCGGCCAAGCACGCTTTCTGATGATGATGGTTAGGATGAACATCATGTTTGAGGACAACCAGCTCCTCCGGTGAAAAGGCAAACTCAGCTGACGACTCTCAGAGATCCGTTTTCAGCTCTTGGTCGTACATGTACACAGGTACTGAGCTGTCGGTATATACGTCTCAGTGATGGAATGCTGGAGTTGGCTGCATGAGAAGCAAGACACCCCAGCCAAGTGGCAACGCGGGGCAGGCTCTGCGATGGCCATGGCGTAGCCTCGTAACTGGAAAGTGAATACAAAATTCACCCACAGCCAAAAGCCACCTCACACAAAACCAGGAGCGGAGAATGAAAACAAAGAAAGCCTTGTGAAGGTGAATTAGGTCAGCATTGCTGAGTGAATGGAGGGGCGGTGTGGAAACTGTTCGAAGGTTCACCTCGAGAGAGGAGAGCGCAGCAACAGCTGGAAAAGATAGGGAGCTCGGGCCACCTGGTAGTGATAACGAGCGATAAGCGGTGCCTGACCTGTCCTCAGTGCTCTTGCTGGGCAAAAACGCACGGACATTTGCCGCCTGGCAGTGGCAGGACCCGCACTCGTCATCCGAGTGGCCGCCTAGAGATCGCCTCTGGAACCTGGCCAACCTTACCAAACCAAACTCACCTGCAACGAAAGCCAGAGCTGGAGGTGTCTTTAACTTTCCATCTCATCACCAACTCAAATTTCATTTTTTGCAGATAAAAACTCTGCCATCGTTTCCGCTGGAGAGGCCCCCCATCTCCCAGAAACAACTCTCATTATCAACAACCCCGCCGACGACCGACTTCGTTTCCCCCTCCTCTCCAACCCATCATCAACGAGTCTCCCACTTGACATCATCCCAAATACCGACAAGATGGCTCCCGAGCCTAGTGCCGATCACCCTGAGCACAAGAAGAAGGTCAACCTCATGTACGTTGTCCTCTGGATGGAGATGGATGATGCCATCAAACACCCCAAAGCTCTAGTCTCGGCAAACAACTGACAGCTAGCTAACCCCGCGAAATAGGGATGCCTCTGGTGCTGAGCGCAAGGATGAAGATGACACCGCCACCGCCATTCTCAAGAAGAAGAAGAAGCCCAACCAGCTGATGGTGACGGATGCCGTTAATGACGACAACTCCATCATCGCCCTCTCCAACAACACCATGGACACTCTCCAGCTGTTCCGTGGCGACACTGTCTTGGTTCGTGGCAAGAAGAGAAAGGACACTGTGTTGATCGTCCTTGCCGACGACGACCTGGATGATGGCAGTGCCCGCATCAACCGTGTTGTCCGTCACAACCTTAGGGTCAAGCACGGTGACATGATCACAATTCACCCATGCCCCGATATCAAATATGTAAGTTTGATACTGTTTGCTGTTTGAGTTGGCCGAGCGTCGATGCTAACAAGTGTACCTCTACAGGCCAAGCGTATTGCCGTTCTCCCAATCGCCGACACCGTCGAGGGCCTTACCGGCTCTCTCTTTGACGTGTTCCTCGCTCCTTATTTCCGCGAAGCCTACCGCCCCGTCAGACAAGGTGACCTCTTCGTGGTACGCGGAGGCATGAGAGCGGTCGAGTTCAAGGTTGTCGAGGTTGACCCACCTGAGTACGGCATCGTCGCTCAAGATACGGTTATCCATTGCGAGGGCGAGCCCATTCAGCGTGATGAGGAGGAGAACAACCTCAACGAGGTTGGCTATGACGACATTGGTGGTTGCCGCAAGCAGATGGCTCAGATTCGTGAAATGGTCGAGCTGCCACTCCGCCACCCTCAGCTTTTCAAGTCGATTGGTATCAAGCCCCCACGTGGTGTGCTCCTTTTCGGACCTCCTGGTACCGGTAAGACACTCATGGCTCGTGCTGTTGCCAACGAGACGGGTGCCTTCTTCTTCCTGATCAACGGTCCCGAGATTATGTCCAAGATGGCCGGTGAATCCGAGTCCAACTTGAGAAAGGCGTTCGAAGAGGCTGAGAAGAACTCCCCGGCCATCATCTTCATTGACGAGATCGATTCCATCGCCCCCAAGCGTGACAAGACCAACGGCGAGGTTGAGCGTCGCGTTGTCTCTCAGCTCTTGACCCTCATGGACGGCATGAAGGCCCGTTCCAACGTTGTGGTCATGGCCGCTACCAACAGACCCAACTCTATTGATCCTGCCCTCCGCCGCTTCGGTCGTTTCGATCGTGAGGTCGACATTGGTGTCCCTGACCCAACTGGCCGTCTTGAGATTCTCCAGATCCACACCAAGAACATGAAGCTTGGTGACGACGTTGATCTCGAGCAGATCGCTGCTGAGACTCACGGTTATGTCGGTTCCGATATTGCCGCCCTCTGTTCCGAGGCTGCCATGCAGCAGATTCGTGAGAAGATGGATCTCATTGATCTGGACGAGGATACCATCGATGCCGAGGTTCTCGACTCTCTTGGTGTGACCATGGAGAACTTCCGCTTCGCCCTTGGTGTGTCCAACCCCTCCGCTCTTCGCGAGGTTGCCGTTGTCGAGGTTCCCAACGTCCGCTGGGAGGATATCGGTGGTCTCGAGACCGTCAAGGAGGAGCTCAAGGAGAGTGTTCAGTATCCCGTCGATCACCCCGAGAAGTTCCTCAAGTTCGGCATGTCCCCATCCCGCGGTGTCCTGTTCTATGGTCCTCCTGGTACGGGTAAGACAATGTTGGCAAAGGCTGTTGCCAACGAGTGCGCTGCCAACTTCATCTCTGTCAAGGGTCCTGAGCTGCTTTCTATGTGGTTCGGTGAGTCTGAGAGCAACATTCGTGACATTTTCGACAAGGCTCGTGCCGCCGCTCCTTGCATTGTCTTCCTCGACGAGTTGGACTCTATTGCCAAGGCCCGTGGCGGTTCCGTTGGTGATGCTGGCGGTGCTTCCGACCGTGTCGTCAACCAGCTCCTTACTGGTATGTTTAATATGCTGTCCTTTGTTTATGATTATATCTGCTAACACTGAAACCAGAAATGGACGGCATGACCTCCAAGAAGAACGTCTTCGTCATTGGCGCTACCAACCGTCCCGAGCAGCTTGACCCTGCCCTGTGCCGTCCTGGTCGTCTCGACTCCCTCATCTATGTCCCTCTTCCCGATGAGGCTGGCCGTCTCAGCATCTTGACCGCTCAGCTCCGCAAGACTCCTGTCGCTGACGATGTCGACCTCAACTACATCGCTTCCAAGACCCACGGCTTCTCCGGTGCCGATCTTGGTTTCATCACGCAGCGCGCTGTCAAGCTTGCCATCAGGGAGGCCATCTCCACCGAGATCCAGCGCACCAAGGAGCGCGAGGCTAATGGTGAGGATGTCGATATGGAGGGCGAGGAGGACCCCGTTCCTGAGCTCACCAAGCGCCACTTCGAGGAGGCCATGCAGATGGCTCGCCGTTCCGTCAGTGATGTCGAGATTCGTCGCTATGAGGCCTTTGCCCAGCAAATGAAGAACGCCGGTCCAGGCGCCTACTTCAAGTTCCCCGAGGGTGGTGTTGAGGGTGCTGCCGGCAACGGTGGTGCTGGCAACTCGTTCGGTGATGCTGGTGATGATGAGGGTCTCTATGACTAAACGTATCAACCATGACCTACGAGTTTGGCAAAAAAAAAAAAAAAAAAAAAAAGATCCGCAGCCCATGTATTCTAGTTTACTCCAGCATTACGCTATCTAGCAGTTTGCACAATCGGTCGGGGAGTTCTTTAGGCAAATGGGGTTTACATCGGTGTACTTGGGCGGTCAGTTATTTCGATTGGCCTAACAGCGGAGCTATTATTCGGTAGCAAGTTTGCCCCCAGTCTTGAGGCTCATGGTTTTTGAGGCTGGGCAGCGTGGACTTTCTGCGTAGTTGTGGGCGGGCGCGACGAGGCAAAGAGTTTCATAGTTGCTAGAGGCGCTGGTTATTACGATGGGCGTCTAATGATTTATTTATGATGGCCGTTTTTAATGGCAAACAATCAAGACTATAGATTGCACACTGTTTACAGTATGTTTTGGTGATTTCTTCATGTGATGATATGCTTCCAACTTGGATTACCTTTCTTCAAAGGTGTAGGGCCTTGAGGATATTTGGTCTGTTTTTGAAAATCCTAGGCAATTGGCCGGTGAACGATCAGTCCCCTTTGCTTTCGGGGGGGTTTAGATTCGTGATGAAGACTTGATCAAAAACTAGATACGTCCTGGTGTACTATGCCAACAACACGGAAGAGAGAAACGGAGATGAAGAAAAGGAAAAAACCCATGGTATTAACGCCCCCGCTGATGGTGCCAATTTGTGTGTGTTCTTGGTGTGATATATCTATATATACAAAAGTGTTGTGTGCATAAAAACCAATATTTCCCCCTTGCCCCCAACTCGCTTTCCCATTATCAACTGTGTAAGACCTACCCTACTGCTTATCGTTCGCTTGGTGGTGGGCGCCCTGACATATTATAATGCATCCCCTAAACTCTTCCTTTCGCTCTGGAAGAAAAAAAACACAAACCAAAACCTCGTGGTGACCTCCCCCGCTGATATATCCATATCCACACACTCT
This sequence comes from Podospora pseudopauciseta, assembly GCF_035222475.1. Taxonomy (NCBI): domain Eukaryota; kingdom Fungi; phylum Ascomycota; class Sordariomycetes; order Sordariales; family Podosporaceae; genus Podospora; species Podospora pseudopauciseta. Next base: position 754,707 of record NW_026946667.1, read on the forward strand.
TGTCACCCATCCCTACTAGACTCGTTCCTCATTCCCCAGATTCAGCTGATTCACGAACTGGCCGACTCTCCCCCTCCGTCTCAAAATCCCATGCCATGCCCACGATCCCAGAGTCAGAATCACCCACCCACATCATTCCCCTCTTCGGTGTAATAATCCCCTACTCGGATCAGAATACACATCAGCAGCATGCCGATGACGAGGGCCAGTCCCCTCTGGATACGGCTCGCTAGTCAGAGGATCAATCACATCATAATCCTCATCGACAGTTGCGTCGTTGTCAGTCTCAACAGCCGTCTCCTCATCGTGAAAACCAGGCACCTCTCCATCTTCATCCACCAGTGTTTCGCCCCCACTACTCTGTTCTCTCGCAAGATCTTGCTCTCTCGCTGGCTCCTCTCTCAATGGTTCCTCTCCCGCTGGCTCCCTCTCGTCTTCATCAGCGTCGCTCTCGTCGCTGTCGCCGTGTGGCCCCGCTTCATCATCAGCGTCACTCTCGCCTTCTTCATCTTCGTCTTCTTCATCCTCGTCTTCTTCATCTTCGCCTGCATCATCGTCTCCAGACTCATCCTCGGCACTCTCTTCGGCACCCCGTTCTTCTTCCTCCAATGGCGGCGGTGGCGGTAAAGTCTCGTCTCCAGTATCCTAGTTGGCACCATCACCATCACTATCCTCAAACCCTCCCGCTCCAGCAGCCCCATCCCCATCACCCTTTCCCCCCTTCGCAACCCCCGTCCCCTTCCTCACCCTCATTCCCCCCTAAGGATTCCCCTCCTCAATCTCCACCACCCCCTCCAACGCCTCCCTCGTAACCCTCAACGCATCCTCCACCACCTGCTGCGGCAACGCCAAACTATTACCATTTTCCCCCCTTCCCCCACCGCCAACCTTGATCCCATTCCCATTAACATTTACATTCTTCCCATTAACGTTCACCTCCTCCCCCTGCCCCGGCGTCCCATTCGCTGCTCTGTTGCTCGGAGCAAGAGCGGTATCATGCCTAATATCATCCATCACCCTCTTCAGCAAGACTGGAAAGGTGGTCACCTCGCCCGACCGCAACAAATCCCGGGCGTGGTTCTCGACGAGGGTGGGCCAGTTGGTTGGGTTTGCGTGGAGGGTGTGGAGGAGGATTTCTTGGATTCTGGGAGAATTAGCAAAAGGTGGGGGAGGTTGGAAGGGGGGGTGGGAAAGGGGGGAAGACGAACTTGGCGACATGACCCTCTTTGATCAAGGTCCCGTTGATTGACGAGCGGAGTTCGGGGTCGAGGGTGGCGGGTGTGTAGCCAGCTGCCGAAGGGGGGATTTTTACGGGCGTGGAGGGGTTGTTGTTGTTGTTGGACATTTTCAAGCGTGGGTTGGTAGAAATTGATTTGGTAAAATAAAAATAAAAATAAAAATAAAAAATAAACTGAGGGAAAGAAAACAGTTGAAAGGGGCCGGAGAATTGGTTTGTCGGGTGGTGGTTGTGGTGGATGGTGAAATGCGTTCCTCGGAATAGCTGGAGAACCTTGATGGGTGGTTGTCGGTTGCGGTGAGTTTCTGTATCCTTTGATAAAAACGAATGTAATGGTTGAATGTTGATTGTAAGAGTCGAGAAAAGACTTTGTTGGACTGCAAAAGTAAGAAGTGTAAAAGTCGAGACGAGAAGATGGGGTGGTTCAAGCCTGGTGCCAAACCCAAGACAAGGCTGAGAAATGTTGTTTGGGGGAAAGAACAAGGCTGATTGATGGCTGAATTGGCACAACGATGATGGGGAACTTCAGAGAGCTTCCTGCCGCACGTGAGGCTGGTCCGCCATTTGCCCCACCATACCACCCCTAACCCTTACTCCGTACCACTTACAACCACTTACAGACTCGGTGTGGCATACCCAGAAGCCATCACTTCCATCAACGTAAAACATTATACACATTCACCAACTCAAAATCTTGTACATAACGTCCATCAAATGACAGACTTTCGTGTTATTCCCTCTTCATATCTCAGAAGAATCTCATTCTACACACATCTCAACTCACAATGATGGTATCAAGCCCCCTTTTCCTTTCCTTTAGGCCTTTCTCCCTTCCCTCACCAGCGCAAGGCAACAAAAACCCCCATTAACGTTGCCTCTTGCGTCCTACACATCAAAAGCATACAGACATCCCCCCCAAAAAAAAAAAAAAAAAAAAAAAAAAAACCATGAAACTTACGCTCAAACAAACAACACGACCAAAACGCCAAAACTCATAAGCCCCAACATCCCCATAAAACTCCTTTCGCCTTTACGCCCGTCAGTGATGTCCTGCAAACAGACGACCCCTTAGAACCCCCCCAATCTACCAGACACATCATGAGGGAAAAGAAGGTAGTAAACACTCGTTTGTTGGCTTTGCGCTAAAACAGGCTCTCATTCATTTCTCTACAACCCCCTCTCCCCCTCCTCACCCCATCCACCCTCCCACCGCCTTGATCAAAAGTCAAAGCACGCACACAACGCCGCCCATATGCTGGGGATATCATTTCGTGGTTTCAAAGAAAAAGGAGAAGAAGCATAAAAAACCGAGAAAAAACAAGGCTAGAGGAGATTCATCTGACGTCTCAGAAAAACATGCGCAGCGCAAACCCCCAAAAACAGAGAAATAAAAGGAAAAAACAAAAAGTATACAAACAGAAGAGGAATGTTGAGATGTAGGACTATTAAAAAGCTCGCTTCGCTGCGCTGTGCTGTGCTATACTGTGATCGCTGACAGTCGTGCGTGTCGTGATATTCGTTACAGTAGGGTATACCGCCGGCTTGTCGACAGTTCGCCGTGTTGTTGGACGGTGAAATCATCAACCCCGGCTCGGTAGTTGAAGGCGTCCAGGATTCTTGATTAGTTGATTAGGGAGGTGATCAATGTCGCCTCATTAAAGTTATTGGCTGTGCTCCGCATGTGTTGAGCGCTCTATCGGATTCAAAAAGGGTAAAAACGCAAAAATGCCAAAATGTGGTGGTGACAAATCTGACAGTAGGGGATCGAGTGCTTGGAAATCAAACACGGTCCGGGGCATCCGTCGAGCGGCCAGCGGTGGTGCCCGAGGGGAACGAGTACAGAAGCGGCCTACGCTCCTCGTCTTGCTTCACCCCGTTGGGCTGCAACTTTTCCGGCTGCTCATCGTCCTCCTCTTGAAGCGTGCCGTCAGAGCCACTGCCAGAATGATGGCTATCATTCGAGCTGATGGAGCGGCTGTCGTCATGCTTCGGTGCGAGCGTAGGGCTGTTCATGGCCGTAGGCAGGATGGCGGATGACAACATGCTATCGTAGCCATTCGCACCGCTGGGCCTAGAAATGTTTGCATAGCCCATGAGCTTCTTGGCTTTCCGTGTTGCGTCACGAGCATGTTCGGCCGCACGTTCGGCGCGGCAGTGCTTTTCCCACATAGCGGCGTAGCGACCGTTGAGGGCCAGAAGCTCCTCGTGAGTGCCCTTCTCCACCATGGTGCCGGCATGGAGAACAATGATCTGGTCTGCGTGAGTGATGGTCGACAGTCGGTGACTGTGCAATGCAACTCGGTTAGCTAACACAATCTCCACCCGCTCCGGTTTCCCCGAGTAAAACTTACGCAATAATCAACAAGGTGCGGCCTTGTCCGAACTTGCCACTAATCAGCTTCGACTGGATCTTTTGCTCTGTTTCTCCATCAAGTGCCGACGTCGCCTCATCCAGCATGATGATCTTGGGGTTCTTGAGAATTGTTCGCGCAATCGCCACGCGTTGCTTCTCGCCACCGCTGAGCCGGAGGCCTCGCTCTCCCACCTTAGTGTTGTAGCCATCAGGGAAGCTCATGATGCGGTCGTGAATGGCAGCAGCCCGGCACGCCTCATAGATCTCTTCGTCGGATGCGCTGGGGTTGGCATAGCGGAGGTTGTACATGAGCGTCTCGTTGAAGAGGATCGTGTCCTGAGGAACAACACCAATGGCGCGGCGCACCGAGTCAATGGTGAGGTCTTGAACATCCTGGCCTTCGATCAAAAGTCTTCCGGCTTTGGGGTTGTAATACCGGAACATGAGCCGGAAGACAGTCGACTTGCCTCCGCCAGACTCTCCCACAAAAGCGGTGGTCGTGCCGGGCTTGCACTCAAATGACAGATCGTGAAGGGCGGTTCTGCGGTTGTCGTATGAAAAGCCAACGTTCTCCCACTTGATATGGCCGGTGCTCTCCTGCAGGGGGACTGCCCCGGGGCCGTCAACCACAGTAGGCTGGATCTTGAACAATTCAAGCAGTCTCTCACCCGAGATCATGGCCTGCTGAATCGTACGGTAGAACGAGCCAAAGAAGTTGAGCGGGCCTTGCAGCTGGGCGAGATACGTGACCAAGGACGTGAATTCACCGACAGTGCGTGTCCCCTGAGATACTTCATAGCCACAGGTCAAGAGGACAACCAGCAAACCGCACATGAACACAATCGACTGGCACATGTTCATATGATTGATGCCCCATGTAACCTTGGCCTCTGCCGTCTGGAAATTGACAATGGCATTGCGATACCGCGCAAATTCGTGCTGCTCGGCGTTGAAGTATTTGACCGTCTCGTATGATGTGATCGAGTCGTTTTTGACAGCCTCTTCCTCGCGGTCGGCATTGACCATGTCGCGTCGTTGATCAGATCTAGTGGCAGCCATGCGAATGGTCAAGTAGAGATAGTAAAACGTGATGATGGACACAAAAAGTGCATACATCGCTCCGTACCGGAAGTAAAACCAGCCGATGGCGAGCAAAAGATCGACCAACATTGGCACAACCTGGAAGGTGACCTGTTCCAAGAACTGGTTGATCGAGGCACCCTTGTTAAGAGCAGAGAGCACTTCACCAGTGCGCTTTCCCAAGTGAAAATCCAGAGACAGGGAGTGAACATGTTCGAAAGCTGCTGTCGTGAGGGCGCGGTAGGTGTGCTGAGATACGGGAATCCAAAGAATGGAGCGGGCTGATCCCAGCAATCCGGATGGGCCTTGGAGAAGCTTGAGCGCAATGAAGAGCCCAAGATCAAACCACGGAGCCCCAGTATTGCCAGGGTTTTCACCGTTATCTTCGCCGCCAGAGAAGCTGAAGATTCCCGTCAAGCCAGCGGCAATTTTGGCACCTGTTCCGGAGTTGGGGTGGTCGAAATTCTTGGCAAGGGTATCTGTCACAGTCTTGATCTGTTCGGGGACCATGATATTGACGACACGCTGCGAGACCTCCAGCAGAAAACACAACAAGACGATGAGCTTGAGCTTGGTCGAATTGCTGGGCCAGAGATAGGGGAAGAAGATCGAGTATCCACGGCAATATTCGAACCAGGTTTTATGCGGCAGTTTGTCGGGTCGGTAAAAGGCAGCATTGTCCTCGCATTGCTGGTAACCGCCTTCAGGATCGTTGTTGGCATTTTTGTTGACATTGCGGGTGCCTCCATAATCCGAGTTTTGTCTTGATCGTCCACGGTTGTAAGGTGCTGCGGTTCCGCTGTGCGAAAGAAGCGGGCTCGTTTCATCCGAGTCCGACCGGTTCGCCTCTTCGTCCAAAAGCCGCCGTTCTTCCAGGCGTCTTTTTGATGCGACGAGGGCGTACATGCTGACCAAAAACACAACAATGAGCAGCCGGACACCTCCAATGCCCAGATCTGTCAAGTCCCAGAAACCCAGTGGGTTTTCTCGGAGAGCCCCCATCTCCTCGCCGTCCAAGACATATTTCCCAGTGGCGAGGGTGCAGACAAACGATAAAAGGATAATGGCTTCCCCAAAAAGACCAAGCACCCATATTATCGAATGCACTGGCGTCGGGCTGTCATCCCAGTCAAAGAGGGTGATTAAAACGTAAATGTATAAAAACGCCGCGCCCACGACGTAGACCTGGGTAGTGGTGTCAGCTTTGTTTTGTTGCCGGTGCGCAAATCCGACTTGGTTCTTGGCTCGACTTACAACTCTCTCCTCCCCACACCACCACAGCTCTCCTCCAACCTTGCTGGATTGCCAGACATGCAGGGCAGTTGCAGCCGCATTGGCAGCAAACGACAAAATCAAGGCGCCCACCAAACACCGAAAAACCTGGATTGAGATGCCTCCGTTGCAGCCGTCGGTGGAATATAACGATTGCTGATCTCGGTGCTCCCGTTTTCGCTTCGTAATGGGCAGCGGCTTGCCGCCTGGACCTGTGGCTGTCGGAATCAGGAGTTCTTCCTCAGTCCTCGATTTGGCGATGCTATGGATGCCGGCCGAGATAATAAAGGCGAGAAGCAGCACGACTGGATAGCATTTCTGAGTCGTTTCGTATGTCACCTGGGCAAAGGCTTTGACATATTGTTGGCCATCATGCTCCGGACCGCTGGTTTGGAGCAGCGCGTCCATGCTGAACCTGTTTTCGCAAAAAGAAGCGGTGTGTTAGAAGACAAGAAAAGAAATCAAAAGAGACGAAGGATTAGAGAAGAGAACTAGAGAAGGAAAAAACGAGAGTGCGGAGGGAGGACGAGAGTCGTTGCGGTCCAGGACCCTGCATGACATGCTGTTGCCGGCCCCGTCAAGACAATGTTGGGATATGCGAGATGCACGACTGGCTGGCTGGCTCAGTAGCGGGATTGGCAGTGGCAGTGGAAGGCGACAGTCTGACTCTTTTTCGATTGCGTGGTAACAGGTGTGGATTAGGTAGATAGATGATATGATTTTCAACATACAGAACGAGATTAGGACGATGAGTAGAGAGCAGCACGAGGCCGATGGCTCACGGCCTTGCTGTGGCGGCAATATGAGGTTGGCCTTGGTGCATCAAGTTAACTGTTAGCATCTCGAACATATGCCAATGAGCTGTTGTAACTGGCTGGAAGCCTCCAAAGCTGCCCGACAGCCGAGAATGGCTTTCGGTTGACAGCGCGCGTGTGTGGTGGGGCAGCAAAGGCAGCTGACGGGGTTGGCTGTGGCTTTTGCCACTGCGGCGGGTCGGAGTCAAAGATCACGGACGACACAAGTGCGACGGGACTTGAACGACACTGGACCACCACCAGGACACCACCACCCCAACATTTATGAGTGGACGGCCTCCTGTTGTGCTGTTGATGGGGAGGGAGACCAAAGGAGAGAACTGACCTCTTTCTTTCCGTTGAGCCTTCTCGTAGAGAAGAATCCCTCTCCGAATCGCTCCCCGGGTGACGGGAATCCTGAGATATTGTTGTAGGTGCCCTGGAACGTACTTGTTGCTTCCCAGAACGGTTGCAGCTTCCTCAGGTGGCCTTGCGATGGCTGCTGCTGGCGATGGGCGGATGGATGGAATGCGGGGCCGATCTCAGCCGAACCAGTCCACGGGACTATGGTGGGAAGGTCGGGAGGAGGAGGGCAGGGTTGGAGGGGGGAGGAGAGAGGAATTGGGATGAAGAAAAGACAAACGAGCGTGGTACGTCAGACGAGCTGTGGTGTCTCTCCGATGTGTCTGTTGATTGTTGTTGTTTTTTCTTTGGAAAAAGAGAGTCGAGCTCTGGAACAGAGAACCGGCGGAGGGGCTCTGACCACTATTAGTTCGAATTGATCGAGGGTGCCAAAAGAGACTACTTGGTGGTACTTGCCTACCTTCCAGATCCCAGGGGGGTCTGGATATCAACACCCTGTACTACATCACGTACTGTACCTGTTGCACTCCAGTAGGTACGTACGGTACGGGGGTGGAGAGGAGGTGGGGTGCTACGGTGCAGTCCAGACCAGACCCGCAAGGACGTTGCACAAGCCTGTCAACCAACCATGTGCATTTTCTGGAATGCCTCATCAGAGACAGGTTTCGACCCTCACTTCTATCCATACCAAACTGTACATAGTGTCTCTCTCTACCCTCTTTAGAATGCGAATGTGAGCTCACTGCCCAATTCAGCATTTCTACCAGACACCAACCTACCCCTCACTCACACACACACACACACACACACACACACACACACACACACACACACACACACACACACACACACACACACACACAAAACACACATCCCACCACTAATCACCCGTACCCTGCATTGCTTCCGTCCCGTGCTGTCTGGGACCGACGTGCAGAGATTCCCACACCAAGGCGCAAAAAAAAGGACACCAGAAACGAGGAGCATCATGGGAGGCCCTGGCAAGCGCTGGGACCGCTAGGACGCGGGGTTCCTTCTTCTACCGGCACCTGGGACCACCACGGCCTGATGTGCTCCCGGGTTTCTGCCTGAGAGACGGACGGCACTTGCGGGAGAGCGTCAATCGTGAGACGTGCGTTGACGGGGCCCATGGGGGTGTCGACTGCCGTCTTGTCCTGATCATGAGACCACCGAAGCAATGTCGGTCAGTGGCACCTATTGCCGTCAACGGCATGCCGACGAGATGCAGCAACACAGCGAGCGGCGGCCACAAACCGGGCAGCTGGACTCGGGATGCCCTCGATGGAAGATCATCGTGTATGGTGTGGGGGGGAAGAGAAGCAGACCGACAGTCTGGATGGAAGCAAGCATACGGCTCCGCTCCCCGATAGGTCCGGGTGTCTCGATCCCATGGGAATTATCAGCCACCAAGGTTGTGCATGTCCCTCACCGCTTTGTTGATGGAGAGAGAGACAAGACGGACAGAGAGAGAAAAGGTGACGGCAGACAGGCTGCATGCAGCAGTCCCCATCTCCACGAGAAAAGCATCGAGACGGAGACGCGGGGCAAGCTGTCGCGCTAAAGCAGCTTGCAAGTGGTGGCACGAAGCAGGACAGCCACTGATTGCGATTTCTGGCTGCTGCTTAGTGCTAGTCTTGCATGCGACCTTGGGATTTGAGCTGCACCGCCTATTCTGCGACAACCTGATACCTGATACTCGGTATTATACATGGTGCTAAACCCAAGTAGCGCCGCGCTTGACGGTTCTACTCGAGTTTTTCGCTTTGGGGGTGTGAATATGACCAAAGATATCTGCCAGGTTTTGGTCTTGTAGAAGGAGGCCCCGGAAGCTCTCCGGCTCGCTGCCACCGACTGGCCCTGCTCCCTGTGTGATATTGTGGGCATAGGAGCGAAGGGGGGTGAGATGTGACATTTCATATTTCGAGACAAGACTCGAGCTAGTCAATATCTATCATCAACTTCCCCATTCATCACTCAAGAGAGAGAAAAGAAAAAAAAAAGAGAGAGTGTTGACCTTTTCTCCCGGTGGAACGGTGGTAAGGTGAGCCGACGGGACAAGGCTGCCAGGCGAGCACTTGGCGACGTTCGCCAGTAGCAACGGCTTCACCTCGGATAGCTTGGACTGCAGCAATATGCAGCAGAACTCTTCTGCTGTCTGCCTTCTTCGTTGCTTGGGTGCTTGTTGACAGCGGTCCTGAGCAATTTAATAATCCCGTGACCGGAGCTACACCGCGGCCCCAGCCCATGGTCGCATCTACCCATCATCCCAAACCGTTTGGACCGCAGAGGCTTGTTCCCGGCTCGGGGGTACGGGCCCTTTTCCTGCGGCAGCATATCGTCATTCCTAGTTTCCGCTTCATTTGGCAGGTTGTATGGGACACCTTCTTCCGGACCTTTTCATCCTTTCCAATCTCTCTTCTATTTTTCTCCTTCACACATCCGGGCCGGTCCCGACATATTCTTCCACTTACAAACTGAAGAGGTAGCCGAGAAAGAAGAGCCCCACCCTGACAGCAACACAAGAAACACCCGAACAACAGTTCATCATCATCAACAAACAACAGCTCAGCAAAAACCAAAAAATTTGCCAACCCAAGCACTTTCTGATACCTAGTCCAGCTGGGCTTCTCTGCCCCCCATCCGGGATGGACGCCTAATGATGGAGTACCCCCATTTAATGTCGCGTCATCGAAAGAAAAACCCACCATCACCATCTGTACAGTACCTAAACTAAACCACCCCCTGTTGGCATTTAGCCCAGCCAGTCCTCTTGGAAAAGAAGCTTTCCAAAGAAGCAACGAATTCCTACTCGCCAGCTCCCAGCCCAGTCAGCCCCAGATATGGAAGTAATGCTGCCCTGCGATGCCACGACACAACAATCTCTCGCGACCAAATTTTTTCCCCCTCTGAGGCTTCACCGACTTCCTCACCCAGACATGAATGGTAATGCATGATAATGCAGGAGGCTAACACAGTCGGTCAAGATGTGGAGTAATCCACACTTCCTACCTGGTCGGTTTAGTTTTTTCTCCTTTTTTCCTTTGGTGACTAGCATGGAAGCTTCACTTTCTTCCACCTCGCCGATCATTCATTCGGGCAATGCTCCCGGCTGTTGGAAAGACTGAAAAAGAAAAAAAAAAAAGCTGAAGCACGCGATATCCGAGGACGGGCATGGGTGCACTAGGGGAGGGTAGGACAGGGGAAGGGGGTGTAAGGGGGTATCGGTAAGGGTAGGGTAATGTAATAAAGAGGACGAAGAGGACAAGGCGGCGATGCCCTTCATTGTGTCATGCCATGATCCGTCATCTCATCCTTTCGATCGAATTTTCGGCACCTCTCTCTTTGGACCGTGATGACTGATGATGGGGCTGTTGGTCTCTGGGCTGGTCGGGTCGATGCGTTGTTACGTGCATATAATCCCAACCGATAATCCATACAGCAAATAAAAGGAAGGATAAAAACGTGTCATACCTACATATAAATAACACAGTATGGGGTTAGTTGGTACATACGCCATCCAGCACAGCAGCAACCAGGGCTGGCTATATTCCGAGTATTGTCTGTCCTCGTGGCTGGACGGCCTCATGGGAATTTTTTCATGGATTCGTTGGTTGATTCCTGTTGTTACTGTTGTTGTTGATGACATGGGTGACCTGTGAACTGTGTGCTTCCGCATTACACAGCGCAGTGCCCCCACTCACCACGAGGAAATTGACACACATGGCTTGTTGCTCCTGTTGCTACCACTATGTGTACCCGGCCCTGTGGTGCGGTTTTCCGCCTTTACCCGAAAAGAATACAAGCCAGCATGTTCTTTGTTCAGCCCAAGAGAAACGGCTCCATATCTTTGATGTTGTACCTCACAAGTCGATCTTTCTGAGATAATGCAAATGGTAAGGTAGGGCTCGAGATCGTCCACCCGAGTTGTTTCGGGGGCCATCTTTTCTCGGGCCTTGCCGCGCTTCCCTTTTGGCTTCCAGCTTATTCCCTTGTTCCCTTGCCTCCACCTCCGCTTTTTTTTGTATCAGATGCAGTTGGCTGTATGGCATGTATGTCGGGGAGTTGGGTAGAGATACAGCACCCTTGTTTCTTCTCGGTCTGGGCTGGTATGGTTGTGTGTGTGCCTATGTAAGTTCGGCTGGCTTTGACCGGTTCGCTTGAAGGTAAGGTGTGCCCGCACCCGAATACTCCGTTGAATGTATACACATAGCCCCCCGCTCTTGACCTTGTGTTACCCTCGGCATATGGCATACCCAACCCGCGAGCGATAAAGCTTGGCGGTTGTTGTTAATTAGTTAGTATCACTGCGTCGAGATATGCGGATTATCATGCAGACTGCCCGGCCGTCAGCGGGATGCGTCCTGCAGCTAGGAGCAAGAGACCCTTGCTCGTGAAAAGTCTGTCTGACCTCCTTCGCTTTGAGAGCTCGGGTTGAGATAATTGAGACGCGATCACGACGAGTGGGTGGATGGGTGAAATCGAGGAAAGATTGGGGCGGTTATGTCCGATGAGCGGCAATGTGAGAGGAAGAAGGGGGCGGACGATGGTCCGTGGTTGGTGGCGTAAATGTAATTGTATGTGCAGATGCCGGTGGATGGTTAACTTGGGGCGGTGTGGCTCGATGAGACCTGATGGGATGGACACAAACTGCTGTGTAAGTATGTTGTCCAATGCTGAATTGTAGATCTGGGGTAACAGGGCTGCTATGCTTCTGGAATCTGGGCAACTGGGAGAGATCCCCGCATCTTGGGGGTTGTTCCAGACCGGTGAAGCTCTGGGTGACATTGGTCGCGGCTGGTGAATAATGTTTGTTTCGGCTGGGCTTTGGGAAAAGGGTAGGATGTTGGACATTCTCTATCTGGAGGAATTGTCAGTGTTGGGATTGGGTTCAGTATTTCGTCTGTAGTGGCTGACAAGTTCAGGTCCAATGTGCCAAGATTGCGAGAGCATGAGGTGAGGTATTTCTCATGTGGTACAAGAATGTAGCCATCCATGCCTTGTTACAACGGACGAGGGGTTCGGGGTGAGCGGTCTGATATAATGCCAGTATACACTTGTGTACGCTCTGCCTCGGGTGTATCAAGTGGTTGCACGGCTGGTGTCGGTACTAAGTTGATCTTATGTGATAAAACTGCAAAGGAGGATATGGGAGTTCCGCAGCTGGCTGTAAGAGTAGTCAGCATTTGACAGCCGAGTGGTAACGGTCACACTCCAAACAGAAATGAGAAGAAAGGGCTGCAGCTAGACTTTGGGCAAGAAAATAGACCTAAGCATTGCTTCCTCGAGACCACACTGTCAGATCAAGTCGAATTCTTGTTGTCCAGATCAACCCCAGCGCCTCGGTGTAGCTGATAGTTTTTGGGAAGTCTCGCTCTTCGCTGGGAGCTTTCTTCGGTCGGTATGCAGTTCGATGGCAATTCTGCGCCCGGGCGCGTGAATGTTGCGGCCGATGAGGTGGGTCCGGAAGAGGCTAACAGAGACCGGAGGCGGACCAGTGCACTGACCACCAATGCTGGCATAGTCAACTCATGACTTTGAGGTTGGCTCCCTGTACGGTTGAGTACATCTCGAAGGTCTGCTGGACGTGTTTGAGCTCGGTTGAGGGTCGATTGATGGTGTTTTCCGAGGTGTGTCGGTGTCTTCAACCTCGTACCTTCCATGGTCGTTAAACACTCAACTGACAATGACGCAAGATACCTGCTACATTGGCCATGAGGCAGGTGCGTTCCATTATGTGAAGAAGGAAGCATCGAGGATTGGGTAACCTGGCAAGAGCAATGTGGCATTTCAGGCCCGAGATTTCTAAGATGAAATCCTGTTTGGACATTCTCGAGTCACCAAACCTCCCAAACCTCTTATTCACGAACAAAGCGCCGGGGACAGCCAACATTTAATACGCATCGTCTCATCCTTTCCCATTCCTTTCCAGCCAATAACCGACACAGAGGTGTAATTGGCGCCTATCACGCCGATCTACATGTCTTCTGTGGCTCAAGTACGTGTTCGTGCTAGTCACTTGGTTCTCAGCGATGCCAAACGAGTGGCATGAATGACACGGTGCGTGATGCAGCATCACCACCGTTACCACCACCGCGCACGATATCCGGCCAACCGACGATGATGCCGACATCAGGAGGCCGAGGAAAGGAGCAAGACATTAACGGGCATACACACCCTTCACCAACTCGCGGTGTTGATCCATGCCAGAGGTCAGCTAGCAGTGGCAATCTCTATGCACCCAACGTACAAAGTAGACTAGGCTGGCTTTCTTCTACCGTCATAAAATCAGCACTCTGTCTCGAACAGAGCCCCTCGAATAATGCCTGTGGCCCACGATCCATCGGAAGAGAAAGCGTCAAGCACGATCGGAACCAGTATACAACACCAAGCCCCGGGGAGCATCACTTACCATTCCGAACAACTAATGACGACTTCAACGTCATTCATCTTTCCTGTCTGCTGCTTTCCACGTCCACACCTCCCAACATGAATTCCACCAATCTCTCGGTTGTTAACACCCTCAACTTCCAAATCGGGCCGCCCGCATACAACACTCTCATGCAGCCCAGGCTTCCCTCCCTCTCGACTCCTCGCCGTTCTATTCCCCTACTGGACGAAGAACCATTCGAGAATTAGATTGCCGGCAGCAGCACACACTCATACTTCACCAAGACGGGCTGGCTGCCAGTGGATGGTTAGAGGTGCTTGCCTGCCCGCTGCCGCTAATAGGGTGTGGCATGCAGCACGCCAGTTCGCAGCAGCAGCGGCTACAACACATGTGCATATGATGCGTGGAGTCGAGGTGGTAGTGGTGGTTCGTATGAAAGGGTAGGTAGGTTTGCTCAGCCCAGGACTTGTCTTGGCTTGGGCTATACGATCGAGATGGTATAATCGAACCACCATCCAGTGCCGGCAGCCTGGTGGGTGGGTATATTGGCAGATTGATTGCGTGGGTGTGTCGGATGGATGGGATGGCAGGTGGGTACGCGTTGTGAAACCTATATTGCGTGGATGGCCGTTGATAGCTGCTGTTGCTAACCGACGGGGACGAGCCCAAAAGCTGGGGATGGATCGTTCTTCACCCACCTTCTAGGCCGTTCTCCCCATACTTGCTTCTCGGCCTCACTGGCCACACTCAACCACATCTACCACGCAGCCACCCTTTCTACAAGACTTGTATTGAACGCCACCAACTAGACAAGTTACGGGTACCAAGATACGGGTACAGGATGCGGGTAGCGTAGGGCCTTGCCCACGCACTTCCCACCTCTCTCAACCACACCTCCATCTTCCTCACACCACTGGGCTCACGCCCCCCTCCTCTTCTTCCACCCAAACCCCTCCCTTCTCCGCCGACACTGCAACTGCTCCCGTACCCGGGTCCCATCTCTCATCACATACCACCTCCAGGATCCGATCCGATCCAATACACCCTTTCTCGGCCTCCTCTCGCTCGGCCAGGGCTGGTTACCGACAGGTACACTAACCCCGACACGATAGATCTTGCATGCAAGTTTGCTGCAGGATGCGGGAGGAATTATGCAAAGTGGATTACACTACCATTGGGGGGCCAGCTAGACAGTGTGTGAGATTTGTGTGTGAGCTGACGTTCACGGTGACGTGCATGAGTTGGAACCCACTCATCCTGACGGACCTAGACCGAACTATATCAGGTTTTGATTGTAAGACAGTTCTCTGTGGGCGGGTACCATCGGACCGGGGATTTGAGATGGGGAGATCTAGATCTAGTGTAGATGATGTCTTACGAGTTTGATGATTGAGTTTTCTCGGCGATGAGGGGACGGGGGTTGACATGTGGAGAAAGGAACTACCGTATTCTGGGGGAGAGAGGGGGTTTGTGAGGTGAGGGGAAAGAAGGGGTAGGGGATTCTAGATTGGTGGAGGAGTGGATACCAACAGTTCGATCATCCGCAGGTGAGTGTATGTATGTTGTTTCTAAACTGAGTAGTATTGCGCGGTTAGAGGTGGGGGGTTGGGGTGGGTGGTTGGTTGTTGGCTTTCTACTATTGTATGTATGGATTCGATCCATCCACTGTGTGGAGTTCATATGTCTGTGATAGAGTGTTGTTTTTTGCTTCAGTTCATCGCTTATTACTGGCACTTGCGAGGTTTTTTTGTGGTGGACTGATTAGTCGGGAGCGAGAAGGGGGGGGATGGCGGGGGGGAGGGAGTATACTGTCAGTCAGCACTTTAATCTGACTTGTCATTTGTGTCTTTTTCGTATTGTCCCCAGTGTTAACTAGTGATGGCGTACAGATATATAGAAAGAAACCCTCCCCAAAAAAAACCCCGGTGAGATTTTAGAGGGCGGTTGGCATCGGGAATGAGACAGACAGACAGACAGACAAGAAGTTTGTGATGGGAGTACCTTACCTTGGAGCAGCTATTCGGGAAGAAAAAAAGGATCTTGTGTGGTCGGAATCCTTGTTTGACAACGAGACAGGATTCCCGAGAATGGAAAAATCGTCCGAACATTCAGCCTAAGCCAAGGAAGGGAGGGGT
Source organism: Podospora pseudopauciseta (assembly GCF_035222475.1). NCBI lineage: Eukaryota > Fungi > Ascomycota > Sordariomycetes > Sordariales > Podosporaceae > Podospora > Podospora pseudopauciseta. Next base: position 770,350 of record NW_026946667.1, read on the forward strand.
CGGGGGGGTGTTACACGGCAGACGGATAGCTAAAAACATCAAAAAACACACAACATCGAGGATTCCCCAGCGGTCACCCAACCTGAGTCCTGGTTCGACTCTCAGCCATTTTGAAAATGAGGGCAGAGCGGACGAGATACCATAATTTTTTTTTCCTAGCTAGATATCGTCGTATGTGCTATCCAACTCTGGAATTGGGCCCTTTTGCATCCTCCCGTTGATATCGTCAGACAACAGACATGATGAAATCCCGAACAAATCCAACAAGTTTGCTGTCCCATCTCTTTCGCTTATTTGAGGGATGGATGTACGAAGAAGATATTCTCGGGTTATAATTCAACACATCAGTCCTCAAAAGCCACACGGAGGTGAGGAACAAAACAAAAAAGCAAAACACAGAAAAAGATCTAGAAGTAAATAAGTCAGTAGCACCGCAGCAAAATCTTGACCCCATCACATCATCATGATTCTCTCAGTCAAGTAGCTAAGGAAAGACAAAAGGTCAACATCAATTATTCCAAAACACAGATACTGAAAAGGCATCCCCCATGTATCTAACTCGGCTTTCTCTCATCCCAAATACAGCATGTCTCTCTCTGCCTGCCACGATCTATCTCGTATACATCCAAAAGCTGCGAAAGACTAAACAACAAACAAAGATGCTATTTCAATTAACTCCACGCTTTTTTGGTTATCATGAGCTTTTCAAGCGGACCAAAATGCAGCCTTCACACAAGATTTTCCCCTCTTCCCTTGATCACCTCTTCTCCCCTCCACACCCCTTTTGCCGCTCTTTTGCCTTTTCTTTTGTTTGTGTGTCCAGCCGCCCCAGCCAAGTCATAAACCGTCATCAGCTTTGGATCTTGTATGTACATCTGGGTCGTCAGAGAACCGGCTGTCAATCTATGCCGACGCGGTGGTGGTGGACTCGAGGGTGGCCTCGACAACAGCCGAGGGCTGGATCTCGACCACGGCGACGAGGTCCTCGGGCTTGACCTCGGCGATGTAGTTGCCCTTGCCGTTGTAGCCATTGTAGCCATTGTAGCCATTGTAGCCATTGTAGCCACCGTGGCCACTATAGCCAGGGCCGCCATAGCCGTTGTGGGCAGACTTGTGCCCTTCATTGCCATAACCAGGGCCGCCATATCCAGCCTGGTGGCCACCATAGTTTTGCCCATCGTGTCCATACTTGTTCCCATCATGACCGTACTTGTTCCCATCATGACCATACTTGTGCCCTTCGTTACCATAGCCAGGGCCACCGTAGCCAGACTCATGAGCGCCATATCCAGAGCCGTGCCCACCGTAGTTGTTGCCGTCAGGGCCACCATAGCCAGAACCGTGAGAGACACCACCGTAGCCGCCCTGGCCGAACCTGTGACCGTCGTGACCATAGCCAGAGTTATGACCGTCGTACTTGTTGCCATAGCCGTCATTGCCGCCATAGACAGAGCCATGGCCACCGTAGTTGCTGCCGAAACCATTGCCGTAGCCGTCGTAGTTGCCATGGCTGTTGTGGGCGCCACCATAGCCGCCGTAACCACTGCCGCCATAGTTGCCACCGGGACCGCCATAACCGGAGCCGTGACCGCCGTAACCGGAACCGTGGCCACCATAGTTGTTACCGTTCCCATAGTTGTCACCGTGTCCGCCGTAGTTACCGAGCCCACCATAGTTGTTACCGCGGCCACCATAGTTACCACCAGATCCATAGTTATTACCGTGGCCACCGCCATAGCCGCCGTAACCGCCACCGTACCCGCCCTGACCACCATAGCCCCTCTGGCGGCCATCGCAGTTGTCATAGTTGGGGCTATTCTGGTCACAGTAACCCTCCGAACCATAGCCAGAAGGTGAGTAGCCAGCGCCGTAGCCCCGACCACCACCATAGTTGTTGCCGCCATAGCCGCCATAGCCGCCACCACCGTAGCCCTTGCCACCGTGCTTCTCGATCCATCCGGGGGGAACGGGGCGGAGGCAGCGGATGCGGCCGTTGTACTTCTTCTCAAGGTCGTAGCAGCCCTTGAAGAGGATGCCAAAGTACTGGCCACCGCACTCGAACTTGCCGTGCTTGTCCTGAAAGCCACCGAAGGCGGCAGCCAGACCGTCAACGTAGACGGACTTGCGGTAGTCGGCTACTTTGGTCTTGAAGAAACGTGTCAGTAAACCAACAAGCAAGCCTTGATGGGGCAGGGAGGCTTACATCGCAGTTGAGCTTATTGCGGTATTCGTTACCGTTGTTCTTGTTGCAGTCGCAATTGTCATAGACGGTGAAGTCGCTGTAGCTGGCCAGATCCGTGACGGCAGTCAGGTTTACCGCAGGAGGAGGGATAGTGTTGATATCGAGCTCGGAGGGAGTTGGGGCCGCTCTGATGCCGTGGGCAAGCACCAAGGCCGCGAGGCCGGTGCGGAGGGTACTCAAAGACATGACGCTGGTACTCAGAATACTGCTCAAAGAAATGAGGAGAATGCGAGGCTGGTTGACTGGATGAAAGAGGGTGATGGAGGAATGAGCTGATGGAGGCCTGGGAGAGATACTGGGAGCCGGAGTTCTTATGTTTTGGCTTTGCCCCTATCTTCGCGCCTCATGTGCGGATGGAATGCCCCTTGACCTCATCTCAGCATCATGAACATGACTCTTGGGTTGCTATGGACGAGAGTCCGACTGTTGATGTCCACGATGTGGAGGGGGCTAGGGGATGGGACCATGGTTTTGCTGTCAAGTTTGATCATGGAACACGAGGCCAAGATTGAGTCCGCAGACAACCGATCTGTCGAGTGGTGTTTTCCCTGAATTGGTCCCTGACCGAAGTTAAGTCGTCCCCGTGGCGTCGGAGGTGCGAAAGTCAGAAGAATGGGGACTGAGATATGGCGAACAAACTGGATTGGCCGCTAAAGTGCGGAGGGCGTGGTGCCTTAGTGTTGGTTTCCTCGCGGCGGTTGCCGCCAAAGCTTCAGTTGACTTCATGATCGTGGTGATAGCATTGGTTGCCGTATGCACTTATTTGAGTCAGCATCTTCTGGAGTCTGCCATGACAGAGGGGATGTCCGAAGAGAAGAAAGCGGTCTCTGTGATAAGAGTCCTTCTTGACGGCAGTCTCTTTGGTAGCTCTTTCCTTCTCTCCACGATGGCTCCTTCCCTGTCTGCGGGCTTTCCCTCTGTGCTCTTTCATTGTCATTCCACCGTTCCTTCTTGACCCTCACGGCTCCTTCCTCCTCTTGAGTCTTCATTTCCCTTGGCTCCTTCCATTTCACATACGGTACCGGGAGTGTGTATAAAGTGTGCCAACATTACCTATCGCACATGTAAGTAGGGTACACGCTCCACACATCAATGCTGCTCTGTTCTGCAATCCATCAATCCTTCCCCCTATCTTCGTATCCATCATGTCTCAATAAACCCCTAAACCCCATAAATGTCAAGTAAATCAAGAAAGCAAGCAAGAACCCAACCCATTACCAATCCCAAGCAAAACAAACCCACCGCTAGACTCCAAACCCAAAACTCCAGACCATGCCCTCTTCTTCACTCGACCCATCCCACTGTCGATTCACGTAACCTTACAAAGCAGCTCCGCCTCCAGAATGAACTTTCCCTCCTTGTACTTCTCCGAGCTTTCATACGCCCTGTCATACTTCCACCCCACCACATCCTTGCACTGCCGGCACTGTATATCCCTCACGACATGCCTCCCCGTCGTCATGTTGCGTTCCGAGGGGTCGCCCGTCTCGACGTTGACGACCGTGTTGAAGAGGTAGGCTTTGCCATGTTGGCCGCGGAAGTTCTGGTGGTGGGAAATAGGCGAGCGGTTAGCGAGTCCCCTGTTGTACAAGGAGGGGGGTGGGAGAAGGGACAATGGAAGGGGAAGGACATACCCGCGAAATGATGTCATGGGCGTTAGCCAAGTGTGCCTTACAGTTCTTGCAGCCGTAGATGACGTCCGAGTTGAGGTAGGTGTTGTATGTTAGGCCCATGGTTGCGGTTTTGGGGGGGCGGCTCCCTTGGACCACTCTCCCTGCCTAGCTAGCTGGCGATGGGTAGCTTGATTTCTTGTGTCTTGTTTTACTTTGGCTATGGCTGTTGCTGGCTTGGGCCGATATGGATGTGGTAGTTGTTAGCGACGGCGGTATTCTGTGAGGTGCGAGCAGGACAGATAAACACGAATAGACAGGCGGTAAGGCAGCACGAGTCGACAGCAGGCAGGAAAGCACGGGATCTGGTTCGGATATCGGATACTGGCTCTCTCGAGTCAACACCTCGGGATCGGGGATCGCTATCGGGGGCGTCGGGAGTGTCGGGGATTGGGCTACTTCGGCAGCGGTAATGAGCAAGTGGTGAAACAGACGACAGTACAGGTGCAGTAGATATCCCAAGACAAGGCAAACAAACACAAGAGAATAATTGGGAAGTTATCACGGGACGAACCCCGAACCTTGATGGATAGGATGGAGAAACAAGCAAATGGCAAGCAAGTGTAAAATGACCAGCGATAAGACAAGGGCGCGTGGGCACACCTGGCAGCGTTGATAAAGAACGAGGTTCCCAGTGAAGGCCAAGAGTGACCGCCGCATTTGGGGGAACGCCGGAACGACGTCACGAGCGTCAGCCCTCAGGCGGAGCTGTTGGGTGTTGTCAAATGCGGGGTCGACTCCTCTCCCTGTCACTGGGCAGCATGCTGAGTGCCGTGTGACCCCCTGAATGGTAACAACAACACACCGAAGAGAAGCTGAAATGCAACCGTGGAATGGAAATACTCAGTATAGATAATCAAATATTTACAATATGAATGTTGTTGTGTGAGATCCAAACTATTCTTGGTATCTATCTTCTCATCATCATCAGGCTTGTCTAAGCCTTTTACTTCCTCTCCTGAATCGCTGCGCGATACCTCGGGTGAGCACTAAAATCGAATCATCCCAACTCCAGAAAAACAAAGAAAAAATATGTACAAGGGAATGAAAATAAATATGCAATGTCTCCTACCTCCTCTCACTCCCCTTTCATCTCCTATCGTGTAACTACCACGAAAAGGCCTCCTCCACAAAGTCCACGGCTCCGTTATACTGCTTATTTCTCACTGCCCGCCTGACCTCATCGCTCAGAGCGCCTGGCCCGCACACAGTCACAGCCATGGTGCCGATCTGGTTCTCCATCTCCATACCCAGCAGTGTGTCGATGTTGGGCCGGCCGGGGAACATCTGTACTGTCGAGCTGGGGCTGTGAATTTCCTTGGTCGAGCGAGGCCTGCTGACGAACAACATGATCTTGAGAACCTCGCGGCGCTTCTCCATGGCCAGAATCTCGGTCATCCAGGGGCGAATCCATTCGAGGTGCTCGGGAGTCTGGATCACCCAGACCATGATGACCTTGCGAGCAGCAACAGTCCCGTTGTTATAACCAGCGACGAGATCACGGACGTGGGGAACGGCCTGGGTCACACCAACACCACCGGCAAAGAGCATGACTGTTCCGTACGAGTGAAGTTGATGAGAGCCGCGATAGGGACCCTCGACAAGACAACGGGTAACAAGCTTTCCGTCGGGGTTGGCGGCCGCGCGGCTGTAGAGCGCACCAGTGAAGCCGGTGCGGCCACGGATGATGAAAGAAACAGACGTCTTCTTCTGATACAAGACATCGTGGCGGTCCATCGGGAGACCCTTTTCACCGTCGAGCTGCTCAGCTTCGTCGCTCCAGGCTACGGTGAAAGGGTGAGATTGCCAGAAACCGATAGATGGCATGTAAAGGTAGGCGTGCTGTCCGGGCCGGAAATCCCAAGGGCGGGCCATGCTGACAGTCACGCGGCAGGCACCGCCAGGGAGAGCCTCAACGAGAGTCTTGGTCCCACCGGCTCCAATGTTGCGATATCCGACACGAAGGAAACGGGCAGCACGGTCAAAGATCCACAGGGCACAAACTGCGCAGAGATACTTGAGCTGTGGGAGCTTCTTGAGGTCGAGGTGGTACCAGAGACCAAGAACCGCCAAGATTGCGAGGGCGATATGGGCAATCTTGAAGGTCTCATAGTAGGCGTGTCTGAAAATGCTGGATGCCTGAATGCAAAGGGCAATCATGGCACAGGTCGACTACAGAACTTTGTTAGCCATGTTCCTCGATACATTAGATCCAAGGTAACTTACAATGAATCCCCACATCAGAAACTTGACGGTGATGGCAGTGTTGAAAGCAGCGCTCCAGCCGTTCTTGGAAGCATTGCCAACCAACCAGGCCACTGTGTGGGCAACAGACTCCAGCATGACAATACGCCCAAACCAGCGGTGAAGAAGATTGAAGGTGTCGAAAGAGATGCCGAGAAGATTGATGAGAGGGTTGTTACGGCCAGCCATGAGGAACAGAGGGATCATGTTGACAACAGCGAGGTATCCGGTCCTGTTTCTAATGAGTGCCGCAACCTGACCAAGAGGGCCGGAGAAGTCGATGGTCATGACGCAAAAGGCAACGTTGGTGCCAAGGTAGGCCAAGAGGAAAAAAAGCTGAAGACGGGACGGAAGAGTGCCGACATTGAGGGCCGAGCTGATCTGGAACTCGCGGTTGTGCCTCTTGCTGAAGATGGGTGCGTAGAGGATGTTCCTCTGGAACCATGAGTAGTTGTGGGATGGCTTGGCGAAGTATCGCTGTTGGTCGTTGTGAAGGCAGGTTACCGTCCTGACGTATCGGACCAAGACTGTGGTAACTCGCCAGATGAGCAGGGCTCCCGAGACTGCACCCAGAACAATCAACAAGTAGTGAGAAAGCATCTTGTTCACGACAGCATGATCCACGCTGCTGGTAGCTCCCCCCGCTGCTGCTCCATGGCCCCCTCCACCTGCCTGCGCGCCAGCTGTGGCATTTCCCGGAACCGATACCGACATGTTGAATCCTCCCAAATTCTGTCGAGTTATTTGGATGTTCCTGTCTCCAACAAGAACTGAATCGTGCTCCACTCTATCCTAGTAGGTGTTGTTTGGTAAGTTGAATCGCAACCTATGTCAAAGGTTCATCTGATGTCGCTGAATGCTGTCGAAGCTGTACGGGCCACCAATTGTTTTGCCGAGTAGAAAAGAACGAATGCTGTGGTATCCAGATTCCCTGTCCAAGTCCTGCTGGAAGGTTTGAATACCTATTGTTGAGTGGATTGAGGTGGTGCTCAATGGGATGATGATCAAGGAACGTTGAGCTGCGTGACTGTGATTGCTGATTGTCTGTCTGTCGTCTTTTTCCCAGTACCCCGATATCTCGCTTTCTATGTGGAATGCCAACCAGATGTGGGCAAAAAAAGAATGAAATTGTATGTTTAAACCACACAATGCGTGCCTCAAGGTCGCAAGGACAGAAGAGAAAGCTCTCGGCCAGTCAAGGGAGAGTGTTGATAGCAATCAAAGGGGGTGGAAAGAATGAAATGCAAAATCAATGCAGGCTGGGTGGTGCAAGGGGAAAGAGAAGGAAGTCGTCCAAGGACGAAAGATGATGGCAGATCTAGCCAAGAATCCAAGAAACCGGGGGGACTGGGAGACAGATGAAGGGAGAGACGATGAAAATTGAACGGCTTGTCGACATGGGGGGGTGCGGGAAGCCCGCCAGGGGGCAGCGACCCCTCCTATTTCCTAATTGGGCATCTTGCACCGGTCCGTACTGACGCGTCCCGGGGCTGGTACAAGATGGTATTTTCACAATTCCACGGCTAAACTTGCACGTTACAGCGAAAGATGGCGCTGCTGATTTGAATTTCAATACCATATCTTACCATCCGATCCTGTCTCACCACCCAGCCCCAATGTTCACCTTATGATCCTCGACAAGAATCGAGACCCGACATCTGTCTTGCTCCCAGACCAGACATGGCCGCTTGCTGCAACAAGCTCGCCCTGCTTCTTCTGCCAAAGCTCGGCTGGAAGCTGATCCCAGCAGAACCACTTGACTGGATTCCTGGAGACATATGCTTCGTAATGGTGGTCCGTCCGCTCATGCATTGGCCACCAGGCCTCCTCATCCTCCACAGCGCAGCGCGGCGGTGCGAGTGCAAACAGGTACGGGATGCCAAGACAACCCACGAACGGAGCTTCGATTGGGCAAAGGTGAAACGCCACAGGGCAGACCATCGCCTGGGGTTGTCCCTGTGCTGATCCAAGTTCCTCAGCACATCACCTCCTCCCACCACCACAAGAAAAGTCCCTCGGCCAGACTCCCAGAAAATCCAAAAGCCAAGCCCGGCTAGGCATCACGACATAATCTCCTGTTGTTACGGGTCTAGCTACATCAGGTAAAAGATCTCACAAACATCAAAAAACAGTCAAAACACACCAAAATCAACTGCATTTTTGTGTAAAGCTAGTTAACAAATATTTTAAATACTTCTCACTATAAAAATTAACGCTATTTATATTTGTAAGCCTAGTTATGCAAAGATATTAAGTAAAAGCTTTGAAGCTTGTATTATTAAGTTTTATTTTTCAAGCTAATAGCTACTGAATTAGTTATTACCTTAGTTATTAAATTAGTGATGAAATTAGTTATTAAATCAATTAATACACTAGTTACTCAATTATGTAATTATAACTTTACTTATGTAACTTATATTCTAATATTTTTTAGCTGTAATGTATACTAAAATATTATTTACATTAAATTTGCAGGCTTTTAAATTTTATTTATATTTATTTCACTTTAATTTAACTGACTTTTAGCCTTATAAATATATGCAGTTGTGTCTGTAAAGTACTCCTTGTGTTTTGTTATGTTTTTCGACAAAAATACTAAAATAAGTTAGGCTTGTAACGAACAACAACTTCGCGGTGATCCCTAGTCAGGCTCCAAGCTCCGTTCCGCCACTTATGATCCGGCCCTCCTGGAGAGAACACGATTGAAAAACGGGGAGCCCAGAAGGAGAATACCGGTGGCTTTTTTTGCGCTTATAGCTGTCCACAGCCATGCCGCCTCACTGCCTATTGCCGAGTCTAGACTCTCGCTGTCCCAACCAGAGTATGACAGTAACATCTTTGCATCAATCCAGGGACGGTGACACCACAGGACAAAAAAAGAGACAATAATAGGGATCCCAAGTGAGACCAACCCTACCGGGCCGCATGTTTTTGTTTATTGTCAGTTGTTTCCAAACCGATGACTCCTGTTGAGAACTTGCACACAATCAATGCATTATCTTTCCAAATCGCAAAGCCTCATCCTCATCATGCACACTCTCCGCGCCTTTTCAAAAGATGCTGGAAACTCCAGCCGTAAGGCGGCCGTTGAAAGGGACCTGCTTGCCTGTCTGCCCAGCAAGCAATGCGAGGCGGCGGTGCAGCGATGCAACCTGGCCTCTCATGATGGCCCGGGGAATGGGTCGGGGTTGCCCCACGCAAGCAGCCGTTTGAGCGTAGAGACGATAGTCGGGATAGCAAGTCAAGCTTTTGGGACAAAAAAATTGAGACAAAACACCACCATCTCTCTCCCTGACGTACCTATCCAGATCATTGGGGAACTCTCTCCTAAACTTTCACCAACTCTAACATCGGCGGTTTTGTAAATCATCATATCTTGTTGTAGTGTATTCGGGTAAAGTTGTCTCTCAGCTCACATCATTCAGTTTTCGTGAACGAACGGCTACCCACACCATCGGAACGGTCATGAAACATTGGGCTACACTACATCCGCGGGGGGTTTCGATAGTCGTGGATGTGTTCTTCATTATCCAACATCACAGCCTTGAGAAGCGGGGTATTGCGTCAGCGTTCAGTCAGTCCGCGATGAACCATCACCAACCTATCCACCTGCCCTTACATTGCTGTGTGTGTGAGGAAATGGCCCGAATAGCCTCATGCAGTTGTCCACCATGTCTTTGTTTTCTGTTGTTTTCGTCATATCCCACCACCTCCACTACACCATTCCTCACCGTAAGAAAGTATCCGGTTGGTGGAAACCTCTCCTGCTACTCCTTCTCCGTACCTTGGCTGCGGTAGAGACACCGCACCCACCCACCGTACACCCAACTGATCAGCCGTACAAAGCGAGATGATATCTGTAAACCCCAATTTTGTAATATCCCATGGTTCACACCCTTTCCTCAAAATCTCACTCAGCAAAAGGCGGGCCGGCAACCCGCATAATCATCATCACCAAGGATGTCGAAGATCTCAAACAACCCCACCACTACCCATTGGTATCACGGAGATCATATCAGATGAGCGAGATGATGATATGAGCAACGGCATGGATCTAAAGCCGGGCTTTCATGCCTAATTGATACCAATAAACGGAATGTGGGTTGGGTTGACGGGCAGCTCCAAGCGAGATGGCTTCAGTGTTTCAGGTTTCTACCATGTCCCGCAGTTAGAATTGATACCTAACCAACCGTTACCATGTGACGATGAGATGGAGAGTCTGATGGGACATTCTCTACGACGATACGTATCCAATATCTTCTCACACCACATTTCTTGAAAACTTCATTACAATTATTCCCTCTGTACAGATATGTTCAACGGTCCATGATGACCCTCTATCCTGTACCAGTCCTTGGCAACCTGCATCACACCTAGTCTATTAAAAAACGACTCCAGGAGCCCAAACTCCAAAAGACTGCTCAAATCAATAGGCATTCCTTAGTTTCTAACAATATACGTCTCACCAACCGCATCATAATGTACGCATGTGAGGGTCTGAGCTCACTCTTCCCATCCAAACAAAATCACACACCCATAGTTATAATCCCAAACATAGTTCCAACCCCATCATGCAATGCCATACCTGCCCTCCCCGTCTTATTCCCATCCAAACCAAGCTCGTAGCGTGCTCAAAATCGGCCAAATTCAAACATGGCCCCATCTCAAGGTAGTAGTAGTGATAGGTCAGAGAATAGACAACTCATCATCACTATCTTCAGTCGCGCTATCCCCAACCCCCAACGACACTCTCGACGGCCTCGCCGGCCGAAACCTCGCAGGCTTGTTCCTGTTGAGCCAACTGTTCGTGCTACCTCTCGTCACCAACACTTTCTTTCCTGAACTGCTGCTTCCGTCCAAGTCCATCCCTAGCTCATCACCACCTCTGGTGATCGGTCTTGATAGCCGTCTTGGTCTGGCCGAGAGGAGGCATTTCGGAACAACATGGCTTAGTTTGGTAGGCGATGAGGGCGGTTGGTCAAACCCGTCGTCGTCGTCGTTTTCCGGGAAAAGGTTCTCTTTGTTGTTGTCCTCAACTTCTGATTGGTCGTTTTGCTGGGCTTTGGAGGGGAAGGGTTCCGTGATGGGAGAGGTTGGGTCCACATCGTCGTCGTCCTCTGACGCTGAGGAAGAGTTGGGTGCTGTGCCCTGCTCAATGCTGTCTTCTTCCGTGGCAGATGGAGGTTCTTCATGCTCGGAATCATGCTCGCCAAAATCCACCAGATCTTCCGCGTCGACATCATTCTCATCACTGACTTCATCCCCATGGTGGTCCTCTTGACTCTCCTCCTCAGAGTCCAACACCTCCCCAATCCCTGCTGATCGTGCCGCCATCGAACCACGACCAACCCCCTTCTTCCCCCCCACCGTCCCAGGCGTAGCAGCAACCCACTCACTAATAACATCATCCCATTTGATACCCGAAAAATTCCCCCTCCTCCTCCCCCCCTCCGGAACCGGCGTAGCAGCCGCATTCATCTTCGCTCTCAACCCCTCCGCAAAAGCATGATCCCTCATGTTCCCCGTACTTTCCGCCACGCGAAACGCCGCATCAACCTGGATATTACTCAATGCCCCCCTGGGCAAATCCAACTTCTGAAGCTTGTCGCACAGCTGCAAAAGATACATGTGCGTGTCCAACCTCGTCCCACGAACGCAGTACTGCACTATCGATGCCAACAATGCGATGGTGGCATCATACTGAAGCATCAGACTGGCGTTTCCCTTGCAATTGAGCACACCCCTCCATGATGACTCTATCACCGCAGAAGAGGTAGTCATGTCGACGCAGAGAAAGGAACAAAGAGCAAAGAGGTAGGTTCCGAGCTTGCGACCTTCCTTTTTGCGATGTCTGAGTTGTTTGGTGCACGTGTCTACCACGTATTGCACCCTTCGTCGGATGGTGGATGTTCGGTCTGTTGATGACGAAGCAGCTGCCCCTTGGTCCTTTCCTTCCTGGCTGAGAAGAACAACAGCTCCGAGTGCTCCGATGGCGTCGACGAGTTGACTTTGTGGTTTGCCGCGAATGCGGGTTTGAGCAACGCCTCTTGGTCGGGTTGGTGAGGCATGGTCGCAGAGAAGTGTCAAAGTGGTGATGGCCAGCTCAACCACATCATCGCATGGCTTCATTTGTGCTATCCGGGCGATGGTTGAATGCCATAGTTTTCTGAAGCCTCCCGTCAGAATCCACTCTGATGGTAGGAACCCACCTGAAAGTAGTGAGGCTACTTTATTGGGTGTAAGATCAGTGCTGTGACCCAGCGTGTGGATCACTCGTATGGGATGTAATGCTTGACAATGATCAAAATCATTGTCCCTCAAAGCTGGTCTTGGGTACTGGCGGAATATGAATGTATCGATAAGCGGCATGAATTCATTGCTCGGTAGGTATTCGTGGCATAATCTGATCAGCAAGCTCACTATGTTGTCGTCAAACAGTCCCTCTTCAGCAGCTTCATGAACAATCTGTATGCTGTGAGCTCGTACAGCCAGACAAAGATTCTTCCAACCTTCAGCAGGCCCTAGGGCTTCCAACTCGTCGTATATTTCGAACGAGACGCCGCAGTCTTGTGGTTCTGGTTGTGAATCCTGATCCTTTTCGATCTCTTTCTTCTCCCAGCGTATGTAGGCTGGTATCTTCCGGAGACACATTGCCATCAGAGACCTGGGAGCCGCAATATTCTCAACGCGATCCGGCCTGGTCTTTTTCAACAATGAATCCAGGGCTTTGACGACATGATAAAATAGCGCAAGCCTTTCGGGATCAATAGATGAACGAAGACGGGCTAGTTCCTCGTCAAACCTGCATCTCTTGACGCAATTCGAGTGGCCGCAGACTGTTACCTCAATTCTATTTTCTTGGATAACAGGAGAAGACTGCTCATGGTTTCTGATGCGGCGTAGATGTGGTGTTGGGAAAACGGTATCTTGGGAAGGCCTGGCTCCTGGTAGATTCCGTTGTCTTACTGTACCATCTCTCGGGGGTGTGGTTGTCGCTGGTGATGAATCCTCGGCCGGTGACCTTTGCGATCCTTTCCGAGAGTATTTCCGAGTCATTCTCTTTTTGGTCGAGTACTCTTCATCAGACTCGGGATATCCTCTGTCCCTCTTGCCGAGCACGACACTTTTCCGTGGCCGGCCTCTTGTTATTTGGCTCTGCTGGGGCTGTGTTGAATCCGAGTTGCGCCTAACTGCAGCCTTCCGTTCCTTGATCTTTTTGAGAGCGGTGATATGGGCCAAGAGAGGACGGAGCAAACGGTGGCATTGTTTGGCAGTCCATAGCCCCTGCATCACGGGCGCGGACGCCCTCATTTGTTACCGTTATAGAGTCTTGATTTTCCAAAAGATATAAAGCGTAAAGTATTGTATTTATGTACGAATAGGCATGGATAGCGATCGCAGCGGCGTGCGTAATAAGTCGTGTAAGTCAAGTCGATGAGATGCCGCGATGAATGAATGAAGTGGATGTTTTCATTCGTTGTCTGGGGTCAATATGTTTACATCATCCCCGGATGCGGCCTAGCGTGCCACCCAGGATTCTGGAAAGTCGCCAACCCGCCAAGTCTCCCGCACCGCATCGCTGATGCTCAAATCCCGACTCGCCCGACTCGTGCCGAGAGGCGACGAGAGGCCCGTGTGTGGGGTACTTGGATACTTGACTCAGTGGGTTGATCACTGAGCCGGCATTGTTTCCGCCCCGCCCCGTTAGGCCGGCCTGAAAGCTGCATCATAGGTTGCCGGCAAAGAAAAAAAAAAGTTAGAAGAATATTCAGCGCAAAAAAGATAAAAAAGAACCCCTCATCAGTTGGCTCAGATCAAGCGAAAGAAAAACACAGTCCTTCTGTCCGCTATAGACTGTCTCTTCCTTCCCTGGACGTCTGTATATTCTTCTGATTGGGCCTTTCTTTCCTTTCCTTCCAATTCCTTGGCTCGACGCTCGACACTTCCAATTTTTTCACCCACTTTTTGCTTCGACAGCAAATCTCGAAATACCAACCGCTGGAGGTCGCACCCACATCTTTATAGAACACATTCTACAGCCGCCTTGTCTTTGCTCAGCATTGCATCCTTGCGATATCGGCAACTTAGAAAAAGAAATCAAGTCAACATGGCTGACGCAACATCCACCACTGCTGCTGCTGCCCCTCCGAGTATGCAACTCCTCACTTATATGATGATGGTGGTGGTTCTGCTTGTCTAACACACGAAAAACTTACAGAGGAGCCAGTAGCCGACGAGCAAAACGTCGAGAAGCCTGCCGAGACCCAGACCGAAGAGGTGGTGGAGGAGGAGGAGGAGGAGGAGCAGCTTGAAGGTGTGTGACCACCTACCCACCTCATCTACACTATGCCATCCTCTCTAACCTTCCTGTAGACGCTCCCTTCATCGTCAAGATCGTTCTTCCCCATGACGATAAGACCTTTGAACTCCCGGTATGTTGTGTGGTGCCATGTATGGCGCTGGAGGCAGTATGCTAAACAGAAGCGCAGGTGTCACCATTGGAACAAATCCACGAAATCAGACAATCGATCATTGAACACCCGATTGCTGTACAATACTCGTGTTTCCACCTCGAGCACAATGGGCAGCGCATCAACGACTTCATCAACGTTTCCGATGTTGAGGGCCTCGCCAACAATTCAGAGTTGCATGTGGTGGAGGACCCATACAGCGAAAAGGAGGCCAGAATTCACTTCATCAGGGTCAGGGAGTTGATTGGGGCCGCTGGGGACCGTACCGACACGGTACAGGGCATCCTGTCGGGTGCTTCGGTCTTTGACGATGTGGTAGCCGAGGCTGACAAGCAGGCCGGGGCCGAGGTCGCTGTCCAGGAGTACAACTTCGAGGCGGGCGTGAGCCCCTCCATTTTGCTTCCCAAGGAGCACGAGGCTGCGCCAAAGACTGTCAAGCTGATCACCTTGTCCTCATGGAACCCTCCTCCTGCGCCTCTCAGGCAAAAGGGCCACTTGCTTTACCTGACCATCACAACAAACGAGGGCGAGCAGTTCCAGGTTACCTCCCACGCCGGTGGTTTCTATGTCAACAACTCTTCCAACAGCAAGTTCGACCCATCACCGAAGCAGGACAAGAAGGCTGGTGTTATTTCGGCCCACTCCTTGTACACTCTTCTCGAGAAGCTCTCACCATCGTTTGCTGAAAGTTACGAGGCCTTCCAGAAGTTTGCTAATCGCAAGGATCCCCTCGCCACTTTCCAGATCGGCAACACTGTGCCATCCGCCCCATGGCTCGTGCCATCCACCTCCTCACCTTTGGTTGCTCACATTGCCGACCCTACGAGATCACAGGAGACCTTCCTCCTCGGTGGTGCCGAGAACACCGACTCGCTCCGTGATTGGAACGAGGAGTTTCAATCTGCCAGAGAATTGCCCAAGGATACCATCCAGGACCGTGTCTTCAGAGAGCGACTTATCGCAAAACTCCACGCTGATTACAACGACGCTGCTGCTCGCGGCGCCGTTCTCGTTGCTCGTGGCGAGGTTGCTCCTCTCAACCCTACCGAGGGCCGGGATGCGCAGATTTTTGTCTACAACAACGTCTTCTTCTCGTTCGGAGCTGACGGCGTCGGCACCTTCACCAGCGAGGGCGGCGACGAGGCTGCCAAGGTTGCTACTGGCAAGGACGTTTTCGGTGTGAAGCTCGTGAACCAGCTCGACATTGACGGTCTTTACACTCCTGGCACCGTTGTCGTTGACTACCTTGGCAAGCGGATTGTCGGTCAGAGCATAGTACCTGGCATCTTTAAGCAGCCCGAGCCTGGTGAGAACCAGATTCACTACGGTGCTGTTGATGGCAAGGATGTCGTTGCTGCCGATGAGGCCTTTGCCCCCGGCTTTGCGACGCTTGCTAGCTATCTGCGGGTCAAGAAGCACGCCGTTTGGGACAAAGAGAACAAGCGCCATGATCTCGAAGCCAGTGTTGAGATGAAGGGCCTTCTTGGAACCGACGGTCGCAAGTACGTCCTTGACTTGTACCGCATCACCCCCTTGGATATCCAGTGGATGGAGGAGGCCAGCCCCGAGGGTGCTGAGTACCCCCACCGCATGACTGTCCTCCGTCCTGAGCTCGTTGAGTCTTTGAGCAAGCAGAAGGCCCGCGAGTATCTCAGTGCTGAGGTCAGCAAGCGTGACTCTAAGAAGACCAAGGAGGTTAAGGAGGAGACCAAGGAGGAAGCCAAGGATGAGACCAAGGAGGAGGCCAAGGAGGAGGCCAAGGAGGAGGCCAAGGAGGAGGCCAAGGAGGAGGCCAAAGAGGAGACCAAGGTGGAGATCAAGGAGGAGGAGGAGAAGAAGGAGAGAGAAGCCAAGGAGGAGGGTGCCGAGGAGGCCGAGGAGAAGAAGGAGGAGGAGAAGACTGATAGGATAGACATGTCTGGCTTCAAGTTTGCCCTGAACCCCGATGTCTTCAGCGGCCAGGTCCCCCAGACCGACGAGGAGAAGGAGGAGATGGCCAAGGATGAGCAAGACGTCCGTGATGCTTGCAAGTATCTCACTGAAACTGTCATCCCCACTCTCTTGCGCGACCTCAAGGAGTCAGATATCAGCTTCCCCATGGATGGTCGCTCTTTGAGCGCTCTCCTCCACCGCCGCGGTATCAACATGCGCTACCTTGGTAAATTGGCCCAGAAGAGCGTTCCGGAGACGACCGACAAGGAGGAGAAGGTTGATGGCGATCGTCTCAAGTGCTTCCGCGAGGTCTGTGTGCGCGAGATGATCGCCAGAGCGTTCAAGCACATCGCTGCCAAGTACCTCAAGAGCCTGCCCTTGTCGCTGACCTCGGCCTGCTTCGCCCACCTTTACAACTGCCTTCTCGGCTTTGGTCTCAACCCCAAGCCCGAGGCTGAGATCGACGAGGCCTACCGCGCCCTTTTCAGCGATGCTGATCTTGCCTTTGAGAAGGTTACTCCTGAGAGTCTCAGGGAGGAGGTCCAGCACGAAGTGGCTCGCCGCTTCAGATACACTCTGGCCGAGAACTGGTACACCGAGGCCAGGCCCGTGCAGCTGCTCCGTGAGACTGCCCTGAAGCTCGGTCTTCAACTTCAGGCCTCCAAGTTTCACTTCACCCAGGCTGAGGCTGATGCCGCCGCCGCTGCTGCTACGCCGGCGCCTGCGCCAGTCCAGACTAACGGCCAAGCTGCCGCTGAGTCTACCGGCAGCAAGAAGAAGAAGGGCAAGAAGGCTCGTGATACTTCCCCATCCAGCATTGTCTCGACCACAGTCCCGCACACCTTCAGCCCGGATGACTTTGTCAACGTGGTGCCCCTCATCAAGGACTCTTGTCCCAGGAGCGCCTTGGCCGAAGAGGCTCTCGAGGCTGGCCGTCTCTCTATTTACCAAGGTCAAAAGAAGATCGGCGAGGACCTCCTTCTTGAGTCCCTCTCTCTCCACGAGCAAATCTATGGCCTCGTCCATCCCGAGGTTGCTCAGATGTACCACACCCTTTCTCAGATGTATTTCAACCTAGACCAGAAGGATGCGGCCGTCGAGCTTGCCAGAAAGGCTGTCATTGTGAGCGAGCGGACGCTTGGCATCGACTCGGCCGAGACGGTGTTGAACTACCTCAACTTGAGTCTCTTCCTCCACCAGCGTGGCGACAGCAAGATTGCTCTCGTGTACGCCAGACACGCGCTTGACGTGTGGAAGTTGATTTATGGACCGGATCACCCAGACACCATCACGACGATCAACAACTACGCGGTGATGCTGCAGAGCATCAGGGCCTACACTGAGTCTCGCCGGTGGTTTGAGGAGTCTCTCCGGGTCTGCGATCAGGTCTTTGGCAGAAACTCGATCAACTCTGCCACTCTTCTTTTCCAGCTCGCCCAGGCTCTTGCCCTCGACCAGGACGCGAAGGCTGCTGTTGACCGCATGAAGGAAAGCTACAGTATCTTCAAGGCCCTCTTGGGTGCCGACGACAAGAACACCAAGGAGGCCGAGCACTGGCTTACGCAGCTGACACACAATGCTGTGTCTATTGCCAGGCAGACAAAGGAACTTGCGGCCAAGAGGGCGCGTGCCGGCTACAAGTTCACCTCGAGCGGCGTCGGCGTGGGTTCGGTCACTGGTGCGCCCGCGCAGCTTCCTGGCGCCAGGGGAGCTGCTCCTAGTACCAAGGATAGTCGTAACATCGATGAGCTTATGAAGTACATTGAGGGCGGTGACAAGAAGACCAAGGGCGGGAGCGGTGGTGGCAAGAAGCGCCCTGGTAAGGCCAACCCCAAGAGACGGGGTGGCGCTTCCGGCACTGCTTGAATCTAGTTCTTGACGTTGTCTCGCTGTTCTTTTTCCTTGTTTCGGGTCTAGCTTTTCCAGCAAGTTTGGTGCGGGAAAGGGTGAGGGGGGAAACTTTCTCGGGAACAAAAAAGTTTTTTCCATCTCTTATCATCTTCTGTCACTGTATAAACTCATAGGGCAATTTTTTTTGCTTCCTTTCTCCATCACTCACACGGGGCGTTGGATGAAGACACATAAACATGGCTCTTATGCACAAAGCTCTTGCACTTATTGTCTTTTTTCTCTTTTCGTCGTCATGGCACTTGTACATATTTTACTGCTGGAAAGGCTCAAAACAGGCAAGGGGAAAAAGGGTATTTTATTGATGAATAAAATGGGATGGGGGTTGAGGGAAGGAGGGAGACAAAACATCATTGACGCAAAGCGAAAAAGGTGGAAATGCAGCGATGGATGATGGGAAAATTGGGAGGGGGGAGTTTATTTTTTGGGGGGAGATATACAAGCGGGAAAATAAATGAGAAATCTTCACTCTTACAGACTGATGTGGCTTTATTGTTTGGGATTTTGTGGTTGTGAGGTTGGGCGTGTTTTTTTGGTGGGTGGTGGCTGGGGGAGAAGAGTGGTAGGTTTGTTGACAGCCCCCTTTTTTTTTTAAGGATACTCCTGACTGGGAGGCTGGCAGGTTTTATTTGGGGGGCTGCTTTCACATGGGAGCTTGAGGAGAGGGATTGTCTTTGTTTGCACTTTGATAGAAGGTCTTGGTTTAATTACTGCAGAGTTGATTCCAGTACCTGCAGAATTTGTTGCCGACTTTGACAGGAGATGGCTCGAGACTTGATGCTCTGACAAAGTGTGGGCAGCTACCAGTGAATTAAGTTTGAGGCGCAACCCCTTTCCTTGGTTGACTTTTTTTAATTTTTTTTTATCTCTCACAAGATAAGGTGTCAGTCAAGTGGATATCTTGGAGATTGCACATGGGACACAAAAAAGTTATTGATTTTATTTTTTTGAACTTTTGGGGACGAGGCTGGGCAGAGAATAAAAACAGGGAAAGCAAACAGCCACTTTGCCTGCCTGCCACCTCTTTTTTTATCTCCGGATTGGTGAGGGACGACTCCTTTGATGACGAACAAAGTCGACGAGGATTGCACGTGCGTTTCCACAGTTGCCCCCACTGTAAGGGCAAATTCATGACTGTGATTGGTTGAGTCGAGGGGTCGCGCGCCTTTGAATCGCCCGACGCGAAAAACCAGCGTTCGTGTGGTCAATTAAACAATCGCCCACCTTCACCAAACCAACACCAACAAAAGTGCGCCGACTCGACCAGTCCGAGGACTCCTTCGTCATTGTCTCCCAACGAAGCAATCGCGGGATCGCCCCTCCGACCACTCACACTCCACACGCTCCTTTTTATACATTTTTACTTTTTTAACTTGTTACTGTCGATCAAGTTGAAGTTTATCACGGAGTACTCCCACCAGTTCCTAACCCCAGTGCGCGTGTCGCATTCAAGCAAGCTCCGAGCGACAGCTAGAAACCAGGAAGCAGCATCACCCACTCCCACTCCCAACCGCAAAAAGCTCTCTCCTTGAGCTCTCCTCAGCTGCCCTGCGGCTCAACCTCTCTGCTGTCCATTCATTCGTCCACATCCGACAACAACCCCTCACTCGGAACGCCGTCGACACTCATGGTCACAGCCGGCGCATCTTGTTTGCGACAATCCAAATAAAAAAAAAGATAAAAAAAAAACACAACATCCAACAATGCCTTCACCCCGCGCACAACGCGCCCGCAGAGAGACTCGCAGCGAGGCTGTCGTCGAGCACTCTTCCCCGTCGCGCCCGTCGAAGCGTCGTAAAAAGGTACCCCATCTCCATCTCCAACCCCGCGCTGGCGCTGGCGCATTTGCAACTGAAGCCGCATCGTCAATGTTTTCTTTGAACCCCTCCCCCTCCTTTTCTTGGACCTGCATCCCACTAGCTCCATCATCATGTATGGGTCGCTGACATGTAATGTGTCAAACGATAGAATGACGACGTCACCGAAGCTCCCGATGCGGCTGTCGAGCCTGCCGACGAGGGTGATTCCTCGCATGTCGCCGACCAATCGACCACGCCCTTGACGGACGAGGAACTTATAACAAAGGTGTCCCGTAGTCTTCACGCGTCCGCGCAGCCGAACCAGCTCGTCCAGGCCAGCAGGGATCATTCAAACCTGCTTCACGAGAACAATAATGAGGGTGTTCAGGCCTATGCAAAGCTTGCCGCCTCGGACTGGACTTATTTCATCAGGCAGCTCAAGGTCAATATTGGACGCTGTCCCGACCCTCCGGCCGCACCTGCTCCTGCGCCAGCGCCGGCCGACTCTCAGGGGAGCTCGGCTCCGCCTGTCGCTGACGACAATGCCGTTCACGTCGATCTCGGACCTAGTAAGATGATTTCGAGGCTGCACGCCGTCATCTACTTTGATGGGGACCAGGAGGCGTGGCGCCTGACGGTCAAAGGTCGCAATGCGCTCAAGGTCGATGGCATCCCTTGGAGGAATGGGCAATCTGGCGTTTTGAAGAGCGGTGAGGTTATCGAGATTGGCGGGGTCGAGATGATGTTTGTCCTCCCTGTTGAGCTTAGCCCGCTCGCCATACACAAACAGTACCTGGAGCGCGCGGGCATCGGGAAGCCGGAACCAGCTGGCGCTCCCGTCCGGCCGGTCCGCCATCCGCTTCCCTCGGGTGATGGCCTTCACTCGAGCTCACCCAACAAGTCATCTCGAGGTCATGGTGCCCAAAAGACGCTGGCGCCTGCGCCTCCCGACTACAAGCGACCAGGTACGCCCCCCTCGATTCGTCGTGTAGGGTTGGGCGTCAAGGGGCCGAATGTTGATTCCACTCCCGGGCCTATCTTGATGACCAACTCGGATGTCGATCTGAGCCTCGATGAAAATGCGCACATCAAGCCCCAATACAGCTACGCTCAGCTAATCACACAGGCCATCATTTCCACGCCCGATCACAAATGCACACTGGCGGGGATTTACCACTTTATCACTACCAAGTATGCCTACTACCGCCATCAACCAGCTGGTGGCTGGCAGAACTCCATCCGTCACAATCTCTCCCTACACAAAGCGTTTGAAAAGGTGGCAAGGCACTCTGATGAGCCGGGCAAGGGCATGAAGTGGCAGCTGGTGGCCGAGAACCGTGAAGAAATGATCAAGCAAACCTGGCGTGTTGGTCGAGGCGGCCACCGCGGGGCGTCTAGTAATCCGTCCTCACCTTCGTCGGCCCAGCTGAACTACATCACCTCGGGACCGCGCGACATGGCCGCAGCCAGGGATCCCGTTTCTTCTGCCCGAAAGAGAAAGGTTTCCCCTTCTGGTTCCCCGCAACCCCGGACGGTTCTACGCACCACCGAAGCAGCGGCTCACTCCACACCCGTCCGAGCGACCAGGAAACCCCTCCCTGACGAGCCGGGAAAAGATCTTGACGGCAGCCCGTTGCCCCGGGCGGCGAGGAAGCCGGCGGCTTCGAGCGCTCTGGGCATGGTGGAGAATGCTCCCGGTTCGCCGACGCTGACGTCAAGCTACGACGCGAACGAGGATCACTTGTCGCAGTTTGTCACGCCTGCCCCGCCGAGGGTGCACCCGAGGCTGGCGCCGCCGAGCACGGCGCAGAGGCCGAGTCAGCACATGCCTACTAGTTCGCCGGCGCCGTTTTGGAGGTATGCTGATTTTGGGAGCACACCGCTGAAGGCACCGGCGGGGTTTGAGGTGGGCAGTCCGACAAAGGGGGGTCCGGTGGGTGGTTTGGGGGGGGATGTGAAGGGGGAGCAGCAGGTGGCTAGCAGTCCACCGCCGGTTGTGCAGTCGAGGAGGGAGAGGAGCAAGAGCCCGGTGGGGGGTGTGCCGCCGCAGAGTCCGACGAGACGAGGGGGCAGTGTGGGTGCTGTCGTCGCGCCTGGGGGGTTGGAGGATGAGGAAGGGGAGGTGGGGGGTGGGATGCCGGAGGAGGAGGGGTTTGATTTGACGAAGTGAGTAATTTTTTTTTTGTCTTGCCAATCTTGATGACGAGAAGCTAACAAAAAATAGGGGGTTCCAAAGCATTAGCAGTTTCCACGCCACGGTCGTCAAGCCTGGTTCCAATGGGGAGTCGCAGTCGCAGTCTCAGGGGACGAATGCCAATGGAGATCCTGAGACGCAGGAGAGTGTTTGAGCTTTTTTCGTACATTATTTGTTTCTGTGTGGTGGTGATTGATGTCAACATGGACACGGGCAAACGATTCATTGTTATCGCCACTCTTGTTTGGTCAAAGCTGAGGACGCATCATCCTCAGATAACATGGGCATTTTTTTCTCTTTTTTTTTCGTTTCACATTGCCTGTTTTATTACCCTTTTTTTCCTATTCTTTCTGCTGAAGGGCTATATGGTGGGTTTAGGGAAAGGAAAGGGAGTGTGGGTGGTGCATGGGACACTGGTGTTGATTTGTTTTTAATTGACTGAGTATAATTATTGCTCGTATGGGAATATGGGATTATTGATTGGGGAGGCGGGGGAGGTGGACTTTTTTTTTCTCTTGTTTTTTTTTACTCGTTACTGATATCTTTTTTCTTTTTCTTTTTCGGTTGCTGGATTTATCACTAGGGGTATATGGAGTTTGAGGGCCCTCGGTTTTTTCAAGTGGTGCAGAGAGGGTAAACACACACTGTGTTGTTGTTGTTGTTGTTTCTCTAGGAAGAGAGAGTCAGGGGGTGTATACCTACTACTGGCCCGAGCTGGGGCAGGATGAGATGTGATTGGAGGGAAAGGGAGGGCGATCAAGGAGATGTGTGGGGGATGTTTGATGAGCGATGTGGGAGGGGGATGGCAGGGAGATAATATTATCGATTGGCTCTTGTTTTGTCAAATGGTAGTGTTATTCTTTTGCTGTGTTTTTGGTCGAGGGAGGAAGGAGGGAAGGTTTGATTGTCAAGCTTTGCTGATAGTGGTGGGGGTTCTATCAATTGCTTGTTGGGAGTTTGTGTTGTAAAGCGTTCAACAGCTGGGAATGAATAGTGTTAGGGGGAAGGGGTTAGCTAGCAATGGAACGTGGGATGCCAAATAGTTTGAGTTGTGCTTCCAATGTGGTGTGTGAATAGGTAATGATGGTATGGTCTGCGAATAACGATGATAAAGATGTCTTGTGAGAGAGGAGGCAATTTCTGGACCTTGGATTCCATACAAGTGATGAAGGGTGGCAAATAGGGGTGCATGGCGGCAAGGGGGGTTCGGCTTCTGGAATGGGGAATGTCTCGGGTAGAAATGGTTGGGGGTTGGGGTTGATAATATGGGGGGAAGGAAGTGGTCAAAGAAGGCTGAAGCTAGGGCCCTTATGACGACAGCGTGAGCTACCTTGGCTTGTGGTAGGAGCTACCCCTTTAGCTAGGTGCCTACCTTACTTGCACATCACCACCACCCATGCATGCGGCTCAACTCGAGCAGATCACCATTGCCAATACCAGACCCCCAACCAGGACACACCCTCCATTCCCCTGCCTATTAATCAGACTTAACGATATCCGCTATAATACCACCACAGAATGTGGCCCTCCTCTCCACCAGGCCCTCCCCCACAGGCACACCCACACGCTATAGTCAACCCCCTTCGCGACGAGGAACAGCAAGCACTGCCCCCGCCGTCGTATTACTCTTCTGTTCTCCAGCCTGCCGGGGGTAACAACAACCAACAGGAGCAGCCACCACCAGTGGACAACAAAGAACTAGAAACACAACCCCCAAGGATAGGAGACCGAGCCCCGAGCCTAGGGCCAAGTATCACCTTCCCAACAGACAAACCCCTCCTGGTAGTCTTCCTTCGATACTGCGGATGTCCATGTAAGTCCATCTCCCCCCCCTTACCCCCCAACCTCCATATTCGTGTTTAAGCTAACCCCCTCACAGTCGCAGAACAAGCTTTCACCACCCTCGCCACCTTTTCCACCACCCACCCCTCCATCACCTGCATAGCAATCACCCAATCCCCCCCCTCCGAATCCGACACCTGGATCATCTCCCTCGGCGGCCTCTGGTCCATCTCCACCGTCATCCCCGACCCGTCTTTGTCACTCTACCATTCCTGGGGATTACACCAAAACAGGTCATGGTACGACTGGTTTGTGGAGAACCTCAAAGTTCCCATCACTAAGCCGGTGAATGTCACCAATCTGGAGCATAAGCCTCATGGGAGGTACGAAGGAGAGAATAAGTGGCAGCAGGGGGGCGCGTTTGGGATTGACCAGGATGGGTTTGTGAGGTGGGCTTGGGTAGGGAGGAAGGTGGATGAGGTTGTGGATTTTGAAAGGGGCGGGGTGGTGGAGGCGCTTTTGGGGAGGGAGAAACAGAAGAAGAAGAAGGGGGGAGAGGGGGGGGACAATAAAGATGAGGGGGGTGGGAATGGACAGCTGATGTAGTATGAGGTTGTGCTTGATGATTGGGAGAGTGAGTGATCAAGGGGGGAGATGGCAATACAGAGATGAGGAGAAAGAGATGTGCAGTAGAGTTAATAATCAGTATTCATTCAATCAGTGTGCTGTTGGTTGTGTAGGTGTGTATATGTGTGTGTGTGTGTGGAAAATAAAGAGATAAAAAAGGAAACGCTGGGAACGCTGCCCTGAAAATCAAACGCTGTGTGACGGGCCAGGAGTCGAACCCGGTTTTTTTTCGCTCAAACTTGGGAGTGTAATAACCTCTATACTACCGCGCCACGGAATTGTGATTAGAATTCGAAAACTATATAACCCCGTTGGTTGGGTTGGGTTCTGGTCTGTGGTTGTGGTGGAGACAATGATGAAAGTGGCATTGTTTAGGGCGGAAGGCTGAAGATGTTACGTCTTGACGGCATGTGAAAGAGTAACTATACAGAACAGTGACCGGCATTGCAGATGGACAACATATCAAACGAGGTATCAGGACATGACAGCCATTGTAAATGGGGAGATGAAATTGTATTGAAGCAGTCAAAACAACATGTAAATGAACAAGAACAAACAGCTATGGAGCAGAACCCAAACAAAATATCATAAAAAGTCATCAGTGAGAGACAGAGACAGAGAGAGAGAGAGAGAGATAGAACTATGATGCTAAACGATAGAGAAACACACATGTTTTACTCCTTCCAGTCCCATTCCTGTCAAAAAGAAAATCTCCGATTATTGTATACCATCATCATAACAAGGCTTCACAGCTCCACCTCTTCTCACACACTCATACACACACGATTCTCAGTCCATGTCTCGTACATTCTAACCGGTATCGCTTGCATCTAATACTCCATCCCACCAAAACTCTTATTCCTCACCAGCGTCGCTCTCTCCAAGCTCGCCCTGGGAAGCTGCTCATGGCTCCGCGTCCTACTGCGCGCTGTGCCCGGCCGCGAAGGGGCGTCGCCGTCTTCGACAGCGCTCATGATATCCGCGGGGACATCCGGATCATCCCTGATGCGGTGGATGAAGAAGGCCGAGATCAGCACCGTGATGCCACCCAATGCCAGCACAATCGCGATGCTGTGGTCTCCCGGCTCGCCGCGGGGCTTTTGGAAAATTTGGAAGATCACACTGCTGAGCAAGGTGGCGATGATCTGAGGGGCAGCAATGGCCATGTTGTGGATCCCCAATATGACACCGGCCTGGTCGGCGGCTTCGGCGTCTTCCCCTGATTCGAGCTCGCGGGCCTCGTCGGAGTTGTAGCCGTCCATTCCGCGGGTGGGTGAGAGCATCCTCTGCGCTCGTTGTTGGCGACGCTCTTCGTCGCGGCGGGAAATCTCGGCGCTGATGATAGCCCATGGTGCCCAGAGAGTAAGAGCCCAGGTGATACCAACGAGGCCAATGAGTACTGTGGCTGCTGTGACGGTCCGCACGAAAACAGTGCAAAGCATGCTGCAGGTGAAGAGAATCTGGGCAAGCATCCAGGCGCGGCGAAGCGTGAATCCAGGGATGACGAGGTAGTCCAACCAGGACTTTTCCTCGTCATAATCCTTGAGCGAGCTGGGGCCGCCCTCGTCAGGGGAGACAACAGCACTGCCAGGTTGAGTTGTGTATGTTGGCGCAATGAAGAAGGGGAGGAACACATTCGTTGCCAGACTAGTGATCGCAAAGATGAGCAACGCAAAGGTTCCCTCCCGAGTGGCGTCTTCATAGAGCCTGTCGAGTTCCTCAGGGGTCATGTTCGGGTTGGCCTCGAGATATGGTTCGGCATAAATCTCGCCAATGTACGACGAAGTGTAGAAGAGCATAGGGAAGAAGCCAATCCATGCGCAGAATTGGACTTCGCAGACTTTTCTGGTCTGGGGCGGTAGCCGTTGAATGGAGGTGAAGATCTTGTTGAAGAAGGCGAGGACGCCAGGCTTGTCCTTGATGGGTGGCCCCTCGAGTCGGGGATCTCGTTCGCGGATGAAAATGCAGGTAGCGACAACCGTCACTCCCAGCGCAATACTCGCGATGGCGCAAAGGTCCTTGAATTGGGTATCACCCAAAAACCAGAGCACACTGGGCAGATCGGTATAGCCAGCGAGGTAGCCTGCAATGTTTCCAATA
Organism: Podospora pseudopauciseta; assembly: GCF_035222475.1. Taxonomy (NCBI): domain Eukaryota; kingdom Fungi; phylum Ascomycota; class Sordariomycetes; order Sordariales; family Podosporaceae; genus Podospora; species Podospora pseudopauciseta. The sequence continues at coordinate 797,319 of NW_026946667.1, forward strand.
CCGACAAACCTGCTTGCCATGGCATTCGCAACCTCTGTAACAGGCGTTAGACTTGAACTAAATCAAGGGGCATAGAACAACTGACCTTGCTGATGAGAGGGTGCGCAGTCGACAATAAACGCTCGAATCGCGGCTTGCACTACAATGGCTGGTCAGCACACAAGTCCTCCTATCCGGTCCTGTGCAATTGCCTACCTGTATTGATTGCAAAGTCCAAAATATACACCCACAAAACTGCAATAACGATAATGGAGTTCTTCACAAATGCCGACTCTGGGTCTGCTCCGAATACGCCGAAGAAGCCCCCAACGATGTCTTTGGTCCAGGCAAGGAACATCAACGATATGATGGTGGCAGCAGCCCCTCCGAGCATGAATGGCTTGCGCTTGCCCCAGCTCAGACGACAATTGTCGCTCAGCATGCCAACATATGGTTGCACCAATGTTCCCGACAACGGCCCGGCAATCCAGACCAGTGCCATCAACGACTTGCTCAGACCGAGCGAGAGCAGGTAAGGAGAGCCATTGGACATCTCAACCGACCATGCGATCTGCAGGCCACCGATACTAATAGTCAAGAGGATGAGATACCAGACACTCTTAGTCGCCTGGTGCTCATCCTCGCCGTTATCGAGCGCTTGGGCGCGGATGAAGCCATCGTCTTCACCCGAGCCGGAGGAGGGAGAGAGCAGCGGCGACTGCTCGTTCAGACTGTCCGTGTCGAATACTGGCTGACGGTCATTTCCACCTGATGATGGGTTGCCTGTCCTTGATGATTTCGCCTGTTCTTTGCCCTTGGCCGATTGATTCGTGGGTGTTGATGTCTGTTGGCGTTGGCTGTCGCCTGCGGGGTGGCCCCGATCTGGAATTGCTGCTAACGACGACGTCATGCGGAGCAAGAGCTTAGAAGCTGCCACAGCAACAACGGCGGTTCGCGCGCTTCCGTGTCGCTCGACCTGGCACGGAAAAAAACAATCGACGGCGTCTTTTATGCGAGTTTGTTATTTTCTCGATGTGTTGGATTCGAGCGAATGAGCTATCGGTGGTATCGTAAGTGGTGATCGGGTTGGGCAAAAAGCAGGACGGAAGAGGGCGTGGGAGGTGCCTGTGAAAGAAGAGCTGAGGTGCCTGCGTTTCGGCCGTGCCGGGATCGTCCCTGAGAGCACAGGTCGCGGCGAATACAAGAGGCTGTCGCACTGGACGGAGCTGGGAGGGCACCGAGGGATGCTCGCAACTGATATAAACTTGTAGAGGAGTGAAAATATCACGCGGCCAAGTCAACGTCTGCCACGAGACCCGTCGTGGTTCGAGTGGTGCGATTGCGGAAGCAAGTCGAGAAAACCCCGGCTATCTAGAGGAGGCAGGGCTGGTCTGTGACAAAAGATACTGCAATGCAGAGCAACTTGAGCTTCGATCTTGGTTGGTCCACGAATGACAACCATCAGAGAGACGCCAGGCGGCACGGGTCTGGATCTCTTGAAGCTGCAGGGGCCATCATGGAAGGCCCAGCGCCGAGCGACAGGCTTCTCCGGATTTTGCGGGCACTAATTATGTCAGGCAATTGGAACCACAGCGGGTCGTTATTCTTTGTTCCATGGATCGCAGCACTGTTGCTTCAACGTCCAATCTTTTAACTAGGCCTGAGATCTCTGACTCGGATCCCTTGGCAGAAACAACCACCAAACATTCCTTCCAACGTGTTCCAAGTATTGGGGATTGTTTTTGAACTCCAGCAACAGATCAGAACCACATGTTTTGGAGCAGTGGCTGCCATGGTGCACAGTGTAAAAATCCGAAGCAATACGGGGGCTTCACATGGCCTCGATTTAATCCCAACCCAAGCAAGCACTAGTAGCCCAGGTGACAGCTTCATGAGCCCGTAGTTGATATTTTGCTGAACCGGCTGATGATGCGAAGTAGCACAGAGTTGTATTTTTGACCATCTTGTATTTATTGTTGGATATGGACGCGGATATCGAGAGTGATGCTGGAGCTTGATATGTGACCGAGAAGACTGACACAGCATCTGCTGTGCAGTTCTTATCATGACCTCCCCAGAACATAGCAGAACAATAGGTGCTAAGAGTGAGGTTCAAGATGTCTGAACAGCTCAACTTAGACACATACTTCCCCTCCAAGTGCCAAGCCTATTGACCCACCGATTGGGAAGCTCCCCTGTTGGCGGTTGGTGGTGGCTTGCGCGGATTGGCCGCCTCATGGTCATCGGCGGGTCTCGGCAGCGATCCTTGTGGACACTTTCTTGAACCTGGCGACGTCTCAAACTTGGGATGTTGAGCTTACCAAATGCCAACCAAATCAGCCTGTCCATACGTGCCATCGCCGTCCGTCTCTTACGTACCTTTTACCAATTCATGCTCCTTCGCTCCCCGTGAGCCTGAGAGTCCTGAGCCCTGCCGTGACCTCTGAGCTGAACTGAGCTTCCCCAACCCTCGTCCGCGCCGGGGCCAAGCCCGCTGTCGCTGTCCAACAGACGCCGCCATGCTGTCAGAAGTTGTCGCGAGCTCCCTCGTGGAACTTGCCAGTACGCGCATTCCCCCTTTCTCCCTCCCCAACCCCAAACTATCCCACAGACAGGCTCTAACAGAATGCTTCAGAACGAGAGGAAGAAGACCCCGCCGGTATGCCCGATCCCCTACATCCATCATCCGAACACCCCCCTCCCGCCGAACGAACATTTCGAGACACTCGACAGCATGCTAACTGCGCGATACAGGCTCCGACCCGCCCCACCAGGAGAAATACTCATCATGGGCCATATTTATTCTGCTGTCGCTACTCATTGTGTCGTTCTGCACGAGCTACACTCTACAACAGAGAAAGATCACAGCTATTCATGAAACTGTCGTATCCATCTTCGGCGGTACGAGCGATTCTCCTCCATCATCCCCCGACGAACCTCACCCTAACCAACATATTTCTAGGCATGACCATCGGTCTCATCCTCCGCGTATCTGGCTTCGATTCCGTCCGAGACTTGGTCAACTTTAACTACCAATACTTCTTCAACCTTCTCCTTCCCCCGATTATTCTCTCGTCCGGCTACGAACTCCACCAAGCCAACTTTTTTCGAAATATAGGAACAATCTTGAGTTTTGCTTTTGCGGGAACGCTCATCTCGGCCGTTGTGATTGGCGTCTTGCTCTTCTTTTACACTGCAATCTCTCCCGAGGGGCTGGATGTGTCGTGGACCGATGCCATCGCCGTCGGCGCAACGCTTTCTGCCACAGATCCGGTCACTATCTTGGCAATCTTCAACTCGTACAAGGTTGACCCGAAGCTGTACACCATCATCTTCGGCGAGTCTATTCTGAACGATGCAGTGGCCATTGTTATTTTCGAGGCTTCCCAGGCCAAGCATTCTTCCGGGTCAGGGGGTATTGGCATCTTCAGCATCCTGCATGGAATCTGGTACTTCTTGAAAGAGTTCTTTGGCAGTTTGGCGATTGGCTGCATTGTGGGCGTAATGACTGCTCTCGCCTTGAAGTACACCTATGTCAGACGGTATCCAGCCATCGAGAGTTGCTTGGTTGTGCTCATTGCTTATGCCAGCTACTTTTTCTCTCAAGCTATTGAGATGTCTGGTAGGTCTTCCCGTAAGCGCCCGTAACTTGAGAATCATGGATTAACCTGGTGCTCAGGAATTGTATCGCTTCTCTTCTGCGGCATCACGCTCAAGCACTACGCTTACTTCAACATGTCCCGCCGAACGCAGCTGACGACCAAGTACCTGTTCCAAGTTCTCGCTCACCTGTCTGAAAACTTCATCTTTATCTACCTAGGTCTGGCCCTCTTCACGGAGAAGAACCTCGTCTTTCAGCCCCTGTTGATCATTGTCACGGTTGTTTCCGTCTGTGCGGCAAGATGGCTCGCTGTCTTCCCGCTTTCTCGAGCGATCAACTGGTTCCGCCGATATAGAGCCGCCCGACGTGGTGGCGAAGCCGATGAGTTGCCCTACAGCTACCAAGCCATGCTCTTCTGGGCCGGTCTTCGTGGAGCCGTCGGCGTCGCTCTCTCAGCCCGCTTTACCGCGAAGGAAACCCAAGCTCTGCAAGCGACCGTCCTTGTTGTAGTGGTGCTGACCGTCATCATCTTTGGCGGCACTACAGCCCGCATGCTCGAGATATTAGGAATCCGCACTGGGGTAACAGAGGATGCGGATTCCGATGACGAGTTTGATATCGAGGCTATTGGAGGCGGACTTTACAAACGACCGGACAATAGTGGGAGAGGATACAATCCCAGAAGTCGGAGCCGCGGGTCGGCCGTTGCATTGGATAATGTTGGCGGTAATAACAGCAACGGTGCGAGCTGGACATCAGGAAACAGGAGGAAACCCAGCCATGGGAGAAAGGGACACAACTCCAAGGACAGCAACGACTTTGAGAGGTCAGAGTTGTTGGGTGTCAACAATGGCGGGAGCAGTAACACTGACTCTGAGTTTGGGAGCGACATTGACATCTCAGACTTGCCACCACCGGCGCCGAGGAGGAGGTCGAGCCCTATGCCAGGAGGGGATATCCCACCAGCTTCGACTGCGGCCACAACCCTTGGCTCTGGCCAGAACAGCGAGAGTGGGAATCATTCCACGCCACTAACAGCGTCTGCTGCGATTAGACAACTGTTTAGAACAGACGACCCATCTGCCCTGTTTAGACAGTTGGACGAAGACTACATCAAGCCAACGCTGTTGCTAGATGGGAGTCATGGTAGAGGAGGTAGTGGTGGTGGAGGCTCGCATTAGATGTTGTTTTTCTTTCTGGTCAGGTCAAGCCCTGAATTTTGGCTCGGTGCATATAGGAGGGATATCTTTTGGCAAAAGGATGCCAGGCGGGGAGGCATACACCGGCGGCGTTTGTTCTTTTTTCTTTCTGCTGTTACTATGATTAGATGTCTTTGTTCTGCTTAGCTGGGAAACGCTGGCGTGTTTGGCTGGCTGGCTGTTGACTTTCTCGGTGCGAACTTGAGGAAGGGAATAAAATGTTTGGATCATTGTTAGTCCCATCTCAGTACCTGCCTGCTCTATCGGAATAATGTCTTTGGGAATGGAGCAATTTTCCATGCAAAGCCGATCCATTCGGACATTTTGAGATTCTATCTATCATAAACAAAAGAGTAGGGTATCCAAACAATCTAGCTGTAGCTTACTGACCACTGCTAAACAACAAAACGGCAGTGTCCGTAATCCGTGATATATCTCAAAAAGATATGCCAAAACAAAATCAAGCAACCAAACCAAAACGCCATGCAGTAAGGACTCCCCCTTCATTATCTTCCCCATTCTCTCCCCGTTACATCTTCACCCCTTTTTCCTCCTCCCCGGCCGTCTCTTCCCCTCTCACCGTCTCATCCTCACTCAACACACCCCCTCCCATCTTCCCCTCCTCGCCGCTGCTCTCCTTCCTCTCATGACTCATCTTCATCCGTCCCAAAATCTCCTCGGCCTCCCTCGCGTACTTGCACCTCTTCCTGATCCTCGCCCCATACTTCCAAAACAACAAGGGGAAAGGCACGCACGCCAACGCGAGAAACGCCGGGACGGTGCTCGCCCAGTGAATCCCCAGGTCCTGGTACATGTACGTCGTAAACAGCGGAAACGCCGCACCAAACAGACTTCTCAACACCGAGTTCGCGGCCAGGACCGAGGCGGCAAAGACGGTGTAGCTGTCGATCATGTACGTCAACAAACTCAAGAACACGGCCACCAGCCCCGCGGCGAAAAAAGCGGATGCAGTGATGGAGACCATCCAGTGGATTTCAGGGCCGTTTGTCCACGCGAACCAGAACAATCCGACAGGGAGGAAAATAGACCCGACGATCGCGGGAGGGAGTCGAGACTCGGGGGTCGCGAGGCCGGAGGAGAGGAGGGGCATGAAACGGGTTTTGTTGTCGATCATGGCGTATGTGACGGCAAAAACCATACCGACGGCCACGCCGACAAAGGCTAGGCCGCCGATGCCGGGGGACCAGCCACGGTTGAGCTGGTAGACTATGGGGAAGGCGGCGAAGAGGAGGTAGAGGGTTCCGTAGACGATGGCGAGGTAGATTGATGTGAAGAGGACGATTGGTTCTTTGAAGAGCAAGACCCAGGGGCGGGTGAGGGTTGTTTTTATTTTTTGGGACTTGGTCGAGGGGTCGAGGAGGTCCATTTTGGAGATGTAGATTTTCCCTGTGTGGGAGGTGAGGGCTGCCGCGCGTTTTTGGAGGAGGACGGGGGCGTAGGTTTCGGGTACGTAGAGGAGGCAGAGGAGCCAGAGGGTGCCGGTGAAGATTGCTGTTAGGCCTTGGATCCAGCGCCACCCTAAAGATTCGCCGACGAAGCCGCCTACGATGGGGCCGATGGAGGGCCCGAGGAAGGGGGCCATTGCGAAGACGCCGGCTGCGGCTCCTCTTTCTTTTTGGGAGTTAGTATAGGGGAAAGATGGATGGAGAGGGAGGGGGAAAAGGGGGGGAGGGAGGGGGAAAAGGGGGAGGGAGGGGGAAAAAGGGGGGCTTACCGTTGACGTCAAACATGTCTGCTACTACGCCGCCCGAGTTGGTGAGTGGTGATGAGCCAAAGGCTCCGGCGAAGAAGCGGAGGATGACGAGAGTTTCGATTGTGTCTGCCCCGGCGGCTCCGGCGCAGAATACCATGAGGGCCATGTAGGTCAGGGCGAAGATCGGCTGGCGTCCGTAGAATTCACTTAGGGGCGCCCAAAGTAACGGGCCGATGGCGAAGCCAAAGACGAAGAGAGAGATGCCCAGGGTGGCCATGGTTGGCGTGACTTGGAAGTATCTGATGATTTCAAAAACGCCTCCTGAATAGGCGGTGGAAGCAAAGGCCACTGCCAGGGTTGCGACGGCCTGCAGTAACGTGATGATCCATTTCTTGTAGTTGGGGTAGGTCATGGGGTTGAAGGGGTCGGATTTCCCTGGGAGGAAGTCGACGATGTAGGGAGAGGATTCTGTGCCATCTCCCGGGTAGGGGTGGGACAATATGGCGGGCGTGAGGTGAGAAGGGGACAGTACGAGACGCCAGTGAGGGACATGATTGCTGTTGCTGGTGGTGTTGTAATCAGTCTGGGACTCCATATCTGGCTTTGGTGTTGGGGAGGGTGGTGTAGTCGGCAAAGCCGTCACCGACGACGAAGAGGATGCCATGTTGAAGTTTGTGACCAGTCTGCTATGATAACGAGTAACGATATCGGAATCTTATATCATGATATGGTGATACAAAAGAAACCACGATAAGATATTGTAACCGCGAGAACAGAAACCCAAATGCCATCCGGACACCCAAATGGGGGAACCACTCGCCGTTTTATATGGCCAAGCCCGCCCTCTCCAGCAAAGCTTCCTCAACTCCGTTCCCCGATCCTGATCAAACGAAACCAACAATAGCAAGATTAACAAACCACTACCCGCCCACGCCGCCCATCATGGGCTTTGGATTTCTGAATCCCGTTCCTGGTCCCACAACGGACGAACTGCCAAGAGCATGAGGCTCCTCCATCTCTGACAACACTGGACCCCTGACGTGATCTCCTGTCAGAATGAGCGTGCTCCGTCAGATCTGTAAACGGCCATTATGGATCACGAGATTGGCGACTGCGGCAAGTGGACTGGTTGTAACCACCGCTGGACGGTTCCAAAAAGTCGGGACTCGGGCAGGAAGAAGCACCGTGAGAAACAACAGGAGAATGAGTGATGACAAAACGGCATTGAAGGCACTCCACTTGAAGGACACGCCCAGAACGATAGCCTCGCAACTTCTCGAGGATTCTCATTTGTGGGCTCTTGGTCTTGCGAGGCCGCGTCGTTGTCCTTGATTCAATTTCGCAGCTGGTTTTCCAACGGCCGAGGCATGCGGAGTATTTCTCGCAGGCTTACAAACCAGGCTTTCCAGAAGAACGACAAGGACGATTTGCCCCTGAGAGAGAGACGAAAAAATCGGCGAACGAGACCACAGAAAAGGGAGACTGTTGTCGGGATCGTGGAGCCGCAAGATCAAAGCAGCGGTGGGTGCCAATGCCGACGCACCGAGGTTAGCGCTCCTTGGAACTTTGAATTGTAGATCATCGGCGGGATTCACATGCTCCTAACCTCCAACTCCGGTCGTGCTGACATCATGCACAGACTTGCTCTGAATTTCCAGTCATCTTTCTTTTGACATCTTGGCATTGGAACCAAACATTGTTGAAGCCCAATATCGGACTGTTGTCGTCCAAGCTTGAAAATGCAATAGCAAAGCCATGTTTCGGCACCGGAAAGCTCGGTTCCAAAACCACGGGATATCAGCCCATCCCACGCAATCCATGAACTGACCATCGTATAAAACCATCATGGGGTGATGCTGGATGTATTCGTTGGCAGATCCGCCCCGGCTCAGCCTTGTGGATGGGTATCTTTTCGATCTTTGAGCAGGATCTAATCGTCAAACCCACTCCAATCATCCTCACTCTCATCCTCGCTCTCTTCATCTGCCCCCTTCTTCAGAGTCGGCATCCCATCCGGCCCTCTCACGATCCTCCCGTCCCCATCTCTCACAAACGGCCCCTCTCCCTCACTCCCACTCCCAAACCTAACATCCCCTTCCGTATCATCCACCTCAACCGCCTTCCTCCCGGTAGCCTTCAACGTCGGAATCCCATTCTCATCCCTCACAACCCTCCCCTGTTGATCCCTCACATACGGCCCCTCCTCATCTTCTTCCACTTGCTTCTTCTCCCCATCCACCGTCCCGTCCCTCACAAACATCACCACAAAAAACCCCATCGTCCCCCGTCCATCATCCCTAAAAGCCCTGACACATCCCTCGGCGACCTCCTTATCCCCCTCACAACCCTCCACCTCCCCCCTAACATCCCACTCCCACATCCCCCTAACCTGCTCCTCCCGCCTCAAAACCCTCCACCCCCTCCTCCTCGCCACCTCGGACCCCAACGCCCTGATCGTAACCCCCTCATTCTCCCCCTTATGAACCGAACACGTAGAATACGTCACCTTCCTCGCATTAGGAAACTCAAACGCATGCAAAACAATCTGCAGCTGAAACGCCGCCAAAGCCTCAATCCTTTGCTGTAGGTCCTTTTCAGAGGAAACCACCGTTTCTTGTCCATCATCATCCACCATCATCGCCGGTGCCGGTTTCATCTCCTCTTCCCCCTCGGCCCGTTTCCTTTTCTTGTTTCCACTCTTCCCATTACCCGGTTTGTTCTTGCTGGCTAACGCCTCAGGGAGGCAAAGCTCAGGAACATCATCACGGCCGACAATCCCACTCCCCGAACAACTCGGGTCGAGCAGCAGCGCCCCGACATGGGCGTATTCCTCCGCCTGGGGATCAGCCCGGAGGAAGTCCTCTGCTGGGTGAACCACCGTCTTTGCGTCACTTCCCGCGATTTTGATCATTTTCTGCAGGGTCTTGGCTCTGTTTCTGTCTTTTTCAAATGCGTGGATGGTTTGTCCTCGGGCGAAACCCCGTTCGGAGAGTATCCCGGCGAGGTGGGTGGTTTTGTTCCCTGGGGCGGAGCAAGCGTCAATGATATCCCCATCTTCCGGTCTTGGGTCAAGTAGATAGGCAGGGAAGCAAGAGGCTTTGTCCTGGAGGATGATCTCGCCCTTTTTGTAGGCTTCCGTCTTGGTGAAGTCGAGGACAGAGGGGGGGACGGCGATGAGGTTGGGGATGTGACCGTCAAGACACAAGACTTTTTTCTTGCGGGGGGCGGTCATGACTTGGGTTATCGAGGGGACGACTTCAAACCCTTTGAAGGTAGTCTCCAACTGTGCGTCAAGGGTTGATTTGATAGCATTGACGCGGATCCATCGGGGATGCTGAACTGGGCCGGCATATTCCGCTTCTATCAAGTCGCGAAAGGTTTCGATGGTGGGACATCTCCTGCGGATGCGGGCTTTGGTGAATTCCGAGGTGAGGCGGGCTTTGTGGCGGTCGATGGATTGGCGGAGGCCGTGGGAGGCTGGGAGGGCGATACCACCTTTTGCGAGGAGGTGGTCGTGGACTAGGAGGATGGAGAGGATGGGGGTGAGCTGAGAATGATTATTAGTAGTTGATACTGCAATGGGTGAATGAAGGAAAACACACCTTGCGCTCGTGCTTGAGTAATTCGGCACTCTCAACCACTTCTTTGAGCACAGAACTCCATTTGCATGTCTCTAGAGCCAGGGCGTAGACCTGCGCTGGGGGGGACTTGAGGTCCTTATTGCTAAAGACTCGTGATTTCAAGCTGCCGCCGTGTGTCGATGGCCCTGTGAGCAGCGCTGCTGCTTCGTGGTAGAGAGACATTCTCAGTTACAACAGATGTCCGAGGCGTATTATTGATCCATTCAATTGAAACTTTTGAGTCGGGCCAAATGAGTTTGGGCTACTTGAGCTGAGTGATGAAGGTGAGCTGCTGGAATGAGTTGTGAGTTGTGAGTTCTGGTTGGTTGCCTTGACATACTGCAAAATTTTGGAGGCCCAGGGTTAGGGATCATGGCCGTTGATATCGCTGAGAACTCAACCAAGAAGTCACGCGTTCACCTGCACAGATCATCAGTCACCAAAGTCATGGAAGAGCATATGTTTGCGTAAAAAACACGCTTTCTCCAGCCTCTGGAGTATCTCATATTCCCTTCTATATATATGTCCCATCCCTCCCCGTCTTAAAAATCACCAAAAAAACCCAATGTTCCAAAAATGTTGTTCAGAAGAATCGAAGAATAAGTGATACATACACGAAATGTAAGAAGTGAAGTACAGCAGCAGCCATCAACGACAAAAACATATGGCGCTCTTTTGGGGGGATCTCTTTCGTCATAAATCATCGTTTGATAGATAGGGAAAAGGAAAAAACATCGGAACATCCAAACACCCCTTCCCATATGTCCAGCCCTCCCCTTTTCCTACCGCTGAAAATTGTCCGCCCAAAACCAAAATTGGTATCCATCCCTAAATGTGAAGAGAAGGGCTTGACGCCCGCCCCGAAAGAAGTAAAAAGGTATCAAAGAAGAAGAAAAACCTCGTGTGACTAAGTCATCGTCTACCTCCGGTGGAGATGACGAGAGGGAATGCGGGCGTGGTGCGCAAGGTGGTTGTGGTTGCGCACATGGCGCTTCTCAGCCTTGGCAGGGGCAGCGCCGCCCTTGGTGAAGACGGTCAAGGCCCAGTCACCACCGCACTTCTGGCTGGCATCACCCTTGCAGGTCATGTTGCACTTGGAGTCGTCAAGCTTCTCGACAGTGTTGAGGCTGTTGCCGCAGTAGCACTCGCCGCCGTACTCGGTGCCGGCAACAGAGAAGCCCTTGGAAGAGCAGTACTCGACGCAGGCTGTGTTGCTCACCTGGCCAATGTTAGGTAGAATCTTGCCAGAGATGACACGGTCAGACTGGTCCTTGTAGCAGCCGGCGGCCTTGAAGCCCGAGATCTCAGCACCAGACTTGGCAGACTGGGTGGGGCCGGCAGGGGCCTCGTAGACGGTCCTGGTCTGCCAGACGGTGACGGTGTCGTAGACAATCCTGACCTTGGGAGAAGCCGCAGGAGGAAGGACAGCCTCGCTGGTAGGCTCGGGCTTCTCAACGACAGGGGGTTCCTCAACCTTGGTGGGGGCGGGAGCGGGAACGGTGACAAGGGTGGTGGAAGGCGGGGGCGGCGCAGCAGCAGAGCTCGACGACGGGACCGGAGCGGGGGCAGCAGAACTTGATGGCTCTACCTTGATAGCAGGGGCGCTGCTGGACTTGGGAGTCTCCAGCTCGGGCTTCTCGACGACAGGCTCGGGCTCGGGAACAGCAGGAGCGGGGGCGGGCGAGACGTTGCCGCCGCCATATTTCCAACCAGCGATGGGGTTGTTGCCGGGAAGCTTGTCAAGGGTGCCGGCAATCTTCTCCTGGATGGGGCACTCAATGTTGCAGCTCTCGCTGTCAGGGTTGACACCATGCTTGAGGCCGGGGCAGTTGTGAAGACCGGCATGGCCAGCGTCGCAGGTGTCGATGATGTGCTGAAGCTCCTCCTCGTCCCAGCCGGAGATGAAATCACCGTGAGCCGAGAAACCAGTGGCATCACCGTTGGAGAAGACGAAAGGGCTCTCCTTGCCAAGCAAGTGCTGGTAGCGAGGCAAGAACTTGGGGGTGTTCCAGTAGGTCTCAAAGAACATGTGAGGGACGTGGATCCAGCCCTTGGGACAGTTGAGCATGTCGCCGACAGGGGTAGGGAAAGCCATGTTGTTCTTGTAGTTGGTGAGGCCGGCGGCGGGGTTGTAGCAAGAGGGGAAGTGAACATCCACGCGCATGGGAGAGGCATAGGCGTCGCAGTTCTGGAAGGGGAAGCCATAACCAGCACCCTTGTTGCCCGGGTCACCAAGACCAGCCCTGGAGCCGTCCGAGTTGTCAGGCCAGCTAGGGGGGTTGTAGTTAGGGCGAGGGCAAGTGATCTGAGCGGCCTGGATGGGCTTGGAGGGATCCAGCTGAAGGGCGCCATCAGAGACATGGCTGGGCTTTGACCTCAGAGTGGGGTTTCCGCTGACAATCTGGAGACCGAGAGGGAAAGCCTTGATATCGTCGTCGGTGGCGTCGAAGAAGTAATAGTTGACCATGTAAAAGAACTCGACGGGCTCCAAGAGTCCGGTCTCGGGGTCCTTGAAGTAGAGTGAAGGGACCCAGTATGAGCTCATGTCAGCCTTTGGCTTGGCTGTGGTGCACTTGGACTGGCGCAAAGACTCTCCGGTAACGTTGAAGCCAAAGTTGCTGGCACCCATGACGGCGTGGACGTGGGCAGAAGGGCCTCCTGGTGAGACGATGGGATCGGCTCTGCATGTCGTCAATGGTCCCCGACCCTTGTGCTGAAGAGTCGCAAAGGTACGTCTGTCCTTGGCGGCAGCCACTGTGACGGCCATAGTGGCCAAGATGGTGGTGAAATGCATGGTGAAGAAGTTGTTGTTGTTGTTTGGTATCGCTTGGAAATGTCTAAAGTCTATCCTTTGGTTGTTGGGTATCTCAAAAGTCGCTCCTCAACGGCTCAAGAAAAGTGTGGGAAGAAGTTGTCGAAGGGTTGATAAGACAAGTCTCTGGGACTGCTTGATAAAAGTTTCGAGTTGCTCAATACCGGTTGGCTGGAATGAATGGGGGGTTGTGATTGTGGAACAGTCGCTAACTATTCACGTTGGCCGTTTCTATTGTTGGTATTGCTTGACAGGTAGAAGCTGGATATCAACGGCTAGCGTGGTGGAAAGGACAGTGATGTAAGTGAGTATGTATTGCGCTGAGCAGGCTCCGCAGCTGGTGATGGTTGGAAAAAAGGGAGTGTAAAGTGATGTGCAACAGCACAACTTGGATTCGAAGGAGAGAGATGAGGCACGAGTGCCAGGAAAAAAAGAGAATGATAGGACAACAAAAACCCACAGGAGGTTGAGGAGGAGAAGGGTGAGGGTGAGGGAAAGAAAAGAGGGAGACGGGACGAACTCCCGGCATGGGTGTGACCCAGTTTATACGCAACACGAGCCGACGACGTTGTGCTCTGTGTCCACACTTGCCCACCCCACCCCACCCCTCAGCCCGGCACCGTGGGTCCAGAAGACCAGAAGCTGAGAAGCGAGAGAAGTCCCGTCTCCGTTCACTCCTCTGGCTAGCCCGATTGAGACATATTCGGACGCCCATTCCAAGGAGAGAGAGCGATCGATGAGCAATTGACTGCCAGGATGTTGCCAGGGCAAACATCAGACATCGGAAGGTCCGGCGGAGGAGCTGAAGGCAGTGGATTCCTCACCTCACCATCTGGGCAGGGCAGAGGTTTGTGGATGTCTAACTGTCTAACAGCTGGCGTACACTGGCGTTTGTCTACCCTATCTGGGCTGGCCCCTTCATCAAACACGCCGTCTGATCCAGTGGTTCCTGGCTCTCGAGATGTCAAGAGATTTCAGATGAGAGGGGGTCGGCGAACCGCCATGGTGGACGAGAGCACCAGGGAGAGGAAAAAAACTGTGCGCTCAGGGGTAACGCTCGCTCAGGTCACTCTGTACCTGCATCTTGCTCATCGCCACTGCGGATCCCATTGGCCGGATGTTCTGCAAGCTGCAGGTCGTTAGGTGTGTGCCTGAGTTGGCACAGGGCGGGACGGCAGAGGATAAAAAGGACAAAGAATTTATGTTGTTACGCGGCGCGAATGGCGTCCAATAGGATCGATCGACTGGCAAACTCGAAAAAGGGGAAACTTCCAAATATGGTGCCCTCCTCCTTCCAGACCCTCCAAGTATTCAAGTATCACCGTCAGAAACAGAGTGGAAGGCGGACGCCGACAGACGGGTAGCCAACATGTGGGAATTGGGCACAAAAATGCGGTCCCTGGGTTTTCATCTCGTCTGTGTCGCGGGATACCAACGGTTCCCTGGACCGGCCCGACACCAAACTCTCGACGACCTGACGTTGCGGTTGGGAACTTTGGGTCCCCGCACACCTGGGTTTTGGGGCTTCTTTTTTTTTTTTTTTTTTTTTTTTTTTTACGACGGGTACACAAACGGCGCCTGAAAATAAATCGCCCATTATAGCGTCATATCTACCAGTCTTTGAGAAACCAGCTACACTAAATAAATAAACCATCCCTTTCTTGTTTCTTGTTCTTCCAGAATAGCTGCTGACAGTCGCAGTCCAAGGCACAGAATGTCCGATATCATCATCACCATCACTTGCGAATCCTCTCTCCTCTCCCTGCCCCGCACTTTTCCATCTTATCAATGCTCCGTGCCAACAGCAAGGGGTTGACCCTCACTTGGAACAACCGTCCAATCACAGCCTCACAAACACACCAAGCCAGGGGATTTGGGGGGCCCCAGCGTGTTCTCGTGCGTTTGAAACACAACCAACTCCCGAACGGAGCCTACCCAGCAAGCCACTCCCTGTCGTCGCTTCCGCCGTCAAAAGAAGAAGCATCTCAGAGAAGTCCAGAGAAGACGGGTCAGATCTGACTGCTCTCCCGAGACAGTTTCTTCCGAGATCTGATTTTCGACGATGCTAGCGTAGCTCTGAAATGAGGAGCCCACCGTGTCTTCAGAAAGATTGACGACATCACTTCTGCTACGGTATCATCATTCCCCGCAGCTTTTTGTTATCACCATTCTCGCAGTGGTGTCTGATCGCAGCAGTCTTGCACCAGCTTTTAGGCCCTGCATTTACATATCCAGCCTATGCCAAAACGGTGCAATCTTTCCCTATGGTCTCTCCCTAGCACACCACGCGCGCGGTTCAACTTTCCTGGCCTAGATAGCCGCCAAGTCTAGTATCTTCCGTTTTGTCGGCGGCGAGTGATGGAAACACTCTGTAAAGTCGCCGATATTCACCATGTTCTGTGGCGGCGGGTGTTTGCGCGCACAGTCTTTTGGACTCTGCACATTCCTCCCTCTGGCTGAACAAGGCCATTTACGCCCCCCCGTTTCAAGTGTCAATACTCTTGGTCCGTTGACGAGCTGCCGACGGCTGACGACTGAGACTTGGCACCCCCGCCTCACGGATGCTATCCGGACGCTCATCTTGACCTGAAAATCACTACGGGAGGCACCGCTTCAACCTGGCTGGATTACGGGCCTGAATCACCGCAGTGCGACCCGGTCAGCTCTGGGGATTGGGCGTCTCCCCGAGTCTTTTGACCGCCACCGACCTTGACGGAGAATTTTGAGAAACCTACAGGGCCCGGGACCGAGAAAATACTAGGCATGAGCTGCTGCTGAACCTCCTCCCCCCTTTCTTCGGCGCCGTTGGTAAGGGCGCCGAGGGCGTCATGGCTCTGTGCCACCCACGAAATCCCTCCGGCGGCGCAGGCAGAAAACCTACAAACAGTTTCTTGCTTGGCGAAACACAAGTCCCAAAGTCTATCACGACTCTCTATGTCAGCAAGCAGAAAGCTGGGAAATCCTAAATCCGACTGCATCTGCCCAGAAAAAGGGATCACCAACAGACAAACGGTCCTCCGGAATCACTGACCGTCTTGTCTATCCTTGATACAAACCCAAGCAAGGCGCCACCTCCCTTTATTTCACCATCAAAGAAGGCAAACCACTCCCTTCCGTGGCGTCAAGGGACATACATAGTGAACACCTTTGCTGCGCACAATATGCGACAGAAGAAAAAGAAAAAAGACACAGCAGTCTGCGGTGACCAGTCGAAGTGAATGGCCTGATGGCAGACAACACACCAGACATGATTTCTTAGATGACGTGGCACGGCCTACTCTGTGGCCTGTGGTCTGAGGCCTGACGGGCAGCCACCGGGGGCCACCTGCCTTGTCCTCACTGTAGAGATGTAAAGTGTTTTTGTGTGTGTTGGGTTTGCCATACAAACCTCTCATCACATACCTCCCAGATACAGACACAAGGCACCGCATTATGGTCGTCATTTTCTTTCTGGCCTTTTGGCTACACTTGCACTGAACAACAACTAACTACCAATCACCACAGGCAAGGCTGCCAACCCTGAGAGAAGATCATTTTTTCCAAGGAGCGAAAACAAGAAATAGGAAGGAGGTTGAGAGATTCCCAATGTAATCTGCACGATTCTACTAGTGTTCCTGCAAGTTGCCGTGTCCAAAGAAAACCTGCCCGCCAGCCTGGGGATGCACGACACCTAACACCACACACTACCACATGGAGATACTAAAGCAAGGTACGAGCAGCAGCATACACGTAAGCTAAGGTGAGGTGGGTAGCCCAACTTTGATGCAGATGCCCGGTAGTCGCTGCGGGTTATTGACCACTCATGGCTCCAAGACGAGATGGAGTGGGATGTGACGGCCCAATCTCGCACTTTATTGCTGCCGTCGTTTTCCTCGGATTTTGGAGATGGGTTTGATGGGTGAGATAGGATAGGATTCTAGATGTAGGTGCACAAGTGTAGTATGTTAGTCAGGTCGGGATAGGGTTGCGGGTCGGGTTAGGTGAGACCGATGCTCACTTCTCTTCAGCTCTTTTGTTCAACCATCCCAGAATGGCCACGAACGAGATGCAGAGTACTCCATGTAGTATCTACCGACCTTAGTTTGCTTTCAACTGGCAGTTGTGGTCTGTCCTGTCACTGGTGCTGCAACGAGACCAATATCCCACCCTGAAAAGCCCTCCAGCTAACCATATCCTACGTGCCCACCAGATATTCTAACAACTAGAATCTAGACAACCTACAAATCATCACTAGTGCCGGCACTTCACTCGCTTGAAATAAACCTTGCCACAAGCCATGCTCTTTTCTCACTCAACTACCGAACCCCTCAGGCCTACCCCCACACTATCAAATCCCCGACGGGGTTTCTAGACCATGTTTTCCTCACCCCAGCTACCAGGAATGGCCGACATAGGAACTTAGGGGCAGTGTTTCTGGATTCAATATTACGGGACAACTACCGAGAGATTACCAGACTACAGACCTCCATCAAAGATAGGTAGGTATCCAACATCATCCGATGGATGAAGATCCTCACCCACCTCGGACTTTGCCCCGTTTGCGGAAGACAGCCGCCTCATGTAGGTAAGCACAACTGTGTTTTGAAGTTCAATATTACGGGAAAGATATCCGAGGGTTTTTACCAATCCAAACCTCTTCTACAGCTGGGTAAGGTGGGTATCCAGCCTCAACTGCCCCAGAAAAGCCGCCCTCGAGAAGAAACAGTCGACACCAGGCGAGGGGACGACGTCTCTAGATCCAATATTGCGGCACAGGATCTCCTCCTCAACGGCACATGATCCCGTCCTCGCAATATAAGCATGGCCAGCGGAAAGCAACATTTGCCACGCGTCTTCAATACCTCTTTCTTCAGCCGGAGCTCAAAGTCGCAGCCAACCCAGTCAGACATCTTGGGCCACAAGCTGACAAACTCACTGCTACATGCTGAAGATCACCGGGACCCATTTTCGACTCCAAGACCGAGGCTAGCCCGGCTGTGCTCTCCTGTCTCGGTCCTAGAAAGCTGGTGTTGAAGCCGTAGCTTGAGAATGTGTGTCGACTCGGGCCCTCGATACTTTGAGCAGGTAGTGAATTACCACAATACCCAGAATAAACACTCCTTATATGTCAAACAGATGGATAAACAATGCAATAGGAAGTCCATAGGAACCCCTAGATCAAATGAAAACCACCGTAGAACAACTCAAAGCATACAACAAAGCTAGCCTAAAAGTGTGTTGATGACAAAGAGTGCTTGCACACCGCCTAAAAGGTCCAACAAGGGTCCTGCCAGAAAGACACCAGGATGTGTATCTAGACTTTACACATAGGTATTACAATACAATAGCTGCAGTAAGAAAGTCACAAGCAAAACATAAATACATAAAAAAAAAAAAAAAAAAAAAAAAAAAAAAGAAAGGCCGTAGAGGTAAAAACTCACCGGCCAGCTCCATAGAGGTGGTCGGTTACGAAAACCTCGGTGGTTTTACTTCGGATCGAAGTGGGGGGCTATCGGTTGCAAGCCCCCGGCGGGGGGATTAACAGCAGCTCTTCCACCTTGACCATTTGTCCTGACCACAAGGGCGGTGCCCTGATCAAGATGTTCGAGCTGCTGTTGGAAGGTAGGTTGTGGACCTAATGTATAAACCACTGGGTGCTCCTTCATTCGGGAATGTTGTCGTGAGCTTCTCAGTCAAGGGCATGGGCTTGTCGAGATGAAAGTCAGGTTGGTAGATAAAAAGCCAAATATAACAGAGCTAAATAGACGAAGTTGCTTGTTATGACAGCCAGTACAACACCCAACATAACAAAACATAACAACAACCTTTCCCATGTTGCAAACAGAGGACTCAATCCTCATCAACACACTCCCACCCTCCCTCCAACACCACCCCCCCATCACTCCAAACCTCAACCTCAACCCCCCCTTTCCCTCCCCCCCTCGACACCCCCCCAATCTGCTCCAACACAACCCACAACCCCCCCATCCTCCTCACCACCTCAGGATCAACATCCACCTCCCCTCATCCAACCCCAAAACCCCCACTCCTGAGTAACCCCCCCTTTACTCTGTCCAACCACCCTCCTCCCCACCCCGGTCCCCAACTCCAGCTTCATCCTCAGTCCTCCCGCTCCATTCCCCGCCTCCCCCCCCGCAACCGCCGCCCTCGCAACAACACTCAACCTGGTCAACCTCCCAATCCCCACCCGTCCCCTCAACCTCTCCTCCCCATTCTTAAAAACCGCCATTTCCGGGAACACCGACCTCAGCTTCCCCGCCTGCGACGACATCACCTGCCCCACCACCACCCCTTCCACCTCCGTCGCCACCCTCAGCACAAATTTCCCTAGCTGGCCCGGTTCAAAAGTAGACAAGATGACCGTGTAGGTCCCCGCCGCCAGAGGCTGCGACCCGTGAGTCTGGCAAAACGTCGCGCCTCGCTGGTATTCCGGTGATGACACCAGGATATCTCTGCCAGAGATGCTGGTTATATTTTTTGACGAGTAGATCAGCGCGATGTGAATTGGCAAGTCTTTCACATCTGTCGAGAGTAAAAGGGATAGAGGGGTGGTTTGGGGAAGCGTGATAGAATACTGCGGGTTGATGAAATAGGACGGGTGAGCCGCCGAGCCGCCTGAATTCCGCCGGTTCCAGGCGCCGGTGATGGTTTCGCTGTGGCTGAGCGGTTCAGGGGCTTGACGGATAGTCAAGGGCGAGTTGGAGAAGAAGGATAGGGTGAAGTTGTATGTTGGCAGCGGAAGCTCACCCTGGGCCACGACGAGGGTTTGGGGGTTGTTGGGAGTGGGATCATAACGCAGCAATGTGTTGGGGCTGTCAACGTAGGGTCCCTGGTGGAGGCACCGGTGGTTTTCTGGCAGTGGGAGCCGGGTACCGGGCGGGGAGGCGGCAAAGATCGAGAGGGACATGAACCCGAGCTGCTTGGAGACATGAGCCAGGGAAGCGTTGTGGCGGTCTCGCTCGGCTTTTCGTTCTCGCAGGATTTCAAGCTCGCCATCTTGCCAGTGACGGCTCAGGAGGACCCATATGGGGCTGTTGGAAGAGGATACCACGCTGTATTGCGGGTTCTTGGTGAAGACCAGCTCTTCTGTTGCGTCCGGCATGTCCCATTTGAAGTGGTGGTCTTGGCGGAACTGGAAGAGGTTTGGGTTCCAGTTGACGTAGAGAGAGTCAAAGTGCTGCAGAGCATCCTCAAAGGCCATCCAGAACTGGTTTGTTGCGTGCTCAGGTCTTGATCCCACGGTGTGCGTCTTGAGGGTTGCTGAAGACCCTACGCCTGTCCACACCAGGCTGTCGACCCAAGGGTTCTTGATCAGCAATGAACGACTGTTACCATCGCTTCGTACGTCAAGAACTGCATAGTCATGTTCCCTGACCAAACCCAGGGCCTCTTCTTCTTCTGGTGGGATATTCCCCGTCCCCAACGTCAAGATGGCGTTTCCATCATCGTATCCTTTCTTAATTCTGTCCCAGGTTTGGTCGAGCTCGATGTCATCACTTTGAACAGTTAGCATGACCACGCACTAATTAGCTGAGATGTCATCTCACCTCTTCAGGAAGATCTGTTCTGGTATCCAACCAGTCAAGACATGCAAGTCTGTGCCGGAGTTGCTTCCGGGAAAGTCGTAGCCCCCACGTATTTTCAGGTATGCCTTCTCAACCAAGGCAGGCCATAATAGTTTAGGATTGCGCCGATCCACCACGTACAACGTCCGGTCCGTTGACGTAGCCGGGAGGCGGTCATCAACAGCAACAGAACGCCAGCATCCATTAAAGTTGAGACGAAAGAGATATGGGCCATTCTTAACAACCTTGGGACGCTTATGCTCATAGTCGAACGGATACATGAGCGAGGAAAGCAACTACCAACAAGCATCAGCACGCATGAATGATAATTACAAGAACGGTCGGATCCTCTTACAGAACCCTTCTCCGAGGTAAAGTGGGGAGAGGCAGCACACAAGCTGGCTACGACGGAACAATCCGTCGCCAAATCCTGGGCCAGGTCGATTGGGTTCTCAGCAGTCATCATCCATTCCAGATTGCCGTCGTCGACCCCGGGCACCAGTTCCAAAGGCCGTTTCCAACCAGAGAAGATGGCCCGCTGCTCGGGAGAGAGAGAAAAAGGCGTGGAATCACTTTCGATTGGACAAGGACGAGTTAGCAACACCTTCCATGGTCAGGTGTCAAGAGCAGCACGGCGCATGGTGCACCCACATATAGGGGTCGGGACTCTGGTTGAGGGATGTCCCTGAGAACACCTTGGATTCGGTGTCTGCCGTCCAAGGCGGAAAGATGAGGCCATGGAGCTTCGAAGACCTTAATAGAATAGTCCTTTCAGACGTGGAAAGGACGCGGGTGGATATGAGCTCAGGAGGTCTCGAGCTGAGGCCCGCTTGCTTCTCATTTGCCTTGATGGTCTCGCCAAGCTCAAGCAGATATGAGATCTTGTTACGAAGTTTAGCAGCGTCTACCCCTGGAGCCCCATTCTGGATGGCCTTCATGTAGAAGTCGGCAGCAGAGATGGCATGCTTCAAAGCATCCTTCCGCTTCCCATCCATTAGAAGCGCTTCATATTGCTATTTAGGGAATCAGCCACGTTTCTTGGTGAGCATGATGACAGGCAGTGTGTAGGAAGAGGGTCCGTCTCACCAGCCCTTTCGCCTCATTCTGTCTATTTAGTGGACTGCTTCTGGAGTTCCAGTTCGCTGACATTGCTATTTGGTTGTCAGAGTGAAGTCGTGTAACCAGTCAGTCGGGCAAGGAGTTTGACGACAAAGGGTGCGTATATGAGTGAATGTCGAGTCCTAGTTGAGTAGCGATCGCCAAGGCTCAATCGTATGTTCTATGGCCGCCCAATCACCACTGACAGATGCCGTCTGCGAGATCTGCGAGCAATTCGACGCGCTGCTCCTCACTGCCGATAATCGAGCACCAGTGGGGTATGATACCGAATGTCTGTTCTGGGGTAAGTACCTCTACGACCAGTTACTAGCCACGCGGGGGTGGCTGGGTTATCCATCGTGGACGTCTGAGGCTGAGCATTGAGACTCCAAATACAGCACTCTCTCAAGCCATTACCCTCATATAAACCGCGACTGCCCAACCCGTCTTCCGTGAAACATCTCATCAGCAGTCCCCCATCTCGAATCGCGAAACAAGCATCTCGTTCTTTTTGATCCGTCGCCAAGCTGTACTGGACGAACTAGGGTCTCCCAGTCGGCTGGTTCCGAGGCCGGTGCGGGGCGCCACACGATCTTATCAAAGCGATTCATCTACAACGTGATCCATGAGTCGGGGCCCGGGGGGTGGTGGAATGCATGTGTTTTGAGAAGCCAAGTCCCAATCAACAATGGCATTCATCAGCCTGCCAGCGACAAGTCGATGGGATAAAGAACAGAAGGAATGCGGGGCTGAGGAGCGTCTTCCAGGCACTCGTATCGTTTGCCGCATTCAATTGGCGTTGCCCCGAGCACACAATCGCCAACCGAGGTTATCCGGTTCGGTAATCGACATCACGGGCTAAAAAGACACTGGGTCCCCCGCGGCCGGTGGACCGCACTTGCCGGATGCACCTCGGCGGCCTACAGCGTAAATACCATGGCCAGGCCCCCTATAACCTATTAGAGGTGTCCCTGTCGTCACTTTTTTGTCGTCGTCGTCATCTTCACCATTGCCATTGCATTGCGTGCGTGTTGTATATCTGGTTTTGCTATTTATTCAATCTTGCAGGCGGACGTCCCCAACATTCGAATTACTTGCCGAGCCCATCTGCCGTCATCGCGATTCGCAGATAGCCAACCACCTGGAAATCATCCACCGGCCGATATCGATATACACCTTTTTGTGACGTATCCACCTATCGCGAACGACAGCGCAACCACCGGAGGAGTTGCATTCAGGTTGTAAGGAGAGCCCTCTTTTGAGGCGCAAGGAGTAAACGAGAAATCACACAATGGGTGCTCAGTCAAAGCCCGCCCCAATTGGGCCCTGGGGTCTTGCGACAGCAGGCGCTGCCGGTGCTGTGTTTGCCAACACGCTGGTGTATCCTCTCGATCTGTATGTTTGATATGCAGCCTGATCGGCCAAGAGGTTCTGGGAAATCCATTTGCTAATCTACCATCCATGTTGTAGCGTCAAGACCAAACTCCAGGTGCAAGTAAAGGCCAACTCCGAGAAGGGCGAGGGCGCCTCCGATGAGCCGCACTACAAGTCATCATGGGACGCTATCTCCAGGATTGCTTCCGCTGAAGGAATTCAGGGGCTCTATGCCGGTATGGCCGGATCGCTGCTTGGTGTCGCTTCTACCAACTTTGCCTACTTCTACTGGCATTCGACTGTTCGCACTCTGTACCTCAAGCACAGCAAGCACACGGGGCCCACCTCGACCATCACCGAACTCTCCATCGGTGCTGTTGCAGGCGCGCTTGCTCAACTCTTCACCATCCCAGTCGCAGTCATCACCACTCGGCAACAGACGCAAAACAAGGAGGACAGAAAGGGTTTCTTCGACACTGCGAAGGAGGTTATTGAGGGCGAGGATGGCGTTTGTGGGTTGTGGAGAGGTTTAAAGGCGAGTTTGGTGCTGGTCGTCAACCCGTCCATCACATATGGTGCCTATGAAAGGTTAAAGGAGACTCTGTTTGCCGGCAAGAAGAACCTTTCTCCGATGGAGGCATTCGGTAAGTTCGAGAATATGACCCCTTTTGATGTTGGATATTTCTAATCTCACTACCCCAGCCCTCGGTGCCATGTCCAAGGCTCTCGCCACTATTGTTACTCAGCCCCTTATCGTTGCCAAGGTCGGCTTGCAGTCTAAGCCGCCAGCGATTCGTCAGGGCAAGCCATTCAAGAGCTTCGTCGAGGTGATGCAGTTCATCATCCAGAACGAAGGAGCTCTGGGTCTCTTCAAGGGCATCGGACCCCAGATTCTCAAGGGCCTGCTGGTTCAGGGCATCTTGATGATGACCAAGGAACGGTGCGTTCGCCCTCCATTACCAGACATGCTGCATGCTTTGAGACTGACCTTATTCTCAGTGTCGAGCTTCTTTTCATTCTTTTCCTCCGTTACATTCAGCTTGTGCGTTCCAAGCAGCTCAGAAGGTCTTCTGACCTGGCTGCGGCAGCCAAGCTTGTTTCACCTGTGACTGTGAAATAAACAAAGTTCAAGCCGATCGCGGCACAAATTACAGAAGAATACCCATATCGCCAACATGGCGAGGCCTGAGATGTTATGAGCGGGGGCGCTTGAGTAGAGGACGAAGGAGAGGGACATTTTGTATATAAGAACGCCATATAGATAGGTCATATCTGAGAATAATGATTGCAATGTGTTATGTTAAGCTCAAGCCTCATACATGAAAGTGAAGTATCAGTTGAACTGGGCAGTTGCAATGAGATGAGCTTATGCCTTTGGCGGTTGGCGGGAGCTGTCCAGGCCCGCCAAGAAAGCTGCGTACGGGGCAGCCACACACTCCAGCCCCGCATGAGCCACACCCACCAGATTAGGGCAATCCAAATTTCTCCCACTTTTTGTGTGCAGAGCTACGCACCTACCTTGCACCCCGACTTCCCAGACCTTAGCAACCGTCCACCATCTGAGTCGACATCCTTCACAATGGCCAGTACGTAACTTCTCGAAATGCTGCCGGTCCTCAGAGACAGAAATACTGACTGAATCGATTCCAGAGTCCAAGAACTCGTCTCAGCACAACCAGTCGCGCAAGGCGCACCGGAACGGGTACGACGAATCGAACGCCGACCGAGCAGAGCAGAACGAACGGAGGGCTAACTCGAGATAATACTGCAGTATCAAGAAGCCCAAGACTTCCAGATACCCCTCCCTCAAGGGTACCGACCCCAAGTTCCGGAGAAACCACAGACATGCTCTCCACGGCACCGCCAAGGCTCTTGTACGCACTCCGAGCACACACCGATGACCCCCTCATCGAGAAACACGACCGCTAACGATTTTTACAGAAGGAGTTCAAGGAGGGCAAGCGGGAGACTGCTTAATTTCCCTATTTCAGCGCGCACGGTTAGGGACGACCATCTTCGGGCATGATCATTACGAAGGAATTCTGCGGTTACTTGATTCGCACCGCTATTGGGCCGGCTTTTCGAGGTGTTATCTAGGGCGTCATTTTATCTACCAACGGAATGCATTGGCCTCTGGAAGAGGCGGACCTGCCGGGGCGCATCCCTCCATCAATGCTGCTCTCCTCTTGGCTATTAGTGGTGACGGGAGATCATCATGAACGAGCATGTGTTCTCGGGCACGACATCCCAATGACGAAACGACCGAACCGGCCACCATCACCCATTCATCCCCCTTCCCTTTCCCGATATCTTGGGCTTCACAACCTCGAGATATCAAAATGGCATTAGTGTGTACAGCTCTGAGTCTACTACCCGTACTCTTTTAGCTGAAGGATACTTCTTCGTGCCAAGATCAAATCCCATGCCTGGCTATTACCAAACACCTCTGTCTGCCACATAGACTCAAGGTGCATGAAAGCCAGTCAACATTTCTTCCCGACATGATCCCTCTGCTTATGTCCAGATGACGATCTCACTTCCACGATTTGGAAGCTTTGCACTACTCCTGTGGTGAGGGGCAACTACTTTCTTGGTCTGCGGAACAATGTGCCACTAGCTATTTCAACGCTTATATGCTCTTCTCCAGAGTGCTCTCAGTGGCAGATACAAGATGCTGATCGCAAACTGAGCCGCTTTACTGCATAGTCCGTTTGTTTGACATTCTGACTTGGAGTGGCCGAGTATGACGATGTCAGACTGATCCTTTTGCCACCAGGATCCTAACACCAGATACACTAGCAACAATAAATAAACAGCATGTTTTCTAAGACTGGCTCAGGATGACCTTGACATGTCTTGTGACCTCTCAACACATCTGATCAGTAGAACATTGGAACAAGAGTGGCCTGTCGTCCCATGTGGAATGTGTCACCCCTGGCGGTTGCGGAAGCCGACAGCCGTGGGTGAGGTGCAGAGAGGCGAACGGCACGGTGCTGTTAGGGGGCGGGGTTTAGGTAGCGGGTTCCACTGCAACCCCTTTTTGTGTCCCAAGGCTGAAGCTCAACGAGGAGTCCATGCGCTGAGGGGCTTGGGTTGCTCTGGTGGATGGATGCACAGCGCAATGTCAGTTGATTTCTAGGTAATGTAGTGGATGGTGGAGATGATGCGGAAGACTCCTAGATATCCACCCCCAGCAGATTGTCAACAGTACGAATGGGGTGTCCCCAAACAACCCAAGAATCCCCCAAGAAAAAGACATGTTTTACCAGTGACAGGGCGCTCCATTGTTGGTGGGTTAGTGGATTTGGAAGAACTGGAGAAGCAGTCGGTAACGCCGGGGCTGGGTGGAGGTCAGGGACGTTTCAAGAATCAACGGCCAGCTTTTATTAGTTAGCGAGGCTCAGCGCGCTAACGGCTGACTTTCTCACAGTTTATAGCCAGCTCTTGGCTCTCCCTTCCCTTTCCACCACCTCTTCTGAGTCCTGATCAGGTTCTCTTCCTGCCTGTCGTGTCGTCGTCCCTTCACCTTGCGGAACCACCTTTCTCGCTGCTGGGCCAGGTTCCTCTTTTTTGGTCGGGTTGTTATTTTATTAATGGGTACGTAAGACTTCTCCAGCTCTTTGCGACATTGGATGGCATTGTTCTCGGGGTGCTCTGGCTGCTATTGTTCCTGTTGCACAGGGGGCCACCAGCCTCAACGGAGAATGGACTGGACGAGATGGCAACAAACCACCCCCCTTCCGCTTTGTCGTCGGGTCTATTTTCTCCTGACAGCTGGAGTCTGGTGTTCATCCCGCGCTCCTGCCTTTGAAGCTGCACACCGCTTGCCATGTAATACGGCCGTTGGTTGCTTCTTGCCTTGGCCTCTCCGCTCTTTCTTCGAGGGCTGTGTTCGAGTATTTATCGAGGGTCTGAAGAGGCTCGGTGACACTGGTTTCCTTTCAACAACCAAACAAACGGCATCTAGTATCATTATCGATTACTGACATGGTCTCTACAGCTCGCGCAGTCTAACACCGCTTCTTTCGCGATATTTCGATCCTCCTTTGAGGCCAGCGGGTTACTGCAGGAGAGCTTTCGAAAGTCTTTTCGCGCCTTTTCCAAAATCGCCCTCTTTCGCTCCCGACTTCGAAAGTCGCTCGAACGCCGAGTCTAATAACCACACAACCTAATCACGCCGAACGCATCTTTATCTGCCCTTGGTACGTCTGACGTGGTCAAAAAAAACCTACAACATAAAGCAAACTCCTTCGAGAAAATCACGAAACAATTCGTGGCTGCCCGTGCCCCCCCCCACGGGCCAATGATCTACAAGGACCCTGCTAATACATCAGCAGCCGCGAGCTCTGTTTCATCCTGACAACTGGCACCGAGCAGTCTTTGGAGAAGTTACTCTGATTCTTCCACTCTCTTGACTTGGGACCATAGTCTTCTCCAACATATTTAAGCCGCCGACACTTGCATACCGGTAGCTTCCGCGAGCATGCTCAATATGTCTAACATTATGAGCAACCGCAACAGCACGCCCGAGGCGTCCAACGTCTCATCGCTGCGCCCCCCTTCTTCGAGGGCCGTTGGCGCGAACCCCCACCCTCTTCGTGCCTCTGCCGATATCTCTACTCTGAGCAACCAGGCCGCCGCCGCCCGCATCCGCCCCTCGTCGGACTTTTATGGTCAGGTTCAGGGCGGACAGGGCCAAGGTGCTGCTGAGTTGGATCCCCAGGATAAGCTCACCCAGCAATGGATTGCCGATATCGACCAATATGAGAACACTCTCGAGGAGATGGCTGCTGCCACCTTGGACCAGGACTTCAAGGATGAGCTCAGCGCCATTGAACAGTGGTTCCAGGTCCTGAGCGAGGCTGAGCGTACTGCGGCTCTCTACGCCCTCCTTCAGCAAACCACCCAGGTTCAAATTCGCTTCTTTATCCAGGTCTTGCAGCAGATGGGAAAGAACCACCCCATGTCGGGCGTTCTTTCCCCCGCCAACTTTGACAAAGGTGAGTTTAATTGCGGAATAGGGGAATGTGTGGCCTGAACTGTGCCTGATAAATACTCTGATTCCAGATCCCATGTCCAACCGCTTGAGCGATGCTATGAGCAAGCTCAATGTAGACTCGGCTCGCAACTCGATGTCCCGCGCGAGCCCCGCCGCGAAGCGTCAGTCTGGTCTCGACCCCAGCACGATCAATGCCATGTTTCCCGATGCCGCCGCCGCCATTGCGACTGAGAAGGCCAAGTTCACTCAGCAGACGGGCCAGCCCCCCTCCACCCGCAACAGCCTAGTGGACAACCGCAATTCGCTTGCGGCCCCCACCATCTCGGCCCCCGCCGAGGACCCCAACGGACAGAATCCTGCTTCTCCTTGGGGTCCCAACGATGTGAACCGGCCCAAATCGTCTTCTGCTGGGCAGCCGCCGATGGGCCAGTTCGTTCAGCCCCCTCCCTCGAGCGGTGCTCTTCGTTCACCTCGCCCCAATATCACTGGAAACACCAACATTCAGTCTACGACCTTGACGACCGGTGACAAGGGTGTTGGTGATTTGCCCCTGCTTTCACCTTATACCGCCAGCGGCAACTGGGCGTCCATGGTCAACACTCCGATGGTGCCCACCTTCAATCAGGGCGGTAACAACGCCGATATGGTGGCCAACGCCACGGCCATGAAGCTGGCTGCGCTTTCTACCGTGAACAACCGGTTCGCGCTGGATGATGTGCGCAAGTATCGTCGTGCCCGATCCAATGAGCCGGATCCGGGCCAGAACCCGCTTTCTCCTGGTCTTCCCAACATCCCCGGTGCCATCATGGTCAGCCAACATGGCGGTGGCATGGCTTTGGGCCGGGATGGTATGTTGAACCTTCAGCAGCCGCAACAGGGCATGGGCTTTGTCAACCACCGGTCTCGTCCCAACTCGCCTGGTGTTCCCCTGCAGAACTCGTATGTTCCGGCCATGGCATTTGCCTCGCCGCAGAACAATGGATTCTTGAGCGCCTATGATGGGTCGGCTGGGCTTATGAACAATGGACTGGCTCCAAACTTCCCACCCCACATTCAGGTTGGATTCGAGGGCGGCGGTTACCACTCTGATCACTCTGATATGGTCCGCGGCCGCTCTCCGCGTGGTCGGAGAGGCACCTCGAAGCCCCCTGAGGATCCCACCGACCCCACTCTTTTGCAGGACATCCCGAGCTGGCTACGGAGCCTTCGTCTGCACAAGTACACGGATAACCTCAAGGACATGAAATGGACAGACCTTATTGAATTGGATGACAAGCAACTGGAGGAGCGCGGTGTCAATGCACTGGGTGCTAGACGCAAGATGCTCAAGGTCTTTGAGCAGGTCAAGGGTAAGTGTTTTTTATACTGACTACAAGATCAATGCTAACTGGTTATGCAGAGGCCAAAAACGAGGGCAAGTTGTCGAGCTAGATGCGAGGCGACCATGAATGAACAGATGAAGCAGACGAAAGACAGCGAAGACACCACGCAGAGCGAAAGCATCACAGAATACATCATGGTGCAGAGGGGACGGCTAATAACTAGTGATTCTTTTCGTGCCTTGGGTTTTTTCACACGAGGATTGGGAAAAGCACATGGATATATGGCGGCACTATCTCAAGCGTTACATGCCTGTGCTGTTCCTTGGCCGAATCTGTTCCTTTCTTTTTTTCATTTTCTCGAGGCACGATTGGACATGTTGATATGTTTCTGTATGAGCGGGATGAGATACATGGTCTGGGGGGTAGTTTGGGCGGGTAGCGTGTTGCGAGGCTACCTGGATATATCTATAGGCGTTGGTGCGGTGAATTGATCAGTTTTTCTGAGTCGAGACTTGAGAATGTCTTGTTTGCTGTGTTGTGACTAGTTAACGGGGCATGTCTGCTGATTGGGATATCTCGGGTGTATATTTAGACTATTCTATTCTACTAACGACCATACCATCTTCAGCAGCATTATCAGCCCTGGGCCCGTATTTTTCTATGACAAAGTCGCAACCAAACTCGAGGAAGAAGCTAAGGCCATCCCCATTTTCAACCACCACAATGGGCCACCCATTCAACCTCCCATTGTTCAAGATCATGCCCAAAATCTTGTTCCTTCAATCACGTGCTACATCACGTGAATACATCGCAATGCACGGTCCAACCCTTATATGCTCACAACTTTTGGATGGCGCCGCACTGTGCGGTTAGCTGCAGCCTCGAATTTCGAGTTGCTCTTATTCATGAGAGTGTGAACTTGATCCTCAAAGTTTGCGACTTTCTCAGCCAAAGTTTACGACAGTCAAGATAATAGACTCTTCAAACTCAATATCTGTTTCTGAGATTTCTCAACATTGCCGGGCTTCCTTACTGGATATCTCGCCACACGACCAAAAGAGGAAAATTTCAGCCTTGCAAGTCGCTGAGAGAAGGGGGTCGTCGTTCCTGCTTCAAGTGGGTGAGAAGGAGGGGGATATTGAAGATTTGGTGGGATGGAGGGGGACGAGGGACGCGTTTAATCTGGTTACCCCGCGATTGAGCAGAGAGAGAGAAAGTTTTCATCGACTTTGACAGCGGTTTCGAGTTTTGTTGCAAGTCGTTGATCTCACTAATCTTCATTCACCTCCACCACGCTTTACTCACGATAAGGAGGCACGACTACACACAACACAACTATCCAAGATGAACACCTTCTCCTCCGGGCTGGGGGGCATCCCCATGGACATGCTCGACCCATCTCTCTTCCCCGAGGGCCACCGACCTCTCCCCCCAGCTCAGCAGCAAGATCAGGATGCTGAAATGGGAGACTGCCCCGCTCCTGGTGACGACCACCTCGAAGATGGTGGCGAGGAGTCAGACGTCAGCGACATGTCTGTCGACTCTGACGCCATGGAGCTCGCTGCCGAAGTCGCGAGGTTCGACAAGCAGCAGGAGGAATTCGTCGCTCGCCAGAGGGCTGATGCTGCGGGTGTTCCTTATCAACCCCCTGCCAAGTCGGCGGCGGCGGCTGGAGAGAAGAAGACAAAGGGGGGTGTGATTATCGCCAAGGGACGCAAGCGTAAGTCAAAGACTGTCAAGGGTCCGAGACAGGCGGTCAAGCCCTCGCCGGATATCCTGTTTCGATTGAACTTGGCTCAGCAGGCGTTTCAGAGGGGGGATTACGAGGCGACCATGACGATGATTTCGGAGATTATCCGGATCAATTCCGAGGTTATTCATGCTTGGGTGTTGCTGTCGTCGGTGCACGAGGCGCTGGAGAACCGGTCCCAGGCGGTGATGTGCCGGATTACGGCTGCGCATTTGACGCCGAGGGATGTGCCGCAGTGGATCGCGACGGCGGAGTATTGTCTTGAGGGGGTGGACGAGATGGACGATGATGAGGAGGGGAATCAGACTGCGGAAAAGATTGAGACGTTGAAGAGAGCGTATGCTTGTTATAGTCAGGCGTTGGAGGTGGACAGGACGCATATCCAGGCGAGGATTGCTAGGGCGGATGTGATTATGATGATGGGGAATCAGCAGAGCAGGGCTTTAGGGGAGTATCAGAAGGCGCTTGGGTACAGGCCGTATAATATTCGGACGGTGAGGAATATTGCGGATGTGGCGCTAGATGTGAAGGATTTAAAGAAGGGGGCGGGGATTGCGAGGGCAGCGTATAGGAAGGTGATTAATTATTTGATGGAGAGGGGGACGTTTGAGGCGGAGGAGGGGAGGTTTGAGTGGAGTGATTTGAGAATTTATCTCGAGTTCTTTGGGACGTTGGAGTTGTGGAGGGAGGGGTTGAAAGAGCTGAAGGAGATTGCCAGGTGGTTGTCGGGGAGAAGAGAAGAAACGTATTGGGAGCAGTTTGATGATGGGCCGATGGGGGATGATGATCGGGAGTGGGATATTGGGGAGGAGAGGAGATTCGGAGTGCAGGGCTTTGTGCCGGGCAAGTTTCCGAGAGAGAGTTATGGCTTGGGGATGCCCATGGATTTGAGGGCGAAGATGTTTGTTTACCGGTGCAAACTGGGGTTCCAGGATACTGAGGCCAGGCGACATTTGGAGCTGCTTGATCCGACAAGGCAAGAGGAATTCATGGACTTCCCGGACTGCTTGAAGGATATCGCGGTTGCGCTGCTGGATCAGAACAAGGCTGCGGAGGCGAAGCAGTATCTGGACCTGTTCAAGCACATTGCTGAGACAGAGGGCACGGGCAGCATCGATGCGGACTTCTTGGTCTGTCAAGGTCGATATCACATCTCTTTGGGGGAGAAGCAGACCGCTGAAGAATGT
Source organism: Podospora pseudopauciseta (assembly GCF_035222475.1). NCBI lineage: Eukaryota > Fungi > Ascomycota > Sordariomycetes > Sordariales > Podosporaceae > Podospora > Podospora pseudopauciseta. Next base: position 829,539 of record NW_026946667.1, read on the forward strand.
TTCATTGCTGCGATTGAGGACGATGAGGACCACATCGAGGCTCGCGTGCAGCTTGCCAATATGTACGAAGGAGAACAGGAGCAGGAGGGCAGGGAGGAAGCTTTCTTGCTGGTTCATGAGGCCCTGAACCTGCAGAAGCTGGGACCAAGAAAGAGACGTGGTCCGTATGGTCCCCGGAAGAACACTGGGCCACGCAAACCCAGAAAACCAAGGGATCCAAATGCGCCAAAGTCGAAGTATGTGCCGCGCCGGTTGCTCAATGCTGAGAAGAGGAGACAACAGGAGATTGAGCAGACAAAGGAAGCGACCAAGAACTACCAGATAATGCAAGAGATGGAGGGCAACGCTTTGCTAGGGGATGAGGAGGCCAAGAGCAAGTGGATGGCGGCTGCGAAGGCGTTGGTTGACGACTTCCGGGCTTACAAGCAGTTTTATCCTTGGGACAAATACATCAAGTTCCTGGGATACGTCAACCCTTCCGAGGGTGGCCAGCAGGCTGTTCCTGCCAGGAACTTGAAGCTCGCCGCCATGGAGGAACGTTTGCGTCAGAACCTCGCTCCGGCGGATGGTGCCGACCCGGCTACTGCGGCTTCCGTCAACAAGCCTCATTTCAAGATTCCCCAAGAACATCGCGGCATTCCGTTCACGGAGTGGTTGAATATTTTCCTCAACTACGCCTTCGCCCTCGTCCGCGCCGGTCAGCATAGAGAGGCTTATGCCGTCTGCCACGCCGCCCGGGACTCTGTTGTCTGGACATCCATCGACAACACCTTTCTTATCCACGTTGCCTGGGCATCCTGTGCCGTCTACGCTGGCGACGAAGAGACCTGCGTTGCTATTGCCCGCTATTTCATGAGGGATTACCGCCCAGGCACGGATTCTTACCGCATGTTCTCGGCTATGTGCCGAGTCTGCCAGACGCCCGTGTCGTGGTACACGTCGGGCCCGGCCCAAAAGTTCATTTTGAGGCAGATCAAGACAATGGACAACATTGTCATGAGACAGCAGCAATCGCCGTCTGGGGAAAAGGACGATTCGATTGGGTTGGACGTCTCCCTGCTCACTATTTACGGGCACATTCTCTTCACGACCACCTCGTACACCTACGCCCTGTCCTACTTTGCCCGCGCTGCCTCGATCGATCCCACAAACTGCCTCATCAACCTGTCCACGGGCCTGGCGTACATCCACTACGCCTTGAAGAGGCAGGCTACCAACAGGCAGTATCTCCTCAACCAAGGCTTCGGTTTTTTGTTTAGGTACTATGAAGACAGGCTGGCGGAGGCGGAGAGGAATGGGAGTGCGGGACAGAGGCAGGAGGCGCATTTCAATATGGCAAGGGCGTATTCGCTGATTGGGCTGGGGAATGTGGCGGTGGAGTTTTACAAGAAGGTGTTGGAGGAGCCGCCGGTGCAAAAGGTGGATAGGAGTGATGAGGAGAGGTGGAAGGGGGGGTTGGCGGAGGAGGATTTGAGGGTGGAGGCGGCGTATAATTTGAGGAGTATGGGGTATTTGTTGGGGGATTTGGAGGGGGCGGCGGGGGTGGTGAGGAAGTGGATGGTTTTGGAGTGATTATGAGGAAGGGGGCGGGGGTATAGGGGGATATGAGGAAAGGGAAAAGCATGGGATGGGGTTTAGGGGGTTAAGATAGGGGGTTTGTTTGTTTTTGTTTTGTTTTTTTTTGTTTTTATATACCATGGCATTGTGGGAGGGGATTCTTTGGGTTGGGGGATGATGGGTGTTTTTATAGGCTGTAGGGCTGGTTATATATTGTTTGCTGGCTAGATAGTTGAGAAGGAATAATTACTGTAACATATGTGTCATATGTGTGTGTTTGGTTCTCAAATAACCCGGTCGGTGTCTGTTTGGAAGGGACCTTTTTGTCTTTTATGCAGTTCTAGATTTGGGTTATGTTGATCCAAACTTTTTCAGAGTTCATCCGAGCTTATAATTGAGATATCCATTGTGAACGCTGCTCTCTTTTTCTTTTTTTTTTCGCCAGCGAGCGCTGCTGGCTATTTTTTTTTTTATTTTATTTTTTATTTTTTTGTACGCAAGCGCTGCAATATTTTCCATTTTTGTCTACATTCCTCGTGAGTAAGCGCTGATGTCTTTTCCAGTCCCATGTTTCCAGTCCCATGTTTCCAGTCCCATGTTAGGTTTTTCCCAGGCATCGCAGGCGAGCTAGTTCGTTCCCATGCACCGTAGCCGAGCGGGATTGTGGTCAGCAAACGAAGGTCTACATTTGAAGTCGAGGAAACAAGGGTCAAACATGGCGGATTGTGTGCCGCTTGATGCAGCAGAGGCTCGCATTTCTCGCGCAGTCCATCTAGCATCGTCTCCCCTCTCCTTGCCACGGCTGCTGCTGCCGCGCTTGCTGCCTTCAGCAGCGAGCGGGTGGGCTGGTCTTGTTGGAAGGACTAGCCGGCCTAGGTAGGTTGTCCAGCGCCGCCAGGTGAGTAAGCTGTCTCTCCGTGGCTGTTGTGGGAAAACACCTCCGGGCAGGGCCGGGTACGTGCTTGGCTATCCTCCTCCGAACCGACAAGAGAATGGGCCTTGCGCTGAACTTTGGTGGACGCTTCGTGCCCTCCTCCCGACCCAACAACACGATCACGCTATGACGTTTTCGTTCTTTAGCTGGAGCAGCTGTTGGAGAGCTGAGCGGCCTTCAGCAGTACCGGGGATCAATGAGCTTTGCAGTGAGGATAGGTAGGTAGGTAGGTAGGTCGCTGGGTGAATGGGCAGACAGACTTCAATGGTTAGCCGAGAGAGTCGCCAGTAAATGGGAGTTGATCTCTTCCGAGCTTTGGTGAAAAAATCTTAAGAAGGGACGACTTAAAGTGTAGGTTTGTAGATTAAATGTATACAGTGGTGCTAATTGTTGGTTTTACTCCCTTTAGGTCGGCAAAAGAAGTAGTAAATATCTAAATGGATGGTGTTACACGAACCCGCTTTCTTTCTTTTAGGGGCAGCGGCGACTTCGTTTGGTTCTTGTTTATGAAGAGCTCCTAGCTATTGATATCCCTCGTATGTTGATAAATCCCCCAGGTCTTCCGGGGTTGACGGTCAAATACTCGAGGGAGGCTTTTGCATCATGCCAGAAATAGTAAACATTTAGACATTCACCGAACCCCACCCAGTCCACGTCTATGCCCACCCCCTTCGTAAGCGGAGCTGTCACTGTTGACACTGGGTGATACACCAGATATCTATCTGGTTTTGTTGGATAAATATTCTTCCAGCCCCACACTGTCTTTTAGAGAGAAAGGTTTGCGAGCAAAACAGGGGTTCTTGATGTCTGCCGTCTGATCTTGGGAGAGAGCTGGAATCGTCTTTAAGTAGCGAAATGATATATTTAACAGTATTTTCTAAATCATATCTGATCGCTTAATTTTGGGATTTGCGTTTTCTTTTATCAAGCCTGTGAGGTACTAGTAGTCTGATGTTACGCTGCAGTAGTGGTTCTCAGCCAAGTTTGAACATCCGTTTCGTAAGAGCCAGTTTCAATGGGAAAAGAAAAAGGGCACGAGGGAGACAATGCAATGCTTTCATGACGAGAATCTCCTCAAGTAAGCAGGCAATCCAGTTCGACATTTGAGTCACGAGCAGGGTGTTCGCCGTTGCCCCAAACTACTCGTTCTTACCCGGTGTCCTCTTTTTCCCCTTGGTTTGTTATCTCAACAAGAACGAAGAATTAGCAGGGCCCAATATCTGGAACGTCATGAAGTGATGGGCTAAGAAAAACGATTTGTTTCTTCCTCTGGAAAGTTCCTGTAAATTCTCGCCTTCCTGGTCAAAGCTGTCCCTGTCTCTGTCCTGAACTGGATCCTACATATCAAAGACAGTCGACAAGCCGGTAGCTATGGTAGCATCTACAAACAAACGCATGCGCAAAATCCCAACGCTTAGGTGAATGCAACGCAGTGTTTGTTGTGTGCCATGAGCAATGCAGGCCCCAATGCTGCGCCCATTTCCCATCCGTTCCATGCCCCAAATCCCTCCCCGCCCCTCAACCTTCATCATGTTGCATCTTGGCCAGTTCCTGTTTGCGCCCTGTTTCCGAGGTATCCCAGCACTCGCCAGTACTGGTAAAAATGCTATGTCTCGTCCTGACCTATCCACCCCAAATCTTTCCCTCCCACAACATCCCGAAGCCCAGCAGGAAGCTCAAATCCACAATGAAGTTCCGGGGAAAGAAAAAAACACAAATGAAAAATGTAGAACGAGAGAGAACGAGAGACGGGGTATCCTTCCTTTCCTTGCCTTTCCTAACCTTTCCTTTTTTGCAGCAGTTGTATGTTGCGAATTCCGACCGATCCGTTCAATTTCCTTGACCTTTGCCTTCCTCCTTTCCATCTCCCAACTTGACAGTAAAAAAAGAACAACATGGTATATCGACTAATAACGAAACAACATCAACCCGCCCCCCCAAAAATTCCAAAACACAACGCCATGCCGTATCATAACCTCCTCAGTAAGACGGTAACCCCTGCACCACGTGCCAAAACACCTTTTCACCCCCCTCAAATGCCTCACACCTCTTGTTTGCCCACACGCGCCATCAACCCCAACTCCTAGAAGAAAAGCGCAACTCCGGGCTCGCTCGGTTTCACTAAAAAAGTTATGCGTATATACTACAAATAGACCGTCGTGTTGAAGGTGTTGCAAATGCGTGAAAAAAGGTATGTGCAGAGAAGATAATCGTAGTGTTTCTTGGGATGGTGTTCGAAAGGTGTATTTCAAAGTAGAGCGCCCAAATAGGTCTCACCCAGGGCCACCTCGTCGTCGTCTTCCCCTGCTTGGTCCGTCGGGCCGTTGTGAAAGTACATCGCGGAGTAGTGGGTCGTCTTTATCCTTGTCGACGTGGTGTACACGAACGTGTCTATAACCCCGGTTAGCAGCAGGTTCCATCCAAGATGGAGTGAGAAAGCGAACTCACCTCTGAAGATTGTCTGGTCTTGGATACTTGTGCTCTCTGTCAGGGCAAAATGGACACACATATCCCGGTGAATCATGGACCAGACCGTGCCGTATCATTTCGTTTTTGCGTTTGAATCCTTTGCCTCCCTCACTACGGGGGCACCCCGCAACAGGGCAATAATGTGGCCGGGCAGAAGAGTGTACATTGGCGTGGGAGTTCAACAGGTACTGAGTAGCAAACGGCTGGGCGTTGCACCCGCTGAATTTGCAGACATAGGTCCCAATGTGTGTGACGCCCTCCAGCGGTATCGAACCTATTCGGTCGATGCTATTATGATTAGAATTATTTGCCCCGGGGGTGGAGGCCGATTGCTCAGAACCGGGAGTGGCCGTTGAACTGCTCGCATAATCGGATTGCCGAGGATGGCTGCCCATCTGTGCATAATACCCGCCATAGGTCCCTGGAGGGCTTGCTGCTGGGTGGACAAGAGAGTGGCTCGGGGAAAGGGGTCCCCGAAAACTGTCAACTGGTGACAAAGGTGGCGGCGAGCCATGGCCGCCTAATGAAGGCAATCGCGGCGTGGTGGCAGGAGGAGACCGTGGGAAGGTAGCAGGCCGCATTCTCTCATGCTCAGCAGCAACGTTGTTGCGAAGCTGATTGATGTCCCCAAAAGTAGATCGGATGGACGGAAGCGTCGGTCCGTTGTTCTCAAACCTCAGCGAGTTAAGCTTGAGGGGGGCCAAACCTTCGCTGAGGGTTGCCGATGTGATACTGTTGCTGGGAGAATGGTGGCCTTGCTCGCGAGGAGAGATAGGGCCGTATGGAGGCACCGGAGGCGGTGCTGATATGGCCGCAGGGCGTTCATCCCGGAAGGAGTTTGATCGCACCGGTATTACCGGCGCCTTGAGTACTGGTGGTGGTGGTGCCGGTGGTGCCGGCGGTGGTTGTGGTCTTTGTAACCCAGAACCAGCCTCAGTATCAGGTAGCTTCGTTTCCGTGGCGGTAGGGGCTTCAGGTTGCGCGTCCGTGATAACTGCAGCCAAGGCACCTGCCGCCAGACTTTTCAAATCGAACCCTCCCAAACTCTCCAGCCCAGGCGGATCAACAGACATTCTCGAGCTCGTGTATGTCCCCCCGCCTTTGTCGTTGTCCCTGCCAGACCGTCGGCCCCCCGGTGAAACGGCGCTGTTTAAAGAACCGGTGTCGTCGATGAGATCGGTATCCGCGGGAGATTCGGGCTCGCATGGCAAACCGTTCACGCTGGCTTGGAGGGCGATGTCGTGCTGCCGATGGTTGTCCAGGTAGCTAATCAGGATCCCATCGCCCAAGGTTGGTCTCGGCATCCGAACACGCGGTTTCTTGTCACCAAAGCTAGAAGCGGAACTGATGGACTGGGGCGAGGTGATCGGCGGCGGGCTCGGAGTCGGCGGTCGGAGCGTAGGACGAAGCGGCTGCAAGAGCGGGCTGTTCCTAGGCAGGACTTCATCGGGGTCATACAGGTCGCTATCTGTATTCATAGCTTCGTGTATGCTCGAAGGTCCTACTCACGGGTGGATAGGTGGTTAATGTTGCATCAGCTCGCCATCGATGTCGGGTCGATGGCGAGGGCGGCAGGTCGAGGTGATGGCTAGTGGGCAGCCCTATATTCCTCCCCCTCACTTCTCTCCCTTTAGAGCTGGGATCACAGAGGGCAGCTCGAGGATTGGAATGTTGGTGTCCCGCCTGCAACAAAGACTCACACCGCGTCAAGTCCTCCCGCTGGGCCGATGGCAGGGTAGGGGGACAGAGCATGTAAGAGCCGCAAGATGCAGCCAAGAAAAAGAACGACAACAACAACAACAACAACAACAACAACAACAACAACAACAACAACAACAAGGCAAGGCACTCGAAGCTGGGCTGGTAAAGAAGCCGGGTGTGTTACGCGACGGCAACGGAGAGCGGTGGATGAAAGCACGGAAAACGACCTCGCGACGGCTGGATGGAGCGGGGGTCGTAAATTGCGATCAAGAAGTGAGGAGTGAGGTGTGAGGAGGGGGGAGGGGGAGGGGGCTAGGCCTGCGTGTCCTCTCAAGAATGCGGCTCAAGGCTGTGATGAGCGGTTGAAAGTGTATGGGTGCTGGGTTGGTTTGGGCCAGGGTGCAGTATATTAAACCTGGGGGTTGGGCGTATAAGTGTCCCGCATATATGGCCTTGGGTCCAGAATGACAATGCCAGCAGCGGAAGAGGTCGACTGAAAAAGGCACGGAGGGAAGAGGAGAGGTTCCCTTCTTTAAGCCGCAATGGCAGCCAGCAAGGGCCTAGCAGCGGAGGATGCACCACAAGCTCCCACAGCTGGGGTCGGGGAAGGAAAGGCCAGAGCCAATGCGTACAGGATTGACGGCTGATGGCCCACGGTTAAGAGTGGAGGAGGCGGGGGGATGGAGCCGCTAACAGGGGGCAGCTGAGGAGGTTCTTTGGGGAGGCTCCACTGGTTAGCAAGAGCTAGCCCGACTTCCCGACCACACACGCACTGGACTCAACCTCACCTCGCTCGTCGGGTCCTGGTCCTCAAAGATGGATGGGATATCCGTAGTGTATGGAGATATTGGTGGATTGGGATATGCCCCGGTGTTTTGTGAGCCGGGCAGACAGGCAATTTACTAGACAAAGAGACTGTCCGGTGATAGAGATGGCCAGACAGCAACCCGTGGTTGTCATGCTCTCTTGTACCTTGCTGGACCCCGAGTGAGTGGTTGAGGCTCTTTTACGGCAGTGAGTACAAAGGCGCCGCCCGTGGGTCTTGATGTACTGATGGAGCTAGGGCTCGCGGCGGCTCGGTAATTAGGGAATGGATCGCGCAAACGACCGAGCTGGCCAACACAGATGCAAAACGCCGATCCTGTGAACCCTGATTGTTTCCCGGGGAGATCATTCAAGAAGAATCAAGACTTTTGACAATAGTTGACAAACCTCAAAGGAAACGAACGAGAGGGCTCTGGAAAGGCGGCGGGGAAATGCTTACTGTTGGGTTACCTGACCAGGATAGGGAGCCACGGGCAGATGCTTCGCTGCAAATCAGCAGGTGAGTGCTACTTTACCTTGTGATACTGCCTCCTCTTGTTCCATCTGATGAACCTCTGCTGCTTCCACGCGTGCAACGCGAACCAGACGGACACTGACGGACTTGGCTGCGCGGTCGTGATCACTTGGACAGATCCGAGTCGGAGTTTAACTTTAGCTGCTGGCCTTAACCATCTCGCCCAAAGTGAGCGCGTCATCACAAGCTGGAGCTGGTAGAGTTTTCATCAAGTGGAGGCACAACCACGAAATACGAGCGGAAGGAATGTGGGGGGAGGCTCGCTCTTGCAGCTTCTTAGCAGCTTCCCTCATTCATCATGCTTCGACCATGGCTACACGCGCGTCCTTGCCGCCTTTTGGACATGCACCCATTCAGTCGTTAACACCTACCTCCTTGGGCCATCGGCAGAGGGGAAGGTGGGGGAGGGGGGGGGGGGTGTGGGCAATCGACCAAAGAATGAAGGAGGTTTTCTGCCATTCCCACCTGCCTTGGCTACAAAAGAGGATCGAGCCCAATATCTCGTCACTGACGGGCAGCCCACTCCTTCCTTCCGCCATTCCATCCTCACCAACGGCAAGTGCAGTTTCTCAAATGGCTCGAGAGTGGTGAGATTTCCCCCACAGCGGGGGAGCACAGAACTCCAAGATTCTCTCTCTCACCTTCAACAAGCCGCTGGTTGGGAAACTCAGCCTCAACGCCGTGCGTGGTCAACAGAGCAGCATCATGTTACGGATCCGCCCGCACTTCCACTCTTGATTCACCAGCCTCATCCTTCATCAACTCCGATTCCTATCTACATATAAGCCGACCGCAGTCCGGATCCTTCAACATCGGCACCTTCACTGTCCCATCACGATCGTTGGCAGCATCTCCTATGCGGGTCACGCCGTTGGGGATAGCAAGGCTCGCTGTCCAATCATGACTGGCAACACTCACGCTCCCGCTGCAACAGGGACGGCACGTACCTCCACCATAGCGTTTCCTTCCGACATCTTTTTCGACTTAGTAGCGACTGTCCTGACCCAGCTGCGGGCTTGCCTTGGGTATCCGTAATGAGTGGCCTCGCTACCCTGAAGCAAGAGGCCTCTCGCAGACAGACGACAGAGAGGCCATCTCGCTTCTCTGTACCACGTCGGGCCTGGTGGTGTGGTCGGTCCTGCGTTCGGCATGGTGTGTGCTGCCGGTGATATGTCATCGGCATTCCGACAGCACTTGTAAAGCCCGCAACTCGTGGGCAGCAATAATCCCAGTGCTTCATCAAGCCCAGTTCGTTCCACAGTTGCAGCGGTGAGGCTCATCTACCATGCTGCTTCCAGATTTTCAAACCCCGCCGTTTAGATGTGTGTGTGTGTGTATGTGTGTGTGTGTGTGTCACCTGCTAGCCCCAGACCAGAAGAGCAACCGTGGTTGGGCAACGAGCCCAGCACGCACGCATACGTGTTACACCCAGACAGAGACGCCGTGCAGATATATCGAAACTTGAGTTTAGCCGGACCCGGACGCTAGCTTACATGGCTGCTGCTCGTGGACGAAAGCCGCCAGATGGAAACAGGGCAAAAGTGCCACAAAGCCCAAGGGGGAAGGGGGGTACGATTGACGTTGTAAGTGGGAGCCTCATTTGCTTTTTGTGACGACGAGTACCCAACGGAGCGCCCGACATGTGTACTCGTACGTGTCCCTCGTTGCCTCTGTTCACAAAGCAGACCCTTCTCTTAACGATCGGAAGAGGGTCGTTTTGTTACCTCCAGTTCATTTGTGCGAATGAGCGATATTATTCCCTAGACTAGATGCTTTGCCGTCTGGTGTGCGGCATTTCTACCCCGCGACTTATAGAGTCGAGCAAGGGAGCAAGAAGTGTGGTGCCGCAGCATGTTCTGCTTGGGCATTTCCCCGCAATTTCGAGATTCTGGGGTATTATATTGCTACATGACAAGCCTTGACAAGCCTCGAGCAATTTGCCATTCCGCTTGCTTCGAGCAACTCTGGTGATCGGTCGTCAGCGGAAGAGGCAAGCCCGCTGAAATGTCCAGATACGTCACTTTCAAGCAGAGCACCATCCCAGGTCCATTTCCATGGCCCAAGGGGTGGCACGGCAGGTGTGTAAACCATGCGGTGGAGACCAAAAAACAGTTTGATGCTGTGCAATGGAATGTTTCTTTAGTTTTTGGCTCAAAATTGGCGGTGTTGTGCATGGCCGGGCAACCCCTGGTTGATGTTTTTGGCGTGTAAGTGAGAAAGAGGCTGCTGAAGTCGTCTTTTGATTTTCCAGATCTCTATGTAGATGTGTCTGGACTGTGAACTTGATCGAGTAGCATGTACATGCGGACGAGAGATTTGTCACTCATGGTAACAACTTCCATCACGGAAACAGATCCTCTGGCTTAGGACGTCAACCCTGGGGAGGGTTATGCCGGCCAAGTTGTCGTCAGTCCAATTTGATGACAAGAAAAAAGCAACTGACATCATCACCTCGGCTCTCGCAAGAGCTACCCTTTTGTTTTCATAACAAACCTAACCCATGACAATTTTTTAGCCTCCTTCTTGGCTGAGCTGAGCCTTATCGAAACCCGAACAAAAACCAACCAACCCATCGGCAATCCACTTACACACTGCTGCTGCTGCTACTGCTGCTACTGCTGCTGTGGAAAAAGTGGACTCCACCTTCCGCATACGTTAAGCTCTCTCTCTGTCTCTCTCTCTTTAGTTGTTCTCAAGTGAGGGGAAGCGGAGTTCTGGAAACTTGGACAGCTTTTGGGAGCTGCTCTGAAGCCGCAAATTCCCAGAAAGATGGGATTTGGCGGTTATTTATTATGGGATTTGTAGATTATAGAAGGGAAATGATGGAATTTGAGATGGGGACGGGAGTGTAGGTGCTCGGCAACCCCTCGGCCCGGTGACCGGACTTGGCGGTAGGTCAATAGGACGTCGGAGACCACCGCTCGGTGTTGCTCGGCCGCGGGGAAGGGATGCGGGAGCGGGGGAGATGCAAAAGATACCTAGGCTCCGGGAGACGGGAATGCACGCTCGGGACGATGTCGGGTCACGCCACTTGGATTTAAAAGTCTTCTAGAAAGAAAAATAATACTCCGGGTTCTTCTCTTGATAATACCATTGACTGTTGATTATTGCAACGAAAGATAAATTCAGGGGTAGGTTTGTGGTGACGTTGTCATGGCTAAGATGACCACCTCGACTGAAGAAGCGGCGACTAACTATTGCAACAGACAGAGATCATCATCATGGCGGAAGCAATCCCAGAGACTATGAAAGCGGTGGTGTTTCACGGGCCGAAGAAGGTCGCCGTGGAGGAGAGGCCTGTTCCTAAGAGTATGTCTTTCACTCACTCACTCTGGCTCACTCACACCGTCACCACATTTCGGTTGTCATTTGAGAACGCTCTCGTTTTCATTGGCATATATACCCATAATGCCACCCACCACACTCTTGAACGTGGAAAATGCTGACATAACACCACAGTTAACCACCCCCTCGACGTCCTCGTCAAAGTAACCGCCACCGCCCTCTGCGGCTCGTAAGCCCCCCCTCCCCTCCGCCTTATCCCTCCCCCCCTTATCTCACTAACCCCCCTCCCCGCAGCGAACTTCACGTCTACCGCGGCCACCAACCCTCCCCAACAGGCTTCATCATGGGCCACGAATTCGTAGGCCACATCGTCGCCCTCGGCTCAGCCGTTACGTCCCTCAAAATCGGCGACAAGGTCGTCTCCCCCTTCACAACCTCCTGCATGAACTGCTTCTACTGCAACCTAGGCTACTCCTCCCGCTGCGCCCACTCCCTGTTATTCGGCTCCGAAAAGTTAGACGGCGCCCAGGCCGCGTACGTCCTCGTCCCGTTCGGCCCAGGAACCCTAACCGTCGCTCCCCCGTCTGATATCATCCCCGACCGGGCCCTCATCCTCATGGCGGATATTTTTCCGACGGGGTACTTTGGCGCAAAGAACGCGTTTAGTCAGCTGCAGAAGCAGGAGGCGACAGAGGCGACGGTGGTGGTTATTGGGTGTGGGCCTGTGGGGTTGTGTGCGATCATCAGTGCGATGGAGTATAAACCCAAGAAGCTTTTTGCTGTTGATGGGGTCAAGTCGAGGTTGGAATTGGCGAGGGAGCTCGGGGCGGAGCCGTTGGATTTGAATGAGCTTGGTAGGGAGGGGATTGTAAAGAGGGTGAGGGAGGTGACGGAGGGGAGGGGGGCGGACGCGGTGGTGGAGGTTGTGGGGTTGAGTCCTGCGTTGAGGACCGCGTTTGAGGTGTTGAGGCCGTTTGGGGTCGTGAGTAGTATTGGGGTGCACAATGGGGAGATTCCGTGGGGTGGGGATGAGGCTTATGGGTGAGTTCTGTGAGATTACGACTGAAAGAGGGAACAAAAGGCTGACGATGGGGGATAATAGTAAAAACTTGAGGGTTCAAATGGGACGGTGCCCTGTCAGGTCGATCTTCGAGGAGGCGCTGCCTGTTCTGGCCAAGAACCAGGATCGGGTGAGGTATGTTACTTTGCTGCTGCTCCTGGGAGATGGTGGGTGATATGCTGACGATGAGAATAGCTTCATGTTCGACAAGATCATGCCCCTTTCCGACGCAGTGGAGGGTTACGACCTCTTTGACAACATGAAGGTGCAAAAGGTGATTTTCGAGCCTTAAGTCCTCTCCCTCTCCCCTTTCCACTACTGTCATAACAATGAAAAAATATATAAAAAAAAAATTCAATTCTGCCTCGGCTTCACCAACCCATCATGCATCCAGTAATAAGTAACAGTCGAATCATCCTGCACCGTAGCCAACAACACCCTCTTCCCCCTCCTCGACCCTTTATACGCCAACCAGGGTGACCTCTCCTCCTCCTCCTTTGTAATCTCCCTCGATCTAGGCGGTCTGGCGTCCAAAGCATCAAAGACGGCGGCGAACTGAGCTGGGGACCATTTCTCCGAGAGGTGGAGAGGTAGAACCCATTCTAGCTCTGCTTCCTGCGGGATACGTTCCCCCCCGTTGCCCATTTCTTTTTCTGCTCTGATGATCTCCACCTGCTCGTCCGGGTGGACGTAGAGGCGTTTGGGGGGCAGGCCGTAGAGGAGGGTCCGGGGGAGGTTGGGCTGGGTGTGGGGGTGAAGGGCGGTCCAGTCGTGTTGGTGTTGGAGGTTGTTGAGGACTATGGTTGTGAGGGCCGAGGTGCGTTGGTTGAGGGTGGTCATTTTGGAGTATCTGGGGTGGTTAGTTTTGAGTTTGGTAGTGTTGAGGGGTGAAGGGTGAACTCACATGGATGAGAGGGCTTGTGAATTTGTGAGATGAAATTCTAACTCTCACTCACAAATAATGAATTTTAGTGGACTTTTTGGTGGTGGTGGTGGTGATGGGGCCCTTGACGTTGGAAGAACGCCCAGGCGGGAAGCCACTGTGAATTGTGGGGCCTGATCCCCTAAGCAAAAGTGGGGACACGGTCTAGGGACTTACTTACAACACCTTAACCATGGGATTCTTTTCCTGGAAGACTTGTCGTCAAACACCTGGCTTCCCGGCCATAGTAAATACACTTGAGCATCTGCTATAAGCTTATTGTTTATCCAGATGATCCAAGAAGACAGTGTTATATGCTCGGCTCTGTTAGACCACCTCAACAGACATTCATTGTCCCGAGAACCATGATTTCTCAACCATCATCAATTACACCCTCATGACTAAACCAATCTGATCTCCTTCAGTAAACTTTCCAAAAACATGTACACAAATTCAAAACCCTCTTCCCTTGTCAAAGGCAAGTCATCACTAGAACACCTTCAAACTCCATCCCCCCCCCGCCCACAACTCCTAGTGTATCTAAACCACACAAATCGCAGAACCTCAGCTGGGATTCATAACCTTCAACACCTCCTCAATCTCCCTCGGCACATCCGTCAAATTCTCGTACCCAGTCTTGGTAACCAGGATATCGTCCTCGATCCTCACCCCTCCCAAATCCCAGTACTGCTCCAACGCCTTCTTGTTGATAAAGTGAGCGTGGTACGGAACGTCAAGGAAGTAAGCCCTGAGGTACTCCTTGCAAAAGTAACTGTTTCCTCTGTCAGCATCTCATTCTCATCACATCATCACAGGAAAAACAAAAAAAAAAAAAAAAAAAACTCACATCCCCGGCTCAACAGTAACCACCATCCCCTCCTCCAACCTCTGCCTCCCACCCCCAGCCGACCTCTTGGCCTTCTGCATCTGCACCACCCCTTTCCCCTGCCCATCCCCACCACCCCCCTCCTTCATCTCATCCCTAAACATAACCGCCAACGTCTCCGGCAGCACCAGCTCCCTCTTGCTCGGACTCAACCTACACCTCGCACTCTTCACCCCACCCGCCGGACCCAAACTGCCCTTGCTATCCAGCAGCAACCTCTCCCTCCCACTAACATCATGCACCTCCAACCCGACATGGTGTCCCAACCCATGAGGAAAAAACCCCGCTATCGTCCCCCTGGCCAGAATCTCCTCCTTGGTCCCGTTGTGCAAAATCCCCAGCCTCAACAGCTCCTCAATCGCCACCTTGCAAGCGTGGAGATGCAACGAAGAGTAGACAACCCCAGGCTTGATCCTCTCAACACACTCCCTCTGCATCCTTAGCACAGCATTATAAATCGCCTTCGCCTCTGCCGAAAAGCTCCCTAGAATAGGGTACGTCCTCGTAATGTCAGACGCATAACAATTCCACTCACACCCCGCGTCCAAAACCACAAACTGATGCGGCTTAAGCGGCGCGTTGTTGCTGTCGTAGTGAAGCGTCGACGCCGCCGGCCCGGCACCGGCAATGATGGGGTACGCCTGCGTATGCGCCCCCTGAGCAATACAATACCCTGCGAAAATAGCCTCCAGCTCCCGCTCGTTGCCGAGACGACTCAGCCGTGACAAGGCAGCCCTGTGCGCGGCCGAGGAAACCGCATTCGCCCGCCGAATCTGCGCAATCTCATAGTCCGTCTTGACAACCCTCGCGTTCTCGATCGCGGGGCGAAGGGAGTGGGTGTCAATCTGCACGACGCCCTTGGGGGATTCCAGCTGGGGGGCTTGATCGGGGTGGAGGACGTAGATGGACGCGCCCGGGGTCAAGCTGGCGCAGATGTACCTGTTCACACCGGCCACGTACCGGACCTCGTCGACGTCGGTGGACGCCCTGACTTCTTCCAGGGTCGGGGTGCGGCCGTACCAGAGGATGGTGCGGGGGTCGGTGTAGGGGATCCAGAGGATGAGGTGGTCCTTGTGAAGATCATAAGTGACGGCGCAGCCTGGAAAGTTGGCGCCGGTGAGGTAGTAAAAGTGGCGGCGCTGGCGGAAGGCGGGGCCTTGGTCCGAGTCCTCGTAGTACTTGTCTTCGGCCCCGGGGAGGTAGATGATGCCGTTGGCGGTGGGGGGCAGCTTGGAAGCCACTTTTGTGACGTGGGTTTTGGCGGGAAACTTGATCTTCTCGTGAAGCCAGGCTGCGTTGGGAGGGGTGCCGTAGTCGGTCCAGGAGGCGGACCGCTTGTTGTTCCCGCGGGTTGCCGGCGACGTCGGGGATGAAGAACCCGACGACGAATTCTTCTTGTGTGCTTTCGGGAGCTTGACTTCGATGGCGCTGTGTTTTGCAATATCAGCCAACATGTCCTGTTATCATGCAGCTCACTCGCACCAAGCGGTGTACTAACAGAGCATCAAACTCATCCACCATGACCAAGTCGTGATCGACCTCCATTTTGACTGCTGTTTATGTCCTTGTCTCACGGCTGCTCCCAAAGATGCCTCACTGGTTCGCAGCTCTCGATATGTGAGTGGCAGGCCCGGGCTATCCGATTGAGATGAGATATGAGAGGATGACGAGAGAGGGAGAGCGGGGTTGACTCGAGCTGGTCTATGATTATTCAAAGCGGCGGTGTCTCGTTTTCGTCCCAAGAACCGGACCGGCAGCGGGCAATCTTTCAGCGACAAACAAAAATAAATCCCGATGGTGCCGATGGAGCTAGAACCTTTTCTGTTGAATTAAATAAAAAATCCCCCAACAGAAAATCTGGAGGAGGCTGAAAGTTGGCAGCGGTTTATGAGGGTGTACTGTGGTGGTAGTGTCGCGAGTGACAGGCAGCCAGCCTTCTTATCGCGATAACGGTGGACTGAGTGACGATAGGTAACCACCTTGCTTGCAGGGGTCGGGCAAGATGATGTTATCACCGTTCAACACTGTCGTCAGTGGACTGCACTGGAACAGTATATGTATGGCGATCCGTATACACAAACGAAGAGGGTGGAGGAGAAAAGAAAAGAAGTCAACCCCAGGAGGTCTCGTGGCAGATCCCAAAACGGTTATAGAGGCTGACCCTCCCACATTATTAGTCTGCTCTACTCCCCTCCAGCACGCATGTGAAAAAAGAAGGTTGCGCGTTGCGTCCCGTCCGTCGGGTGCACCGGACTCGGGTCTAGCCAGTCCAGAAGAGCAAAAACGAGACCGTTTAATTGGATCGGCCGGCTTGTGCGTTGCCGAACAGAAAGAGAGGCAGAGAGCGCTGCTTTGTCACGAACCAACCCAACAAGATGGTTGTCTTTGTTGGTGGATCTAGTAAAACGTCGGGCCAGTTTTTGGTGACGGTTGAATCGTTTCAGGTACCACAGAAACGAAAAGTCGGCAGAAACCGTTCGTGGCTGGGTAAGTAGACAACCACGGCAAGTCTTAGACGTGGGTAAATTCTCACGCCCTTCCAGTCTAAAAAGTCGACATGAGCACTCGGGCGCGCCCTATCGAGCCAGTCCAGGTCTGTCCCTGACTCGTCAAATCCCAAATAGCTGGTTTTCGTACACCAAGAATAGCAGTAAAGACCCATGAATTCTTTCTTCTTAGCCTCGAACTCTATCTTGCTGACCGTGGTGTCTTTCCGCTCTCTCTTCCGCCATATCTATCATTTTCTTTTGCGTCCTATTACATGTACACCCCCAATGATGAATCGCTTCATCTCATTAAAACAAGAAAACCTACATCTCGGACTCCTCGTGTATTCCATGCTGTCCTAACAGACCTCGGCCCATCCACACACTCACCAAGGCCCACAATCCTCCCTCTCAAACTTCGTCCTGTTTTCCATGCACCATTCCGCTCTTTTGGGTATCAGGCCGCGACTAAAATGCAAAAGAAACGCTCTGTTGGGTCCAGCAACAATCCTTATTTCCTCTAGCCCGTGCCTCTTTAACCCACCAATGAATTTCCCAACCCAGTTTCCCTGACCCCGAACCCCAGACTTCGCCCAGCGATGCCGTATAAAGTTTATAAGTGTCGTGCATAAGTGTTGTGCTGGCGCTAGGCCGAGCATCTTTGTGCCTGGAACGAAAACCTCGTGGTCCCTCCCCCTGACCCCAACTTAAAAGCTCTGCATCTAGCGTGCTGTTTTGTTGTCTTCCACCTCCTCATCCATGTGTCTATCGGTACCCGGAATTTTGTTGAAGCATGTCATCCCACTCCCCTGTCGTGAAGTCCGGTTCGCCCATAATGTCTTCCATCATATCCCTCTGTTGAGGCTGCCCCTGGTGATGTGGGCCTGTGTGTGAGGCCAGGCCCTGCGGAGGAGCATGGGGCTGACCATGCCTGGGGGAAGGCTGCATCGCAATCATGTTGGCCGTATTGTACATCTGCGTCGCCGGGCTCATCGTATGCGGAGGTCCTTGCCCCTGAGACATCAGATACGGTGGGATCGGACCCATCAGTTGGCCCTCGATGTCATCGTAGATACTAGGCATGTAAAACTGCATGGAGGGTGCCGGAGGTTGCCCTGGAAGCCCGTGCGGATGTCCCGGTCGAGCATGGTGCCCAGCAGGGTCCATTAGCGGCGCATTGGGATACGCAAAAGGGTCGCCGGTGGGAAACATCATGGCGTCAACTTTGTAGACCGGGTTTGCGCCTTGCGGGTGTCCCTGCGGGAAGGTTTGGGCATGTCTCGGGGCAGGAGCCATATGCGCGGCTCTGGCTTCGGGAGTTCCCCGGCCCAACGTCAAATCCATTGGCAGTAGGTCCTGCAGATTGGAAAAGTTTTGACTCGCCAAGCTGCCCTGCGGAAGACCCAATGCGTCAAACGAGGATGTCCTCTGAGGAGGCAGCCGTGCTTCCCGCCGAAGGGCGCCAGTGGGTGGGCGAATCACCTCCTCGGACCTGCGCTGTGGAACGTCATCTTGCACTCCCGGCCGGGCTGGGAGGACCAAGCTCGATTTCGATCCCGCAGGCGCTGCGCGTTTCTTGGAGGGCATTGGTCGTGTTGATGCTTTCTTGAGCCGTTCTGGCAGTTGTTCAAACAAGGGCTATGGTATGTTAGAACCATCGTCATGACGAACTTGAAAACGACACAATTTCTCGACTTACATTCAGGGCATTTGTGATCCGATCCGCTGCTAGACTGCGTTGAGCCAGACTCGCGATAACCTCCCGCCCGGCTTTGGCATCGGCTAGTATCTCGGCAGCTCCAGCCTTGTCGGGATTCTCCAGAACGTAGTATATCAAAGAGAGAATGGCGAAGAATTGCGAATAGAGAATAAACCAGTAAGGCCCGATCAGCACCGCCTGTTTGCGAATTTCGATTCCGATATGCACAATGTTTCGAGAAACGCTGACACCCGCGGCAGCACAGTTGTAGTATCGATCGTCAATCTTCTTGCCGGCCGTCTGACGTGGGGAGATGTAGTGAAGAAACGGACGGTACAGCATCATCTGGACATGGGCGTAGCCAAATCTCAGCAGAGTTCGAACTCTACGGACCTGGCGTTAGTGCTCGTCCAAGTTGTCAGCAAGAAAGGGTTGGCGTACCTGATAACCTCGATTGGACCATCCGGGCTGGGGCGCCAATGTGTAGGGAGCTGTTCGTGCCACTCCTGGAGCTCGGCCTCAATCTCCTTGATGCGGGCATAGCTGATCATGTATCTCGAGTTCACCCGTCCCTGATTCACACAATCCTCGACAGCCTTGACAGGATAAATGTACTTGACAACCTTTGTCAAAATGGCCATGAGCCTCGTGTGGGCATTGAAAGCTTCGAAAAAGGAAGGCGTGCCTGGCGGAGGTGTAAGTATAGCCTCGCTCGTAATGTATTCATCATCCACCTCGGTCGGCATGGGCTGGTCGACATCGTCGTCGTGGAGCAAGAGAGGGAATCCCAAGATTGCTGAAATGTAGATGTCCATTTGCCGGACAACATGGAACACGCGCCGTCTCGTTTCATCCTCAATCGGTGTGATCTTTTCGTGTGCTAAATGGCGATGGAGCCCCATTCGCAGGCTAGAACGTAGAGCAATGCCGAGAAAGGCATAGCAGCCGCTGATATTGCTTGTTGCTTGTAAGAAAAGAATCATGTAGACCAAGCCTTGTAAAGAAACCATATCCCGGCACTCGGCCACATCTTGTAGAATCATCCGAGCGGATGTGTAATACTTGATTCTGAAACCAGTGTTAGAAAGCACGAATAGGAAGTCTTCAAGGACGAGACACCTACCCTTGTTCAACAGCCGCCTTGTACGAGGACGGTCCGTCTCCAGCCTCAACATCCGAGACATCGTAAACACAACCTAGGGCCAGCACCGAATAGAGAAGCCCGAGGAATCTGTGCTCATCATTTCCCCAGGCCTCCTGAGGTGTCGAATACAGCTTGTCAAACTTTTCGTAAAACGAAGGTTGGTGGACAACCCGCAAGAGACATGTTGCACAGTTGAAGGAGTAGTAACAAAGTGTGCGGGCCCTGTCCTGGGCCGGAAGATCATAGATATTGGGAGGAGCTGGCGTGTTGGATGCCGTTGAAGGTTCCCAGGGCGAGCCGGCGTTGGAACGAGGGGAGTCGAGGCTGAACATGCCGGCCGGGCGAGATGGTCGCGGCAGAAAGGGGATGCGGTAGTCGTTGCCCAACAGCCCCTCGAAATGCTCCTTCATCCTCCTCAGAAAAACCGCTCCCGAGGAGTTGCCATGGAAGTCCCATTCTCCGCCTTCGTTGATGTCAAGCTGCCCAATGGACTCGATCATGGACATGATCTGGGCATCCTGGCTTTCTGTTTTCTCCTGGGCTGGCGGCGTGTCTGATTTGGCTTTGGCCGCCTGCGCTCTTGCATTTTGTCTGTTGCGGAACTCCTGTTGGACTGACGGGTCAAGATTCGGGTCGCTGAGGTCGACATCTGGCATAAACTTGCGAAGGAGCGTCTCTGCACGCTGGAGCCTCGCCTCCAAGGCCTCGATATACTGCGGAGCTGGGTTCCTGCGGCGGTTAGAGGGTTTGTCATAGGTGCACTCTGAGAACTCGGTCAGCAAAACAACAGCAGGAGGCCGAAGAAAACTCCGTTTGGTGCTCACCATAGCTGTAGACAGAGCAATGAGTGCAAGGCTGCTTGCCATCACACTTGATCTTCTTTCTGCGACACTCATCGCATGCTCGTGTGACCCGGCGACGCTTCTGCAGGGGCATGCTCGGGGCATCGCCAGTGCCATCTTGGGATTCAGGGGCCTCGGAATCTACCTTGCTGGTGTCCTGGGCTGCAGACTTTAGGCTCTCGGTGGGGGAGCCATGTTCTTCCTGCGACAAGTCTGCCGACTCATCATCAGACATGCCGGGGGGGCTGTTGGCGCTCCTCCGGTTGGGCTGCGGTGCCTGCGAGGAGGGACGAGTTCGGCGACGTGTTTTGTTTTCCACAGAGGGTTCTGTCATGCTGGTGCCCGGCAATACAGGAACGGATGGCTTCCTCCTGCCTGCCCACCGTGATGAAATGCTGTTACCCCTATTCAATGATGGTCCTTCAGCTTGCTCGCATGTCGTGGTAAGCCACAGAACGGGTCTGAGCTTGTCGAGGTAGCCTCGAGCACACACACTTGCTGACAGAACACGCCCGCGGCAACGGCAACGGCAAGGCCAGAAAGCTGTAGCTGGTGGACGTGGCCCGAACTGAGGGAAGTTTGGACGGGCTTGAGCACAAGCGGAGTGATCCGGTGGTGAAGTGTTTGAATTCCGCCGTGGGTAACCTTCACATAGGTATACTTTCTAGCACCAACAAGGGGGAGGGGAGGAAGGGGGACAGCCCAGAGTGGGGAGGGGGGTGGCTCTAGGGTAATCTATCGGTATGTGTACGTACGGTAAGTACGGCACCTGTCCACAGCCAAGAAATCCCAGAAGCCTTCCCCGATCAAGTCCACAACTCGCGCGGAGTCTCTCGGGGCCGGCTCCGCTGATGCCCGCTTGGATGGGGGATGCTGGAGTCCCAAGCACGAGCACGCCAGATACCCAGCCAGAGGTGGGACAGGCAGAAAAATTGGACGCCGACACGAAATGTTTGGATGAGTTATCAGGATCCCGCAGCAAAAATGGCCCTGTCAGTGGGCCCCGCCGTAGGGATACGTTTGGCAACAAGAGAGCAGTTCGAAGAGGATCTGAAAACCGTCGAGGGACGCGACGTCAGGGAGGGGCCGCTGCTGGTTCGGTCTAGTGTGACACGGACGCGAGACGAAGCAAGCCTTCTTGCTGGTAGTGGTGTGGTAGTCTACCTACTCTTGCGGAGGAACTGTCGCAGATACCATGAGGGATTGAAGAATAGCCAACCGCGGCGGGGATAAGAAATGCCGTCAAAAAATATCCAACCGTAACCGCAAAGCCAATTGAGAAATATTGTACGTAGTAGTCCGGACTCGCCGTTGACCAGCATCCCATCCCGAGAGATTGACAACACCGATGATCTAACGCCAACAGGCAAGTGATGGGGTTCGATGACTGAACCGCAGAGTGTGCCTTGCCTGTCTGTCTGGCATGTCGGATGTGTAAGAGGGCCAAGACTGTCCCCAAGGTAGAACAAATCCTGGGCTCGCGCGATGGTCAAGAATTGGGGTCGTCTGGTTGGCCAACGAAGGGGTCTCCAAGCGGTGGGGGACCCCTGATGACGGGGCTGTCAAGGATCATATCAACGTCGATGAGATCAAAGCTTGGGCTTTGAGGAACACCCATCAAACAACTCCCGACGGGAGTCATCCTCCGCGTATAGCGTACCTACCTATGTTAGTGTAGACCCCAGAAGTCAGTTTGTATATGTGTGCTGGATCTGCCATCGGTGCCATCTCAACTACGAGCACCACTCTACCTGCAGGTATGTAGGTAATCCTGTACATGGCTGTGTGACATGAGTGTGAGTAAGCAGAGCTGTGAGGCGACCAAGAGATAATAGACAGAGACGGCAGGACACGAGGATAGGAGCGCGTGCGATGCCTCGTTGAGCCTGTCCAGAATCAGCAGCTGCTATTTTTTTTTTTTTTTTTCATTATTTGTTTCGCGGGGAAGCTGGCTGCACGAGGCCTCTGTATAAAGCAGGGCGACGTAAGACGATGATGCGGGCTGTAGAGAAAAGACGGGTAGCGGGTTGGCGGGAGAATTGGGTTGTGCAGTTTGCGGGTATTTTCGAGCATCTCTATGTCTCGGTCCCACCATCCATGCCACATTGACAGTGGCCCGTCTGGTTGTTGACAAGACCCCTCTGCTGGTCTCCTCCGACTTCAGGAACCGAACCGTCCAGACCTCAGGCACTTGCTGGGCATCCAGTGGAGAGTCATCGCCAACCAGTTGCTTGCTGGTCACGGCCCAAGAACCCCAAGAGCGAACGCCAGGACGCGCCAGAGCGCCAAGTGTCTGCTGTGTGCGCTCGGCGGCTGCATGTTGGCGAAGAGGGACGAAAGGGATGGCGGCCAGTATCATCTAGTGGGAATTCCGAGGAGTCGAAGGCTTATTCCCGAGTTGAGCTCGCGAGCGATCGAGGAGAGGGGGCTGGGGAGTCCATCCTCGAGCTCTTGAGTTAATGCAGTGACAATGTTGAGCGTCTGTGGTGCTCTCCCACACCCCGCCCCAGATATACAATAGTGTACACCATAATGTCGCAGAACCACCACATTCCGCGTTAGTCTAGCCGCCTGCTGGTAACTGTTGATCAGTGGGGGAACAAGCACTATCGACCCAATGCGTGTGCCTGTCCCAGGCGCCATGGGGAAGCTTCATCTTTCGGGGAGACGGCACGCCTGTGCCTGACATCTGGGAACGGGCAGCGATTGGCTCCCCCTTCAGGATGGGGGGAAAACGTCGCAGTTAAAACGGCAGGGCGTCAAGCAGCAGTTGAGCATCTCGTGAAAACTCTTCCAGTTCCAAGGGGGCCGACAACCGCGGCCATGGGCAGGTGTGTTCGCAAGCTGTGCTTCCAATGTCGTTGTGGGAAAAACGGAGCGTCGCCAAAAGATTGCATCCTTGTGGAGATGCCAAGACACTGAGGGGCCTCGCTAACATTTCAGCAAGGGCTCGGCACACGTCAGAGCCTGGCTTGCAACGGAAATCAGGTCATTTGTACATCAGTACATGCGGGCACTATTCCGCTTTGGACCGCCCGTAGACCTGTCGGCGAATCACAGTGCCGCCCTGCAACGCAGACTTTTCGCAAGAGGTTAGGCATATACCTCTGCCACGGTTATTAATGTTAGTGCGACAGGGGTATTTTGGTAGAAGTTGCGCTGGCCGCACTAACATTTACTTCGCCTGCGGAATTGTAGAGTAGAGATAAACGACAGCAGTCGACGCCCAAAACCACCTGCTGTATAAAACTTTTCGTGGTTCTCTTGCAAACAACACCCCGACTCGCTTACCTTTTCCGTCTTGCGGTTAGACACTTTGATGGTTGTAGTAGTACCAAACTGATAGCGATGGAGTCCCTCAACAATTCCACTTATTGCACCATATCCCCGTATCCCCGTATCCCAAGCATCTAGCGCCCACATCCCGAGGCAGTCCGAAGAGAGAGAAGGGCAACGCATGGACGTTCTGGTGGGTTGTGGTCATGTGTCTCTCTGCAGTGCTGCTTGCCCTTGCAAGCCCAGCAAGGCGGCCTGTCAGCCTTGCGGGAATCGTGCCGTCTTTTGGGGCGGAACCATCAAAAATGTTCCGAGATATCCGTGATCCTGGCTGCCTAGACTGTTATCCCCTGTCAGAGCGAGCTTAACTGGCAAAATCAAGATGGAAAAGTTGCGAATCTCATCTGCATACCAAGGCCACCTGTTTGTCGTATCCATTTGCTTGTGCTTCCACCATGGGCTGAGTGGTGTCTCGTCGACAAAATGAGCCTCTAACAGATCTTAACGTGACGGTAATCCACAGCAGTTGCGAGATTCCAGGTTGTTTAAAGTCGCCAAGGTCCACTCGGCTATCGCCGAACCAATTGCACGACAACCAACCGATGACTCGGTGAGCTACATACCGTTCTGAGAACTTTTGAAAGCTTGCGGTGAAGTTTGTAGCGAACGATGAATCCCAACAGGGAGGAGGTGCGTATAGTCGGCTAATCGATGAGTCTGAGGACGGCCCCAAACCGGAGTATGTCTATGCATTATTTGCCTTGGCAAAAGTCGACCGTTTTTACAACCTGAATCGAGAAGCTTATCATTCAACACGGAATAAAATGGAGAACCGAAAAGGGGTGTAACTAATCGCGGGATTCGGAGATGCTGTGTTGACATGAGCTTCAAAATAAGCCGTAACAACGATATCCTTGAGAGAGGCATTCACATGACAAAAATGACTTTTTGTAGATACGGCGGCTCTGGGTGGACATCAAGCGACTGAAGGTTCAAGGTGCGCAAAGGACGCAGGGCCAGGGACGGTGTCTCCGGTGAGTTCCGTAATCCGTACCTATGCCCCGCACCGGTTCCCCACCATACCGTGCCTACCCCACCATCCGCCAACGAGAGCTCCATCTTATCGCCAGGCTGCAGCTAGCTGGCCATCCATCAACTTATCTCTCGTCCAGCCTTGCCTAAACCATCGACGTCAACCAGGCCCAGGTATCGCAGCATCTCCTCAGCCTTGCGTTCTCGACTCCATTCACAAAACCAGCCGCAAAGATGGCCGACCCTTTGCTGGAGTTCTTCACCCAGATGGACATCCAGGGCGGTGTTGTCGTTCAGGGTGAGTGTGCCCCTCTTCAACGACCGAACCCCGCGATCCATCTCCCATTGCAATATCACCCTTACGATCAACAACGGTAACTAATTAGTATGTGCTAGATTCCCCCAAATTTGATCTCGATCTCTATATCCAAAACTACCGCGGCCGTACCAGATTCGACCGTCTCCTCCTCATCGGCCGTAGCTCAGTAAAGCTCTGCGTCGAAGCTCTCAAGGCCGCCCTCGCCGAAGCCAAGCGTGGCCGCGACACCCAGCGATACAGAGACGTTTTTGAATACCTTCGCGTAGCTGCTCCCAATGACCCCGATGCCGTCTTTGATAAGAAATGGGTAGACAGGCAGGACGTCGCCAACCATGAAGAGACCCAACGGCTGCTCACCGAGCTAAAGGGATATAAGAACAACCTTGTCAAGGAGAGCATCCGGGTAAGCATCACCAACCCTTCTTTCACGCAAACCATTCTAACCGCATGCCAAACAAAAGATGGGCAACGAAGACCTAGCCAAACATTACGAAGCAATCGGCGACCTCAACGCGGCCTCTGAGCACTACTCCAAAATGCGCCCCGACGTCTCCACGGCGAAGCACGTCATCGACGTCGGCAAGCACCTCGTCCGCGTGGCCATCCAAAGAAGAGAGTGGAGCATGGTCGCGCCCCATCTCGTGAAGATGACCCTCGGGGGGCAGTACCCCGAAGAAGAGCGCAACGCCCAACCGTTCATCCGCACAGCTTCTGGCATCGCCCTCCTCGGCCAAGAAAAATACTGGGAAGCGGCCCTCTCCTTTCTCGACGCCGACCCAAACGTCCCGCCCAAAGCCTACAATGAACTCGCCAGCCGTAACGACATTGCCGTCTATGGCGGTTTGCTTGCGCTGGCGACAATGGACCGCAAGCAGCTCCAGAGTATGGTGTTGGAGAACCAGAATTTCAGAGTGTTTCTGGAACCGGAGCCGCACATCAGACGGGCGGTGACGATGTTTGTTAATGGGAGGTATTCGGCTTGCATTGAGATTTTGGAGGGGTACAGGACCGATTATCTGCTGGACATCTACCTCCAGAAGCACGTCAGCAAGATCTATGCCAAGATCAGGAGCAAGTGTGTGGTGCAGTATCTGATTCCGTTTTCGTGCGTGAGTTTGGACACGTTGGAGAAGGCGTTTGGGAGTCCGGAGAGGCCGATTGAGGAGGAGCTGGCGGTGATGATTGAGGAGGGGGTCTTGGAGGCGAGAATTGATGGGATTGAGAGGGTAAGCTTTACTGCCTTTTTTTTTTTTGGATTGTCATACGGTGTGCTAATGATGAAAAACAGCTCGTCAACACAGTCAAGATTGACCCGAGAGCTCAAATGCAGGCTTCGGCATTGGTTTCTGCCGAGAATTACGAGAAGCAGGCTATTGAGCGGTTGAGAAGGATGGCGATTGCGGCTGCGGATTTGGAGCTGCTGCCGACCAAGAAGCAGGGGTTGCATCTCCCGCTTGGTGGTGATATTTCTTTTGGGGATCAGGAGATTGTGATGGGTTGAGACAGACAAGTCAGGGTTAGGAATTATTATGATATGAAACGAAACGGGATAGCATTGATTTTTGAGTTTTGGTTTTTGGCATTGCCCGTTTGCGTATACCGGGTAAAGGGAAAAGGAGTATGGGGATAAGCATAGTAGTAATGAGACATTGAGAATCCACGAGTACAGCACGAAGGCTGAATCCCGGAATCGAACTGAGATCATCTCTTAATTTGTCCTTGCTGATTAGTTTCTCCAAAACCTGAAGTTTTCTAATTGTTCCATGTTTATGTTGGGGTATCATTTGTTCTACAGCATTTCCCACTTCCCACATTTTCCCGTTTTCTTTCTGTCTACCCCATCAACTGCCTAATATCCTCGGGCGGCCACCTCACCTGCGCAAACGTCAAGCACCGCTTGATGCTCTGCAGATACTTTCTCGTCACCTCGCTCCCCATGATATGCCCCCTCTCTCCGTTATGGAGCTTTTCTCTTGCGCTACGTTCGTGGATACCAACCATGGTGACACCAATCGGCCAGGCGGCCTTTCCGATGCTCAGCCGTAGATACCCATCATTGGCATCGACGTATCTCTTTTCCTGGGCGGCCTTGACAATCTCCACGATGGCTTCCAGGATACTCTCGTCCAGGCCCCCCTTTTCGAAAAGCCGGAATAACGGCGCCATATTTTCCTTGGATGACACCATGGCGTTGATTGCTTGCTGGCCGGCGGTAGTGTCGGCGTTGTCTTCTCTTGCGAGCGCGGCTTCCCACTCGCGGAGGATCATGTTGAAGTAAGAGGCCAACTGGCGGTAGAGGTACTTCCTTGCCTTCCTGTCGGTAGCTGGAGGGATCTTGTCCGGTACTTTCATGTCCTTTTCCTCGACAGGGAGGAGTTTGGTAGCGATTGGACCTGCAGAAAGAGACTTTGGTCTGGTAACCTTTCTGTAGCGACGTAACCTTGAAACGTGGGACTCTCCGAACAATATCGCCGGCTGGCCTAGCTCTCGGAGTTTGGACTTGAGTTCATCATCGGGGATGTTGGTGTGGTCTTGTTCGTCGTCAGAAGAGGCGTCAGAGTCGGGTTTGGGGGTGGCGGAGGAGTCGTCGTCGGTCTTGGGGGGGAGTTCTGGTAGGCCTAGACGTTTTCTTCGGGCTCGTTCCTCTTCGGCTTCTTTGGCTTCTCTGCGGAGCCGAGATTCCTCGGCGAGTTTCTGGCGTTTCTCCTCACGGGCTTTGGCTTCCTCGGCGGCTTCCTCCTCGCGCTTGCGTTTGGCGGCTGCTCTGGCGGCTCGTTGTGCTTCGAGGGCCTTTTGCTCGGCTAGGTAGGCTGCTTGGCGTTGGGCTTCGGCTTCGCGGCGGGATATGTACTTTTGGGGTTTTTCCTTTTCTGGTTCTTTCTTGGCTATCTCCTTAGCCATGAGAGAGGCAAAGTCCATGGTGGGTGGTGGGTGGTGGGTGGTGTGTTGATATATGGTGTTGGTGATGGGTGGAAGCCTTGTGGTGTGTCCTGGGGGTCGGATATCAGGGTCTAGCGAACCGTTGGAAGCCGGGGAAAAGGCTGGAAAGGGGGTGTCACACAGCCAAAACAAGAGGTGAGGTTGGAAATGGAGAGATGAGGTTCTGGGAGCTGCAAGTGTTCGGGGAGTGCTCCGCTAAATAAGGTCGGCCCCAATGTCGTTGCACTAGCGTGATGCGGGAAGAGTGCTGCGCCACGATCTGGACCCACTTTGTTGACGGATCGGCACCGGCAGGCAAGGCAGGTACTGAGGTACTCAACACGGACACACCCTGCTTGTGACAAGAACTTCACGCCCCCTGGGCTGGTTGTGGATGATATCCTCAGTCTCTGTTTCCCAAGGTGGCCCGCGAACCGGGGCAGCCGGGTCGAACCTTCAGGCCGGAGTGGAGGAGAGTGAAAGCTTATCTTAGAAGGCGCCTTCCACCGCTAGGGAAGCCATTGCCCTGGGGCGTGCAACTTAAAATACGCTTTCCGAAGTCCTCAACATCATGACAAGTCTTGTTTTCTCTCCCATAAAATTTCTAAACTTGCCCAAATCATCTTACTACTCGTGCCCCGCGAACAAGGAGCTCTGTAAGCCATCATTGGCAGCCATCTTATCATCATGTCTTCATCAAATGGAGCCCAGAAACCAATCCACTCCAGAGTGAAACTTTTCTACCGCATCAATGTTCCCCATGAGTATGTCATCTCAAGACTGTGTTGTGCTTGATACCGGTCAGCAAAGCTAACTGTACCTGTGTGATAGGCCAGAAGAATTTATCCAGGACCCCTTGCCTGCCCATGTTGAGCTTGATATCCCAATGACATGGTATGACGTCGTCCAACTCTGGCCTTATTAGGCTTGCCAGTCAGCTCAGCTAACATTGTACTCTTGACAGTACAGTCAAAGACCTGGCTGATATCATGGAGAAGAACTCAAGAAAAATCTTCCCTTCTCTTTCCGTCGGCACCCGGCTCTGCTTCCGCACTATGGACCGGTCAATTTACAGCACAAAGCCAAAATACCTTCCGTCACCTTACGGCAGTTACGTTATCGGTCGAGGTTACCCAGGCATCGATTTACCCGCACGAGACGAGAATGACCCAGCGAGCCCCAAGCCAAAGCTCCGATGGCTGGATGGCGCTTACATTGTCTGTACCATCTTTCCGCCATTACCCAGCGACGAAGACGAACCCATTATACCACCTGCGCTGCCGTATAAGATCAGCAGGCTAGGGCCTGATCAGCCTGGAAAGGGTATCGTAGTAGGGGGTGACCGGACGGCTAATGGAAAGGGAAAAGGACGTGAAGACGAGGATGACGATCCCCGTCCGCCGCGCCGCGGCAACACCCGTGTCTCCAAGGGTACGTCAAGGGGACCTACTTCAAGAACGCGGGACAATGATCGCCGAGCTAATTAGGAGTTTGAATCCCGAGAAGGTGCCTCGGGGGATGGAGTCCACGGTCAGAAGAATGGTGTAGGGGGTTCTGTTGATGAGTTGATAAATTCGGAAGTTGATCGGGAGTGGGAGGCCTTGAAACGTCAATTGCAAGACAATCCGGAGCGAGCCCTGGATGGCGTATTGGAGATCACAAGGCGTCTAGCTGCATGTTTTCCTTCGAATGGATCTGGTACCAAAGCCAGCAGGGCTGGTCCCAAGAAAGGCGAAGGATCTTCCAACAATACAGCCAGAGCGAGAGATAAAGGCAAGGAAAAAGAAAAGGAGAATCCCAAGACACCGGAGAGTTGGAAGCCCTATGAATATGACCGTTTCCAGAAGAAGAAATAGCTTGATTGATAAAGGGCCTCTGTTGCGGTATCAAATTCTGTGTTAGAAACCACCGCATCACTACACAGCAGCGTAAATCAATCATAGAGCGACGAAGATCACCATACAGCACCGGCAGAGATTATGTTGTATTTTTAAGATTACGATAGACTACATACTGGGGGAGAATGAGGAGTGTGTTTTTCTAGCGCACTGTGTGTAGCCCAGGGCCCTATAAATTGTCTCTGAATGTCTATGAACTATCTTCAGAGGCCTATTGATTATTCTGAAGGCCTGGCGCAAGGCTGACGTCGACCAGGTGTGAGACTCCCGCAACGTCACACCTACCTACTTTCATGCAGCAAGTATTGGCCATTTCTAAACCACTGGTTCACACCTTGGACGAAATAACTGGCACTGCAAGGCAGCAAAACATGGTCAACTGCATACTTTTATGTTCTTAAACAAAAAACATGTCTCTTGGTTGCCTTTTAGGGCCTGTTGGCTATCTTTGGACGAGGTTTGATTATATCTTGAGGCGTGGTTAAACACCCATGTTATCTGCATCCAGTTACTTTGCGGTGACAGTTATTTTTGTCCAGTGCGTATTTTTTTGGCGCCACCAGTCCTTGCTATCTCTATTAGCTGCCTTGAATAACGAGGGCATGTGTGGGTCTGTGATGCAGCGAGAGACACGCTTCACTGTGGAAGTGGTAAACTTTTATATATACGGGATTTGTCTGCCTCAGGCAATGATAACATATCCACAGTCACCAAAGCAAAGCACATCATTCTGATCTTGCACCCTAGAAATGGTTCTGTTGCGTAACCCCCCCTGACAGCTTGCTTTGTGTCTGTCTTTGACGCCCTCTTCTCATCAAGATGTACACTTCCCCTCCGCTGGCCTCCCACGTTTAGCGCTCGGCGAGGAGATCTCCCCTGCGCTTTGCTCGGAGGTCCCAGGCGCCCTGATGGAAGAAATGATGTTAGGTTCGTATGGAAGTAAGTGAAAGAGGGGGAAACTAACATCCCACTTCCAGCCGATGTAACCCACGATTCCGGGGATGACAAAGACGTAGAGGGTGGTGAGGAAGCCGGTTCGGGGGGTCCAGCGGAAGTACTTGTAGCGATTGATTTGCATGTCTGTGTGGGAGGTGTTAGAACATGTTTTGATGCTGTTTTTCCCACATCCCATGATCCCGAACATGACCGCTTGCTCGCTGAATCCGTTGCTTCCTTCGTTTTGGGGGGTTGTAGGCCGTAGTTCCCCTTCTTGTGTGTCTAAATATCGAACAATATCTCTCTAGTTGTAGACGTTGTTGTTCGTTTCGCATGACCGCCTCGCCTCACTCTGATCGACACTGTCTTCCGCTCAATTTTTCGGCATTGTCCCTCAGATCCGGGAGCTTCGGGTTGTCTTTTCGCATCTCCAGTCTTTTATCCACCAATCGTTCGTTCCTGCTGTCGGTCTCTCGTTTCACGGTCTCGGTCTCGAATCTGGGGTTGGCGAAGCAGGTGGTCCACGGCCGTCTATCACATCCAGATCTTCCAACAAGCATAATCAACAGAAACAAGACCACGTACTGTTCAACCGGACAAACGCCGGGTCCATGGCGACCTCTGTTCAGAGCTCCAGTTAGCCTTTCATTCGCACTCCTCGGGAGGGTCACACTGGGGAGAACGAACTGTGATGCTGGAGGCCGGCCATTCTGAAATGTGTTTAGTGGCTTGCGCCGGCTGCTACAACTGGGGAAAAATGGGGTGGTGGTGCGAGGTTTGGAGGTTGTCGTCGGCGACAAGACACGCTCAATCGTCAATTGACGTTCTGGATGCTGGCTGCTGGGCGGCTGGCTTGGCACCCGCCAAGCTGGGGGGAGGCTGCGGGAGAAGAAAAGTGGGGAGCTAGGCTGGGTCACGTGAATGAGTGCTATCTCATTTTGTCTCGCAGTTTCATGCTGGATGCAATTGGCAGGCAAACGACGTCTCTGAAGGGTCACAGGTACGAGCTTCAAAATTGAAGCTCGTTGAGCTTTCTTTGAACCCTTTCCTTTTCCCACGTATTCCGTGTTTGGTTGTTCACGGTACAGAGCTTTGGCCAGACCATCACATGCTTTGCTCAGCTCCCCCACCCAAGCTTCCAATCTCTTCGAAACCTGGGCACTTGACCGTTGAAATGTTCCATTTGCAACGCAACGGCATTGAGGCTACACGACGAATTGCTTAATCTTCTGAAAAATGAGGCTTGGTATTGATCCCTTTGTCTCACGATGTACCACTGGTGCCAAGGCAAGGCTCCGCGTATTCTCGCATGACTTTCCAACCCCCACCACCAATTCCTTCCTGGTTGATCACATCTGCAGGCTTACGACACGACAGGGCCGTCGTGGAACTTTGACTGGAGGTATCATCGGCGATTGCTGGCTCAGCCTCGACGCTGTTGGCATCGGAATCTGCCTGTTATCACCACCTAAGGAAATGCGGTCAATAACAATATGCCTGGGCTTTTTGATTGATACTACACTACTTGAGACCAACAAAACACTCCGGGGTTAGTGCCGTGCGGCCTTACACCGGGCTCGGAGGAGGCGCGGGTCCGGCAGAGTCCCAGCGCGGGCGGGGGGGTTAGCGCCATGACGTCAAATTGCAAAGAAGCAACAGCACAACTCGGACGA
The DNA here is from genome assembly GCF_035222475.1 of Podospora pseudopauciseta. Taxonomy (NCBI): domain Eukaryota; kingdom Fungi; phylum Ascomycota; class Sordariomycetes; order Sordariales; family Podosporaceae; genus Podospora; species Podospora pseudopauciseta. The sequence continues at coordinate 861,916 of NW_026946667.1, forward strand.
GGGGGGAAAGAAGCATTCATCAATCAAAAGATTCTGAAAATAGCACTGACGAAATGATGGGCAAAAAGGAAAGAAGTTGTCAAGTGTTAGGCATCAAAAATACGGGTAGTATCAGACAACGGGGTCCTGCCTGATTGGGTTTTTTGCACCGCCGCGATTATGGGGACTAGGGAGGAAACACATTTGAATGTTCGCTTCCGCTCATGGAACCCATGGTTGCTGCTGCTGCAATGTTTTAGAAATCGAGACAAAGACCCAATGGCCCGGCCAAAACCACGGGGATCGATCTGATCCTTTCAATCCGAGCCATTTACCTAGCCGCATTCAGCCTCTCAGCTTACCATATCACTCAACCCTAAATAACACTGTCTTCGAAACTGGATACTGTAGGGGACGGCTTTTTCCTTTTCTCTCTTTTCTTCCATCATAAACCTCGACACTTTTTTTTTTGCTCACCTCTTTTCCTCTCCTGGATTGATTTGTCTCTGACATTGGCAGTTCATCCCCATCTCTCATCGATAGGCACCAGCTTCTATCCAATAGTTCCCATTGTTTATTTTTATCCCAACCTGGACTAACAGCCCCCTGCCAAGCAAAAGGCGCACGCAGCCTTGTTGATGTCGAGCCTGAAGTCCCCTCTTATGCTGAGGCATCTCTCACCACACTTTCCACTCGCACAATGACTGCCATGGCAGCAGCACCACCGGTTTCGGCATCTTTGGAGACAGATATGGCTCGGATGACTCTTCCGCCAGTCGTGACGGAATTCCCGCCACCACCGGCGCATGAACAGAATGGAGGACCCGCTTCTTCTTCTTCGGATGGCGCGGAGGACGATGACGACTTTGAAGATGATCAGACCGACGCCCAATCACTCATGCAGCCGGCTATCAGCCCACTGGCCACGCTTTTTACGTCGCCAAAAACCCCCGCTGCGGAGAGGATGGCGGCTTTTGACCGGATGTCGGGGGGTGGCATTTTTGAGAGGATCGAGGACGACCAGAGGCCGGGAATGGCTTCGCTGGATGGGACTTCGAGCCATGACAAACTACCACCACCACCTCCAAGTCATTCGTCCGAGCCAATGGCTCGGATGGCAGGAGCTACGGAACCAGCAAGTTCTCAGGCTCCTCCTCAACAACAACCCCCTATTGAGCGTATGCCAACGCCATGGCAGGCAGGCCCCAAGCAATTTCACATCACCGAGCCGGGGAGGTGGTCCTCCATGTCTATGGCCATTAGGAGCCAGTCATCAAGACACAAACGCGCATCTTCAGTTAGCGAGAATGCTATGCTGAAGAGACTCTCCAAGGCTCTCCCTTCGATATCGATTCCGTCCGGGTTCATGCCTAGCATCCCCACACCGCCCTTCTTTTCGTCTCACAGTTCCAGCAATAATGCCTCACCTCAGAAGGACGAGCGGACGCCGAAAGCACCGCAGACTGGTGGGATTTCTGACAGTAGCTCCCAAAGATCTGGCACCCCCAGGACCTCGTCTCTAAGACGAACAACCTCGGACGACTCACTGCTTTATCACACTCTGTCTCGAGTCTCCTCCCTAGGCGACGACACCCGCTTCGCCCACGTCCGCGAGCAAGTCAACGTTCGGATGAAGGCCATCCTCGACAGCTTTGAAGGGCCTTCGTTCAAAATGCCTCAGATGCCCAATTTGTTGAACACGCCGCTTGTTAAGAAGTCAGCCACGGAGCCAATCTCCTCTTCCACCCCTCACCGCACCGGCTCTTTGTCAACCACCACCACCGCCCCGCAGGATCCCTTGGACAAAGTTCTGGAAACCCTAACAGGCGACATCGTCATCATGGGCGGGTACAGGGGTTCGATCCTCCGCTCTGCCAAAGCGCCCCACCGCCGGCTATGGGTACCAGTCAAAGTCCAGCTCAACATCCGAAAAGTCAAGCTCGAAGTCGGCCTCGACCCCCAGGATGAGCTGGACATGGAGAAGTCGATTTATGCAGATGGGATGCTGAAGAATATCGGCCCAGTGGACATCTCTAAACGACTCTTTAAGCGCTTGAGAGAATGCGAAAACGCGCGAAGCGGAAAGTTGAGAGTTCATGATTATGGCTACGACTGGCGGTTGAGTCCACATTTGCTCTCTAAACGACTGGTCAAGTTCCTGGAGGGCCTCCCCTCCAACCGGGCCGGGACTCCACCGTCGGAGAGGGGGGCGTGGGTGATATCGCACAGTCTGGGCGGGATCATCACCCGTCACGCGGTCAACTCCTCCCCTTCTCTCTTCCGTGGCGTCGTCTATGTCGGCGTCCCGCAACGGTGTATAAACATCCTCGGGCCCCTCCGCAACGGGGACGCGGTGCTGCTCAACGAAAAGATCCTCACGGCGCACGTAAACTTTTCCCTGAGGACAACGTTTGTTTTTTTGCCCGAGGACGGGTTTTGTTTTGTGGATAAGGAGACTGGGGAGGAGCACAGGGTTGACTTCTACGACGTGAACGACTGGGTTCAATACCGGCTTTGCCCGTCAGTTTCCGAAGCTGCGCTGCCGGCGGTGGGGAAGGGGAGCAATGGGACTTTTAGCTCGTTGTTGAACTTGTCGGATTCGTTGGGGAGTTTTCAGCCCTTGAGGAGCAGGAGTAATACGCAGACGAAGCGGGACAGTGGTGTTGCGCTGGCGGGGAAGGATAGGAGTTTGGCGCCGCAGATGGGGTCGTCTGGGGGCGATAACAGTCCAGTTGACAGCAACAGTCAGAGCGACAAGGCGAAGAACCTGGCGTATTTGGCGAGGACGCTGGCGGAGATCAAGCAGTTTCGTGCGGAGCTCGCACACAACAAGGCTCACCAACAGAGTAATGCTTACCCTCCTTTGGCGGTCATCTACGCAAAGGACATACCCACCACGTACGGCTGTCGGGTTTCTGGCCGGGAGGGCATCGCGCACGCTGATGCATACGATGATCTCATGTTCAGGTCTGGGGATGGGGTGGTGCTGGCAAAGGAGGCGATGTTGCCGGAGGGGTATGAGGTTGTCAAGGGGGGAAGGGTCTGCACGGATAGGGGGCATATCACCATGCTGGGGGATTTGGCTGGGGTGGGGAGGGCGTTGGAGGCGGTGGTGAGGGGACGACAGAAGGGGATTGGGATGGGGGTGCTGGAGGGGAAAGGGGTTAAATAAAAGAAAGGGAGAAACAGGACAGAAAAATGATACCCATTGATTAGACCTATAGCGAACCGAGACAATTCAAACAAGAATAAACAGGATGAGGAACCACTCGTGCTCACAGAAGGTGGGACCAAGTGCATTCACAGATGCTGTATGTTCCCCAGACCAAGGCAGTACCTGCTTGATCATAGCCTCGACATTCCCCCCATGTTTGGGTCAGTGGTAAGCTATGTGCTACCAGGGTTGATCAAGACAGTACCAGCACATCACTATTCATACATCACTATTCTCACATATCATAATATAAAAGAAGGGCATGTATAACTAGTTACTCCAAGTGCCAATCTGAAAGCCATACTAGCAAGTCCTTTTCTGTAGACCTTCCTCCTCGAAAAAAGCGTCCCCGGCAAAAACCAACACCATAAAGACCCGCGCTCAACCTATTCTCCCATAACAGCACACTCAAAGAGAGCTAAAATGCTGCACAACAGCCCCTTACTCCTCGTCAGAGTCCTCCTCCGACTCGGCCTCCTCAAGCCACGTCATAAAAGGCTCGGCAGCCTTGCGGATCTTCTTGGAGGTAGAGCCATCGACATACCTCTTGGAAGACTTGGCACCCCACTTCTTCAAAAAGTCCTCAGAGGCGAGATCAAAGTGGTAGTAGAGTTGAAGGATCTTGACAATCTTATCATAGTGCTCCTTGCCGAGCTCGGCCAAAAGCTTCTCGGTGCCACCGAGGAGAGCCTTCTCATGGCGCTCAGAAGTGATCATCTATATCAGGTTAGCATTCTTCCAATGAATACCATGTAAACAATACACATACAGTCTTGAGCATGCCTTGGCGCTTGGGAATCTGAGAGAAGATGTTCTCGTTGAAAAGTGTCATGACCAACACAATGAGGGTGCGATGCTTGGCCTCGATGCCGAGCTCCTTGGCCTTGAGGTAGATCTCGACATCATCCACGTTGTCGACACCGCCCTTGGCGTTGGCCTCAGTCTGGATCCAGTCGGCCAGCTGGTCGTAGACGGTGTTGCCACCCTCTCCGTCCTCGTCCTCGTCTTCACCGTTCAGCACGAGCTTCGCCTTGAACTCGTCAGGGAGGACCTGCTGGCGAGCCTTGACAGCTTCCTCGCTCATGTCAACGGCCCACTCAACCTCCTTGTCGGCAACAGGCTTGCTGTCAAGGTTCTGAGCCTCCTTCTTGATCTTGCGAGTCAAAGCATCATCGTCACTAGCAATGTCGATGTCCCCGTTAGGGGAGGGCTGGTCAGAGCCGTTCTCCTCTCCGGAACCGTTGTCCTTGCCACCGTTCTGCTTGGCCTTGCGGGCAGCCTTGCGCTCGGCCTTGTCCTTCTTGGTCTTCTTGGGCACATTCTTGAGAATGAAACCGCTCAACTTGAGGCGCAAATCGACATCGGTGCGCTGACCGCAAGCCTTGCAGTCGAGCGTGATGTGGCCATCCTTGATATGGACATCCGTTTCAGGATTCTTGCACTTCTTGCAGAGGACAAACTTGGAGATGAAGCCATCAAGAAGCTCTTGGAGCTTGTTAGCCTCGTGAGCACCGTTGATGATCCAGCGGTCGTCGGCGGGATCAATGTTGGTCTGGGCACCCAGCTCGAAACCGAAGTACTTGATGAGGTAAGAGCCGGGGCGGGCCAGAGACTGAGCAACGCTGCTCAGGTTGACAACAACGGTCTTGATGCCGTTACCCTTGCCTTCGATCTTGGTCTGGATACGCTCCATCTTGTAGCGATAGAAATTGTCGGAGACATCGCGACGGACGTTGACGAGAGCAGCCATGATTGCGGTGTTGATGATTTTTTTTTCGGTGAAAAAGACTGAGCTGATGGGCTAGTGACGAGAGGTCGTACTGGCGAAGGACAGACAAGCAGATATCGAGTGCTGGCGCGGGTTTGTTGGGGGTTAACGGTGTCAGTAAGACGTAGGGTGAGGACTGGACATGTGGTGATGCTGGTGATGATGCTCAAACATGGGCAGAGAGTCAACCGTCGGAACTGGTGTTGGGACTACAAGGTTTCGGCGCTATGCGAAACGGATGCAGCTTTGGGGGGAAGTGTCGAGAGACGGAGTCCTTGTCGTGCTGATACATAAACAACGCTGTGCTGCGTGTCTTGGTTATGTGTGTGGTCGTTGGTGTCGCGGGGACGAGAGCGGCCTTCGTGGTGGTGGTAGTGGAAGAGGTGAAGTGAAGTGGGTTTGGTTGATGGCTGATCAGCAAAAGAGCAGATGCGAAATTTTTGACCTGGCGCTGGGTCCTGGGATGATGGATGCTGGCTGAGCGGGGAGTGGATCTGCCCTGCGACAGTGAATACTTTTGTTATAAGAGTAAGTCCCTGCTCCGGCAGCTTGGCTGGTAACAGATGAAGAGAAGAGAGTTGCCCGTACCTCTTGCAGTTGTTTATTCGTGGATGGGGGAGAAAGAAAGAAAGAGATTTTTGCGACAAGCGGGCAGAGGTCAAATTATAGAACCCCATACAAAAAATTAAGGTTCCAGGCACCTGCCCACTGGCCACCAGGCAAACCAAGGCCACGCAGGAAAGGTCTGTGGTGGAGTGGATCGCCCCCCGCTAAGCGCATCTTTGGCTACCTAAACTTCATCACCCGCGAATCTCATGAACTCAAACCCCGCCTTCCTCTGCTGACTTGCCCCGCTCCTTCTACTGGCCTTCTGTTTCTGGACCGAGTTGCAGGCGGCAAAGCAACCGAACACGTTCTTTTGATTTTTCTTCGTATTGTGCGTGTTTGTGTGCCATGTGCGTGGATTTTTCCAAGCTTTCTTCAAAGAAGCCCTTTGCCCCCCCTCCAAGCAGCCCGCCCTTTCCCCCACTTCCTGCCGGACTCAGGCTTGACAAACACAACCCGAAACACGGGAGGCGGCCTGTATTTCGATGCCCAACACTCTGCCTGCTTACGGTGCAATCTGGATTTGTACGGCAATTGTTCACTCTGCTTGGTATATCAGGTATCAAACAGCTCTTCCACGTGACAGGTAAAAAAAAGCCTTGGTAGCTTTTCACATGGCACAGCTTTGGCGTGCCACTGTCTCCAATATAAATTTGGCCACCGGTAATATGGTACGATGCATTTGGCCGGCTGTCCGGACGTACCGCGGGCCCTTGAATTTTACCTGATCGGTCTATCAAGGTTTACCCAGCCCCCGGTATGTTGATATGGCAGTGTTGTCTTACATGACAACATTGTCGACTGCCAGGCGATTGGCCATTCAAGCAGAGCCGCACGCTGAAAAGTCTGACAGAAAGGCAAGATCAGAGCCAGACCGGTCCAAGATATCATTTTATTAAAGAATTACAAACAGACATTTGGGTTTCAGCTTTGTATCCCCTCCATCATACACTGCCCGTGTATCATTCTGACCAACCCCCCTTTCTGATCTCTCACTCCATACAAAGCCAACCCACAAATACATATACTAGAACAAAGTTTAATGACAAAAAAGACAACAAAATTAGCGAGGGTATTTTGTATCTCACTCCCCAAAATCAACTACCTCCAGAACATCATTCCAATACCAATCACCGTCCCCATCACCAAACCCAAGTTGCTCCTCTCCTTCAAAGACTCCCCAGCATTAACAGCCAAAACAGTATCAAACGGGCTTCCTCCTCCCCCTCCCGGAACCACCACAACATTCTCTTCATCACCACCCCCCGTCGCAGCCGGCGCCTCCTCACTACTAGTAGCACTAGGCCCAGCACTCTGCACAAAAGTCGGGATAATCGTCGGCAACGACGTAGTGGTCTCATCCCCTCTAACAGCCTCGCTCGTCGTCGTTGTCGTCGTCGTCGTCGTCGTCGTCTCCACCACCGCACTCGAGCTCGTAGGACGAACTGTAGTAAACGTCAATATCTCATCCCCTTGCCCCTCGCTCCTCGTCACCGTCGTCTCCCTCACCATCGTGCTGCTCGTGCTAGCCGTCGGCCGAATGGTGGAAGTAACAACAGTACCTTGCCCCGGCGCCCGACACAGCGCCTGACCCAACCCGCCCTGCAGCGCCAGCCACAACCACGACCCCCTGGTGACAGCCACATCGGAGCATCTCTCCCTCAGCGAGTCCTCCTTATCTCGAATACCCCGCCGGCAGGCAATCGTGCATTGCCCTTGTGCAATGTCGAATTTTCGGCAGTTGAGTATGGGCGCGTTGTAGGACAGGATGCACGAGATTGGGATGGCGAGCGAGGGTATTAGTTGGAGGTCCGAGAGGGAAAGAAAGCTGGCCGACGTGACCGAGGAGGTGTCGTCTTGGGCGGTGGATAATGAGGATAGTGATAAGATGGTGAGGAGGAGATGCGGTATTCTGTTGTGGTTGAACATTGTGTTTGGTGTGGTGAGCTGCTGATATGATTCAAGAAGGACGAGAAGATCCAAAGTAAAAAGTCGAGCAAAGGTGAGTGAGTGGGTTTGATCGTGTGTGTCCCCCCAGGAAAAAGCCGAAACTGGATCTGCTTCAATGGCGGTAGATCCGATCAGTTCGACTGTCAATGCGGCTGAACAACCGTCCGTCCTGCCGGACACAGCACTCGATTCGAGGTTTTCCCTTATCGTCGGTCGTCTCGTGATGGTGGGGTGGTTTTCTTCTCGTTGCTTTATGCCGCCTGTGTCTGGTATGCTTTCGAGGTGGTGATGAGGATCCAGCAGATAAACCCCAGCTGTCGCCTACTCGAAGATGAACAACAATTAAACCCAAGGCCACCTCTCAACAAAAGGCCTCCAGTCCTGGCAGTGCCTCGCAAGTGGCAAAAGAAAGAAGAGACGAAATGTAAGTCGGTGAAGGTCAAATGGCTGGGTCAATGAGGTCAGACCAAAGAGGCCCGAGTCGATCTTTATGGTGTTGATATGGTCGCTCCTGCTCTTATTGTTGTACCACACTCCTGCCCGTTCAAGCCAAGAAAATTACCAACAAACGGCAAGAACAGATCAAACAGAAGAGAAAAGAAAGAAAGATCGAAGCACAGCTTCCTCAAGTCGAAAAGAATTGGAAAAAACCAGTTTGCGCCCCCTTCACCAACGGGTGTGGAATGGGGAATGACAAACAGACAAGAAAGAACAGAAGGTTGGGTTGGGTGTTGGAAAAGACTTCCCCGGGCCGATCGACGAGCCTTTACCTTACCACCATAGGGCAAACACAGCATTCCAGGCGGAAGGTAGGTAGACAGGCGTCCATGTCGCCCATATATTCCACCACCACCACCACCACCACCTTGACCTAACCATCGCCCCTCCCCCCCCAAGTCCAGTCCTATCAACCTCAACCATCCCACCATCCCATTCCATTGGCTCCCACCCTCCTCTCTCGAAGAAAAAAAAGGGCTGGATCAAAATGACGAACAGATTCTGAGACAAGGGTTCATCCTCGACCGTTCGCACCATCCACTCGCTTCCCTCTCTCCCTCTCCCACGCTTTTGGGTTACACCACCCTCGCAGCCAATCACCTCCCCAAGAAGTGTGTGCTCAGGCGCCAAAAAGCGTTGAAACGAAACAGAGCTCGCGTTTGAGAGGCTGCCCCTTTGCTACCCCTGATGTGGCTCTGATTGGTTGCTTCAGAATTGGGCTTGGCGATGGTAGGTTGTGCGATGGTACACAATGATTGGAGTGGTGCTCGGACCATCAAGGGGTTGGATATCTGTGCCACCGCTCATGATAGTACCCCTGAGCCAAGGACGATGTTGAGTGAAAGGCAGGTGAGCTTCTTTTGTAGGTGTGACTTGTGTTGTTGTTGTATTATCGTATTTGCTCTCTAAACACCAGCGTTGTAGCCCAGCCTGGCCTTGTAAATCTGTATTGTGTATCTCAACATTCATCGTTGAGATGCCATCGCTCTTGTGATGCCATATGTTATACACCCGAATCCATATCAGATCCAAACCCTGTGAACTCCCTATACCCATGCTCCATACCCCATATCCCAAACATGAACGCTCAACAATATCATAGTATACAATCCCGCTCCCATAGATGAAATCACGACCTCTTCTGCCCCATCTCCTCCCCCGCAAAATCATCCCACTCCTCCCCCAACTCCCCCAGCCCACCACCACCACTCACCCGTCTCCCAACCCAAATCCCCCCAGCCGTCAACCCGCTCGCAACCAAAAACCACCCCTCAAACCACCGATCCACAAACGCCGGCTCCAGCGCGCTCTCCAACGCATCCCCCACCGACCTGCCCACCTCCTTCGGCAAACTACTCCTCAGCAACAACGCCGCCGAAATCACATACGTCGCCGCGATCTGCCCTATCAGCAACGCCAAGTTCGCTTGGGCTTGATACAGCACCCCCGGCATCCACTTCGTAAACAACCTAAACGTCTGCAGGACTGAATTCGCGCTCGCCGCCAGTATGACACCCGACAACAAAAAAGAGATCTGACGCGCCCAGGCGAGTTGATCCAGTTTCGGGTCCCAATGTTTTGCCAGCAGGCCCAGAAACCGGGAAATCGGGTCCGACGACGAGAAAGAAGGCGAGTAAAGCGACGACGGGTAAGAACTCAGGTTCCGTTTGAGCGTGGTAAGAACCGTAGCAAGAATGCGATACACACAATACCCCGCAAAAACATACTGCGGCACCGCCAACACCCTCCCCACCACCGTTCCATCCCTCGCGTGAGCCTTCTGCCGTGCCTTCAGCTGCGCCAAACTCCCCGCCAGATTCGCCTCCATAGTCTCCAGACCCGAGATTTCCATTTGTAGGGCTTTAATCTCTGCTTGTTCAACACTCGTCCCCATTCCCCCAGTCACAGCCTTGATCCCGCCCAAGACCTTCCCCATGATGCCATTTGATCCCTGGTGATGTTGTTGCTGCCCCCCTCCCACCCCCTCCGCCATCTGCGCCTTCCGCTGCAGACTCCTCAACCGATGTTTCTTCGTAACCAGCAACTCACTCGTCGCATCCAAACCAGCTTGCTTCCTTGCAATATCCGTATCCGTAATCGGCCGCCGTTTATACGCCCGGTTATCACTAAAGATATGCCACGGGCTGCTCACGCTCGCAAACCCCGACAACAGCGCCATGCTCAATATACCAATAACCCCTATCCTTTCCAAACACGCCCTCGATAGTCCACCACCACTCTCCCCCCCTCCTGGCATCCCACCATCAACCCTGGTCCTCTGAACCACACCCGTAATCCGCCCCATCCACCCCCGAGCATCCCCAGCATCCCCATGCCCCCCCCCCACAACCCTTCCCAACCACCAAAAACAAACCAACCACCCCCCAAAAACCCCCATCTGCAACCCCCAAGCAACCCTACTCCTTTTCCCCCTCCCATCCCTCCCCAACCGCAACCCCAAACCCCCCCCAACAACAGATTGCACCTCCAGAAATGGTATAACCCCCACCAGCAAAACCAACAAAGTCGGAACAGTAACCCTCAACCCCACCGTCCTCGCCGTTGGTATCGCCTCTGCCACCTCAGCTAGTATCAGTTCCGCCAGCACCGCGCTCAACCCTAGTGTCCCAGCAAAAGTGTAGGCGGCGATTTTCCGCCGGGGCGACTTGCTCGCGTGCTCCTCGTGCGCTTGACGTAGCGACAAGGGCGCAGACGCAGGAAGGAAGTGGTCTTCCCCGTCGGAGATGCCTGATGAGGCTGAGGAGGAGACGCGAGACTGGAGGGAGGCGAGGTGGGGGAAGATTTTGGTTAGGGAGATGGAGAAGACGAGGAGGAAGGTGAGGAGGAAGGGGGTTAGGGCGAGGAGGGTGGGGATGCTGAAGGTGGAGGGGAGGCAGGAGGTGGAGGTGGAGGTGCAGGTGGTGTCGGAGTCGGAGTCGGGGGGCATTCTTACTCTGGTGGTGACGGTCGCGAGGATGAAATAGAAGGTCGGTTTGCGTTGAAAAGTTTTGGTTGTTGTTTAAGGGTATGTTTAATCGCCTGCTGTGGCACTCTCGGATTTGGCTTTCGGATTCGGTGGACCAGGCAGGCAGGCCTTGTCTGTTCGATCGTCGTGGCCGTGGTGATAATCAATCAACCAATCCGTCTATCCCAATTATCCGCTCGTGATCGTGTGTCGTGTTTGCACTTGCGACTACCTCTGCGCTGCTACTACTCCTGGTGCTCGGGCTGGCGGCGCTGGTGGTAGTGGTGGTTTGCGACAAGACACAAATGACCAGAGCATTATACCATATCCCTTTCTACTTCCGAAATTTATGTGTCAACTCAAACCCTTACTGGTGTGTCGTTGGGCAAAAAAAAAAACAAAAAAAAAAAAAAATGATCGGAATTCTGGTACACACTCCTTGTACATAAAAGCTGAAGCTCGTTTGTGTCGTCGTCGGCGGAACGTTTGCACAGAAACGAAAAGTGATGGGCATGACGAACGAGAATGGGCGCGTCTAGTTCAATGGCTGGCTGGGGACCCCGGATTTTCTGTAAGGGAGCTTGGACCATTCCCCGCCATCCACCCATCCATCAGCCTCACTGCTCTTGGCTGCCTTTCAAAACGTGAGACTTGCCCGATGCGTAAAGACACGTGGACGTTCTCAAACAGAACCAACAACCAAGAGAGAGAAAAGATGAATAGCTATTATATATACACCAGGACCTAGAGGATCGCTGGAGTTCTGCCAGCCCATTGATAGTAATATACAAGTTACGGATACAGTTAAAGCGCTTCTCTCTTCCTGCTTTGGACATCCCATCCGTCAAGCACCCACCCCTTCTCGCCAATATCTCACTGTGTACTTTCTATAACGCATCTCAACTCCCCAACTTCCCTCCACTCATCTCGTGTAAAAGTGCCAAAGCCTTAGGTAGAACAAATTTCCGCTACTGTCATGTTTTGTTGGAGCCCAATCCAGACCTGATGTTTTGATTCGAAAGAGAAGAAAAACAGCCTCTCCCGTTTCCTTATTCAGTTTCAATTGCGCCCCAACACCTTGCCGTGTGATAAAAGCCAAAATCCACCCAAAAAGAGAGAAATAAAAACGAGCGAAATCAATATCATCCACTGGCCCTATCCTGGGACTCATCGTCGTCGTCTTCTTCATCCACCTTTGTAGACTTCAATAAAGCCGCAGCCTCGCCTACTTCCATATCGTGTAGTCGTTTCTTCTGCTCCTGTTCCTTGATGATTTCTGTCTGCTTTCGCGCCCCATTCAAGTGCGGCGGTGACGAGACAGCCTCCACCTCGAAGTCGTCGTCATCGTCCCCGCTATCATCATTGTTATCGTCGTCCTCATTGTCGTCGTTGTCACTTTCGTTGGCCGGTGCTGCTGGGCTTGGTGAAACCGACGCAGTTCCGGCAGACGAAGGGGTGGCTAGCGCCGACGGGGATGATCGGCGAGAGTTGGACCCCTTGGGGTTGTACGGCTTTATCGTGGGGTCGAACCTGGCCGGCAGGCCAATGGCTGCTGCCACCCGGTGGGCTTCCTCGTCGGCCGAGATGGCCTTCTCCAGCTCGTAGATACTGCTAGTCTCGCTATCCGCCTCGTGTTTTCCAGAGTTATAAGCCAGCATCTGCGCATAGCTCTGTCGACCCGGGTCGTGGGACCGTTTCTCCTTCTTCTTGGCTCGTTTTTCGTCGGGCCTAACCACCACAACCGGAATAGGGATGTACTGAAGGCAGTATTTGGAGAAAGAGTTGCGCGTATTGACCAGACCCTGAATACCACCCATCGAGCGGCCCTTGGTGCCAACCACCAACATGGAGGGGTTGTACATGCTAAGCTGGGGGGGTTTAGGTTAGCATTCGTGCCCGCACCGTGGGAAGAAAAACATGTATACGTACTAGCTGCTGGAAAGTGTCGTGGAGCTTGCCTACAGCATATTCGAGGACCAGTTTGATGGCCCTGTTGTGTTCGTTCTTTTCCTGAATCGATTGGAGTAGCTTTTCCGCGTCCTCCTTGTAGTTCTTATCGACCCGAAAGGGGGTTTCCACCACCCTCACACAGATCACCTCATCGCCGTCGTCCACCATGTTGGTGAGCAACCAGACCAGCGCATAGTCGGAATAGGAGTGCTCATCAAGGCCAACCATAAAGGTGCGGGACCGGCGTGATGCTTGGTAGCCGTCATGTTTGGCGTGAAGTGTCAATGATGCTGGATTGTTCTTTGTCGCTTCGCCGACCGGAAGGTTGTCAAAACCGACATGCGATCGAAACCTGTGGGGCGCAGGCCTTTCTGTTAGCATCGCCATGAGACGTTGGGTGTCTTGCTCAGCCAGACAATTGGTAAGAAAACTGGCCAGGAAACCAGTTCGGAGTAAGAAGGATAATGGTGCAACGGGGGGCAACTAAAAGGGCAGATAGGTGCAGGGATGACGGAGGCAACATATATCGTCGAATAAGGCCACTGGGCTTCTAGGAGGCTCGACAGGAACAAGCTTAGTACCGTTAAGTATCTGGAGGGCCGGGGAAGGGAGAATGACGCAGGGAAAACGTGACGCATGTACATCACAGCCACAGCCCAGAAAAACACATGCGCAAAAAGTGAGAAGAGAGAGAATGGCAGACCCCTCACTTGACACGCTGCTCGGCTAACGGGATCTGGGCTGGAGGCATGACATCTGTCGAGCGAGCCCGCCGTCTAGCGAGTGATTTGGTGGGGGGGCGGGGTTCTAGTGGTTGACTTTGGGGTGGGCTTCATCCATCGGCGCCTTTTTTTTCCATGATAGTCTGCTGAGCGATGATGCGAGCCAAGTATCCCCAAGAAAATTGCGCCCGCGGCTTGCTGCTGGTATAACCTCCCGTTTGTCCTGCCACCACGCACCGAACCAGCTCGCCAGCATCATATCATGATCATCGTATTCTTCTCTCCTTGTGCCACGCGATATCCTCCAGACGACGTTTGGTAATGGGATCAGAGGTTCACACACAGCTCCAAGGCCGGGGGATATGCAATCATCCGGAAACAAGAGCTATCCCCGTCCAAAAAAAGGACCACTTGGACCCGTGTGCACAAGCACAGGTTGCGCGTGTACCTCGACTCAGCCGAACGGGATCGATCTGCACCACACCGAAATGGGGGTCGGAAGGGGTCAGGTACACATGCAGGTAGGGTCAGACTTACTTCACAGGTTCGGGCGACGCCTCCCGGAGTCTCGTTTTTATATCCGTTTTCCGGTGCGCGCCTTGCGGGAGGCTTGGATTTCGAGGAGGGCGGAATGTGACAGAGGCCGTCGAGGATTTTCTAGATGCGACGCCCGGCCGGTTGCTGCTAGCATTCGAGGCTTGTCGCAAATCATCCACACCGTCCACTGCCGAGTTGGACGACGACGTAAAGGTGTTGGTACTAGCGCCCGATGACGCCGTCGCCAGTGGTGGGAACGGTATGGTTGCGCCGGGCGATTGCTGAGGAGACTGCGGGGGGCTGATGTTGGCGGCGAAATAGTCGGTGGGAGCTTTGGAGTTGGTGGTAGTGGTTGTGGTTGTGCGCGGCGAGACATCGGAGTCGGGGCTCTTCGCCGCCTTGGAGGAGGAGATCAATCCGGCAACATTTTTTTTGAATGTTTTACCGGCCATCGTAGGTCGGATATGTGCGTGTGGGAGAGTCTGGGTAGACGGGTGCTATGCCAGTGCTTGAGCGGCCTCACGGAGAGGCCAGCAGAGGCTATCCAACAACAACAACTTGCATAGAGCTGTTGGAAAACTCGGTTGGTGAGATGTTCCCACTTGGACTGGTGCTGCTGACGGCACCAGGCAAGCAACGGGAACTTGCTTCCAGGAGGTGGTGAAGAAGGTGCTTGCTCGGTGAGCTTCGTCGCAAATGGCGTTGAGTTGATTTGATGTGAGTTTAAGCTGTGGCTACTGGGTCTCGTCCCGGCAAAGGTTTTGACAATGGATGTGTGTTATGCTGAACTTGTTGATGGATGAGAATATGAATAATTTGAATGTATGTCGGTGTTGCCTGTTGGAGGGGGGAAAGCTCTCTCTCAGATGGTTCGCAAACGGAAACTGCACTGGTTCAAGCAGAGCTGGGTGGTCGAGCAGGTGGGGCACTGGAGGGTACTTTGAGGAGTCTCGGTCGTTCTGCTTCTCTTGTCACGCAGCCAAACGATACTCTCTCGGTACCGTGATGCAATGTATGCAACGGTTTTATATGGAGCAATAAAAGGAGATGGCACGAGGCGGGCGAGGTTTGGGAAGGAAGAAAGGGAAAGTCAGAAGAGGCCAAGCTGTGGATGGCACCCTAGTGGTTAGATATCTGATCCCGTCTTAAGAGCGTGAGAGCCAGACAGAGCCGGACCCAAGTCACCACCGCTTCCATTTTTTTCTTTTGTCTTGGCGGGTGGGCTGTTTCCTGGCTGTCCAATCTGGCAAGGGTATGAAGGGTCCAGGAAGTGCCAGGGAAGGGAAGTCGGTACGGCATGGAGAGGCAAGACCGTTAATCTTGCTAGCGGCCTTGCGTTGTCCACCACGGTGCAGCTTTGGTGCAGCTTGATGAATCTGGATCACCAGACGGCTATTCGGCTACCCTGTCCCTAGCCAAGCTGGTCTAGCACTGTCCCAGTAGCGTCGAGACTGCCACGGCCTGGACCTGGACCTTGACGCGGGGCACTGCGAGTGACGCACATCCGCCAGTCTGAATAGCAGCGGCCAGTCCCGAGAGCCGATCACTGACCTCCAATTCTGTCATCCAACTCTCTCCCAAGAAGCTTCGGACAACGGGCAACCTGGAACACCTCGAGTCCTGTAACACATCCGCACCTGTTGTGCGGCGAAACACAACAGGACCAAGCTTTCTCGACCGGCCAGGCGATAGAGCCTTGGCAGCCCGTAGCTCAGGTCTGGCACAGCATGTCGTCGTCTTTGCCTCTTGTCTCTTGTTGCTCGTCTCACTGGTCTCGTCTCGGGTGGGTGAACAACGAAGGATCCCATTCGGTGACCATTCCTGGGAGCTCCCGGTCTCAATAAAACGCACCTTTACAGGTCACATGAGCCCTTGACATCCCGGGGTAGATGTGGTATGTAGAGATGGATCTAGCACCATCTGCCCAATACCACCTGGTACTGCTCCCGTTGAACTCCCATCTCCCGCTACTCTGCCGCCGACACTATTACTACCGCCACGCTGGACTACCGACCGCTGCCGCACCCACCACCACCACCAACGGCCACTGCCATCAACATCATCACCATCGTCGGCAAGCTGCCTTGCTCGGATGTGGTCTTACACCATCCACCACCCGCCCTACTCCCGCTACAGATTGGCCTTGCAGAAACAAAGACGGCAGCAACGGCAGATGACCCCACCACTGATGGCAGCGGGCGGTCCTTGGGTTGTCTTGGGAAGTCTTGGAACGAAGGTCCAGCTTCTGCCGCCAAGGTGCTAATCAGTGGGGCTGCCGTCAGCGAGGTCTTGTGAGGGCAAGCCACCGTCCCCCAGAACCGTCCCCGTAGGTTTACCGGTAGGTCACTTCCCTTCTCTACAGATACAGGAGAGGGGGGCATTGGAAAGCGGTCAGTGAACTAACTGATGATGGAGCAACAGCTACCTATCCACTTGCTACCGCCACAAGCAGAAGGTGAGACTGCCCGTGCCTGTACATACGGAGGGCGGGAGGTTTCCGTAATCTCTTCAGGGTCTCTTTTGCCAAGTGTCTTGTCTCGGACACAGTGCTGGCTGGGAGGAGAGAGAGAGAGAGGCAAGACACTTGTTACTTGTTCGGTATGCAAAAAGCCCGATATCAAACAACCACCCGGCACCTTTTACATACACCGTCCGTGTACCTCTCGCTCTCTCTCCGTCAATTCCATTCCGGGATATGAGCTCATCTATTATCGCGTTGTTGTCGGAATATCCGGAGGGGGGTCCGCCCGCCCTTCTTCGTATGTGTATTGGAAATCAAAACATTGTCCACCCATCCATCCAGCATGTGCTACCGACGAAGAACAAGGTCGGTCCAACAAGGAAACGCACAAGAGATCCATGACGATGCTTGGGGCTTCGGCACGGTGGTGGGCTGGGCTTTTGCGGGACAAGACTCGACAACCGACTTGGCAAAATGAGACGTACACTACGCTACACTATCAAGCAACAAAGTTGAGGTTTAGATAGAGTGATCTCCAAGTCTTGCGTGAACCTATAAAGATGGGAGAGCCCCTTGGGCGTGCGGCTTGCATATGCATGCCTCATTCACACACACACATTCACGTTTACAATTCAACCTCGTCACAGACATACAACTTGGGGGGAAATGGGAAGGAGATAGCCCGAACGGCCGACAACATCCGAAGATGGAAAAAAACGTGTTGTTGTACAAAGCTAGAGCTTATTACAGGACTCCTCTATCCACCGCGTCGTCGGCGGCGGAGGCGGCGGGGTAGCATGGAGGGGAGGGGAGGGGTGTGAAGTGAATTGTGTGGTTCCAGATCTCTCTCTGTGGGTTGGTGGTGGTGGTTGGGGCGTGGGTGGATTTGGGCTTTGCTAGCAAGTGTCCATCCGGAGGCCTCCCTCTCAAAACTCCTCTTCGTGAGAGAGGGACTCCATCACCACACCGCATCATTCTTTGACGAGAAGGGAAAAACGTGGACAATTGTTGCGTTCCACTGCTTGACACCTTTTTTTTCTTAAAGGTTTCAGTTTGTCATCTCCGGCTTGGCTCTTTTTGATGGAGGGAGGGAGAGGGGGAAAAGTCTTTGGGGGAGGGTCTTTGATGGATGAACATGCATGCATGCAAGACTTTGATAGTGGTTTTAGATCTGGGAAAAGACTTTTCTTGAAAGTAATAAGAATTGTGTCGAGCATGAGTCACTTACGGCGACATAATTTCTAGACCAGGTCGGTCTTCAGTACCTTATTGGTAGAATGCCTCTTGGGCACCCAATTCATATCTCCCAGCCCTACCTGACTTGAGCCTGTGTAAAACACACCTAGGCAGGTATACAAAGTAACACCAAGCAACCCGAGAAAATGTCGGTACTTGAATAGACGCCGGCCCAGGTTGATAGGGTTCGACTACTTGTCAAACGCAATGTACAAGTGCACATGGTCAAGAGAGTAAGTAATGCAAGTTGCTCCACCAAGCCTAGAAAAAAGGAATCACTTAGATGACTGGCACCTCGGACCACCTCACCACTAGCTGTACAGACCCACCCTGCCTACACCCAGCGATCAATTCAATCAATTAGCCAGCCAATCAAACTACCGCAAATATCCAACCAACACAAAATTGTCCGTGCGGGCCACTTCTACCTACAGGAGTTTTGGCTTCACCTCGGTTTACCTCCAAACCGATTTCCAGGCCCGATCAAATCTACTATGATTTCTTTTCTTTCCTCATACAAAGCTCTGCCTTTGCAATTTCCAGCCTGATTTTCCGCTACTTGGCAAGCCGGAGGCTACACCTATATTAGTATGGTAGCCCGCACGGACAATTGCGTGTTGGTTGAATATTTGCAATAGACGAATTAGTTAGGCGCACACACTACGGCACTCATTCAATTGCGACTTAGCTGCACTACACTCAATTAAAGTACATGCAAGTGCAATAGGATTTTCCAGTAGTAAAAAAGCATAGATACATACCACTTATTATATACTTATGTGGTGGTGTCGTGCCTTTAATTCCAGAGTGTAGCCTCGGTGGTGAACTTCATGCTTGAGGTCCTAAATTCCGGAAGAGATTTGGAAGTGCTGTCAAATTAGGCCTAGTGGCAAAGTAAGTCTTAGCCCATTTTGGGAGGGCGGTCAGGTGACCTCGCTTATACAATATGTGGGGAGGTGGTCCGAGTTGCCAGTCAGTTAAAAAAGTCCGAAAAAAAGAAGTTCAGATCTCACTTTCAGAGATGTGTACGTACCTTCTAAATACTCCGTTACACAACCTCAATCGGCATGGAGTTCGGGCATAGGGGGAACCGCCCTTCCGGCTTACCTTGCGTCAGAGACAAGTTAGGCGCCGCCGGCCTTGTGCATAACTTGCTCTTCTTCTCGACTGGTAGGTATTTGGCTTCTGTTCCTGTATGCAGGACCTCGGAGGTGAAAAGTCTTGGATCATCAAAAAGTCCACAGGGATAAGTTGGTACCCAGACATCCTTAGCTCCCCCAAGACTTTGGGCATCCCTCTTATTAGGCGAGAGCGAGAGAGAGAAAAGAAAAAGAGACTCGTGAATTAAACCTGATCATCTTGTCGGACTATGAGATATGCAGGCGAGCTTGGAATCTGCGCTACCTATACTACCATCCAAAAACAGGTGGGTATAAAAACCTTGCTATGTCTATCCCAAGCAGCTCCCTAAACATATACATGAGCTGGGTAAACAAACAGTGTACCATCCTACACCAGACCCAAAAGCAGCATATAGCTCGTCCCCCTATCCCGAGTACAATAGGTCGAGATCGACATCAAACCGGCCACCCCTGGAGCTACATCAAACACATGTGTGGTCGTCATTGTGCATATCAGTCCCCTACCTGGGAGAGGGGAAAGGTGAGGGGGAGCTTCCCTTGGACGGGGCAACACGACAGCATTTCACATGTCACCTCACCCACCTCATCAGGCCATCTCACCAATTGCACGACCACCACAGCATTACGTACCGTACCATACCAGCATCAGCATATCAAACTCCACACCGCCAGTGAGAATCACCTTCACCATATGTTCTGTGCATATGGCTCGTACAAAACAACCCAGTCATAATCTTCCTGTCACCAGCTACGTGTGTTACAATCATGATAACAACCATCTTGCTTTCAAATCCACATCGTATTAAAGATCGCTGTCCGAAGCTGGTACCATATAATAGTAGCACCCTGCTTACTTCCCCAGAAACATACCACACAAGCCGAAAAGCCGCTTATCACCGCTCTCCATTCCTGCCGTGGCTCTTATCTCCAGGGAAACCGGCGATCCTTCAAACTACCTCGGGGTATACTCGGCCGCCGGCCAGTCTTGTCTTCCCTCGACCGGACTTTTCGGAGGCCCCCTTTTTCTTAAATGTTTCCCTCCGTTCCATACCGTCTACCCGCCGCGCGCGTTGTCATGGTATGTGCTGCATATCGTGCCTCCCTTTCAGGCGAAGAAAAAAAGAAAAAAAAAGCTTTCCATTTTGACGCCTGATATGCAATGCTGCAAACCACAGAAAAGGTACCTTGCGTGCGTTAATCCACCCCGCCCATCCAGCTCCCTGCTTTTGTCTTTCCGTTACCGTGCCCTACATAAATCCCTGGTGAGATGTACACAGCAGACTGGGTATCAGTATGACCCAATGGAGAAATATCCATTTTGTGTCATTCCCATCTCAGCCGAAACCCCTGGTCCCTGCGGTGTGATATTGCTCCTTCATGCATAAGTGCGCGAGAGGTTGCGGAGATACCAATCAACGAGCTTGCGGCCCATCTTGGCCTCCGAGATATGGATAAGGTCCTGCATGATGAAGTCAGCATATGCCTTGTCTTGAGATGAACAACCAACAAAAGATCAAAACTTACACCTTGGAGAGCATAGTCGAGGTCGCTGGTGTTAACCCACTCGCCCTCCAAAAGAGCACCCTCGTTCCACCGGATCTGCTTGTTGCGCTGCTTGTTAACAAGCAGGATAGAACGGAGCTCCTCGGGCTTGACGTCCAGAAAACCAGCCAGCTTCTTGAGGTCCATGGTGGTGTAAAGACGGAGGTAAGATTTGATGGTGGGGTTGAACATGTTGGTCTTAACCTCCTCCATGAAGATGGAAAGGTGGTGCTCAATGGGATCGATGTTGCTCTCGGGGGCATCAAAGTTGGGAGGTACGGGAGAGATGAACTTGGGGCACGCAGTGCGGAAGAGCTCCTCGAAGACGGGGAGGGACTCGGGGCCGCCACGCTGGAGCTTCAGGAGCTGCTCGCCGTACTTCTCACGGAGGGCGGTGTGGATGCTGTCATCCAGACGAGTGGGCTGGAAGGCAACGCAGATGGCGATGAGAGCGAGCATCTGGTCGCTCTTCTTGTTGATGTTATCGTACTGCGCGTTCTTCTGGAAGTTCTTGGTCCTGGAGACGTAGATCAAGATGTGGCTGAACATGCGGAGAGCGTCGGCGTAGCGGCGCATCATCATGTAAGAGAAACCCACATAGTAGTATGTGGTGAAGTGGGCAGCCATGACACGGGCGAACATGGCCTTCTTGTTGAGCTCAATGTCGTCGAGAGTCTTAAGCGCGAGGCTGAAGTCACCGAGAAGGCAGTGGACCCGGAGGAGGCCAATGATCGAGAAGTAGCCCAACATCTTGTAAAGGGCCTTGGATCCGTAGGGACCGGCGACAAGGGCGGCATCCTCACCGCGCTTGGTAGCCTGGAGCTGTTCCTGGATCTGAGACTTCTGGATCAAGGAGTAGAGAACGTTGAGCACGCTGTAGCAACCCCAGGTGTTTGGGTTCTCCTTGAGAAGCTGAGCCTCCTCCTCGTTGTTTCCCTGCCGCGCGATCCTCGCCCGGTATGTGGAGAATGTGTTGAACTGGTAAATGAATTCATCAATCACATCCCAGGCCCAGTAGTACTACCCTCAGTATCAACGTCAGCTTGTTGGCCCTCAACATGTAATCCACAACCCATTTCGGCTGAGGTATAGTGCAAACTGACCGATGGAGGCTCGAGATCGACGGGGCCTTCCGAATTAAGGATGTAGTGGAACAAGCTGCAGTAGTTGTCGTAGCTTGAGAACTTGGCCTCGAGCGTCGCCTGATAATCCAAGGGCTGAGCGGCCTGGAGTAACCGGGCCTGGAGATCGTCGGCAGCCTGGGCAAGGGCAGCCTGGTCGAGGCCGTCCAAATCGTCGTCCTGTCCGTATTGGACCTGCTCCTGGTAGTCGGCGACGAGGGCCTCCTCCTCAACATCGCTATCGTCCTCCATGGCCCGGATAGGGGCCATACCCTGCTGGAAGGCGCTCATGATTTCGAACTCGTGACAGGCAAACTCGGAACTGTAAATCGACGGGTCGGTTTGCGGGGGGTTCGTCGGGGCGGTGGTAGGGTCGCGGGTGGATGGACTGGTTTGTGGTGGTGGCCGTCAGTCGCAAAAGACCCAGAAATGGTTTGCTGCCGGGGGTGGGGCTCAATTTTTTGTGCTTGAGGGGCTGCCACTGGACAAAGCGGTGAATTTTGATATGGCAGCTGCAGCGCCGGTTTAGGGTTTGGTGTGCAAGTAAGCAATTAAACAGTATTGGCAGAATTGTTGGTGGTTTAGCTGCATAAGCTCCTATTGGTGCATTTTTGTCGATCGCTTTGATGCAACTTTGATGAATCACTTTGAATCAAGCTGCACAGCATGAGCTTCGCCGCAGCGAAGAGTCATCGGTGTAATCTCAGGCCATTTTGACAATTATATAGCTTCCTTACGTCAACAACTTTAGAATGAAGATATCTCGAGCTCACATGTGCTTACAAACAGCTTGCCATTCAGTTATTGGCCCCACCTGTGACAGACCGATTCTCCCAGTTTTCTGAAGGAGGGGCTTGGTTTTGCCCCGCCAAATATTTTGGACCACTTATCTTATCGTCAATCCCACTTCCATCCCAGTTCGACCATCGAGGTGTTGGATTACGACGCATATATCAACTTTCTGTTGTCACCCTTGATAGAAAAGTCTAGAGGTGCTCGTTGTTTATATTCAGAAAATACCAACCCTACCAACTGTACATTTCACACCCACCATCACACACATTCACCATGCCGGTCGTTAGTCCCGATAAGCTGGCAAAGCTCCAGCAAAACGCCGACGATGTTCGAAATGTATGTCATAGATCACATCTCTCTCAAACATGGATGAATCTCACTGACGCCTCATAACAGATCTGCATTCTCGCGCATGTAGTAAGTTGATAAGTGAATTTTACACATATCAGCATCACCTGGACTGACAAGAGCTAGGATCACGGTAAAACCTCACTTACAGACGCTCTTCTTGCCACAAATGGCATCATTTCACCGAGATTGGCCGGCAAGATCCGCTACCTCGATTCCCGTCCAGACGAACAACTGCGTGGTATCACCATGGAATCATCAGCTATTTCTCTCTATTTCTCCATGCTGAGAAGGTCAAGCCCAGAGGCTACCCCTGAGCCAAAAGAATATCTCATCAATCTCATAGACTCACCCGGGCACATCGATTTCAGCAGTGAGGTCTCGACGGCATCACGACTATGTGATGGGGCTGTTGTTCTGGTGGACGCAGTAGAGGGTGTATGTAGTCAGACGGTCACAGTACTCAGACAAACGTGGATCGAGAAGTTGAAGCCATTACTTGTCATCAACAAAATCGATCGCCTTATCACCGAGCTCAAGATGACGCCGAACGAAGCATATATTCACATCAGCAAACTACTAGAACAAGTCAACGCTGTTCTGGGTAGTTTCTTCCAAGGCGAGAGAATGGAGGAGGATCTGAACTGGAGAGAGAGAATGGAGGAGCGCCGAGCCCAGGCTGTGGCAAACAAGGAGGCCCAATTGGTGGACCAGCAAAGCGATGCCGGTGATTTACAGTTCCAAGAAAAGGACGACGAGGAGATCTATTTTGCCCCCGAAAAGAACAATGTCATCTTTGGCAGTGCCATCGATGGCTGGGCGTTCACAGTACGGCAATTCGCTGGCTTGTATGAGAAAAAGCTCGGCATCAAGCGCAGCCTTCTTGAAAAGGTCCTTTGGGGCAATTTTTACCTCGACCCGAAGACCAGGAAGGTTCTCGGGCCAAAACATCTGAAAGGCAGAAACTTGAAGCCTATCTTTGTTCAATTGGTGCTCGAGACTATATGGGCTGTCTATGGGGCCACCGTAGGTGGTGACCACGGAAAGGGGGATCCAGCTATGCTGGAAAAGATCACAAAGTCTTTGAACATCACCATTCCACCTCATATTCTGCGCTCCCGCGACCCGAAGTTACTTCTTACCGCCGTCTTCGCGTCCTGGCTTCCACTCTCGGTGGCACTCCTGGTTTCAGTTGTTGAGTCGCTACCTTCGCCCAGAACCGCCCAAGCCGAACGTCTTCCAGAATTGCTGCAAGAAGTGCCTGGTGCGGACCAAATCGATCCTGCCATCAAGGAAGCCATGGTCTCATTCAAAAAGGAGAAGTCAGACCCCATGGTGGCGTACGTGAGCAAGATGGTGTCAGTCAAGGAGAGCGAATTGCCAGAAAACAGAAGAAAAGGGCCAATGAATGGCGAGGAAGCCCGAGATCTTGCGAGAAAGAAACGCGCCGAGGCACTCCGTGCACAGAAAGAGGCCAGAGGCGACAGAGAGGATGATGACGTTCAATTCATCACGGATGGACTTGCAAGCGCCTCTCTTGAGACCCAGACACCAGAAGAGGAGGAAAAGCCTGCCGAGACCGAGCATTTGATTGGTTTCTCTCGTATCTACTCCGGAACCCTCTCTGTTGGTGACGAAGTTTACGTCTTACCACCAAAGTTTTCGCCAGCCAATCCGCTTGCTGAGCCAGTTCCCAAGAAAGTCAAGGTTGAGGCACTCTACATGATGATGGGCCGCAATCTTGAGCTCCTGGACACAGTCCCGGCTGGTGTGGTCTTTGGCATCCGTGGGCTCGAGGGTAGCGGCCTGCTCAAGTCTGGCACAATATGCAGCCAACTCGAGGGATCTGTCAACCTTGCTGGTATAGCAAACCTGCACGGCAAACCCATCGTCCGTGTTGCTCTTGAGCCGGAGAATCCATCCGACTTGGACAAGATGATCAAGGGTCTCCAACTGCTTGTGCAGAGTGACCCTTGCGCCGAGTATGAACAATTTTCTACCGGTGAGCACGTCTTGTTGACTGCCGGTGAACTGCACCTGGAACGCTGCTTGACCGATCTCAGGGAACGCTTTGCCCGCTGCGAGATCCAGGCCAGTGCCCCTATCGTGCCCTACCGTGAGACAATCGTCCGCGCAGAGGAGATGCGTCCTCCAGTCAACAAGGATCTCGGTCGTGGTGTGGTCGTTGGTGTTACCAGCTCCAAGCAAGTCACCATCACTCTTCGCGTGAGGCCACTTCCAGCGGAGTTCACCGACTTCCTAGGCAAGAATGCCGCCAGTATCAAGACTCTTTACTCAGGCCAGAAGAATGGTGACGATGAAGGCTCCGTAGCCCAAGATGATTCGTCCGAAGCAGATGCCGTAGAGGACAACGACCTCACTATCACCAAGGCTCTTACCGCAGAGGAGCTGTCCAAGGAACTTCAATCCACCCTTGACAAGAGCGAAAAGGCCCGCGACGCCTCCATCTGGAAGGACGCCGTGGACCGCATCATCTCTTTCGGCCCCAGGCGCACAGGCCCGAACATTCTCATCGACGCAACCAAAGACCAGTTCTTCCCCAAGGCCTTTGCCGCCGACAAGGAGGCTGTTGCCAGGGCCGTCAAGATTTCTGGTGATGAATCCCTCGACGCCCGCCACTTCAGCGACAAGATCGCCTACGCCTTTCAGCTCGCCACCCATCACGGACCCCTCTGCCACGAGCCAGTCCAGGGCATTGCTGTGTTCATTGAGGATGTCTCTGTCAACATTGAGGGCAACGTGACCGCTCGTGACCACATCAACCGTCTCACTGGCGAAGTGATCAAGACTGTACAACAATCCATTCACAAGGGCTTCCTGGATTGGTCACCCCGTCTAATGCTGGCCATGTATTCTGTTGAGATCCAAGCAGGCAGTATGTTTTCCCTCCTCTCCCTCTCCCCCCTTTAACTTGGTATACTAACCTCCCTTTCCTTCAGCCGAAGTCCTAGGCCGCGTCTACGACGTCCTCACCCGCCGTCGCGGCAAGGTCCAGTCCGAAGCCATGAACGAAGGCACGCCCTTCTTCACCATCGTCGCCACCTTGCCCGTTGCGGAATCTTTCGGTTTCGCGGATGACATGCGCAAGCGCACATCTGGTGCTGCCCAGCCTCAGCTTATTTTCACTGGCTTTGAGATTCTGGACGAGGACCCGTTCTGGGTGCCGTTTACAGAGGATGATCTGGAGGATCTGGGCGAGTTTGGTGACAAGGAGATCGTGGCGAAGAGGTATATGGATGGGGTGAGGAGGAGGAAGGGGTTGTTGGTGGAGGGGCGGAATGTGGCTACTGATGCTTCGAAGCAGAGGACTCTGAAGAGGTAAAGGTGATAGAATAGTGGTAGAAGACACAAGATTGGTGAGCAAAAAGAGACAATATTGTGCCCCAAATGCCGTGGCCATCTCTTCTCAAGCCGGAAACAAGGCCAAAGTATCATAGGTTCATTTCATCTATTACCATATTATTAATAATGCTAAATATTCCGCTCTGTCACGCACTGCCCTTCCTCCTCCCATTGCCCCTTGCTTTCCTCCCATGCAAACATGAAAAAGCGAATGTACAAGTCCAACCTTTTGACCAGACCAGACCCAAGCAGCCAGCCAGCAGCAGCAGCAGCAGCACAGCGCCCCAACCCCATTGCTTGCTAAAAACCCCAAAATGGTACAAAAGAACGAACGACATATATATACCTGGCATAATTTGTTTACGCATCCGCCTACCAACCACCCACCCCCCAACCCCAACCCCGACCACTCTATACCATAAACCCTGCTTGGTTTTCCATGATCCATCCCTTCCAGTCGTCATGCCCATTTCATCCATCATTTGCTGGCTTGATTCTTCTCAAAAGAAAAAAAAGAGACAAGACAAAGATCATTAAAAGATGTAAAAACCCACTCCCTTTACTTTCCCATCCCCTCTCGAATCGAACAAAAACCACCCTTCTCACTCCCCCTCACTTCTTCTTCCCGTTCTGCTGCTCCCCCTCATCTCCACTCCCCTCATCCTCACTCCTATCATCACTCGCCTCCCGATCCCTCACAAACCTATACGCAATCCTCACAATGAAAAACAACCAAAACAGATTCAGCGCCTGCAAGCTCCCCAGCAAACCTCCCGTGATCCAAAATGCCAAGTCACACTTGTAGCTGCCCCCCTCCCAGTCCATGACATACGGCCCGACAGTCTTGAACTCATTAAACAAGCTAACCAAGATCTTCAAGTTCAAAAAATGCCTCAGGTAGATCCAAGAGCACATAAACAGGAAATAGTACGGTCCCGTGATCGGATGGTCGACATAATTCAGCGATTTGGAAGTGGCGAGGAAAAAGTCCGAAATGTCGTGCGTGATGTACACCGCAAGCCCCATATACGTAAAGTGAAACCTGTAGCTCAGACCGATGAGCGCAAGCGAGACGATATGGTGGCCGACTAGCTCCTTAAAGTCCTTTCGTGGCTTCTCCATCCCAAGCAACAATACAATCGCCTGCTGGGCCCAGTATGCCGCCTGGAAGAGATAATAAAATTTAAACGCCCCGTCGTGGGTCTTGTGCGGGTAACCTTCGTACATCCCCACGACATCAAAGTACCAGATTGGCGTCCTCGACATGACCCACATGCCACACGGGCCCATGATGCCAAAGTAGAGCGCCGTGTACATCTGCTCCATGTATCTCGCCTGCTTCCCCCTCGACTTGAGCCCGACCCAGCGGGAGAGCGGCCGGAGGACCTCCTGCATGATGAACTCGCGCGTGAAGGAGAGGACGACGGTGTAAAAGGTCACAAAGGCGATGTCCCAGAGCCCCTTGCCGTACTGGACGTGGGTCGCCCCCGGGGTTTCCGACAGGGGGAGTCTGTACGACAGGAACAAAAAGTGGGAGAGGGGGTTGGAGGAGGTAGGGTTGATTGCGTAGCCGAGGAGAAAGCAAGACAACAGGAACAAGGGGAGGACCCAAGTGTGTTTTACGCATGTGTGCTTGACTCGGCGGAGGAGGGTGCGGGCTTTGCGGCGTTTGGAGGTGCGTTTTGTTGATGGGGGGGAGGGGGGTTCCTGAATGGGAACAGACACACTGTGAGTTAGTTTTGGTGTGGTGGTGTTTACTTTCGAAGCGGTCAGGAGAGAGCGAGCGAAAAGAAAACACATACCTTGGAGTGGGCTCCCTGGATGTGCGCAATGCTCGTAGCAAGCGACGGCGAGCCGGTGTCGCCCACTTTCAAGTCATCTCCCAAGATGCTCGCCTTTCTCGTCCTCCTTCGCGTCGCCGTCGCGCTCTCGGTGGTGGTGGTGGTGCCGGGCAGAGGCGGGAAGGGCTCTGATCCCGTCGCCATCTTTGGTGATTTTAGGTAAGGAAAGCTGTTCAGTTCTGTGTCATAGGGCGCCACAACGCGGCCGTTTTAAATGTTCGTTCGTTCGCCGGTTTGTGTCTCGGGTTGGGCAAGGAAGAAGAAAAAAAAGGTTTGGAATTGTCGGAGTCGGAGGCAAACAGTTCTCGAGCCAGCTAGCACAGCGCGCGGACTTGATTTCCGAGGGACTGGATGAGACGGGGGTTCAAAAACTGCAGGGTTCCCGCAGAAAAAAAAGGCTTCGATTAGGTAATGGATCCCTGCTTGTGCCTGCTGACACTTCCAGACGCCGCCTCTAAGAAAAGTGGTTGCAGGTAGGTATGCGTGTAGGGACTGGCACTGACTGTAGAGACCCAAATCCCCTTTGTTGATTGTTGACCTCAAGGATAAACAAAGTGGTCAAATCAGTTCAAAACGCCGTGTCGCACAGCACGAACGAACTGATGGTGTTAAAAGTACACTGTGCAGTCGACGGGTCCGCGTTTTGAGAAACGGCCAATCGACGACGGACAACAACTGAACCCCTGATTTTAGGGGAACGAGACCCACAGGTCAAGTGCGAGCCCCTTTTTCTGGAAGCCAGCTGCCGTTTTCAACCGAGTCTTTGGATACAGTGCTGACTGCTGTGTCAACAACCAAAAGTGTTATGAGAATCTAGAGCGTAGTAAGATCGTGCAACACAAGCTGACAGACCAGACACATGGAAGCGGCATGGATGGCAGAAATAACCGTACTTGATTTTCCTTCACCAAAACCTCCCGTACAAGCTAAACGATAGATCTGACACCTTGCTGTAGCAGATCACATAACCACTGCTTTTCCCCCCGAAATAAACCACGTCCCAACTAAATAGACGAGAACGTGATTCAAGATCCAAAACACTGTCGATATATCGACATCCCATGAGACCATCACTTTTTGTGGTATCCAAAAGCCCAATGAAACAAAACCCTCCAAAAAACCCCCTTGAAAATGCTCCGTGAAATAATATGCGCGCCTGCTATGCCCATAAAAATACACAACCACAGCCAAAACAATCGCCCGGTATCTTTTTCAGGTCACGTGTATAAACCTTCATGAAGGAGCGCGGCCACCAGAATCAGGACCAGTATCTGGACCTGGTGTGGAATCAGAGTCCTGTGATGGGCCCCCTCCTTCAGGCCCTCCCAAATGTCGACCAGAGGAAGGCTCTGTAGGTCTCACCGTGTCCGCAAATGATATCTGAGTGCCACTCGGGGTAACTTGAGGCCTCGAACTTGTCAAGATCGAAGCCGAACGACCAACCAGCGTAGTAGGTGACGAATCATTGGTTCGCGATCTCAGATCTGAGACTGCACGAACTGGGGTTGTCGCTCGCTGGTATTGAAGCTCCTCATCTTCCAACAGTTGGGCGAGAGCAGCCCCTCGGCGAGGTGGTGCTGGAATGACCGTCACAGGCAGACTATCCGTGTCTGGAGCTGGCCGGAACTTCTCCCGCAACCGCTCGGCCTGATTTGCTGTGAACTCTTCAAATCGGCCGCGGATGTCCCACTTCCCTTCCTCTCTTGGTGACTTCTTCTCCTCAGACGAGACAGCATTCTCCTCATCACTCCGCCGACTTCGCTTAAAAGAGAAGCTCGGTGTGAGGGTCTGCCATCTGCTGGACCCACCTCCCTGTGGACCTTGGCCTTCATCTGCTGGTCTCCGGGGTGGTTCAGCCCGATGGGTGCTTCTACCATCGCTACTTCGGCTTGACGACGTGCTGGCTGTGCGTGATAGGGCACTTGTGTTGTGTGGCGGCGGCGGTGTGGCTTGCGATGCCGAGTCTGTGTTTTGGTGGTAGCGAACTGCGTACACCGTGCTCGCAGCGCTCGCAGTGTCTGTCCGACTGATGGGTGTTGCTGTCGGCGCTGGTCTTGCTGGCCAAAGCGGTGGTTGCAAAGATCGTACTCGGTCATGATCCGATGGCTGTGGTGTCGTTTGCGTTGTTGTTTGGTCAGCTGGATCTTGATCCTTCTTTGGTCTCAGCCGAGACCTGTACTTGGCCTTCATGGCGATTACCGAGGGCCATGTATTTCCTCGCTCTCCTTGGGTGGCTGCTTTTTTCTTTGGTGGATTCTCGACGTACATCTCCTTATCCCCGCCATCACTGCCACTCCCTTTTCTTCTGCGACGAGCACGACCGTCAGAAGTCGTGACATCGAGCATCTCGTCTCCGTCAAACACCTCTCTTCCGAGAATACCGTCTCGTTTCTCTTCCCGTTCCAAAGCTTCGATTCTTTCCACCCACTCCCAGACAACCACACTAGCGGCAGCCGCTCCCACCCATCTGACGTACTCCCCCCAGCCGGTGAAGTCTGGCTTTGCTATATCCAAAATAAAAAAGACCACGGGAATAAGTACCGACATCAATGACAGGGCTGCCATGAGACACATGTTCTTCATCTGCGGATGATAGAAGGCATATCGCTTCTTCATCAGTGAGTAGTAAACCACCCAGGCGGCGTACAGCACCCCGAGAGCAAGCGTGAAGAGGTAGCTGAGTGCTGGGATGGCATCGGAAAAGGAGCCGGGCCGGTTCGAGCCCGTCTGGTCTGTATATCGAAAGCTGTTGAGAGATTGGAAGATGACGTCGAGCGTGATTAGCGCAAAGGCGGTCCACTTGATGATCACCTTTTCTCGCTGGCGGGGAAAGAGGCGAATGAGAGTTTGGGCTTGTGCAAGCCACAGAAACGTGTTGGAGACAATTCGGATTGCTTTTAGCTCGTTGCCACCCAAAACCTCCTCCTGCAACGCCTTCGCATTCTGAATCTGATAAATATATTGCTCCTCAGCAGCCTGAAAGGTCGCAGCAGACGCAATGGTGAGTGAGATAACGACAGACAGAGCCGCCACTTTTTGGAACCACGGTCTGCCTCCAATCGTCGGCCCCGAGCCGCTGTGAGTGAATCCTCGTCGACCAAGAACAACAACTCCACCATCCAGGAAAGATCGTGGCGTGACGAATAACATGATAACAAGCATATACGCAACTACTGTCGTCGCCGCAAGCGCATAGCACTGAGGAAAGGTTGACGCATAAAAGGGATCGCGAAAGTCGGAATATGTCCATCCATCGTCGTCCGGCATTGCCCCTACATTCGGATCGAGCTCGACTGAACCACCGCCAGCGTTGGCAATGATGGCTGGTGGAGTGACTGGTGTGCATAGTGGCCGGAAAGCAGCCGAGGCTGTGAGGGTAACAACATCGCCATTTGGCATGGACAGAATACCGCCGACCGGGAGATTGAGAGCACCGCAATTGCGACCTTTGGATACTAACGGCGCGTCGGTGGGCACGGGGCCCGCGTTACCGGGAAATAGCTGCCGGGCTTCCATGACGCTGATTGAGGGCGGCCTTCCGCCTAGTTTCTGTTATTGCCCAATCTCCATGGAATTAATTCCTCGAATGAAGCAGTCGTCCTCTCGTCGCAGGAAGGCTGGGGGCGCGCAGCGACGAGTTGTCAGCAGCTCCGGGGGCGGAGAAGCCACACAACCGCGCGGGTGGCAGGTCGGGTCGTCGTCGGGTTTGGTTGTGTCGCGATGGTACTACAGGTGTCTAGGGATTGATGAGCTGACAATCAGGATGCCGTCGCGATGTTTGGCGTGGGGGAGGCGATCGCAGAGAGGGCTGGGCGCCGAGAGATGCTCGCAGTCGGGAATCGACGGGTAGGCTTGGAGAGCGGGTGAAGGCAAAAAAACGCAACGGCAGCGTTGTTGTTTGTGGAGGTTGAAACGGCGGCTGGTCGTGTCTGGCGTCAAGTCTGTCGATTTTGTCGTCGCTCTGTCGTCCTGTCTCAACGGCCGGTCTCGAAGACGTTTGAACTTTGAAAGTTTGATGGTGGAATGATTAATAGCCGGGAGTGTAGAAGGGATGGCCCTTCTCAACACTGCAAAATTGGCCTGGAGTAAAGAAGCGGAGATACCGTGCCTGGACTGGTGAGAGCGCACTGTCCTGAGGGAGGCGACACAGGGTCAGGTTGCGCTGGCAAATGAAAACTGGGGTGGTCGTGATGGTGGTACTGTTGCCGCTAGCATTTCAGTGTTCAGCTGCCTGTCCAAGCGAAGTGCAAGCGCCTGCCCACCTCGGCCAGTCTCACCGCTCGAGGCCTATGAAAAGAGAGGATTCGAGCTGCTGAGAAACGAAGGGACAAATCTCAGTGTGACAAATTGCTTGCTTGCTTGCTTCCTTTGTGTTCTCCTCACGTTGCTACCATCAACAGCAATACCGGACGTTGTAAAGTGGTCTTGATTACTTCTCGACGCTTCTCCGTCTTCCGTAGACAAAATAGGGGTGCTGTTTAATTAGCGCTTATCACTGGATGGCTATAACCAAGCGGGAAAAAAACAAGCGGCCGGGCAGCACTCGCAGCACAACACCACTCCTCCAGCGATCTGCCAGCTTTTTTCTGATCCCAGGCTCGCACTGTACGTCTTGGGTGCATCTCAACGCGCAGCGGGGATTGATTGAAAATGTGGTCTGCCCAAGCACACCAAGCACGACAAGATTGGGGCGCAGCGTGATTCTTCGTCACCCCAAATGAGCCATCCTGTTTTCCACCACAGGAATGTTACTTAGGTGGTCTTATTCTGACGACGTGTTCCCTGGAGATACTGGGAGATACTGTGCTGCACAAGTTACACAAGTTGGTGTGGTCGGAAACTGTGGGAGCCCTACACATCGGTTAGCTGGCTAGGACTTGGGACTGTAGTGAGTTTTCCCCGCTTCTCGCTCACGATGGCACCATCTTGAGGTCACCCTTCGCGTTCACACAACCCTTCTATTGCCTTCTTGTCCAGAACCATCTTGTGTGAATGTGAAATGCACGAGAAAAGCTGCGGGGAAGCAACCCCTCTTGATTCCATTGATCAATCTGACTGTCCGCCAAGGGTTCCCGTCATTCTTGCCATGCTGTCATTGGTGACCTTGGCGAAGGCTTGTCTGTCGTGGAGAAGAAGCTTGGCGACCTGAAGCCGATGACCCCCAGCTTCGGCATTCTTCGCCCGTCTAGAACTCCTGGGAGGCGTGAACTCAAACCGCAACGCCGGGAATAAGGTCATCATGGTCGTGGACCCTTTCCATCTGATATGGGCATTGCTTTGACCAGTGACACACCACTGTGCGCTTTCATTTCCTTTCTCTGGACCCCCTCTTCCGGATCGGCATCGTCCCACACCGCCACCAGAATCCAGCCAGAATCCAAAGAGGAATGCCACATGTGAGCATCGGAATGCCCAAACCAGGTGTTCCCAAGAAGTTCAGGAATCCTCTTTTGGATACCTTCGGCCGGCTGCTTACAGTCCATCTTCAACCAGCAGAGATCCAGCAGTGGTCACGTCGGCTGTGGTTCCGCATGTGCCGAAGCTGCAATGGTCCCATATTCCAAAGCGCTCACTGTGACGGTTCCCTACTGGCTGAGGTGAGATGTCTGATTACACTCATGTGCCACCACCAAATATAGCGCACTCGTCTTTGTACTGACCAACTGCATACTCTCAAAGCCAATTACCTGCCTTGAGCAAGAGACACGAGGCTGACCAACAAAGGCCGGGACGGGGAAACGGACTTTTCAGCCGGAATGTCCCTCACCTCGACGGCGGTCGTCTGGTTCACCAGTTTGTCCGGCTGGTGGTCATCATGCCATCACCGTAGAGTGATTCATTCCACGTGTCTGCCCTTCCGATTGCTGGCGTGCTGGCTTCCGAACATTGTGTCCCAACGTTGACCGAGATCGGGGTCTGTGGCCTTTCTGAGGCCATTGGGATGCCGTGCTGCCCTTCGTGATGGCATTGGTATCGAAGGCCTCTGTGACAAGGAAAGCCTTGCCGGACATTGGTCGAAGACATCATCACCTACTTTCTGTTAGCTGGAAGCTCAAGGGGTAGTCCATAGCTCCACCTTGATATTCTTGAAGGAAAGTCCTGTTCCAGACGGATTGTTCGACGGCAGGTAAGGAGTCGCAAAATATGGATGTCAAGTATCGTTATCGTTAATCTACAAGTCAATGCATTGATATAGGAATTGCTAGGAATTTTAACAGTTCATGGCGGGGCAGTTGAGGTGATGATGAAAGTGGGCATAGTCCACCCCGCAATTTCACAGTGGGGAAATCACCAGCAGCCGTCAGTGGTTCTGGGAACCAGCTGGCCAGGGGCCTCCCTGCACGCCCAGCGTTTCATGTGCCCCAGGGCCAAAAGACTTCCACTTTTTTTTTTCTTACTGCTTTTCTGGAATATCACGACAGAAGAAGGCATTGATATCGACGGTAACCACTAGCTAGTAGCTGCTATATGTGGCAGCAAATGAGAGTATAGTGCCGAAATAGAAGAATATTAGAGGGTATAATTGAACCAACAATCTCTTTATGTGGTATAGAAACACTGTTTCTAAGGCAAGATCCTCGCGTGCCAGCTGGCGGAGCTCACGTCAAGCAATCGAGAATCATTGCCCATCCCCGTTCCTCTCCCATCTTCCCTCACGACATCATATCGTCCACCTCGTCCTGCATTTGTCAATCAATCCTCGACTTCTTGACTTTGGACGACACAAACCACCAGACAATTTCACCATCGCCAAAGTTTGGTAGCATCGGGCCTGTCGCGACACGGGCCATGATCGCCGTTTCACCCATGTCATTGCCTCCGTCCAGTGCTACGCAGCAGCTAACAGCCTCGGGCATTTGATTCATCTGATCTCGCGATCAAGCCACAGCCGCAGGTCGAGGGTACTCAGGACACTGGCAGACGTCGGTTTAAGGCGCTCGATATCCCGCCATCCGGATACCATCTGGATACTGATATCCATCTGATAGCGACTGATTAGCCATATCGAGAATTTGAGATTTAGGAATCCCAAACTCCCCATCTTGGCCCAGCGCCAAGCATTAAAATCACCTACACTACCCATAGCCAAGGGCAAGGGGGCGCCTCGTCAGCCAGCCTTCCACCTTGGGGGGCCAGCCGCAGCCTGGGATTCTTCAGGGGTTTTCCGCCATCTCTTGAACTTGATCGGCCGACGGGAAGGGGAGCCTGCGACGGACGGCTGCATTTTTGCGGTTCTGCGATTTTGTCACTTTTCGCGGCGACACTTTGCGATCTTCCTGTATTCTCCAGGCGCGATCCCTGCTCTCCCGACAGGCTCAGGAACAGCAAAAGTTGGCATCGTCGCGCGGGCCACGGGCCAATTCGCCAACATGACAAGGCCAGAGATTATTCGCGCTGGTATGTGCTGAGAGTTCCCTCATTTCGTCTGCCCCCATGATGCGCGCCGCTGTGGCCCGGTTCCCTGTGGCGCCCTGTCCAGGAGGCTAGGTAGGGGACCGGCTTGCTTTCTGCGCTGCCCTTCGTGCTCCCCCTCGTGCCTGTCTGTGCCTGTGCTTGTGCAGAGCAGGAGTGGCAGCAACAGCAGCAGCAACAGCAGCAGCAACAGCAGCAGCAGTAGTCGCACAGGAACAACTGTACGTCTCGGACCGTTTCTCTGACACACCTTGTCAACTTTCTAGACACCATCGACCTCCAAGCGCACGACAACCCTTCCGCTCCGCGACACGCCAGGCCGACCCCTGACGGCTCCCTCGCACCACACCAGGCCGAGACCTTGAGAGAAGTTGCGGCAGAAGCAGCAGAGGAGAACCACCGTAGCCCGCCCGGTCTGTGGAACAACGACGCCGACACCGACACCCTCCATTCCGTCTCCGACTCCCAGCAGAGCGGCGGTTACGGCACGAGGCACGACGACGCAGGCAGCATGCAGACGGGCACCCGGCAGGATGCGCTGGCGATTGCCCAGAATGGAGGCCATTCTGGCCACGAGGTCGATGAGGCGGTCATAGACGGCGAAACCGAGGTGGACGTGGACGACGACATGATGGACAGGATCTCGAGCTCCCCTTCAATTGAAGATGGTGGGTTGCCCTCTACCCTTCCAGCTTTTCCTTCTTCTTGTTCGAGCGGTTCTGGACGTTTCTTGGTGCGCTGCTCATCGGATTTGTCTGTAATTGGTGATGCGAGGTCTTCTTCTCCGTACCTCGAAAGTCCTAATTACCTACCTCCGATGAGCACGGATGGGGAAACGGAACGCCACCAGGCGGTTCAACGCTCTTATTTTCTTTCGCCTGCACGTCGCCATCATCATCTGGACGGTGAGTTTGAACTACACGGCAGACCGGACACGCCGCAGCCAGCCACAGCCTTTAGCCCCACAAACCCCCTCAACTTTGATCCCCCCGAACATGAACTCCAGTCCGGTGCCGAAGAGGAAGTAGAATTACCGCAAGATATGAGGAGGTACAGGGCAACCCTCACCAGCGGGAAAAGCACCTGGCCGCCCACTCGCCATATCTCACACCGTTATGATGCCACTCCTGGATATCTTCCCTCTAGGGAGCCCGCCGACCAGGACGCCTCTGACGACAGCTACTCGGATTTTCCTAACCTGACAGTTCCCTACCACAGCTCGGACGAAGATGATGATGATGGCGACTTTTCTGACTCGGAAGATCCTAGATTTGTCGACTCTGGTTGGGGCGGAGAGTGCTTACAAGAAGCAGAGGACATCGATTTCGAATTCGTATACGCCCTCCACACCTTTGTTGCCACTGTCGAAGGGCAAGCGAACGCAACCAAGGGTGATACCATGGTTCTTCTCGACGACAGCAACAGCTACTGGTGGCTGGTGCGTGTCGTGAAAGACAGCAGCATCGGTAAGTTGTCAGCGCTCGGCTTTCTGGTTGGCGAAGTGCTCATGGGAAATCACAGGCTACCTCCCCGCCGAACATATCGAAACTCCCACCGAACGGTTGGCTCGTTTGAACAAGCACCGGAACATAGATGTAAGTTGGAGAGGGAGCCGGTGGAAGGAGAGGGGTACTGACAAGAATTAGCTCTCCGCCACAATGCTTGGTGATCAAACCGATAAAGTCCGGAATCCCATTAGATCTGCCATCAAGAGAAAGAAGGCCAAGACGGTCCAATTCGCACCGCCTACATTTGTGGACTATTCTGATATCGACTACTCGAGCGAGGAAGAGGATGTGGCGGCCGAATACTTTGCCCAGGCCGCTCAACAAGGTCAAAAAAACCAGCAGGCTTCCGCTGGCGCGGACACGGAGGACGATTCGGCCAAGGTCGAACCATTGAAGCCCAGGACAACACAGAAGGATTTGAAGCCAGACGAGACCGACAACTCGGCGAAACCACGGAGCTCTGAAGAAGGAGGAGAACTCAAGGTCGACGGGCCCAAGAAGACGAGCGACGGGACTGTCCGAGACTCGTTTTTCAAAGATGATACAGTCGAGACGAAGAAGATTACGCTTACGCCTAACTTGTTGCGGGATGATGATGGAACAAGGCTGTCGAGCGAATCCAAGGAGATGAGACAACGACCAAGCTTGGATAGGTTGCTGGATAAGGACGGCTTGCTCGGCAAAGACGGCAAGAAAGGAAAGGATAAGAAGGAGAAGGATAAGAAGCCTAGTGCCATTCGAAGCTTTTTCTCTAGGAAGGACAAGGATAAGAAAGCCTCCCATGAGGACGAGGATCTCAGCAGAGACAGTCACGAAAGAGAGCCGGAGGAGGAGGAGGTATCGCAAGGGTCGCCAGAGAAAACAGGCCCCCAGAGGCAGCCGAGCAAGTTGCAAAAGCAGCAACCCCGGACGGAGCCATCGCCAACTAGGAAGCCTGGCTCTACTAGAGAAACGGGCAATGGTGTTGACATCAAGGCCTTCTTGTCGGAAAGCAAGGTCAACAATGTCGCCAACGTACCACCCGCCACGATGCGTTTGGTAGAAGCCAGCCCGAAGGGTTCTCCACAAGGCAGCCCGCAGACGAGTGGGAGACCTCAGAAGGCGACCAAGGCCAGGACTCGCATGGGACTTGACGACTTTGACTCTGATGATGATGATCTGGATCTTGAGCCTGTCCAATCCCCACCTTCCCAAGACCCACGACGTCAACAACCACAACAGCAGAAACGTGCTGCTCCAAACAATACCAATCCCTTCATCACTCAGCAACAAGCACAGCCAGCGTCGTTGGGCGGGCAGGCAGTTAGAGGTGCTCCCACACTTAATTCGCCACCTCAACAGCACGAGGAGAGACTATCCGAGTCGCCTGTCCAGGTCTCGCCAGTCACGTCTAGCAACCCCCCGCCGTTGATGGTCGATACATCGAGCCAAGAGGAAGACCGGTCATCGCCAAGATCGACACCCTCACCAGAACTGATTGAGCACGAAGATGCGGATACGTCGGTCAACAAGGAGACCATCACGCCGTCCACTTCTTCGAGGTCATCGTGGAATGATACCAACCTCAGGGCCTTTTTCGATTCCGGTTCAGATATTCGGGACTTGCTGGTGGTGGTGTATGACAAGTCGAATGTCGATCCGGTATCTTCGGACCACCCGGTGGCAAACGGTTTGTTCAGAGAACAGAATGCTAAGCTTGCTGAGATAACAACTGTATGTATCTTCATCATTACTAAACTTTTGCAGGAACATTGTATTAATCGTGTCACAGCAACTCGACAATATGCTCGGTGACTGGCTAGCCCGTAAGCAAAGGCTACGGGGAACAGTCTAATTATACCCACGATTCCTTTATTTTTCGATTAATCCCCCCTGTACGGCCCGACTACCTATTTTCTCCGTTTGGCTAGTTTGTTTGTCCTTTTTTTCTTGTCGAATGCCCCCTTAGGTACTACACCAACTTGACTTGGTTTTTCTTGGTTTGGTTTTTCTCTTCTTTATCATCAGTATTATTATCAATTGTTTTTCTTTTTATCCTTCGTGATGCATTTACGATACGACACACGCGGCACAACTGTTGTACCTGCTGCCCAACCTATGTTCAAATTTTCCTGTTTTGTGTCTGTTTCTACCATTGTTGTTGAAAGCACGGCTATACGCAAATGTTTTTTTCTGGATTCTGCTGAATGGAAAGTGACGAGTCTTGGTTTAGCTTTGTTGGGTTTGTGTTGTTGTGGAAGTGTTTTATTTTCTTTTACTTTGAGGGGGGTTGGAAAGGAGGGGGAAGAGCATTGGCAAATAATTATTGTTTTGTAAGGGAGTGTTGTAGAATGAGGAGGAAAGCCTTGGGTAATATTGGGGTAGCGGTGGGGATAAGAGCATGTATAGAGATTGAGAGGAACAAGTGAGGAATAGAAGTTGAGGTTTTGAAAGAGACTGTCACAATGATACCCATCGTCAACGTTGAGCCTTGCGTGTGTGCAGGTTGTCATCTGATGACGACTAACAAGGCTGGCTGAGTCGGGAGTTCCCGCCTTGGTGCATTGCATGGTGCATAAAGGCACTACAACTTGGTTGAACACGGACAGGGCGGATGTTGACACACACACACATGGCAGATGGACCTATCATTGCTTCTCCACTTAGCACAGACTACTTATCCCCTCCTAAAATGTGATTCATATACGGGCTTGACCCGCGGAATAGAATGCAATTCGTAGATAGACAAGTAGACGCGGCAGAGGGAGTGTCACTTGGACAGGGACCAAGGGCTTGGCGATTCTGGATAGACATCTTCCGCGCAATGAGAGCTGAGAAGAAACAATTGTGATTCACAGTCGTAGGTGAAAAAAAAGAAGCTAAACAAATTTCTCCGCTGCCCGACTCTAACCAATCGACACCGAACTCAAACAACAGCCCAAACGGGGTAGCGAAACATCGCGCTTGGGCGGGAGGTGGAGTCGATCCGACCTCCGGCTTGGTAAACACTCGGACATGTGTGATGTAGTGGAACCGAGGCCGTATCCGACGTACTACGGGGACATCGACGTTCTCTGTTCTGTTTAACTACAACTGTTTACCCCTCCCTTCCCTTCATTTTCGTTCTCATTATCAGTTCTTCTCATACTCACCCTCATGCAAACTCGACTTTCATAACTCAAAACCAACACACTTAGCAAACAAAGTAAACAAAACAGCCGCCAAAATGTCCTTCCTCGGCCTCGACCTCGCCTCAACAAACTACTCTTACTACTCCATCCCCGCCGCCTTTCTCATCACCATGGCTCCCAATGTGTACGCTATGGTGTTGGCGGGGAAGAATTATGATTTGAACCAGTATGTCACACACACACACACACCACCATCTCACCCTTCATAACCCTTGCACTTCAACACCGGATTCCTGGGCTTCTTTCTCGCCCCCATCTCAACAAATATTTTCAATCAAGACATGAAAAAAAAAAAAAAAAAAGCTAACAGAAATTGTAGACCCCGCCGCACAGAAGAGATTTGTGCCAAAGATACCTCAATGCCCAAGCCCGTATGCACCCTACTACCCTCACATATCTCCCCCCCTCTCTCACTCAACAAGAAAAACCCCAGTGTAAAAAAAGCACAACACTAACAAACCCCCCAGACCCTTCAAAAAATCTCCCGCGCCAAAGCCGCAACAGCAAACGGCTTCGAAACCCTCTCTCTCTACGCTGCCTCCGTCGTGGCAGCCAACGCCTCGGGCATCGTCCCCGTCTCCAAGCTCAACACCCTCACCCTCGGCTATGTCGTCTCCCGCGCCGCCTACAACTTTGTCTACGTCGTTGCCCAGGACAACAAGAAGCTAGCCGGCATCCGGCCCCTTGTCTGGGCTGCTGGCGTGATCATCATTATGAATCTGTTTGTGAGTGCTGGTGGAAAGGTCTAAGTATTTTCACTCTGTAAAAGTGAGAGAGTCATTCCGAAGGGAGAAAATGCAAGGGGGGGATTTGATAAGGCGAAAGGGGGTTTGTGTATATGTATTTCTTTGTGCGGCAAGCACACCTTGTATATATACAAGCTCATCTCATTTTTCCCCCACCATCCCCATCTCCTCCTTCGAAGTTCGTTTAAGCTATATAACATTGTCAGCAATCACTTCTCAACATCTACACCCAGAAAAACTCACCCGGCCCCCCAATCTTGGTCGTAATCGCCCCATCCTCAATAAACACCCCCGAAAAGTAATAATCCTCATTAGTGTTCGGATACCCACTCCTTGGCAGCTCCAACACCCCCAAATGCCAATCCTGCCCATTACTACTCGTCGACACACCCCCCACCGGCGCAACCACCTGCTTCAAATCCGCACCCCCCTCACTATACCACAACCCAACCCTGTTCCCGGAGAAATCAATCTCGTACGCAAAATTATGCCACACATTCGCCTTCCACTCGCTCAACTTCCACTGCGTCCTCTGGTTCGTCATCCACTGCAACGCCGGGTTCGCCGCCCCCTGCTCTCCCGAAATCCACCCATACTTTAATTCTGTAAAGTGTGACTCAAAAAAGCAAATCTGATGCTCCTTGTTCACCGACGGCGCGTTGGTGTCCCGCCGCGAAATCGAAAAGTGGTAAAACACCTTCCCGCGGTTGATCGCCGCTTTCGTCTGGGGTATCAGCTCGATCCGGCGCATCGTCTGGCCGTTCCAGTAGGCTGTGCTGTCGAGCGTGAACCGGGCGCCTTGTTTGGAGACAGTGTCGTTTGGGTTCTTGTAGTCGGGCGAGAGGTTGATGTAGCGGTTTACCGTCCCGGAACCGTGGATGTAGTATTCTTTGTTTGTAAAAGCTCATATCAGCCACCATGTAGTTGGTAAGAAGGGGAAGAGGGGGGGGGGCATACGATAAGGACCAACTTGATTAGCCCAAGACCACTTGTTCAGATCCGCCGAGGAAGTAAAGTCGTTGAATCTTCCATCCCAGAGAACAGCACCCTCAACGGCAGCAACACCACAAAAGGCGGCGGCCAACAATGTCGACGTCTTCATTTTGTCGTTGAAAAACAAGCGCAAACAGCCAAGGGGCTTGGGAAAAAACAAATCGATCGACAAACTCGGCATTCACTCGAAGCTTATATATACCGCCAACCCTTTCTCCCCCGCATATTCGCAATCCATTTTCATATGTGCATGCGGGTATGTATTCACGGCACCATAAAATTCCGGCTGGTACCTATATCAAAAGGCACGACGGTCCGCGCCCGACGAGGAATATACAACCTAGTCGCTATATTCCCGAGCCTGCGGATGTCAGCCTCCGGAAACTTTCCAGGGTCAGAACAAAAGTGGGCGGTTGGGTGATCTGTTGATCGATAACTAAGTGAGGAGAGAGAGCGGAGTGGTGGTGAAAGAGGCGGGTGTTAGAGTACAAATAAAAAGGGACAGGCACAGGCTAAAGTCGGATAGGTCGCGTTTGTGATGTACTTCGGCATCTCTGCAATCAATGAGATCTGCCCCGTGTAATGATGTGGGGAGGGGCTTTTATGGGATATTAGATAAATGTGTTAAAGGGCGGGAATGAATTATTGGTTGTATTGTCTGGGGATGACGGGCTGCCCCATAGGGGTATAGATGAGGTGGACATTGCACACTTGTTGCGGTAATAAATGAGATGGATAGTTTGCGATGGATTCCATAGGTGTTTGGCTCATGTTTGGGGATAACTGTCAGCGGCGATGGTGTAATCTCTCAGGATAAGTGCTGCTCATGTTTGCTTATCAGCAGGAGGTTTAAATATTATGGAAAATCGAGATCAGTTGGAACAAAGGTCAATTGACGAGTGATAGCGTTAGGCAATGCTGAACGGGAAATCTATGGAGAGATGATGGATGTGGAAGCAAAGGTCTGTCATCACCTTGCTCTTGCCTTACTTCCATGGTAACGTAACAGCAATATGTGCCAGACAGGAGCGACTTGGGAAGAGATTGACGACCACTCATCAGTAACCCTAACTATCCACCTTGTTGGGCAGGTTGAGAGCAAACTTGAGTGAGTCAACAAGATTGGTGTTATGAGGTGAACTACCAGTGTTTGAGAACCTGAAAAACTAATTGTCTGATGCTCATCAGTGAGACAGAGCATGGTGGTTGTGTCTGTAATCAACGACTTGACATCAAATTCAAACCGATTCAGTTCGATTGACGCAGTTGACAGCATCAGAAACATTGCAAACTCGCAACAAAATGGGTCAATCGCAGAAATGCTATGCCATATTCCAAACTCGGAGCAACACAATAGGCCACAACCGTAGCTTCAGACGTAGAATTTTTACAAGCTTGTCAAACAGCAGCAAACAACTCTAGACTTGTCTTGACAGCAGGGACAGGTAAATCATTCGCAAACACAAAAATACACATGTTGTGGGTGATGAAATGTCGAGACCACCCCACAGCTCGGACCTAGAATGGTCGTAGTCCAAAGCCATAATGAAAGGGATAAGGTGATCACTTCGATTTAGGAGGCCGGGAACGGAGGAAGATCCATAGAGAATAAGAATAACCCTCAGCAAGCCACATTGTGGAGCCGCCATTCGCACCAATACAACCCGTCGTCAATTCCACTTGGCGGTGTAATATTGGACAGACTGCATTGATGTGTAGATAGAGAAGAAAAAAAGAAGAGGAGGAAGTTGGCCAGCCTGACCAAGAATATATACTCAAATTTTTGGCGACGCAGAAAGTGGGGCTGCTGAGTTAGGGCTAGTGCGGGTCTGTGGGTGGGCGACGATACGAGATAAGGATAAGGATAAGGATAAGCTTTTTTGGTGGGGTGGAGGGGCATCATCCGCTTCGAGCTTCCTTCAACACCACAACTCAACAGTTCTTATCATGCCCCATCTACGAGAGCCTCATGGTTCACTCGATTTGGAAGCCGCCGTCCGGCATCTGCTCGGCCTTTCTTGACTCGATACGGACAGCCACGACAACATCTGGCGGGCGGGTGGCTGCTGCAGACGGAACACATGCTGTGGCTGCTTCTGAGATGGGCAATTCTCCCCCAAGTCAAACGTTGAGCAAGATCCACGATCTGGTCTGTTTCTTTGCCTGGAAACTGATATGAACATGCGACGAGACATCTACTGCCGGTGCCACAACATCCCAGCCCGCTTGTTCGGAAGGGAAGCCGATGGGAAGCACAGAACAAAAACCCGATTGTCCGCTGTCGGAGCAAGGCCCGACATGATCCGCTTGATCTGCTCGGTCCGCTGGGATATGAAAGCGCTTGCCGGCCGGCTTCTCGGGTGGACACATGAATTGTCCGTTGCCGTTTCATGTCTTCCGAATCGCATGTGATGAAGCCA
The DNA here is from genome assembly GCF_035222475.1 of Podospora pseudopauciseta. Taxonomy (NCBI): domain Eukaryota; kingdom Fungi; phylum Ascomycota; class Sordariomycetes; order Sordariales; family Podosporaceae; genus Podospora; species Podospora pseudopauciseta. The sequence continues at coordinate 906,204 of NW_026946667.1, forward strand.
TATGGAGCGAGCTACATTACTGCACCTGTCACCCCTTTCCCAGAGTCATCGACTTGCTGCGGTCGATCATCACGGCCTTCCCGCCACGAGCGTTTTCGTACTCCCCCAGACGTTGAGCTATCACCGGGTGACTGCTGCTGCCTTCCATGGAATGCCGGTGGTGTCGACGGAATATTCCGGTGTCGTATGAATGGGGATCACAAACTCCATCACCAACTCCCAAAACGAACCAGCTTTCTGCGTCTCCTGCTTCTTTGGGAATGTGTGTCATGGAAGCCAGCCGCAGAGCACTGCCTAACGATGAAACTGGCGTCGTCCAACCATTTTCGTGGCAGAGATGCTGATCCCAGCAGCCGTGGTTCCTAGCTTCAGGAGAGCCCAAGGTTGATCACCTCTCACGCTTCACATAGCTCGGACTCTTGGAGGGTTTTATAAATCGCTTTTCTTAGCCAACTCGTAGCTGCTTAAAAGTTCCCAGTTCTCCTTTCCATCAACCAGGCGCAGCGGTTACGTGGCAAACCTCCGGCTTGGAATTGCTGGTGATACAAGCACAAACGTTGCCCGCACACACCGGATACGATACTCCTTTCGGCGGGCAGTAGCACAGAAGAAACGAGCCTGCCCGTGGCCGTTGATCCGCTCAGTTGACGGAAGCGGTGTGTTCTGCTCTTGTGATGAATGATTAGCATGGTCCTGGTTGTGACAGTTCTTGTACCATCCTCCGCTCCCACATGCGCGCGAGACGGCGACGGCACGGGATGGGTTTCTGACAAAGGGGTAATATATATATAGGGGGATTGCTTCCTGAAGGGATGCTCGAGTGTCTGATAGCTATCTTATCATATTCTGTGCGCGGTTGACATTCATTCCATTCTTCCGAAGCTTTGACAAATTCTCTCGACCGGGCTCAAATCCATTAGAGAGCCAGACTTTTCAACCACGTCCTCAGTAATAGCAACAATATCAACATATACTCTCATTCACCGCAGCAGAATTGGAACCTCTCTCTCTCCTTTACAAACCCTGCTCTCCAAGCTCCAGACGCTCAATAAACACAATGTCTTCGTACGCATCCCACCAACCACAAGCTCCCACTCCTCAAGGAGGCGAGGACTCGTCGACCAGCTCGGGGGGAGGTGTCACTCCTATTGATCCCCGTATGTTACCTATCTCAAGCAACCATCGTGGGGGGGAAGCGGGGGCCGGGGGGTAAATGGTGACTAATCCGTTTTTGATGCCAGAGTTTGGGAAGAAGAAGCCCTAAAAATCATCGTGCTCAACCTGTTAACATGGCAACCTATACCTTTTTCTTTTTTTCTTTCATTATGGGACCACACTGGGGGGCATAAGGGAGGATTTGGGAAACAGAGAGATACCCCTATACACTATCCTACACTCGCTTTGTTTTGTTTGTTTGTTTTTAATCTCTAATTATTAATGCACTCGCTCTCTCTCAGGGGTTGTTGTTGGAGTTGGGGGATGAGGGAAGTTGATGGTGGGCGTTTCATGGCCAAATGCTTGGTTAGATTTAATTCGACTAGTGTTGGAGGGAGAGAGGTTGGAGATGGTACAAAAAAAGTTGCAAGGTGCAAGGACTGCTGATGATAGGAATAATTGTAGAGCAGGCGCGTTCGAGGGTTTAGGAATAAGAGATACTACCTGCCTAACTCAAAATTCTCATGCCAAAAACGGTTTCTTGACAGTTCGTATGCCCAAAGAATGGCGATGACGCTATTTTGTGATGTTTCTCACAGTAATATTGGTGATGATTTCTTGGTGTTTTTCACCTGCAACGACCCGGTGGCTGAGCCAAAATCCCAACAATCCGGACATGTAAACAAATGTACTGCCTATTCCCCAAGTCCTACAGCAACGCAACGCAACACGCACCGTGTTTCTGGGATGGTGCATGACATGACATGACAGCAAGCCACACCGACCGAAAAGAAAACCACAGTCCACAGAACCAAAACCCGCCCCCCCCCACGCATGCAGAGTTCCCCCCTGTTGTGTCATCACACAATACAGAAATATGTGGATTCTTTAATAACTACAAGGCTTCGTCGGGACCAAGTTACACCCAACCCAAGACAATATCCATACCCGCCCGGCGGAAAATCTCGTCAAGACGGGGGAGATGAGGACAAAGAGATGGGAAATTTCCTCCCGTGCTCCAAAATAAGCAAAAGTCGTCAGATTGAGTAGAAAAGACGGACCACTGGTTAGACTTTGGGCGCGGGTGTCGTATTCATATACCGCCAGGATGGATTGGTTGAACGTCGTGTCTTGTAACGCCTTGAGCCAAATCAGCTTCCGCCGTAGGAATAAGCGCCCGAACTCGCCACCATGCGTTGTGAGATACCTGGCGGATGTTCAAGCGTACCGCATTCGTAGGTGGGCTCGGTAATGGTTTGTTTAGGTTAGGGAGAAATTGGTTCTTGTCATTGGTAGGTAAGTACCCCGACTGCTGGCTCTTGTTCGCTTGATGAGAAGGTCGATTAGGTTTGCTGTCAGAATCAGCAGCAGGCGGTTTCTCCAATATCCGGAGTCGTGGAAAGTAGCGTGCGAAGAATGGTTTGGTGGCTGTGGCCGAGGCGCAAATCTATCAACAAAGGATTAGATATTGGCTCACATGAGGAAAAAAGTTTTTTCGTATCACCTACGATACCAAGAAAAGGCTCGACTGCGCCTGGAAACCTGGTGTCGTACAGTCGCCAAGTAATATCACCATCCGGACTGGTGACCATAACCCAGGTGAGATAGGTCCTGACTGAGCCAGCGATGCAGACGAGCAATCCACCTGCAAAGAGTGAAAGAATCGTGAGACGTTGGGGGAGAGGCAACTGAATACCCAACACCATCTTGACGGGGACGAAGACGATGAGGAAGTCCAGGATGGTGTTGATAATACTGGCAACAATAACGTGAAGCCCTTGTTTGATGCAGCGCTGTGGCCCAAGAGCGACTGTCCAGATGTCGGATATGGGTCTCTGCTGGTCAGTATTCATTGTCAGACCACCATCCGGGAGCAGAAACCTACGAGCATTGGAATATCGTCACGAGCACAAACACAATTGTATCGAGTGTTACCACCCCGGATAGGACAAACACAACGTGCTTGGTCCGGCCCCTCGAGCAAGCAGCTACTCTGTAGAGGAGAGCGAGAATGGAAAGCTTGGTGAACCCTGTTGCCAGGGCAAAGAGAATCTGCTCTGCAAGGCTGCGGCCGAGTCAGAAAGTTGGTACCATGGAAGACGGCAATGGGCGTAACCTACCCAACCTGCAAACTCAGCATCACCAGTTCAGGGCGTACATCCCACGTGTGACGATCTGTGTCGAGTCTGAAGTGACCTATGGCCTGGAGCACCACAAAGGCCACCGCGGGTACCTGGTAAAGCGTTAGTGTTGAGTGCTAATGCATCCAGACATGGTTTGAATAACGTATGCAAGGCAGATCAGCACGTCGTCGTGACCAAAGCCGTTGGATATCTTCACGCGTGTATAAATTCGTATGGCGAGAACAACCCCTGCTAAACTCAACAGAAGTAACCCGACAATGATGTTGTTCGGCCCGCGAGTTTCTGGATCAACGTTATTCGATGGAGGCCAGGAAGCAGTTATCTCTGCTGTGATCCGCATGCTGTGTCTGAAGGTGTAGCAGGAAGGGCCAGAGTGCGGGTTCCACGCAAGCCGAGATGCTGGTCGGCCTAGGCCAGGGCTTCGCCGAGGACGTCTAATGGGCAGCGGTACAAATATACCATGTTTCTTGACCAAGACCTCGAAGAGCTAGTTTACTTCGTTAGGCAGTGTCAAGAGACCTCTTGATAACACCACGAATTCAGTTGAAACAAGACCTCCATGCACTAAAATTGATACAGCGAACTTCACGTGCAGTACTGGAGCTCTTGTAAACATGCATGATGCTCGGCGTGATTCTCGAGTCCATCGGCAAATGGTGCCGGTAGATGGTGTATGAAAATGTTTACAGGAACTGAACTAGAGAGGTGAGCCAAGAGGTCGGAGACGCCGGTGACTGCGATACATGGCCATCACTGTGACCAACCCGAGCACTGACAGCTCAACCCTTGTGCGGATCAAGGTTCAAACATGTGCTTCCTGCCAAAGAAGGATATGAATGTACGATGCTAGCCTTGGGAGATCTCGACCCGTCACTTGAAGGCGCATGGAGATGTGGGGTGGTAGGGTCGTGGGGGTACAGCCACTTGCTTGACAACCCATGACTTGTGCTTGAAAGCACAGCAGCTCTCAGACGGGATGTGAGTAGCGAGGAGGAGCTCTGGGGAAACGCTGGTCACCAACACCAACCAACCGGTAGTCTTCCTGTTGACTCTCGAGAACATGCAAGTCTAATCGGGTTCATTTGACCCGGACAGGTGATGTTTCAGGGTGGCTGAGGCGCACCGAGCACCGGTGGTATTTTTTTCAGAATGCAACTGTGATGAGCTCTCGAAGAAGAAACAACATATGCTTGCAAGTGTTGAATATATCTTGTGATCTAATACTGAAAGACGTGAGTCGATAGGTAGGCGAAAGTAACGGTGAGGTAACAAGTGAATGGATGATGCAAGTGCAACAGCGGACTCCCAGGACTTGTCGTTGAATCCAGCTGGTGACCAGGTGCCAGCCGAGATCCGGCCCGCCACTACGCCTTACCTAATGGGAGCTAGTGCCACCCCGCCAAATCCACCCACAAAAATTCCTGGGATTCGCAAAATCACTTTTGATCTTGAATTCTCGGCTTTCTCCTCGTAAACGACCGACGCAAAACCACACCTATAGAAGAAATATCTACAGGAAGACGGCAAAATGTCCAAGATCTCCGTCGGTACGCACCACCAACGCCCACCCAGTCAACATCTACGATGAAATGGCAATTGAACTGACTCTGTTGCAGCCGGTGTGCGTCAGCACGTCGCTGAACTCCTCGAGTACAGCAATGAGACCAAGAAGCGTAACTTCTTGGAGACTGTCGAGTAAGCCAGCAACCTCCTCCTCGAAGTGAGGCCGCCATCATCGAAAACATGTTGCTAACAGCCACCAAAGGCTCCAGATCGGTCTCAAGAACTACGACCCCCAGCGTGACAAGCGTTTCTCCGGCACTGTCAAGCTCCCCACCGTCCCCCGCCCCAACATGAGCATCTGCATCTTGGGTGACCAGTACGATATCGATCGTGCGAAGCACGGCGGTGTTGACGCCATGAGCGCCGACGATCTCAAGAAGCTCAACAAGAACAAGAAGCTCATTAAGAAGCTTGCCCGCAAGTACGATGCCTTCGTTGCTTCTGACACCCTCATCAAGCAGATTCCCCGTCTGTTGGGTCCCGGTCTCTCCAAGGGTATGTTGTGCTGTCTTCCCAGTCGAGGTAACGTGCGAATACTAACTTGTTTTGTGTGTAGCTGGCAAGTTCCCTACCCCCGTCTCCCACAGCGATGATCTCTCCGCCAGAATCACCGAGGTCAAGTCCACCGTCAAGTTCCAGCTCAAGAAGGTTCTTTGCATGGGTGTTGCCGTTGGCAACGTTGGCATGACCCAGGAGCAGCTGATTGCCAACATCATGTTGGCCATCAACTACCTCGTCTCCCTCCTCAAGAAGGGCTGGCAGAACGTTGGTAGCCTTACCATCAAGGCTACCATGTCTCCTCCCCGCCGCCTTTACTAAACTGGGTGGTCAAGTGGTGTTGACCGGGTCTGGAGGGTTACGCTGTTCAGGTCCTTTTTTTTATTCGGGCGTAGATATGATGGCATGAAGTCACAGTAATGAAATCAGATTTAGCCTGCCTTTTTCTCACTGCCATTGTGATTGTGAAGTTCAGCCGTGTTTGGTGATTTGTAGGTACTGGCTTACTCCGCGTGGGGCGAATGATCTTCGGCCGACTGCAGTTTTGATGCCGAGACTCCATTGTAAATCCGGGACTAACCTGTTTCCCCAAGCGGTGATGTATTGATAAGCAAGATGGACCGCTCCAGCTCCAGCCGGCTCTGCCAACGGGATTGGGAGAAAGCTCAGCCAAAGAGCCCCGCCCCGCCCCCGCGCAACCTCATAGAGTCGGGTTGGAATTCTGTGATTGAGCCTCGATATCATATCTCTTTTTTTTCTAATCTTCATGCTCTTGTTTCTTTCGCCAAGAACCAGGACGAGATTTCTCAGGCTCTCACAATCTACCACTACCACGCTCACATTTCGCTACGCACACACAGCACGACGCTCCCCATCACCAGCATCACTATTAGCATCATCGATCAGCAAATACAAACCCGCCAAAATGGCCGCCACCACCGCCACGCCCGACCTGCCCATCCTGCCTCCCGAGGACAGCCACCTCACGGCCAAGTTTGGCAGGGAGACGGCCAACTACTTTTCCGGGTCACCGCTCAACAGGCTTTCCTTTCTTCGGACCGACCACGCCTTTCTCGCGCCGGCGTTCAAGCACCCGTCTGCTAGCTTTTTGCTGTTGGACAGTCTGGCTCCGCTGGTGAAGAAGGATGACACGACTCAGCTGGCATTTGTTTCGCTGGGGGAGATTAGGGACGGGTTAAGGGGGGAGGATATTTTTGAGAAGACGGAGGAGGAGCTGGTGAGGGAGTTCAACAGTGAGGATGAAGAGCGGATTGTTGTTTTTCTTGGGATGGATGAGAGGGGTGTTTTGGGTGGTCATGGGGGACAACAGGGTGGGGAGAGGTTTAGGTATAAGGATTTTGAGGGGGCGCCATATTTTGCGGTTGATGTATCCAGGTGGGAGGGGAAGGAGGGATTGAGTGAGAAACTGGAAAATGAGAGGGGGGCGATGTTTTACGGGGGAGGGCCGAGGCATATGGGGCTTGTGGCTGGTCAGGCGGCTATGTATGGGTATGCGAGGGCGTTGGTTGATTGGAATGCGAGGACGCCGTTTTGTGCGCAGTGTGGGCAGAGGACGTTGAGTGTGAATGCGGGGACGAAGAGGGTTTGTCCGCCTACTGATAGGGGGGTGGAGAGGAAGGCTTGTGCGACGAGGGGGACGGTGAGTAATCACTCTTTTCCCAGGACGGATCCGACGGTTATTATGGCGATTGTTAGTGCGGATGGGTCGAAGGTGCTTTTGGGGAGGCAGAGGCGGTGGCCGAAGTATTGGTATTCTACACTGGCGGGGTTTCAGGAGCCGGGGGAGAGTATTGAGGAGGCGGTTAGGAGGGAGGTTTGGGAGGAGAGTGGGGTCCAGGTTGGGAGGGTGGTGCTGCATAGTAGTCAGCCGTGGCCTTTTCCGGCGAGTTTGATGATTGGGGCTGTTGGGCAGGCGCTTCCTGGGGAGGGAGAGAAGATTTATCTGGGGCATGATGCTGAGTTGGAGAGCGCGAAGTGGTTTCCTATGGATGAGGTTAAGGAGGCATTGGCGAAGGGGACGCATAATATGGGGGATGAGGTGCCGAAGGAGTATGTTGAGGGGGCGTTGAGGTTGCCGCCGCAGACGGCGATTGCGAATAGGTTGATTAATTCGGTGGTGGAGGGGTGGTGGGTTGCGTCGAAGATGTAGATAGATGTGGTGTTTGGTCATGTTTTAGCATAGCGAGCACTGAATAGAGGTCATTTTTGCTTGACTACGTGTATGGCCATCAAGGGTGATGTTCAGCAGTAGGACGTAGAGCCCCCTAAGACACCGGTAAAGTTGGCGTGTGGGCACTTAGAATTCTCTCTATCGAGTCTTCCTATCCTCTCTTGAGCTTTCAAGCTTGATGGCCCGGAGATCTTGCACAAGCTGTCAGTAACCACAATGGCTTTGCAAAGAAATGTTGGAAGCCTCCATCACCAGTCAACGAAAACCATGCGAACGCGGTCTGGCTCCAAAAGGAAACAATGACAGAGGTAAATCCATTCTCCTCTAGCACTCAATATGACCAACATGGCGTAGAAAAGCCATCCATATCGGTTGATTTTATGGTGCGATTTTAAGTGTAAGGAGAAAAAAGAAAATCTTAAAAGTGAGCCGTCACATTCTGACCCAAGTACATAATTGAGGTGAGCGGTGAGCGGTGGCAGAATTGAGGGCAGTGGGGTTCTTTTCAGAGGCTCAACACTCAGCATACGCACTGACCACATCCACGATGAAGGCAGGAACGAAGTAGGTCTTACTCAGCGCTTTCCTCATCGTGAACAATTACGTGGATGGGCCAAGATGAGATGTCATGCTCTTGAAAATTCGCCTGCATTTCTCCTCTTGCAATCCTATCCCTCATTTGACAACAGTGACTCTACATCCATCAATCTAGTCGGTACCACCTGCAGTTGGGCCTGCATTGCGGCTGTGCCACCCTGCTGCAGTGCGATTAGTAGGACGATATCCTTCTGCATGGTACTTTTTCGGCCAACGAAGGTTTAGCTGGAACCCCTGCCCACCATGCTTGAAGCAACAAGACAGGATACCTTACTGCATATGGGGATGGGCGAGCGGCCCAACAGGCAGACCAACTGCTTATCCCACCCTTCTGAGCTCTTATACCTAGCACCTATGGAACCCCGCTCCCAGTCCTATGATTCTTCGTCCTTAGTATCTTTCCTTCAGTCTACTAGTTCCTCATATCCTCCGTCAACATGGAGAAACCTGTGCCAGTCGTCAAGGTGGAGGGCATCCAAACCCAGAGCAAGATTGACCAAATGTGGCAGGAGGCGCTGGTCACTTTCAAGAGTCTGACAGGGAAGAACCTCCAGGATGTAGCGCCAGCGTCGCCAGAAGAACTCAGGAAAATCATCGAAGCCCGTGCCAAAGAGCAAGACACCGAAGAGTTCAAGAACAGATCAAAGGCCCGGGAGAGAGGGTTGAGGATCTTGGCATGCATCAACAAGTTCGGCGAAGCTGCTGTGCAAGGCGTTTCCACGGTAGGTCATCGTTTCTCAAAGCATTCTTCTGGAGTGCTAACTGTTGGTTTCTAGGTGTTTGGCGGAGCCGATATATGCTTCAAGGGCCTTTCTCTGTTGCTGGAACTGCCCAAGAAGATGAAGGAGTTTCATGAGGTTGTCGACAAGATCTTCATCCGTATTGCCCCGGTTCTCCAGGGCTTCAAAGTCTATGCGAGGGGAGAGCAGATCCAAGCTATGGATGAAGACTTGATCATCTCGATCCACAAGGTGATGATTGCCCTTGTCACGATATGCGCTACGGCTCTCAACATTGAGCATGCTCGAAAATGGGAGAGGTTCAAGAACTTTACCAAGCGTGCTTTGTGTGACGACACAGAACTGGACGAGGAGCTGGAAAAATTTCAGATGCTTGTGGAAGGGCAGCAGCATGTGCAGGGGGCTGTAACGTTGGTGGAACTCCTCGACGTCAAGGCTACGGTTGTCGCGAATCTGAAAGTGACGAACGAAATCAACTCTGACATCAAAGGCATCAAAGACAGAGTGCAGAAAAAGGAGGCGGAAAGCTCCAAGCAGACCCTGCTCACCAAAATCAAGTCTGCACTTGGTATTGACCCCAAGGACCCTGATACCTCGAAAGCTACGTTTGAAGACTATCTTAAGAAAAGGGCCCCGGGGACAGGAAGCTGGTTCAAGCCTATGACTGATTATCAGGGCTGGGTAGACACGAACGCTTCTGCTCAAGAGATCAGCTCCTTCTTGCTCCTGACAGGAGGTCAAGGGTTCGGCAAATCCTTCTCCGTGGCTTCCATTATCGATGACCTAAAACAGCGAACCTCCACTCCTGCCGCCATCACACAGACTCACCGTTCCCTGATCGGCTTTTACTTTTTCCCCGCCCGAAGCGGGAAAGCAGGAGACGAACAATACCCGGTTGAGATGGCACTCAAGTCTATCGCCATTCAGCTCGCTGAGCAAGACGAGGTCTTCGCAAAAAGCATTGGTGAACTCGACCAGCTCAAGGATGCAAAACCCTCGAAGCTATGGGATGCTTTGAGACTGGGTTCGCCGATGCCGAGAACCACACATTTCATACTACTCGACGCTCTAGACAACCTTCTCCCCCCAGAACAGGACGAGTTGCTGAAGGTTTTCCAAGCTGTCCCAAGGACTGGCACGAACGGAAGCTCCATCAGGGTCCTCGCTACTGGAGCGAGCTCTATATTTGAAGTTTTCCAGGCGACGGAAAACCTGTCAGTGCGAGAAGTCAAAGCTGACCGTACAACAATGGAATCCGAATTTCGCCACTACATTCGACACAGACTTCAGGCTCCCATCATGTTGCCCGGCCCTGACTTGTCGGAGAAGAGAGAAGGCATTGAGAACAAGATCATGCATAGCGAATGCAGTTTCCAGACGATCCAGGCCACACTTGGTGCGGCTGAAAGTTACATTGCATCCAGTAAAAGTGACGAGGAGCTTAACAAACTCTTGGATGACTCAACCCGAGATACCAGTGTATTATTGGTTGATACTGTAGAGAAACTTCAAGCTGGATTGGATGTTGGGCAGATTGGCTGGGTCAATGAACTGTTGATGTGGGTGCTTTTTGGAGAACAGTCGCTAACTATCCCCCAACTGGAGGCCGCCTTTGTAAGACCCAACCAAGAGACTGGAGTTTCTCACTTGCTGACCCATCTCTTGTTTTAGTTCCTTCGTGGCAAGTCCCTCCCAATCCAAGGCCTCGAAAACTTCATCAACAGCAGGCTGAAGAAGCTCATCACCAGTGGGCCCCAGGGTATATCTCCAGTAGATGACAATCTTGACAAGGTCATCACCAAACCGAGGGAGCTTTCACAGGGTGGCCCTGACAACAAAACAATCAGCCTGGAGATAAAAATCAACAACGCCAGCATCTCTACCGTCCAACGCTTTCTGTGGGACCTTACCAAGTTCTCAACTTTGGATGGCTTCAGTTTTAAAGCTGATGATGCGGCCGCCCAGATCGCTCAGTCGCGAGGCATCATCAGAGTCAACAAGACCGACGCTTCTCTTGCAATTGTTGAATCCTTCTTTAAGTTCCTTAAAGATGACCCAAGCGAGAAATCAGAGAGCATCAGGCAGTATCTGATTGACTATCTGGCAGATCACCTTCGAACTCTTCGTACAGCTGAGGGTGACGACAAGCTAACTCCTAGCGAAGCAGGCAGTATCGGAAAGCGTATATTTGAGCTTTTCGACTACCCGGATGCCTCCTTGAAGAAACACTGGGACTTCTTCAATTCTAATTGGGAGTTCATTGAAGAGCGCAATATGAGCGAATTTTGGGAATGGATTCAAATGGATACGACACTCGCCGAACTTTCTGGCAAGGAAAGAGACCACATCGTTGAACTCAAGAAAGATGTGAGGTGGGAACGTAAGCTGCTCAAACCGACCATGAAGATGGTGGCGAAGATGTGGCTTCGCGAGCGCGGAAACGACGTGTACTACCTTTTGGCGTGGATCAAGCGGGCCCTCATTCGAATAGTACGTGGCCCCTGATCAGAGGTGTTCATGAGAATTTATCACTGACGCTATAAACAGAAACAGGAGGACAACCGTGCAGCAACCAAAGCCTCAAAATCCCCGGAGACAACCTCGTTGTCCAGTACTGCCAAGCCTCCCGCGACTGCTGGCCCTCTTACACCTTCCGAAACCGCCACGTCCAACACGGATACACCGGCTTCTACTGCCGATTCTGACGTGCCTGATAGGCCTGCGAGCCCTTCTCCTTCTAGCACTTCCACTGAGGAGGAGTTCGACCCACCTGTAAAGGTTGATATCACAGAGGCAGCGAGGTGGTGTCAAGAGATACTTGAACTCAAAGACGAAGAGCTAGACTCGCTGTGGTACGAGCGTCTTGGTCAAACGTACAAGGATTCATATCCGGTGAGCTTCAAAGACGCGATCGAGCAATATCGAAAGGCCGAGAAGATCTCCAGTCCATATCCGTCATGGGAGGTTCTGATTGGGTTGTCATACTCCTTACTCGCCGTTAGCTCGGCGAACTTCGACGAGGCACGTGCAATTCACGACCGGGCGATGAACCTTTACAAAGATTCTCCTTTTGTCAGTATCGAGCAGAAGGTCTCTCAGCTTAAAGACTTGGCGTGGTGGTACGACAACTACAAAGAACCAGAGAAAGCCCTTGAGGTCTTGGAGGAAGTACTTGTCTTGGTGCCTGAACACGGGGAGGCCCAGTACGACATCATGAGCCTACTAATTAAGTTGGAAAGAGAGGGGGAATTGTACGAATTGGTGTCGAAAACAGCGGCGTCCAAGGAAGCGGCGGGTAAAGAGGCCGACAAGGGGCTGACACCACTTGGGTCCCTCGTTAAGGCAGTTGCTATGAGTAACGCATGGAGCCGCGCGGATCCTCTCTTCTGGAGAATAATCTCCATACTTGAAGCCACTGGCAGCGTGGAAGATCTGATGGGGGCGCTCGATGCGAGTATTTCTTTGTCCAAAGGCGACAAGGAGAATGAGTATCTTCAATCTGTCCTCATTACTTACAAGGGCATGGTCCATATGCATCGCTCGGGATCTGAGGATATCCACCATGTGATGGAATGTTGTGAACTTGCCCGGAAACTTGCGCACGAAAGATTGAGCCGGACTATGCCATGGTGGACCGATCGGATATACGGCAAAACCACGGTGTTGGCTGACAGGTTTCACTTTAACCAAGCCAGTGGGAGAGGAAGACTTCCTAGAAGCACGGCATTGACGACCGAGGATCACGTCGAAGCCCTTAGGAAATCGATGACTGAGTTTGAGAAGAGTCTCCGTGACCGCTTCGACGTCCAGCTCTCCATAGCTAAGAGCTACTTGGCTGCGTATTATGCGCTCAAGTCACCGCAAAACCTCGAGGAGTCGAGGAGGGTCTTCGCTTCAGATATGGTACGGGTGACGAACATGCTCTCTGACGGGAACAAGCACAACGACGCGGACAGCTTGAGGCAGCTGAGCGCCATCCTGCTGCATACCGGGAATGTTCAGAATTCGTTGGCTTGCATGCGGCTGGTGCCGCCTGATATCACCAACGGGAGTGCTGCATCTACCGCCAAAGTGCTGACTCGACTGCTCTGCCCGGAAGGCGGCCCTCCAAAGGAAGGAAGTGTCGCTCACAGGGTTCTGTCCTCATTTGACAGCAACTCGAAAAACATGTTCTATATACGAAGTGACATGATTACGACGGTGAACGACCTGATGGACAAGCTTATTGACGGGCGGTCTGCTTCTCTTGCCGAGGCAGAAAAAGAGAAAGAGGAAGAGGACGTCGACGCGACACTGGCGCGGCTCCGCACGGTGAGGGATGCGTTGCATATATACGGGTATCGGGATTGCGAAGGATGCATAGGGTCGAACGGGCGGACGTGGGACTTTGAGAATGATTTTTATGCGTGCCGGTATTGTTATGACTTGTTTCTTTGCGGGCCCTGTCTTGGTGCGCTCAAGAAGGCGGATCCGAACAAGCCACAGCCGTTTTGTAGTCCGGGGCATGACTGGGTTTGGTTGCCGAAGTGGACGGTGGAGAGCTGGATAGAGGGTTTTGAGGGGAAGGTGAGGGTGCCAAAGTGGGAAGAAGGGGAGAAGACGGGGGGTTGTTGGGTGGAGGGGGACGAGGTGGTTGCTTTTGGGAAGTGGTTGGAGGGGGTGTTGAAGCCGTGGGGGATTGGGAAGGAGTGGGAGGCTGAGGTGAAGTGGGATGTGGAGAGGGGGGAGGAGAGTTTTGTTGATGAGATGTTGTATGATGGGTTGCTTAAGGCTGGGCTTGAGGCGCAGGCCGAGGAGGAGAAGGAAAAGGGGGAGAAGGAGGGCGGGGTGAGTGGGGAGAAGGTTGATGGGGTAGCGAACGGGGGGAAGATGACGGTGGGGACGGTGATGATGGAAAAAATGGCGGTTGAGAAGGTTGCTGTCCAGGAGGTTACTGAGAAGAGTTGACGATGGCAGGGGATTGCTGCGTAGTTGGGGTTGTAGCTTTCCCAACTTTTGGATTATACCCTTCATATTTCGATCACCAGCTATCATGCGCCATCTTCACATTGATGAATATGAACAGCAATTCTTTTGCTATATCACCATCAAACCAACTACGTTCTTGAACCTGGCTGATCCCTTCATCTTTTCCGCACCTTGAAACCATGCAAAAAACTTATTACGCATCCATAGCTTCAAGGAACCGAGTTTGAAGTCCAGCCTTGTCATCCCTCACTCTGGACAGTTATTGGATGACAGGGTGTCAGAGGGCATGAAGAAGTGCGAAAACTCCGGAAATCGCCGGCCCGCTGTCAATGAGCGAGTCTGTCAGCAAGGAAGAAAGCTTGGGTACCTTCCTGTTTAGGGGACAAGATTCGAGATTGGGAGGGGATTGGGCTTTGGGGTTCATGATGGCCAATAGCTAGAATCTTTGTTGACCATGGGTTTTCTGGCTGACACTTATTTTGAACATGGAGGAGTTCATGGTTGAACCGCGTCATCATATCTGGGAGCAGCTTTTCGAGCGATGCGGGCGATTCACATATAGCATGTTGGGTGATTACGGGGTGATGTTGGGTCAAGAGTGATAGTTGGCGCGTAGGTTGCATATAACCGTGTTTTCTTTGGCACCTGGTGGTCAATAGATATCACGACGGTGCACTGTGTCGACTGCTAGGTAGATAGACGGCCGGTTGGGGAAGATTCGCGGGCCGTTGGATGATGGATGGTGGCGGGCGCCGTTGGGTAGGTACCTCTCTGTTGAACGATGGGGCGGACGGATGCTACCCCTTTTTTTCTCTCACGCCTATGGGATGGAGAAACGACAGATTGTTCCGCGTCTGCATATGCAGGTACAGCTTGAGTGCTTGTAGATTTTCTATGACGTCTAACTTGGAACTATGGCATGTGCCTCGGAGGCTGTGATTCCCATGTTATTGAGCATGCGTGATGTGGTGTGGAATCGAGGCGCTTGGACGGCGCTACCTTACGTACATGTGGCTGGGAGACTAACCCTGAAACAAACACCAGTTGTATGTAGCCTGGTGCTAGGTCGAGAGGTTGGGTATTCGGAACTGGACCGGAGGGGAGGGTGGTTGGGAAGATTTGAAGATGGTAGGGGAAACCAGAAGTTGGGTTGGTTACCAAGGGAAGATTGGGTAGTTGAGGGAGAAGAGCCGCACTGTATAACCTGCTGGGTCAGAAGAGGTGATGTTGGCGATAGAGGATGGGAGGTCGGAAGCTAGGTGGTCTTCTGCGCGCCGTGCCGCACCGTGAGATCTAGATTTCTTTGGGGATGTCGGTTTGACGAAGAGGCACCACGAAGATATGAGTTATCAGAAGAAGAGAGACCTAGAAGAAGCCTTACCTGTGCTTCCAGGTTGAGGTGGTGTAGGGCTGTTTCCCGGGGATCCCCGGTCCTGAATGACAGCGGGGGTGGCCCCCTGAAAGCTTGGGTACCTAGCGGCGGGTAGCGGGTGGGTCAGTGCTTGGCAGTATCGTAGGTTTCCAACTCTGAGATGTTGGTTTCTCTTCTGTTGATCTCCAAACTCAGAGGCCGTTTCTCGACGCTAGTTCTGGCTAGCATGGTGCTTCCCGACGGCCTTTTTGGCTTCACTATGGCAGCGAAAAGCCAAGATGAAGTGGCGACTGGTAGGATTGCATCGTTCGTACAGGCTGACGGCGCTAACTGATTACATGTGCACTTCTGTGGGGCTCTGCTCGTCAGCTCCTCTTCCTGTGTGTCGATTCCTTCCTCCATCACATTGTCAACACACACAGAGAACCGCGGTGGCCTGGGGGCTGAAAATCTGGGGAGAGGCAAAGCTCCTTTGGCCTTTTTTTTCTTGAAGAAGAGGAGACGAGGTGATTGGGGGCTTTCTCTGGTGTACTGAACTTGGTATCGCAAGCATGGTCGTACTTGACATACTACGTACGGACGTTAACTGGAACCAAATCCAACGTTGCGCGAGATGCCCTGGTCTTGATTGATGGGCATCCTGAAGAACCTGGAAGACAAGGGGGTTTGATAAAATGGACGAGGAGCGGCGCGGTTTGTGGTTTGTGGTTGTCGTGGTTGCTGACACACTTTCCTTTTTCGATCTTAATCTCAAGAGGACCCCCTTCCAAGGCCCTGCTTACGATTTACGCCTTTTTTTCACTCCTGGTTTGTTTCTTTTCCTTTTTTGAATTGCTATCGCCAATTACACTCGTTCAATTCTCTCGTTATTTTCTTGTCTTTATGTTTTGACGTGACTGCAATCGCCGGGCAGGAAATACCGCAGTGATCATGAAAGCCTCATCTTCGCCAAGACATCGAGTATAGGCGACCAAATACGGGCGACATCATTCAAAAGAGGGAAGAAGAGAAAAGGACACATCATGGATTCACGACGGCCGCCACTGGATCCTCGAGACGAACTGGTTCAAGGCCACGGCATCGAGCTCGCCGAACGTCTACAGTTCACTGAACATGACACCCAGCCCGGCCTTGAGGTTGCCACCCACTCCACGCTTGAAGTGGCTCCAGGCACTGGGCCAGTTCCAATCGGTTCGCCTGTCACAGGCTTTGAGGATCTCAAGACATGGGAGAAGGTAGGAAACCTATCATTGGGATACGGCAAGGTGTTCGACAGTACCAACAGCCCGCCGCCACCGCCAATACCAAACTATGGTTTTGGGGGACCACCGCCGATACCCGGGACGGAAATGGTGACACCGGGGATGCATAGGCCGAGTAGGCCCGGAACAGCATACAGCAGTACGACTTCAAGAGGAGGGCCGAATGGGAGGGGCCAAGGCAGTGTTGATTCGGGTAACCCGTTTGTCGCCGGGCCATCGCTGCCACCTTTGCCAGGCGAGGGACTCGACGGAAGAAGGAAAAGAGAGATCATATGCGGAGTCAAACGACAGTCATTCTGGATTATCCTTGCGACTGGGATATTTCTCGCCGTGATAGCGATAGCAGCCGGTGTTGGTGTAGGAGTCTCGTTGGGAAACAAGAACTCCAAGGAAGCGTAAGTTTTCTCCTCCATCCTCGTTTTGTGCTGCATCAAATTAATCTTTCCTAGACAACCACCAACACCATCACAATCTACCTCACCATCAACACCCGTTCGAACCCTCCCAGTACCCCTTTTCAACGCCTCCACCGTCACGAACCCCGAGTCTACCAACAAGAGCGAGCTAATCCCCGCCGACATATCGTGCCCTGTTCAGAACCTCACTCTCTATTCTTCGCCTATGACCCCGTTAAATGATCGGAAATTTCTACTGTTTTGTGGGAGGGATTACAATGTTGTTAATGGGGCGACGGATATGTATGATGTGAGAGTTGATACCATGGCGGAGTGTATAGATTCGTGTGCCAAACAGGAAGGGTGCGTCGGTTCCGGATGGGGGGAGCAGGGGGGGAAACATGTCTGCTATCTGAAGAGTCGGTTGGGGGAGCCGAATTTGGCGGGACATTGGATGTTTGCGGTGGAGGATACGGAGTTTAATGGGGGAGGGGACTTGCCTTTGCCTGGTGGGACATGAGAAGATGCGATCTTTTCTATTTTGTTATTTTTCTGGATACCTCGGGAGATGGTGCGTTTGAGTGGTTTCAGGGATGAAGGAAAACAAGGCTCGAGGAAGGTCGTGGTGCCTAGTGTTTACTCTCTTGCGGGTTGCCTGTGGTCAAATGGATTGAATCGATGGGTGATGGGGTATGCTCAGGATACTATGACATATGAATTGATACCTTTCAAACTTCTTGTTGTATACTGTTAGGGGTGGTGACAGATAGCAAACCGAGGTGGTCAGGATTGTGGAGTTCTAGGCCCGTCACCAACACCGACGTCATAGGGCATTTTGATAGGACATCAAAAGTCTAGACTCAGCAACGCCATCCCAACTGTCACACCGCCCAGAATCCATTGGCAAGCTCATGCAACGATACGACCCCGTATTTGGTTCCTTGGAAGCATTCATTGGACAAGCTCCATCCAAGATCAAACACGCTGTCTCGTCGCGCAAGTGGAGGGGCAGCTCCTGAAGCAAAGCAGCAAGAGTGGAGTGCGGGGTTCCCATGGTTGGCTTGCTCAACTTGCTCCAGGCAGGCGACACACTCCACTGCGATCCATCACTGCCGTCCTCGACTTGACACTCATCCAGAGCTTCCGGTTGACTTTGGATCTTTTCCATTTCCCTCTCCTCTCCGACTTGATTGTCCTACACACTCTCTCTCCATTAACCGCACATATCACCCCGCGAACAACCAACATGGCAACCGCCGAACTCGACCGCGACCCCTCCAAAGCCATCACCGCCATCCGCGACGCCCGCCCTCCCGCCACCGACCGCTTCACCTATCTCACCATCGTCGAGTCGAACCTCTCCCCAGAGGTCCTCCCAACCCTCAACGAAGTCCTTCAAGATGCTGGTCTCACGCAAGAAATCGGCTGGGACCTGGTATACAACCTCGTCTCCCTCCCCGGCTCGTCATCATGCCTCGAGACGATCGCGCGCCTTGGCAACCCCCGAGAGGTCATCCTCAAGGTTCTCGAAACACTCGAACTCCTAGGCGAAGAGGAGGGCTACGAAGCAGATGATGAAGCTGAAACCACAAAGGAGAAGAAGGAGGGCGGTGTGACAAAAACAGAGAAATTCATCACCCTAATGGGGATGCTGGCGATCCTACACGGAAGAATCAAGACGAAGTATCCCTCTCGCTTCCTGGCGCAGACGCTGCAGACGGTGCTGGGGGCTTATGAGGCGGGGAGTGAAGAGATGACGGCTGCGGTGATCAATTTGGTGCATAGTCTGAGTGGGAAGAGGGCGAGGCCGCCGTTGCCGAGCAGGAAGTCGAGCGTGAATGTGGCCAACTTGGACGCTCGGGGGGATAGGGGGAAGAATGCGCCTGATCCGGAGGCGGATGATGGGAAGGAGGGCGAGGCAAAGACGGAGGATCCGGATGAGACGGAGCTGCAGCAGAAGCTGTTGTTGAGTTTTGCCACGTGCGTGTTGGAGAGGTACGCGAATGAGAATGATTTGGCGTGGGCGGGGAGGCTGGTTGAGTTTTATGAGCCGGAGAGGACTGTGCCGGGGAGGAGGACGTTGATGGGGGCTTTTAGGGAGGAGGAGGGGTTGTTGGCTAAGGATGGGATTGTGGGGAATTTGGTGGTATGTTTCTGTTCCTTGAAGATGTTAACTGACCCGAGAGCTGACATGATATCTAGGCACTGATTGGGGATCTTGGACTGAGGTCATGCTCTAGAACGTTCTTGAAGCATGTGTGTGAAGGACCTTTACATGAGAATCCGCTGGCTGGCTCAGAGGACTTTGAGTCAGCAAGCCAGGTCAAGCTTTCTACAGGAGGAGCTGTTTGTCTCGTGGCCTACTGGGTCTTCTCGTCGACAGTCTTTGACGCCGACCACCCACAGCCAGAGATGAACATCTTCCCAGACCACTATGCCGTCCTGGACAAATTCCTTCAAGATGATGCGCATGCCCAGATTCAACAGTCGCCAGGCACAGTAGAGGCCCTTGTTACAATCGGCCTCTGGCTGCATGCGAACAAGTTTGTCTCGGCGAACCCCAACACCCCGCTCACAAATCCTACAACATCTCCAGAAGATCCTACCTCGGATTTTATGCGGTATATTCACCTCGTCACGCTCATCGCGCTATTTCATCCCAAGCTTCACGTTCGCAACGCAGCCAGCACACTGGCTGGGCAGGTACTCCATTCTGATCCATCAGATGATGACCGCTTGAAGGTCTTGTACGATTTGTTGGA
The DNA here is from genome assembly GCF_035222475.1 of Podospora pseudopauciseta. NCBI lineage: Eukaryota > Fungi > Ascomycota > Sordariomycetes > Sordariales > Podosporaceae > Podospora > Podospora pseudopauciseta. Next base: position 925,851 of record NW_026946667.1, read on the forward strand.
GAATTGCACATTTGCCTCGCTCAAAGCGAGAGCGATCACCTGGCTGAGAGAGGAGTTGATCGCAGCGTTCACGGCAAAGCTTCACCAAACAACCGCTTTTTCAACACCGCAGGCTCTGGAAACGGTGCAATACGTAGTCTTTCCAAACCTAGACTTTTTGGTGGAGGATACCAATCTGGAGGAAGTGGTCGAGTATCTGGTGACCAACGCACCATTCCTCATGCAGGCAGTGAACTTGGGATTATTCCTCTGGTCCAGTCCAGAGAAATGGAAGGCCGTGCTGCCGGCGAACATGGATGCGACGGTCAGGCAGCGCTGGTTTGAGCCGCTGCTGGAGAGCATCGAGAGGGTTCAAAAGGAGAGCAAGAGCTCTGATGTAGAGTTGGGGCCGTTGGAGGGTGAACTGGCCGTGTTGAAGGGGAGGTTGGAGGATCTTGCTGCGAAGGAGGGATTCACTGGTGGGAAGGGTGTATAAGCATACTGTCGTTGACTGAGTATCTATCATCGGGTTGGGCACATATTGACGATTGTGAGATGAACTAGGTGGCGCAAACGGGAGCGACGGCGATAATGTGGGGGACGAGGGATAAGAGACATATGATGAACTGGTTCTGTAGGAGATATTGCTACTTGTGAATACTAAACGGATTGTTCCGGGTGATGGTGTCGATGAAGAAGACTTGTTAGGACAGGGAGATCGAAGCACTTGGGCCGACATCTTGACCCTGAGCTTGGCCAAAATCAAGATCAAGAAGGAGCATTCATCTTGGCAACGTTCATTGCGGCCCCTGAGCAAGTTCAGGAGCATTTCCTCCAGGGGGCTGGGTTGAGAGTGGGGCAGGGGTGGCACAGACACCCGGGCCGTGGCTCCAATCACTAGCGCCGAGCCACAGCGAACCAAAAAGCCTTTTCCCTGCAGGTAAACCGTTATGATGTCATTGTTGTAAGTGCTCCCGTTCTCGTACAGACCGCGATTATACATACACAATGGAGCAATTCCTGTTGGTTGCTCGATTGCGAGGGAAAATATCTTGCAGCGAAGGACCTAATACCTAGAATAAAAAGCCGAGTTCGTCCGAGCGGCTTTTTTTTTTTTTTAAAAAAAAAGCGTTGACACCAGTGACACCACACCCAGCACCATCGAGGGGCAACGACACGCGCCAAACACTTACAGCTACACAACGGCGACTTTGTCTGTGTCAGGAACACGCGTTGCCGGGCGAGCATTTGTGACCTTGCCGTTTCCCTCCTTGGCTGATGCTTTTAATTTCTTTCAGTTTGCAATAACAAAACACCAAAACCACCTCTGCGGATTTGATCGGCTTTTTGATCTGAGCGGTCGGTGCTCTCTCTCTTGCACATCAACTAGCAAATCCAGTTGCACGTACCTCGACAACACGGACGTCGACGACACGACTCTCCACCATGACGGGAGACTTTGAGTCCCCGAGCCCAGGAGGCCATCTGCCCAACGAGGCCGAGACCAAAGATGGAAACCTCAGGCTAGTTACCGAGACCCAAAACGGCCAGCAGGTTACTGTTGTCCGTGATGCCGATAACCACATTGTGTATCCCACCTACGTCCCACCTGCAACTCGCTCTCCCGTGTCAGGAGACTCGCCTTCTACATCGCCCTCACCAAAGACTACCACCATGTCCGAACCGAATCAAGATAGGGAAAAGGGGGGGCAGCGGGAGGCAAAAGGGAAGCAGCAAGAGGAGGAACCAAAAGTCGAACAACCACGCAAGGTCCAGACAGAACCAACAGGCAGAACAGCCTCCCCTCGCCCCCAAGCTCGAAACTGGGCCACCGAATTCCCCCAACCCGACAAAACCTTCACCATGCCTGCTCCCCCTCGTCGAGCCGGCACGAATCTTTCGGCGATTCCCCCTGGAGTAGACTATTCTAGCAGCAGCGACTCCTCTTCTTCTTCTTCCGACGACGAAGAAGACTACCATACCCAGCCTTCCAGCAAAAAGAAGCACAAGAAGAAATCCAAGAAACCAACCCCCGAGGAAGAAGAAGACCGATACCGCCGCTTCAAGATCGGAAACCCTCACTACAAAACCCGCGGCAAGGTCTCCAAGCGCGACGGCCGGCTGAGCATTTCTCTCAAGGACACCTCCCAGACGGGGTACCTAGCCAAAGCTCTCGGGACAGCAGCAAAGCACATGGTGCCACTGAAGCCGCCCCCGGGCGGTTCAGACTCTGAATCCTCCAAGTCGGTCGCCGCCCACTTCAAGGGGGTTCCCACCCGGAAACGGACTGCTTCCACGATCGATATCAAGTCGCTCAAACCACCCAAACTCAACATCGTGATTATGGTCATTGGCTCCCGGGGTGACGCACAGCCGTTTCTCAAGATTGGGAAGATCCTCAAGGAGAAGTACGGACACCGCGTCCGTATTGCCACCCACCCCGCCTTTAGAGATTTTGTCGAGCAGGACTCTGGACTGGAGTTTTTTTCTGTCGGGGGGGACCCGTCTGAGCTGATGAGCTTCATGGTGAAGAACCCAGGCATGATTCCGACCTTGTCGTCGGTCAAGGCAGGGGACATACAGAAGCGGCGGGCGGCCATGGCGGAGATGTTTCAGGGGTTTTGGAGGGCGTGCATCAACGCCACCGACGACGAGCACGACGTGAGGAACATCAAGATGATGGGAAAGCGCGACCCGTTCGTGGCGGATGCGATCATTGCGAATCCGCCGAGCTTTGCGCACATTCACTGCGCCGAGGCGCTGGGGATTCCGTTGCACTTGATGTTTACTTTTCCTTATACCCCAACGCAGGCGTTCCCGCATCCGCTGGCGAGCATTAAGAGGAGCAATGTGGAGGAGGGGTATACGAACTTTATCAGTTACCCGTTGGTGGAGATGATGGTGTGGCAGGGTTTGGGGGACTTGGTGAATGAGTTTAGGGTTGGGACGCTGGGGCTGGATCCGGTGAGCACGCTCTGGGCTCCCGGGGCGACGTATCGGTTGCATGTGCCGTTTACGTATCTTTGGAGTCCGGGGTTGGTGCCGAAGCCGGGGGATTGGGGGGAGGAGGTGGAGGTGGCGGGGTTTGTGTTTTTGGAGCTGGCGGATAGTTTTAAGCCGCCGGGGGAGCTCGAGAGGTTTTTGGGGAGGAGCGATCAGGGTGGTGGGGAGGGGGAGGAGAGGGAGGATGAGAAGCCGGTGGTGTATATTGGGTTTGGGAGCATTGTTGTGGATGACCCGGAGAGGTTCACCGAGATGATCTTTGAGGCGGTGGAGTTGGCGGGTGTGAGGGCATTGGTTAGTAAGGGGTGGGGAGGGCTGGGGGGGGACAAGTTGGATGTTCCCGAGGATGTGTATATGCTTGATAATACGCCTCATGACTGGCTGTTCCCTAGGGTGAAGGCGTGTGTCATCCATGGAGGGGCGGGGACGACGGCGATCGCGTTGAAGTGTGGGAAGCCGACGATGATTGTGCCGTTTTTTGGGGATCAGCATTTTTGGGGGAGCATGGTTGGCAATGCGGGGGCTGGGCCAGAGGCGGTGCCGTATAAGGAGCTGACGGCGGAGAAGTTGGCGGAGGGGATCAAGTTTTGTTTGAGGGATGAGGCAAAGGAGGCGGCGGAGAAGATTGCAAGGGATATTGAACGGGAGGGGGACGGGGCGGAGAATGCTTGTGAGGCCTTTCATAAGGGGTTGTTGATTCAGAGAGAGGTGAAGGGAGGGGGGAGGAGCTCGATGAGGTGTTCGATTCTGCCGGATCAGGTGGCGGTTTGGCGGATGAAGGAGACGGGGTTGAGGTTGAGCCCTATTGCGGCGGAGATGTTGGTGGAGAGGGGGCTGGTGAGCTGGAAGAAGCTGAGGTTGTTGAGACATAACGAGTGGAATGATTTTGAGGGGCCGGGGGAGCCGGTGACGGGTGTGGCGGGGTCGATCATGGGGACGGTTGGGAATGTTTTTGGGGGGGTTGGGGGGGTGCCGTATCGGGTTGCGAAGAGTGCTAAGAAGCGGAAGGATAAGGAGAAGGGGAAGAGGAAGAAGAGGAAGGATGACAAGAGGCAGCAGCAGCAGCAGCAGCAGAACGGGAATGACGAGGGGGATGGGGAGGAGCCACCTCAAGTTGAGACTGCTACTACTCATGCCCTTGACGACCGGAGATCGGACTCTTCTTCTGTACGCTCCAACCCGGCAGAGGAAGTAGCTCATCATGTCGGTCGTGGCGCCCTCAAATCGGCCTCCGCCATCGCCAAAGCCCCTGTCGACCTCAGCTTGGCCCTCGCTCAAGGCTTCCACAACGCCCCTAGACTTTATGGAGACGACACCGTCCGGCGACCCATCCGCGTTACTGGGATGAAATCAGGTCTCAAAGCAGCCAGAAATGAATTCGCGTACGGCATCTACGACGGCGTCACGGGCGTCGTTCGCCTCCCCTACCGCGGAGCAAAAGAAGGTGGCCTTGGTGGGTTTGCAAGGGGCGTGGGTATGGGACTTACGGGGTTTGTGCTCAAGGACCTGGCTGCTGTCATTGGGCCGGTTGGGTACACGCTCAAGGGAGTGGTCAAGCAAGCTGAACGGGGGAAGCAGCCGATCAAGTACATCAGGCGGGCGAGGATTGTTCAGGGTGAACGAGACACGGAGGCGTTGAGCGAGGAAGAAAAGACGAGGTTGAGCAAGGAGGCGGTGAAGGGGTGGTCAGTGATGTGGAAGTTGTGGGACGAGATGGTCAAGCAGGAGAAGAAGAAGCGGGGGAGGAGCATCAAGGCTAAGCTTGGAGGGAAGGCGAGGAGGCGCCGAAAGAGAAAGGAATGGGACGTGGTGTTTGAGAGTGTGGAGGTTGCGGAGAAGGCGTTGGAGGCGCTGAGGAAGGGGGAGGATATGGATGTTGTTTTGGAGCGGGTGGAGAAGGAGAGGGGGGCGGGTCATAGTCCTGTTGCGGTTGAGAATGGGCAGTCGAACATGTTGGAGAGTACGGAGAATAAGGACTTTGCGGGGGTTGGGAAAAGGGAGGCGGATGCTGAGACTGCTAGCACGAAGGTTCCTAATCCGTTGGAGATGAATGGGGTGGGTAGCGGGAGCAAGGTTGATGGGGAGGTGGTGATGGGTGAGGAAAAGAAGGAGGAGAAGGAGGAGGATATGAAGGAGAATCCGTTTTCGGTGGCCACGCCGGCGATTGCGAAGAATAAGGAGGAGAATAGGATGACGATGGAGGCTATTGAGGTTAGGGCTTAGGGGCCGCTTTGAGGCTGCTGGAGTTCTTTGCGGTGCGCTGCTTTTGTTTTGCCTGCGGTGCGTTGGGAGTTTTGGAAAGGCAGAGGTTGAAATAAGCAATATGAGGATACCCCGTTTTTTTTTTGTAGTGATAAGTGGAGAGATATAGCTGGTGGACAAAGTAATACCTAATTCTACATTCGAGTCCTATGAGAATGATTGCAATATTGTGATGGAGTAGTTAGTTCCTGGTGTTGGGTTTGATGGCCAAAGATCATGGATCTCTCTTGGTGCTCGATAAATCAACATAGGAAACATCATTACAACCAGCACATTGAACCAGCCCGAAGTAACCTCAGTGCTATGGATGCCCTCCCACCACTACTCCTTCTCGCTCTCCAACACAGCCTTAATCATGGCCTGCCCCACCTCCACGGCCCCCTTGAATCTCGGCTCAAAGAACTTTTGCGTCACGGCGAACCTCTCCCTCCAAGTGTCAAACTGCCTCAGACTGACACACTCTGCCCAACCGGCCGCGGCAATCGCAAACTGCAAATCGTCCCTCCTGAAGCTCTTGTCTTCAATCCCCACCCGCAAACACTCATCCAGCAACCCTGGGGTCCTGAACAGATGTTCCGCCACGCCCAACCAAAGCCGAAAGAGAGGGGTCGAGCAAATCATGTGGTCGTAGGGCACGATCCCCAGCGCAGACCAGCAGTCGACCATGGCCAGCAGACTAAGGTGATTATTCGGCAGCCCCCTCCCCCCTCCCCTTTCCCCAGAGGGTTTATTAAGTGAAAACCGATCAAGAAGCTCCTCCTTTAGCAGCGGCCTCTCCGCCCACTTGGGGCTCCCCTCGGCGCCAAAGACTTTTTCTTTGGCTTTGTACACCCTCTCACGCAACTCATCGGATCTGCCCTCAAGCATGAGGTAAAACAACTCAGTACTCGACCGGGCAAACTGCCCAATCTGCTTGTGCGCCTCTGGGTTGAGGATCGCCAAGCCGGCGTAGACGTGCCACTTTTGGGCGTAGATCCTCAGCATGAGGTTGATTTTCACGTTTTCGATCCCGCCGATGTAGCGAGATCCTTCCTCCCAGGGGAACTGGCGGTTGGCGTGCCAGGCTTTGCCCATGGAGAGGAAGGCGGCGTGGGTGACGGCTTGGGTGTCGGCCGTGATGCGGTCGTGCTCTTTGGCTGTGAGGTAGACGTGTGTAGAGTTGAGGCATGACAAGACAGATTCGACTTTCTGGAAAGATTCGTCAGAGGCGCGGTGTTTGATCAGGACTAAAGGTTGCCCCCGGGGGTCGACGTTGGGGCCGTGGAGGGAATGGCAAGAAACGATGTCGACGTCGGATGGGAGGTAGGACTCAAAGGCTTTGATCTCAGGGTCTTTGCAGGAGGTTTGGCCTCCGACTATGGCGCCTAGACGGGTTGCTATAGACCACAAAACATGTAAGGAACTGGATGGGACAGTACGATCATGATGATGATGGATGGGACACACATGGGCCGAACTGTTCGACTACACGACCAATGGCGGCCGCCTCGACGCTGTAGATGATATAATTGCTCGCTCGCGAAACAAGGTGGCCGTTGCGGAGAATTTGAATATTGGTCTATAGACACAAACATCTCAGCAACTGGCTAACAGCAGCCAAGGAGGTTAGAAAGATTGGAAAATCACATCGTACATTGTCTGCAAATTCCTTGGCAAGCTCTTCAAATTTTTCTTCTCTATCGCAGGCCATGACTCTAAAAAGAAACAAAAGAAAAAGAACCCAACGATTAGCCAACCATATCCGACCAAAATTCTGAATTGGAACGTGGAAACTGGAAGAAATCTAAGAGTCAATGTTAGCGGGAATCCCACAAAAATCGACAGTGATAAAAAGGTTGAATGAAGGTAATACGGTCAGACGAAAAAAATTAGGTAGCTGAGATTTTTCATCATGGAAAGTCCGCAGTAACCACCGGGCCCAGAATGGGTGACCGACAGCACCACGAACGATACTCTAGCCAAATGCACTCAAGTCATCATTGTATTGGGGGAGGGGATTGTGCTGGTGTCGAAAAGAAGGAAGGAAACGTACCATTTGGGGAAGAGCTAAAGTCGCTCAATGATGATTAGTCGAAGAAAGTCGAGAGAACAAGCATTACCTCCATCCAGCGTTGGCCAGTCGGCGGGCATACATCCTGCCCATGTCGCCCATGCCAATGAGGCCGATGGTGAAGTCTTTCGACCACGCGAACTCGGATGCCGTCGCCATTGTTGTTTCTCTTCCGAGCGAAAACGGTATTGCAAAGCAAGGGATACTCCTCGATGGCAAAGATCACATCCTCAGCAGGGCAACTGTGCAGAACTCCCAGCTTGTCTCTCAAAGCGGGGAAGAAAGCGTGCAAAGAATGCGAAGCTGGCTCGGCTGCTGTTGCTATTGTTGTTGCGAGTTGAAGAGAAGTGAAAGAAAATTTCTGACTGGAACTGAAATTTAAGCTTGCTCAAGGTGGGGCTCCCACCGTGCCCGCGACGCCCCACTTGGATCTGGCAGACAGTGCACACTGTGGAGCGCACATGACAAGACCTTGGTTATCAGGGTTAAGCTTCCCGAGACATCACCACTTACACTCACCCTGTCAACCAACAACCTCACTCAAAATGACCACCCTCCTATCATTCGGCTCCAACGGCTCAGGCCAACTGGGCCTCTCCCATCAAGAAGACGTCTCCTCCCCCTCCCTCGTCTTCACCCCTTACCCCTCCTCAACCCTCCCCAGCTCAGTCGCCCAAATAGCCGCAGGAGGGAACCACACCCTCCTCCTCCTCACCAACAACCAAGTCCTCTACTCAGGCGACTCTCACAACAACAACAAAATCACCCCAACCTTCACCCCTCCACCCCTTCCAACACCTCCCCCAACCCCAATAAGATCCATCTCAGCAACCTGGTCCGCCTCCCACATAGCCACCCCCTCCCAGATATGGGCCCACGGCCACGGAACAAAAGGTGAACTTGCCCTCGGCTCCGGCATCACCTCGGCCACCTCCTTCCAACCCATCCCCAACTTTCCACCCTCAAACACAACAATCGTCTCTATATCGGCCAGCATGTCCCACGCCGTTGCTGTCCTGAACAACGGCCAAGTCTACGGTTGGGGCGCAGGTCGTAAAGGCCAGCTAGGTCCTGAACCATCACCCACGGTGTCTTCACCAAGGTTAGTATCCTGTCCTTTCCCTGTGGTGAAAGCCCTTTGCGGGAAGGAATTCACCCTCCTCCTTGGCCCTCCCCAAACAGGAGAGTTTCTGGTATTAGGGTCAGATAAATTCGGGATTAAATCCAACGCCCCCTCAGATCTAAAAGGTTGGAAGGACGCTGGTGCTAGCTGGGGGAGCGTCATCCTGCTAAAAGAGGACGGATCCCTCATCAGCTGGGGAAGGGATGACCACCAGCAACTTGCCCCATCGGACATTGGGCCAGTGGAAAAGATTGCTGTTGGGAGTGAGCATGCCCTGGCATTGACAAGAGACGGCAAAGTCCTGGCTTGGGGCTGGGGAGAACATGGCAACTGTGGATCACTTGAGGAGAACAACAGGGAGAGGGCGAATGTCATTCAAATCCCGGATGAATACAACTTGGAGGATCAGGAGGTTACAGCTCTAGGGGCAGGGTGCGCCACGAGTTGGATTGCCTTTGAGAAAAGGAGGTAAATAGCAAAGATGCGAGATATGGTATCAGTGATGAGAACAACCGCCAAACACCGCCGAACGCTGAGATGCAAATGCTGTCATTAATCGGTGAACAAGCCGAACCTACGGACCTAAGGTTATCGTCAGTTGAGTCCGCATGAGGAGGAAGGGAATTGAGCATACCTGTGAAAGGCGCTGGGTTGGATCGAGTCCTGACACCAAACGATCAGATGGAGTGTCTTCTGTGCTGGTGGAGGATTTCTGCAGGTAACTACTAATACGCAGAGTGGATATATTCTGTGACAAGAGAGTCAGTAGGTCCCCTCGAATGGTAAAATGTCATTGTGTGTAGCAACGAACCGGATCACTGGTAGAGTTCCACTCCAACCTGGCATTCTCCTCCTCTTCCTCGTCCTCGTCAGGATTGATAGGCTCCCACTGCCGGTCATCGTCCAGCTCATGGGGCGCCGGTCCCATGAACAGGGAGTCCTCCGACTGTGCCGTCCCCGGGGGTGGCTGCTGTGGCGGGCGGAGGTGAAATGCCGGTGGAGGGCGAGGCCTCGACGATGTTGGATTTTGTGGCTGTTGTGGCGGTTGGGCCACGGTTTGCGGGGTTGGATCTGGCAGAGCTTGCTGGCAGGCACTATTGGACATTGAACTAGCTCTGTGTGATGCCGCGTCAAGCTCTGGCCTGGGAGTCTTTGCAGAGGCATTTGGCCGGGCGGTCTTTTGCCTTGGTTCTCTGGCATCTTTCTCGCCAACAGTCATCAAGATAAACTCGCACAGGATGCCATCAGCTGCGTAGTATAACTTCATGGGACGGCCTGGGTTGCTGTAGCTTGTGGCTAGCTCTCCGCTGGTAATCTGAGCATGCTGGAGGATGGCGCGAAAGTCCTTGACGCTGATAATGATGTGGAGTTTGTCCTCGACCTGGACATTGTCGAACTCGTCCATCTCGACCGCGATGTTGGTGTGAAGGGGCTTTTTGAGGACGGTCTCGCTGTTAGCGCCGCCCCGTTTCTGGACCTTTTCGGTGAAGCATGTAAAGTTGACGAGGTTGCTGTCCTCATCTGTGTTGATGTCGAGGAGCTCAATACCTGGTCCGAAATGGTCCATGAGCTGGCGAAGTGTTTTGGAAGAGATGGCCCATTGGTTTCGTGCCTCTTGCTTGTTGAACTTTGCGTGGGTGGGTGCTTTGACTTCGTATGGGAGAATATGCGAGGCAGTGATCCCGTTCCTAAAAGAAACCCTAGCAACAAGACGGCTTTTCTTGCCAACGCCATCGTCAATGGCTACGTCGCAGCGTTCAATGGAGGCGTCTCTCCCGTAGGCAGTCTCGCCGCCACCCTGCCGCGTTCTAAAGATGGCGAGTAGGGACTTGATGTAGAGCTGGCATGAGAACTTCTCGCGGTACTGGGGGCTTCCCTCGAATTTGTACCCGGAGAAGAAGCGGGTTGCGGCGAAGGAATAGCAAACATAAGCCGATTTGGAGATGTTCAGTGTTGTTAACATAAGCTGCAGGCAAACCTGTTAATGCAACCCCTCGTCTTCCAAGCAGGCAGAACACCAAACCTTTTCCTTCCTGGCCTCGAGACAGACCTCGTCACTGAACTTGAACATACATGCCAATGCATCGTGGAGCACGGCCACGCCATCTTCACTCAGAGTGAAGTTGAGCACCACCATCTTGCCTTTGAGGTGTTGAGGATGATGAAGACTGAATAAAGTTGGTGGACAAGCTCCAAGACAGGCATTGATGTGCGATTGGTGGGGTTACCTAAACAATTCTCACTAAAGGAAGGCGCCAGTTAGCGCAAAAGTCCCTGAAAGTTAGTGCCCGAGGCACGTGTCCCGCGACGCGTTCTCGACATGGTGCCTTCAGCCTCATCAGTTCCAACTACTTTCAAAACTCATTGTTCAACCCCAGACTCAATGGTGACCACGATACCACCTAGGCCAGTCTTCCCTCGGGACATCTGGTTGATGGTGGTCGAGGAACTGGCGGCAGACTGTGATTTTGGGACGCTTAATACTTGTGCTCGTATTGATCGAGGTCTGGCACGGTTGGCTCTGCCTCTGTTGTACAGTATACACGACCAATCACCCGTCTTCCACCAAGTTGCAGGCAGCGAAGCCTCCGTTTGTCTATGGAGGTCCCTCATCGCATCAAGTCCCGACGAATCTCGCTAACCCTATTGTTGCTGGATCATGTCTTTCGAGCTCGGCCATCTCCACTACGTCCTTGATGATTTTTCACGAAACAACGCGGCCCTCAAAGCTCGATTCTTTCCAAGGTCCCCTAAAAATATTGGTGTCCAATCGTAAGGGGAAGAAACGGAATCTTGACAAAGTCGTGATTGTGGCTGCCAACTCGATCATACGCTACATCCGGGCGCTGCCAAGCAGGCTGATAAGCTGGTGCAACTCACAACTCTTGATGGTTACTGTTCCCCCGCAGCCAGCATAATGAAATGGGTATCATCGCTGTCAAGCCTCACCCCCCTCTTCGTCGAGGATGGCTCTATACTTACAGCCGATGTGGCAAAGACTCTTCGCCAGAAGTGCCCGTTTTTCAACTACCTGTAAGCTAATCGCTGTCTTGAAGCTTTCATCAGCGGTGCTGAGTTACCTTCTGTTACAAAAAGACAATATCACTACTGCGAAGGTCCCGAGGCCGATCAACAGCTCGCCGAATTTTTGCGAGATCTCAAGCCACAGTCACTGCAAACCTTCGTCATTCGTAGCCGGAACGAAGTAGGAAACGAAACGTTCATGGCTTTGTAACAACGCTCAAGTTCACTCCAAAAACTTTGCCTCATGCGCCTCAACCCCACCGCGTTGAGGTCTCTTCACCACCTTCGGCATTCCCTCGCAATCACGACGTTGGCCATCGAAGGGAACGACATGGTGGAAGGGTTTGGCTGGCTAGACCATGATAACCCGGCCGACTTTGAGGAAGTGGCGGAGTGGCTTTCAAAGTGTGCTTCACCCCGCGAGCTTTTGCTGGCTCGCGGGTCAAACGCAACTGGCCTTCTCCTCAAGATCGAGAATAATCTCGGCATGATCGAGGACGACTCTCCTGTTATGGAATTGACAAGCTTGAACCTCGACCTCATTGAGCTCAATAGATCGGGCTTTTGGTATTTCATCGGAAACCAACCATCCCTTGAGAACCTAACCATGAGGATCGAGGATAACCTATTTGCGTCACCTGATGAACTTTACACGGAACTTGCCCCTCTGCTCGGAAAGCTCGAGAAGCTCAAAACGCTAAACACCAACGCGACATTCACGATGCGGGATGTTGCCATAAGCATCGTGTCCCTGGAGCATCTCAAGGGCTGTATTTGAATGGCGACCTGATCACCGACGAATATCTTGCTCACCTCATCCGGCTTAAGAAGCTCCGGTCGTTGACGATCCTCGGCCCTTCCCGCTTGACAATGGATGGCTTCTTTCAGTTTCTGGACGTCTTGATCAGTCATCGGAGCGATTATGGCAACCCCCGCAAGGGCCTCCGAATAGCAATACAATCTCAAAAGATAGATGCGCATCTTGACAAAGGCGAGGTGGAGTGCATATCAAAGTCTATGAAACGGGACTTCGGAGGGACTTTTGATATCACGTACGACACTAGCGGGGATGAGATGGACGAGGATGACTATTCTTACTACTGAGTTTTGGGGGTTCTGGGACAGAGGTCAGGGGCAGGTTTGGATAAGGCGGTTGGAAAGAGATTCACGTAGAATGAAGGGGCATAATTGACTTTTGAGGTGGTTATGGGTCTAATACGGCGGGTAATTTCCAGGAACAGACAGCAATTTAGTTATTACTGCAGCATACAAAATGATGTATTTTGACGCGCCTCAAAAGACGAACTTAGAAAAGACCATCACAGAGACAGGAACAGGGAAGGTGCCACATCAAGATCTTATCTTATCAGCAATACCTTTTCGAAGGCCCACTCCTAAAGCTCAGACCACCCGCAGCCCACGCCCCACTCTCCCACTCCTACAAAAACTCTGCCAGCCAATTCTTCCCTCTCCGAAACTTTTCCTGAACAACAGAAACCAACAATCACCAATTTCAGCAAGCAATCCCGCCAGCCCACTCGCCATTCGCGACTCGATTTTTCCTCTCGGGCTTTCGTTCATATCACGAAGGACGGGCTCGGCTCCAATTGCTCTCTTCTTGTTTTCCCCCTCAAACAAGAGAGGGAACGCAGTTGCCTTGCGTTCTTGCACACCACCTTGAGGCTTTCTTTTTGGTTGCTTGATTTCCCCAGCAAGCTTTTTCACATCCCCATAACCCCCCTACACATATACACATGAGAGAAGATGGAAAGACGAACACCACGATTTGCCTACCTGTGTGCCCTTTAATCAATGCACACCAGGTTAACTAGTTTTTATCGTTCGCAGTGGAAGAGAAAACCAACGGCCTAGACAGCCAGTCCTATCCACCCTGCTGCCGAGGTTACTTGAAGTGCGTCAGCGGGACTAAAACGGACAAACATTTTGATGTGATATGAAAATTGGTTTTGATGATTTGTTTTGTGTGTGTCATTTTGCCAATCAAACATGGAGAAAAGAGAAATATCTATGATTTGCCTGCCCAAAATGCCATCCATGCTCCCATGCTGTCATGAGGAGGATGGGTACTTGTGCCATATGTTCATGTATCCTTCATAATGGCGTAAAGCCATAAACTCAAACCTCCTTGCGCCTGAAAATACCATCACTTGCTGGAAGATTGCAACAGCAGTCCTGCTGGCTATTGGTGTTCTTCTGGCAGCAGTATCACCACATGCTTGCCGTCTCCATCATCACTTCATGGACCATCTCACGGGCTCTCCCCGATGATATACTTTTCCTGCTGGAAGCTCAACAAGAACTTGGCCACCAGCCTCCCCGTGTAGTTGAACCCGACGTCCCTTGGATAGGGGTGTTCCTCCACATTTGGCAGGATCGGATCAGCCGTCAAAAAATCAAGTTCGCTCCCTATTTCCCCACCGTTAGCATCATCCCATCATCATCATTTTTTAAGGAAAACGAAAAAAGAAAAAGAAAAAGAAAAAAACTCACAAGCATCATAATCCTCCAAGCTCATCAACCTCCTCAACCCCCTCACCATCTCCTCCTCCTCCCTCCCCAGCAATTTATCCTCCACCTTGTTCGCCTCGTCCACCCACCCCTCCTCGAGCGGGTTAAAGCTCCTTTGGCTGACCTCCCTCGAGTAAGTCTGGTACACCATGTGAAACATGATGCCAAACTGCCTGAAAGGTAACTGCTCAATCTCCCTGTTCACCCCCAGCGCGAAACCCCTCTTCAGCGTTGGCCTCTCCCCGTTTCGTAGAGAGATCTCATTGTCAGAAATGACAAAATTATCTGCTGCCGTCTCGACACTTTCCATGAAGAGGCAGAGGACTAAGAAGGCGGCTAGGCAAGGGGCCCATTCCTTGCGGAGTTTAGGCTTGAGGGATTTGGAGAATGATTCGAACAGGAGCTGCATTTCTCTGGTCAGGATATCATCGATGAGGGCTTTGAGCTGGCGGTTCAGCAACCGGGGTGTGACCCACGGATTGGACGGGTCGAGGGGGGGAAGGAGGGGGGATAAAGAAGTGATGGAGTTGGGTGTGAGGCAGAGGTGCCGGGTCAGGACAAAATGCATGGCGTAGATCGCCAGCGCTCGCTTGACGATGGCGGAGTCGGTTTTGTGGGCGTAGGTGTGGATGATGGAGAGGATTTTCCGGGGTATGTTGGTGTGTCGAAGGTTGGAGGTGACCAGGGAGGCGTATTCTGGCTCGGCGACGATGGAGGCGATGTACTCTTTGATCTTGCGTTTGAGTTCTTCTCTCTGGGCGCCGGTGGTGGCTTTGATGTCGAGGCCGATGGGGGCTGAGCCGCGGGCTTGGAGGTCGACGGTGTTGTGGCCTGTTTGGAGGTGGTAGTGCCGGAGGACGTCCGCTGACAGAGATCGTGGAGTAAAAAACTTGGCTTTGATCTGGAGGCGGGCGGAGAGGCCGAGGCCGGAGAAGAGCTCGACTGTGCAGGGGCGTTCGACGCCGTCGAGGGTGAAGGAAGAGACGTTTGTTTCGATGAATTGGGTGATTTCTTCTTTGCGGAAGTGGCGGCGGATGAAATCTGGAAACAGAACAGGCATGAAGTCGGGGAACTGCCAGCAGACAGCTTGGGGGACCTGATGGGTGAGCTTGACGCAGTTGCGGCATGGTCGTTCCATATCGCATTTGACCTTTCGGGCATGGCAACAGAAACAAGCGCCCTTTCGTCGGACTTGAAGGGCAGATTGTTTGGTGTCCGTCGCCAACGGTCCCTTCCTCCCACGCTGTGAAGGTCTCAACGCCTCGAAACACTCGAAGGGATTGCTCTGCTGGTTTGGATTTGTCGACTGACTTTGAGCATGCGCATTAATTGTCGACGGCGTCACAATCAAAAACTTGGCCTGTCCTGAAGTGCTCCCCGAACTCGAAGGCGTCGGGCTTGGTGATTTACTCTTCCCCTTTGCAGTCTGCAGCTGCCCCTGAGAAGCAGCCAGCCGTGCACTCAACGTCGAGGAACTCATCGAATCCGTCGGGCTGGCCTTCCGCTTCGTTACTCGATAACTATTCCCTGCACTCCCCGATGGCCCTTTGTTACTCTTCCTCACTGGTATCGGCGCCGTCTTTGGCTGCTGCTGCTCTGGCACCACAACCCCCTGCTCCCACCGGATCACCATCCCGGGGCTCTTCGGCGGTGTGCTCGCCAGCGGGCTCAAACTAGGCGTATACTCGATATAACTCGGCGGGCTAGGTGAAACCGTCTCAAAGTCAAAACTCGGATCTTCAATCACGAAAATCCCTGGGCTGGAGTTTGCGCTGGTGACCAGGTTGTTGTTGTTGTTAGGTGGCCCGGTAGTAATCGTCGGCCTGTTGATCAACTCTGGTGTTGTCGTTATCACCGTCTGCGTAGTATGTCCGGCTCTCAAGTTAAACGGCTCCCAAGGTCCCGACTGTGCCGAGGTGTCAAAGTTGATCTCTCCCAGCCCTTCCATCCCAAGAAAGCTCTGTTGTTGGTGTTGGTGTTGCTGCTGCTGCGGTTGCTGCGGCATCTGCTCCAACCCAGGAATAACTCCCGAAAAGGCGCTGTTATACAACCCGAAATCTGCCATCACATCAACATCCCTCCTCTCCCATCTCATCCCATCAGCGTTACTCACCTGTATCAAACATAAAACCCCCTCCCATATTCCCCACCGTCCCCATCCCCCCCATTTGTCCCAACCCATCCCCGACCTGCGCGCCCAAAAACTCGCCACCCAAGTCGACATAACTCCCCGAGTAACTACTCCCCTGCCCCTGACTGAGCTGTTCATGGCTGTTGATCGGGCTCACCGGACCACCAATACTCGTCTGCCCCAGCATAGCCCACGAACTGCCCAAACTGTTGCTCAGACTTGCCGGGCTGGTCATGAAATTCCCCCCTCCAGCGCCGGCGCCCACCGGCGATGGTGATGTGCCATCGCCGATGGTGGTGTGGACGGCGGCCCAGAAGGCTTGTTCGTCTTCAGGATCGAGGTTGTAGTCGGACGAGAGGGGGGAGGTTCCCGGGGCGGAGGCAACTGAGGCCATGGCTGCTGTATAGAATGTACCGTTGTCTTTTTAAAGCCTTCTTCTTGTTGGTGCCACATATACGTGATGGTTTTTGCGCGCGCGCTTGGATAGACGTTCAAGATATGTACCGGGGTGGTATCTCGTCGTCGCACTTCGTACAGGCACCTCAGTCGCAGTCGCAAAAAGTGTTCGTCCGCTCAATATCTCACACAATAAAATCAAATACACCCAACAAAACAGTTCAACAAGACCGCGAATACGATGTCCAAGTTCGAAAAGATGATAAACTGTATATTCTCTCCAAAACGTGGGGGAAGAAGGAAAGGTAAGTCATATCCCATCCCACGAAATCGCATGAACCACCCCTCAGCCTCCCCGCTATCCCCAACTCAGCGACCGAACCGTTGCACCTCTCCCGCCCACCGCCAAGCCCCAGGACTCGACCCCACCCCCCCCAAAGCGCGCTAAACCCAATTCGATTACCGATGGGCCTCGGTGTGGCACAACAGGCGACCGACCGTTATACCGAGCGTCTTTATTTCAGACAAAACATTTCTCTTTTCGCATCATATGCCCACCTGTCGTGTACGCACTTTATCAATCATGACGAAAAACACTCAAGGTTCATATTGATTGATACCTTGACTCTTTTGCCTTGCCTTGCCTTGTCTTGCCCCGAGCCAAACCGTCGGTAACCACTTCAAGTAACGGTAGGTAACCTTTCACAAAGTCACCATCATCACCCACTGCACAACATCAACAAGAGACAGAGAGTATCAAGACAAAAACGTATCAGATTTTGAAACAAAGCGTAAGTTAGCAACGCGGCTCCATAAAACGCTTTCTTTCATCAAAGCCTCCATACAACAAGTAGATATATAATATATATATGGCATGCAAACGCAGAAACGACTGTAACCTCCCATCTCTCAATGGTGATGATGTACGCGCAAAAAAAAGCAGATACCCTCCCTCCTTTCTCCAAAGCAAAAAAAACAGATAGCCACTCCCTTGTCTTCAACATGAATAGCAAAACAAAACAAAAAAGCAGATAACCTCTCTTTCTGTCTTCGAGTGTCAAAGCAAGAGCAAAAAGTCAGATAGCCTCTCTCAGCAGTTAGAAAGTAAAAATGAAGCAGCAAATCAGAATAACCTCCCTCCAGTCTTCAAGATGCGCAGCGCAGAAGAAAAAAGGCAGATAGCCATCCCAACCTCTGTCCAACCCACCCCACCAGCACACCCCCTTACAAAAGACTCCTCGCCAACGCACACACAATACAACAAAAACAGACAAAACAATGCTCTCAAAAGCCAGATAGACTCCCGCCCCGAAAAACATCATACATCATGCCAGCCCCTTAACATCCCTCGTCCTCACATACATACAACAACAAAAACAACAACCCCAAGTATCAATAGCCCTAGTAGACAAAAAACAACAACAACAACAATACAATAACAACCTTAGAAAAAAAGAAGTAGAAGAAAAAGACATTTCAATCAGATAGCCACCCCAACCCAAACCATAAATAAATAAAAAGCAACCATACAACCATCATCCACTCATCCAACGGTATAAAAAACGCAAAAAAATCCACCCACACCACTTCTCTGTTTTTCGTCAAATATCAAACAACATACCCCCGCCATAATCTCTACATCTTCATCATGTTCTTCATCAACAACAGCATCGCCAATTCACCACACACACAAAAGGAAAAGGAAGAAGAAAAAAAGAGTCCATGGAATACCAGAAATAAGTTGAGCAACGTCCCATAAAGATTGCGATGAAAATGAAAAACAAGTTCCCTCGAATAACATGAAATAAAGATCCTAGGTATATATATTCCCTCCGCCGCCGTCGCCGCCCGCCCGAGCCTCTTCCCTTTCTGTGTGTCTTGTTTGTGTCCAGTCCAGTCCCGATACAGTCCAGTCGAATTCAGTTTTCAGTTTCCAGCAGGCAGACCCCTTCAGGGTGAGCAGCCCGCAATTTCTTTTCGCCTGTCTGTCTGTCATCCAAAAAGCCCTCCTGGGCAGGGAGCAAGTATCCAAAAATATTTTTGTCGTTGTTTTTCGGCTTTTTTTTTTGTGTCGTTTTCTTTTTGGTGGTCAAAGATCCAGGTCCATGGTTTCCTTTGGCAATTCTTTTGGTAAAAAAATCCTTTCTCCAAATCCCAGGAAAAAATGGAAGAGAAAAAAAGGAATGAAGTAGTTCCTGGCGGAACTAAATCCAAAAATAAAGGGCCATATGCCTCAACGGAACCTCCCCGCGGCCGCGGCAGCAGCTCGCTCTTGAATCTGCTGTTCCGTTGATACATACAGCCTGTCCAAATAGTCCATGGCCTGGGCATCCTTGAGGATCTTGGCCACCTGGATGCCCGCCGAGATGAGCTGCAAAATATTCCGGTCGTCTTTCAGCGGTCGAGACTGGTGCTTTGCCGCATGTCGCATCTCCAACGAGTTCTCCAAAATCGTCACAAACTGCTTGATCTGGCCGTTGTACAGCACCCGGGCGGGGATCCGCCTTTTCGTTGCCAGCCTTTTCAGCAGGTACACCCACTCAGTCCATTCACGATCCTGCGGGCGCTCGACGGGTCGCATGTCCTGTGTAAGTGGGATCGGAAACTGGTACTTGGCAACAAAGTCATAAGCGCACTGCGAGAGCCGGTCGTTGACCTGAGTCAGGACACTATCCTGCTCTTGGACAAGGAGATGGGTCGGGAGAGTTGGGAGGTCTCGTTCGGACATCGCAATGTACTCTGGCGGAGGTCTCTTCAGAAACTGGTGCGGCCCATCAAACTCATCCCGGTTCGACGGACGTCGCTGCGATCGTGGCTTTCCGTTCAACTTGTTCTTGTTCCCTGGCTGGGACATTCCGATGGCCGAGTTCTCCAGGGAGTAGTCGGACATGTTGGGAGACGTCATGAGATCATCCATGGAGCCCGAGGGCGAGTACCTCCCTTGATATGGTCCCTGTGGTGGGGGCTGATGCTGAGGAGGGGCGCCCTGATACTGCCTCTGGTGATCCCAAGGCTGGGAGTTCATACCGTTCATGCCGTTCATGCCGCTCATGCCGTTCATACCATTCATGCCCTTGTATGAGACCTGAGATGGTGGCGCCGGGCTCGAGTACTGGCTTGGCGGTTGGGTCATACGCGGATTGAAGGCTGTCGCTGGCGCAAAGGGCGACTCAGCCGCGGCTCGCCCTACCTGGCTGACATTCCCGAGCGAAAGGTTGGCTGGGAGGTGGTATGAAGAAGAGTTTCCATGTGTGTAAGTCACGCTGGAAAGAGGTTGCCGGTTACTCTCGCTGTCCTGAAGCTGAAGGAAGTGGGTGCTGAGTGGCTGAACATCTTACCTCTGTGGGAGGTACGGGTTGCTCCCCGTCTCAAACCTGCCATTGTGATATTGATCACTGTATATCGGGCTTTGGGGTCGTCTGTCAGCTGTTCGTGTCCTTTCATTCCCTCCCGCAAAACGGGGTTCTTCGAGATCTTGTTCCCACCTGCGCGATTGTAGCCATCGGTCATTGGATACCGCGGCCGAGGAACGGTACGCAAAGTCCGGCTGGGCCATGGTGGTTCCTCTTTTTTTTTTTCAAGTTGTCCTGCTCCTGGCTGGGATCTCCAAAAAGCGGCTTCCCGGGTCGTCTGTTTTTTCGCTCACCCGCAAGTGGCAGTGTTGCTTTCTTTGCTGAAAACAATTCAAGAAAAACGCACAAAATACAAAACAGAAAATCGAAACGGTTCCACGGAGCGATAGGGCGCGGCCAGAGGGTAAACAGCAATCAGTCCAGAAGGGCAACGGAGAAAAAAACCTGCGGCCGGGATTTCCTTGGATGGCCGAGTACCAAAAGTCTTCATAAAAAATCAGGGTCTCCACGCGGGCGGCGAGAACCTCACTGGGATGTGTCTTTGACCGAATGGCAATCGGGCTGTGGTCCGGCAGAGCGGTTGACCATGGACTAGCAGCGGAGTCTAGCTTGGGCGCTGCTGGGGAATATCGCTCCGGCTCCTCTTTTTCAACGTCGCCGGTGCGGTTTTGCTGAGACTTGTGTCCTCGCGGGACTGGCGGATGAGAGGCCCAAACGACAAGACGAAGCCGATTCAGATCCACGATGGAGACATATATCCCCCCTCGCTGGCCGCGCTGGTGTCAAGGAGGAGGGGGCCGGGTGGCGAGAGCAGCACTTCCACGACCGAGACTGACAACAAAGTGGCCGACACAGCAGGACCGGTGGAATGGAAAATGACAATCTTGACACGAAGCTCAGTTCAACTCAGTTCCGCGTCGCTCGGTGCGCCCAACATGGACCGGGAAGCCGGATGGGAAGGGTGGGAGCAAGCCGGTGCTCACTGCCCGCAACACCACTCACTCGCATACAAGGCCGACTTCGTGACTTTGGTTGCTTGGCGCTCCCCGGATGATGGAATTTCGAGAAAATGGAGGTGAGCGAGTCGGGCAACGACCAAGCGGGTGCAAGTGACGATTTCTCTGGCCAGACATGAGTTGATGGGAAGATCCATGCGGTCGCCATCCAATGGTGTCTACGCCCACACAACGCCCATGGCCGTGATCCAAGCTATTCGCACTCTGCCATGCTGCACTTTGCTGGCACCGGTGCTCGACAAGCACAATGCGATGAACGGGGAAGCGGTAGGGCATCGTTGGGCACCAGATGGAAATCTTCGAAGCGGGTTACAACTCTGCGGTGTCGCCCAATGCCCAGACCCTCGGCAGTCGTGATTGGTGCCAGGAAGCTCCCTGTTCTCCGAGGCGGCACATCTGATTAGGGAACCGATCGAAGCGACTGACGTTGGGCACGAACACGTCTCGCTGCACCAGCCCAACCATGCTGCCGCCCTATCATGCCATCTCGTCGTCTGGTCTGCCGTGATGCCACGCAGCAGTGCTTCTTGACCGCTCCCGACTGCGTCCGGTCCGTCGACGACGCCGTCCGGTCTGACCCTTGGAGTGTTGACACGGCATCAGTTAGCCCCCATTTCCCCCCACAACCCCTTCCCACGCTTCCCATCCTCCCCCACGGCCTACTTTTTTCTTAAGAGGAGGTCCATGGCCGAGGCCACCCGCGTCATTGTTCCTGTCCTGGATGCAAATTTGGCATGAGGCATCGCGCCTTGCCCAAGACGGACAACTGACACAGTACTTTTTCTGCCGAGATGGGGGCATCACCTTCAATCAAGGTATCATTTTTCTTCCACCCCACGTGCTTTGCACCCACACTGTAGCCCGACAACACCCACCGATGGGCGATGATAAGACTTCAGCCCCGAACGGCCCGGAGTTCGGGGGCTGAAGCTCGCCGGCACCACTTACAAGCTCAGGCCGGACCCTCTCACTCACTTCTAACCTTACCCAGAGATTCTCTGTTTTGGACTTCCTGAGCCTCTGGACCCCAACCCCGGATGGAGACCTCTTGGAGCCCTTGGATATGGATTGGTGTGGTTTCCACCACCTGCGCATTGCTGTCATCATGATGCGCGCTCCTCGTGAGAGGAGTTGCTGTTTCTCCTGGCGAGAGATGAGAAAAAGTCTGTTTGACGAGGTAAGGTAAATTATCGCCGATGCTCTCCAGAGACTTGCCTGTGATGGACTTTGTTTCCGCGGAATGAGGCAACCCCTTTTCCCCCTTAAACTTTCTCTAGGTCCCAATTAGCAACACTGTGGCTGCCCTCCATCCCGCATGTGGAAGGAGACCTGCACATTGCAATCCGATTTCTTGCGCGCAGGATGCCGTTCACCTGGTTGAAGACATCAACTGTCACATTTTAGCCTTCATCCGCCGTATCTGCCGTCCCCCTTTCTTTCAGAAAGCCTCGGAATCGATAAACCCAACTCCAACCCCAACCCGAACAGCTCGCCATCACACGACAACAACAGCCTCGGGAGGATGTAGCGGAATCCCATGTTTCACGGGGCTTGCTTGGTGCGTGATGTGTCGCCCAAGCTTTGCAGCCTCGCCTTACTTTTGGTCTTTGAATACTACTAGTCAGATGTGATGAATGAGGCTCTCGCCGAGTCCGGGCAGCTCTTCGTCATGTGGCACAAATCTCCGAGTTGTGATCACGCCTGGGTCATGCAAGAGCACTTCTAAGAGCTATGAGCAGGCGTGTGTGCTGATGAAGCACGTTGAAGATACGAGATAGGGCTAGGGCCAGCAGATACCTGGCGCTTTAGTGAGTAGCAACCTCCATCAATGGTCATTCGAAAGCGGTATCTAACAACGGGCCAGGCTTTGTAGAAAGATTGAAGCCAATACACTGCCTGGACAAGCCTTGTTGGCCAGCCTGATCAATTGTTGCTCCAAGCTATGGACTCGGTCTTCGAGTACAAGGCATCAAGGGGAAGGCTAGCCTGATTGCAAGAGTCCTATCCGGGGTTGGTTGTGGAGGTTGATGGTGTCCCAGGATTTACACATGCTGAGGGATGGGGTCCGAGCCACGCCTACTTACCTGGTTTCCGGGGCTGCCACACCTGTTGTTGACCTTGGGTTAAGGATCCTACACTGCAGCTCAGAAGAAGATGAAGCCGACCAACAATGTGCCAACTTGCAGCCCTCGACAACGTCTGTTCTTATGAAGAATGGCAGAAAGGGGAGCCGGGCGACATCTCGGGGAGTGGACACTTGAAGAGGGCCCCGTCGTTGACAGGACCAGACACCAGCCATCGACAAACTTGGTCAACATTACTCGAGCCATCGACGCCGATTCGTTCGCCCATCGACAACCGTATGATGAACGCCGCTTGGTCAACGTCTTTGGCCGGCAGACATCCACATCAGACCCTAGCTGCATACTGAGCAATGAGTTGGAGGGGCTGTTGCTGATGTGGCGAGCAAGTGGGCGAGTTTGGTGCCTTTGGCCATTGTGTATCTGACTGATGCCAACCCAGCTGAGTCTCGAGATGTCTTGCACGACATCAAGCCAGGCAATGAGGAGGTCTGGTCTTCAGGACACCTGTCGCAGACACCCAATCAAGGTACGCTCTCCCATCGACAATATCGCGGCTACTGCGGATCGATCAAAAAATCAGTCGATGCATATCTTTGAGGGTCTCATGCACAGTCGACCAGATGTAGCAGTTGCGCATTCTCGCGGCATCTCTTGTCCCGTGTAAGTGAGATCCAGACCCTTCCATCTACCGTTGCAGTAGTAGCAACTGATCTGAGATTGACAACAAGCAGTGCATATCAGGAACGAGCTCTCCAATGATGTCGACAAAAAAATGCACTTTTGCTCTTCGATGTGACTGAGTCATGGAGCCTCGGACGAAACATCAATCTCGCAGTCTCGGCATGCGTCGAAAGTGAGGCGGCTGCATGTCCAAAGCACGACCAAGTACGGGGACATCGCGTGTTTGGGCATTGCTGAGTTGGCAGAGAGAGGGGAGAGTGAAGGGCCGAAACGATTACCCATCACAGAGCCTTCAGAACCGATTGAGAGCACCACCATCATCGCCGCCGACGTCCAAGCAAAACTCGTCCAGCTGCCGTGGTGGCTTTCCCATCATGACCGGTCAACGACAGGATTTCCATTTTTGGATATCCAGGTTCTGAACCAAAACCGGGCGAGACTGAACAGACAGGAGGCGCCTTTGCTCTTGTCCATTCACACAAGAGAGCGAGGCACCAAGCAGGCGAGCTTGGTTGGTATTGGCTATCGAGGCCCACTTGTAGACGACTGGCTGGTGGACAGCAATGGTAAGACAACCCCTCTTCTTCTGTTGAACAGCAGCATGCCGCCGAGAGTGTTTCCTGAGACATGACGACGCCGAGCACTGCGGGGTCGTAGCATGGTTTCCATGAGGTCGGCAATCTGGGGACGATTTGCTGCGTGAGTGGTCTTTTCGATCTTGGTGACCCTTCAACAAGAGCGCGCGAGCAGCAGCACTGGCGGCAACGGCGTCTGTCCTATCGGTGCTTCTCTCGCTATCTGTGTCATCAGGCTGTCAGTGATTTGATCTGGATTATCCGAATATCCCGCAACAAACAGGTGAGGAGTATGTCAAGGGAGTGTAAGTGAATGTGACAGGTCGAAGCTGAGCTGGCACAGGACTTGTCTGCATCTTCCATAGGCCATAGTTGCATGACGGCGTCGCACACCGCTGACGACTGGTTGGATATCCTGTTTCTGGTCTGCTCGGCGGGGCTCTTGAAGCGAATCCGGCCTATCAGCAGAGGTGATGATAGCTAGCCTGCAACATGAGCAGGGGACAGGCTGCATCAGACGGAATGCCAACGCATCACTGCAGAGGCACTAGGCCGTCGAGCCGGCCGACTCTGATGAGGTTCTCGTGTGAGATTGGCGAAGAGATTGCAGCGCGGTGCAGCGACGCGCAGGTATACGCAGGGAGTCGCAGCAAAAGTGCAGAAAGGAAGCGGCAGGAAACATTGCGATGGACGGTGCCGAGACGAGAAGCGAACAGCCAGAGCGGGGTCTCATCAGACAAGACGAGCCTGTCTTCGAATGACAGCGTAGATTTAAAAACCCACGCGCCCCTTCCTTGCCCAACAGTTGTCCTTTCCCCCCAGAGAACTCTTTCCACACCAGAGCCCAACGAGACCCGCCATCGTTCATCGTTACTGCCCAACCTGACGCCATCCTTCCTCACTGGTTCTCATTTTTATATACCTGAACACCTCACCGCTCCTCTCTGCCTCCACACAGAAACCACGCCAGTCTCACCAAGGCTCCATCACCACTTCCATCCCCACAGGACACTCTTCCTTCTGCCACTGGATCCTTCCCCAAGACGGACAAGACACGTTGGAAGCCTCCATTGCTGTCGTTGTCTAGAGAGCAGTCACAAGCTCACATCTTGCATTGCCGCATACTCTGCCTGCGTCTGGAATGTCTGCCACGGTTATGCCCCGGACCACTGATACCATGCCTGGCTACAACACCCACAATCTTGAACTGGACGAGGTTCACACCCCCTCGAGGTATATTACGCTTGTTTTCATTTGTTTCCTGGGAGGCCCATAGTGCTTTTTTTGCTTTTCACATCATGTTGCGATACAAGTCATGTTTTTCCTTTCTATTTCTGCCTGTTCTTGAACATCTTGCCTTGGACCAGGTCTTGAGTGAGACGCCCCATGAGCATGGATCGATCAATCAATCTGGACATACGAGAGACTTTTGCAACCCAGGGACAGCGTTTCACAGACCGATTTCTTCCCAAGGACACAAACGTCCCATGGATCGCCAACTGGATGCCCCGGATTTCATCTGCCATGGACTACTGCCACGGAGCTCTCGTCACAAACCTCTGGATGGATGGTGTCTCAGCCGAGTCACTCAGATCAGTCAGACCTGGCACTCGTGCTGGGTTGACTGCATCGCAATGTTACTTTTACACAAGCTTTTCGAAGCTCAATCAGTAAGTCTCGGACACAGTTCGCCAACATTTCGACAAGTCGCTTGAGGATCTTGCCATGCGGACTTCGACACTCTTTTGGGACAGCAACAGGACGACAACATCATGGAGATGGCTTTCTCTTTCTTCTTTCTCTCAGGACCACAGGACTTGAAAAAGAACAGGTTTCGCAGACAGGACTTGCGCACTGGAATTTCCCGGACACTGGATTCATCTTATGGACAACTTTCTTTTGCTAGCGAGGACCTTCAACTTCATGCAATCACAAGTCGTTGACTTGTGCATGGCTTCTCTTCGAACATACCTTGGACACCTTTCTGGACTTGCTTTTTCCCTCTCTGGATCATCGACGAGGATTTTTCCCTGGACTTCCCCTGGACCTCCCCTCACCACACTGCTATCGACACCCGGACATGTCTTGCTCAGCTCAGAGTGGAGGAAAACAAGATTGATGAGAAATACTGTCTCTTGATCCTCTTCTTCTGTAGCTTGACTAGCTCTCTTCGCCAACAACAGCCAAGGATTTTCTCTGGTTTTCTTTTCGCACCGGTTTCGCTTTGCTTTGTCTTCAACCTGGATTCACTTTGCTCTTCGTGACGCGACCGGATTCTCAACCTGGCTCCAGGCCAGCGGCCTTGATGTGAAACTTCTTTCGCCATGGATTCCCGGATAGTGTTGCTCTTTGAGAACGCTCAATTGGTCTGTAGCTACCTCTGTGACAAATGTAGATAGCTCTCACTAACATGGCTCGTTTGCAGGATACAAAGTTGTGCCATTGATGCCTCAGTTTCTTTTTGGTCACATTTCCTTTCTACATTTTCTTTGCTCTCTACAAGACGACAACGAGATGGTGGAATGAACAGCACACTAACCATTTGCTCCAGCGACTATAGCTACAGTGCTCAGCCCAACATGCTTTCCTCATCTGCCTCTGGAATCTTTTCTTTTTGTCAAACAGGACCAGCTGACCTTTCTGGCTCGGCTTGGGACACGACAGTTGAAGGACCACAGAACTTTCCTGAGTTTACGGATGCCACGGATTACTATGCTGGAGAAGCCGAGGACTCTTTCTTGCCATTTGGCCAAATCACCCCAAAACCGGACCAAGATGACTTCCACGCCCGCTGGGCTCCTTCCGACAACAAGGCCCTGAAGGCTGAGCCCATGCGCAGAGGCACCTCGCGCAGCTCCACTGGAAGCCTCAAGAACAGAAACACAAAGCCTTCTGCCACTTCGGTCAAGAAGACTAGGTCAAGAGTACAGTCCATCCTCACACAGACATCATCACAGATGTCCAAGCTTGACATGGCTGGTGCCCCCTACTCGGATGGCCCTGCTGTTGCCGCTGGCCGGATCATGGATGTGCAGCAATACCTTGCTCAGGATCTCGACACTCTTTCCGTCAGCGGTGCTGGCTACTACCCCATGATGGGTTTCCCGGATGGCTTGACCTACAGCAACGACTTGGCCCCCATGGCCCAGCACGTGAACCCCCAAATCTTTGATGCCGGTCTCATCAGTCACTCTCCTCACTCTTGGGGCTCGCTGAGCCCTGTTGACTCCCGCCTGTCTTCCCCTGGTCTCGGCGATGGTGCCGAAGACTTGTGGTCTGCTGTCCCTTCTGCCTCGTCTCCTGGCGAGAGCCAGAGCTCCAACTCGCCTGTTCTGCCTGGCCAGTCACCAAGGTATGTTGCGACTACAAAAGCGGTTGAGCTCGGTGCATTGTCTCACACTAGTGATTTCAGGATGAGCCGG
This sequence comes from Podospora pseudopauciseta, assembly GCF_035222475.1. Classification (NCBI taxonomy): domain Eukaryota; kingdom Fungi; phylum Ascomycota; class Sordariomycetes; order Sordariales; family Podosporaceae; genus Podospora; species Podospora pseudopauciseta. The sequence continues at coordinate 953,479 of NW_026946667.1, forward strand.
AAAATGGATGGCCAGTATGTGACATCTGACGATCTTCACCTTGTTCCCGCCATGGGTGAGGATGCTTTTGCCCTCCCTCCTGCCTTTGGCGCCCGCCGCATGAGCGGCGAAGGTGAGTCTGCTCGGGACCATTACCTCTACAAGAATGCGTACCCCCACGCGGACGGACTTTTCCACTGCCCCTGGGAGGGCCAGCCGAGCTGCAACCACAAGCCCGAGAAGCTCAAGTGCAACTACGAGTAAGCACCATTTGTTTGACTCTTGTGATCTATTCCATCAGCTAACCACCCTCCCACCAACAGCAAGTTTGTTGACTCCCACCTCAAGCCCTACCGCTGCAAGGTTGAGGGTTGCCAGAACGCCCGCTTTTCTTCCACTGCTTGCCTCCTCCGACATGAGCGTGAGGCCCACGCGATGCATGGCCATGGTGAGAAACCCTACCTGTGCACCTATGAGGGCTGCGAGCGCTCCGTTGCTGGCCACGGATTCCCCAGACAATGGAACCTCAGGGACCACATGAGGCGCGTCCACAATGACAACGGCACCACCGCTCAGGCTGCTTCCCCTCCCGCCTCTGGCGCCACCACCTCTACCCGTGGCCGCAAGAGAAAGAGCGATGTTCAGGAGAAGCCCGCCCAGGAGAAGACCAGCTCCCGCAAGTCCAAGTCTGAGGCTTCCAAGCCCGTCGAGCCCCCCATCAACCTCGAGATCACCCAATGGTGGGAGCACCAGAGAGCTCTCCAGGACCTCGTTTCCGCTGGCTACCAGCCCGACGACATCCAGACCTTCCATTACATCAAGGAGGCTCAGGACCACTTGACCGCCATGGACAGGATCACCCACAACCTCACCGCTAAGCCCGAGGTCCGCCGCGGTTGGAGGAATTGAGCGATTGTGAGTCTCACTGCGAGATCTTCGAGCTAGCCGTGTGACTCTCCCCACGCCGCGCCGAGTGCGCCGGTTTGATGTGGAAACAAGGTCAGACACATCGCCCTGGACTTCAACCCCCACGGATCAGGATCTCCGAGCATGCCTGCCAATCGGTGTACCTCTTTCACCCCCTATGCTTTCTTTCCTTTTTCCTTGTTTGGGTACGGGCGGACTTGGTTGAATTTGACAAAAAATGGAAAAAGACCAAAAATATGGGACAGTCTCTTTTGAGGCAATTGGGAGGATAGACCTTTTATGGATTATGATTTATGATTTACGAAGATATGACGGGGGATTTGGATATCGGATTGGGAAACCTCAGATAGAACATTTTTCGTGTTGGCTACATGGGCCACACAGACTCAGACACCACGACGAACAGCATTTCTTTTGTCATATTTTTCTTTTGTTTATGAGGTACGGGAGATACGGGATATGAACACGCGGGTTTTTTTCTTTTTGGTTATGGAGTTTAAAAGAAAGGATTTGAGATTGTTTTTCTGGAATACATAGCGCAAAGCGAGAACTTGTTTATCAAGGATTTTTTGGATACCGGTTATGGGTGTTGTTTGACATGAAAAAAAAACTGGGAGATTTGATGAAAAGGATATGATGATGACCTGGCGTTTTGTTTTCTGAAGGGATTTGTAGAAAAGTTATTGTAGACTTGGGATAGATTTGTGTGCTTGTTTGTTTTTAGTTTAGTTTTGCCTTTGTTGTATATATTTTGGCAATGTTGGATACCCCCTGTTGTATATTGTATATTGTTTAGCAGCACATAGCGTTGGATGGCATGGGATGGCATGGGATGGAATAGGAAAAGGCAAAAGCTCATGGCTGTTTGTGTCTGTCTGTTTGTCTTGACTACATTGGTGTGTGTGTGTGTGTGTGTGTGTGTGTGTGTGTGTGTGTTTGTGTTGCCTATCAATGAACTGTTGCTTTCCTGTTTCTTTTCCGGTCGTGTGTTTCTCTATCTACCTCCCTCCTGCTCATTTTCCTCCTCTGTCCGTCAATCTCAACTTTTGCATCTCTCATCCTCGCTGGGATGGGGTTGAGTTTGCGCGATCTCAAAGAGGCAAGTCAGCCTCCCCGGGGATCAAAGTCCCGTTCTCGACGGCGGCACGATGGCCGCGGGCGAGCATCCCGTAGACGGGCATGTACGTGTCCAGCCAGGGGAGGATCTCCTTTGCGCCGGGGGATGAGCGCCAGTCCCTCATCAGGTCGCAGACGATGCTAAAAAGGGAGACGACGTTGACGCCGGCGCGCATCATCTGATCATTGGCGAGGTCGCGGATCTCTTTTGTGACGGTGCCCGAGGCTTCCTGGTTGGCCCAGACGGAGTACCCCTCTGCGCGGAGAGAGCGAGCCAAGAAGGCGGTGCAAACGTCTGTGACGATGCCGGCGAGGATGATCTGCTTCTTGCCTGTGGCCTTGACCGCGGCGCGGAATTCGGGGGAGTCCCAGGCGTTTACTTCTCCTTGGCGGGCGATGACGGGGGCGGTGGGGTACATGTCGAGGATTTCTTGGGGGAGGGGGCCGTTAGGGCCGGTGGAGGCCGAGGTGGTGAGGATTACGGGGAGGGTGGGGAAGGCAAGGCCTAGGGCGGAGTGGGCGAGCATGTTTTGTTTGAAGAGGGTTGGGTCTGGGGGGGTTAGTAAGGGGTATGAGAAGGGGAAGGGGGGAAGGGGGGGACATACCGTAGTCACGGGCGAGATTGTAAAGGCCTTCTTGGAGGTCGACAATGATGAGGAGGGAGTCGTTTTTGTTGAGGCGTTCCCAGGGGAAGGACGAGTCGGCCAGGATGGGGAGGGCCGTGAGGGCGGTTGTGAGAAGGGTGGTGAACTTCATTGTGAGATGGTCAAGGTGAAATCACTGGTGAGAAGGTTGCTGAGGAGATGGTGATGGTGATGGTGATGGAAGTGAGTGATTGATATTCTGGCTGTACCAACTCCTTTTATACATGAACTTCATCCCCAAGATCCCCGCAGGACTCTCGATATCCTGAATTTCTTTCCTCATTATCGTCCCGCACCTTGCCTCCCGGATTATCGTTGTTGACCGCCACAAGCATCTTGACAAGCACCGTCTAATCACTTGATCAGCATCCCGTCAGTGCCCAGGTCATCATGGGTCACATCGACTAGACAGCATCGAGTCCGTGATGACGAGAACCGCGGCCTTGAACACCGGAATCAGCACTCCACCGAGAGTCCAGCCCGCGGAAGGATGATGTCGATGGCTTCAATATCCACCACGTTGTTCGTGTTGTTGCTATGTCCTGACTAAGGCACTGCCTGCCCGATGCAACGTACAACTAGTTGACTGCATTGTCAGCCGGGACTAAGGATTGGATAATTGTGTGTAACGCGGATTGCTGATTCAGCGCCTGCAAGTCGAAGTGATGGTTCGCTTCGCGAGGATAGCTTGGCTGGTAGAGGTTTAGTAAGCTAGAATATCACACACAATATATATACCTTAGGTATGAGGGGGAAGTTGGGGAATAGCCAAGATGGAGGTAGATTGGAGATCTCCGTGCCGCCTCAGATCCAGATCGCATCACATCATCTCTGAGAGATTGATGATGGGATTCTTGAAATCCACGTCAGCTCAACTTAATCATGTTTAACCGCACCCAATGGCCTGGAGCACGCTAAAATGGGCCGTCAAACGGCCAGCGGCGGGATGGCAGGTGTAGCGTGACAGCCGGTGAATCACCTCAGCGCCAGTCCGTCCACCTTGAACATAGCGTGCCCCCACTTTGACTTGTGTTTCCGTCTGGGGAAGGAAGGTCAGAGCTCCTTGTTTCCACCGTCGATAAGGCAGAGGAGGGATCATCCCAATTGACTTATTCACCTTTATTTAGAAGACAGGATTGCGGCGAATGTTCAACTTCAACTTCTGCGACATGTGTAACCTGTAACAAATCCTCAGACGGAGCTGAAGGGCTCTAACAACATGATATCTGAGACCTGTTGGTGGAGGGGTTTGCTTTGGCCCCCCCCACCCCGCCCAGCCCTTGCAGTAGCGAACGGTCTGGAACCAAGACAGGGAAAACAGCAACTGCCCTTGTCAATGACTTGCACTAACAGATGCGCCCCTCACTTCTGTATCAAGATGCTATCGAGGCTGCAAGGCGGCGGGGAGAGAACCCCTGCCGCCACACTCGTTTTGGATGCCGGCATGGGCGAGGCGACGCGCCGAGAAAAGAATAGATCTTCCGTTCGAGGGGCAGGAGATGCTGGTAAAGCTGGCCTCAACCTCCGTTCAGAGGGATGGAATGTTTCTTTCCCTTTTTCCTCCAACTTGAGTCTTGCCCTGTTTTTTGTCTGAGAAGGGTTGTTGCTGATTGATATTTGGCGAACACTGCTGGACAAGTGGCCAGAAGTTTTATCTCCTTCGCTGACTTGAGGTTTTTGAAACTGCTGGTTTGTTGCAATTGAGTTGTTTACTTCGCGATACATCACCATGAGGTTATTACACCGACTCTCGGAGCTGTCAGTTCTGGCCAGCTTGGTTCTGGCCCATGAAGGTCATAATTATGACCACCATCACCACCCTGATCACAGTCATGATCACGAAGATTTGGGGGCAGTCAAGATCTGCGGGGACGGTGGCTCTCTCACCGGTGGATGTCAAGATGGCCTAGGAAGCATGGGTGCGGCCGACGAGAAGGAGTTCCTCTGGAAGGAAAACGACACCGCCCAAAAGCCTGTTACCTCATCAGACGATGACAGCAAGCCAAAAGGATATCCCTGGACCCATACCACACCATGCTTCACCAGCCCCCAACCCGACACCTCCATCTGCGTCTTTACAGACAACAACTTTGCCAACGGCAGGGGAGCCTCCTTCATCACCACCCCCCGCCGCGCTGAGTATCTAGCCACTACCCCAGCCTTTGTCGACCAGGACCTCGTGAAGAATATCAACCAAGACCTCCACCGCACCGCTCCTTCCAAATACGAGAAGCACCAGATCCCCGGCAAGGGCATGGGCCTCATCGCCAAAGTGCACATCCACCGCGGAGACCTCATCATGGCCAACACACCCTCCCTGATGATCGACTACCGCGCCTTTGAGGACCTCCCCAAGGAAGAATACCGCCAACTTCAAGCCGCAGCCGTGGACCAGCTCCCCGACCTCCACCGCGAGCACATCATGGCCCTCTCCACCCACGACGGCATCGAGCGCACCCACATCGAACGGATAGACAAAATCTGCTCCACCAACGCCTTCGACATCGACCCCGACAGCGACGACGAGACCCAGGACCACGGGTTCTATGTCGTCTTCCCCGAGATCGCAAGGATGAACCACGACTGCCGCCCCAACGCGGATTACTACTTTGATCACGAGACGCTAACCCAGTACATCCACGCCATCCGTGACATTAGCCCCGGGGAGGAGCTCACCCTCTCGTACATCAACCCCATTATGAAGAAGCGCGCGCGCAACAAGAAGCTGAACCGGATTTGGGGGTTCCAGTGTGCTTGCCCGTTGTGCACAAAGGAACAGGCGCAGGTCGAGGCGTCGGATGTTAGGATCCACCAGATCAAGGAGCTGGTTGGGGAGTTTAGCGATTGGAGCTCGGATAGCAGGGCGACGCCGCAGTTGGCGGAGCTGGTGTTGAGTCTGTATGAGCAGGAGAAGCTTTGGGGGAGCATGTATGAGGCGTATACTTGGTTGGCGCTCGAGTATAACGCTGTTGGGGAGCCGTGGACGGCGGTGAAGTGGGCGAATAGGGCGGTCGAGTGGGGGATTCCGGTCGTAGGACCCAAAGATGGGGATATGGAGCAGATGAGGAGGCTGATCAAGGACCCGTGGGCGCATTGGAGTTGGTTGAAGAGGGTCAAGGTTAGAGGGGGGTGGGGGAAGGGGAGTGAGAGGGAGGGGGATGGGGATGATGATGAGGAGTAGGAGGGTGAGGATGATTTGGTATGGTATAGGCGTTTGGGATTGTTTTCTTTTATTGGCTTGGAGTTCGAATAGGGAAAAGAATACGAGTTTGTGGTAGTGATGAATGCAATTGTCTTTTGGACCGTCAGGACAGGCAGGAGCACAGTATATATATTAGGTCCCGCACGCCACTCTCAACAGCAGCTTGAGCATCTTGACCAGGGCGCCCTTGTGGTCAGGACAAATGGTTAAGTTGTAAGAGCTGCTGTTGCCGCCCACCGCCCCCCGAGTTCGATCCGGAGTAAAACCACCGAGGTTTTCGTAACCGGCCACCCTTTCCAATAACGGTTGGGAGGTTGGCCAGCAAGCTTTTGCTATCTCTTTCGACTTTTCTTTTTGTTTTCTGCCTTCTTGATCTTGGTCTGGACGAGTGAACCATCAAGCTTGCTGCTCTGGTCCTTGTTGGACCCCTTTATTCCTACTTTATGTCGAACTGAAGAGCTGTGAGAGCCAGCGCAAGCAATATGGAAGGCATCTCACAGTCAACATTCTGAGCTCCACCTTCGGGGAGGGAAGGAGCGGTGGTCAACCTCAGCTGTACCTTCCAAATCAGTGGTGGTCAGATGCTGGTTTTCGGGGAGCAAATGGCAGGTACTCGAGTAGCACTTTCCCTAAATATGACCCAGCACTTTCCCTAAATATGACCCAGCATTCAATCGATATCTTCATATTCCCCTCACTCTGGCCTGCCTCATTGCTTGGTTCATAGCTCACCCATCACCCATCTGAAGCCTCCCCTGAATCTTTTCTCACATATCGATCACATTTATGATCCAAAAACCCCATACCAACCACCCTCCCTCATAAACCAGCACCTCACCAACCGAATCTCCCCATCTTATACCCATCCTATTATGCAATCCGTAGCCGCGACCGGCCTACAACCAACAGCGACCTCCCAAGTGGCACGAACAACAACAGTAGATATTTACCCGTTCGTCTCTGCCACCTCCCGAACACCCACCCTCCTCGGGTATATATGCACAGTATCTTGCATATGCTATGACCCTTGTGCATCGTCTGTATGTGTGTACGTATGCAAGCGCAAGATATGCACTGTGACACACACACGCCGACACTCGCATCTCACACCGCATCAGATGTTCATCACACACTCTCTCTTCATGAGAAATTATTCAACATGGCACAGAATAACGACAGAGCAAACATTGCCATTCTGACCTTTCCGATATCGCTGGGCTTGTTTGGGTATGGACTGGGAGTCGAGTGTAGGGTAATTTGGGGAGACGGGATCTTATCAGTGACTCAGGAAACATGCTCACTATCACCGAGGTTGGCATTTTGGCAACATTGTTCTCATTGCTGATGTCCTCATCCAAAGTGTATGTATGTTGTCCTCGACTTCCGACAACCTATCTGTCTCATAAAACAAAAATCCAAGTCCATCATCATACGCCATGTCTATCCCTCTCTTCTATGATCCAGCTTCAAAACGATTCGATTCAGGGACAAAGCCTCGAAACACAAATAACCAAAGAAAAAACTGCAAAAAATAATGTCTCGACCTGTAAATATTCCATGCCTAGCGTCTTTTTTCTCTATGACTGGCTCTCTTCTGCTCTTGTGAACGAGCGCCTTCTGTTCTTTTGCTTTTGAAGATTATTTTACGCCCCAATTCGCCATGAAAAAAAACCCCCCATTAAACAGACCCCTCCCCCACCCCCCCCAAATCAAGAAACGCTCAAAAGTAAACCATCAAGTAAAGCAGTGCTCGCTCCCAAATCCTAAAATGCCCAAACCCTAAGCCTTCTGCTGCTGCTGGACCTTGGCCATCCTCTTCGACATGCTATTCCCATCATGTTAGCCTCATGTTTATAATCAAGGGTTGAGGGAAGAAGAAAAAAAACACTCACAAATCATAGAACGCAAACTGCCCCGCCCCACTCCCAAACTCATACACGAACCGACTCGCCACATAACTCCCAAAGATGGCCCTCAGGTAGCTATCCGGCACCCGCTTGATGATCGTCTCCAACCCAATCTTCTCAATCAACAAGTTCGGCAGCGCGTCCGCCAAGACACTGTTCCTGAGCGCCTCATTCTCCCACAGATCGCTGTGCTGGAGCTGCTCATCCAGACTGGTAATCGCCTGCGACAGCTTATCAGACAGAATGGAACGAGGCACCTTGGTCTTCTGGTGCTCAGCCCAGATGGCCTCAAACTCCAACCTGGCGTTCTCCTGAATCTTTTCCTGCACAGCCTTGACGTACGCCTTGTAGAACTCAGGCGCGTTGCCCTTCTTGTCGACGCACATGTCCTTGACGAAGGACTCGTCGTCAAAGGAGAGGGAGGCCAGCACCTCGAGAGAGGATGAGGTGACACCGCCCTTGTTTGCCGAGGCGTCCTTATAGACGATGCAACCAGCCTCTTCGAGGCGAAGTTTCGCGTCTTGAGTGATGAAGAGGTTGGCACCTTCGACGATGTAAGGGACCGTGCACTTGCCGTCCTTGATGAGCTTGTTGGCGGAGACGAGGTCGATGGACTCGGGTCGGCCACCGCAGGGGACAAACATGTCAGTGAGGCCAGTGTCGCGGAGGTGGTAGGTGTTGCGGAAGGCAGTGCCATTGTTGACGACCTCGCCGGTGGGGAGAGTGATGTTGGCATCCTCGCAAAGGACACGGTAACCATCCTTGGAGAGCTTGGACAGGTCAAAGTGGACAATCATCTGTCGGTTCTTGGCCAGGCGGCGGAGCTCGTCCTTGTCGATTCCGTTGGGGTCGACAAGGACACCGGAGCCATCGACAACGGCCGTGTACTTTTCGTTGCTGAGGAGGATCTCGTTGGAGCCGAGATCACCGTCTGGGCCTCCAGTCTGCATCTTGCGGACGGTGGAGGGGTCGAGGTTGAGCTTGCGGTAGATGCCCTTGACGTACTCGCGCACCGAGAGAGTGGTCATGCCGTAGGTGTCGTGGGGGATACCGCCCAGTTTGGGGGACTTGCCGGTGAAGAAGGACTTCCACCAGGGAGCGCCGCGATGGCGGGCGTGCTCGGTGGCCCAATCGACGAGGTCGGCCGTGTTCTCGTCGGGACCCATGAAGAGGATCTCCTCCTTGCCGTAGAGGTCCACAATGGGGTTCTTGATGCCAGGGGTCTCTGGCTTGAGGAGCAAATCGAGAATGCTGTCAATATACTTCTCGAAAGCCTCACGAGCCTTGTCTTGCTGCTTGGGGTCGAGCAAGATGACACCCTTGGAGCCACCTTCGGGAATATCCTTGTTCTTGCGCTGCTGGGTGCTGGCGAGATTGTAGTTCTCATCGAACAAGTTGCGGGCGTTGATGGAGTAGGCCTCCTTGCTGCGGGACTTGACAATGCGGATACCGCCACGGGCAATGTCCTTGAAGCGAAGGTGGAAACCGCGAGACTCGGAAGAGATGACGAGGAACATGCCGTAGAGACGGTTGGGGTACTCAAACTCGGGCAGGAAGCTTGGGTCGAGGCGGAAGCTGAGGGCGACCTTGGTAGGGGTGAAGTAGTTGGTCTTGAGGACGGCATTGTTGAAGACGCGGAAGGCAGTCATCACCATCTCTTCGTGCTCGTTATTCACGTCCTTGGTGATCTTGTCCTTGAGCTTGGCGTCTGAGAGGACCTCAAAGGCTGGCGTGGGGGCAATGAAGTGGCGGTCGAAACCAGGGCCGACCTTGAGGTGCACGTTGGCGAAGGAGGCATACAAAGCCCTGACGAGTCCGGGATGAGATTTGATAATCTCCAGGATGTAGTCGGGCGTAAAAGTCTCAGTGCGGAGACGCTTCTTCATCTTGGACAGAATCTCGGCGTGCGAGTTGTTCTTGGGATTGAGGGCCGCCACCAGCGAAGCATACTCAGATCCAAGACGGTTGAGGAAGTGCTGCACAAAGACCCACACAGAGTGAGCGTAGATGGTCTCCTGCAAACTGAGCTCGCCCGAGGCAAACATGTCCTGCAGCTTGGTCTGGGGAATGCAGTATAGGAGGGAGATCTCCTTGGTGATCTGGTGGATGGACTCCTCGATGGAGGGGAACTTGCCCTCGAGGTTGGAGGCGGGTCGCAGGTAGATGCTGATGATGGTGATGCCGTTGGAGAACTGCTCGACGTACTTGCGGGAGCTGGTGACGCCATAGTAGTGATAGAGATCGCTCAGGGCGCTGAAGATGCCCCTGGCAGTTCTTGAGCGGAAAGCAACGACCAATCTCTTCTCCGGGGTCCCCTCAATGTCGTAGACCTCGATAACGGGACCAGCACGGCGGACAGCGCTCTCGATGATCTCCTGATAGATCACCTTGGTGTTTTTGGTGGCCTTGGCGAGGAACATGCGGTCGCTGATAACCTCCAATCTGGTTTCCATTGGGTCGGCATTTGCATCAACAAACTGGCACTGATACACGAAGTAGCAGCGGAGAGTGGCCTTGGAGTTGGCGTCTTGTCCCAAAACACCGGGAGACCGGAAAGTCTCGACGCGGAAGCGCTTCGAGGTGTCACCACCATCCAAGTACTTGGACTCGAGGCGGTGCTCGTATCTTGGGCCGTTGATGGAGGTCTTGCCAGGCTCGCTTGTGTCGATGTAGATGGCATGGTCAGAGGCTTCCATGTCCAGCCGGATCTCCTCACGCTTGTCCTCACGAGAGAAGGCTGCTACCTTGGCAGCATAGAGCGATGTGATGTGGTTGCTGATGGCTTCAGGAGACTCGAGCTGGAAGTAGACATCGTCGATGGCCAGCTCATTGTAGAACCAAATGATCTGAGCGTCGACGAGAGCCTCGGGAATCCAACCGCCCTTAAGGATGATTTCCCGTACTGCAGAGTTGTCAGTTCCTATACTAATCACAAGATTTGACAGAGTGCTCACCTTGCTTCATCTGCTCGGCCTTGCCCTTGAATTCAGGGGCAACATAGCCAACCGTGGCCGACCGCAAGACTCTGTGGCCATTGCCGTTCATCTTGGGATAGCTGACGTGTGTTGGCTGGGGTGATGGGTGTCGGGAAACCTCTGTGCCTCTGGTCTTCTCAACGAGCCTGTTGGCTGGGTTGAAGGTGCTAGGAGACTCAGTCATGGTGTCGTCTGAGGACGAAAAGGGGTCCTGATACTCTGGAAAGCTGTCCATTGGAAGGTTAGTCTTGATGGTCAGGATAGACACCCGGCGCATATGGTCGACAGGACTGGCGAGCACAGGCTCAACCATGATGCCTTCCATGGTGCAAATCTCGAAGAGAGTGGCTTGGGAGCAGGAGCAAGTTGGTGGTAGGGCTGAGGAATGACAAAGGATCTAAGGAGCAAGAGAAAAGCGAAAAGGGAAGAGGCTGGGGGGCTCGAGGGGAGCGAGCACAAGTTTTGTAAAGGAGTAGAGGGACATGTTGGCAGGTGTGTAAGAGTGCATCGGAGCGCGTATGATACCATGGGCACGGTGTGTGCTTTTGGTGGTTGTCGAAGCGGCGAGGGAGCCGCAGTTGGCCCTTGCCATGACCCTCCTCGCCCTGTTTGAACCTGCTCACCCCGATAGTTGATCGCGGCAATCAGGTTTGACGTTGGGAAGAGATGCCGGCATCGGATGAACTAGGAGAGGCAGAAGCCACAGACGGCGTGGCACAAGAGACCAGGAATGAGAGCGGGTGACATGGCAACTTAGATAGCATCGACGGCAGCTCGGCCAGAGCGAGCAGCTGTGCTTCTTCGTTTCCGGGAGTATAGCCTCCGAGAGTGGTTCTGCTGCGTTCAAACAAGCTGCGAAAGCATGCTTCACCGCTACTGAAACCTACGCTCGTACTCCGTACTGCCACCTGCTCATCCCTTGGGTGCTTCTGTGCTGTGCTGTTGCTGTGCAGCTAGTGTGGGTCCGTCTGAGATAAGAACCTCGAGGGTTCCTTTTACCCTGCCTCTTGCCCTGGAGCTACCAGGAGGAGATATTTGTGCAGACTGGAGAGGTGGTGACATGGGGGACATGCTGGTGGTGGATGCATAACGTTGGAACGTACCTGGCGGCTCTCGCTTGGAGGTCTGAATCAAGCCCGAGGTGTTATTTGGCGGCGCAAGACTCGGTTTGTATCGTATCTCTTCGATATGCGCCCCGGCAGATGCTGCATCGAGCAATGTTAGTTTTCTGGGTCCCTGAACCTGGACGGAATGAGACGGGCACGGCGGGGCGATGCAACTGCGATAAGGTGCATACGATGGGGAAAAAAAGATGTCTCGTTTACCTTTTTTATCGTCGTGTCTTAGATGAAGACGGGCGATGTGTCAGTCACTTCGGACCGTGAGGAGACAAAGACAGCTTAAAGTCTAGTCTCGCCCGGTGAAAATAGAGTTTGATGCCGCGAAAGCAGGAAAAGTGCCGATCTATCCCAGACAGCAAATCCCGAGGGTCCTGTTTCGATTGTTTTCGTCTGCACAAGATTGTATTAGTGCAAATGCTCTCACAAGGCCCAGATCGCCATCTCAAGTGTCACGGCTCTTCGCTGTTCGGTGCTTGCTCCTCGTTGCTGCCGCTTCTGGAAGGCAAGACATGTGTTCCAGAATCCAGGGCACGCTGCCGGGGCCCGAGATAAGGAAACCTCATCTTTCCAGCCTGGCTCAGCTCTGGAAGGCCCAATCCTGCTCATCTCGTTCATGTCCCGAGCAGACACAGCCTTCCGCTGAACGCTTCCTCAGCCTGCGCCTCGCCGCAGGAAGGCTAACGGGAGGAAATAAAAAAAGGAGTCTTTGGCTGGTGGAGGGGTGGAAGGGCTGTAAAACGGAAACCACAGGCGGGGACACAGCAGCAGCAACAGTAGCAGCAGCAGTAGTAGGGTTCAGGGGCAGAGAATTGATGTTGATGGGGCACAGATGAACCGAAAGGGGTGTAAGATACCTGTTACGGCGCCGGAATGTTGCACAGAGATAAGGTCTGGCAAGCTGTTTGGCTGCAAGCTTCAAGCGTGGCCGATAAGGCGTGTCTGTGTCTGAAAATAGCCACAGGAAGATCCGCCGATTTGGTCGTTGTTCTTCGGACCTTTTTGGAGCAAGTCGATAAAAATGGCTTGCTTGGTAAGAGACGACGGGGCTCGTTGTGGTGTTGAGCCGTAAGTGTAAGTGAAAATAAAGTGTTGGTAGAGATAAAATAACACAATGTCAACAACAACCTGATATGGCCAGCCAAAGAAGCGACGGAAGTTCTGGCTCTTTATATGTTTCCAATTGGACACACCTCTTTTCAGACATTTTTCTTGTTGAACTCGCCCGCACTGTACGTACTCTTTCTCAGTCCATGTCTCCGCCGTCAGAACGGGGTGTCGTGATGACATTGGGGCGCTCTGACAAACGGAATCGGGTGTGCTAAGCCCGATGGGGCAATTTGGGACTCTGCTGATTGGGTCACAGGGCCGGTACCTGAAAGGTCACTGAAAAAGTGTTTCTGGGATCCCTAGCTGCCATTAGTGGCGCCCCTGGAGCGGCTATTCGAGGTTCTGGGGTAAGAGTGGAGTTCTCAGCTCCAGGGTAGTTTTTGCAAGCCAGGGTACACTTCAGGTACCTCGATGGCCAAGTACACGAAGGACAACTCCAACCTGTTCGTATACCGAGGAATTTATTTTTATTTTCTTGATTTACACGAGAGGAACGCTTTTTGGACGGTTTTTCGAGTCCGGGAATATCGTAGACCACACTTGCTTTCACTGGTCCGATGCTTCTCGTAGGGCAGCCAGCCTCGAACCATCACCTCGAATCTCTTACTCACCACCACAACCCTCCCCAGCTACCCAGCTCACTGGGCACAGGCGGGACGGCGTTGCACGTTCTGGAAGAGCCCCAAGCAATTGGAAATCCAAGCTATCTCCCCTGCCCAATCCCAATCTCGTCAAACGCTTGCACTAGATCCCGCCGGGACGGTGAAGCCCCGACCGCCACTGCCATGGCTCTCTATCCCTTCACGGATAGCTTGGAAGTGTCAGAAGATGGATCTAGGATCTACCGCTATCCCCAGCTCTATCGCCCGTAAGGTTTGCCAATGGACTTTGAACGGAGGTAAGACTCACAAAAGAGTGGGTTTCAGCATCTCCCATCTCCGTGGAACCTGCTGTGCTATCACCAACTGGGTTCAATCTGTTATTCAGAGTTTTGAGATGCCGAGCCCTGTGACAACTCCCAGACTTCAGACTTCGGAATTCAATATCAAAGGAGCCAGCCAGTCGTGCAACACATCTTCTCCCTTACCGCCTCTTCGTCTTACAGTCCTGACCTGGCATAATGGCGGTAGATCAATACGGATTCGCAATTGGCGGTGGCATCATGAAAGCCCAGACTGTGCTCATCGGTAAAATGTTCCTTTCACGTTTGCTCCAAAGACTCTCATTCTCAACGAAAAGTCAAGGCAAAGTGGTCCCGTGATGGCCCAAATACGTAAGAGCGACGGCCGCCCCGGGTTGGGCCCCTTTGCCCCGCATTTCGATCCGCTGTGGCTTGCCCAGCGTGCCCCGCCATCCACCACCCCCGGATTTTCCAGACCAAGCCCAGTGAAGCGCATCGCCATCAAGTAAAATGGGGGTAATGAAAACCTCCGGTTTGCTGCCCTGCTGCCCTACTGCATACATATTTTGTTCCTGAGGGTGCACGGGACCGGATTGTGGCTCTCTTTTCAGTATCCCGTTTCAAAAGCTTTTCTGGTTCCAAGCTGTTGATGTTGCGGATGGCGACCTGAGATTCCTGCTATCCACTTAGCACTCTTTGACCGCTGCTATGCCGGCCGTATCTTGCATTTATTCTCTTCGACGATGCGACTCTGCCAAAACGTGTACTGGATTCTAACCTCATAGGTTCAAACTCCAAAAGGTACGTACCCCGATACCTGCCAGGTTTGTTAAGCGCGAAAAAAGCTCTGCTGTCCTCGTGCTGGCACCCAGGCGCGCTGGCTTGTTTGACGACACGGGCCGGGCTGGGGCATGGTCACGGGGCTCACCTTGAGATTTGCAGCTCGGCGCCGTTGCGAAACTTCCTCCCTGCCAAGTCCTTCCAGGCCTCCAGACTGGTACTTTTTCTGTTGGCTAGGGGCTGGGTATGGAGATGACAACAGCGCCGGTGTGCGAATCGGCATCTCCACGAACCTGGCATCTAGGAGAGCTGGAGCGGCCGGAAGGTCTCATGCACTGTACGGCAACACTGCCCCGTGAGAGCCCCGGTGAGACTACCACCGCTCCAACAGACCGAGCTCACCACCAACAAAACAAAACAAACAATTTCCAGCTCATTCTTTCGCCCCTTTTCCACATTCGTTACAGAGCACAGAGATGACTCCCATTTCTCTCTCTGGTCTGCTGATACTCTCGCCATGGCCAGTTTGTCTCTGCCTGGTCCGAAAGGGGTCCCACTGAAGGACACATTTGAGGTTTCTCCCTCGACAACTCTGTTGCAGTCACATATCGGAAACTCCCCAGCAACCATCCGATCTTTTGCTCCCAAGGTCTGACCTCCCTCTCGGAGCTGCATCTCGACATTCGAGATCATGCTGAGGTCATTAGAGCAATCCTCCAAATACCTGCAGAGTATTACTTATGCCAAGGGCATGGCAGAAATCCATGCGGAATCGTCATCCGTGATCATGGGTTCCATCTTCATCCCTTCGGTGCCGTGGACGATATCAGGAGAGAGCTTCATTCGATTCCCGATCTTTGAATCGGAAGCGAGGGGTCTCCGTTCCAAGTCTTGTTGCTGAAGAACAGATGGTTCCCAGTCCATATATGCAAGCGGGGGAGGGCTGGGCTTGCATACTGGCGTATGCGCCTTTCAAGGGCCAAAGTGACAGCGCAACATGTACATGCAAGGTACCTTGCCTTGCTTGGGATAGGCACATACAACACAAGGGCTATCAACCTCTTCTCTTTTGCTTGAACTTCTCCAGCAAACCAAGTCTTGAAGCTTGTCATCTTTATCCCTTTCTGTCATCATGCAGGGCTACGGAAAGAATCTGTTCTTTTCCCAGAGATTATTCGTCCGATTCACTAACAGGGTTTTTACACAGGACTTTTCTCTAATTTTGGAGGTTCTTGCTTTCTCTGAGGTTGCTATCCTTTGTGTCCCCCCAAGTGCCTCCCAAGAAAAGAGGCAAAGCTGTTTCTGTTTCTGTGTCGTTTTAAGTTTTTTGGTGTCTTTCTCTCCCACACTCTCCTGACACACACATTTTTTTTTTTTTTTTTTTTTTTGGTTTCTATTACTCATAGCGGTAGTTGGGTCTCTTTTCTGGTCTGAGATTCTCTTCGTTAAGTGCCGAGAATAGGGTTCTCAGGCGATGAATCGTACGTATGGTCTGCCCAGCTTTTATAGCGGAGTAGACTTTGGAAAAAAAGGCTCGTCCCGTCTGATTTTCCCGCCGGTGTCGGAGCTTAAAAACTGAGGAGAATTGAGGTCATCATCAGAGAGGGCTGAGTTTACATGACACACTAGTCAGAAAAGATGCATCGTGAAGGCTGCGGTTCGCAAAGGTCCAAGGAAGGAGGTTTAGGATCCAAGGGACGTCACTCATCGGGTTTTTTTCTTGGCAGGGCAGGAATGGAAGGTTCCATGTGGGTTCTCCCGTTGATTGCCGCAGGTCTCCGCTTTTAGTTTTTTTTGCTGATGGCGGGGCCGCCGGCGGCCGGGCGGGGCACAGTTCGGTGGTGCCCCTCTCGGATCTGTCGCCGTTTCATCAACGGAAGAGATGGAGGGGTAGTTGATGGTGGGGCAATTGATTGAATCCTTCCTCATTACCACACCCGACGACTACATCCATCACCTGCGAAGTTGTGTATGAGTGAGTTTTACAGGGGTTGAAGTTTATCCAGTGTTGGACAAGAGACACATCGAAACTCTTTTTACTTTTCGGCAGTTTGAACAATTGGCTCAAGGGTTTCTGCTGTCACACATACATCACACCGTATCTCACACTTTTGCTTGCTCAGAGCTTGTTACTCCACATCAAGAAAGAGACAATGACTTCAGCTCCCGTTCTTCCCGCCGGCGCCGCCGGGAGTGGAAATGCGAGGGAGCGAGCACGTCAGCTGGACCGGGATGATGAACTCGGGTTCTTGAGGGACGAGTTCAACATCCCGACAAAGGGACAAATCGCGAGCACCTCGTTACCCAAGGGTTCCTCAGGTACAAGTCCCAACTGATCCAATATCAAGCCTCGATAACTGACAGGTTGGCATAGCCAATAACAATGACAGCGACACAACAACCAAGTGCATCTACCTCTGCGGCAACTCTTTGGGTCTCCAACCCAGACGCACTCAAACCCGTCTCTCCCAGTACCTCTCCACCTGGGCCACCCAAGGCGTCCAAGGGCACTTTAAACCGCTGACCAACTCCCCCTTGCCGACATGGCTCGACGTCGACGAGCGAGCAGCCGAGATGATCGCCCCCATCGTGGGAGCTCACGTCTCCGAGGTGGCAATCATGCAGACTCTGACTGCGAATCTCCATCTTCTCATGTCTGCATTCTACAAGCCTGATGCGAACAAGCGGCACAAGATCATCCTGGAGAGCAAGGCTTTCCCTAGCGATCACTTTGCCGTGGAGACACAGCTTCGTCATCATGGGTTGGATGCGAGCAAATCAATGGTTTTGCTCAAGTCGGAGAGGTCGAGGGATAATATCTTGACTACGGAGGAGATCTGTGGGGTTATTGACCTGCATAAAGAGGACGCGTTTTTGTTGTTGTTGCCGGGGATTCAGTACTACACTGGGCAGCTGTTTGATATTGAGACTATCACTGCGTATGCGAAGGAGAGGGGGATTTTTGTCATTTGGGATCTGGCACATGCGGTTGGGAATGTGGAGTTGAGGCTTCATGAGTGGGGGGTTGATGCTGCGGCTTGGTGCTCGTACAAGTATTTGAATGGGGGGCCGGGGTGTATTGGGGGGATGTTTGTTCATGAGAATAATAGTGCTGTGACGAAGCTTATTACTGATGAGAGGCCGGAGGAGGGGTATAATCACCGGTTGGCTGGGTGGTGGGGGAATGATAAGAAGAGTCGGTTTGGGATGGAGAATAGATTTCATCCTGTCAAGGGGGCCGCGGGGTTCCAGTTGAGTAATCCTAGTGTGCTGGATATTACTAGTTTGTGTGCGAGCTTGGAGGTTTTTGAGCAGGCGGGTGGGATGGGGAAGTTGAGGGAGAAGAGTTTGAGGCTGACGAAGTTTTTGGAGGAACAGTTAGAGGGGATGGGGAAGGAGGAGAAGGGGTTGTTCAGGGTTATTACGCCTTTGGATCCGAAGCAGAGGGGGGCGCAGCTTAGCTTGGGGTTGGGGAGTGGGTTGCTTGAGGGGGTGATGAAGGAGCTGGAGAGGCAAGGGGTGATTGTTGATGAAAGGAGACCGGATGTCATTAGGGTTGCGCCAGCGCCGTTGTATAATGGGTTTGAGGATGTGGTTGGATTTGTGGAGGCTTTTGGGGAGGCCTTGAGAGTGGCCAGGAGAGAGAGGGATGCGTTTTGAGATGTACCCGCAGTGTTGCTATTGGGGGTCTGTCATTACGTCTTGCGATGCAGGTTGTGTATTCGCTTAAACAATCTCAATCACCACAGCCTCCAAGTCATATATCCACCGCGCTTGGTAAGCATCTACCATGCCAACCCTCCTGAAACGTCCGTTAGACAGCTCTTCAAGCACTAGACCCTCCCCATTCCAGTCCTCGTCCCACTGAAGGAAAACAAAAACAATCCCACTCGTTCTCGGCCCAATATCATCAAAATGAACGTTCCCAATCTGGCTGTGCTTCCCGTCTTCATTCAATACCATAAGCTCCCATCTGCCGGCCTTTTCACGCACAAAAGGCTCTCTTAAAACTGCCGCCTTCATGCGTAACGAACCATCCGTCACCTCCCCGAACGGCGCCTCCACAGCTGCAAGGCTGACCCAACAGTCCACCACCTCCATCTGCCTATACTTTGAAGCATCCACCATGAACGTAGCATTGTCATAGTATACCCCCCAATTCACGCTCGCCCACGACCACGACGGAGCACGGTATCTCGCCGGCCTCGAAGACTTGGGGTCGAGTTCCTTCTCCCTGACCGCCCTCCAAAGAAGGTCAGGCACCAAAGACTTTTTCCACAGTCCTGCAAGGTAGGAATCCCCAGTCACGCGGGAGAACTGCTCTGCGACGCCTGCCAGAGCGGGCAGCTTGTCCCCCTCGTGAGAGTGCCATCGCAGTGTGAAAGAAGCGACGATTTCAAGCCACGCAACACGCGCCTCCCATTTCTCTTGGGGCGACAACTCTTTGGATCGTTGGCCTGATATTGAACAAGCGAGGATCCGGGGAAGGCGCACTCTGCTTGGTCCGCAGAGCGCCTGGCCTATGCTGACGGCTTCGGTCTGGCAGTTGTATTTGAGGGTCTCGCTGTCGTAGATCAGAGTGCGCGAGGGGAGGACCTGCTCTTGCAGCGTCCAGGCGCGGGAGTCGATTGGTTCGACGGGGAGGCCTGATTTCCCATGAGGGGAGTATGCTTCGTGTGTGTCGAGAAGGGAGACGATGCCTACTCTGCTTCCTGTTGGGTCTCGGGGGTTGTTGTTGTGGAAGGGTACACGTGCTGATGGGTTTCTCTGCCGCCGGGTTTGCCTCAGGAAGCCTTCCCTTGAGGTAGCTGCGCTGGCTGCTATGATGGTGAGGTAGCTCTCGCGGTAGATGCGGCTCATTTGACAAATTTGTTTCAACTTGTCGGCGTCGGAATCTTGGATGATGCAGAGAGCATCAACCCAGAGGTATCGGTGCTTGAGAGAGTGGGTAACGAATATGGCATCGCGGATGGTTCGTGGGAGGCTTGAGATGGGTATCCCATGGCCGACAATCTCTTCGATGTTGGAAGTGGTGAGTTTGAGAGGCTGGTCAATGCCCCAGACGTAGCTCAGCGTTATATACAGGCCTGGCTGAGTTCCATGTGTGAGAATGAGTCTAGGGTTTGACGGATCTGAGCAATCGATGACGCGGTCTGGAAGCAGCGTGAATAGATCGGGGCTTTGGCAGTCTGCGTGAAACTTGACGCAGTTGTCGATGCATTCCCGAGCTAAGGCGAAGCTCTCCGGGGTACAGAGGTCTGTAATTTGTTCACGGGCCGCAAAGTGAACGGCTGCTGGATCGCCTGCGACAGTGTAGATGTGATACAAGTTGGTGATTCCTTTACCATTGATTACGACCCGAACTTCCAGTTGACTCTGCCGTGGGGTCCATGAATGGTTGTCCACATTATCGAGGCCCACGAAGACGGTGACAGTGGTTCCCCCAGGAGGGTATCCCAGCATCTTTATAAGTCTGTTGAGTTCGCCACACCAAGTGCATCCTCGCCTGACGGCCCCTTGCACGGCTTCATAGGAAGTGTCATATGTATACATGTCTTCCGGGGTCGTGTTCAAAAGGGACCTCCAACCATCAGGCGAAAAGATGGTCTTGAGATCTGTTTCGCAGACAAGCGAGAGCGGATCCAGTAACTGTTCCATGGATGCAAGTGAGAGTCTTTTCCACTTCTGTAAAAAAAAATCAAGTTGTTGAAAATAGGTAATAATCCCAGGACTAGCCCTGACTTGTAGAATGCAAACTTGAGCCAACATAAGCCACGCCCGCCCCACATGCTTAGGCGCCTAGGTGGGAAATATTCCTTTGCTATCATGGGAAGCCTAAACAGTGCCCCAATGCGCTCTGATTTAATTGGCAGCCATGAGGGAGGTGGCGCAAGGGCAGTATTAGCTTTTTTGTTCACATCCACCCAACAGGTTCAGACCATTTGTTCTCTTACTTAAAGGCTTTCATAGTAACAGGTAAAAACTACATAGCGCTACGCTGTGAGTTGTGGAAAGTGTCACCTAAGTACCTGCCGTTTTGCTCCCAGAAAGCCAGCATGTGGCCACCAGTGAACTTAGCATGTGTATTTGTAAGTCGAAACGGTGTGTTCAGTGGCCCTTCAGTTACATAGACGGACAGGTGAAATGTCACCTGCACCGCCAATATCTTCAGACGTTGGTCAACGTCTTCGAAAAGACTCGACCGCAACTTGTTGGACACGTCGGTGACCACAAAAGTGGCAGCAGGCTTTGCGTCTTGCTCGGGAGCGGGATGTCCAGCACCGACACGCAATGGGCTTTTCCAGTGCTTCGTAGGTTGATAACCATCGCCAAGGGATCGTGGTAAGTATTCCGAGACCTGGCAGCATTCCCGGTCAGCTATGAGTACCGTACTTATCTCACGGGGAGGACTTCAGCAAGCAAGGTGTACGTATCTCACCATGTATTCTCCCATAAACTGCGGGTCGTTGTGCCTCATTCCACCAAAGGTAACAGACAAAGGTCTCAGCGAAACAATACCATCCTTGATGTCGTGAAAAGTGTGGTTGGCGGCGGGTTCCCGAGACTCAAGATACTCCTTGTAAAGCCCTGCCACCGGCCTTATAGCACCATTGTCCTTGGAGTTCCCAGCGCTGGCGTGGTTTCTGCTAGCAGGACCCTGCTCTCCGTGTGATTTCTGAAATTCGCGATCGCCGGTTGACAGGTCTCCCGCGGTAGGAGCGGGTGAAAGCGTAATGCTGGCGCACCGCTTGCACGATGAGATGGCTGATTGGGTTAGGTATGTATGTTAGATGACGGGCTCGGCGGGTCCTATCATGGCGCCAGAGAACTCACCTTGCTCCATAGAATTTGCTACGTCGTCCCATTCTGGGACGTCTTCCGGCACGCCTCTCCTGCGAAGGCTCGCGTCAACTCTTTCGGCGTTCCTTTCGGTGAGAACGTGGTGTAGCAGCAATGTGCATTCGCCGTCCAAGATGTTCAGCCATACCCGAAGCTCCTACAGTAATTCAAGAGATGAGAACCCTAAAACCGCTTCCTCCGAGGATATGTATACGTCGAGTATATTTGGATGCAGATGCAGGGCCACGGCACCAGTTTGGGTCCGGCCCCGTTGCCCAGTACCTTTATCTCCCAATCGAACTCAATTTTTCCCAGTAGGGATACATGAATGTGATTGAGCTGCGATACGATAGCTCGCCTCTCCGCGATACTGGTGTTGCTAGAAAGGAGACTGCAGAGGCGAGCTGTCAGTGACTGCTATACTCTCAAGTCTACCTATGATATAGACATGGACGAAGGTCAAGCGGGAGAACGGTTGGGAGTCGGAGGAAGAAAAGCGGTTCAATAGCATACCAGGCAATGTGGTGTGCTTTGGCACGAAGGCTCATAGTGTGGACAGGGCTATGTCCAGCGTCGTTTTGGACATGCGACACCTTGGCTGCCAGTTTTAATAACATGCGATCCTCCAGTTGAAGGAGCTGGAACAGGTTCGAACAAGCTCGCATATTTGATAAGCTCATGGTCTGGAGGGCCACTCTCCCTTCAGAACTTGCAAGCAGATGTGGACGGTCCGCAATATACCAGTCACCCCCGCGAAGGCTGGGTATGGCAGATCTGAGCTGGTAGAGCTGTTCCCCGGATTCTCCCAGCCATACTGGGAATATATTTAATGCCTTCAGCTGCAACACCTCAGCATCCCGATTCTCCTTCCACGCTTTTGGTTGGATTAGTGCGCTGGTGGCCTTGAGAACGTGCTGGATATGCTCTAGCGAATATGACGGAACTATACGACAAGCCTCGTTGACGAGGTCTTTCAGTGCAGCATTCAGAATTTTTAGCGAGTCACGGAAGAATGATTCAAGCTCTGGATAGTGCTGGATGATGCGTGGCGTCCGTTTCAAGCAACCCGGGCCATCCCACACGCAATCGTCGGTGCTGAGCCAAACACCCACAGAAGCAGACCTCCCCTTTCAGGAGAAACAACAGCTTAAGCTTTGCAAATGCTTTCCTGTTGCCTATCATTAACTTCAAATATCACAAAATGAGATAACGTCGCCATACCTCGTATAGCCTTGATTTTCATCTGTCATGTGATATAAGCGTCTGCGTTTACTGAGGTCTGCGCCCCCAGGTACTTCAGAACATTCCATGCGACATCTTCTGGGTCTGGAATGGCAAGGACGTAGGACCCAGGCTTTTCGGATGATGACAATAATGCATCAAGGCTAGACAGGACGGCTTGCCGTGGCAGAAAAGTCCTATCAAGAGAGCGGCGGACGTTGTCATTGATGCAACAGGCACTTAGGGTTGCCAGCTCTGATCTCAAACGCTGCCTCGAGGTTTTCAAGGTCGCTTTTTCTGATTCGGCGAGGGATATGGGATTCTGACTCGGATTCTCGGTCGTCCACTACATAATAGCGGTAGTGTTCCCACCTTCGACAAAGAAGTTTTAGCCATTTGTTACACTCTGACTGCTCAGCCAGGGATCGAAAGTCGGCAGATAGGACAAAGCCCAGATTGCCAGGGCCGTTCAGGTCGACGAGACGAGGAAAAACGGTAACGTGTAGATTTAACTGTAACCAATCGATCCAGTTCGGACAGTGGGTAAGTGGTGGCGACGCCTCTTTATGGAGAAACGCGAATGAGTGTTCGTGTGAGGCCAAGAGTTGGCTAGCAGAAAATGGGTCGTTAGAGCGCACATAAATTCGGGAAGCTCGACAAGGGCGAAGGTTTTCCGCAACAAGCCAGAGGTCGGCCTTCGTCCGTCCTGCTGCCCACCTAGCCCGGTAGAGAAACTGAGCGTGGCTTATTAAGGCGCGATGTGAAGTATCTTGCACATCGGCACTGGGCCGTACCCGATGTGCTGCTAATATCCTTTCGCAGATATCTGCCTGTTGAACCCTCCTTGCACCTAAGCTCTCTGCTAGCCGCCTTCTGTGAAAGTTTTGCGCAGCCTGAGGGGAAATCTCTGCCAGTCTAAGTCCTTTGGGTACGACCAAGTCGTTGTCATCAAGCGGTATGCCTAATAAATCTTCGGACTTTGCGGAGACCCATCGATCGTTACGTAACGGGACGATCTCGAGCTTCAATATGTCGCCCATGTGGTCTCCAAGAAGGTCACATAGCACTTTACTAATCTTCGCATGCCACGAATCTGGCATTGACCGAAAGTTGTGTGTTTCGTTCGTAATAAACAAACTTATTTCCTTGATAAATTGCGTTTTAGACAGAATATTAACACCAAGCTTGCATTATCCGCTCTTGCAGATCTGCATGGTACTTGTTAAATAAATGGAGAAACGTAGAGTAGTCTTGTAAAATCAATGGCCTGTTATGGTCGTCAGTGTAAGGGTCGGAAACGCAGGTGAGCTTTTCTGGGGCCATGAGGTGCCCGGTATCTGACTCTAATACTGGTGTTCGAGACAATAGGGTAATAATATTTCCTGGAAGAGGCTCAAAAAGCTGTCTGTTGTTGGGAAGGGCAGATAATACGGCCAGGTATAGCGAAGATGTCTACTATTCAGGGCGTGAACCGCCCTGAGGAAAGCTTTAGGAAGCTTATACAAAAAGACTTGATTGCGGGCCGAAGATATATCGATATCTTCACGGTTGGCAATGAGATCAAAGTCGGCATGGCAAACGAACTGCACCCTTGTCAGTTGACCGGAGTGTCTGAGAAGAACAAAATCACTGCTTGACGGACCCTGTACCTATAGTCTCGGATAGGAAGAAAAGCGAATGTAAAGTACGTGATATTTAAGCTCAGGGATCGGGGCTACGGAAAGACCAAGACTATGTCTGACTATTCGTTGATCCCGTGTGAATCGGTCGATAGCAATCCAGATACACTATTCCTGTAAAGCACAAGAGGAGACTGCTCACTGTCTGGGAGTTTAAGGATCTGTAATTCGCCAGGTTTGCACGTGTTGTTCGGCCGTGTAAGATCGAAAGTAACTTCTTTGCCATGGAGGCCATCGTAGACAATACGGATATGCACTCTTCTTGTCTCCGAAGAAAGAGTATGCTGCTCAAATCCAATCTCTCGAGTTCTTGAAGAATCTCACTGGCATCGCACTCGGGAGAAAGGTGGAGGAGGAGCGATATCCACCCAGCGATGCGCTCTTCCGGGAACGTTGACCACACCAGTATCATCATGCCGATACTTTCCCTAGAATCGAACTTGAAGGAGTAACAGCCAGATGCGATGTACACTGATTCGGCAACCTTGAAAACAGACTTGAAGCCAATTCCTTTCCGGCCGATGCGAGTGCTCAAGTTTCGTGTTTTTGAACTGCTGCCCATACTGCAGATGGCTTCTACGTCTTCCGTTGTGAACCCAGTTTCATTGGAATCAAACCGAAGCACTCGATTTTTTACGTGATAGTTAGTGTGGGGTCATGGGCGACGTAATTGTTGTCATCAACATTCTGTATCAGCTCCCACAAGAAATGGGAGGGCCTTCGGTACATGTTTTTTGCAAGCCTGCGACAAGTTAGAACGTAGTTGTGACGTGGCGGAGAGGATGCCTTGCAAGTTCGCGATTCCCTGTTGGTCTTTGGGATATCCGGTAGGATGGCCTACGCCTTTTAAGTCTTTTATTCTCATTATGTGACGCTCAGCGCCGGACGTCGAGACTGGCGTCTGGCCGGACACCTCTGCAACCGCAGAGTCATGCTGGGCAAGGCCGTCGCGACCCGTTGCCGGGCGAGCCAGTCGTTTCGCCAACCACATTCAGGCAGGTCGTTAGGTTTGGTGTAGTCCAGTTGAAAGAGCAATGAGTTGGTAGCGGTATCTGGCCACGAGTTTACGAGAAGTTCAGTGCTTTTTGGGTATCTTAGATAAAGTAAGTAGTATATATACAAGTTAAAAATGCTGAGGTTAGGCAACTGGTAATAGGTTGGGTACCGATATGACCTTGACTTTCCTTCTTGTCCAATCGCATTTGAGCTGTCCGAAAACATTGCTTATGGCGGGATAAATTTGTCACTGGAATTAAGGTACGAAGTGGAAGTAACAGAGATTTTACCACTTCTATTTCCCGATGGCAAGACTGTCGTGGGGCCCTTGGGAAAGGCGTCAAAAAGATAATACCGATATTGTTTTTGGTGCTCACAGGCCTACAGGCCATGGTTGGAAGACAGTTTGAACATCTGAACGAAGAATTGGACTGACTGCCAAGGCGCGGCCAAAGCATGGCAGGCAGGTGAGGTGATTTTGATGTGTAAGCCGTTGGCGCCGTTGAAATTGAAGCTGATGGTGAGAGTAGGCACGGACCGTAGAGAGAATGGGTATCGTGTTGAGGATGTGGGAGAGCAGTCGGGAGCGCAGGTGGGTTGGTTGATGGAAGTCGTGGGCAGTGATGGGACGGGAAGGCCTTGTGCAGGGAGGTTGATGGGTGTAGGTGCCAGTGCTAGGTCGATTCCAGGGCTAATGAGGGTGCCAATGAGGACCTGGGTGGTGGATGTGATGATGGATGTCATGATGGATATGGGTGGTGTTGAGAAAGGGTTAGGTTTAGTAGAGAGCGGTGAGGGTTGGCAGTATTGGATGTGGGTACCTTGATGGGCAGGCGCGAGGTGCCCCACAATATCGGAGGTGGTGGTCATCGGTTGCTGGTCATCCATCTCAGTCAACACCGCAGACATAACTGAGATACGTGCCATGTTGGCCTTCCTGAGAGAGAACAATTCTGGGGTTAGAAGAAATGAGAAGCACCGATAAAAGGACGCTCCGAGTCGGGGCCGCTAACCGCCAAAACAGAAAGAACTCGGGTTTGTAAATAGGACAATGTTCCGAACTCAACTCATTTTGATCATGATTCATAAACGGTGATCCAACATCAAATCGCAATAGTCTCAAGCTTGACTGCAAGCAGAGTTAACCTATTGTTCAAAGACATCATTTTTTTCCAAATTGCACCATGCATTGTTCTGTTGTACAAGTCTATTATTCACAGTTCATCATCCTAAAAATATTCGTCTATTTAAGTACGAGAACTTCTTCCCTCATCATCATCCAAGTTTTTCTCATCATCATCCTTCTCATGCCCACTATTTGAGCTTTCTGACTATTCATCCCAGTATCCCGCAAAGCCTCAAATCATCACGAACACCAACACTTACAAACCAATCACCCCAAACAACAGGCACCATGTGTGTTTTCTATGAGTGGTTCTACTCCTGCAGTTGCAAGGTGCCGGGGTTGCTGCAATGCATCCACTGGTGTCCCGACGAGGAGCCCTGCCAATACCCTAGACCGCCAATCAAGAAGCATATGGACCATTCTTGCCCGCAGCTTCAGCGGGAGGGTAGACGCCTTCATCATGCAGGTGAGAAAGTGCGTAGGTAGGGAATAGCAGGTGACCTTTGTCCCTGGTGGAGGAGGCGGTAGGATTAAGATGGTGGTCGATTTCTTGCCCTGGTGGGGAGACGAGGATGGCAAGTGTCATTCTAGATCATATTGTTATAAACATGTCCTTTTTTACCATCAAGAACTAATACTATACCATACTTGTGCTAATTGTGATGTGATATCTATCATCTGACTTCTTCTTTACCAGGCACCTTTTTCGTTAGGAACTTGGAGAGAGATATACCAACTGTAAAGACCTTGGCAGTACGTCTACAGATATTGTTTAAGGACGCCCCATCGTCTCAACAACTTTATTGTTCATGGAACAAATTGAGTAGTACACAGGCTAATCACACAGTACAACCACCAAAGCATTGTATCAACTGCATCCTATTATCAATAACCCCATTGCCAACCCTCACTACCCCCTCCCAACACCATTATTTAAGCGCCACCCTTTCCTCACCATTCATCTCAGCTTCTTCTCATCATCATCAGTACATTTATACACTCGAGACGTTTTGACAAAGTCTCCCCCCTAAC
Source organism: Podospora pseudopauciseta (assembly GCF_035222475.1). Lineage (NCBI taxonomy): Eukaryota > Fungi > Ascomycota > Sordariomycetes > Sordariales > Podosporaceae > Podospora > Podospora pseudopauciseta. The sequence continues at coordinate 981,032 of NW_026946667.1, forward strand.
CCAAACCAAACTCTCAACAAACCATTCCACTTCACTTACACAACCATGTGTGAATACGAACAATAGTTCCTCGCCTGTGGGTGTCCTGCTGGCTCTGTCCAGGTGTCCTACCTCTGCGCTGAGGTCAGAATTGCTGGCTGAGCTTGTTAGAGCCCTCAACCGATTATTAGGCGATATCATCAGCACATGTGTGCTGTTCATACTCCTCCTCCTCCTAAGAAGAGACGGAGTTACAAGCAGGTGAGTTGTTGAGAAAACATGACAGTACTTCCACAAGGATAAGACATGTTTTGGTAGAATGCCTACAGGTAAGTAAGTGAATGATGGTGATCAACCAACCCCTTTTTTTTCTTTGGGAATTTTGATTCCAAAAACGAATGAATTTCTTTTTTCTTGGACTTCTATTATCTTTTATCCTTGCTGTAATTGTGCTTTGTGATTACGATACTATATATTTGACCTCATATATGTCTTTCTCTCTGTCTGACTGTTGACGGAAGACTTCAAGGACTTGCAAAGACTCCTCTTACCTAACTCAAGACCACTGAGTAAATGTCCTTTCACCAAATGTTACGAGATTTACACAAAATTTAAGTGTGTATGTAAAGCTGGTGCAGTATGGTAGGTACTAAACAATAGGCTTACAAAGTCACAGATCATAAAAGTGACACAGATCAATCAACAATATACACAACAAACGCATGAACTGGCACACAATATTTCTTTCGAAAGATCTTTTTTTATTTTGATCATCACCCCCACCACAGCTCCCACCAGGGGAGGGAGCTAGGTCTTATTAGTATATTATGAACTTACCCGTCATGTCTCAAAGATGACTGACTGCCTTCTGCAAACTTAACAGAACCTGTCATCCTCACATTTCTCGCAACAAGACAAAATATACTCGCGCATGAAAATCCACTCCACACAGACCCAAAGCCACATGGGCGCTTTTCTCGGCGCGGACCACATGGCCGGGGATGATGCAGCCGCAGCCGTAGCAGTATTGGGTGTGAATGCACATGTTGTTGTTGTTGTTGTTGTTGTTGGGTGGTGTGGATGGATGCGAGCAAAGTGTTGTTGTGAGAGGTGGAGAGATGATGTGGTGGTTGGTTACTTACCGGAAGTAGTAAATGGTGATGATGATGATGATGATGATGGGATGAGAGGATTTGAGGCGGGGAAGAGCGGGTTTATATATCTATCTGATGGGACAATTGACTGTGGTCGAATGAATAGTAAAGGCTTTGTCTTCCTTCGTGTTCGCTGGGTTCAATTTCTTAAAATAGTAAGTGGCACTATTAAGAACAATGCTTTATCTCTTCATCTTGCCTTCTGAGAAGGTACACAAAATAGGCTGATAGGACAGGGTAGGTAGGTAAGCAAGCTTTGTTTTACAGGCATCTCAGCCATAAAAGCTCTCGTAGCAGTTCGCTCACATACTCGCTGCAAACAGATGCGTCGCAATAACACACCTAGGTACGTCAGTAGGCCTTCTTCTAGGATTCAGTCTTTGTTTGAAGTTTGAAGACATCGTAAGAGCGCGGGTTGCGACACAGAACAGCATCTCTTCTTCCAGGTAGTAGGAAGTTGATAATCAAGCAAAGAAACAACGGCCATTTCGTACATAGGTAGGTAATCACATTCAAATTTCAATGGTCAAGAAGAGAAAATGAATACTCCAGAGGAAAAAAGTTTTTTTATTATATTAAATATGTCCAAAAATGATCAACTCATCAATCAACCCAACGAAGTCTCCTACCTCATCCCCTCACTCCTCCCGCCATGGGAGAAGTTTTGTGTCGTGATGATCACGGCGGTGCTGAAATAATAGTATTGTCTGAAGGGCAAAAGTGTTTGTTTTGTTGTAACAGGTGTTGTACTGGAGTGCTGAAACCATGTGATTGTCCCCAAAGTAGTGCTACTAACACCTGCCCATCCGGTATCTTTGTCCACTTAGCAATGAACACGTTAAGCAGGTTAACAGCTCTGTTTCCAGTTGCCAAAGCAATGTTCCATGTGGGCTCTGGCTCATGAACAATCTCATTATCCTCTCCAGTTGAGCCTCAAGGCTTTCATCTATTTAGGAGCAGCTATCAAGTGCATTGCCGTCATGGATTCTTGTTTCCCACCAAATTATTCTAGGAAGTTCAACCGCAACACAGAATAGCCAAGCACCATGGATATCATGGACCTAGTTCACTTGGGGTTCAAGTTTTTGGAGATGGGGCTTTTCATCGTATATGCGGTTTTCGCCTTCTGTATTTTGTATATTGTGTGGTTCACTGCCGTGGCAGTGGTGTTTTGGGTGCTACCGGAGACAATCGTAGTGCGCCGTAGACATATCCCGTTGAGATTTAGTCTCGACTTTTAGTTGGAGTCTGAAGTCAAGTATTGTCAAGGATCTGGTTCTATAGACATGACCCAAGCTGAGTGAGAGCCAACAAAATAGAAAACCGAATTTATCAAAAATATCATCTACCTACGTTCCCAATGTTACCTTGTGTATATCTCATATCTATTAACGACTGTATTATCTCCCAGAACACGTACCCAGTGAATGTAATTTTAGAGATTACCTATCAGAGTACTGATAAAGGCATAACACCAAAGACTGCCGGCCATATAATGAGTATACCTCTGCTCTGGAGTTAAAAAGAGGTATCGGCAAGGAACCTCCGTATAAGTACCAACCAGCTTTCCAGCATTTCTTCCACGAACAGAAGCATATGCGGCTCCATGACGCCAATTATTGCAAGAGAAAGACCAACGGACTTGAAACAGAGTGAGTGATGTAGATACTTCAGTATTCTTCTCTATAAACGGTCATCATCCGTATTATAATATCGTTATTCGTACCACAACATCATGCAGATGTCGGTCTACTTAGCATCCTTACCTTTCTGTCATGCCTCATCTCTTCTCTCATGACCATTATCAAACTCTCGAGCCATTTTGATAGATAGGTATCTACCAACGTAAAGACTCGGACATCAACACGTCACCAACCCAACCAACCAAACCACCACCAACACCAACCACATATCTCATTCAAGATGTTTGAATACTACGCCAACTACGTCTACTGCCGCTGTGAGACTATTCCCGGCAGAGAGAAAATCTGGACATGCCACCCTGTTATTACCCATCAGGTTCTTGAATGCTCCAACCCTGTTGTCGCGCCGAAAGCACGAGATTGGCCCTGCTCTATTCACCAGCCCGGTGTTCCCGATCCTCTGGAAAAGGACAATGATGGGAAACTGGAGATCAAGCGGGAGAACAGGATCAGAGAGAAATTCGATTTTATCACTTAAGATACTCCCAACTTGAATGACTCGGACGAAGAGCCAAGTGTGGAGGAAGGCAAAGAGGCAAGCGTAGAGCAAGGTAAGTAAGGTAAGTAAGGTAAGTAAGGTATGTCAAGGCAAAGTAGGTGAGGCAAGTATTAATCACTGTGTGATGACAACCAAAACATAAATGCAATAAAAACACTCTTTTTTATTTTTAACAACACTGTTCTTAACTCTGGATGACATATTCCTGACCGTAATCATGTGTATTCTTCTCAAGACCGAGGGATTAAAGATAAGGTAACTCGATGCCTCCATGATGACCTCAGAATTGTAAATGTTTGCTTGAACCTCACCCTTACCTAAGTTACCTGAACTTACTAGAGACCTACCGTTAGCCATATTGAACCATCCCGGGAAGTCCAGCCACAGCCTCTTCTCTGCAAAGTTAATTCTGCGCCTCAAGAGCCTACCTACCAAGCACCGTTTGTGAATGAAGCTATTCAGGACTCAAGACAAAGCCCAATATACGGGGAAGATAGGAAGAATAGAACAGACAAAGACATCAATCCCTAATGTAAAATCCCATCAGACAATCCCATTGTATATTCTCCGCTACACAAATCCCCACAGACTATACAATCAACTCTTCCACCCCATCCATCTCACCACAACTTCTCATCATCGTCATTGTCACTCACTCACTCACACCCATCACCAATCTACCAACGTCCACCACCTCAAGCAGGTAAGTATTTACCCCCCTTTCCCCTCTCCCCCCACTCAACCCACAAACACCAGCACAAAATGTGCATCTACACCTCCAACATCTGGGCCTGCGGCTGCGTGGTCAAGAACAAACCAGCCGTCCACACCCATCCCTGCAGCCACGTTCTTCAGGGGGCCGCTTGCCCTACCCCGGCGGCAATCACTGTTCGGGCAGTTTACATTGATGGGAAGTGCTAACGTCATTATATGGAGCATAGGGGTCGTGAGCATCGTGGGGATGGGAGATATAACTAAACTAACTAACTAGGTGGGTTGAGTAAAAAAGTGTTTGAGGAAAAGCTCTTCCTTTTTTCCTTCCCCTGGTGGGAAAAGGGAGAGTTGGAGGTGAGTAGGTAGCGACGAGGGTAATGAGAATTAATATATAATTTTAATTAAATGTGAAAACTTTTTTCTCTTGATGAAGTACTGGGACGGTTTGATGTTATTGTGATTTAGGTATATCGCTGTGAAGTTTGTAGTTGCCTAAGCTGCTTGATATGATAACTCGAGTGTCGAGACCTCGAAGGGCCTGCCCGGCTTCTCGGAGCAGTTGTGATTTTATTCCTAGATGTACCGGTAATTCTGCCGCCTGGTGTGAGTAGGTGCCTGTAGAGAGTCCCTAAGTTCTGTGACAGGAAGGAGACGCTTTACTATTGGCCCTGGTGAATAATCGGTGGCACGGGATACCACGCCCTGTGAATGACATGATCAGATAGACCAGATAAAGAATGAGCTTATGTACTCTCACTTCAACCACAGCTCTCAACCGCAGATTAAACCTCCCAACCCAACCTCCAATACCCTCCCACAATGCGCCTCGGCTTCCTAGGTCTAGGCACAATGGGCACCCCCATGGCCCTCAACCTATCCCACCACTTCCCCCTCACAGTCTGGAACCGCTCCCCCTCAAAATACCCCCCCCTCCTCCAACCCGGCAGCACTGCCAAACCAGCCGCAACCCCCCTCCAACTAATCCACCAATCCGACCTCATCTTCCTAATGCTCTTCAACGAACAAGCCATCCTCTCCATCCTCACCCCCGACCTAATCCCCCACTTCCGCAACAAAACCCTAGTCAACACCTCCTCCGTCTCCGTCCCCTTCAGTCAGCACCTCAACACCTCAATCACAACCGCAGGCGGCACCTTCATCGAGATGCCCGTCAGCGGCAGCAAAATCCCAGCCCAGCAAGGCCGTCTAGTCGGCATGCTAGCTGCAAACAACCCCTCCCTCGCAGACAGCATCAGACCTTACATCCAGCCCATGACCAGCGCAGCCATCTACTGCGGCCCCGTCGGCTCCGGCCTCAAGATGAAATACGCCGTCAACACCTTCCTCATCACCGTGACCGTCGGCTTGGCCGAGGCCGCGAACCTGGCTTCGGCACAGGGGCTGGACCTTGACGCCTTTGGGCAGGTGCTCGAGGCTGGGCCGATGGCCTCTGCTTACTCAAAGCTTAAAGTTGACAAGATTCTCAGAGAGGATTGGTCAGCTCAGGCTACCATAAAGGACTGCTACAACAGCACTCAGCTTATCACGGCCGCTGCGGAAGGTGCAGGCGCCGAGACGCTCTTGACCCAGTTGTGTGGCTCATTATACAAGCGGGCGATTGAGTCTGGGCTTGCTGACGAAGACATGATATCTGTGGTCAAGTGTCTTCCAAAAAGAGGCGATGAAGAGTGTTGTGATAAAAAAGGGGGCTTTCAAGGTTGAGAATGAGGGAAAGTAAGAGAGAATACCGGGATGTCTATGAATGGGGTTGGCAAGTTGGGATGGTTATAAAGGTTAAAAGTCTTCAATAATAAGAGGAGCTGCCTATTCGTCTCGCCAGGGACTTGCGCAGAGCTAATTCTCCTTCCAGCCCTTCATTCCTCGTCATCCCCCTCATCACCCCTCTTGGCTAGCTCCTCCTCAGTAATTACCTCGAGTGTAAAGTTAGCCTGGCACGACACGAGATCCTTGCCACCGCGCGTCACTGTGCACGTCACTGTGTACGTGGTTGGCGACATGAGCGGTGGCTCGACACCGTCCTTTTGCTTCACGATACCGCCGTCCTGGCCCGCGGCCGTGATGAGCTCAAAGCTGTTGGCGTCGAGCGGGGGCGAGATGGACCAGCGCATGGCATCACTCGGCTCATAGTCGAATTTCGGGTAGTTGCGTTCATTCTGGTTGGGTCAGCATGTGTCAGCATTTTCCTAATTGTGTATATGATGTTGGCAAGTAGGGTGGAATTTACCTTGAGTTTGTTGGTCAACACCCACTTGGGCGAGCTGTACTCCAAGTTTCCAGGGCCCATTGCCTCCATTTCAACCTCCCAGACATAAAATGGCACCGCAGGCCCTGGTAGCTCCGGCCGGGGTCCGTGACCCTGGCGGTACATTATGTCCCTGAGGCGATACTTCTTGACAGCCTCTTCATACTTTCCAACATCCACCAGTACCAGTCCGCCGGGCTGCTTGTTACCTCTGTCAAAGGTGCGCCCCAGATCGAGGTTGCCTCGGCGAATACGCGCCTTGCTTGCCAGCACGTTTTTCTTGCCGTCAACCTTTGGCGGCTCTAGGACCTCGACCTCCCACTGCAAGGAAGGAAGCAACGCCTTCCACTCGGGGTCGGCGCCGGGGCGTTGCTTAACGATGGCGTTGTTGCTGCCGTCCGTCGACAAATACCACAGCACTGCTCGCTTGCGGTCCTTCTCCTGGATGATGCGCTTGGTGTAGATCAAGCTCTTGCCATAGGCGTCTGTCTCAAAGCTCCAGATGGTGTCGGATGTATAGTCTAGAGCGTCGCCGAGATCGACGGCGCCCTCGGTCTTACCGAGATGCAGATACTTGGCGTCAATGGAGCTGGTGTCTTCCTGGCCAATATCGCCGGCCCGCCGCATTGGCCCCTTGAAAGTCAGGCCAGGAAGGGATGGGTTTTGGTCGACAGCAGGCACGGTACGAATGTAGTCGGATGCTTGCATCGGGTTGTCTACCCAAAGTCCTGCGGGCCGGGCCTTGTCTTCTACAAACTTCTGGATTGGATCGCGGTGGTCTGGACGTGAGGTAATCAGCAAGGAAGAAGCGTACACGTGGAGGTTCAGAAGTGACGGGTACATACCGGTGGTAAAATACCAGACAAGAAACAAGATTATTCCGATGACAGCAAAGACGATAGCGATAGGCCCTGACCATGCGGCAACGAGAGCGAGACCTGAATAGGCAGCCCCGAGACCTAGACCGAGAGAAATTAGGAGTCAGTCTCACCACTCTGGGCCATCAAGACGACTGGGAGGGTGAACTTACCTGCGGCAACCCATCCGAGGATAATTCCGGCCACTTGAATGACAGATGAAGTGAACATGATCCAGTCCATCGCCTGGAGCAAACCGTCCTTGTTCGAGTCGAGTTCGATGAGGATCAAGACGATACTGACAATGCCCAGGACCACGCTAGTGAGAAAGAGTCAGCCATGTTGCCACACACAAACAAAGCCCCTTCATTTGGGCTGAATGGAAGAAACTCACCCAAGAACAGCCCCCATGAACTCCCCAACATTCCTGCCAAATATCTTCTCAAATCTGCTGAACTCGAGCAACCCCTCCTCCTTGGCAGCAATTCGAGCAGCCAAGTCCTTGGTCTGCTCGGCAGTACGAGTGAACCAGCTGCCGAATCCCTTTTGAACCCGCAAAGCGCCATTCTCAATCTTGTTGACGGCACCTTCCCAGCCAAAGGCGGTACCAAGCTTCTCATACCACCGCTTAGCGGCCATGTCGCCCCAGAATTGGTACAAACGCAAGGTGCCTTGGGCAACTTCGATGATGAGCATACCAGCCAGACCGCCGAGGGCACTGCATGCTCTGTCAGTTTCTCAAGTCAAAAGTACTGGAAAACAAACAGAAAGAAACTTACAATCCCCACTTCACCTTCTGCTCTGGCGACATGCTCCTCCATTCGCCAGTCAAAAGAGGCTGGACGAGTACAACAACACTGGTGAGGACGGTAAGCACCCGGACTGAATTGGCAATTTTGGCAACATTCTGAAACCATGGCCTGTTGTACAGTTCACGATGCCATAACTCAATCGTGGCACCCCATGAGCCCAAGGTGCTACTGGTGCGGGAAAGCGCAAACAACATCTTGAAAACCTTGCGGCGCAGTTCGTCCTGTTGATAGAGCAGCAGCGCGGCCTCGATGGCCTCCTTGTGCGCCTCCATGTCAATATTCTGGTACTGCTTGATGTACTGATCCAGACACTCCTTTACCAAGTCGTCAATGTCCTGCTTTGTGTTGCCGGTCAGGTCGACCATCTGCGGGATGATTGCCGTCATCTGGTACAGCCTAACTTCTTCATTGAAGGCCTGCATAAAGCTCTTGCCTCCAGGCTTCGTGTTGTTGGCGTTGTCCTCAAGAATGCCAAACAGCGTGTTCAACTGCTTCAACCGCATGGCCACGGAGCTCGACACACTGCCAGACATGTACTGGCCGTACCACATCTTGACGGCCGAGTTTTGGACCCAGTACAGAAGCTGCATAGCCCAATACAAGTTCTTGTCGCGCGCCCATTTGGCCAAGTTGTCGATCTCAGCAAGGGCGCTTGTGAGGTTCTTTTCAAAGTCAGGATTGCCGACACCGAGTCCCGATGTCTTGGCTTTGAACTGCTCCTTCATTCTGTCGGCAAACTTCTTCAAGTCTTCCTTGTGGCCCCCATTGCGTTGATCAGACAGGAACTCCTTCATGGCGGGAAACTTCTCGAAATAGCGGTACCGATAGAGCTTGGCCGAGTGCCGCTTGTAGACCTCACTCTCGGCAGGGATCGACTTGAGCCGTGCAGCTGCGCGAGCTCCGTTGCAGTGTTTGCCCCATTCGGTAGTGCCTTGTGCAAGCACAGACGTGATAAGGGGAACCTGGAGCGTTTTGTACCACGCTGCATTGCCCGGATCGTCATTGGCGACTGCCAGCACCTCAGGCTCAAGGTGTACTTGAGAAGCGCTGATGAAGGTAGTCCTCAGATCCTCGTCCATGTGATAGATGATGATGTTCTGAAAGTCCTTCATAGCCACCGTTGCCACAGAGTCGCGGTAGCCGGAAGGATCCTCCTTGTCCTGTACCATGGGGTCAAAGGTCATAAGTTGATGGACGGCCAGCTTGGCTTTGGGGGGTGCATCAGCAGCAGCAGCCATAATAAAAGATTGTGCCTCTGCGACGGACATGGCAGAAAACGACTTCTCGGTGCCTTCGACGACGCTGAGGTCCTCAGTCATGCTAGCAGCAACGACAGATTCATCGGCGCTCTCTTCCAGACGAAGCGACCCCTTGACGGCGTAAATCACGCCTTCAGAGTCTTCGTAGGCTCCCACGAAGCTATCGGCGAAGGGGGTCATCTGAATTTTCCACTTGACTGGAAAGACAGACTTGATAGCCGATTGACTACGTTGGGCTGGGGCAGGGGGCACAAGACGTCGATTCGTGATGGTGGTGTTGATGAAGGCACCATCATCGGTGCTCTCTCCGATGATGCATGTGTAGTCCGGGCCGTACAGGTCCATGGTGAGGTTAAACTCAGTTGGGGGATCGGAGTCTGTGCAGGTAGTTCAGTACTCGTCCCTGCTCCAACCTGAAGATAGTAGGGGAGGAGAAACATACAGTTGTCAAGAAACATATTCTCAGCGACCCAATCCTCCTGCAAGTCATTCCCTCTATTGGCGATGTCGTAACCCCAGGTAAATTTGCCCTCTTCCCAGCTGGCGTTAGTCCACTTGTCAGACTTGACATCCCAAGCCAGCGTCGACTTGTGCGTGTCGAGGTAGGCGCCAGCATTGGCTGCCACCTCGACATCGTACCAGCTCGCCTTCTTGTCAAGCTCGACATTGATAACGTCCGATCCGATGGCAATTGAGGCTGCAGGTGCGTTGCCCTCGAGACTCACATATCCAGAGACTCGCGATGCTTTCAGTTGAGGAAAAAGCTGGGCTGACGGTTGCTCAAGCACCGTGTCAAAGACATAGCTATTGGTCGAAGAGAACCAGTTCACATCAGAGGGCTTGACGCCAACACTGCCCAGCTGCAGGCCGCTGCTGTCAGAACCATGTTGACCGATCACAATGGTCTTGCCTTCAATAGCTTGGGCAGCGGCTGGAGCGGCCTGGGCATTGTCGTCCTGGACGACACGCACCGAGTAACTCCGCGGGAGTCCGAAGCACTGCGGATTGTTCTTGTGAAAAGCCTTGGCATCTGGTCCCAAATGAGAAAAGAACTCTTGAGGTTTGAGAAGATTGAACTTACACGAAGGAAGAGCGTTGATTTGCTTGGCGTAACGGTGCAAAGCTCTCCGATAGGCCCTGCTCTGCGGGCCCCGGCAGGCACCACCAGAAGAGCTGTGTGCACTGGCCAGGTATGACATAGCGTCTGCCATGGTGTCACTTTGGCAAGTACAATGGCGGGAGCAGAATGCTGTTGACAAAAAGCTGTTGAAGCGAAGGAAGATGGAAGTGCATTCAAAATTCTTCTACTGATCTATCTATACTATATGGTCTTATTAGGTCCCTCAACTGCAAGTCTACCTATTCCCAGCTTTGAGGAGACAATACATGAGCCAGCGTTTCCTGTGAGCCTATTGTTTGCTTTGGAGAAGATGGAACAAGCCGAAATGCAACCCTGGAGTCGAGAGGCTAGAGAGCTTTGGATCTTCAGCTCAACACTAAAGATTTAGCTAACCCATTTCAGACAGTTCTAGACCTCTCATACAGTCTCCTCCCCACATCAGATCCCCATACTCTGGATATCAGAGCTCTGCCACCACCCGAGATTTGCATTAGTCCTATCAATAATTGTTTTGTGCTGATATATTTCTGCAATGTTCAGCTTGAATTCAGCTCAGCTATTGATTGTAAGGTGGCTGTGAAGCGGAGCGTTTGCAGCGAGTCTGGGATAATCCCAAGCTCCAGGCTCTTATACGTGATGAAGCGTCTCTCACCTCCAGTCCATGGCTTCGTTTCCACCGTTTGCCAGGACTCTGAGGCAAAGACACCATCATGGCGGCTTTCGGCTCCTTCAGCGGCTATGAAGACATCATTGACAACGTGCCAGACGTCGGCCAGTTTGATCCTGCTCCATCTCATGGCTCAACACCAACTCCCGGGAACTTACCCACCGTGACCAGGGCGGGCATCGATTTCCTCGGCCTTGGGAAGCTTTTCGAGAAGCTTTTTGGAGGCACGACGCCAGTGAATCCAGATGATCCAACACCGCCGGCACGTCATCCCGTGCAAGTCAGGGACATCTTCAAAATGTCCCAGGTCAACACTGGCTTCGACTTCTCAACACATCCGTGCGTCAAAATGACGGTGGCGTACCTTCAAAAGACGCTCGACTTCCGCTGGAAAAACGGGAACATGCGGACCCTCGTCTTCCCAGACTACAAACCCGGCCTCGCTCCATCAGAGCTCATAACAGACGGGTTGGACAAGGACAAGTTCGCCGCCGGCGCCACGGCCTTGTTCATTAAGGCCTTTTACAACAATGTCCGGGATAGGCAGGGAACCATCGACATTGACAAGGCCAACACGGCCGTTTCGGAATTCAACAACCATATCAACAACCAGGCAACAGCCCTCATGATCCAGTTCTACCGCACCTTCTTCGGCATCACTGAGCCCTCGGAAGATCTCGCGTCCAGGTACCGAAAGCTGCTCGTCTCAGCCGCCTACCGCAACCTGAAGCAAGGACAGGCGGGACAAGGCACATGGCGCGATGCCGACCTCGAGATATTCTGCCACTTTGCCAAGTTGGCTGCGTGTGGCGCCTCGGATAATACCATCCGGGATGTATACAACGAACTGACCACGACAGCCCCTCAGCTTAGCGGCAGCACGTTTGGTAGCATCCACCCCGATACCTGGCGGCAGTACCGCGGCTGGCTCAGCTCAGGCTTTCTTGATTGGGGTGACCTAGGCGCCACGCATCTTGATGATTATGACCTCCTGGTTATTCCCGGTATGGGACGTTTCCCGATTTCACAGACGATCAGGTACTATCTTGTGGACGAGTTCGCAAAAAACAAGGGGTATTACAAGCCGCCGCAGTCATCCTCTTGCTTCTCTAGTAATGTGAAGGTCGTCATGGCCGGGCCTGCCGGGGAGAAGCTGAAGAAGATATGCAATGTCGAGCCTGGCGATGTAGTCCTATCTCCAGATGCTACAGACAGCGGAGGCCCTCCAGGAACCAGACGTGTGGCGTTTGTCAGCGCCCCCCGACGCGGTACGAGACCGCTCTACTCACTCCACGACTACCCGGGCTTACAGTTCACGGCCACGCACCCCATCCTTTTGCCCTCGGCCTCAACAGGCGAGATGTCTCTCCAGTTTGTGGACAAAGACCGCGCTAGCTCGCTGAATCCCACTTGGCAATCACTCTCCAAGGAGAACATCATTCCAGACTTGCTCCAGGCCCATCAGGCAGACAGTGAAGATGAGGTCGTTTACGATCTGGTTTTTGAGCCAACCGCCACAAGCGAGGGCCAGACCAACAGCAACAACCTACCACTAGCCACCTACGTGGTAGAAGCTGAGAACGGGCGCCGACTGACCGTGGCATCGGAAGCACCCGCGCTGGAGTGGTTCGGGCCCGAGCTCATGTTCATCAGTTCTGCGGTGCGGCAAATCTTGGAGGGTAGCGGTGATATCGACGCTGTCGTCGAACTGCTGGGTACCAACCGAGTTTACACACGGCTTGTGCTCGGTGAGGCCGCTGAGAAGATCACGTTCTCTGACAATATCGGTGGCGGTCACTGCGACGAGTCCACGGCGGGAGCATGGCTCTTGGAAGCCTGCGCCAAGTCGCAGGCTGTGCAGGATCTGGTGGAAAGGATGATACAATACCTCGGCCGTACTCTCAGCCACGAGGTCAGGACTGGGTGGGCTCGCTGTCTTCCCGTTGGCAAGGAATTTACCGTTAGCAGCAACAATGGCGAGGAAAGTCAAGAGGCCTTGTTCATCAATGTTTTCCGCTTGCTAGACAGCGATAAAGCATGCCTCAGCCGCCCGCCTGCCATTGGGCCTCGTCACCAGCTCAAAATCTGGAGAGATGACGTGTTGATGTTTGATGACCTCGTCAGTGGTGAAGTCCAAGGTCAGAGCACTTTACAGCTGTACTGCCCTGTCAATATAGGAGAAGAAGGGGATCTGAGTGGTGACTGTCAAACCATCACCATTCAGCTCGAGGACGGAACGTCAGGCAGCGTTTGGCGGGGCGGTGGTCCGGTCCGGAAGGGGCTTCACACTATCATCGGACTTGGCAGTCTTTCTAGTGGCATATGTGGGAGTGCCCAGCATGCTGTGGCAGAGGTGGAGTTGCGCAGCGGTGTCAATAATATCGCTGCTCCAGCTCGGGGTGAGGGCCAAGCTGGAGGTGGCGGTCCAAAGTTGATGAACTTGGCTTCTTTGTCGCACAAGACTGCCTGGGAGGAGAGCACCATGGGCGCGTACGCTGGCTGTTTGGGTGCTAGGTTTGGAGATGCCATTGCTGAGCTTACGAGGTTCCACTGTGGTGAAAATGGGAAAACAGGTTAGGCGAATCTGAAATGCGGTGGATTGTCGGGATGATCTGAGGTGTGCTGTTTGCGGCAGGGCGGCTCCAGATAGATGTGGGGCCTGTGTAAGGGGTTCAGGGGCTAAGTAAATAAACAACGAAGCCTCCCTTAAGGTTAAGGTATTTGTAACATGCCGTTGTAAAACAAGCACATCATACTATTTGGGTTGTTTTTTTCTCCAGTTAACAGTCTAGAGCGTCATTCAAAGGAACAAATTTGAGACGGCGATGGGCCGAATTTCTTACGCTGTTTTTCCTGGATATCCCAGATGAGCAGAAACTTCCGGTGTTGCTTTTCCGATTTGGCCTTCTTCCAGATGTGATGAGATTTGATGGGCCTCACAGATGGGGTGAATCTGCAACATTCTCTGTGGTGAAGTCATCGACTCACGCTTTATCGAACCTAAATGGTCAGATGCTGTGTTTTAGTGTTTGATGGGTAAACCGGGGCTGAAGTGGGCGTTTTTAAGTTGGCTGGTGGCTGCCTCGCACCACAAAAAACACAGGAAAAGCTCAACAATTGTAAAGTTCTCGTATCGAACTCGGGATGGGCGCTTTTATCACTATCTCACCTGTGTCACTCAGATGGCGTGTGTCATTCCAATCATGCCCTTATTTAACGACACCGGCTGCGTTTACTCCCGTCGCTAAACTTCGTGACTGCTCACCTATCCCTGCAACACACACACAGACCGACCATCAGAAATGGCTGCTGTGGGGCTGGAAGGTGGAGACGGTAGTTGATCATAATTGCTGGGCTTTGCTGGGTTTTGGAGTTTAACTACTACATCAATCAAAATTGGGGCTTCTTTCCTCCTTACTTTTCGTCCCTTTTCGCCTGGTGATATGTGACCGAGACACTGCCTTTCCTGATGAGATATTCCAGTGTTTCGTACACTTCTCAGATTGCAGCACCCAGAAGAGCTTGCTCACTGTATCCCCCAGCTTCCATGATTTCGTCGAGGAGGCCACATGGCCCCGCGATATCTTCATCTCCTCCCACCAAGACGTTGACCAAATCTCTCGCGTCACAGGCCGTCGCAACAACTGGCCCGGAGTTTGAATGCCACCCTTTACTGTGCCTAGAAACAGCAGCCGACCTACATGCTAACGACGTCTTATTTACTGATTGTATTAGCCAAGTCTGTAGAGCATTGAGGAGGATAGAAGAAACAGCCCATGACCCGGAATCCATCAGAAATACCTCATTGTCCATTGCGACCCCGAAACAACCGGTCAGCCGAAAACTTGGCTGGATCCATCATTACTTTCATTCCTGGCGTATCCATCTACTGGAACCTTTGAAACTTCCAGTCCTCCGCTGTGTACGACATCTCGTCGTCACTTCTGTACGCCCCTTCGACCGACGGTGCTACCCGGGGCTTAAACAATACCCCATCGACCTTTCGGTCATCATCTCAATGTGGACCAAGCTTCCCGGTTGCATTATACTCGAGTTTGACGACGTTGAGGAATGCCTGCCTGGCAGCCGGTATCTAGCCGTAGAGGTTTTTTTTTTTTTTTTTTTTTTTTTTTTTTTTTTTTTTTTTTTTTTTTTTTCATCCATGAGCAGGACCACGGCGAGACTCCCGGCACAATTTTGGCAAAGCAGTTTTTCTCAATCTTGAGTCTCTCCCAGCTCTAAAGCGAATCAATGTGCCCAGGTCCTATCCGACTACGCCTTTTCCGTACTTATTGATCAGAGCAAGCCCATTCCCAACTTGGTCTCCCCCCAGTTTTCGCACGACCCCGTCAGCTCAGCATTGCGGGTTTGGTCCCAGGGCGTCGAGGAATTTAGTGTCCAGCTGTTTGGAGACTCTACGATTTTCTGGCCACCGACGACGGAGATGTTGGTACCGGGCTACGACCTGACTGCTGATCTACCAAGACCACCCTTTTGGCCGCGGTTGAAGAAGCTGAAGGTTGAGCTAAGGGCAGCTACGCCAAGGGGGGGCTGGTATTTTCGTGGTCTAGGAGATGAAAATCGCGTGGATGTGGGATACCGCATCGCCGACGACTTGCACTGCCGGTTGTAGAACCGGCGAGGTGGCTAGATGAGTACCCTAATGTCTTTAGGGCAGTGCCAGTTTGAGGATGCTGTGGAGGAAGTGTTGGATGCATTTGCGAGAGCACTGGGGAACATGCCAGTGATAGAGGAGGCCGAAGTGAGCTTTCTGCTGTTCTTGAGCTGCGAGGAGAAAGATCACCCGGATGATTTTCACGAAATTTTGGCATATGTACCTCCTTCTACGAGAGGAACAGTAAAGGGGAGGAAATATTATTTGGAGCACGCATCTGTGGGAATGGGATGTCAAGTACATGGCTCGGGCTTCACTGGGGGTGCAGTCGTCTGGAATGGCGAGTGGGAAGCCGGCGACCCAGTGACAAGGTTTCAAAGCTCTTTTGTCAAAATGTCGGCGACTTCGAAGAGCAGTGGCTCGAAATGGAGGCTTTTACGTCCGATTCTTGATGTCATCCCCGTTGTCTGTAGTCTGTACGTGTCACTAGGAGACATTGACAAACAGAAAGCCCTATTTAGAGCGTTGCTCGTTTTAGCAAGAGGGTACAAAGCACTACGGTGATAGCCCAGGGAAATACATGCAAACTTTCTCACTCCTGCGGCTTCAGTTCGGTTGAAGTAATCTTCTTCAAACAAAACTCGGTGAAAAAACATACGTACTTGTGCCTTTGGTGTATTTGTGATACAGACATGTTCTTGAAGTTGTATAGTTGCTTACCTACCTAATCAAGCCCCTGGTCGATATCTCACCAAAGAATTTAACCGGTAGAAGAGAGCGACGCATTCCCAACAAAGACCACCAACACCGCTGCATATGCCGCTGTGGCTCCCAACAAAGACTCCAACGACGTCGGTGTAATTCCACTAGACAGCACAGCAAGGGTGAGGGCTGTCAGGAGGACGAACACCACCGTCAAGATAAGAGTCAACACGTTTGAGTGCCTTACAATAAATAGTATGACCATGGGGACAACAATAGACACCCCCTCCAAACAGACATGCAACAGGGCGGACGAAGAAGTCCACTTTGGGCGAAATATGAAGCGGGCCCATACGAGCCTGAGCATCATGGAGGATTCTACGGGTTCCGGCTACAAAATTACTGTGATTAGTGATGGTTACATGCAAGAGATAGTTAGGAAGGCCGTGACACACCATTGCCGATTCCTCCTTCAAGGCCTTTCTTTCTAAGGAGCAAGCGCTGCTTTTTCCCCTCTTGGTCCAGCATAAATACTGGAGCCCGCATCTGGAACCAGAGGCGCATGCCGCCAACCGAGGATGTGACTTGATCCAACACTGTCACATCATTTGGCGGCAGAAGCTCAGCTTGATTTCCCATAGCAGACTTCTCCTTTTCCTGCTGGGCAGATGCCTCATGAGCCCCGGCAATGTCAAACAAGTTGAGAGCGTCTGGTCCATCCCAGTAATGGGGCTCGTGAAGCTTATGGGCGAGATTTGCCGCCATGGGCTTGACAGACGAAGGCTCTGGCGCTTTTTTGCTATCGAGAACTTGGAAGCTCTCGATGGCTCGCACTGCCTCAATGTTGGTACTAAAGGTCGAAACGTATCTGAGTAGGAATGTGCGGATTATGACAACACGTACCATATTCCTGCAACGCTTCTCCAAGACCGTCAAAGGACGGGTCATCAAATCCATCGCATGCCTATCGTAGTGCAGTTTCTCGGACAAAAGCACAAGCTTATGCTGGGCCCTCAAGATATTGAAGACGCTGAGTCTCTCAAGGCGGCAGAATACCAACTCTCAGCGGGATACCGACTCCTGGCGCTTGATCATCTTGCCAGCGAAGCTGTACATTCGACGATCCTGTTTCTGAGCCGTAAGTGGCAATGTATCTCGTGTCTCGTCAAAACCACGCCGCCAGGCGTCGGCTCTGCCGACGTGACACAATGTGTCATGGCGGGAGACTGTGCGGTCCGGATTGGCATAGTTGGGGTTTATTTGCTGCAAAGACACAGTTGTCATGACTGATATGTTCGATCGGAAGGTAGAGAGTGTTGGCCTTCGCTTTCCCTGAAGCGTCCCTCCTGTTACCTGTGTGAATTCATGATGGTCCGGAATTGCATGTGGTGTTGTTGATCCTATGTCGCCAGGCGCACGGAAAACACTGTCAGGAGTCGCCATGAGTAACTGGAACTCTGTTATTGTCGTCTGCGTTGTCGATTGACTGTCTCATCTCTCCCACTGGTAATATAGAGTCTTACATTGGGTGTAAAATGATGCAACTGTGACATATGTAAGCGTAACTTTCGGTGGACTGTGCCTACTTTCTCTCTTCTCTGTCACGGAGAAAACCTAAGAGCTGAGAGAAATAAGCTTGGCGACTCGCATCTCGAGGGCCGAAGGCTGAAAAACAGGAGCGGGGTTTACTCAGGCAGTACATGATCATACTTTGTTCAGCTGAACGCTCATATCTTACCAATCGCATCTTCAGCTGCTGTTGCCCGTATCAGCCAATCCACACGCCATCTTTGACCACAGAAGCTGATACGTCGTAGACAAAACGATAGAGACTACCAACTAGACTACTCTCCCATGAGAACGAATAGGTGGATAGATAGACATCCACATTCCTAGCTTACAGGTTTCAACGAGGTCCAATAAGCTTTCAAGGTCATCGAATCTAGAGGTCTTCAAAACTGATCGAGAGACAGATTGACAACACCGCATTGTTATGTCTGTACCTTGACTTCGTAAAACTCATATTTTGTGTTTCAGACTCTCTTTACATGCCCAGAGGATGTCTGGGATCAGCTCAACAACATAGCTTAAATTTCATCTGTCAGCTTGACGATATCAGGGCGTTTACGACGAAAAAGATCCCGGAAGGTTGTATCGGGTTACTGTTTTGTTGGAGGCTAGTTGCAGAAAAGCGGTCAGAAGTTTAGGAAAGAATGAAATAGCGAACCACGGGAAGACCCATACTGAACTACTCTTCCGGATTAGTCGGCCGAAGGAGAAAGGATTGTGACTAGAATCGGAACTACATACCTTTGGTATGTCCGTTGGTTAGCTGACGGCCATGTTTCAGCCGCTGGTGATGCTCGAGATAGTTTGCATACGTAGAGACATGAAGTCCCACTGGGTAATATCTCCCTCGGCTTTTCGCCATATCTGTTTTGTATTCCCTGGGCGTTCAGCAAGGACAGTAGAACAGACCGGGATTCCGAAAAGGCACTCACACACCTCCCCCGCCAGTATTGATCTAAATCTATCAGTGTCATGTTGAAGGGCTGTCGTCATCTCCCTTGCTACCCCCAAACATACCAGGTATCTTGCCCCTTCTAACTCAAACACTTTTATAGCCAGCTGGTTCAAAGACACCAACCAAGCATACCCAGAGCAATAGCACAGCACAAATTTATCTACTCATGCAGCTTCTCATCACCCATCCAGTGGCAATAGCCCCGACCTCGTATTTAGTCTCCCTTCACGGCTCCAGCATGTGTTCCAAGTCGAAGGTAATCTGCGCCTAAGACACATGCTGTAAAGACAACCCGCCTTCAGCCACCACCCCGCCCCATCTTGTTACTCTTTACCCCTCCGGGAGAACCAAGCTCAGCATGAAGGTATGGTAACTCACCGGCTAAGCTCCCTAGTTGAGCAGTTCCATGCCCGGGGTGAAGATATTTATGTTGCTCTCACCCAGAAGAAGCCAGATACGGAAGCCGAGCATGAACGGAGACGCCCAGGCCGGCCCCAAGGCTTTACCACCAGCGAGAATCACTGCATAAAGCACCACAATTCTGTTTCCAGTCACCGGAAGGATGAAGCAAGCAAGAAACAGTTAGCTCCAAAGAGCGCAGTACCACTCCCACTCGGCGATACCCTCTGCACAACACCCATCGTGTACATCTCTGTCAGCCCCAGAACTGACACAAACCATGCCACTGAGTAGTCAAACCAGCCGATAAACCCAAACAACAAAAAACACCCAGCCGGCCGGCCGCGCCGGCATTAAAACCATCTCCGGCCGACCTCAAACACATACTATTTTTCCCGGCCCGCAGTCCGCAGGTCCACCGGGACAGCAGTGCCAAACTCAAGCGGGAAAAGCATGAGACGAAAGCTCGACACAGTAGTAAAACTCTGGCGAATCTGTCTCCCGGATTTTGTTCCCTGATGACGGGAGGGTGTGTACACAACAAGTTGCTCTTCGCCCCGAGATCAGGCCTTTACCGTGAAATCACTCGCTCATACTGACAGCATCTCCGGCGCTTTCGGCAGACAATCTTGGATCTTGCTCGCACCGGTCTAGTAGCCTTGTATGTGTAAAGTGGCTGTTGAGTGCCCCTGACCATAAAGACAACAGAACTCTGACTTGCCACTCGGCATTCATCAAAGCCATTCATCATGAGAAGAAAACAACCAATGGAACCATAGATTAACTTCCTCGATATCCGGCATCCTCCCCCAACCGGTTCACCCAATAGCATCAACCTCACAACCATACCGTAACACCATACCATTCAGCCTACTTTCACCCCCATGACAGCGCTAAGTCGTCCTGGTCACAACCAACCAGTCAGGCACCAAATCTCAGCGAGAAACCCCCGGTAAGTTGGGAATGAAAGATGGGATTTGCCGTATATTGACTGTATGACGGCATTTGCGCCAGGCTTCTAGCAATCTGTCGTCGACAGGGTAGGTCAAATTTGCTTTCCTGGTCTTCGGTCTCTCGATTGGTGTTTGGTAGAAAAGAGTAGCTAGGGACCATAAAAAGTTGAACAATAGCCGTTGTTGATTCCGGTAACAGGTAACGTTGCAGATCTTCGGCCTCGAGTCGTCCCTCCAGACGAGATATACCATCCGGAAAAGCCCCCCCTTCATTACAGCATTCCTGCCGTGTAGAGACGAGCGAACTTCGGAGGCACAATCGAAAGTGTATGATGTTTGTGCTCCCGGTCGTGTAAACTCGTCCCGGCATGTTGATCAGATTGTAGGCAACAATTCGTCGTCTCGGAGAATTCCCGCAATATAGTCTCACACCCCCCCTTCCGTTTTCCTTTTCGGGTCAACATAAGCTTCCTTCCTCCCCCAATATAAAGTCTTTCCAGGAACCTGGAGTACCCCATATTGCACAACGCACACTCATATATTAAATGATGTACCCTCCTCTTCCTTCCCCGGCCAGACCTACCCCAGCCATACGCCGATATGAAGAGCCGAAAAGAGCGGAGACAACACTAGAGTGCCAGCCAAGAAAGGTAACCGTTGGACGGTATATCAAGTATAGCAGGCCAAAATCTGGAGAACCGCAGATTTACCCGGATTCTCTCTCCTCGTCTATCGTCCAAGACAACCCCTGCTTGCCCGATCCATCAATTTGGCTAGTCTTGGAGAGCTTGTAAGGGAAAAAGCCAGGTATATAGACAGCCATTCGACTGGTTAAAGTCTCCGGTTCCAAAAAGCTACAATGTGACTTTATGTCATCTTGGAGCTCTCCCCATATTTCCGTCGATGCTACTTGGAAGTGCATCTCGTCTGAATCTGAAGAAGTGATCGACAGTTCATCCGCAATGCGCTTGCTCATCTGATCATCAGGAAGATATATGAGACGAAGGGAACAAAAAGAGACGAAGAAAAGGTCCTTTTGTCAAGCGCATGACGTGCGCTCGAGCCGGATGGTTTTTCAACGGATCGGAGTCAACAGACCTAGAGACAACGCACTACACACAGACACTGTCTGGTTCCGTGATCTTCACTCGAAGATTTCGAGAAGTCCCGTCAAATTAATTAGGTCCACCAACACATTGGTGGACGAGGGCGGGGAAGATGGTGACCTGGGGTTTGGGGTAGAATTAGCCGCAGTTTCAAAGTTTCAACTCTGCATGCGGGTATGTTGCAGTCTGCAGCACAACATCTCGGCTCTTGTTTGCCCAGCCCGGAATCCGAGTCGTCGTCGCTGTCACCAGCGCCCTTGGCGGCTGGTACGGAATACAAAACGGCCGGTCGTGCAAAGACCAGGCGGTTCTAGAGGAAAGCCGGATGCTGCGCTTGCAGCACCTTGGTCATGGAAGCATACAGCATAACTCGCGGATGCCGAAAACTGTGACGAAAGATCGATGCTCTCCAATATGCCGCGCGGGAATGCGAGGTCATCGAGCGGCAGTGTCTCTTGGGGATCTGCCAACGTTCTAGAAAATGGTGGTGATCGTGCCAGACAGATAACCGCAGCCGACAGAACACTAGATGGATGGGCAAGCCCTTTCGGGGAGTGAGATCACGCCTGGACGGGACCATGATAATCCCCCAAGCTCGTAGTCAGCTTCATGTACTGAATGACGGCTTCATCCGAGAAAACTCACATCGGATTGCAACCATGAACTTTCAACAACTACCGATAGGCCGCTCAGCACGGCAGATAAGATTGTGCGGCGGAAGTCCGGCTCGTCCACAAGACGTCAAGTCAAAAAGAGCTCTGATACTTGCTAGGTCCAAGGCAGAAAGAAGAGGCGACCAGTAGGAAAGAAAGTCTGCCCTTAAAAAGAGAGCTGGTTGGGTAGTATTGCATCTTGACGCGTGGAGGATTTGCCCCCAGGCGTCCATGTCCAGATATACGGTTAGGCAATCAGGGCGTCAATGCGGGTCCGAGGGAACTGGTTGTCAGAAGCCTTATGGTTGGCTCATTGGTTTGGTGAACCATATTCTCATGAGAGGCGGTTTGGTGTCTTCAGGGCCAAAAGAACAAGTGCCAACAGAGTGTCTCGACCGGTATGGCATGGCAAGAGCATGGGTGCCAGTCTGCTCGACTCTCCCCCCGTTATTCAGTTAGTTCGCTGCAACTTCCGTGGTAGAAAAGAACATTGCAGTCTCGGGACCGACGCAGGAGGACCGATAAAACGCCCGGCCTAATGTTCGGCGCATATTGAAATTTTGCGTCGATATTCATTTAGTCGCAGAACAGACGGTCTTGTACTGTGGCTGCTTATGAGATGATTATGAGCGAGCCGCGACGTCCTATTTCCGTGCCGTTCCAGTCAGGACACCGAGAAGAGGTCTGGAAATGCCCGACATCCGTTCAACTTTGGCGATGCTTGATCTCAAATGTAGATGGCAATGTAACTTGGCCCCATATCGTGGGGTATGCGTAAGCAAAGGCGCGCTTGACTTTGACGGGAGGTGGTAGTTGGTGGGTGGGTGCCATGGCATCTGTCAGGATGCGGCAAGTGTCTGGTTGAGCGTCGACCTGGCGGGTTTGGAAATAGAAACCTGGAAACAGCCATCAATCTCAGCAGCCCGTCCATGTCGTCCGTCATGTCGTCGTCAGCAAGCCATGCCAAATCCGGGGCTTGGACGGGCCGATGGAGTGTGGGTGTTGGCGACTTGTGTTCGATGAAACGAAAGTGCATCTGTGGCTGAAGTAGCCAAGCACAGGACGACTCCCAAGTTTGGTACGACATCAGCAATGGCTGGGACCCTTCGTTAAGGCGTTTCAAAACAATAACCTGAACGGTACAGTTCAGTGGCCGATGGAGCATGCCGCATTGACGGAGCGGATGTATACAACTAGAACGGTGAGACGACGGGATCGAAAGCAACCTGAGGAGCAAGGTTGTTAGCCCCGTCCTCTATCTGACTTTGTTCCGCCTAATGCTCTGTTGAGGTAAGGATCGTCCCATGACAGGATTCATCACATGACATCTACACCTAACTGGTTCAACCGTCAGGTAAAGTCAAGCGTCGTTGTATGGTCTCGGACGCCAAGAGTCCATGGTGGAAGCGATGATAGACGGTGGGAAGCCAATCTTTCGCGCCGCTTGCCGGGCCCAGGAACGGGACGATCAGTGCCCCACACAAGTAACCCTCCTTTTCCCCAGAGAGGAATGGCCGAATCGTGTTACTGGCACTCCGGTAGCCGAGGGCCTCTTTTGTTGGAGCAGTTCCCGTCCGGCCCCATCTTGTCTGCTTCTCTACGGCACGGGGGTGTATTCTGCCTTTATGTTTCGGCACCGAGAAGTGAAGCCCGGAGGAACACCACTGAAAAGACGAGGAGAGACGAAGCAGAGAGCTAGCTAGTAAGCTAGTCTTCGAGCCATGAATGACGGGGATGACGGGGGCTGAAGAGCATGCGTAGGTGCTGGACTTGTGTGTGACGACGCATGGAACTGGGGGCTGGCTGTGAGCGATAAGCGTCTGCTTGGATGCTGAAGAGCCACTAGAGCCCAAACGATTGCCGTGGTTAGCCAAGTCGCTGATTAGCCACAAGCATTTTAAGCGGCATTATTCCCCCCAGCGCCCCCATCGTGGGGCACAAGACAGAAACCGGGAATCAGGGTCACATCTTTCCATACCACGGGTGCTGGCGAACCCTGTCAGGATCCGTGAACCGCGTTCATGACGGTGACCCCTGTGAACCCCTCTTGGCCCTTGTCTGACACAGCGGCAAGCTTGCAGGTTCTGAAAAAGGCTTCGCAGACCGATGACATGGCGAGGTTATTCTGGTTGTAGACTCCGAGTGAGGCAACTATTGTCGAGCCGTACGCTTTGATATGTTCAGGCCGCGGTTGTCCAATTGTTCGCGCAGATGGTTCGCCCGCCCGCTGCGAAGCGCTGCAACCGTCCGGTCCGCGGCAAGGCTCTCCCTGCTATTTCTGATCCGCCCTGATGCATTGTTATGATGGGCAAGTGATTGACAGTAGGCACGGGGGTTTGCTGACAGTGCAGACGTGGAAAAGGCCCTCGAGCCCCCCTCCGGCCAACAAGAAATGTAACCGAAAGACATCGGCATCCTAGCTGCTTAGACGGTGCCTATAGTTACCGAAATGCGGATGGCTGGCCCATCTTCAGCAAAGAGGAAAGGGGCGGCGTTGCAGCCAATGGAAGACAGAATGCCTTTCGTCACATTCACATCCACGACCCACGATGATCAGAAACAAACACGGCGGAAGATGTTTGCGTGGTCCATTCAGAGTCGAAATCAGAAATCTGCTGCAAGATGAGGGATCGAAGGAGGGCCACATCATAAAATTGACCATAGGGGTTGCAGTGTTTGACTGCATATGGCGTCGTGTGGCTTGCCGAGCATAAGTAGGCGATTGCGAGTAAGAGAGCCACACCGCTGGCTGGACCGGTCTCTGGACTTGTACTGTAGAGAAGAGAAGACTCTGCCGGGTCACTGGAACCGGCGGCGGGAAGGCGTCAACAGCTTCATCTGCAAAATAAAGCCGGCAGATGTTTCGAGTGACACGTGTGGTGGGCAATCTATTCTGTGACGGGGGACAGACGGTTCTGTTAATACAACTCTAAAAAGTTAATATTGACGGAACCGAGAAAAAGACCCCAACGTCTGGATCATCCTGGGGGACGGCACGGCTATTTTGTCCGGGGGTATCTCTCTGCCTTGGCGCCACCTCACAGTGAGATTGTGAGGGCGTCGTGAGTCTTTGGTTCTCGAGGGCGTGTGCTGTGTGACGAGAACGAGGTGCCCGGCAGCCTGCAGCCTGCAGCTCGCGCGGTCAAGTTAAAAGAAGGCGAAAAGGTAGACATTTCGAGTCATGGGCAAGGGTTCACCACCGCTCAACGGCACTGGAACGTGTTCCGGTCTTTTTGTCGATGGGAGAAGTGTTGAAAGAAGTAGGAGAGCGGCGGGGTAAATTCCAGGTTGCGGTGGACTGTGGACCCTGTGACTGCCGTAGCCGGGGGTTGGATGGCCCGCGCGCTATGGTCTTGTTAGCGGTCCTAACCCTGGCTAGCGCCATTACTGATATGCATCTCTATCCACATGCGCTGGCTTTCCACTCGCAAATGATGAAGCTCCCACGATGCTCTACCCCCGGGCAATCAACACGATGGTTTGGAGGGGCAGCAAAGGGAACCTGTCTTCCGTGCAGTCACGGACTTGTCTTGGCGAACTTGGCCCAGACCTCCGGTCACCTTCTTGCCTTTTCGTCTCTTGACTGCTGTGTAACAAAATCGGCTCGCTATTGACAACGTCAAACCCGTGGGAGAATTCCGGGACTGTTTGAGAGAGCCGGGCCATGATGAGACGACTCGAAGGACGGGTTCAGCAATGGAACTGGGTTTCACTCCATCTCGTTGACATCAGCCGGTGTTCGGCTTGCCAGCGGGATGGCTTGTTTCCCGTCGTCTCCTAGGCCCCCTTACACAGGCTCTGGCGATGACTCGCACTGTTCACCCTGTGGTGGTCAAAGGTCTCATATCTCAAGTCCCCAAGGTCCCCGCCGTGGAAGCATCGCCGTCCACGGAGCGGGCCCCATCTCCCCCGCACCCAGCAAAGAAAGGAAGTACACTGTGCAACAGCGGGCCATATCGGTGCTGAACTAACTGCTGATCAGGCTGACAGACGGTGTTTGTCCCGTCTCTGCGGATTTTAGCCCGCTCCTGGTGCCTTAGTTGTCTTTCAAAGCTTCCAAGCCAGATCCCAAACACATCCCACACCTCATTGCTGGCCTTGATAGGCCTACCCCCCGATCCAAGGGTTCGACTGCAGGTAGGTAGGTGCTTGGTCCATTCCTACACTAGGACTGGATGGTCCCGTTAACCCGCTTGCTGGATTGTCGCGATCAGCCCCTGCGATCCCTGTCGGGCAATCTGCAGAACGCATCTCTTCCATCCACTCACGGACCGTCAGGTCGCCGGCGCCTCTTCTCTTACTTTAAGTGCTCCTCCACCGCGGCGGGCAACAGCTGGAGGCCAATATATCCTCTCACACCATGGCCCACCAGCCCGGCTTTACCATATTGCTCTGAAATATCCCGACTGCCTGCTACCCCTCCTGATACCCTGCTACACTACTACCCTAACTGCTACCCTCTGACCCCAGATCGAGCCGGGACGTGGTACCAGACCCGCCTGTCAAGAGCCGAGTCCTGAGCTTGTACGGCAGGGCTGTTGCTGCACCTGAACACAGATGATAAAAGCAGGCGGCCCTGCAGCTTTCACCACCTGGGCAAACAAGACTCGAACTTCTCTTCCGGCTCCCCTCCGTTCGATTCCGACTCGGAACACTGCGCATTTGTCTTGTGCTGCTGCTCCCGACCTTTGGCCAGCACATCCCTACCACCTGCTTCCACGGTGTGAACTTGATGGTATCCAGACCGGTGGCGCTGTGATACAAGACAACGTCAACCTTCGACACCCACGCGTGCCCTCGGCTGGCCACAGAGCTGGTCCAACGATCCAACCACAGCTGGCCCTGTCTTCATTTGTGGCTTCTGCAGCTGCACGAGACCCCTGCTCCTCGGCGAGCATCACCGCCAAACACCAGAGACAGCATCAAGATCGCAAGATCCCAGATCCCGGGCTCTCACCCTTGCCACCTCCCTGCAAGAGCTCGGCACACACTGTTGGCTCGAGGCTCGACTAGTGGCCTACCATTGTTTCTCCCCCGCTGAGACAAGGCCTCACTTCCGACCCTTCAACCCGGCTACCCGGATTCGTATATGTGGCTGCTCTCGCCCGGCAGCAAGTGGCTCTCTCTAGTGTACGGCTGCCCACCTTTTGCAGATCAGCTTTTTGACCAGTTCCAAGACAAGAGACTGACCGAGTAATGAAAAGGCTCGGATCCCCTCTTCTATTCATCCATTTGTGATCCCGCCTCCCCCAATGTCTACAGTGGTCGACTTTGCTCCTCACGACTTTGGCCGTCATCCCATGCTGGACGTCGACAGCATGTCTCGACCACATCACAGCTACCACGAGGGATATGCCCCCGGACATGGGCACTACGCTCCAGAGCACCCACCGTACCCACCACCACAGCCCCCTCACCTCACCCAGCCTACACGGCTGCCCTCCATGGCCACCATGATATCGACTGCAGGAGCAAGCCACCCTCCTGCAATGCCAAATGGACGAGAAGTCTCCTACCCAGGAGGGAAACCGGGCTACTATTCAGACTACGCAACCCCCTCGCCAGTCGGGCAGACACCTCCGCAGTTCCCTGGTCCGAGCAACGACCCCCATGCCTTTTCCAGGCGGGCAGTCGACATCCGGCGCTCGCCCACCCTATCATCAACAGCCAGTGACCGGTCATCTGACGAGGTAGCCCATGAGATGCGTCTGAGGCAAATGAACAGCTTCCGAGACCACCACAGCCAAGGGCTCCCACGACAGTATCCCCATCAATCCCCCCGTTCAAGAGGGAGTTCCCTCCACCACGACAGCGCTCTCCCACCAGTATTGATGGGCGGCCCCTCTGCCAGCCCTTACGTCCCAGCATCAGCATACATGAACGGCCGCCCGCCACCGCACCTCCCCCAAAGCCCATCAAACAGCACCCAAGCCAGCGCCTCCCCAAGACAAGAGGGGAAATCCATGAGCATATCCAACCTCCTCAGCTCAGACAGCGCCACCACCACCACTACCTCCTCCTCCACCTCCCACCCAAACACCACCACAACCATGAACACCACTACCTCCCACCCCTCCTACCCACCCCCGGCCCCCTCCCCCATCCCCTCAACCTCGGAATACCGCATCTCGGTCCGCCAACAACCTTACGCCGCCCGCTCCTGCGGCTTCGGCGAGCGCGACCGCCGAGTAATTGACCCACCCCCCATAGTCCAACTAACAATCCACGACCCCTCCCTCTCCCCAGAGGAACTCTCCCGCCGGCTCCGGCACCAATTCTCCGTGGTCCACTGCTCCATCTACGACGACCGCGGCGAGCGCGACATGTCAGCCATGCCCGAAGACTTCCGTCAACAACGCCGTCTCATGGGCACCCTCGTCGCCTCCCCTTTTGTCGGCCAAGACGAAAACGGGGAGGAGGGCTGCTTCTTTTGCTTTCCTGACCTGAGCTGCAGGACACCTGGGAGTTTCAGGTTGAAGTTTGCGCTTGTGGTGCTGGATCCGATGAGTATGCGAATGGGGGATAGGAGTAAGATTGTGGCTACGGCGATGAGCGAGGTTTTTTGCGTGTATAATGCAAAGGATTTTCCTGGTATGAAGGCTAGTACGGGGTTGACGAAACGGTTGAAGGAGCAGGGGTGTCTGATTAGTATCAAGAAGGGGAACGAGAAGAGGGAGACGCCTGGGGGTGGGGGTGGGGGTGGTGGGAGGAGGGGGGCCGAGGAGGTTGAGGAGGAGGAGGAGGAAGGGGAGGGGGATAGTGAGGGGGAGGGGGAGAAGAGGGGGAGGAAGAGGGTGAAGAGGAGCGCGTGACTAGCTGGGGTGTTTTGTTGTTTGTTCCTCCTCCCTTTTTGGAGGGGGGCAGGGGATGGTGATGATGATTATGATGATGAGAGGACACCGCGCAGAAAGGGCGGAGAGAAGAGTGGCGGGTGGCATTTGAAATGCTAACGCCACGGTGGCAACAATAACCACAAGCAACAGAGCTGAACTGGTCAACCACACAGACAAGTTCAGATGCTTTTTTTTCCAGCAAAGAGCGAACAGATACCCCATCATCTTGTTTTTTTGATCTCCTATTTCACTTTTCTTTCCGAGAAAACACCCACATGACGGAACAACAGCAACAATTACGAAGGGACGAACTGGACAAAAGCAAACGGGAAAAGTTCGGGGCCACGGAACACAGGGGGACCAAAACGGACTGCGAGTATGGAAAAACTAGAGTCTCCTCCGGGTTGGATGTTTTTTTTTTTCCTTGCTCTTTTTGGGTGTAACTGGTGTCGCTTGAACTAGATCTCTTTTATGAGACTTTTGGTATCACGGTTCAGTTGGCGAGGGCGACGACAGAGTTAAGAGTGAGCATGTCAAGCTTGTGCATTTCGTTCTGCTTTTTGCTTTTATGGTCTTACCGATACGGAGAGAAAGACTGGGAAACAAGTTCTGTATGCATTTTGCATCTTAGCGAGCTTTCTAAGAGAGGAGAGAGAGAGATACCAAATAAATATCGATCAAAAGTGTTCTAATCATTCATGAGGCCTGTTCCGGTTTGACCAGTGGTTAAATTGTCAATGATAGAGATTGGGGGTGTAGTATGAGTTTGGCATGAGAAAATGACCTGAGGTGCTTGAGCGAGCGAGTGAGTGAGTGAGCGTGCTGTCCAGCTAATTCAGCATGAGTATGTTAAGTGAGAGCGTGAGCAAGAAAGCTCACCTCGCCATAAAAAGATAAAACGTCACTACGCGGGACACCTCTCTCAACCCCATCACCAGATCCAGTATCCCGGCCTATCCTTCACAACCTCTCAACTTCGGCAATCTCAACCGCAAAACCGCATGTCTAAAACAACCCTCACAACCTTCCCATGTCTCAAAGTGAGGTGGCGTGCTACATACCCCCAGAAAAATAAACAATACCTCTAACTCAACCCACAATCGGGAAACCTCCCATTGGTGATTCATACCTTTCCCTCCTCATGCATACTGTGCAGCAAGCCACCACCCCCAAAAAAGCAACAACAACACACCTATCTACATATACATACATACACACTAGAAATTTCCATACCGTGCCGATCACCCCAAAAGAACAAAACCAACCCCCATCCTCTTTCGGACCCCTTCCACCCTTCCTAACTGGCCACAATCCCCCCCTTTCACCGGTTTCACCACAGTGCGCGCGCCGCAATGTTTCCTTTCTTCTTTTCTCGGTGTGATAGAGAGCACATATGTAAGACTACACTAGTATACATGTAGGTTGCCGATCTCCCTCTTCTAGTCGCTTCCCATATGCAAATGCACCTCCAATCAACAACAACAAACCCGGTTTTGTACACGACAAACCCAAAACAAGCATCATCCTTGTTCACTTTGGGAATCACACATCCGACTGAGGAAGGGAACAAGAAAATCTAGGAATGTTTGCTCCTGGTTTTGTCTTTCATTCTCTTGGCTGCTTGGAAGAGGTTGGAGGTTGAGCAGGAGGTGGGGTGGGGGTTATACACATCACTCTAGAAAAGGCAAGGCTGTAAATCACAAGTGCGGCTGACGAGCACTGTCAATGAAAGCAAACCCAAAACACCTGCTTTTCATTTTTATAAACCTTCCTAGATATCAAGACCAGAAACCAACAGTGAGTAACTACTGTAGAGACAATTACATTTTAACAAAAGGAAAGAAAAAACCACGATTTGGCCATGCCGGTATCAACTCCGCCTCCCCCCTCCTCCCGTGAATAATGCTTCCTTCCCCTTCCCCCTCCTTATCAATATCTCAAATATACACACCCCTACTCTCTACTCATCATCCTCGCTCTCCTCCTCCTCCTCCTCCTCAACAACCTTCCCCTTCTTCTCAGCCGCCTTCTTAGCCCACTCCTGCGCCTTGGCGCTAACCCTCTCCCTGCTCTTCTTATCCCCATTCTTATCCTCCCACTGCGCCCACCTCTTGAACCAAGTCTTGGCCTGCTTGGGCTTGAGACCCTTGACCTTGCTGCCGCGATCAAACAAATCACGGACAGTGGCGGGATCAGTAGTGCCGACCGAGGTCTCAAGGTCGACAAACTGGTTCCACAAGTCGAATCTCTTGGGGAAGGCGGCGAGAATGGTCTCAAACAGTGAGCGACCCTGTTCGCGGTCGCCGTTGGAAGAGCGGAACTCGAGCGCGGCAAACCTGGGCATCAACTCCAGAATGACGGGCTTCCCGCCTCCCAGCGACTTTTCGGCGCGGGGAAGAAGGGCACGGGCCTTGTCGGGACGGTCATATTTGGTGTGGAGGAAATGGGCATAGTTGATCCAGACGCTGGGGGACTTGGAGCCGAACTTTTTGATGATCTTCTCAAAGAGATCGTCTGCTTCCTATTGCTGGGAGTTAGTGACTGGTCTATCATGAAAATAGATTAGAGCGTGGCTTACCTTGAGCTTGCCAGACTGAATGTAACTGCTGGCCAGACGCTCATAGACTTCTTGCTCATCGTTGTAGGTGCAGGCACGCTTGAAAAGCTCCTCAACAGTCTCCTCTGTGCCATAGGCAACCTCGAGATTGAGGTAAGCAATCCAGACGTTTAGCTTCTCAAGCTCCTCCTTGATGTTGATCGTCTTGATCGCACGCTCAGCCACCTGTCTCGCGCTGGCAAGATCGCTGACTTGCATCTGGAAAGCCATGTAGGCAATCCACAGCTCTGACGAATCAGGCTGACCCAGAAGGAGACGCTCGTAATCACTCGTCGTCTGAGGCCCGTTGACATCAAGCTCGGCTGTCCGGTCTACCTGGGCCCGAGACTCACGCTGCTGCTGCTGCTTCTTCTTCTTGATCGGCTCATCAGTGCTGCCAGCGGCCTTGTCATCTTCATCCAAAGCATCGGCATTCCAGCTGAAACCGCCGGTCTCGAGACCCTTGACGCCTTCTGTTTGGGCATCATCCATCTCGACGTCGCTGTCAGCGTCATCATCATCATCCTCATCGTCAGAGTCAGCATTGATAACGAGGGCGCCGCCAGCACCAGCATCGCTCATGTCTTCATCCTCGCTGTCCAAGGCGGCACCAGCATCTTCATCGCTATCCACGTCCATCTCATCGTCGTCCTTAAAGTACGACGGCTTCAGGCCGAGGTTGATGCGCTTTGTCTTCTCCTCCACCTTGAGAACACGAGCCTTGACCTTGTCACCCTCACTGTAGAGCGCCTTGGCGTCCTTGATCGCTCTGTCGGCCATTTCAGAGCGGTGGCACAAACCGGAGAGACGATCAGAACCATCAATGTCGATAAAAGCACCAAAGTCCTCCACCTTGCGGACCTTGCCCGTTACGATTTGACCTTCCTTCAGGTCCGAGAATGTGATTGGGGGCACGTAGTCTTTGCTTAGGATGGAAGGCCTCAAGCTCATCTCTAGGCGACCGTTGCTGACAGAAATGATACGGCCTTTGACAAGCTGGTCAATCTGGAAGTGCTCCTTCCAGTCCTTCAGGTAAGAGTCTGACAAGTTCTTGATCTGGACCATAGCCACGATGTCACCGCCAAGCGTAACAAAGAGACCCTTGTCAGACACATTCTTGACGAACCCACGAAGGACATCGCCCACAGCGATCTTGGTGTCCTTAGTGATCTCCTTGTCTGTGACCTCGAGTCTTGAGCTGAGCACGCGAGAGGGGCGCATCGACAATCTCAGTCTCTTGTTGCTCTTGTCGATATCGAGCACGGCGACACGGACAATTTCGTGCTTGGAATGCTTCAGAGGGTTGGCTTCCTCGTAATCATCCGCAAGATCGCACAAGAAAACAGGTCCAGCCACAGACTCGCTGAGCTTAACAAACACTACGTTGTCGGTAGTCTTGGTGACCTTTCCAGGAAGCACCATGCCCTTCTGGATCTTGTCCCAGGTCAACGGGTTCTCTGCATTGGGATCGCGAGCCGAGAGGTCGAGACGGTTCCTCTCTGCGTCCACGTGGATGACACGGACTTGGAGGACAGAGCCGATAGGGAAACTCTTCGCCACATCCTGCAATTTTGACAAGTCATCGGAAAGCTCAACGGCACTGATTCTGCCGCGAACATTAGGTGACAGGTTGACCCAGATGTGATTCTGAGCGACATTGTTGACAAACGCCAGATGAGTTTGCCCCACCTCAAGCTTCGCGTAGCTCAGAGGCTCTGGGGTAGAGCCTTCTTGAAGATCACTTGGCTTGGCCGAGAGCTCCAGGACCGTGTGGCTTGAGCGGTGAGAAATGGGCAAGAAACGGTGGTTGCGAGCGTCATGAATACCAAGAACACGCACGTCGATGATTTCGCCAGTCTTGAACTTGCCCAAAGGCTTCTTCACGCTGCGAATATCCTCGAACTTGTCAAAGACCTGCGAAACATCGATACGGCCTTGGATGTTGTCGGCAAGGTCAACATTGATCTGTGTATCCTTGGCAGACTTTACCCTCGCCTTAGTGATCTTGCCAATCGGGAGATCTTCCATAGTCAAGACCGACAGATCCAGGGCATTCATAGCCTTGTCGGCCGACTTGCTAGAGGCCTTTGCCTGAACGTCTTCACCACCCTCCAATGGAATAGCAACAACGATACGGTTAAGATCCTTGTCGACCGATGTGATCTTGACAGTGACAGACTGCAGCTTTTGGAAGCCAAAGCTTGGCTTATCCTGGATATCGCGTGGCAGCTTGGTCTTGGGGAGCAGCGCTGTCAGCCTGCCAGCAAACTGGACGAAGGCGGCCGTGGCAGTGATGTTGCGAATGAAGCCAGGTACAACGTCACCCACACGTGCGCGGTCAATTGTGTGAAGAAGCTTGCCCTTCTTCGCCGCTTCGACAAGGCTTGGCTTGTGAGAGAGGATGATGGACCGACGAGCTTCGTTCTTTTCAAGAACAACCAGTTCCGTAAGAGTCTGATTGACGTGGATCTTCTTGAGCGCAGACTGTGTTTTGCTGACCGACTTGTCGGTAAGGTGTCTGACAGGGAGGATGGCCTTCAACGAGCCCTCGACGAGCTCGACAAAGATATCGTCTTCTGTCTTTTGTGTGACCTTGGCGGTAACCAAGTTGCCAATTTGGAGCTTCTTCAGTGCAACCTGTTTCTCCAAACCAAAGGCTGATGGGTCCTTGCAGGACACAATCATTCTCTTTTCCTCAGGGTCAAAGCTGAGGACGTAAACACTAATAGTCTGGCCCTCACGGAAATGCTCCTTGGGATCCTGGATGTAGGCCTCGCTCATCTCAGACACCGGAAGGAAACCACGAAGCTGTCCGTAAAACTGAACAATAGCACCCCGATCCAGAAGCTTAACAATGGTACCGAACGTCTGAAGCCCGACAGCAAGCTCGTCATATGACTTGACCGGAGGAGCATCGGAGTTCACCAGTGTCTTCTTCAAGGTAAGCCGCAGCTGATGTCTTGCTGGGTTGGTTGACAGGACACGGGTCTTGACCTTCATTCCTTCCCTGAATTTCTTCTCGGGGTGCTGCAGATGGACATCGGAAAGATGCATTTCAGGAACCAGACCGGAAATACCCTCGGCAACCTTCACGATCAAACCGCCAAGCCCGTGCTCGTTGACGACCAACTTTTCAACCACACCCGGCACCACCACTCCCACGGGGATGTCTTGTATTCTCAAGAATGGCTGCTCCAAGACACTCTTCTCCATCGACAGGTTGTACATCCCATCGAAAGGATTGTAGCCAACTACACGAGCAGCGTGGACGGACCCAACCTTGTAAGGGCCGCTGGTCTCGAACAGCGAGTCCACCTTGCCATCCTTCACTCTGGAGATGTGCACGAAGCCTGGTACACCCTCGACACCAACATCGACATAGAGACCAATTTCGGGCTCAACCCTTTGAACAGTGCACTTTTCAATGATGGTAGAATGGGCGAGAATGTCCACTGGCAATGATTCGATGCCGTTCTTGGTTTTGGCGATTTTCGGTTTAAGTGACAGCACGTGTGGCAGCAGGGAAATGCCGAGTTTGGGCTTTCTTGCGGTGGGGAAATTGCAAATGATCCTAGCCTTGATCCGCGAGCCAACCTTGTACTCGTCCACAATGTCAACCGCACCAGGGCCAGCGTTTGAGTGAACCAGATCAGCAGTCACATCCAAATGACCCATCACCTTGCCCACAAGGCCGTGCTCGGTGACTTCGGAAACCAGGATATCGGCCGCGGTGCCTGGTAGGAACGAGCCGATAGTCGTGGCCTCGGATGGGAAGCTTTTGATGCTGCCGATGCGGTCCTCCAAGATGGAAAGCTGTACAACCTTGCCGCTGGCAGCTTTGCTGGTCGCAATACAAAGCAGAACTGAGCCAGGCTGAACACTTTCTTCCGGTATGCCCTTGTCGAGTTGTTTCCGAGGCAAAAAGCCCTTCAATTTTGAGTCTGAGATGTTGACATCCATAACAAAACCATGATCCTCCACACTAACAACCGAAGCCATAAGAGTAGTGTTCTCGACGATATCCTGCTCTGACATGCCAGAGTTGGCGAGCGCCGGCTGGAGTGATAGCTCAATGTGGCGCTTGGGCTTTCCGTCGACCGAATCATCGTGTGTTGATACAACGTAGGCGCGAACATACTGGCCCATTCGGAAGATAGTTTGGAGGTCGATGTTCTCGTCGTCCTCGTCTGCTTGATCCTCCTCCTCGTCCTTCTCGGCGATTGCCTGTAACCTTTGTGTAAAGATATCTGAAATAGCCGTAATTGGAACGTGGCCGACGAGGTTGTTGGGAAGCGCAACGGCAACATCGGTGAGGTTGATGCCGCAGACTGTACCGAGCACCAGGGAGCCCTTGACCAAGCGCTGGAAGTTGTTAGCAACGCCATCAATGGCAACCCCATGACGAAGTTCCTCTTCTTACCTTGAAGTTCAAGCTTTCTACCTTGATGGCATCCTCGTCTTTTACAGGTTCTACCTCTCCACCCTTGGACTTGCGTGCCTTCTTCTTCTTGGATTTCTCTCCTCCAGATTTCTTGCTGGCAGCCTCTTCGAAGAGGACATCGTTCTTGGCCTGGATCTGAATTTGCTTTTGTTCGAGGGGGGTCAAGACACTGGCGCCACCTCTGGGAAACAATGGCTCTTCCTCCTTGATCAGAGATGTTGCTGGGGTAGACGGCTTTGATGGTTTTGCGTCGCCCTTCTTGTTGGAGTCCTTGGTTGAATCGCTTCCTTTCGCCCTTTTGGAGGGTCGCGTATCATTTGTAGGCTTTGCCGACTTGGAGACAGAGCCGTCGGGGCCCTCTTTGCGCTTTAACGAACCCATGGCGGATAGTTGATGTTTGGGTCGTTTTAAGTGACGGGAGGCTCGTTCGCAACCACAAGAAGCTGGCACCCACCACAAAAATTTCTGGTGGGTCCTGCCCATTGGCGATAACGATAACAAAAGCGGTGAACGGCACCGGTGGGGCTTTGGAAGAGACCCTGGATCATCCCAGAGTTGACATGGAACACTTCTGCTTCTGCCGAAGATGTTCAACCTGATAATGGGATGAACTACAGATGGCAGTATGACCTACCAAATGGCTAATTTTCTAGCCAAACACTCCATCTTCTGTCCAAATTCGCATTGTTCTCTTTTCTTACATTGGCATCTCTCATGCAAGAGGTCATGCTCAAACCAGGGTTAGGGTAGAGTACAGCAACACCCCATCACTCACCTCTTCGTTACTTGCCCACCACATGCTCCTCCCCACGTTCACTTGACGCCTGAAACCTTGAAGCCCAAAGATATGGAAAAACTGAACTTCATGGCTGTTGTTGGAGAATTGGACGAGCTGGTTGTTGGTTGCTAACTTCAAGTAGAGTAGCGTATATGTAAAGATACGTGGCCCAAGCTTTCGACGTTGCAGTTCCAGGGACCAGCCGCTGATGCAGTCTTGTCAACGGTGTTTGATTTGGAGTCTTTGGGGGGGATCATCCTGTCAGGCAATATGGGTGTTAGTGACAGCTTTCACGACGTTGAGCTATGACTGTCTACGGACAATTATTTAGACCGATAGCTGGAGTTGACCGACTGTTTATCCGAGCGAAGAGTGTCTCACATGGAATTTAAACTTTCGGTGTCCAAAAGCCAAGTCTCGCAAATGCATGGCCTGTAAAATGATCCCGTGCGCCCAGAAGCGGCTTTCGGTAGTGCCCCCAACCACTGGGATGACGTATCCGGGGGTCGTTCCTCGGCCACCCACTCAACAAGTCGCGCCGTACCCAAACGCAACCTGAACACATGGCCCAAGGCAACGACAACTAAGAACAAAAAGACGACGAGACAGCCCCCCATCGCCTCAAACCCATACTCCATACGACACTCGAACTCAAGCGACTACACCCTGGACTGGTAGGACACTCGCGAGAACCCCATCAAAGCCGCCATGGCTCCCAGGAAACGAGCAAAGCCGAACCCGGTCCAGCAGAATGCGCCAACAACACAATCATCAGACACTGCGGATCAAATCACATCGCCGGCCGCTTCTACACCCCCACAGAGCATCCCGCCATCTCTGAAAACCAATGGAAGTGGCGATCGCGCATCCAACTTTGGCCCAGGCTCGAAGCAGGTAAGCACCATTATCCCATGCGCACCATCCTCAGGCAGCCCCTCTAGGCAACTCTTATTGATTGACACGTAGCAGGTGAACAAGACTCGTAGTTGGTATGGGTCTTTATCGAAGAAGTCTGTAGCATCCACCCAAGTTGCGCGCGAGACCATCTTGGGTGGAACCTCGAAACCTATGGCTACCGCCGACTTTACTCGGTTTGATACAAAGAAGCCTTCTGATATGAGTGGCGACGAAGCACCGACCCCTGCTCCTTCTTCACTATCGAAATCACACGATTCTGGCGTTGGATTCGCGAGCGATGGAACCCGAGCCCTGAAAACACCGAGCTCCAAGACCGTTGTGAAGCCTGCAAACGGACAGGCAGAGGCCAAGACTACGGCTAAGTCGGAGGACGTGGTCATGGAAACCGAAGACAATGGAAAAGAACAAGAAGAGACACCACCTGCCAAATCAGCTACGGATCAGAGTACAGGTCCTACGGTACCCACTGCGTCTGCAGCTACAACTACGCGACCTACATCAACATGGCTAGGAGGGTGGTGGGGAAGCTCACAGCCTCCAGCTCCAGCATCAGCACCGGCCTCGCAAATGGACGTCGCGGAGGAACCAGCCACACAAGCAACACTTGCTGGTAGCCAGGTCCCAGAGAATGCGACACAAGAGCCCGCCCCTCGAGACCCGCCAGAACAACAGTCGCCGGACATAGCCGAGCAAACCGAGGCACAGAACCAAGCACATGCCGCTACTGGTGGAGGTTATGGATCTTGGATCTGGGGTTGGGGAGCAGGAAAGAGCGTACCAACTTCACAGCCAGCAAAAACTGCTTCAGATTCTACAACAGACCAATCTTCAGCGGAAGTGCCCAGAACAGACAGCACCAGCGACTCAGCGAAGGAGCCCGAAGACACCATCATGCAGGGTGCCCCACCAATCGAGGAGACTCCGGTGCCCTCAGGTTCTACAACATCAGACCCAGCCCCAAAAACAGGCTCAACATGGGCATTCTGGTCTCGACAATCAGGGCCAACATCGGGAAAGAAGTCAGCCGAAGATTCCGACGAAGGTCAGCTTGCGGTGATGGGTGAAAGCTCGGAACACCGCCCAAAGAGAGCCAAGTCCATGGAGTTCAAAGGCTCTCCAACCAAGGAAACCCCTATCAAGTCTGGTAAAAAGGAGGAACCAGCCAAGGATCTGTCGATCAAGTCTGGCAAGACTGGGAAGAAGGAAGAGTTGGCCAAAGCTTCAGCCAGTCCGCCAGGCAAGGCAGCTTCCATCAGGAGATCCAAGAGGGACCGTCCAGAATCGATGGAAATCGATGACACGACCCCCATTCGTCCTGGTACCCCCAAGGCAGTGGAAGCTCCGGCCAAGGGGGCTGCGCAGAAAACACCAGCCTCATCAACAAAAACTACCGCACCCAACCTTGTGCTTCCGTCTTTTAATGGAACCTACAAACTCAAAGAAAACCCCTCGATCGTCAAGCAAATCACCCGTATTCTTCTTCGAGGAAGCCAAGCTCCTTCAAACAAGCACGTCTACATCTCCAAAGACCTCCCCAAAATAAAGAAAGCGATTGCCATCGGCGTTCATGGGCTCTTCCCCGCGAACTATCTCAGGACAGTCATCGGCCAGCCAACAGGCACATCGATCAAGTTTGCCAACCACACCGCCGACGCCATTAGACGCTGGGCAGATAAACATGGCTGTGGAGACTGCGAAATCGAAAAAGTAGCCTTGGAAGGTGAAGGCAAGATTGGGGAAAGAGTAGAAAACCTCTGGAACTTGCTCCTCAACTGGATCGACCAGATCAGATCGGCTGAATTGATCCTCATCGGGTGTCACTCTCAGGGTGTGCCAGTGAGTATCATGCTCCTGGCCAAGCTAATCGAAATGGGCGTGGTCAACAAGGCCAGGGTCGGTGTCTGTGCCATGGCGGGGGTTTCTTTGGGACCGTTCCCCGATTACAGGACTAGTATGGGGTATTTGATGGGCTCGGCGGGGGAGCTGTGGGCGTTTGGGGACCCAAAAAGCGAGGTCAGCCAGCGGTTGGAGGCAGCAATGAAGGTTTGCTTGGGGTACGGGGTGAGGATCACCTTGGTGGGGAGTATTGACGACCAGCTTGTGCCGATGGAGTCGGCTGTTTACGCACCGGTGCACCACCCTTACATTTTCCGAGCGGCGTTTATCGACGGGAGGATCCACGCACCGGATTTTATTGCTCATTTGGTTGGCTTTGCACTGAAGCTGAGAAACTTGGGGGTTTCGGACCATGGGCTGATTAGGGAGCTGAGCACGCCGCTGGCGGGGAGTTTGTACTCTGGGGAGGGCCACTCGAGGCTGTATGATGACGAGCAGGTTTATGATCTTGCCGTGAGCCATGCGCTGGAGACGACGGATGTGCCGGGAGCGAATCCGGCTGCTGAGAT
The DNA here is from genome assembly GCF_035222475.1 of Podospora pseudopauciseta. Classification (NCBI taxonomy): domain Eukaryota; kingdom Fungi; phylum Ascomycota; class Sordariomycetes; order Sordariales; family Podosporaceae; genus Podospora; species Podospora pseudopauciseta. The sequence continues at coordinate 1,020,982 of NW_026946667.1, forward strand.
GAGTAGAATGGGGGGCGCGCTGGTGAATCCGAATCCGTATCATTTGCCTTGGATCATGAGGGGGTTGCTGGAGGAGGATTTTGTGAAGAGTGAGTTGGGGGAGGAGACGAGGGAGTTGGTGAGGCAGTTTGATGATTGGAAGCCGGTGACCAAGGCGCTGAAGGATGTGAAGTATCGGTTGGAGGCGGTGAGGTCCAAGTTGTAGGAGGATGGCGTTTTCGGGTTGGGTTATTTGCATGGGCGGTAGGTGTTTTTGGTTTGGGGAAGGTGGTAGGCGTTGCTTTTGGGTTGGGTTTGGTGGTTTTTTGGGTGTGACAGTAAGGAGTGGTTGGGGAGTTTTGCTTCGTGGCGAGGGGTTGGTCGAGGTGTTCAACAAGAGACGACTTTGGGAACAGATGAGACGGAGAGGGGAGCGTTGGGTTTGGGGCATTTAGAGGCGTGTTTGGTAGACAGGACAGACATGGCTAGCATATTTGGGGGCATATACACAGAGGAGAGGTGATACTATGAATAAATATATAATCTAACATTACAGTCGACTTGGCCATTGTTGACCTAGGTCGCTGGGGTTAAACTGAGAGGAGTTCGAGACCACTTCCATGGCCACCACACAGGAGAATCTTCGAATCTTGTTGGCAATTTGCTTGTGGATTGGTGATGCTTTGTAGGCATGTGCCATAACTCCTCGTGCGTTCCTTAACTTACTCTTCACTCCTTCCCTTGCAGAATCCGCTCCTTCCATCGTTCCTCCTTCAATCCCCGCTTGTCCTTTCCGCCATTTCCCCCCATCCCTTTCCCTGCCTTTTCAACTCGAGCTCTCTCTGATGTTAACCTCCACGGCATCACTCCTCAATCTAGTTCGTAGAAGAGATGGGAGTTGCTAGAGGAGGATATGTACCTACCCGTCATTAAACAGACTACGACTTTGTAATAAATAGTGAGCAGCGAAAATACTCCCAAAAAAAAGAATGAAAAAAAGGAAGGAAAAAGGCCAAAACGTGACCAAAAAATGACGACCTATTATGGACTCGAACCTTGGGCATCCGGAAAACGTTGCAGGTTGATTCTCTCGTAACGTGGGAACCACAGGTCAACTGCGAGAGACACTCAAGGCCACTAGGTTATCTGGTTGGAGCCCCTTTATGACTGCTGCTCCCAGACTGACCCTTATGGTGAGTGGCATACGCAACACTGTGTGACTAGAGAAGCGGCTTTGGGACACAACCGTCTGAACGCAAATCAGGGTTACTAGAAATTCTCACCCAGTTAAGCAACCATGAGCAACAGTATGTATATCTCACCAGCCCAGGAAAGCACATTAACTCCCTCTCGTATTTCATAACAGGGCAGCAGAGAAAAACATTTGCTACATCTCCTACTAACCTCTTAGATTTCAACATACGGGCATGGGGTGATTGATATCAATGATGATGTGTAGAGGCCAGCCCATTCATTTCATTCTTTCTCTCTGCTTCTCCTCCTCAATCCCCAGCTATATACCCAGCCCCTCCTCCCCTCCACCACCTCCCCCAATCATCAACAACTAATCCATACATCCCAGCCCCCCATCCGCTATATCACAAAAGAACTTTTTTCCACCTCTCTTCCCTCTTCCCTCTTCCATCCCATGCCCCCTCCTCTCAGTCCCCCCCTCAACAACAGAGAGAAATACAAATGTGTTTTCAACAAAACTAAAAACAAAACGGGTGTGGCAGAATTTCCCCTCCTCACAGCAAGAATGGGTGGTATCATGAATGAAGGCTATGAGAAAACATCAAACAAGTAGAGTAGTACACAAAAGGGTTTCCCAAAAAAACATTGATTGGGAAATAATGGGGGGTAGGTGAAAAAACGTGACGGGGATCTAAACATCGTAATGGTTGTGCTGTGGCGAAAAAAAAAGAAAAAGGAAAATAAAAGGTGTATCCGTAGGGGCGAGTTATATAATAGCAGGTTATAGTGTGTGAAATCGGGAGTCCAAAGGCCCCAGGGGTGAAGTGTACGCAAGGACCAGGTGTGCGGACAGGATGATGTGTGGCGATGGTAGATGGTGACCCTAGCGCGAGTGGCTCTGGTAGGCTTCGGTGAGAACTTATCGCAGTGTTAGTAAATATCAGAAATGCCGTGTTAATCATGGAACTCACTATGCAGGATATTCATCTGGCCAGCCCGATCCTCGCAGGCAACTTGGAGACCACTGCCCTCGACAAAGTCAAGCACAACGCTGTTGGGAAGCTCCTGCAACTCAACATCGGGGGTATAAGGAGGCTTGAAGTCGGTGATGTGATACCGCTTGAGAAGACCCGCCGCCTTGTTCTTGGTGGGCAGCATGGCAGTGCCAGAAACAGCACTGAGAATCAAGAAGCCTTGGCTGTCAAGGCAAATGCTCCGGCGCTTCCACAAAAGATTGTCGGGAAACTGGACATTGACATCTCCCATGAAGGCAACAATGCTTGGCTGAGCTGGCGAGGCGGAAGGAGTAGCCGTGGTGGCCCTGGAGGCAGCAGCAACCTCGGCGGCATTCTCCTCCGTGACAGTTGGGGAGATGGACGGGGGACCGGTCTTTCTGCTGTTGGGAACAAGAGTGTTGGAAAGGCGACGCATGAAACGGGACGTCCGGCTGCTCTTGCCCAGGTTGGGGCTAGCAGGGCTCTTCTTGATGCTCTCGGCATCAGAGTCAATCGAGGCTTCAGTCGTACGGACAGGGGAGAGCACGCCGTTCTGATCAATTGAAGAACGACGGCTGCCAATGCTCAGCCGACGCGCAAAGCCACCAGAAGGCGCAGTGTTCTGATGGCTTGAAGGAGGACGGGATGAGGATCTCGAGCCAGGGCTCATGGCTTGCCCAGGAGAGGGGGCAAGGTTGTCGGTAGAGGGGGACTTAGCACCCTTGATGAAGTCTTTGACCACGTTCAGCGAGGACCGTCTCCCAGCACGGGGCACGCCTTGGCCGTCATCTGCAACTGACTCACGATCGTTAGCCGCCGACTGGCTGCCCTTTGAGAGACGACGCTGCAGCAGGGATTGTTTCCTTTCAATCTGGGGTCCATGGTCCAGAGACATCCGGCTTGACAGAGCGCTGAGAGGCCTCGACTGAACCTCCAACGAAACCCGCTTTTGAAGGTCAACCATCAGCGGTGAATGCTGAAGATCGTGTGTGTTGTACTCTGCTGGGTCAAGCTTCTGCTCTGACAGTCTGGTCGGATCTCGCACGATGCGGGCAGTGACCTGAACCGATTCCGGCTTGCCCCGTGGGGGGTTCCCACCTTCAAACATGGAGAGACGATTGACCACCGACCCGGACCTATCGCGCCTGATGATCGAAGCACCATCGGGTGATGACTCCACAGATCCGGGGGGGGAAGGTGTCGGTCTTCCACTCAACGAAGCCGTCCTATCGACCAAGGAAGGTGTCCGTGACGGAATTTTCCCATCTTTTCGAACAGCGAAGAAAGTGGACGATGGACGCTCCTTGGCCACCACCGTTTCCACAGGGGCCCCTGCTTTCCCTGAAAGCTGCTGTAGTGCTTTGATGCGCTCAGAGATACTCGAACCAATTTTGCCTGTCTTGGGCAGCACATCTGCCGCGGGCCGCGGAGCCTTTTGCAGATAGGCACTGGACGAGACAGATCGGGCAGAGCCTGGAACGGCCTCGTTGGGAGACAGCATGGAGCTTCGAACGGGGTTCGAGACTGTCCTCGAAAACCTCGACACGGCATCCAAACCTCCGACGGTGTTTCTCTTAGAATTCGCATCGTTGAAGAATGGCGTGATGGGTGACTTGGAGACGGTAATGGGTGTGGCTTGTTGGACCGTGGCAGACTGCAGCTCATCGATAAAACCATCGTTGTCGAACATGCTGATCACCGATTGCCGCTTGTCCGCTCCAGGCGCATCCAACCCCGTCTTGATGGGCTCAGGGACAGGTTTTGGTCTGGTGGCTTCTTCCGTTTCTGCGATTTGAGTTTCCGCAACAGCCGGAACCGGTTGCGTTTCTCCCGCTCTTACGTTGGTGATATCTGACCCTATGTTGGATGGCTGTCCAACAGTAGCTGTGTCAATCTGGCTCTCCACGTTGGCGATAGGTTTGGCGTCTTGAGTGGAGAACTTGGAGAGCAGAAGTCGCGCTGGAGATGTTTCTTCCTGGTTTTCGACCGCTCGTGCAGTCTCGGGACCAGTTGCTGAGGGCTCTTCCTTGACGGTTTCTGCAGAACCGGGACTACCTGCGTCTTCGTTGGAGACTCCGGCTGGGAAAGCCGCAACCGAGAACCGGGATACCGGTAAAGTCTGAACTGGAGGCTCCTGTGTCACCGTAGTGTTGGCGGATGCGGGCGCTCCGGCAGCGCTGTCATCTTTCAGAACGGCCGATGCGTCTTCCATGGGTGCAATGATGCTTGTTGCCTGACCATCCAGAGATAGAGCGTCCGGTTTTTGACCGTTGGTCTCGGTTTGCTGGATCTCCTTTTCAATGGGAGTTTCCTTGCCCTGGTCCTTACCGAGAATGGTTTCGTCTGTAGAATCTGAGAGAGACGAAGCCTGGGTTGAATCACCGATATCAGAAGAGGCCAGGGGCGATGGAGGGTGCGAGTCTGTCTGAGCATCGACAGAGCCCAAATCAGTCACGATTTCAATCTCAATGCCTGAATCGGCTTTGTCGATAACGGCAGCTTCCTCTCCCGCAGCTTCAGGTGAAGCGCTTTCCATTGTCACCTCCTGTGGAGTTTCGAGGTGGTTGTCGTCTGCCAGACCTGGAGTGGTGGGTGCCGGAGAAACATCGCCTGCAGACAGGCCCTCCGCGGATTGCGAGTTCATCATCTTTTTCTTTTCTCGCAGCTTCATAGCCTTCAAAAGCCGTGCTTTTTCGGGTGAGATCGTGTTCGGCTTGCTTGATGGCGGAGCAAGTGTGGCCGTAGGCACTGGTGCTGGGGCGGAGGCCGGGATGTCGCTACTGGTCAATGGTCGAGCAGGATCGTCTTCGACAGGCTTGGTTGGCGCCAGATCTGGAAACGGATTCTCCGGCTCCTCCTTAATCGGCGATTCCAGGACGTCTTCGTCGTCGGCAGAACGACCTTTCTTGGAGACCTTGGACAGTGCCTTGACACTAGAAGGCATTGATGCCACAAGTTTGGCAGTCCCGCCTCCAGGAGTCTTGGGGCGCCCTGACGCCTCAGCTGAGGGCCTTGGACCGAGCCTTACTTTTGGTTTGGGGTAAGGATACGAGCTGCTAGGATAGAGGTCAAGCGAGGACATGCGCCTCCCCGCGTCATCGAACGACTGAGCCGGCGAAGAGGGCCTGTCAACACCCGTAAACTGAGGAGGATCTTGTCCGTCGGTGAATCTGGAAGCGTCGGGTATCGTGGCAAGATCTGCGTTGAGCTTCACCGGAGGCTGTACAACATATTGGCCCGGAGACCCAGGGCGATCGTGTTCCTGCACAGTCGATTGTCTTTTGCGATCTCGTTCCTCTTCCTCTTCTTCCTCGGCAATTTCCACCAATCGTCTTCGGCGCAACGAACTGGTAGAAGATGAAGTCGAACCCGAAGCAGCGTGGAGTGAGCAAGCAGCCGAGAGCTTGGTGTCCTTCAGTTCCTTCGCCTCGGTGATCTCAAACACTGTATCGTGGGGCGAGAAGCGGTCGCAAACAGAATCAAAGTGAACGGTCACCCGCGCTGTCGGTTGTCAATCTTCAGCTGCTTCAACAAAGACAAGGGAGTGCCCTAGGAAGGGCGGGGTGAAACAAACCTTGGACCAATCTGGAACAATCCTCAGGCAGGTATTTGATGATGACATTCCGACGCCTGTATCTCAGATATCCGTACAGCGGCGACTTGTCTGTATACTCTGCTATGTTGTTTCGAAGTTCGACAATCCCGCCGGTGCCCTGACCCAGAAGCTCAACTTCATCGCGGCTAGCATACTTGAGCAAGAACCTGGTAGTTTCAGCATAATGTTAGCAAGCAGTTCCCGGGTAGCTAAGGTAAGTTGGAGGTGTAGCTGGGGGCCAAGGGGCAAAAGTCATGACTGGGCGCAATAAGGATTCAGGGATGCGGGTTGCTTTCAGGGAACATACCATCCCCCCGCCTCTGCAACGGCTGCTTCATATGCCTCCTTGACTCGCGGGTCGTCCAATCCATTCAACGACATCTCGGTATACCGCGCCTGTCGAAGGTGGCGCGCCTAGTCACCTCTACCTGCGACCAGAGGATGAAGCGGATGATTGTGGTTAAACTGGCTTCTCGCTGCCTCGACCGCGATGCCGGCGTGGTGCGGAAGATATAATCAAGAACAAATTCAGGGGTTGTAGGCAAGGCTGAACCGTTTTTATCGCACGTAGGTGAGCCGCGTCGTCTCCATGGGGTTGATTGGATATATCCGTCTCGAGGCGTTGTGGCAGCCCGGATGTAAGGCGCGCAAGATCATGGAACGGGATCTTGGATCGGCGCCAGCGTTGCAGCAGCAGATCAATCCAACAGTCGGCGGTTGCTTGGAAAGCAGCTTGTTTTTCTCTTAAAGAATGAATCAGACCACAAAATCCGAGCAAACAGCAAATCTCTTCAACAGTCAAGTTGTCTCAATCTCGAATGGTGGAGCTCCGGGCTTGACCGTTGGCAACGACGTTAATTGGGTAATTGAGATCAGATGCACTTCCGTAACGTGGCTCCGTTGGGCATTCGTTCCAGTGGTCGCGTGTAGAATTTAGTTGGGTTGGGTAAAGTAGGTGGGAAAGAAAGAGAAGAGGCAATAACAGGACAAAAGAGAGCAAGCAATAATTCAATCAAGAAAAAGAAGACGACGAAGTAACCGTAAGTAGAGAGAGAGAGAGAGAGTGTGTGTGTGTGTGTGTTCGACGAGGGGTGGCAGCAGCAGGACAGAGAACTGAAGCTGTGCCGTTGCTCTCTGCTTGGGATGCGCCTGCTTCGCAAACGAACTGGGAAAAGGGGGCTCGTCGCGAGAGAGAAAAAAAAAATGATCAAGTTAATTATGAGGGGATGCGATCAAAAGGAGGTTGAGAGGCGTCTGGCGTCTGGCTGCTTGCCGTCGCTCCGTCACGGCGCTCCTCCTGGTGAGATAATTTATCTGCCATTGGCCACTGAATGGGCGAGCAGCAAGGGTGGGGAGCGGGAGACGAGAATGGTCCCAGCACAGGGCATCGTGAGAGTGGGGATCTTGCAGAGGGGTCCAGGAACCGGGCCATGGTGTGAATTTCAGGGGTACCTTTCGGTCTTGGTCTCCTCTCCTCACGCATAACATTTGTTAAAGAACATGGCGTGCTCAGGTAGCATTCTGGGGACAGTCAGGATAGTTAGCCTTCATGAGAGAGGTAAGGTACACTGAGGAATAGTATGGGAATGGCGTCTTTGTAGCTTCAGAATACCATGTTCATCTCCCAAGACCAGGTGGGCTGTTGAAATTGGTGAATCTCTTCAACTTTCCCAAACTTCAGCTTCAGTCATTTTCTCCTGGAGCCCGAAGGAGGACCCCTGCAGGCCATGCCCAGCACACTTGACCCCTTTGGGAAACCCCCATCTTCCGTTTCAACGGCGCTAAGTTTCGCCTTGGATTCCACTCCAGTTTGATGTCGAAGGCGACCCGAATTCTAGAAACAGAGGGGCGATGCTGTACAGAGGAGTAGTTGTCGCTAATTCATCACTGAGAACAAGCACATCACCAACCAAGTCTGACTGCATCGGAACCACATACCATGGGCATCTCGTCCTTCCTAACAGAGGACGTTGTGGAGTCGGGGATGAAACGTGGTGACAGCTGTGCCATGTGCAGGCGTTTTTAACACCCGGGGAATTTTGTCCCACCACAACCACCACCCAACAGCGCGGTATGCACCCACGTTGCATCGTTCGAGAACCTTGGTGTAAACCACAGACACGCTTTGACCTTTTGTGACCGAGATACAGCCCCAGTTCTTTCTTCCATTCGCCAGCATTATCGTCTTAACTCCTCGCATCTTTAATGTTGCAGCCACGAGGGTCCGTGCGTCTCGATATCAAGACCAATCATCATGAAGTCGTGGAAGAAGGACGGCAGGACACTTGAACGTCGTCTGATGGCCAAGATAAACAATTGGGATTGTTTCGACGGGAGATCTTCCCATGGGATTATTGTCACACTTGATTCTGCGGTCGAAGACACAGCCGATCTCTGTGCAGCCTACTATCAGAACGTCAGTTTCACGACTTTATACTTTAACTCTACCAACCCTATTCACGGCATGCTATATACGCATAGAGTAAAGAACTAACCGTTGTTCAGAGATCATATCTATCCATTCCTCCCGTGGTCTGGGTCTGTCATATTTCAAGATCCAAGCTATTTGGTTGGCATGGTGTGAATTTAAGCATGTAAGGTACGGTACTTAAGTAAAACCTCACTGCTGTAGCTGCTTGCGGCAACAAAGAAAGCGGAGCAAAAGGGGGAGGTTTATCAACACCAAAACTGCTCCCATGACCAAGTATCACAAGAACAAAGAACTCATCACGGAGCCGAGCGTGCCATGGAAACTACTAGGTTATGGTCATTATGTCCTGAACAAATATACTCATGCATGAACAACCTTAGGTCAACAAGCCACTATGACAGCTCACCTCTTCATCCCACTCCTCACCATGTCCTCCCCCACCCCCTATTGCAACACCTGTAAAAGATCACCCCCAGAAGTAATCCTCCTCCCCTGCATCAACAGCTCCCAAACAACCTACTGCTCCCGCCTCTGCGAAGACGCAGACCTAGCCACCCACCAAACCGAATGTGACCAACCACCCTCCCCTCTATCACCCCTACACCATCACCACCACCAAGATCTACCCTCCATCCCAGAAGAAGGAAACCCCTTCATCCCCTCCCACCACCTCCCCCTCCGCATAGGAACCCCTCACACCCGCCTCCTAACTAACAAATACCTCCACAACCTCCCCCAATAAGACGTCTTCACCATCCTAATAGACGCCTACCGCCTCCACCTCCACGAACAGTTCAAATACGGCGGCCCCGACAATAATACACCAAAAAAACCTCGCCACCACAACACATCTCAACCACCCGGCTCAGATAACACCACGCTCATCACCCACTTCATCACCCTCGCCTCCTGCCGTCTAAAGCCCAACCCCCTCCTCCCACCCTGGTGGTCACCAACCAGCCTCAGCACCCTCCTCGACCTGGCCTCCGGTAACCTAACCACCTCCACCACCGCCCTCCTCCCCGACCTCCCTCCAGAAACAAAGGATTGGCTCAACCTCACCATCCGCCCAGCAATGTCGAAAGAGGTGCTTCGTTCTCACTACTATTATTCTCATAGTCAAAACTATCATCAACATGAAGCCGAAAATGACAACATCCAGTACGTCAGCAAACCGCCGGGCAGAAACAAACCGAATAGTATCAAAAGGGGCGACTTCATCCTCCAGCTCCGCTACCTCGCCCAGGTCATCTACGGCTGCCCAACCACAGCCGGCATCTCCTTCAAACCCACTATTGCCCTGCTGGCAGAAATCGAAAAGAGAAAAGGCTGGGTGGAAGAGACGCGGTTTTGGGAGTACTTACGGTCTTGAGGTCTTTGACCATATCATGACCTAGGACATGACATTACAAATGCCCCTGCCGTGTAAATCTGTCCGAATTCAAAAAAACTGAACACAGCTCAACAGCTCTATCACACCCAAGAGTAAAAAACAGCTTTAGCAATCACACCTTCACAAGGGTCACCCAAACGGCACACACATAATATGTTCATACCTAACAAAACGAAGCACATCCCCCCCTTCATCATCTACATGCCTTCCGTTTTCGCTAAGATTATCAAAAAACATAAAAACATTCGCGTCCTCCCTCCCCCATCCCAAAAACCCATTTTCTTTGCTTCAATAACAACCCTTCATGTGTCTTCTACCCTCTCAAATCCCCATCACGGCTCTCGTGTGGCCCCATTACACTTTCAGCCATGCAACTTCCTTCACCTTTCAGCTCCATCCGATCACTTCTTCACCTCTCAAAAACACCCCTCCTCTGTGGATGCCACCACCGCCGTCGGGTATTCTCCTAAGACTTGACCAGCGGCGGGTTAGAACCCACCGCCGGTTCGGCCAACGGCGGTGCCGGCTCCGTCAAATCCGGGACCTCAACATCTGATCGAGTCCCATCAACAACCACCGCATCCTTCGTGCCGTTACCCTCCACCGAGTTCACCACAGCCTGACTCGGCTCCTCCTCAACAGAACCCTCAACTGCCGTCGGTGTAAAGTCCGCTTCCGCTTCTAGTTTAGCAGGGTCACGGCCGTGTCCAAAATTACTGGCCGAGATACCAACCGCGGGCGTGTTTCCTTCAGCAATCTTGGCTTTCGTCTCATTGATAATCTTTTCTGCCTCGCTGAGCTTGCCCGAGGCAGACGCACTGTCCCCCTCGACGCCAATCTCCTTGCTGGACTGCTGGTCGAGAGTACCCTGCTTGTCAAAGCGAACGATCATACAAGAGAGGTTGTCAGTACTGAAGCGAGCAAGAGCGTGGTCAACAAGTTGTTTCGCTGCCGCGCCGGGGTCCATCGTGTTGCGGACAAGGTCGACAGCCTCTTGATCTGAGGCAACGTCCCACAACTGCAGGATATACGTTAGCATACATGGTACTTGTAGGGCAGGATTAGACCTATAAACATACCCCATCACAAGCAATAATGATAAACTCATCTTCATTTGGCTGCAAAACAGTCTCCGTAGTGTACGGGTGCCCTGTCACCAACTCCTTCATGTATGTGTCGCCCAACGCCCGAGTGACAGCAAGGACACCGTTCACGCGGTTGTTCAATATGAGGCCACCTGCTGCCGAGATGCGCTTGCCCTCATGCTCATCACTGCCCTTGTGGTCATAGGATAGCCGCATAGCCTTGCCCGCCCGACAGAGAACGATACGGGCGTCGCCGACGTTGGCGGTATAGAGAACACGCTGCCTCTTGGAAGCATCTTTTAGCCTTGCATGCGCAGCTTCAGGGGCCGCTAATGACGGGGCGCTCTCCCCAGTCTTCGCCTCCTCCGCGGCCTTTGCCAACGCAGGTGCAATGGCCTGAGAACCAGTCACCGAGGCGTTGCTCGGGACCCGGTCTTCCCAACGAAGCACAGCGATGGCGGCGGTACAACCGCTGTTCTTGACTGGCAAGTTTGCCAGCTGCTGATCAACAGCAGTGAATGTTTGGTCGAGCAGCTCGGGTATCGGCGAGTTTGGATTCTTTTTGATGATGTCTTCGAGGATAAGATGAAGCTTCTTTCCGCACCAGTCGGCAGCAAACGTGCCGGCATGCCCGTCGAAAATCGCAAAGTACCCATTGTCCGTCTCTACCATGTCGCTGCCACCAGCCTCATCGGCATCGCCTGAAGACTTTGGCCACTTGGAATCTGTACCGAGAGCCGGGGCTGGCGTACAGAGAAAGTTGTACAGGAATGCATGGGTGTCCTCCATCGTCCGCCTGCATCTCTTGTTGCGATCCTCCCAAACACCGACTTTGAAGGTAGATCGAGGGCCGGGGAGCGACGAGCCGGCGGCGTTGTTGTGCTGGCCCTGGGGCACGGCGAGTGCTTGATCTTTCTTGCCTAACTCTTCTAGAAGAGCCTGGTCCGTATTCTTAGAGTTAGCACCCGCATCGCTGTTGCTGCCCTTCCCAGACTGAGTGAAGAGAGTATTCTTCGCCTGGGCTATGAGGTTGCTGGCTTTGGCGCTCACCCCGCTGCTCCGGCGCTTCTTCTGCTCAGCCGAGCTGCCCGCGCTGGGAGGACTGCCATTGCCACTCCGCCTCTCGCCGCTCGCAGCCTGTTCGGTGGATTTGGTAGGCGATGGTGTAGCGCGGCCGGCGTCGTCCTTGTCCGGGGAAGGAGACTTGCTGCCAGCCTTACTGCTCGAGTCCGCGATGCCGCTGTCTGACTTGGAACTGCCAAACATCCTCAGCAGGCCTCCCTGGGAGAGACTGCGTAATTTGCTGCCTGCCAGATTGGATGTTTTAACGAAATAGGGGGCTTGAAAGGAGATGGCCCCAGACGTAATCGAGGGATTCAACCGGGAGCAGCGGAACTCGGTGCGCTTCGGTGTATGGACTTGGAAATAGGCGCTTGCGTGGCGGTGGTGGTGAAGATGTGCGAGTTGATCCAATGGGCCACGAGGTGAGACAGGATGGCAGTGATGGGCAAGAAGACAGGAGGGACAGGAAGATCGTTGGTGGGTTGGTGCCTGGGTTGTCTGAGGGGTCTTGTGATGGGAGGTGTCCTGGGATGATGTAATGGCCGCCCAAAGCTGCGGCGGCTGTTCTGGGTAGGTGCAGATGGCAAGGACTGCGGGAGTTGTGGGAAAGTGTGGAATCAGTTGGAGACGATGAGAGAATACGGTACGGTATGGTACGGTATGATGCTGTGTCTGACAGCGGGTCAACTCTCAGGAGGCCAGGCCGGTGTCGATCTGCCCGGCTGTGAGGCTTTGTCACGCCTGTCTGTGTGGCCCGTGGTTGTGTCGGTGGGTGTTGCTTGCAGGCGTAGCTGGGCGTCAGCGGCACGAAGTGGGGTGATGAGAATCGATAGGCTGGGCACTAACGACCCTTGTCTCACAAGGTTGCCAAGATGTCAGGGTTGTTGGACAAGGCAGCCCGTGAGGTTCTTGGGCTACTTTGATGTTTTGACGATGTTCAGGTATAGGTAGGCAATAGGTGATGGTAGCAGAAGCTGTCAAATGTGTCTTCAAGGCTGTTTTCAATCATTGCAATTAGGAAGCAGTGGTGGGGTGTACGCTGATGTAATGTTACATGCACCCCAGATGAGCGTGAACAAAGAACCGAGCTCTTGGGGACACCGATAGTAAACCCATAGATCATTTAAACTACCACTTCATAGTCCTGCTCCCAAAAATGTACATGCCTACACTTATCATAAATCATCCGCCGCTTGGAAAGAATACCAGTGCGCCTTCCAGGTTGTTTAACAGAAAAGCAGAAACAGACGAGCCGGAGGAGGGTTTATATCATCCCCAGCCCCCATTAACGGCCTTGTAAACTTGGTGACTGCCCATAGAAAGCCGAACAGTTTCAAGTAGCACTCCAACTCCGTAAGAACCTAAACCCACAAGCCATAACCGGATACAACACCACGCCTCCGCAATCATCGTCTGAGACTGTCCAGCCGGGCTTGTAGGTCGTCGTCCCCGGGATCTGCTCCGCCGCCTTCTCCTCCAACCGCCTGCGCAATCTTGGTCTCCGGCACGGATTGGGACTGGAGACCTGAAGGTGTTTCGCCGAGCTATAATTTGAATTCAATCAGCACGCCAGAAGAAAAGTCTTGGCAGCCACTGGTACTTACTGCCTGGCTCAAGTCTACACCAATCTCCTCCAAGACCTGTTCCACAATCTCATCACCCTCCTCTTCAGCACCAACGTCCATGGCGTCATCAATAGCATCGTCCATCATCTCTTGCCTTTGCTCCATGATGTCGTTCTCCCGCTCAAACTCCATGGCGATTCGCTGTAGAGAGGGAAGGTTCATAGTACGGTTCATGCTCCCAAGTGCCATCGTAGCACCCTTCATCGCCTGCATCATCTGCTCGTTCGTGCGGTAGGTCTGGAGGCGGAGGGAGATCTTTTGCAGCTGGCTCTTCATGCCGTAGAACTTGTCAATGTATCGTCTGGTGCGAACCAAATCCTTTGCTTGAATCTTGCAAGCACCCATCTGGCCCTTCTGGGCGCTCTGGCGAATCTGGGCGACGAGAGCCTTCTCCTGCTTCTCCAGCTTGACGCGCTGCTGGTCCAATTCCCTGATCGCCTTGTCGAGGAGTCGCTGGTTCTTGCGCAGACGCTCGGCCGGCGTCATGCGCTTGCCGAAAGCCCATTCTAGGATCTTGAGATGGTCAGTCCTGACTATGCTGAGGTGTAGTGGGGCGGTGCGGGAGACTCACATTCATCTTGCCGGCTGTGATTCTCGAATGTGTGCAGAATTAGGTGTTGAGGGACGAAATGCCGGCAGACCTGCTGGGCCGAGGACGTGTGTAGTTGAGTCAATGAAGAAACCAAGAGCAGGCTGCGCCGAAGTTGGTGGTGGTCTTGGTTGTCTTGGAGATGCGCTATCAGTCAAGGCAACGGCCTGTAATCCAGCCGCGGACGCGCAAGCCACTCTGAGGTTTTGAGCCACACCACGCTAAACACGGACGCTGACAGCTTACAGGGAAGCAAACCCACAGTGACCTCATCCAAACCCAGCTTTTGCCCCGCAAATTGCATGCGTTGATGACCCCAGGACAAGGTCATGGGAGTCTGTATCTCAAGAGGGAATGCAAGGGGGGCTCATTTTGGTCAGAATATAGGATAGTGAATACTGTTAGAGTATATATAGCTTATTTCTGCTCTTCAGACCCTTTGTTCACCTGTTAGCCCGCGCGGGGCAGTATCATGATCTCAAAGTATAGAGCTCCGTATGGAAGTAACGCCCTATCGGTGCTATCAGAAAATGGAATGTTCGGAAGGGCAACAGCCAATCAGAATGTGCCTTTCCTTGCGACGAACGGGAGATTTGCCGCTCCGCTAAAAATCATGCGGACGATGGGGAGCCATGATGAAAAACGTCAACCGAACAATTGCCCGACCTGCCATAGCCTACGGAAGTACCCAAACCTTCGTTATGAATTTTGACTAGACTGTCCTGCACTCCCTCTCCCCTCCACCCTCCCGATACGTGGCACGCTGTCACCATGAGCCAAGAGTACTTTTCGCCAAAGGGCAAGGGTGTCCGGCGGCCCAACGACAATGCCACTTCCGATGCCGATGCCCATCATGAGCCGAGTGACGCCGACTCAAATTACGACCGCCCCCCGCGCGCTTCGACCGCGCCCTCGTACATGACTGTAGGAAACGGTTCTTCGGCAAACGCTGCACGACTTCAAGCCATGCTGGAACAAGACTCTGGATACGGCGGCAGCATCGCCGGTGACGACGTCAACTCGTCGCTTTTCAACCCGGCGTCTTCGGGCTGGGACAATGTGATTCACGAAGACCGACCAATGCGTGGCAGCCATAGCAACGAAGCCGACCGCTCCGCTCAGGCCAGCGCCGTCCATCAGCTTTGGTACAATCAGCACCGAAACACCCTCGGCCGGGCCATCAGCACCGTCATCGAGCTCTTGAGCGACCTGCAACGCTTCAACGAAACATGGCCTGCCCACTACCCCTCAGTCCAGCGGGCTGCCCTCGATTCCCCCTCCCACCCGTCATTGAGACCCGGTTTTCACCAGGCATACTCGACCGCGGGTGATCTGGCAAATGGACCGCAGTTCAACGCCGCTCAGCCGCCCCTCCGGCGAGCTATGACCTCCGTCGAGGACGCCGCCGCCGCCGCCGAGTCCAGCCGAGCCGCCGAGACCAGAACCGTCGCCGAGCCCCGTCTTGTGTCGCCTCAGATAGCCCAGGAATTTTCCGTCTTGAAGTTGGATTTGAAGCTTGGTTCCCTCCACCAGACGGAACTGGTACACTCGCTGGAGAAGAGCTCGGTTGCTGCGTTGCTGGACGGGAAGATTCAGTCCAGTATCAGACATCTACAGGCTCTTCGGGAGCGTATCGAGGACACCTCCAGCAAGGTCTTGGTCACGGGTGATTTGAACGCTGGCAAATCGACATTCTGCAACGCCCTTTTGCGACGAAAGGTTCTCCCCGAAGATCAGCAGCCATGCACGAGCATTTTCTGCGAGGTATTGGATGCGAGGGAAAACTGCGGCATTGAGGAGGTTCACGCTGTACACAGGGATGCTGTTTACAACCGTCACGACGAGGCTACCTACGATGTGTATCCTCTGAAGGACCTCGAGAGAATTGTGATCGACAACACCGTGTACATGCAGTGCAAGGTCTATGTCAAGGACGCCAGGTCGATCGATGAATCTTTGCTGAATAACGGTGTGGTTGACATCGCCCTTATCGACGCCCCCGGTCTCAATATGGATACCACCAAGACTACAGCTATTTTTGCACGACAGGAGGAGATTGATGTTGTGGTGTTTGTGGTCTCGGCCATGAACCACTTCACCCAAACGGGTACCGAGTTCATTCGAGCGGCCGCCGCTGAGAAGGCCTATTTGTTCGTCGTGGTCAACCATTTCGACAATATCAGGGACAAGGACCGGTGCCAGAAGCAAATTCTCACCCAAATCCGCGGTCTCAGCCCCGCGACATACAAGGAAGCCGGTGAGCTCGTGCACTTCGTCTCCAGTTCCGCCATCCCAGTAGCACCAAACCCCCCTGGAGGCCCCGGCGGCGGTGGTGGTTCAGGAAGCTCCAGCGGCGGCGGGTTCGGCGATGACCCGGGTGATAATGACCCCAAGGGCAAGGGCAAAGACAAGGAGATGGCCAGAGACTTTTCTGCCCTCGAGCAGTCTTTGCGTAGATTTGTGCTGGAGAAGCGCGCTCGCTCCAAGTTGGCTCCTGCCAAGACATATCTCACCAACATTTTGAACGACGTCAACGTTCTCGCTACTGTCAACACCGAAGTTGCCCAGGCGGAATACGACCGTGTGAACTCGGAGCTGCAGGCCCTGGAGCCCCAGCTTGAGGCTGGCAAGAGGGCCAGGGCAGAGATCAGCGAGCAGGTTGAGCGGACCATCGAGGACACTTGCCAGGAGGTCTACGACTACTCTCGCACGACCATCAACTCGGCCATCAACCACGCCGGCGATGATAACCTGGGAATTGAGTACCCCGGTCTCTTCAGCGCCTTCCAGTATGCCGATGATCTCAAGGCTGCCATGCTTTCCCACATTGCCGCCTCGGTCGTCCACTGCGAGGAGAACGCCAGAAAGAAGACGGTTGCTGGTGTCGAGTCGATCAAGAAACTGGGTATCAAGCATCTGGGGGATGAGTACCAGAACCTCAACTTCAAGTCGGAGGTCATGTTCCAGGGCCGGAAGGATGCTTTGGCTCGTCAGGTGGACATTTCTACCGAGTTTGCGGACTTTGTCGACTTTTCGACGCTGATGCAGAGGGAGGAGAAGGCCGGCATGGCGCTCACGGTGGCGGGTGTGGTTGGTACAACTGTTATCAGTGGGTACAGCCAGGTGAACCTCGCTTTTAGAGCGGCTCAGATTTTGGGAAGTGAGAACTTGAGGAAGTTGATTATTCCGGGTGTTATTGCTGGTGGTGAGTTTTTTCTTTTCTCTTGTGTGACCATTATCAATAAGCTGACATTTTCCACAGCTGCTGCTCTGGCGTTTTATGTCCTCTCTCAGATCCCTCACTCCCTTCCTGCCCGCCTCAGCCAAAAGATTGCCACGCAGCTTGAGGCGATGGATTATGTTCATCAGAACAGCAGCCGGATTTCGGGGAAGGTGAGGAAGGTGTTGCTCATTCCGGCGAATAACCTCAGGGTTGGGCTGCAAAAGTCGGTGGAGCAATTGGGCGCGAGGAGGGATGAGACGGTCAAGGTGAGGAAGGAGAGCAGTGATGCGTTAAGGTATTTTGGGAATCTGGTGCAGAGGAGTGCGCATCAGAGGCAGGTGGTGGAGGGGGTGGATTTGGATGGGCATCCGCCGGGTATGGCGGGGCATCCGGGGTATTGAGGGGGAGTTGTATAGTATGATTGATTGTTGCACATGATGAAGATGGGGCGTTATTTGGCTTGGGGGGCTGGAGGAAAAGGGGAGGGTTGGAAAATTGGAGAGGTCCTGAGATGCATACGTGAAAACAGCGAACTGATGGGAGGAGAGAAGGGGGGTGAGGGGGGTATGAGTTATATCACAAGAACCTGAGTTATTTTTCTACGCTCTCTTTTTTTTTTTTTTTTTTTTTTTTTTTTTTGTGGATGAGGATCTCCTAGATGATGGCTTTCTTTTGTTGAGTGCGTGTGATGATTTGTGGATCGGGGGAGAGAAAAATGTCGAGGTTGTGTAGGCAGGCAGGCAGGCAGGCAAATAGGTAGAACAAAACAATCAAATAAGGCCCTCTCCAATTCGATATTCTCCAGTTTAACAACTGAGGCTTCCCTTTGGTAAACAAACACACAGCTCTTGTGAGTAATACAATGCTTTTCTTTCCTATTAAGCAAACATCGGAACTCTGGAGTCGGCAAAAACAAAAAGCTCGCTCACATCCACACTTTATTGGATTGTGGTGCCCGGCGCTGAAAACTCCCAGAAGCTTACCACTTGGCCATTTGGCACAGAGTGTGCTGCTGTCCTTGTTGGTTGGTAGTTGCTGGAGGAAATACAAATACCGTGGCTGTGTTGCTCCTTTCTGTTGTCGTCGACAATAAGGAAGCAAAGTGAGACTTTGGATATGAACTGGGTGGGTGGTGTCTTCCCCTGTTGTCAAACACAAAACCCGTCAATACAAGGTACCTACTATAAATGTTTGTACATTTCTCTCATTCAACAGATACATCTATGTACCCTACCCTATCTTACACACTCCCTCCTTACTTGCCCACCCATCTAATTCCTCCCCAACTTCCAACTAGCAATAATATCCTGTATCTGCTCCCACCCAATCACCTCCTGCCTCCCATTCCCATGTTGACTCGCCTCCTGCAACACCACCGTCGGCGCCCCTGACCCCCCGCCCGGGTTGTTCACCAACCCACCAAGCACCTGCTTCGCCACCCTCCTCAGGTCCTTCGGCGTCAACCGGTTGATCTGGCGCGTCATCTCCCTCACTGGGATCTTCCTCCCGTGAACCTGCACCTGTCTTCCCAAATCTTCCAGCTCAACCATCCTGCTCTCCAGGTTCATCAGCAAGCTCGACCGGAGCTGGTTCTTGGCCCGGTTGACCTCTACCTCTCCAAGGCCCGTGTACCCCGAGTCGTGGGTGAGAGCCTGGAGCTCGCGACACATGACGTGGAGCATGGGGATGGTGCGACCTGGATAACATGAAGCAGCGATGCCGAAGAGACCAGAGTCCTTGTAGGAGTGGTTGAAGGCTATGCAGGATTCTACCCAGCCGTGTTGGTTGAGGACGTTGGTGTACAGACGAGAGTACATGCCCTTTCCTGGGCCGCCGGCGGAGAAGGAGCCGCCGCCGCCAAGAAGGGTTTGAAGAGTGGCCAAGGCAAAGATATCTGGAGAGGAGATGGGAAGGCCTTCGAAGCAGAGGTGGATATGGGAAAATGTGGGGAGATTGGGGTTGATTGGTGGAGGCTGAGTTGGGAGGGTGAGGAAGCCGCCGGTATAGGTAGCTGGACGGTTGAGGTCAGCTTCGGTAATGGGGGTGACTACTGGGCGAAGCATTGAGGATGGGGAAGATGACTGTTGTGGGGCGAGGTTCTTGAGAATCTTGCCAAACAGGCCGGAGGGTTGTTCGGGTTCTGGGGATGTTGGTGGTGTTGAGGCAGCTGAGGAGGCCTCGCTTGATGAGTCGGTGGGAGTGGTTGGTTCTGATACAATCGGTTTTGAACGCTCCATATCACCAAAGTATTTCTGTGCAAGCTCGACGGCCTCGGCGTGAGGAACACCGGCAAAGGCCACAACCATGCGGTCTGGTTGGTAGAAGGCGTCCCTGTAGGCCTGGATAACGTCCTTGTTGATAACGCTCAGCCTCTCCTGAGGGCAGAGCAAGGGGTTCCCTAATGTGTTGTCCTTGAAAGCAGCTGTATGAACCAACTCGGGCAAGATCAGCTCCGGTTTGGACCAAATCTCTCCCACTTCGTACTCGGCCGTCTCGAGTTGTTGAGCAATTTCCTCGTCGGTCAACTGGGGGTTTCGGATCGTGTCGGCCAACAGTTCCACGGTGGTAGGAATGGCAGAGTTGAAGGTTGCTGCTTGGTACATCATGGATTCTCTGGAAGAAGCGCATTGGATATTGCCGCCCAGTTGCTCTACTGTCTCCAACATCTCGTCCGCTGATCGTGATCTTGTCGACTTGAAGGCTAGCCTGTCCATGATGTGACTGGCTCCCCGGAGGGAGTCGTTCTCGTATCTTGACCCGGCATCGATGTAGACTCCCACTCCCGAGAAGGCATCGGGCAAATCCTCAGAGGCGACTCGAATTCCATTTGGTAGCGTGGTGATCTTGTCGGTTTCTGTTGGGTCCTGCAACCGAGGGATATGTTAGCCATGTATTGCTGGCCTGACTCTGTCATTGCTCTTCGTCTCATCTCACTCTTGTTGCACGTTTATTAGCCTTTGCCTCCCGATGTGCCCTTTCGTATTTCAAGACATGCTCAGTGGCATAGCGCCTTGGGCCGACAGGCGAGTAACTCGGCCTCGCGGGGTGCCATGGCAGATGTGTCTGGTTCAACAGCCTTGTGGGCCGGCAGGATCTAAACATGACTGCGGCGAGTGGTCCGGAAGCAGCAGACCAGGTGACAATCCGGCTTGCGCGAGGCTGAAATATCGAATGCGATCTTCCTGAGGGGGTTGCGCAACTCAACAAGCACCCACCAAGGCAGATCCATCCATGATGTTCTTGAGCTTATCGATAAGAAATTCGCAGCAGCACTACGGGAGGGCCTTACGTAAGGCTGCGACTACCCTTGCACCATCACCAGCATGCAGCTGGCCAAGCACACACACACAGTCAGCAACACAGTGCGCATGGCCCAGCCAAGTGATGTAAAAAGCAGGGTTGATCAAATCATGCGCCGCGCAGAGCAGACAAAGCTGCAACGGCTGACCTCGACACCGACTCCTACGACAGACAGAATCTTGGCTGTTCGACTTCGTGAGGGGACACGACAGGAAGGACGGAAAAATAAACACTGGGATATCAGAAAACCTGGAAGTAAGGGAATTATCCCAGATATTTCTGGAACACTGAGCTACTACTAGACTGTAAGAGTTTCCCATCGGTCCTGCGAGTGTGGCGGCCTGGCCGACCGAAGCGGTTGAACCATACATGGCTGCTGCTGACCTTTCTGCCCTATCAGTCGCGCCTAGGGGAAGCCTAGGCTCTGAACGCCCCCCTCAGCAAAACCCCAAATCTCCCAACCACTAAACCGCGACGTGCTTGTTACGATACCCACCGCAAATTTCACCCCCTTTGACAACGTTTTCCATCCCGCCTCGTTTTTCTGCCTCCATGTAAACCTCGGTGCGCTCTTTGACTTTGCTCAATGTTTACACAACCTGTAGCCTCGCCCACATCCCCGGGGGCTCCGGTATCACCTGGTCCAGTCTCGCCCACAAGGACCAGTCGCCTGAGAGGCCTGAGTTACTTTCGTAATTACACCCAGAACCACCTCCTGTCCCGCGAGCACAGCGCCCACGCCCACGCCCACGCCCACACCAACCAGAGCCACCAACAACACCACCAGGCAAACTCCCCGACTCACAATCCATCCTTGAACTCTCCAGCGCTCCCCTCTCCCGGCCTGCCTATCCCCCCTCCCACGGCAGAAGCCAGCAGCCATTATAATCATAATAACATCACCAACGCTACTACCAACAACACCCACGGCCACCCCTCGCACACAAGTCGGTCCAATCCCTTCTTGCAGCCCGCCCCGACACTAGCCCAACCCCTCGTCCTCCCGCCCTCCACCACATCGCAGACCTCCTCCGGCCTTTTCCCCGGCGATCCTTTGAATTCTGCCCTCACCGAAAGATCTGGAGGAGTTGGAGGACTTGCCCCTCCCGCCAACACCACCATCATGACCCGGGCTCGTTCCGCCACCGTAGGGGATGCCGTCTTGTCGCCCGACCCAGGAAGCTCGAGCGCCGACATCCTCCCCTCGATCCGATTCAGCGCCTTTCACGACACCCGTGCTACTCGCCCGTCCCTCAAGTTCCCCACCATCTCGCGTACGCTCCCAACTGGCAATGAAGTGATCCGCGTAGGCAGATACTCGGAAAGAGACAACCAGCCCAATATCCCCAGCAACATGCCTTCTGCGGCGCCCGTAGGGTTCAAGAGCAAGGTTGTGAGTCGACGGCACTGCGAGTTCTGGTACGAGGATGGCAAATGGTACATCAAGGACGTTAAGAGTAGTTCTGGAACCTTTCTCAACCACATCCGTCTCAGTCCCCCCGGCACCGAGTCGAAGCCATTTGCGGTGAACGATGGTGATATTGTGCAGCTGGGTATTGACTTCAAGGGCGGGGAGGAAATGATCTTTCGCTGCGTCAAAATGAGGCTTGAACTAAACCGCGGGTGGCAGAATAAACTTAACGCCTTCAAGTAAGTCTCCTCGTACATGTACACCCAGAAATCTGGGCGCCACCCGCTCGAATACTGGCTTCATGTACTGACACTCTGATGCTAGCCTAACCTCACACAAACGCCTTCGAAACATGACGGCTGGCTCGGCCCAAGACTCTTCAGCTCAGTCTTACACCCAGGACTGCTCAATATGTCTGAATAGCATCGCGGTAAGTCTTGGTACCCCTGGCGAACTCCACTTGGTTAGCCAACAAGGTTCTAACTCTGTTGCAGCCATGCCAATCCTTATTCGTCGCTCCATGTTCCCACACATGGCATTTCAAATGCATCCGAGCCCTGCTCAACTCCCCGTCCTACCCCATTTTTATCTGTCCCAACTGCCGCGCAGCCGCCGACCTTGAGGCCGAAGTAGAAGACCCCGAAGAATGGGAGCAGCTGGATTCCGACGAAGGGGCCAAGTCCAACCCTGAAGGGACCTTACTAGCCCCCGCTACCAGCGAAGCCCAACCACGAAAGTCTAGGGAGTCTGTCCGGGCCACCCGACAAGCTACCCTGATTGCGCCGCAGCAACCACCTCTACCAATCCCTGTTCCAGTAATACAAAGCGAAAGTGAATCAGATGTGGTGATGGTGGATGTTCCAGCACAGCAGCAACAGCAACAGGCACCTCCCGTTGCAGAAATCACACTCATCGACACACGAGAGCCAACAATGAGCACAAATGCAAGCCGCCCACCATTTCAACATGCCCAGTCAAGCCCCGTGCCCATTCATCATGCGTCTGGGCACAGGACACCATCTCCTACGGGTCCGTTAATCGCCGGTAACAACGAGGGGCCGATCACGCCGAGGAATGATGCCGGGCCATGGGTCTTTGACGGAAGTGGGCTGAGGCAGAGGGCGGACGGGGGAGGAGCAACGGCTCAGGGTGCGCTACCTGCCACTGACACTGCGAGCTTCGAGCGTGTGATGCAGAGTACTAATGAATTTTCTAGGTTGAATGAGCACATCGCCAGCCAGCAGCAGCAACCAAGTTCACCACGGGTTTTGCCGTCATTAAGAGATTAATTGGTGTTGCGTTTTGGGGGAGTTCGTTGGAATTTGGTGTCTACCTCTCACCGCTACTACATATATTTGCTGACGGAAACGAAGGCACGACAGCAGGAATGGGGTGTTGATTCGGTATGAAGCATGTATCTCTCTTTTTTCTTCTTGTCTGTGAAGAGGACAAGAGAGGGAGAAGGAGGGACAGAGAGGGAAACATTGCGAGTGTTTTTTTTTTTTTTTTTTTTTTTTTTTTTTTTTTTTTTTGCAATTTGGGCATTAAGAACGGAGTTTTCATATCAATATCTTTTTTTCTGATTGGAGTGGGAAGGGGGAAGGGGGGAAACATTGCAACATTGCAACACAACACAAACAGCAGAAGGAATGGGAGGGGGAGGAAGGTGGAAATCTTTGTTTGCTTTTTTCTTGGATGGGAATGGAAACGGATAATTGACCTTTGGTTTTGGTTTTTTCTCTCTCACACTCACACACACTCGCAGTCATCAAGTCCCTCCTCTTGTTTTGCTGCTTTTTTGTTTTCATTGCGGTTGTGTTGTTGATGTTTTTTGCTCTAGGATATATTATTCATCGCTGAAGAACTGTTGAATACTTGTTGTGATATCCCTCCTTCCCCCCCCGCTCCTTCTACTGCTTCATTGCTGTGTGTTCTATGCAAGGCAGCTAAAGGGAGTTGATTGACTAGGTAGGCACGAAACGCAAAAGCAGAGCGGTTTGCATCGAGAAGTACCTAGCATTGATATTCTTTCTGCGTCTGTTTTCTTGAAAGGAAACAGGGGTTTGGAGAGTACGGGTTGTGGTTTGCGGGATGGAAAAACATGGCGAGGAAACCTAACAGAAAACCCGAAAACTAACACAAGTATCTCGAGAGGAGGACTACTGAAGGGTGACCAGGCGGGTTCTTGCAAAGAGGGGCCTATTTTCACAGAGCAGCAGCTTCGTGGAATTTCTACAAAAAGCCTTCACTTTCTAAGTCTTGACACAACGAAAACAACATCTCCTCCTACGGGGTATTCAAATACTCAAATCTAACCCCTTATCCTTTACCTCCCCCTCCCACCAAAAACCTGCCCCCCAACCCGCTCAATCTCCCTCCCCTCGTTCGTCCCCCGTCCCGCCGCCTCCAGCAACCTCAACCACGCGTCCCCATCCTTCAACTTGACCGCCTCCTCCGCCGCCCTGACCCTCATCCCGCACTTCTCATACATGGTAATCGTAGCCCCCTGCTCCAACCCCGTGCACTTTGGCACAAAAACCGCCGCCAGCCTGGGGTTGCCCGCCTGGAGGCACTGGTTGAAGAACGGCTCCCACCCAATCGGGCTCTTCCGCTGTTTAGAAATCTCCTCAATCTCGTTCCAGTCTCTTTTTGCTACCAGGGCCTGAAGCCTATTGTTACCCTGGTGTTAGTATCTGCAGATGAACAGCGGGAAAAAGAGGGGAGAAACACATACCTAACCCACCACGCTACCCTCTCCGGCACTTTGAACTCCCCCTGTATCTTCTTCGCCCTGCCACTGTACCCCAACCGGTAGAGCTTAAACATTGTCTGGTTTACGCTCAAGCCGGTAAAGTTATCACCGAGGTCACGGTCGAACCCCTCTTGCATTCTCAGCAGCAAATTCGCTTCCCTCACCGCACCGATCTCGAATACGTTCTCCTTGGGGTTATCAGCCAGCAACTTCGCCGCCAAGGCCAACTTATCACCCGCGGTCCTGCTCTCCGGTTGACGTAGCGCCTCCCTCACAAACACCGCCGCGCCGTCGACACGACGATCGTCTTGATAGTAGAGGTCTTTCAGCATGGCTGTGTCCTCGTGGCCGTCACCGTCTCCCTCGTGAGCAGCTGCTTCAACCAGGGCGGTGGCGGTAGGGCGGGAGTTGATCACGCGGAAAAACGACGCGAGGGGGAGTTTGCGGCGGAGTTGGTGGAG
This sequence comes from Podospora pseudopauciseta, assembly GCF_035222475.1. Lineage (NCBI taxonomy): Eukaryota > Fungi > Ascomycota > Sordariomycetes > Sordariales > Podosporaceae > Podospora > Podospora pseudopauciseta. The sequence continues at coordinate 1,046,077 of NW_026946667.1, forward strand.
GACAAAGTAGATGAGGTCTGTGTCGCCTGATTCGATTGCTTTGTCTAGGGCGAGCTCGTCTTCTTCCATGGAGAGAAGTAGTGGGACTTGTCTACCTGCTCGGGGCTCGTGGTTAAGCAGTTCGGTAGCTAGACGACCCCTTCCCTCTTCGTAGGCGGCTCTGGCGATGGCTTCGAACGAGATGCCCGGTTTGCCGGAGAGCTTTTCGACTATTTTGCGGCAGGCGGTGTCGTCGTCTTCGGAGCCGAGGCGGACTTTGGCTGACGCCCAGTGGACGTAGATTTTGTCGGTGGGGAGGCGGAGGTAGGATGCTATGCGGAGAGCGAGAAGGTATTCATGGCGGTTGAGGAGACGGGTGATGAGTCCCGAGGGCGAGAGGCGTTGGTATTGTTCGTAGGACAAGGGGAGGCCGATTTTGTAGTTGCGTACAGCATTGAGAACGCGGAGGGTCTCGCACATGTCGACAAAGTCATCGCTGTTGTAGATATCAAGAACGGATTTGCCAAAGGAAGCGGCTTTGAGGAGTTGCTTTTGCCAATGTTCACTGAATTCTTGACCGGCAGCGTTGACGCATTTGTCCACTGCTTCGACAAGGTGAGGACGTATGAGCTGGACGTTGTCATCGGCCTTTGGGGACTGCATTTCGAGCTGCTCGACGGCATCTAGGAGGATGGATGCCGGCGAGTCTGAGCCCAGTTTGAACACCTCTTCCGTGTCCTCTGGCACTTTTTGAAGGAAATCACATCTATCATTGGCAATGATCCTTACACCATCATAGTCTGTCATTCATTAGCATACGATGAGGGCTGATCTTTAAGGCTACTCACCAGGTAACAGATGGACACGGCCACTGTCGTAATAGAACTTGGCCGATGACCCATATGGACCAACGAGATGGACCTCGTCTTCCCAAGCGATGACAACAGCGTCTTTACCACACCACTCGACGTATTTTGGTGGGATCTTGGATTTGGAGTCATGCTCGCTCAGGTTCTCCTCAAAAGTGCTGTTGATAACGTATACTCTGCCGGCCTTGGTGTATAAGGCGACAAACTTTCCGTTTGGCGATACAGTGATATGAGTGAAGGGTCCTTGATCCAGGCCTCGATCGTCACAAGCTGCGGCATCGGAAACATAGATAGTTTGGCCAATGCTCAACAGCACTTCGACAGACCGAGAGTTGGTATATGACGGCGGTATAAGACTCCACGAGTGAACCTCTCCCTCGGGAGGTGGTGCAAGAAGCTTCGGCCGAGGCTCGCTATATGATGAGACTGAGACGAGAGAGTTGTTGTTCAACAGCACAACCAGCCCATGGGCATAGAATCGGCATGACTTAACACCCGAATCCTCAGCACCATTTCCCAGAGAGAACTGTGTAAACTCTCCCTGTAAATCAAAGTAACATCTCACAGTACCGTCGGCGGTGACGACCAGCAACTTCTCATCCTCAGACCAGCCAAGGCCCTTGATAGAGCCGCTGTCCCATGGGATAGAGAGTATGGGCTCACCCCCAGCGCAGCTGTAAATGTCGATGCTTGGTTTGGATGTTCTTGTGGGCTGGTAAGCTACCAGTTTGCCTTCATCACGATATAAAGCTGTCGGGTGTCAACATCAATGAACGGAAACCGGGGAAACGCGGGTTGCATCCACACTCACCTATAGCACCGCTATAAGGTGCACCAGCGACGATGTAGTTGTCAAGGTCCAGATCCTGATCAAAAACCTGCGTATACAGCTGAACCTTGCGGTAAAAAGACGGGCCAAGCTGTTCCCAGCCTGCAGTTGGATGAGCGACGTCCATCTTTTGTCATCTCCCCATATTTGGTCTCTGTGGATGTTGTTTGGTGATGGATAAGTGCGGATATCCCAGCAGCTCACTGAAGCTCGGGGAGCTCACCGGCCGTGACGCCGCAGCCCGCCCGCCCAGGCTCCAACTGTGAGCTGGCCCGGCTGACCCCAAAATCCACACTGTGCGCCTCCTGCCGTTTGGCAAATGAGGCAACCCCAACCCCCAAGCCAGACAAAACCCCTGTCACAATGGCGGGATTTCAGCTGTAAGCTCACCAGCTCACGTCGTTTAACTCTCACTGCATTGTTGCCCGACTTTAAACTCTCGGGCATCTTGCTTTCCGTTGCTTTAAACTTGTTTCTCTTCATTCTTGTCTTTGTCGGGTAATACTTCCTTCCATCTATCATCCCATCCCCCAACCATGCAAAACTGGCGAACAGAATACATCACCGGAATCAAGGATGCCGAGAAGCAACATCCCGTCAACCGGGAGCTAATCGCAGCATGTCAGTTTTATCCACCCACAAGACCGACAACACCACCAACCCCGCTATCACCACCTCCCCTCCCCTCCCCTCCCCTCCCCTCCCAACTAACCTCCCTCCTTCTCTCTCAGACTCCCAACTCTGCGACCGCCTCTCCACCCTCGAAGCCGAAAAAGCCCTCCTCCAATCTCAACTCCAACAACAACAACAACAACAACAACAACCCCCTCCTTCCTCCTCCCGGAAAACCACCACCACCACCCCGCCTCCAACCTCCCCCCCCTCTTCTGACGATACCAACGCAACTATTACCCGCCTCCGCCTTGACCTAACCGAAGCCCTCCGCTCCAAATCCCAATTCCAATCCCGCCTCGCAAAATCCGACGATGAGCTCGCCCGCCTCCGCACAAAAACCACCTCCGATTCCAAAGCCCTCGCAGACCTGACCGCCCAAGCCCGGACACTATCCCGCAAACTCCGTGACCGAGAAGAAGAACTCCGCGCGAAAAACAAGCTCGTCGCCGACGTCCAAGATGAGCTCGCCGTGCTAAACATGCAGCTCGACCAGGTGGAAAAGCAGCGCGCAAAGAGAGAGGCCGAGTACAACCACCTCCTGAGCCGGTATATGGTGCGCGTGGAGCAGGAGACCGAGGCGATGAATCTGGAGCATGACAAATCTTCTTCTTCATCAACAAAACAGAAGAGGTGATTTTGCGCGGTGGCAAAGCAATGTTGGCATCAGCCATATTCACAGGTATACTTGTGAATTGTATGGGGATATCTGAACAGAAAAGGTACGTATGCTATACATGCGGTTTCAGTCGCTCGCGCTATTCCTTCTCTTCTTTTCCGCTTCTTCTCTTTCTCCTCCTCCCTTTTTATACATGAAAACAATCCTGACAAGCCATACTCGTGCAAAGTATGTAACGCTTTCAACCTAAACCCAACAATCAGACCATATAACCGTCCTCCATTTCCATCCTAGCACCGCGCTTTTTTGAAACGCTCAACGTTTTCAAAAAGCAAAAACGCTCCTTGTCCTAACAGAAACAAAAGAAAAAAGAGACAGGAAAATTACTTCCTCGTCGAAATACAATACGTCCCCGCCGCCCCCGTCCAGCTGACGTACTCCTCCGGGTACGTCAAATGCTCCACATCCAAGATCGACGAAGCGACATCGTTCTCAGCCAGCTTGTTGTCGTGCACAAACGTCTTGAGCGACACAATCTTGCATCCAATCTTGAGGTCGAGAAACATGTTGACGAGGTTGTCGTTGAGCTGCGAGGTGAAGGCCTGATTGTTCACCAGCACCACGTCGGCCCGCTTAAGGGACTCGAGGATCGGTTCGTTCTTACGGAAATCGCCCCTCTCGAGGTAGACCTTTCCGGGCGCTACCCCCCACAGCCGGCAGCGGGCGGCGAATTCCTTTTTCTGCGCGTCGGCGAGGTTGCAGGCGTTTTCCATCATTTCGCATCCCCAACTTTCGCAGCCTATTTCGAGGGCTGCTTGGAGCACGACGTTGCCAACGCCGGATCCCAAATCGACAAAAACCATGTCCGAGGTCAGTTGGGTGCGCTCGAAAATGTCCGAGATGAAGGGGTGGAGGAGCTCGCCGTAGACGTTGTCGGTGCCGTTTTCGTACTTGGCGAGGAGCTCGACTTTGGGGGCTACGGTGCGGTCGTATACCTGGTCTAGGATGAAGGCGACGAGTTCCTGCGGGACTCCTCGCATGGTTTCTAGGTTCTTGGCGATCACACCTTTGCGCTGGAGGGCGAACAGACTTTCGCTATATTCTTTGAGCGCTTCTTTGAAACCCTTGCCATCGTTTAGATTTTTGCAGCGTTCTAACCGGCGGTAGATGCCGGAGTTTTGGTCTAGAAACGGGCGGGCTTCCTCTTCGGAGAGGTAGATGGATGCGACGTGGCGGACAACGGTCAGGATGTCTTGAGCGCCTTCGATCTTGTCTTTACCTTTTACCAGTTCGTATCTGTGGAAGAGGTGGACTGTTAGCTTTTTTCAATGCGCGCATATAGACTTGCACTTTTGTCGAGAACAAAAGATGGCAGTTGTAGAAGGTAGATATTAATATAGAACAAGCGTACTTCTCCTTGTGGTTCGAGCCCGGGTAGCGCAACCGGACGCCTACCTCATCTCTTGACAGTCCCATAACCGGTTGGCACTTTTCGCTGAGGCTGGCGACTTCGACGGCGTGAATTATTGGCAGCAACTCGCCTTCGGACTCCCTGTCGCCCTTCCACATCTTTGGGTGGCGGACCCGGCGGTTGGGGTCATGTCGCCGCAGCTGTTCGAGACGCTTGAGGCGCTTTCGTGGGTCGAGCTGGTCTTGCCAGTCGTCGTCGGAGGCGGAGTCAGAATCGGAGTCTGAGTCGAAGGACGGGGAGGCGGGGGAGTGGCTGGCTCGAGGTCGCTTTCGGCTGTTGCTGGATGTAGAGGAGGAAGGGACTTTCAGGGCGGAGGATGGATCGAGGTAGCGGGAGGAGCCATTTTGGGACTTGCGGGCGGAGGGCGGGAGGGGGGAAGCGCGAGGTGTTGAGGTTGTGGAGGGGGATGCGCGCACCGAGGAGGTGATTCGGGAGGTGGAGGGTGGGGCGGAGGTAGATTTTGGCTTGGGTTTTTCGGGGAGGGTCTTCTTTACGGCGCGGACTTCGGTTTTTACTTTGAATTTTGATTTTTGGTTGAAGATACTCATCTTCGGGGTGGGACACGCTGGTGAGGCTTCGGGGGCGGGGGGGGTTTTGTTGGTAAAGTGGAGAAGCAGGGGGTATATGAGGGCGGTTTTGACCAAGAGTAGGGGGAGGGGGGTTGGGCGAGAGTGGTGGTTGGAGGGGATCGCAGGTGAAGCTGTATGGAATGGGATCTGGGAACGGAACGGGAGCGACGACGCGTGGCGCTGGCGCGACGGGAATATCGCTGTCGCAAGTATGAAAGACCGCTGTGAAGACGTCTTAGGTAGTTGGGCTATATGAAGAGTATCCGCCAAGGGTATAGTCGCCTTGTGGTACCGTATAGTCAGGAGAGGGGTCGTTGCTGGACGTGGGTTGCGGTGGTGGTGAGACACAGGTGTGGGAGGATTTCAGCTCGGTGAGGCGGCAGCGCTCATTTTCTCCCCGCTGAGCGTCAAGGCAAGGCGGCTTTGGCAGCTGCCAGCTCGCAGAAAGGCCGCGCTAGCGACCCTGCACTGTGGTGCCATTTCTCGAAGTCATGTGACTCGACTTGGCGGGACAGGTGCGAGTGGGGCAGGCGATAACGAGATAAGACGATATCGTCCGATAAGGAGCACCGATACGGATACAACCTCAGATTCCTGTGTAAGTGGACGGTTGGCCTCCTTGTATTATCTCAGAGTACAGCACTGCAGTTTTGAAGCATGCTGATTGTACAAAGTCTCACACGAGAGCCACACGAGCCTGCTATGGTCTCAGTGTGAGGACCCTGTGTATCACCACGGAGCTTACGACGGACTCTCATGGAGATGACCATCTGTCTGCTTCTCAGACCACACTGGAGGCCCCTTGGTACTCTGAAGAGTGAGATAGAGCATCTCAACGGCCCTCGAAGCAATTGAAGCTGAATAGACGTGACACAAATCACATGCTCACGTGTAAAAAAGATTGTTCTGGTCCGTTCTACTGTATCCAGCTGGTTGGGATCACTGATCTACCGGTCTGTGAAGATTTATCCGATCGAAATTGAGGGAATCCAACAAAGGACATTCGCTCGTAATTGGGAAGCTTGAAGTGCATGCTCGGGGCAGGGGTGAGGGGAGAAATCGTCTCGTCAGGCGACGAGAACAAGCGGCTGCCCACGCCTCTAGCTCTTGAAGCTCAGGCAAATTAGCTTGAAGGTGGAAATTCGTGGCCAGCAGAAACTGGGATCTTGTACAACAGCAAAAGGTGATGGTAGTGGCTGTCAACGCTGTTAAGAGATTGGTGCAATGCCAAGGCCCATATCTATGACGTCATGGATCGCAACGTCCTTCGTTTGCAGCCACAACGTCGCGAGACTGTTGCTTTGTGCTTCAAAGCCCAACCGTTACGTCAATCTCCCCATTTCCGGGGTGTTTGTCCGCAGTGGATTCTGGAGCTGGTTTTACACACGTGTGTGTGGAGGAGGAAAGCTGTCATCAAAATCCCTGAATGCTCGCCATCTCCACCGAGGAATATTCACAAGCTTAGCAGTCACATTGCAGATCTGAAGCAGTCACAATGGATAGATGGCAGACATGTTCCACACCTCACACGGCGGTCGGCACGCGGGGAAGCCGATTCGTTTTATGGGAACCGGCCGCCAAGATGGGTTCAGAATCGGCCAGGTGGTTCAGGGCCATCGAATCAGGGCGGTGGGATCTAGAGAGCTTTGTTTGGGATGACAACAGCCATGGCCCGAAGCTGGAGCTGTGACGCATGCATTGAATCGCGGGAAGAGCTCGAATCCATGCTGGGCCAGAACCCCTGCCGGTGATCTGCCAGCTTCATGGCAGTGTCTCTCACTCTCTCCTCTGTGAGCTGCATGCTCGTGGTGCCGTGTCGTGTAAGGGTTGCAGCTGCTGGCTATTTGCTCTATGCCCCATTGAGGGAAAGGACCAGTCAAATTGGGTGACTAGCTGTGGCTCGACGATTCAAGCAGGATCAAGGAAGCCGTCTGTAATCTCTCTTCCTTCCTTTTGGTATGACGCATTCAATCATTTCACAAGTGCTCCCCATGCTGCAACGTCACTTCTTGGTCCCTCCTGGTCTTGTCCTCTCTTTTCTTGCTTACTGATATTAAACGGCCTCCCACCGTCACCCGGGATCATACACCGGTCATCCTCTAAAACCTCGTTACTTCCCAGACCTTGTCTGCATATTCCACTTTACCTCGAGACACACGACTCGCAGCATTCGATACCCGATACCCCGCCCACAGTTTAGTCGTTTTTTTTTTTTTTAGATACCCCCGGGACTCTACTAGTGATACCCTGTTTCCTATCAGCCAGCCCCCAGATCCAACCGTCATGGCTACCAACGGCGCAGCGAAGGTCAACAGACCAACCAACACTAAGGAGAAGGAGGCCGATGTCAACCGCAAGCTTCAGTTCTACGGTATTGCCAGTGCCTTCCAGAATGGCAAGGTGCCATCGGTATGTTTGCTTCTCAGCAACAATCTCTCGTTTGCCTCTGTTCTAACAATGCCTCCAGAACGACCAAATCGATGTCGCCCTGAGCAGCTTCCTCGAGTCTAAGGCGCTCTCGAACCCCTCATCCAAGTTGTCTGGCGAAGGAAAGGCGCTCGTTGCTGATTTCAGAGAAGTGGTGAAGCAAGCAAAGAACCTCCTTCTGTCCAAGAACGAGGGCAACCTGCTTCAAGATTTCATCTGGCAAACACAGCAATTCGACCCCAAAACCGTCAATGTTCCTGGTGCTCCCGTTGACAAGGACACGGCGCAGCAACATGGTAACCAGGCTCTTGAGGGTTTCCGCACTCTCGGAACCCTGATCATCACCAATGGCCAGTTCCGCAAGCTTCGTAAGTTGTCTTTCTTCTGGAAGGGACCAGTCACCATGCTAACTCATGCCCAGTCAAGGACGCTACTATCCTTCTCCGCGATATGGCTGGTGACGCCGCCACCAATGCGGCTGCCCGCGTTAAGCCTTCACATGAGGATCTTAACCAGATCGACACTCCGGCTGCGGACAACACCTGGCACGAGGCCCCCGATTTCAAGCAAGGCAAGGAGGGGATGAAGAACAAGTTGGGCAGCTACTACAAGGGTAATCCCAAGGAGGATGCGAAGGCTGTTGCTGCCGAGGGCACCTCCACTGCCCATCCCACTGGATCCTCTGACCCCAGAGATTTGGCTGGCACTGCGGCTCGCGAGCAGGCTCATGGCGGATCAACAGGCATCAATGTTGTCGGTGGTGCCCAGGCCGCCGCTAATGCCGCAAAGCACCAGCTCGATGCCAACCTTGACCAGGAGGCAAAGGACAAGGCCAAGGCGAAGAAGGACGAGTATCGTGCCCGTACTAAGGATTACTTCTCCAAGAAGATGCCCCAGGAGCGCCGCGAGCAGACCATCTGGCGTCTCAAGGTAAGTCCTGTTGAACACCATTTTTGTTTCTTCCGTTCTAACATTGTCTGCAGAAAATGGTTCTGGAGTGCCAGCAGCATCCCGATTATCACGCCGCCATCACCACCTTGTTGAACCTTGCTGAAATGTACGGTGATCATGCCAACCGGTTGGCCAAGGGCGGCACTGGTACTGTCAAGGAGACCCGCACTGGTTTGGCCCAGGCTGAGGGCGATCTCAAGACTTTGATCGAGCGCTTTGCCAACGGCACTTCCACTGACGACCTTTGGGCCTCGATCAATGCCATCTATGAGGACGCCGACCGGGATCCTGAGCTCAAGGGCTGGTTCAGGTCCTTGAACGTCTACATCCGCCGCTGCCTCCAGGAGCAAGGCTACATCCTCGACGACGATTCCAACGTTCAGTGGAACGCCCTCTACGACCAGGGCAACTACCTTCTCCGCACCAAGTACCGCGTCCACACCGATCGCATTGTCGATGAGATCAAGTTCTTGGGTGACCAGTTTGATCAGGACCCCCAGAACAAGGCTTTCGCCAACTCGCTGACCAAGCTCTTCACCGAGCTCGGCAATGATGAGAATGGCAAGCCCACCTTCAAGCCCCATCTGGTCAAGGATCTTACCGATGTCATCCTCCCAGCCATGTTTGAGAAGATCGCATATATCCCTGTGCCACGCATAGAGTACTCTGACCATCAGATTGATGCGGTCATTGAGAACCTTGTTCTTGAGAGCGATAACTTCATGCCCAACATTCTCGAGATTGCTAGTGAAAACTACATGCGGTTTGGGCGCAAGAATTTGAGCAACAAGAGCAAGCACTCGATCGATATCAAGGTTGCTGGAGTCCAGATGGATTTGCGCGATGTCAGCTACTACATCAAGCGCAAGCAGGGCTTCCCCTCCCTCACCGACACGGGTGTGGCTAACATCCTGCTCGCCGGCGATGGGTTCAGCTTTCGTATGAAGATGGCTACCCCCGACGAGCGGGATTCGCAGAACTTTTTCAAGATTGACAAGGTGGATGTTGATGTCAAGAACCTGCACATCAAGTTGTCCAAGTCTAACCACAAGCTTCTGTTCGGCCTCTTCAAGCCCATCATGCTCAAGGTCCTCCGCCCTGGTCTGCAGAAGGCTTTGGAGAAGGCCATCAAGGACCAGGCGGTCAAGCTGGATAGAATTCTCTTCCAGATCAAGCAGGAGGCCGACCGTGCCATGGATCAGGCCCGTGAGAATCCCGAGAATGTTCCCAACATTTACAACCGCTACGTCACTGCGGCCCAGAAGCAGATTCTGCAGGGCAAGCACAAGGCCGAAGCCATTGCGGCTGACAAGAAGGTCAACTACGCCATCACCAAGGAGGACAGCATGTTCCCCAACATCCACCTTCCTGGCGGCATCAGCTCCAAGGCCACCGAGTACAAGGAGCTTGCCCGCAAGGGTGACAAGTGGGAGAGCCCTGTCTTTTCGATTGGCAGCGCCTCCAAGAGCCGTGACATCCCTCCCGCCCCTACCGTCACTCGCAAGCCGCACACCACCTCGGCTGACACTGCTGCTGCCCATGGCGGTGCTTATGCCGGTAATGACGGTGCTTATGCTGGCAACGGCGGTGCCTATACTGGTAACGGCGGTGCCTATGGTGGTAACGGCAGTGCTCATGCTGGCAATGGTGGCGCCTACTCCAACGGCGGTGCCTACTCCAACGGCGGTGCCTACTCCAACGGCGGCGCCTATGCCCATGGTGGTGCTCTTAATGGCAGCGCTCTCAATGGTGGCGCCCTCAAGGACAAGACCCAGCTTCCCCCAGCCGCTACCACGACTGCTCCCGCTGGTTATGCCGTTTAAGGAGGTGATGTGATTGTTTTTGTTGTGGAAAGAAAAAGTGAGTGGGCTTTTGGGATTATGATACCAGAGTGCAACAGGCTTTTCGGAAAAGGGAGTCGAGTTTTTTTATACCCAGTTACAGTAATAATGAGCAGTTGCGATGGGGAGGATTGGTTTGGTTTGTGGAGGAGACAGACTGCGTTAATAACGAAGGGCTGGCCCAAGGAAATGAGGAGGGCTGGAAAGGTTAGGTTGTATGTGTCTTAAGTAGTGTATCCCCTATGTGGTAGCTCTTTTTCTTTTGACGCGTGATGAATACCACGATGAGTTCTTTTTTACTTGATGTCGTTTGAGATGATGTGTATTGTGAAGTTGTGATCTGTTGGAAATGATGACGTCTGAGAGCTATGCCGTCGATGATACTTGGGGTTAGGGTTATAGGTGCGCTGCTGCCTGTTGCTAGCTCGGGGAGGACCCAGGCAACGACCGGGTCTCCTAACAAAGGTGTATACATGATCAGGGAGGGGCCGGTGAGGTTGAATTCGCGATTCTTTCATCAAGCATCAGTGGATGATGAGAGCTTTGAAATTCCGATCTGGAGTTGTTTTTGACGTCTTTCAACATCCAAAGAAGTTCGCACTTGACTTTCAATTCCGAACTTGGAGTGGCTCAAGGGAGGGAGGTGAAGCTCGCGCCAGCCAACTAACACCGACCGCGCTTTTTCCCTTTCTGGTCAATCTTGCCCATCGACACTTTATTTTATCTTCATCGACAAGAGAAACACCGGAAGAAAAGTTTGCAAGAGATGGCGTCGCAGAGAAGACGAGATCACCAGCAGGGTCCCGACGCGGAGGCTGTCGAGGAGGACGACGCGCAGTATGGGAGGGGTGGGATGAGCTTGGAGGAAGTCGATCAGCAGTACGTTCGTTCCCCTTTCTAACACATCAACTATGTTTTTTTTTTTTTTTTTTTTTTTTTTTTTTTTTTTGCTAATGTGTTAAGAGAAGTTTCCCCCACCGCCCGAAAAACGCGCACAAGACGCTGCCGTTTGCGGAGCTGTACAAGTCGTTGTTTAACCCGCTTATGGACTGCAAGCCCGGGTCGTCTGCTACTGCTGGTGCAGCAGCTGCTGCTGTCCTGGGGAAAACAAGATTTGGAAAGGCGAAGAAGACGGGCGGGGTGAACTACCACGAGCAGAGAAGGCACATCATCGAGCGGTTCATGAGCCGGTGGAGGAAGGAGGTGGGTGATGACTTCTACCCTGCCATGAGGCTGATCCTGCCTGACAAGGATCGGGACAGGGGGGTGTACGGGTTGAAGGAGAGCGGGATTGGGAAGATGCTGGTGAGGGTGATGAAGATTGGGAGGGATAGCGAGGATGGGTATTCTTTGCTTCATTGGAAGCTTCCGGGGGGTGGTGGGGGGGGGAATCAGAGGTTTGGGGGGAAGGGGCAGACAGGAACGGCGGGGGATTTTGCGGGACGGGTGCTGGAGGTTGTTGGGAAGAGGGCTATGAGGGGGACGCCGGGGGGGTGGACGATTGGGGAGGTTAATGTTTTGTTGGATCGGTTGGCTGGGGCTAGTGGGGAGAGGGAGCAGCTGCCGATTTTTGAGGAGATTTACAGGAATTGCTGTGCGGAGGAGGTGATGTGGCTGGTGAGGATTATACTGAAGGATATGAGGGTGGGCGCGACGGAGAGGACGTTTTTGGGGCTGTGGCATCCGGATGCGGAGGCGTTGTTTAGCGTTTCGAGTAGTTTGAGGAGGGTTTGCTGGGAGTTGTGGGATCCGGAGACGAGGCTGGAGCAGAAGGAAACCGGGGTGAGCTTGATGCAGTGTTTTCAGCCGCAACTGGCGCAGTTTCAGATGACGACAGGGTTTGGGAAGCTGGTGCAGAATCTGGGGGTTACCGAGGAGGAGAAGGAGTTTTGGATTGAGGAAAAGCTGGATGGGGAGAGGATGCAGATGCATATGAAGGAGGATGAGACGGTGCCCGGGGGGTTTAGGTTTGCGTTTTGGTCCAGGAAAGCGAAGGATTACACGTATTTGTATGGGGAGGGGTTGGAGGATGATAACTCGGCTTTGACGAGGCATTTGAAGAATGCGTTTCATGACGGGGTGAGGGAGTTGATTTTGGATGGAGAGATGATTACGTGGGATCCGGAAATCGACAAGATTGTGCCGTTTGGCACGCTCAAGACGGCGGCGCTGGATCAGCAGAAGAATCCGTTTCAGAACGGGCCTCGACCTCTGTATCGGGTCTTTGATATTCTTCTTCTGAACAAGAAGCCTCTGGCGGACTACACCCTCCGGGACCGCCACGCTGCCCTAGAGGTAGCCGTCAGGGGTGAGCATCGCCGTCTCGAGATTCACCCCTACGAATCAGCCACAACACCAGACGCCATCGAGCCCTTCCTCCGCAGAGTCGTCGCCGAAGCCTCGGAAGGTCTCATCCTAAAGAACCCGCGCTCTCGCTACCAGCTCAACAGCCGCAACAACGACTGGATCAAGGTCAAACCCGAGTACATGTCCGAGTATGGCGAGTCCCTCGACTGCGTCATCATCGGCGGCTACTTCGGCTCCGGCCGTCGCGGAGGCATCCTCTCCAGCTTCCTCTGCGGCGTTCGCGTCAGCGAGAACCACGTCAGGTCCGGCGCTGCACTCACCAGAGAAAAGTGTTTGAGCTTTTGCAAAGTAGGCGGCGGCCTCAAAGCAGAAGACTACGCCGAGATCAGACACCACACCGAGGGCAAATGGCAAGACTGGCAAGCGAGCAACCCGCCCACGGACTACATCGAGCTCGCGGGAGGGAAAATGCAATACGAAAAACCAGATGTATGGATCCGACCTAGTGAGTCGGTTGTCATCTCCATCAAGGCAGCCTCCATCGGTCCCTCCGACCAGTTCGCCATGGGCTGGACTCTACGCTTCCCTCGGTTCCGTAAGCTGAGACTGGACAAATCGTGGGACGAGGGCATGGACGCGAGCGATTTTGTTCTTCTCAAAGACAAAGTCAAGGAAGAAGAGAAGGAGCGAAAGGCGATGGAGATTGAGAGCAGAAAGCGCAAGCCAGCAAAGAGGTTGAAGAAGGAGTTGGTCATCGCGGGGACGGATCCGAATGCTGCGCCGGTTGAGTTCGTCGAGGGGGGGGATAATATCAAGGCCGAGCCGATGAGCCAGGTTGCGTTTCCCCCCCCTCAGGCTAGAAGGAAGTCTGACAACCAACTGTTCCAGGGACTGGACTTTTGTGTATTGTCCGAGGCAGTCAAACCCCGCAAGATGTCCAAGCCTGATCTGGAAAAGTTGATCAAGGAGCATGGAGGGAGGATTCATCAGCAAGTCGACAAGGGCGGGAACATGATCCTCCTCGCGGAGAAGAACGTCGTCCGGGTGGCGTCGCTGAAACGGGCCGGTGACGCGGATATTGTCAAGCCCAAATGGGTCTTTGACTGCCTTGCGCAGAATAATGGAGAGGGCTATCTCCTCCCGTTTGAGGAGGGGCACTTGTTTCATGCCACGGAGGAGATGGTGAAGTTGGCGGCGGAGAATACGGATCAGTATGGGGATTCGTATGTCAGGGATGTTACCCCTGATGAGCTGAGGGATATCATTGACGACATGCGCACCAAAGGGGATGTTAAAGAGGAGGAGGATGCGTTTCATGATGAGAGGACGGGGGAATTTGATGCTGAGCACTTTTTGGATCAGCTGGAGGAGCGAGGGAGGGGTTTGGAGGGGTTGAAGAGTTTCTTGTTTAGACGGTGTAGGGTTTACTTCCCTGTTGCGGCAAAGGAGGAGGAGGAGGAGGAGAAGAGGGGGCCCTCGAGTACGGAGTTGAAGGCGGTGAAGCTGCAAAATGAGGTCAAGTTTGGGAACGGGACTGTGGTGGGGGGTCTGGATGATAAGGAGATCACGCATGTGGTGGTGGTCGGGGATGGGGAGAAAGAGAGGAAGGAGTTGGCAGCGAGCGTGAGGTATAAGGTTAGTTCGAGGAGGCATGTGCCGAGGATTGTGACGGGGAGGTGGGTAGAGGATTGTGTGACGGAGGGGACGTTGGTTGATGAAGAGGGATATGCCCCTTGAGATGGGAGCTGATCCTCTAGGAGCCTCGGTGGGGGCTTGTGTTTGTCATGGTGTTCTTGCAAAACTAGTATTAGATCTTTTAATCTAATGCTATTTCACAGCTTGATTTTTTCGTATAAGCTGAACAATGAGAAACCCAGACATAAGCCACATCATCCGCATCATATAGTATTAGCTCAGCCAGCAACACCCCCTTCCTTCATCCTTCATGCTATATCCAAATGCCCAATTTGATCATCAAACATCGCTCTGCCATAATCACTCGACCCGTCTCATTCTCAAGCTCGGAACAAGAAAAGCCTCTATCAAAACACGCGGCAGTAAATTACAGATACAGATAGGTGTGTGTGTGTGGTGGGGTTTTTGAAGTTTGAATAATGTACATGTAATCGGGTGAAGCATAAGGGGGGCTGGCCAGGGCGGTGGGAGTAATCATCTCGGCGGGAGTGTGTTGTTGAGAAAATTGTCATCAAACCACGACAGCCTGTCCTTCTGTACTGCCGGATGACAGTCACAGACGGGCATCTTGCGATGCCTGGCCAAATGTAGCCACCCCATATACCTCCCCCCTCACCCCCGACCTCCCCTCTTGCCCCGTCCCCCCTCTCCCATTTTTGATCGTCGTCATCTCTCATCCATCTCCCTCCCACCAAACCCCTCAAAGAGCAGCCTTAACCTGCTGCACCCCCCCAGCACCACCCCCAACCGCAGCCGCAACATCCCCCAGCATAGGATCCTTATTCCCACCCTCCTGCCCAGGAGCAGTCATAATCTCCCCGCCCAGCTCCCTCATCCTCTGCTCCGCCTCCATAGCCGCAAACTGCTGGTCCTCGCCGTACGCCAGAGCCCAGGGGACACCGACCAGTATCGCGCTCACGCTCAGCGCCCAGGCAGACCTCCCCGCAAAGGTCACGACAGATTTGATGGTCGAGGTGGTAGCCTCGTATTTGGCGTGCACCCAGGAGCGGGTGGTCGGGGGGATGATGTCTTTCAGGGCGGCGAGACGCTCGGCGAGGGTCTCGGCTGTGGGGTCGTAGTGGGAGTCGGTTGAGATTTCGGAGTCTGGACGACGACGAAGCGTCAGCGAGGGCACGTGGGAGGGCGGAAGCGGAGTGGGAAAGGGGAAGAACAAACCAGTATCAGTGAAATCCTCCTCGTCCTCATCAGGCCCGACCTGGGCGTGCTGGAAGTGCTCGTCCTCTACTTCTGTGAGTTGGACCATTTTGGCTTTATGTGGTCTATATGCCTTCCTTGTAGGAAAGAGAGAGAAGTGTTTCGATTTATAGGTTTGCGCAAAGAAAGGTTGCGCAAAAGAGCCGTCGATTGGTTGCTTGTTGCTGTGGTGGTGGTTGATGATGGAATACAACAAATAAATTCAAGGCGGGCGGCAGAAGCGGGACCAAAAGCTTTCTCTGCCGACCTTCTTTTTCGCACGAAAAAAGCACCAAGGATATGACGGACTTGCTCTGCTTGAAAAGTTGATGGGCTAAGCCTATTTCGGACTGGGCAAAGAAAATGTGGGGTAGCGGCCAATTGGGTGTTGTGTTTTCTTTGGTGAAGCTCAGCAACGGTTTTGTTCTTCGAGGGAAAATCTGGATTCTCTTTAAAGGCTTGATATTGATTGCCTTCCTGTCATCATTTGTTCGTTCACAACGTCCTAAACTCCTAAGGTATCAATTACACTATTATTAACCATTATGTACCACCCCTACTTATCACCTCCGCTGTCTGATTATCCCCTTGCCCTCCCCTCCCAATCTCCCATAAATACTTCGTCAAAAAAAGTATAGGTATTGCCAAAAACAAAACAAAAAAGCCAAAACGCTACTGAAGCCTATCCATTCACTCTACCGGTTCACAGTCCCTTCTGCGAACCGGATGCGAGGCTTCGGTGGAGGCACTCTAGGGGTATCATCATCCTCGCTGTCGCTTTCCTCCGGTTCACGAGACATTCCCAGAGCCGCCTCTCGTCTCCTCCGCTCCGCTGCCGTCTCAGCCACCTCCTCACCCGCCCGACTGCCGCTAGGAACACCACGCAAAGCTTCCAATCTCCTCTTCTTTTCCACCTCCGTCTCGGAAGCTTCCTTGCTCGATGGTCTTGATCCACCGCTAGATCCGCTCGACCGCTCTGGCCCAGGGGAAGTCGCCTGCGGCTTTGAGCTGGCCCCGGCCGCAGGAGACGCCGAGTTCTTCCTGCTCGCCCCTGGCTGACCCGGAGCCGAGACCTTGATCTGTGGCTGGGTATCGCGCTTAGCAACTGTCTTGAGTTCCTGCGACGCCGACGACTTGTCAACAACATCGCGGCGTGTGTTCTTGTCCAGCTTCTGCATCTCCACGAGGAAATCCTCCTTCGTCATGCGGCGACCGACTCCACCAACAGTGAACCGGATA
This sequence comes from Podospora pseudopauciseta, assembly GCF_035222475.1. Classification (NCBI taxonomy): domain Eukaryota; kingdom Fungi; phylum Ascomycota; class Sordariomycetes; order Sordariales; family Podosporaceae; genus Podospora; species Podospora pseudopauciseta. Next base: position 1,062,739 of record NW_026946667.1, read on the forward strand.
TGCTTGTCGTCCTTTTCATCTTCCTCTTCTTCCGGAGTCTTCTTCTTCGCAGATGCCTCGCCAGCCTGCGATCGTCCAAACGCAGCACTAGCCCACCTGCTGAGATTGGGCCTCTGTGAGTGACCCTGTATTCCTTCTCCCGAAGGGCCTGCCTTGCCTTGATCGCCTTGAGACTTTGGCGTGGATAGGTCGTACTTCTTGACGACCTCGCCGTCTTCGTTTTCAACAATAATCTGCCAGTGGTGTTAACTCTTGGTCTTGATGTCAGATCACGCAGGTAAACTTACAGTTGTACCATATTGGAAAGCACGGGCCGGCTCGCCCTTCCGAGCTGTTTTTTCCTTCTCCTTTCTCTTGGCGAGTTCTTCCTCTCGCCAGTTGGCCACCCGGTGCTTCAGGGCATTGTAGCTCCATCCCGAAGGTCCGGCCTCGGATTCCAACTTTGACTTCAGGTCCTTCGCATGTTCCGCAACGTTGTTACCGCTCTGCGATGGATGCACCGCCAGGACGTCGCCGTCGGCGTTCTCAATGATGATATTGTCACCTTCGTTGTACACTTCGATAGGATTGCGGTGCTCGTCTCCGGGAGTGCCCATGTTAGGCGAGCCAGCACGGGTAGAGTCGCCAGAAGCCTGATGATGTCGTTCATGCGGGGTGGGGGATCTCGCCGCACGCTCGTCCACGGGCGTGATCTGCATAGAGTCCTGTTGTGCGTCATGAGGTTGGGCAGGGCTTTGGGCTACGGGCGGGAGGGGTGTTTGTCCTTCACTCGGGGTGCGGCGTTGAGGGAAGATGGCTGATTGACTGATAGGTCCTCCTGGGCCAATTCCATCATCCCACATCTTTTTCCTCCGTTTCGCAGACCTGGACGACGGTCTACTGTTCTGACGACTGCCGCTCTGCTTCTCGTTGTTTTCGTCTTCCCGTACACGACGCAAGAAGTTATTTGGATAGCCGATAGGTGGCAACGTTCCTGGAGGATAATCCGGCATCTTGAGCTCTTCGCCATCTGTATCAGACATAGTTCTGGCTTGAGAGCGTGACGTTGATGTGATGCGAGGTAACCGCGACATCCAGGTAGGCCCATCCTCGTTGGCCTGTGTGTAAGACATGGTGATGCTCAGCGTGTTGATATGCTTGCCCAGAGTAAACACGGCAATCGAAGAGCCGTGCACAATGATGGAGGCAACAACAAGGAATGCAACAATGGGCCAGACAACTCTGATCAAATCGTAATGAGGCGATCCAGGATCGGGAAGCTTGGTTAACGGGACTGGACTTTCCGATTCAAGCTCTGCCCGAGCCAGCATGGCCACAAAAACAGCACCCACACCAATGGGGCCAAAGTGGCCTGCAAAAAGCGCTTCACGCCACGTTTTGAGGTCGGGAATGATAGGTTTGAGAGCCATCATGATAGGGATTCGTCGGAACAGAATGACGAATACGGCGAGCACTACCAGCCTCCAGGCGTAGAGTCCAATGGCGTGATCATTGAAATCTTCCCAGGGAATGATGGTTCCGAAGTAGATGAAGTAGGTCAAGTTGATCAGCAAATCGATAACGTTGGAGACGTGAGAGTCTTCGGTCTTTTGCGTAAACCAACCATCGTTTGAGAAGCCCACACCTGCTGCAAAGCCAACCAGCAAATCGTCGAGACCCAGGATACTGCCAGAGCCAGCAGCGAACAGCGCCAAAACGAAGTAAAATACCAAGAAGCTCTCCCTGTCGATCAGATCGTGCTTTTCTGCGTACTTGATGCCGTGACGGGCCATATATCCGATGATGAAACCGTAAATCGCACCAAAGATGCACTCATACAAGACGGTGTACAAGAACCAGTGCTTGAGAGCCACCTTGGCGTTCAGCTTGTCGTGAATCAGGTATAATGCCAGGTAGACAAATGGGAAAGCCATGCCGTCGTTGCAGCCAGACTCTGCCGAGAGGAGATCTCTCAAATGCTTCGGCACCCTCTTGGCGAACTTGCCCTTGCCGACAACAGACGAGGCTAGAACTGGATCAGTAGCCGTGACACAGGCGGCCACCACCAGGCTTTCGATCCAATTCAATGGTGGAACCAACCACATGATAAACACACTCGTGATGAGCCAGCCGAAGAGCATGACTGGGATAAGCAGTAGGGTGACGGATTTCCAGTGTTTTTCCATGTAGAACTTGGGCAACTCGACGCCCACAGCGAAACATTGCACTACCAGAACGATTCGAGAAAACTCGATGGTGATGATATCGACGCTATCCCAGTCTTTCGTAGGATTTATGACATTGGCGACGTGAGGCCCAAAGATGATGCCGCATAGCGTAGCAACTGTGGCCTCGCCAATGTACATGCGCTCCTTGATGACGGAGGAGCATAGCATGAAAATGGTGGTGAAGCCTCCCAGAATGAGGTAAATCAGGTGTGGACCTGTGACCGAGAGGTGATCCCAGACCATCTTGAATGGCGGGTAGCCGACGACCGGCTAAAAGTCGACCGGGAATTCGTGATGTCGGAGGTGATGAAGATGTAAACCTCCACTGTATAGCAGTGTTGTTGATGAATTTGTTGTAGAGAGCGAGGTGAACTCAATGACCTCAGCGGTTCATAAGTCACGAGCTGCCGAACAGACGCGGTTGTTGCTCGTCGTTTCTAGGACTGAGGCGGTTGGACTTGACTCGTCCAAGCACAGGCCAAAATATGAGCTAGGTCAAAAGAGCGAGTAACCTTGCGAGTCGATGGCTTGTCCGGCGCGTCTGGGGCGTCCTGTAGTAGGATGACAGAAGAAGGTGTAAAAAAGAAAACAAAAAAAACTTTTCCTCTTTCCTCGTTGCCTTGGCGGCACGGTCAAAGTCAATAGCCACGCTCGGAAGCTGGGAAAGAGGGTCCAGGTCCGGCCGACGAGGGATCGAAGGTTTGGAAGGAGCGTAATCAAGTCGAAAACGGTGACCAAACGTTGAGAGAGCGATCCAATACGCCTTGGGGTATCGGTAAAAGTATTTATGAACTGAAGAGATCGAACAGCACCCATGGCTTAGCTTTATAGTCTATCCAACCCAGAAGACACTTGCTCAAATCTTGGGGATAGCCTACCAGGATCCTTGCCACGCAGCTTACTAGTGCCGGGTTGTGGTTATGGATGTGGCGGTTTGTTATTTTTTGGTGGGCCCCCAAGGTTCCAACAAATCAACCACACTTCGGGAAATCGGCTACAAAAAGCTACCCTGTGTATGATGCCGTCCATCCCAGCTATCACAAGCTGCGGCATCTGCGTCATAGAAGCATTGAACAGTCACCAAAAGAGCCTAAGTTTTGGACATAAATAAAGAGAGAGCGGAATCCCCGATGCCATTCAGCGAGTTTGATCTGGTGTAAGCCCGGAGTGTGACAACGGACCAGATGTCGATTGCTTCTCATCCGAGATTTCGCTCGGGCGCATTCAAACTCACAAGTGGCTTACTCACAGCCCTACCCATACCAACCAAGTGTCTCAATCCCCCTCGATAACCCGCCGTTGACTGCTGTGTGACCTCCGTCCGCGGCGCCGCAGGCGGAAGACGATTTCGAAAGTTGCCAATTACAGAAACACCTGCATCCCAAGCGTCGGGCTCCAATTCCAGCAGGTTGGTGAGATGTCTCAGGATTTGGGCAAAGTCATTCGCATCCAGCAGCAGCCGAAGCTGCAGAATTCCGGTGACGGCTGGGCATTTCTGTCGTCGTCGTCGTGGAACCCTTTCCGCCAAGTTGTGCCCAGGGATGCCCAGCCCTCGCTCAACGAACCATCTTTCAGAAGAAAAGGCTTGAGTGGTCTTAGCTTTTGCTTGTCCACGGGCAAGCTCTTTTGCCAATGCTGAGCATGCTTGGCTCTTCCCTGCCTGCCAAGAACGAAGAACTGATCAACAACCACAGAGCAAAAGATCACGAGAAGAACGCCTTTCGAGACGGTTTGCATGTAAATGCGGAAATGGCGGTGTCGGCACTAGTTGTAGTTGAATTCTGGAAGCAGGTCACAAGGTCATGGCTGGTGCGGAGAAAATCCAATTGTCCAACCACAACCCATGATGTGGATGAAGGTGCATGCACAGACCACATCTTATTATCCCGACGTTCTCAGACTTCAAACCCCTCACTCACTGTTTCCAAAAATTTGTCTGTACGGTTCTTGAGCCATTGCTTCCATTGGTGAATGTCTTGCCGTGATGGGTGTAAGAGAAATCCAGGGGTGAGAAGAAACATGTGGCTTCTAGTCTAGTAGAGCATGTTTGACTCAATTTGCTATCACCATTGTTGGGGTCTGAATGTCGTATTACCGATGGGGAATGGTGATTTGGGGCTGATGGAGCTGAATGATAAGGGTGGAGCATTGAGGCTGGTATCTTTGGACTTGAAGAATACGAACACTGGGCTTTGTGTACTCGGACTCCAATTTGAGAAGACGAGGGTTACCGTTGATATAAAGGGTTAGGGTTATAGTGCACAAGTTGGTTGTTGTTGCACAAACACAAGATTGTTCCCCTGGGTAAGTGGGGTGGGCCCTGATCTCGTGCGCACGAGCAGCCCCCCGCGTTTGCAAGTTGGCGCTTTTCCAAGACGCGAAGCGCCAAAGTGAGACGCGCTCCAGAAAGAAAGGCTGATCCGCGTGCCTTCCATCCAATACCAAGCCCAAATGGAGCAGCCCCAGACATTTTGAACCTGGATTTTCAGACACGACTTTGCCCTGAGTGGCTTCGCTCTGTATATGCCTGGTCTTACCAGTCATCTCCTCCATCGAGCACTCCCAACCCTCGAGAGGAATCCCGTATTGTCCACACGTTGTGTCCCGAAGTTTAGGGCCTATGTGCACTCGGCTCGGCTGACCCCTCAACAACCTCGCCCTCCGCAAGCCACGCCTGTATCAACAGCAACAAAGTCGACGCCGACGACAACCGCCACAATGGGAATGTTTGAGAGGGCCACCGCCGCCGCTGCGAACCAGCAGTCGCAGAACTCGTCTCGTAATGCTAGTCTCAAGAAGCAGCTATTCCCCTCGAGTAGTCCGAATCCAGTCTCGACGTCGATTGCTAAGGTCGATGAGATGTTCCTCAGAGCCAGCCAGCAACCACCACCAGCACACCGTCCATCCCAGTTCTCGAGTACCACGGACCCTTTGAACAGCCAATCGTCCAACATCTCCCGCCCTCCTGTCACCAACCCCAAATCCAATACTCTCTCATCCATCTGTTCAACAAACGGGTCTTTTGCGGACAAGGTAGAAGTGATCCACATTGCGGATGACACCCCGCCACCACAGAACTTCACAAATGAGTGGGACTTGGACGAGGACGACTTTAGCGATGAGATCGACTTGGATTGGGAAGCCCCCTCTGCTCTGCCAGAGATCCCCCGTGCTCCACCGAAGAGTAACCCCCAGAAATCCGACCTGCCCATCCCGACGAGCGAGGCCACATTGACGTCCTGGCCCGACTCTTCTCCTTCACATTTTGCTCCCCCTCGAGCTCGAGCCCAGCCAGCCCCGCAAGCCCCGGCACCGAAACGAGAGTACCCATACCACGCCCAGCAGGCCCCCGAGGTTGTCAAAAAGCCCAAGAGAGAGCTTCCGCCGGCGTGGAAGAAGGAGCAGGCCATCACCATTGAAGATAGGGAAGCCCATGATCACCGCGGCATCAGCGAGGCGACCCCTGACGCAAAGCCCAAGGCCACTTCCTTTTGGGATGCAACCGCCAGTGCTGTAAAGGCTCAGAAGAAACAGCTCAAGACGCAGCAGAAGGGATCTGGCGGTGGCAAGCCGGTCACTGACGACGTATCCTGGAGTGATGTGCACGATGCTGTGGATCAACATGTGAAAGCAAGCAAGTCTTCCAACGCAAAGGCTGCCGCTATCCAGCTGAGCCAAGAGCAGCGTCATGTTAAGAATCTTGTTGTGGAAAAAGGTCAGAGTGTGTTCTTCACTGGTCCGGCCGGTACAGGAAAGTCGGTCTTGATGCGATCCATCATCACCGACCTCAGAAAGAAGTACGCCCGCGACCCAGAAAAGCTTGCTGTGACGGCGTCTACCGGCCTGGCTGCTTGCAATATTGGCGGTATCACGCTCCACAGTTTCTCGGGTATCGGTTTGGGCAAAGAGGACGTCAACACCTTGGTCAAGAAGATCAGGCGGAATCCCAAGGCCAAGAATCGATGGATCAAGACAAAGACGCTTATCATTGACGAGATTTCGATGGTGGACAGTGACCTTTTCGACAAGCTTTCTCAGATTGGTAGGATTCTACGCAACAATGGGCGTCCATGGGGTGGTATCCAACTGGTCATTACGGGCGATTTCTTCCAATTGCCTCCGGTGCCTGAAGGTGGCCGGGAGCACAGGTTTGCTTTTGATGCTGCTACTTGGAGTCTGTCAATCGACCATACCATTGGTTTGACCGAAGTGTTCCGACAAAGGGATCCTGGTAAGAGGCTCTGTCCTGGAGTGATTTGAATAAAACGCTTACCGGAGTCACAGGATTTGCCGAAATGCTCAACGAAATGCGGTTGGGGAAAATCAGCGACAAGACAGTGAAAAACTTCCAGGCCCTGAAGCGACCTCTTACCTTCAGTGATGGCATCCAGGTTACCGAACTGTTTGTCACCCCTCTTGTAGAAAGTCTGGCCAGTTTGTTAACGACTCGGTTTAGGTTCCCCACCAGAAGCGAGGTAGAGCGGTCCAATAAAGCCCGCCTGGACTCTCTAAAAGGGTCGCCTCACACTTTCCAAGCTGCCGACCAGAGTACACTTCCCGAAAACGTTCGGGAAAAGCTCTTTTCCAACATGATGGCACCTCCTACGCTCGATCTGAAGAAGGGGGCTCAAGTCATGTTAATCAAGAACATGGACGAGACTCTAGTCAACGGATCTCTTGGGACCGTGGAAGGATTTGCCACCGAAGATCAGTTTGGTATCGACAATGGTCTTGAAGATGAGTCTGACACCAAGAAGCGAGTGCGCGCTTTTACCAATGCGCTTGAGAACAACAAGAACGCTGTCAAGTACCCTGTGGTCAGGTTCCACGCTGTGGACGGGTCACAGCGCGTTCTTCTCTGCGTCCCTGAAGAATGGAAGGTGGAGCTTCCCAATGGAGAGGTGCAGGCATCCCGGAAGCAGCTTCCCCTGATTTTGGCATGGGCCCTTTCGATTCACAAAGCTCAGGGTCAGACCATGGAGCGTGTCAAGGTTGACCTGAACAAGATTTTCGAGAAGGGGCAGGCGTATGTCGCGCTCAGTCGTGCCACCACGCAGGAGGGCCTGCAGGTGCTCAACTTTAACAAGACCAAGGTGATGGCACATCCGCGTGTTATCAATTTTTATAATAGTTTGTATGGAGCGGACGTGGCGGTGAAGAAAAAGACGGGGACGTTGGACGACTTTGCCTATCAGAAGCCGGCGGTTGCTGCTCCAGCAAAACCTGCGGCTGCTCCGGCGGCTACTACACAGCGGCGGGCACCTGTGTATGATGATTTTGATGCGGATGAGGAAGAGGCCATGGCCTCTTTTGGGTGATTTATGCAAGATGGTTGGCCTGTCAGGGTAGGGTTGGAGTACGAAGATTGGCATGGCATGGCGTTTTCTTTTTGGTAGAGGTTTGGAAGCATTGTGATAAATAGGTTGTCTGGGCATGTATTCATTTTGAGTAGTATTTTTCCATTGGGGGGGTTAGGACATCACAGCTCGACGGCTTTTGAGGGGGGTAACATTAGGAAGGAGGGATGGATGATGATGGAACGGAGACAACTTGGGAGATGCCTGGGGGAATAAGAAGCTCCTATGGGTATGAAAGGGAGATTTGTATGTCTGAAGTATCAATGATGAGAAGGGCACTGAAGACAAATTAGTAGCTATTGTGTGTGTGTGTTTATCTGTTTGGCATCTATAAGATGTGGTGTTTAATGGAATAAAGACCAGGCCTGCTTTGTTTGTTCCTTGTTTGTGCCTTTCTAGAACATTTTGACCCGGAAGAATGGGAAGGCAAACTTGCATGAGACCGAGTTTTGCAGTTTGGTCTCACAAAACGATTCAGGGACCGTATGACGGTTGCACGACAGAGGGTGTGTCGTCCCCGTCTCGCGGGGTTTTAAAAGGTTGGGGGGGGGAGGAAGGTGCCCCGCGTTCTTTTGCAGGTGGTGTGTGCATTTTTTTAGGTCTTGGCAGAACAGCGGAAGGGGGCCTGGGCTCGGCCGATTATTTGTAACTGGATCTGAATTTATCGATAAGAAAGCAAAACGAACTGTCAACGGGGGAAAGTTGCGACGACCACCACCACCACCATCACCTACCGACTTGGGGAAGAAATTAAGGTCCCGTGCAAGCAGGACAGCGGGACAGTGGGCACAAACTTTCACCTACTGCACACACACAAAACAAATTCGGTGGGAGAGAGAGAGGGATATCAGACCAACTAAACGATTCTCCTTCAACAACCGACCGACCAGCCCAATTATCGAGTTCCCCCTCCCGAAAAAAAAAAAGAAAAAAAAAAAGAAAAAAAAGAGGACTTTAAAATCCAGTTCACGAAAACAATACCCCACCCCCGAGGGTCACGAACCAAACATCCACCACCCCAAAGCCTCGCCCATCCATCATGGCCGAGTTTATTGGCCTCCAGATGCTGGTCACCCTCAGGGGAAACCCGCAGCCGGTCAGGATCCGGGGGACGGTCAGCGGTGTGGAGGCTGGGAATAGTTTGACGTTGAGTAATGGTACGTCTCCCCCCTCTTTTACTCCCCCTTGTGATGGTTGCTGATATTATTCGCAACAGTGTGGTTCCTCCAGACAAACGAGTGGAAACCCCAGCTCAGCATCTCGGCGAGCGAAATCCTCGATTTGAGTCACGATCCGAGTCAATACGCCCCTCGTCAGCCGGTGGTGCCCGTGCCTGTTTCCAAGCAAGAACCGCCGGTTAAAATCAAACAGGGACATGAACCTGCCGTGTTTATCGACCCTGCGATTGTTGCTGTGGGGAAGAGGCCTTCGGTTTCAAGTACTGGGCCGGGGAAGGTGGTTGTTCCTGTTGTTGTGGACAGAGATGCGACGCCTACACGGACGGTGAAGCAGTTTCATGCTCAAGCTCAGGGACTGGAGTCGGATGAGGATGGGGCTGTGGGGGGGGATGCGGTTTTGGAGTATGGGCAGGTTGCTGGTGGTGGGAGGGGGAAGAAGACGCGACCGCCGAGGAAGCAGAGGGTGAACAAGTTGAGTCAGGAGGCTACTGGGGAGGTTGAGTCGTCGCCTCAGCCGGCGGTGAAGACGGCGGGGAAGGGGAAGGGGTGGAGGCAGACGCCTATGCTGCAGAGCACGCCGAGCTTTCAGCCTTTTAACTCGTTGAAGAAGGTTACCAAGGGTGGGAGGGCGACGGCGGATAATAATGGGTGGGCTTCGGAGGATGTGACGGATGTGCAGGAGATGGGGGATTTCGACTTTGAGACCGGGTTGGCCAAGTTTGATAAGCGGAACCTGTTTGAGCAGATGAGGAAGGAGGATGTGGTGGATGAGGCGGATAGGTTGGTGTCGCATAACCGGATTCCGAAACCGAAGCCGGGCACGGCGGGGGGCAAGAATTTGCATTATTCGGAGAATGTGCTGGATCACCACCAGAAGGCGTTTACGCCGACGATACTCAAGCCGAGTAGGGAGAAACTCATACCCAAGGAGCCGAGCAATGATTTCTGGAACAGCGAGGCGGATGATGGGGCTATGAATGGGAGTGAGAAGTTGAGCGATAGGGCTACGGTTATGGGCAGCAGGCAAGGGTCACGGAGGGGAGAGGGGAAGATGGCGTCGAGCAGGAGGAGTCAGTCGCGGAAGGCGAGCGCTGTGCCGGGACAGCCTGGAGGCGGCCCTAGCAGGGTCAATTCTGGTGTAAGCCATTATCATCACCGCACGTCGTCTCTTAAGGGGAGCAGGCCGAGCAGCCGTCTTTCGTCACGGACTGCGGTCGGGGGAGGCAGTGGGATGTCTGTCATTGCTGACAAGAGAAAGCAACAGCTCTCGGCTACGGCTGCTACTAATGCACATCACGCCCCGCATCAGGGGTTGTATGTCCTGCCGTCTAACCGACGAATCGAGACGATCTCGGCGCTGCAGATGTTGAATCTGGAGAACATTGCTCATAATGAGATTGGGCTGACGGAGGAGATGATGACGGAGAATGCCGGGAGGGGGTTAGCGGAGGTGGTTGTTGGGACGGTGCTGGCTGATCCGGCGATCAAGGTTAGGCAGGGGAGCATCGTTGATGCTGCCACTGGGGTCTTGCCCCCTCCTACTGTGGTGGTGTTGGCTGGAAACAACAAGAGCGGCAGCCGAGCTGTTGCCGCGGCGAGACACCTCAGAAACAAGGGAATCAATGTTTTGGTCTGCGTGGTTGGGTTGGAGAGAGGGGAGAGGGACCTGCTGGAGGAGGTGAGGCAGCAGGTCAGGCTGTACAAGAACTTGGGGGGGAGGGTGTTTGCCAAGGGAGAGTTCTTTGAGCACATCAGGAAGATTAGCATACCCATGCTGACAATTGACACGCCGAGGACGAGCCTGGGTAGTCTGGCCAACCCAGCGCCGGTGATGCTGATTGTGGATGCGCTGTTGGGGCTGGCGATTAGCTTTGAGGAGCTGAGGAATGGGGACCAGGCGACGGTGTATGAGTTGGTGGAATGGGCGAACAGGAACGAGGCTTTTGTGCTGGCGGTGGATGTGCCTACTGGTGTTGATCCGAGCTCTGGGATGGTGAGCGTGGTCGATGGGAACAGGCTCTACGTCAAGCCGAGATATGTGGTGTCGATGGGGGCGCCGAAGAAGGGGTTGTTGGAGGCGATGGTGGCGGCTGATATCAATGAGGGGGAGGATGATATTGCTGCGGCTTCTGCGGTGCCGGACTCGGGGGAGGCGAGTTTGGCGTTGGACGATGCTGTCAGTGAGTGGAGGTTGTTTTTGGTGGATATGGGGCTGGGGCCGGCGGTTTGGAAGAAGGCGGGGACGAAGATGAGAAAGGGGGTGGACTTTGGGGAGAGGTGGGTGTTGGAGATGAAGTATAGGGGGTTGAATGGGACGAATAGTGGTCCCGAGGGGGATCCTGAGGAGGGGGAGATTTGAAATGTGGGGGGCGGTGGTATATCCAACATCAGGGGCGGCGTGGCTGGCTTATCACGAGAGCGTTTCAAGCGACTTTGGAAGTCTTTTTATTCAGCATTTTGGGAGGCGTTAATGTGTCTTTTCATGCTCTCGAGCCATGGAAGCAGGGCGTTAGAGGTTCTGGCATTTTCAGGGTTCAACAAAGCGGGAAGCGAATCGAACATTTCCTTTGCATGGGGACTTGGGGGCTTTTTCACATTCAATGTATGTAGAGCATCAACACAGACATTTGCATGGGAGAGAGAGGGTGGGGAAATAAACAACATTTGATCACTATCCATTTCATTCATTTGTGTTTAGTTTTGCAGCATGCCTTCCTTCTATCCACCTCTTTTCTCTCTTTGATATTTCTCTCTCCAGTAATTATCCAACCACGATGTTCAAGGTTGTCCCAAAGCATAAGGCTCATACTACTACTTCCCGATGGTCAAGAACAACCTATCCCCCACGTCTCCCATGCCTGGTTTGAGCATGCCACGTTCGGTGAGCTCGGCATCCAACCCGGCAAGCCAGATCTCTGTCCCCTCTGGCCATTCGTTCGCCGCTAGTTCGACGCCTGGCTTGGCTCCTAGGATGGATAGGACGAGAATACGCTTTGTACCCCATTCCTTTAGGGTCTGGATCGCGGCTGCGGAAGTCCCGCCGGTGGCGATGACGGGGTCGAGGACGATGGTGAGGTCGGGGGTTTTTTCGGAGGAGGAGGAGGAGGAGAGGTGGTTGGGGAGGTTGTTGTAGTATTCTACCGGTAGGAGGGTGGAAGGTTCGCGGAAGAGGCCGAGGTGGTGGATTGGTGGGGGATGGGGTAAGAGGGAAGAGAGGGGGTCGACCATGGAGAGGCCGGAGCGGAGGATTGGGACGAGGGAGATGGTTGAGGGGGAGAGGTGGGTTGTTGGGTAGGTGAAGCCTAGGGGGGTTGTGTCCTGGTGGTCGGGTGATGGTTAGTTAGGGTATGGGGAAAGGGGAAAGGGGAAAGGGGAAAGGGGAGGGGAGGGCGTACTGTTGGGCCTGGGGAGCTGGTGAGGGCGCTGGCGAGGGCTTCGGTGCCGAGGATTAGGGTTATTTCGTTGATGAGGGTTTTGGCGTCGCGGGCGGTGGTGGAGGCGGAGCGGAGTTGGGAGAGTTTGGCTTGGAGGCAGGGGTGGGTGGAAATGTGGACGTTGGGGGGGAGGGAGGACATCGTGATGATGGTGATGGTGGTGGTGGTGGTGTGGTTGGGTTGGACAAGCAGAGTACACGACAACACAGAAGACGGACTCGAGATTATGGGATTAGAAAACAGAAGATCTTTTTGTTTGGAAGAATGAGGAGAAGATAGCTGACCGCGGATCCGGGACTGGAACGGGCAGGTGTCTGGTTTAACTACCTGGTATATCTTAGGTCTGATGCAAACGGCCGTCCGTCTTCCCACACACGCCGGGCCGGGAATTGGATACCAAGGGTTCCTTTTTCATGCTACGTAAAGCGAGAGGGTCGTGCCCGAGCTTGATTCGCTGTTTTCTGTATGCCTGGTGAGGTATGCCAACATGGCTTACTGCCCCGTCCGCGCCTCCGAGACAAGAGATGGCAAGCTGTTGGACAACATTGAAAGGCCCAGCGAATCAGGTACTGGCCTGTGACGACTTTGGCTCCGAGCTGCGATAGCGGTGTCTCTGTCACGGACAGTTGTCGGCTTGGAAGCTAGACCTTGAACGGGCTCTGTACCTGCCTCGTGACAGATGATCGGTGTGAGAACCGGGCGCCGGCGGGAGTCCAGGGAAGGAATGGCGGGGCAGCTCAGGCAGCTTCCGCATCCATAGATGCCGATATGATAACAGCTGCCGATAGCACTAGCAGGGGTACTTCTTAGAAGGCGGCCGTTTCCGAATCCGGAGTTTTCCTGGCATCTGATTGCACCTTCTCATCTTGAAATTCATTGCAAAAAAAGAAAAAAAAAATTCGACTGAACCACGTTCCGCACCAAAGGTGACACGCCATGGTTCGAAACACTTGACTCAGAGAGAGACTTGTGGTCGCGGGGAGTTAGGTCCCGGTGGACCAGTACAAGGTCACGTCACACAATGACATCGCAACCAGCAGATAGGGTCGCCTACAATCATGACTTAACTCCGGCCGAAGACGCAGGCATTGAGGGCCGCTTTCAACAACGCCCTGGGCCTTCACTCTCACGACAGACACCTCACACCAAGTCCTCTTATTCACAAGAAGCTAGGGCTGCTCGACGCGCCTCAGCAGCATCTCGCGCCGCGTATGACGTCCCGGATACATATGAAAATTTGGGAGAGACAGCCAACATCCCACCTGTTCAGAACCCGGACGAGGAATCAGTTCATCGATACGAGACACTCGAGCAAGAAAGAGCCAGAGAACAAAGCTATGCTCGCGACCGCCGATGCCAGGATGAGGATCCTGAAACAAGGGCAGCAGTACAAGCAGAAGAAAAAGCCGAAGCAGCAAGCTACCCTGTGTCCAAAAAAGAAACTCAAATCTACACCCTTTCCTACCTGATCTTTTTCTCCATCTTTGGGACACTGGCCAGGCTTGGGCTCCAGGCGATTACCATCTATCCCGGAACACCCATCATCTTCACCTCTGTCTGGCCCAACTTTGCTGGCAGCATGGTTATGGGTTTCCTGGCCGAAGATAGGATGCTATTCCGGCAAGAATTGGGCAGTTCCTCATCAAACGGAGCCGATACCGAACGTGGCAGTGTGTCAGTTGACTCGGAGGGCGCGAGAAAAGCGCACCTTGCCATCAAGAAGACTATTCCGCTGTACATTGGTCTCGCCACGGGTTTCTGTGGATCCTTTACGTCTTTCTCTGCCTTTATGAGAGACGTATTTCTTGCGCTCTCAAACGATTTACCTGTGACCGATGCCCCCAGCAGGAGCGGAGGCCATACTTTTCTCGCATTAATCGCCATTCCTCTGATCACCATTTCCATGTCTCTGGCGGGCCTCTTCTTTGGGGCACACATGGCTATTTTTCTCGAGCCATATACGCCATCGCTGCCTTTTCTCTTTACTAGTAAAATTCTGGACCGTTTAATTGTTCTGCTCGGCTGGGGTTGCTGGCTAGGAGCGATCATAATGTCTATTTTCCCGCCGCATGACAGTTGGCGAGGCACAGCCACCTTTGCGCTGGTATTCGCGCCATTGGGTTGCCTTCTCCGGTTCTATATCTCGCTGCGGCTCAATAGTCGTGCGCCTAGTTTCCCCTTGGGGACGTTTTCTGTTAACATATTCGGGACGGCTGTACTGGGAATGTCATGGGACCTGGCTCGTCTGCCGGTAGGGGGAGTCATCGGGTGTCAGGTGCTGCAAGGAATACAGGACGGATTCTGTGGGTGCTTGACGACTGTTTCGACATGGGTTGCGGAGCTGGCAGTACTAGGGAGGAGACATGCGTATATATATGGCGCGGGAAGTGTAGGTACGGGACTGGTGATGCTGGTGGCCATAATGGGAGGTTTGAGATGGGGTGATGGTTGGAATCCGCTGGTCTGTACACATTAGAATATGTGTGGTGCTGTATCATATAGAAACAGTCTGCCAAGGTGTCTGTTTGTAGACGTAGTGGTGACAACCCCTGAATGGCCCCTGAGCAAGGATCATGGCATACGGAACCCTAACCCCAGATATCTGTTGCCCCTCCTTCACTTGTGTCTCAGCTCGTCGCCTCTCGACCCCGCAGCGCCACTGTGAGAGCAAGAGTCATCCAGACCACGGGAGCAACCAGCTCCGAAGCTGAAGCCTCATAAGTAAGAAGAGCAAACCCGGAGTAGAGGGTCTAAGTCAGCACAATCGCAACAGCGCCTTTCGTCCTACAACACCGTCCGAAGTTTTCCCGGTTCTGGACATAGGGACCGTGACTCACCCCACTCTCTTCACGCCAGAGACTGAGAGAGACCTGCAGGTCCCAGACGGCAGCCCAAAATCAACCCCTCTATCAATTCAAGTCGATTCACACGACCCCTCGATAATACTCCGAGACCACACAGACAAAATGGCTGCCCCACGAAAACCAACGCTCCCCGTTCCCGGCAAGGAGAACATTCTCATCACGAGTGCCCTGCCCTATGTGAACAACGTTCCGCATCTCGGCAACATCATTGGCAGTGTTTTGGTAATGAATTTTCTCTCCCATCGAGTGTTTCCAAACCTGGCTCTCACGGCCGTTCTCGCCCTGCGAGTCAGGCTCATATATTGTTGATGAAGACTTTCGACCCCCAGCCACTAACACCATCACCCATCTAGTCGGCCGACGTCTTTGCTCGCTTCTGCAGGGCTAGAGGTCTGCCAACCATCTACATTTGCGGTTCCGACGAGTACGGCACCGCAACAGAGACAAAGGCGCTTTCGGAGGGTGTGGATCCCGCGACTCTTTGCGCCAAGTATCACGCGATTCACAAGGAGATCTACGACTGGTTCCGGATCGACTTTGACACTTTTGGTCGCACGCCCACAGATGAGCACACTGAAATCGTGCAGTCTGTCTTCAAGCACCTGTGGAACAATGGCTACATTGAGCAGCGCGAGACCACTCAGGCATACTGCCCCGAGCACGAGTCCTTCCTGGCTGATCGTTATGTAGAGGGAGAGTGCTCTCTGTGCCATGACAAGGGTGCTCGTGGTGACCAGTGCGATGCCTGCGGTAACTTGCTCGATCCTATGGAGCCCGATCTTGATGCTTCTGGCAACCAGGAGACCAAGGCTACCGGGTGGCTTATCAACCCCAAGTGCAAGCTTGACGGCACGACTCCTATCAAGCGTCAGACCAAGCATCTTTACCTTCGGTTAGATGCCCTTCAGGGAGAGATTGAGACGTGGATTGCTTCGGCCAAGAAGGACTGGAGTGCCAACTGTACCTCGATTACCTATTCATGGCTCGACCAAGGTCTCAAGCCTCGCGGCATCACTCGTGATCTCAAGTGGGGTGTACCAAGTATGTCGAAAGCTAAGATATCATGAAAACAAGATGCTAACAGTTTCTTCTAGTTCCCACTGGTCTCGACGGTCTTTCTGAGGAGGACTTTGCCAAGAAGGTGTTTTATGTGTGGTTTGACGCCTGCAGTATGTTCTTCTGTTGAAAACAACATGTTTGAAGTACTGACCCGACTAGTCGGTTATCCATCAATTACCAAGACATTTACCGATGCTGGGAACCCGAGCGGCACCAACTGGGAGAAGTGGTGGAAGAACCCTGAGGAGGTGTCTCTCTACCAATTCATGGGCAAGGACAACGTGCCGTGAGTTCTGTTGCTTTGCAAAACTGTAAGCACCTGTGAGCTAACATTTGAACTCTAGCTTCCACACCATCATCTGGCCTGCGTCGCAGATCGGCTCCAAGGAAAACTGGACCAAGGTCAAGACCTTGTCCACCACCGAATACTTGAACTATGAGGGTGGCAAGTTCAGCAAGTCCAAGGGTGTTGGTGTCTTTGGTAACAATGCTCGGGATACTGGTATTGATCCTGATATCTGGAGATTCTACCTTCTCTCTAGACGCCCGGAGACCAGTGATTCAGAGTTCAAGTGGGAGTAAGTTCTATGAAGTCCCAAGTTTTGATTGTTTGGCCTGAAGCTGACGTTTTCAAAGGGAATTTGTTGACGTCAACAACAACGACCTTCTCAAGAACCTCGGCAACCTTTGCCAGCGTGTCATCAAGTTCACTCAGGCCAAGATGGGCAGCGTGGTTCCCGACTTTGACCTTTCCAAGTTCCCTGCTCTCCAGCAGCACAAGGATGAAGTTGACAAGCTTCTCCATGAGTACAACACTACTCTCAGGGGCCTCAAGCTTAGACACGGTCTCTCGGTCATCATGGCGTATGTTCTCCTCTGTAGAACATGATGTGTGGATTTCATTCTAACATTCGGTGACTAGTATCTCTGGTCTTGGTAACAAGCTTCTTCAAGACAACAAGCTCGGCAACCAGCTCATTGCTGAGGAGCCTGAGCGCTGCAATGCAGTCATCGGTATCGCTCTGAACCACATTCACCTCCTTGCCAACGTATTGGCTCCTTATATGCCCGGCAAATCCCAGGCTATCCTCAAGCAGCTTGGTTTCGACGGCGAGGGCCAGACCGCCAGCATCCCCGATGTCTGGGAGGCTGATGCTATCAAGCCCGGCCACAAGCTTGGCGAGCCCGAGCTGTTGTTTGCTACCATCCCAGCGGCCAAGATTGAGGAGTGGCGCGATGCTTTCGGTGGTGAGGAGCTTCGGAAGATCAAGGAGGCCGAGGCTAAGAAGGCTGCCGAGAAGAAGCTCGCGAGGGAGAAGGAGAAGGAGAAGAAGAAACTCAAGAAGGAGAAGGAGAGAGCCGAGAAGGAGGCTGCTGCTGCCGCTTCTGGTCAGGCTGCTGCTCCCATTGCTGCTGGGGAAACCACAACGCTGCCACTTCGTCCTGCGCCTGCAAAGGCCACAGTGGAGGAGCCTGCACCAAAGAACTGAGTGACTGACAATGGGTATGGATAATGACCGGGACGATAAAAAGGCGTGTTAGATAGATTTCTTGGTAGCGATCCAGCCGGTTATGATGTACGGTTTTCTGTACCAACCTTGACATGTCCAATGTGACGATGTACGACTCTAACCCTAACCCAAACTCTTTATCTGAGTGAATTCACTTGACAGAAACATACATCATCACCTTCCATGGCCACCAAAATTACACCAAAATATCATCAGATCCCACCAACAAACAAACAAGAAAATGCCACCACCATCAGAAAAAGACAACACACCGGTCTCGAAGCCAAACCCACCACCAGACTACTTCCCCACCCCGCTGCCTCAATCCATCCGTTCCGACATCCTCACCTGGCGCTTCCCCAGGCCGTTCCACCAGCTCACCTTGACCGGCCGCTCCCGCGCAGCATGGCACACCTCGTTTGTGATTCCCGAACTGAATCTTCTTCTTGATGCTGGGCTGGTGGTGGGGGCTCACCGACCTAAGCATGTCTTTCTCACTCATGGACATTCCGACCACTGCCTGCTCACCCCTGCCTTCTTGAGGGCCGACCCCCCTCACACCCCGCCGTTGCTGTACTGCCCGGAGGAGATGGCCAGGCCGCTGGAGCAGTTCTTGCAGGGGAGCCAGCTGCTGAACAAGGGGTTTACTGGGTTTGGGGAGGGCGAGGGGGAGTGCAGGTTGGGGAGGTTGGGGAGGTACACCATCACGACGATGAAGCCGGGGGAGGAAACGGAGTTGAGGTATGTGAAGGGGCAGAGGTGGAAGGCCACGGCTGTGAGGTGTGACCATACTGTGGCCAGTATTGGTTACGTCTTTTCCACCACGACGAGCAAGCTGAAACCTGAGTACCAGGGCTTGAAGGGGGAGGAGATCAAGAGGTTGAGGACGGAAGGGGTGGAGATCACGGGGGAGGTAGAGCAGCCTGTTTTTGCTTTCATGGGGGACACCACTGCTGCGGTGTATGAGGAGGGGGGGGAGATGGATGGGTTTTTGAAACGGGGGGTCAGGGTTGTGATTACGGAGTGCAGTTTTTTGAGGGAGAGCCGGGAGCATAGGGAGCAGGCGGATAAGACGAAGCACACCATGTGGAGTGATTTGGAAAGGGTGGTGAGGAGGTGGCCTGGGGTGGTTTGGGTGGTGATGCATTTTAGTTTGAGGTATGAGGAGGGGGATGTGGTGAAGTTTTTTGGGGAGATGGAGGAGAGGCCGGGGAACTTGGTGGTTTGGGCTGACGGGGGGGTTGGGATGGGGGAGGGGAGGTAGAAGGGTGCACATAGACATAGATTGGGGGAGGGGGGCTGCTAGGTTTGGAATGGAGTAGTTGATGGGTGCAGTGTCACCTACTCGGTCCACATTATCTTTCGAAGCCTCTCCTTTTCTTCCTCGCCGCCAAAGATGACGTCGATGCCTTTTCGGGCGAGGTTGCATATCTCCCGACGGCCCAGGCCAAAGTGTTTGGCCACCAGGGCGTATTCGTTGGACAGTGGGCTGCCAAAGACGCCCACGTCGTCGGTCTATCCATGTTGTCTGTCAGCGGTTCAATCTCCAGCTCTTTTTGTTCCAAGACTTACACTTAAAACAACAACCACCTCCTCCACCTTCCACCACTCCCCAAAGTGACTATTCTCCCCGTCAGCATCTCGTCTCCTCTCTCTTTCTCTCTCAAAGAAAACTCACTGCCCCTCAAACCCCCCACGAACCATACCAGCATGAACATTACAACTCAGACACAACTCCAACCCCACACCCCTCCTCTCCCTCACTTTCTGCTTAACCCCCTCGCCCAAATGAATCACATGCCCCAACCTCTCCGGCCCCCAGCTCAGCAGCAAGTCCAACTCCTCCTCCGTCCCAGAAACCTCGGCCTCGGCAAAATGAAGCGTGACCTTCAACCCTTCCCTTTCCGCCTGTCGGAATACGGGCGTGAAAGATCTGAGGTTGTCAACCACAGCAGGATCCCCACACAGATCGATCCCCACCACGCCCCTCCCCTTGAACTGCCTGCAGAGCTCTAGCACCTCCTCCGCTTGGGCAAGGGTGTTCCTCCGGTCGACTGAGAGGATCAGCTTTGTCCGGAGGGTGCACCCTTCCCCGGCCTCGAATTCGGCGATGCAGCCGAGGATGGTCTGGACGTAGAGGTGCTTGGTGATGTTGGCGGAAGGGATGGCGCGGGGTGTGGTGCGGAGTTCGAGGTAGACGACGCCGTCGGACTGGAAGTCGCGGAGGACGGAGAGGGTGGAGTGGCGGAGGGAGGGGAGGTCGGAGATGAGGGTGTAGATGTAGGAGGTGAAGAGGGGGAAGAAGGTTTGGAGGTCGTAGTCGTGTTTGCCTGGGGGCATTTCGACCAGGGGGTCGGGGAGGGAGGAGGAGGAGGAGGAGGAGGAGGATGGCTTTTGGGACCAGATTTCGTGGAGGGTTTGGCGGGAGATGGAGCCGGAGAGGTGGGCGTGGAGCTGGGGGTCGTTTGTTAGTGGATGGTTGGGAATGATGGGGTTGATTGGGGGGGGCTACCTCTATTTTGGGGAGGGAGATGAAGTCCATCTTGTGAGAGTTTGGCGGGGAGGGGTTGTTGTGGAAGTCACTGAGGCTGCTCAAAGTTGGATATGGGGCAGGCTGTGCTGTCGAAGAGGGTGAGGTGCTTTTGAACGTCAGGCATTGATTGGGTTGGTTGATGATTCTGTTGAGCAGTGCCACTATATTATGCGTGCACTATTACTTAGGTTGCTGTCCAAGGCGTGGTAGGTGAAGTTATCATGAGTTCAACATCGAGGTCGTTGCCAAGCCAGGTACACAATGATCAGCAGCAGCGCCTCCGCTCTCAGCGGCCCCGTACGGATCCCGGGTGGTGCCGAGCGGGTGGTGATACCGTGACAGGTGCCACATTTGGAGGAATGCCGATCTATCTAGAACATTATGCAGCTTTATGTGCCAACTGGCAGCCGGCACTTTCTTGACATTTTACAAAAGTTCCCTTGTACACTGCAGCATGTCGAAAGAGTTCAAAAGGACCGAGGGAAGAAATCGAAGAGCACCCGGTAATGACTCGCCAAGAGATGCCAACAAGACCAGACAGCGCCGGTAGGCCGAGTGAGGTGAGGCATCATGGGCATATCGAGAAGTGGCAGTGGCAGAAAAGTTATTTGACCGAGAAAGGCAGGCTGGGAGAAGCCCGGATGTTGCAATCCCCATTCCCCACGGCCAATGTTAAACCGCGTGCGCCACGACTTTGCATTGGGGATGGCCAGGGTAGATTATCAAGCAACCAGAAAAAGCCCCTTTTCCATCGTCCATGCGCGGGTTGGGTGACTCGGGCGCTCGGAGGAGAGGGACAGTTATCCTGTCGATTGACTTGATTGGCGTGGAGTTGGGGGCACAGCATTATCTGGGTGGGTTAGGAACAAAACTCACTGTGTTCCAGATGATCGTATCTCTATCTGTAGAAAATTGAAATTCGAGATAGAGAGAAAAGAGGACCTTACAAGCAGATTGGAAATGGCCCGTGCACAGCTAATGTCCGGGCTGCAGGAGAAAGCCCAAGTCGGTGCATGGGCCCCACCAGGACAGAGCTCCCCTTCTCCTTGTCGCTCGTTCGATCCCGCAGCTTAGGTTCCTCCACCCAGTCCACCTTTAATTCAAAGCCTGCAGTTCGCGCCGGGTGATCGAGAGAGAGAGAGAGAGAGAGAGCTACCGACCGGCACTGGCATTGCTACGAATACAGAGATATTGTTCTTTGTAAATACCGTCCCGGCCGGATGCCTGGTATTTGTTACTGCTGCTGCTGCTGCTACTGCTCTGCCGTGCATGTCGCTTCCAAAAGCTCCCGCAGATTACATTGCAAGATACTACTGGCAGCTGCTGCTGCTGCACTGGGCGGACACTGGACCCGAATGCACCTCGCTTGGCTCCGTGATCAAAAGACTCCAAAATACCTACGGAGTAGTATACCAAAATCTACCTGCAATACCTAGACTCCTGGCCAATGATAGAAGCAGTGTCTGATTACAACTGATATCCATTTCTATCATCAGTCTTCAACAACGTCTGTGGCCAGTGCGGTCTGCAGTGCAGTCAGTTCCAGCACCACGGCGCTGTGCAAGGGTGTCGATTCACCCACCACTGCCCCCCTTCCCAATCCAGACACGACTAGGTTGCGCTGGGTAATAATCGCAAAACTGGCCGGTCACCCTCCCGTCCGCCAGCCAGCCGAGAGCTGCCCTTCTTTTTTTTCTTCCTCTCCCTCCTTTTCCTGCCCCCGACCTCCATTGTTGACCAAACTTGACAATTTCCTATTCTCTGGAAGGGAATCTCGCGAATTGCAACCCCAGTGTTGCGATCGGTAGTCTTGTCTTGTCTTCCCTTGTCTTGTCTTGTCTTGTCTGCTCTGCTCTGCTCTGCTCTGCTTGGGCCTCCCTTCTTGCTCGCCTCTCCCCCCCATCTCTCTCCACTTGCTTTCCGATAGTCATTTCATTCAGCACCGTCGGGCCCTTGCCTAGCTGTTTTACTGGCCCGGCACACCCACCCCTGGAGCTCGCATTCTTCCCCAAGAGAACTCCTGCATCCATTCAACCACACCCTAACCTCCAAACTAGCACCTGCTGTCTCAATCCTGCCGACATCGACAATCGTCGTCGACTGCCACCACCCGCGCGCGCCCATTCGTCAATCGGCCCCCCGCCCCATTGCAGAGACGATTGACCACCACCGCAAAGCACCGCAGAGATGGATCCAGGCCGACCGAACGATGTATCGCCCGAGGCGATGCAGGCACGCATCCAGCAGGCGCGTCGCGAGGCTGAGACTCTCAAGGACAGAATCAAGAGAAAGAAGGAGGAGCTGGCCGACACGACGCGTGAGTAAATGAATGACATTTTGTTCATCCGTCGCCCATTGATTGCCGACTGTGTCCCCCGACACCGTCGCCGCCATCGCCGCGCCCCCCTTTGTGCGATTGAATGAACTGCTGCTTACGCCATCATGTTTGCCATCTCTAGTCCGCGCCGTCGCCGCCCAGGCCCACGAGCAGATCCCAAAGAACCAGCTGATGAGGACGAAGAGGACACTGAAGGGTCATCTCGCAAAGATCTATGCGATGCACTGGTCGACCGACCGAAGACACCTCGTTTCTGCTTCACAAGACGGCAAGCTCATCATCTGGGACGCCTACACAACAAACAAGGTGCACGCCATCCCCCTCCGATCATCATGGGTCATGACCTGCGCCTACGCCCCGAGCGGCAACTACGTCGCCTGCGGTGGTCTCGACAACATCTGCTCCATCTACAACCTCAACCAGAGCCGTGACGGGCCCACGCGCGTCGCCAGGGAACTGTCGGGCCACGCCGGCTATCTTTCCTGCTGCCGTTTCATCAACGACCGGAGCATCCTCACCTCGTCGGGCGACATGACTTGCATGAAGTGGGACATCGAGACGGGCACAAAGGTGGTCGAATTCGCCGACCACTTGGGAGATGTCATGAGCATCAGCTTGAACCCAACAAACCAAAACACTTTCATCTCGGGTGCCTGCGACGCCTTCGCTAAGCTTTGGGATATCCGCGCCGGCAAGGCCGTGCAGACGTTTGCCGGTCACGAGTCCGACATCAACGCCATCCAGTTTTTCCCCGACGGCCACTCTTTTGTAACAGGTTCCGATGATGCCACCTGCCGATTATTCGACATCCGTGCCGACAGGGAATTGAACTTTTATGGGGTGAGCAGCGAACCCTGTCTTGTCTGAATTTGCAACTTATCAATACTAATGCGGCTTGATAGTCCGAGTCGATCCTGTGCGGTATCACCTCGGTGGCCACCTCTGTATCTGGCAGGCTGCTGTTTGCTGGTTATGATGATTTCGAGTGCAAGGTAGGACAGACCGAAAAAGAAAAAAAAATTCCCCTGCGTGCGCAAAGTTTGTGAGGCTAACCGTCGGTAATAAGGTTTGGGATGTTACCCGGGGTGAAAAGGTTGGCTCTCTCGTAGGCCACGAAAACCGTGTCAGCTGCTTGGGAGTTTCCAACGACGGTATAAGTTTGTGCACCGGTTCATGGGACGCTTTCGTAAGACCTCACCTCTTCCGATCTTCCGGATCTGTGACACCATGTCTTTTCAACAAAATACTAACAACCGCAACAGCTCAAGGTTTGGGCCTACTAGAAGCCCAACCGTGTGATGCCGATAAACGAACTGTCCTCCCATATGGATACCCGACCCCCACCAATGAGCCGCCTAAAAGAAGAGAGGATTAATCGAGTGCCCCTATTATGTTGTTCCTAATTCAATCTGTCGACACACGCCCTTTTTTTAATCACACCGATCCGGCGTGGACTGCACAGGACGAAGTCACGATATTACCCCCCCTGCGCTTTTCATTTTTCTTTTGGCCACACAACGACACAATAACAACAACAACAACAACAACAACAACAACTCGCCCTCGCTCACTCACACACATATACATACACAACACGAAAGTCTCGGTTGTCCACCTATTCTCGTGTGTGTTTGGGTGGTATAAACTGGGGTTCTTCTCACTCAACTGGCTCCTGGCTTTTATGTTTTATTGCGGTGCGGGGGTTAAATGTTTGTTTTATTGCAAAAAAAGATCTTTTTTTTTGCTATTGACGAAACTAACTTGAGGGCCCAAGGGACAGGATTGTATAGGTAGGGAGGGAGGGGAGATAGCAAGGGAAACGGGGTTGGGGGAGTGGTGGTGTTAGAGAACGAAGGAAGGAAGGGGGAGAAGTTGAGAGTGGTGGTGTTTGGGATGGGTTATGGTGTGGGGGAAAAAGAAGAACTTTTTGTCGTTGCTGGGAGAGGGGGATCCCCAAGGGTGTTTTTTTGCTGATTATCTTTTATTTTTCTTATTTTTGTTGGTCTTTTTTTAACTTACAACTTACTGTGTCCCCTTTCTTCTACAACTTTGCTAACTAACCACACTTAACACACATTACCACCACTTGATATTTTCTCTTGCACCATAGTTCTTGGCGGGGTTTGTTCTTTTTTTTTTTTTTTTTTTTTTAAACTTTTTTGTTTTGTTTGAGTTTTGTATGGGGAGGATTTGGGGCGGGAGAAGGGAGGAGGGCGTGGAGAGGAAACGTGGTGGGCGCGGAATGGGTGGGATTGTAGTAGATCAATGGATGTTTTAAACTGATGATGGGTTGATGCGTATGAAGCTGTGTGTGCTGATGCTTACATTCGGAAAGCACTGTGGTTGTCTTTTTTGCTCTGGCGTAAACGTTCTGGAAACCTGGTGGGTAAGTACTACGAACATTTTCGCCATAAAAGTGCAGTCTGATGGGGAGGAGCAGAGATACTAGTTCAACAACACTCCCAGGACGTCGTTCTAGATGAGAGAGACGAAAAGGAGAGAGTTGATGTTGGCGAGATCCTGTGAGCATGGACAACAAACCACAAAACAAACGAAGGAAGAAAAAGCAAACGAGGGACGAGTGTTTGATCGGCAACAACCTGCCCTGTGTTTTATAGCACCATCCCACTGATTTGTCGAGTATGCCTAGGTATGAAAGGTGGTGAATGCTGGACTGATACGGTCCCCTCCACCAGGATAATAATGAGGAGATAGCAATGAGACAATAACTGAATCTCTTGGAGGATTATGGCTTCCGACGGGGGGTATCGTTGGATATCTACCTACCTTGCTTATCAAGCTCGTTTTCCCCTGCTGGGTCCAATACCTAGCTAGATGCATAAAGCCCTGAGATTTCAGTCATTTCTGGTAGAGGATTTATCTACTTGTTATTTTCAGTATTTCTTTTCTGGCAACAGGAGACTGTGTGTTGGGGTCTATGTCTTGGCGTTGTGCTTAACGGATCTCTAGCTTATGCTCAATCCACAGCCCTTTCGAGATATTGAGCGCCTTTCCAGGTCGTTCAACGTCTTCTGGGGACGTATTAGCTCTCTTGTCATAAATACTCGAACAATGCGTACCGTAGTCACCTAGGTACCTAGGTACTCTGGTATGGTTATCAATTATCTACTTGCTTTGCGGTACCACCATCCTTGACCAAATTTTAGTTGAGTACTCGACTCGGAAGATCCCAGCCTCGCTCTGCGTAAACACTGGGCTTGTCAATGCAGAAGGTAAACGGAGCCCACGAGATATACCTATGGCTCGTTGTATGGTAGTAATAAGCTGGCCATCGATTTTGTCGTGGTGTTTTAATGTCGTGCTTTCACCAGCTTGAGGCACTTGAATATAGAACTAGCTTGTAACCATCTTTGGAAGTTAGACCGAGGTGCCTGCATAGATCTGACCAAGCTTGTACGAATGTTTGCTGGGAATATTGAAATGATGGTACGGGGCCTTGAGGTGCTGGGGCAAGATGGGCATTAGGACAAGACCGTGACCTCATATTATTTGGCAATGTGGAAGTCTTTTATGAGATATAATGACTTTGTGATGGGAAGATTGCCAACTACTTGAGATTGTTTACTCTCAGTGCTTACACATGAGAGTGGAAACTAAGGCATGGAAGAATACTTGGTCTTAATGCGGTCTTATTAGAGGCGATGTACTTTTGCGAACTAACTGCCACTGGCTTGGATGCTTCAGCATAGGGTGTGCAGTTCCTGGTCAGCCGTTATCAGGGTGTCCCAGCCTAGGAATAAATCCCTTCCAAGACACGGCGTTCACCGATGGCAAACTTGATTCAAACGGCTCAAGAACCTGATCGTTCTTGCAAGCTGGCTGATGTCATGTGGGGTCATGTCTATCCTTCATGCCTTGATGTTCTTCCGCGACGAAGATCCTGCCCGAGGTCCATGGAGATAGGTATCTGACGCCCGCCCAACTGTTTGAGATAGACTCAAGGAAACGATACTGTAGATCGGCGCTTTACAGTCCCTATTGTCATGATGCGGGTGGTTTGGGTATGACTAACACGAACTCCGAGAACGAACCGTGTTAAGTTGTCCCGTTCTTGAGATTTTCAGGATCATGCATTACATATACCACAAGAAGCCTGAGCGTCGGAACTCGACAGACATCTACCGACCTTTCTCGCCGTGTCTGGCCTGTGCGCTGAGCACATTCATCCGTAGGACCGCAGATTCCAATAACTCCTTTTAGATACAGGGAAGGTGACATGATCCTTATGCAGGTACTATCGAGACGTGCTTAGGCCCGGTGCGGAACCATACGGGCGGTGACGCTCAGGGCCACGGCATCGGTGGTCTCGGAGGCTTCACGTCTCGAAATGGAAGGCTTCTGGAAGGAAGGAAAAAATCAGACAGGGTGGAAACACGCTAAACCTGATTTCTGGATAAACCCCACTCTCCTGCATCGTGCGGACTGGGGTCTGGGGAAACAAGGGCAAGCAAAAAAAGTGAAACACAGCATGAAACGTGTGCGATGGAGATCTGGCCAGGAACAGGACGTTGATCTGATTTTTGCCGGCTACCGATGGCGAAGAGTTCGTACTCGGCACCGAGATCTTGCCTCGTATGAGATCATTCATTCGGCTGATGAGGAAGCAAACTGTTGGGCAGTGAGTAGTGTTATAGTGAACATGACGTTTGATTTGGTTGTTCGGAGGAACCATAGAGCCTTGAACAGTGTTCTTCCGTGTTTGATGTATTGTATGGAGCACAGGAGGAGGATTCAGGATCCTCGCCCTCGGGTTCTCCTTGAGGGAGTGTGGAAATAATATGCATGAAGCTCAGCCTCAGCAATGCAGAAATTCCCATAGATCGGAAATCTTTGAATGCCGTCGAAATCCCTGGAGATCCTCGGCCTGGGGTCGCACGTTCTGGCCCTACACACTAACCTCCACGAGGGTGGTTTGTTCTGCCGAAAGATGCTGCGCTTTGCTCCGCAATCCCCTCAATTCAAGTCACTAGCAATGTGCTTCTCACCGACTCGTTACTTGTAGGCGAGGCCGGAACGTTCTCCATATCGCCAATGTTCGATTGGCCGCTTGAAACAGGAACCAGGAGGGCTGAAGATGCTTGAACTCTTACCATATAATAGCGATTATCTAAGATTATCCAACAGCTCCATCTCGCTCTGAATCAGAACTCACAAACCATTGTTGTTCGCCCTTGGCCATTCAACATTCAACGTCGTGCCCCTCCAAGCCTCTCTCACGCCACGTTTGTAAAGTTCCGCGCCGTCAAGCAAATCTCCCGTAGGAAGAGATTGAGAGGCTGGAATGAGGTGTAGCTGAATCCTCGAAATCCTTTTTCGTCCTTTCTCGTTGGGCTGTCAATCCCTGTCGACCACGCGACGAGTGCAGGGCGCGAAGCCCGTGCAGCCCCTGCCTCAACCCCTTGCCGATCCCACTTGTGAGGTGGTTCCCACTTCCAGCAACCGCTGATGTTTGCCCAGCCTTTGAGCATCTTTCCCTTCTCCCGTCGCCTTCTGGAACTCTCGCTGCCTGCTTTTTCTGACACGGCGCACCCTCTCACCCTCCACTCCAGCGACCGATCCCACGCTCGGCATCCATTGCCTCCCATCCTGACGTTGCATTCGGCCGCCGCGTGGTTTGATACCCAGAAACTATCGTCTGCAACCGGCTATTCTCCCCCAGCGAACTGGCCTTCCCATCACACGACCCTGTTTTTCGCCCATAGCATTCAAGAACACAGTCACACAAACTTCCCGTGCCGTGATAGGATATTCGATTAGCGACACCGCGGCCCCTGTCGAATACCGGACTCGCCGTACACAGCAGCCGCCTGCCCTACCTGTCAACACGCAGTCCTTCCCGCTCCCCTGAAACCTGGCCGTCATTGCTCAGGCTGTCCCGAATATTAATTCACCACACCCCGCGCTCACACGTCCTTCGCTCCCCCCCCTTCTAGCCCACCATGTCGAACCCTACACCGGCCCAAGAAGAATTCGCTGCTTTTCTCGACAAGAATAGCCGTGATTCACTGGACGGAATACACCCCGAAGACAGAGCGAGTGCTGCTAGAGAGGCAGCTGACCACAGCGAAGACGAGGAGGAACAGTATCGCGCTCAGAAAATCGACGAAGCCATGAGGATGCCTACTATGGACTCTCGCACAGCGTTGCGCCTCCCACCAACGTCGTTCGACGACGGCCATTCTACTGGTGTGAAGGGTGTGATTGCCGACGCAAGATCATACGAGAATGCGCGGCAACGGACCTGGAAGGATAAGGCGCGCGCTGTTCGCCGAAGTGTCTTTGGTCTCGAAGGAGGCAGGCACAGCGGGACCGACAGCGACGCAAGCGGAGCTGAGGACGCCGATGAGGAAGAGTTCTTGAACCGCTGGCGGGAAAGCAGAAAGAGAGAGCTGGAGGAGGAGAGCAGGAATCCTGTGCGGAACAGGAGGACAAGCCCAAGCGTCAGGATGTATGGCCGTTTCGAGGAGGTTGATGCTCTTGGCTATCTGGACTCGATAGAAAAGGTTGGGAGGGAAACGGTTGTTGTGGTGTTTGTCTATGACCATCAGGTTTGTTTGAACCGTCCTCGTGCTAGATAAAAGCTTGTGCTAACTCAATAACCAGAGCGAAGTATCAGCGGCAATCGAATCAGCCCTCGTCCCCCTCGTCTCAACACATCCCACTGTTCGGTTTGTCAAAGTACACTACGAGGAAATCGAATTCGACAACGCCGGTGTACCGGCGGTGCTGGCCTACCGCAACCAAGGCGACCTTTTTGCGAACCTGACTGGCATACTGGAGTTGATCCCAGATGAGGATGACTTCGACACGGATGCCCTCAAGAGGATCTTTACCAAGCACAACATTTTGTGATTGCGTCTGGGCAGGTTTTCTTTTGTATGGTTTCCAGTTCGGTGTTGACACTGGGTCACGGTTTGCAGGTTCATGTCTGGGTCACTTGGAAAATCCAAGTCAGGGAAAGGGTTGAGAGGCTTTTATTTTCACTTGGTGGCTGGGGCCACCTCAGAGGCGCGCCCGTCTTTTACTCTTACTGGTTTACACATGACGGTCATGTTGGGAAGATGCGAGATATTATGAGATGACTACCAAAGATACCACGACCTCGAGGCTCCCCTTCAGGGTCGATCTTTTGCAAAATGATGGAATGGCATTTTTCAGTTTGGGTTAAACTTCTTGCATTAGTCTCTTGGTCTCTCTGTATTTGAGCTGCTGTATTACTAGGAAGCGGGAGCGCCAGCAGGTCTCGCTGTGTGCAGGCGGATAGGTGCAGTCAGGTGTATCACATATTGAAACTGAGGAACATCATCACCTTCACCATTCGCTTCCACCACCACCACCCCGCATCGGTACTGTACTGTGATTCCCCTCATTGCCATCTAACGTGATGTCAAGGTGTAATGTGGGGATGGGAGATTGATGTTGATAACGATGACGGTGGAGCGCTCGGTTTGAACTGATATGACGGCAGGGAGCAATCAACCGCGTTCATGAAAGTCGTGGCCGAGCATTGAAGTCGACGGAAAGGAGTGATGATTCATCTCCACTGAGTGATTTGTTGCCTGTGGCGTCAAATTCGATATCTGGCGAGCCTGTGATCCGGACACGACGGTGGCTTGGGGTTGACCTCGAATTTAGCTTTGGTTGGGTGAGGATTCGGCCCCACTGTCTGCGGTCATAGTGGGGACAACCATCGTGGAGCTTCTATCCCGGAGGGGGTCGTGTAAGTCGGTAGTTCCAAGAGCGAGAATGCATCTCTTGGTAGGGATTTTGATTGCAGACTCGTTGTAAACAGAGGACCTTGGAGGGACAAACAGAGCTCTCAACAAAATTTGCCGCCTCATGGTGAGAATTTGGAGCCTTGGACATGTCCAGCACCCGACGTGCTCCCCGTACCTTATTCCCTGAGCTTGGTCAAACCCCGCAATGAGCTAACAGCTCGATGAGGGGCAGGCCGCGTCTTGTGATAGCCAGCGGCACCTCAACTTATAGGTAGGCTCCAACCCAGAGCAGTCTCGGGACAAAGACGAATTATGCAGCCTGAGGTGTAGGCACAGCTTATCTTCTCATCTACCCATCCATTCTGGGCTATCCCACTCTGTCCCACGTTGTCGAGAGACCTGCGTTTGCTCTCCTCCACTCTCCCACTTCATCACCTGCCTCCTTCCATACCACTCTCTCTCTCTCTCTCTCTCTCTCTCTCTGCTTCCCCCATCCAACAGCAGCCGAATGCGACTTGTTGCTTTCCACTGGCGACCCGGACCAACACGCCCTGACTAGTCGTGTCGTGCTGTCCGTTTTCATTCGACTTCATTGTCGTCCTGACAGCTGCCACCAGGTCCCCGGAGCTCATTCACAGGCTGACACGACTTGCCTCCTTCCCCACCTCGCAGCCCAGTGTAAGGCAGCTCTGGCCCGGGGCGCAGGCAGAAACCCAAACTGCGAACCGCAACAAAGTCTGGCTTTTTAGTGCCCCCAAGGAACCTGGAAAGAGCAAGGTGAAAGGAAACCGCAGTGTTGAATAAAAGTTAGTTTAATTCACGCGTCTGAGTTTTGGGACGTCAAGTGGTCTTTTTCTTTCACGCCCGGCCCAGTTTCAGTCACCCACTCTCCGCCGTCTTCCGAGTGCTTCCTTGCCTACCCTATTACTCTGCTTCACTTTCCTTCCTTCCGCATTGGACGCTCCCCCACCTTGAGCCTCGCCTCCCATACCCTGCCTGCCTGCCCCTCCCTCACTACACATTACCAACACTTACTTCAACTTCAACTTTTGGTCGGCTCTCAGTTTGCCTTCCTCGCTTGTTTTGTTTGCCTCGACTGTCCCCGCCAGCAGTCTCGGGTTCGGACGTCGGGTTATGACATTACCTGTGCAGGCTGACACACATCGTTCATGATGGAACAGCAGACCATCGAATTCCCCCCATTTAACCCCGCCGTTGGCACCGAGACCAGAGACAACACTCGACCTATCTTCAACACTTGCAGTTCTACGCCAGACGACGACCTCACACCATCGTCGCCGGCTCTTCGGTTCCCCAAACCTCAAGGCAGTCAAGATCTTGCCAACTGGATTTCCAGGAGCTCGCCCGACATCATGAAGGCGACCGCTTTAGAGCCGACCAATCTGGCCGACTCGGCCTATGAGATAATCAACCCCGCCGACACCACCGATTCCGAGAGCCAAGATGGCCGCTTGACCGAATCCACAAGCTCTCTCTGCGCTGGTCGGTCTGACGACGTCCATAGCTTGGGTGGTTCGGACCACCATTATACGAGCGAGTCCGATGGTGAAGTGGAGGAGGAAGAAGATGTTGACGATGAAGAAGACGACGAGGAGGTCGGTAATTCTTCACATGCTTCCTCGATCAGGTATACGGATGAGGCGCTGGGGAACCCTTCTACACAGCTCCCCGCATCCGCACTGAAGTGTGGCTCGTCCTCTGAGGGGTCTGGTGTTGTCGTGCGGGCAATCGAGTTTCAGGAAGACGATGGTGACGAGCCTCTGATGCTCGAGAAGATCTCGGCGAAGCATGCCGTGCGGGAGTATAATGAGCACGACTCGGCTTCTCTGGCAGCTCAACTAGATTTGTCGCAACAGCCCAAGCGCCTTGTGGCCACTATTCGTCAGACTATGTCCCAAGCTCACCTTTCGACCAAGAAACCCCTTCGTGTCCTCTACGTGGGCCGACCTGAGGCTCAACGGGCTGTCGTGCTCAAAACTTGCAATGCTATTTGGGCCTCCCCCAATACCAGCGACGAGGATCAGGATCACAGCAACCAAGACAGGGAAGGAGTCTACAATATTGTCCCCATTTCATCTTTCGGTTCCTCACCCGAGCTTGATCTCATGCACGCCTCGCCGTGTCAAATCAAAGTCGAGCACTGCACATCAGCTGAAGAGGTCATCTACGAGGGATCCTCGTTCCCCTCAGACACAGTGTACACCATTACCGTGGAGCACGACAAGGTATACACGTCCATATCCTCGCCTGGCGGCAATTCCATCCAGCCTAGATACATTCTGCCACACATCGCCTTCTTTTATTGCAGCCAGAAAGACGACGCCGAGGCGGAGCGGACAAGAGACGCTGCGTGGAACTTCTTGAGTCGGCACCGCGTCCCGTCCATTTTTATCTCGGAAGCGCAGGACTTTGCCAAGTGCAACACGGGCAGTTGGAATGATTATGTGAACGAGCATGCTATCCATCTTTGCTTGGAATCTCGAGACCCCGACAGGCAACTGGCCCCCCTGCGCTTCCCCATTGACCTTGCATCCTTCAACGATATCGACGCTCGCCAAATGAACCGCAACCTGGCCTATCTCACCGGACTGTCGGAGCCAGAGGAGGAATCGTTCATTGAAGTCGAGACACCCAAGAAGAACATGCCCCGGCTACAGATTGTGGAGGCTCTTGATGCAGCCAGGGATAGCTGGGCAAAGTTCGTGGAGCGCGGTGGTCCTCAACGTCTTCTTCCTTTCCTCGTGCCCCTCTTTCTGGCTCTCTTTTCCCCCTACCTCATATCACTTTTTGCTCGGTACCCATCGTCATCTGTCGCCCCATCCACGCAAGTGCCACTTGCTGCCAACCTTGGCTCTACCCCAGTTTGCGCGGCTAGCCCCTTGTCGACAAAGAGCACTTCAGCTGGCGTGTTAACAACCACCAAGACAGTTGTCGTTAGCCTCACGGAGACCAGGACTGTCGAAATCAGTCAAACAGCACCACTAACTAGCTCTTTCGCGTCTGCTCTCTCTTATGCTGGCCTCTTGTCTGACCGGTCACTGGCTCCCGCTCAACCGGAGCCGCAAAAGCAGGAGATAAAGAAGCCAGCTCCTGCCAAGAATATTGCGCTTTCCGCCAGCATTGCCGGTGCCAGCGAGATTTTGGTGTGTGTTCCTTCGAATCACAAGGCTCGCCGCCTACTGCCAAATGGCATCAACCTCAATGTGTGCCGCGGCGGTGTCTGTCTTGAGAAAGACATCAGCTCCGTGGACCAAGGCCTCCTCATCAAGCTTCAACCAAAGGATGCCTGGGGCGCGGTCAATGTGACCATCGTCTCCACTCGGAAGCCTAAGATCAATGAAACCTTTGAGGTTGATCTGGGGAAGACTGGTATGGCGGACGCATTTGGGGCGGGCTTGCACATGTTGCAGGACGTGATGAAGAAAGTGTCATCCGGTGTGGATGGTGCGACATCCCAGGTGGGCGAGGGAGCCGTCGCCAATGCTTTTAAGCATGCTTTGGAGGCTGGCAAATCTGCTGGGAGCTGGGCAAAGGAGCAGCTTACTTGGTCAGCAGGACAGCTTCAGGAACATGCCGAGTTGTCTGTCCTCCAAGCTCAAATCCGGTCGAAGCTTCTCTGGCTCAAGGCGCAGGGGAAGATGGAGGAACACGATGCCTACCAGCGAAACGCAACTCGCTTTCTCAAGATGAGGCAGGACGAGCTGGCTAGGGCCCAGGCCTTTGAGAAGGGCGCGTCTGGTACGGAAGTCTGTGGCAAGTCATGGTTGCCTTTCAAGAGCCGTTGTCAGACGGCAGGTCACATGGCTAAGGACATCAGCCGGGGCAACGGGTGGATGAAGAAGATTATGCGTTGAATAATAATATGGGAGGTTATTTTGCTTTTGTGTTTTTATTTTTTTGGCTCGCGATGGGACCGGCTGGGGCTACAGGACGGTAAACGGAAAGGGAGGAACATTCGCCTACCACCGGGCATATCGATATGGCATGGGAAACCAGACAGCTGGCGGTGAAGGGTTATTTTGGACGGGCGTTTTGAGGCTGCGTTGGTTTTTGATTTGTAGTTGGTTTGGCTATGCTTATGGACTTCACACTGTGTTTTACTTTTGTCTTTTTTTTACTATTTCTACGTGGCCAGAGAGATAATGGAAAGCCATGATGATGATATCAGACAGCTTGCTTGCTTTGGCAGCTCATAGACCAATGCGTTGTTGTTGTTGCCTTGTACCACACGTGAAAATGCAGTGTACTTGTAAGCTTTTGATTGCAAGATGGGTAGTGAAGTGAGTTGGGCATGGTGTCAGGCTGTTGATTGTGAACATTTGACTGTGCAACTTTGATATGCTCTTCGATAGATGGATCAAATGCCGGATTCAGGGGCTGCCTCAGGGGCT
This sequence comes from Podospora pseudopauciseta, assembly GCF_035222475.1. NCBI lineage: Eukaryota > Fungi > Ascomycota > Sordariomycetes > Sordariales > Podosporaceae > Podospora > Podospora pseudopauciseta. Next base: position 1,097,371 of record NW_026946667.1, read on the forward strand.
GTCGTCGTTGGGCTGGAACTCGGAACTTGTGCCAAGAGGTATATCATGACCCCACCCTTCACTGACGCACGGGCCTTCACCACGATGGAGCCTAACCTGCATTTCGAACCAAGCAATTGCTACCCAATCAGTAGGTGAAAGCCCCACCGTTGTGAGAGGGGGAGGGGCAACAATCATCATTTTTCGGTCGGGTTCCATCTTTCCCAACCCCACGCTTGCCTGCTGCCTCGCACTGCTGCTGTGACTGTGACTGACTGAACTGACTGAGCCTGAAGAGAGAGCTGCTCCAGCGGTTGCTCTGCCTGTGCCTCCCCAAGCTAAATTTACTAAAAAACTTATCCACTTGTTTCCTTTCTAGACGGGCAACAGCCACCCACTTCTACCATTAACATCCTAAAAAGTCCACTCCAGCACCACCCCATCACATCACACCTCTCTCTCTCTCTCTCCCTCTCTCTCTCGCGCGCGCGTCTTGTGCAAAGAAGCTCGCGGATACCCAACATCTGGTACGTACACACATTTTCCATTGCTCCTCCTTTATTTTTGGTGTCGAAGGTCTTTGCCAGCATGAGAATGGGCCTTATCGACACGGCGGCATCAAGCGATCCAATGAGTCTGGTGTTGCTTAGGGAAATCGACCCCGCCTTGTTGCAAGATCGCGCGCGCCTTCGATGGATGGCGGGGGAGGGGAAAGCAACAACATGGGGAAGCATTTTTGTGCTCTGCCCTCGGCAACCCTTGCGGTTACGATATCGAGTTGTCGACGTCGACGTCGGGTTACATTTTGGAATGGCTCTCCCAATATACTGCACTTCCGCTCATATGTGCCCGGCAAAGAACTTGCGCTCCGTGGCGGGGTCGTTCATCACGATTGTATCGATAAGCGCTGACGAGTATGCTGTGCTATATCCAGATTATTAGCAGCTCTTTTTTTTCTTCTTCCCCTCCACTTTTTGTACCACGGTCAACTTCTACAAACCACCACAAACCGCAAAGATGTCTGCCCCCGAGAACGAGACCAAGCCCGTCGAGGAGGTTGCCGCCCCTGCCGCTGAGGAGCAGAAGCCCGTCACTTCTTCGTCTGTTTTCTCCATGTTTGGCGGCGGTGCTAAGAAGGAAAAGAAGGAGGAGGAGGACCGCGGTGACAACTCTGGCAGTGCCAAGGCTCAGCGCGAGGCTGCGGCTGCTGCTGCCGCCGATGAGGACCAGGCCCCCGAGTCGGAGGATGTCCATTTCGAGCCAGTCATCCGCCTGACCGAGAAGGTCGAGGTCAAGACCAACGAGGAGTCGGAGGAGCAGGTGTTCAAGATGCGCGCCAAGCTGTTCAAGTATGTTGCTGAGACCCGCGAGTGGAAGGAGCGCGGGACTGGCGATGTCCGTCTGCTCAAGCACAAGGAGAATGGCAAGACCCGGTTGATCATGCGTCGTGATCAGACCCTCAAGGTTTGCGCCAACCACTACAGTATGTTTTTCCCCTGAAGGCTATGTCCGTTAACTTTGGAGACTCACATGTGATGTAGTTGTGCCCGAGATGAAGCTTTCCCCCAACGTTGGCTCTGACCGCAGCTGGGTGTGGAACGCCTCCGCCGATGTCAGCGAGGGTGAGCCCGAGGCTGTCACTCTTGCCATCCGCTTCGCCAACTCGGACAATGCCAACCAGTTCAAGGATGCCTTCATCAAGGCCCAGAAGGAGAACGAGGCCCTGAGACTGGCTGCTGAGGCCGCTGCCGAGAAGACTGAGGAGACCAAGGAGGAGACCAAGGAGGAGACTAAGGAGGACGCCAAGGAGGAGGCCAAGGAGAAGGAGAAGAAGGAGACTGCCTAAGCAAAAAAGGAAAAAACTTCTTTTGACTGTTTATGGAAAATGGATGAGCTCAGGACTAAGTAAACAACCACATCAAGATCCCAAAACCACTACCCCTCAAGACTATAACCCCCGAGCGATGGAGTATGTGGAATATGGAGAAGAAGGAGGGCTGGATTACAATTGCGAATGTCATGGTATGGATTCTCCTCCGCCCCCCCTCCCCCCTTTGGGCCTGGTGGAATACATCAGCCGTCCCTCAGCGAAGACGATGAGCAGCAAGATAGCTGTAGATAGAGGAATTACGTAGCATCAAGTTTTCTGTTCGACTCTTGTTTAGTTCCGTCTGATCTTTCGAATCTCCCAGTTTGGTCAGGCAGCAGAGCGGTCCTATGTGGCCGCTGATAGGCCTAGAGTCTCTACCTGGAGAAAGTGGAAGGAACGACTCTGCCTGAGGAGTTCCCGGCGACCGATCTCGGTGGTTTGACTGATAGGTAAACAGCAACGTGAGCACACAATAACGGCAGCCACAGACGACGGGGCAGGCGTTCACTTTATTTCAGCAACTTGCTGGCGAATTTCTTCTCTAGAGGAACTGATATTGTCTCGGTGTGTGTGAATTTATTCACTTTTTGACTTTTGACTTTTTCTTTTACTCGAGGTGGTGGTTTGCTTCTTTCGAGTAGAGTTTGTCCGACTGCGCCACAGCATAGTCAGGAAAATGGTATTATCCGGTTAAACTTCGGATAACTTACTTTTGAGGAAATAGCTCCCGCCCGTCGAATCAGCCACAATGGTGGTGGCTCGGGCGCGGGAACTGCTGCTGGTAAGTGATTCACGCTTGGCGGAAGGTTGGGTGGGTTTCGTGTCGTTGGTTGCTTGCGCATCGAGAAGCGCGTTCCTGTTCCTTTCTTTTCTTTTTGACACAACGGTTGGGAATTGCTTCACTTTTGCGAGTTTTAATTACGCCTAACTGCACACACACGCGCGCGCGATTTTGAAACGACAGATATACGCGGGAGAGGGAAGTTAGATTTACTGGTGAGGTATAGGAGCTTTGTTTCCTTTTGTTTGGATGGAGAGAGAGGGTATTGGAGCTCGCGCTTGCTGCCTAGTTTTGGGGAGCTCTACGCAACTTTGACTGATTGCGAGGGAAAGGAAGAAGCAAGGCAGCCTTTTTTTTGGGGGGGGGGGTGTTTACAGCTGCAATATTGTAAAGACTTGATGGCGCGCGCGCGGCTGGGGCTCTGTGGCTGGGCGCAAAACATTACACTCAAGATTGATGGGATGATGTCGCTGACTTTGGGCAAAATATTTTTTTTTTTTTTAGGTGCGAACAACAACTCGAGCCGCAGCAACCAGTCTTCCACCACCACCACCACCACCACCACCACCACCACCACCACCACCACACCTCGTATTAGGGTCGTTTCGGGCAGAGGCGGCAACAACAACAAGAAGGAGGCGGCAGCAAGAAGAAGAAGAATAACAACAAGGACAAGGACGACAACAAGGAAGACCACGACAACAACAACAACAACAACAACAACAACAACAACAACAACAACAACAACAACAACAACAACAACAACAACAACAACAACAACAACAACAATAACAACAACAATAACAACAACAACAACAACGAGAAAGCCAACGTCAAGATGATTGTCGAACGCAAGGTCAAGATTGTGACGGAGCAGCACAACATCGACAAGCCCCCCGTCAACGAGGGGTTTCCGATGAAGGAGTGGACGATTGAGGTTTATGTTTTGGACCAGGAGGGGAGGGAGAGGCCGGCGAGGTGCTTTACCAAGGTTGTTTACAACTTGCATCCGAGTTTTGACAACCCTGTTCAGAGTAGGTTTATTTATTTGCGCAAAGGTTGGATATATGGGGATGCTAATGTGGGAAATAGCCTTCACCGAGCCACCCTTCCGCTGCACCAACGAGGGCTGGGGCGAGTTTGAAATGTCGATTGAGCTCTACACGACGGAGAAGGGGGGCAAGCAGACGATCCTGCACGACCTGAACTTTGCGGCGCCGCAGTATGAGAATGTGCATTCCGTCACGTTCAAGAACCCGAGCCAGGCGCTACAGGCGCTGCTGAGGGAGACGGGCCCGCTGCCGTCGGATGAGGAGAGGAAGCAGCTCAAGAAGGGCGGGGAGGGGAGCAAGAAGAAAAAGACGTTTGATGTGGAGAAGATGGCGGATGGGCTGGTGAAGCTGAGCGAGGATGATTTGCTGCAGGTGATTCAGCTGATTCATGACGGGAAGGACGAGGGGACGTTCATCCAGAACAATGTTGACCAGGGGGAATTTTCGGTGGATTTGTACACGTTGCCGGATCCGTTGATGAAGGTGCTTTGGGATTACTTGGTGAGTTTTTGCCCTAGGTGGTGTTTGAGAGTATTGGTTTGGTTTGCTGACAGTTTGATGGATAGACCCGCGCCAATGTCCTCGGGAGGGACTAAGTCGGCTCCTGCTGGGTTTCCTCTTGGTCTTTTTTCACTCAACAAACTGCGGTGCATTTGCAATGGCGTTCTGGGCGTCTTGGAAGACGGAAAAGGGAGAGAGGATGAAGCTTGTGGGCTTTGATTGACATCGCAGGGGTAGGAGATGAGACTTCTTCTTTTCTTTTTCGCTGGCTGGCGTCATCGGGCTTCTATGTCTTTTTACAGGCAGGCTGGGGATGATCTCTTTTTCGTCTTTTTACGCGGAGAGGGGCTTTCAATATCTGGGCGAGCTCTAAAGATTCTGCTTCTCGATTTTAACGAAATGTGCGTGCCCTTTTTAATGGAATCGGGCCAGGATTTTGCTTTTTAAATTGAGTTCTTTTGCTATCTGCCTTTGTTTCTGGGAATGGGGTCGAGGCATCGCGATGGTGGCAAGTGTGATTGTTGGTCTTGTAACTGTACATGTATCTCTCTGAATAGAGAAGCTGGTGATGCACTCTGCCATGACATAATTTGGCATTCCTCTAGCAATCTCGTGATCACGTTCAGAGGCAATGAATGGCAATGGGGTAAGGAGGCGGTTTGGGATTGGTCAAGCAGGAAGTCTTCGTCACAGTTGTGATGGACGGGTGCGAGACCCGAATTACGAATTGTCTAGACTTTCTTCATCGCACTGGCGCGTAACTCATGGTGCTGGTTAGGCATGTGATGGGGTATTTTGGGGCTTGTAGTCAGTGATCGGAGATTTTTACATCTGGTGACGGTGTGTGAGATGGTGATATCTGGATGCAAGGTACGCGCGTTGCCGGCTATAGGGCTCATGACATCGGGAGAATTTTGTAGCCAAGGTCAAGCATGGGAGGTGTGGAAAAGACACCTGCTCAATTACACCGAGCTGGATCAAGGTAAAAAAGCTGCTTGGTGAGTGGTCAATGGAGGCTGAGTTGGAAGAACCACATGACCTCCAACAAAATTGGAATTGATGGAAAACGTGACCCAAGTTTTACACGGCGCGGACATCCTGTAGACGAGCCAGTGACTCGTTTCTGATGACTACATTTGAATATGATTTGTCGATTTGCGGAGCTTTGATGTTTGATACCGGATGTAACAATTGATTGTTGAGTCGAGTCTGTTCAAAGGCAGACAAAGATAATGGCTTCGATCGAGGAGAAAGAGACCCTTTATGCAGACATGCAAGACTGACTTGGAGGCTGAAGCGTTATCAATGCAATGTTACACCTTGGGGTAACCAACGCCCGGCCGACACCGAATTGAACACACACCGGGGCGGATAAGGGCAAGCCGAGTTGTTGTTTCTCATCCAATTGATAGCTCCCGATCTGGAATTTGGGAATTGGACTTTTCGTGACTTGACTCCTACTTTTCGTACACACCTTCACAAGCTCACACGCTCACACACACCGCCACAAGAGGAGGAGAAGCGGGAAACAAGGATCGCGCTTCTTTGGCACATTGCCGAGGTCATCCGCCCTTGACCTACAGAGGAAAGTGTTGACGGCACGAAACGTTCAAAGAGCCACCTTGATGGGCTCGAGATCGAGGGGATCGAGTTGGTTTTATTCTCTCTAAACAGAGCTAGGCAGGTGTAAGAGCTGCCTTGTCCTGCCTTGTCCCTGATCGTGACTCTGATAGGCTCCCTCAAGGTTCCTCAGTGGACATCCGTTGCGTTCGTTTGCCGCGCACCCCCTCCTTCGCTCACCCCGCAGCCAGGGGACGCCCAGGCCACGGTGGCTAGCTCGCCCGGGCGTTTTTTCCATCAGCCTTTGAGGTGCAACCAAAAAAGCAGACGACCCGGGAATTTATTTTGAATGGGGCCCTTCTAGCCCCAAAAGCAGGTTCCATCCCGACTTTCCCTTGAACCCCGACTCCTCCTTCACCCACCGCAAACCGCTTCAAGCCGCCGCGACGCGCGCAAACGCCCTCTCTGCTCGGGGCATTCTGGGGCCGACCAGCAACGAATACCTGGCGATTGAAACAATTCTATAGGGCGAACCCAAGTCACCAACACATCGCATACCCAGCAAACGACAGAGACCCGAACCGACAGCCCGAAAAGCAAGTGACGTGTGTTGCGTCGTGCCTGCCGATTCCCGCAGCCGGGGCCGACCGACTGCACCACACAGAAGGAAACCCGCCTTTGCTTGCTTGCCCCGTCATGGCGCAATTTGCCGCCTCGGCCGCACAGCTGTCAATGTCGCCAATTTCACCCGCCGCCGCCCTGTCATCTTCGGGTGCCGCAGGAGGCTCCGCTTCTGGACCTCCGCCACTGAGTGGCTCCGCCGGGGCCGGGTCCGGTGTTGGTGGGGCCGTTTCTCCCCCATTACGTCCGGGCCACCATAGGGAACAGTCGCAGTCTTCTGTCGCCCAGGTACAGGGTGGTAGTGGACAACCTCAACAACACAAACGGGTGTACCAAGCCTGCATACCTTGCCGCCGTCGAAAAGTCCGTTGCGATTTGGGATCGGTCGATGATCCACACGAACCGCCTTGCGTGCGGTGCCGCCGTGAGAGCAAAGAATGCTACTTTAGCGCGACGAGACGGAAGAGAAAGATTGATGATGGGTCTGTGGAGGAGGACCCGGAGCAGGATGAATATATCTTGAGGAATGGCAGGAAATCGCTCAGGACCACGGTCGAATCACCTGCGAGCAGCACGGCTGCGTATGATCGACGACTCTACAGCGAGGTCCCACTTACACCCGGAGGTAGCCGGGGGAGATCGATACCTCTCAAAAGGCCCAATGACTTGGCGTCGACGAGAGGGAGAGGGGGGAGTGTAGGCGGTGGTGGGGAGTTTGGGAACGGCGAGCCGAATACACCACTGGAGAACTTCGAGGCGAAGACCATGATGAGGAGGGAGGTGTATGGACCTCACGATGCGCTGGACTTGCTTTACAAGGCTGCTACGGATAAGTTAGTGTTTCAGTTGCTGTCGTCAGCATTGAGGTTTAGTAAACTGACATGCGAACAGCTCGTCGCACAAGATCGACGAGAACCCCGCTCCAAGCCGCCGAGCTACACAGTCACAGGCGCATTCGCATTCACACTCCCACTCCATCCATGCCCACAATCATGTCGATTCACGCAAGTCGTCGAACACGATTACACCGGGCACATACCATCATACCCGTCACCCCTCGCGAGCAGATGGCCCCACCGTCGACCAGCAGATCGACCCGGAGCTTAGCAAGACCGAGCAGCTGCCGGATCTTGGCAAGGAAGAGGCCCTCAAGGCCTGGGCGAGATTCCGCTTCGTACGGGCAGGATGGTTTACCGCCCAGGAAGCAATTGATTACATTGAATAGTATGGACTACCCTGGTGTCTGTTTTTGGAGCGATCAATGCTGACAATGGCCCAGCTATTACAAGTACCTCTCACCACTTACACCCATATCACCGCCGACATTCCAGACGCCGTCTTCTCACTTGACGTTACTGACTGAGGAACCGATACTCACCGTGACCCTCTTGACCATCGCCTCCAGATACCGCAAGATGCCCGGCACCGGCGGCCACTGTCGTTCACACGCCATCCACGAACAGTTGTGGACCTACCTCCGCGGCATGATCGAAAGAGTCGTCTGGGGTCAGGAGGCGTTTGGTGGTGGCTTCTGTGGCTCAGGGGCAGATGATATGCAGAACTCGAGCACGGCTCCATGGAGGGGGTTGCGGAGAGGCAGTCTACGAACTCTGGGCACGATTGAGTCACTGATGATATTGACAGAATGGCACCCTCGCGCCCTCCACTTCCCGCCAAACGAAGCCACTGACGAGCTACTCCTTCCTGACTTTAGCTCCCAGAGCCCGGTGGATAGTGACAGCCACCGGCCTGGGGGGAGGATTGGGGGCCCCAGAATTGAAAGCTGGCTTGAGCCGGCGTGGCGGAGTGATAGGATGTGCTGGATGCTGCTGAGCACAGGGATGGGCTTGGCGTATGAGTTGGGCGTGTTTGATGACATCGACGAGCTGCTCGCCACAGGGGCTATTGCTAGGCCAGAGTATGAAGAAGAAGCGTACCGGCTCCGAGCGAGCAGGATCAAGAGGCTGCTTCTAATTTACCTCAGCCAACTGGCCGGTAGGTTGGGCTGGACGAACATGGTACCTGACGAGCTGCGGAGGTCGGACGAGAAGTACACCTTCAAGAGGAGGCCCAATACTGTGGAGGGCAACACGCCCGGGACTAACCAGTCGTCACTGTCCAACGTTTTCAACTACATACCTGATTTGGAGCTCGACGATCAAATCATCCACTGCTGGGCGGGCATCAGCAACGCGATGCACCTCGGCAACGAGAAATTGTTCAGGTCGAGGAAGCACACGACTGATATCATCCAGAGCGGGAGCTACATTTCTCTTCTCAAAGAGTTCCAGCCGCTGCTGAGGGACTGGTGGAATCATTTTGAACGATTCCGAATGCCCCCATACATCAGACACATACTCACGATTGAGTATGAGTACGTCCGCATCTATATCAACTCGCTCTCCCTTCAGGCTGTCGTCGAACGGTGCACTAACAACGCCGGCGGGGGGCCTAACGGGGGCAATGGTACCGCGACCGGAGGGGAGGGAGGCGGCAGTGTATCGGGGCAATCTGGACCGCAGCTGTCACCCCAGACACAGCACTACTACGGCAAGCTGCCTTTGGGCCAGCTAGGCGGTTTTGGTGTTGAGGACCAGGAGTATGTGAGGGAGGTTGTTAATGGCAGCCGAAACCTGCTCCGGACCGTGGTCGAGGGGTTGCTGCCGGATGATTACCTGAAGCACGCGCCGGTGAGGACGTATTTCAGAATTATCTCTGGGGCTATGTTCTTGCTCAAGACCTTTGCGCTGGGGGCACCCAAATCGGATGTGGAGATTAGCATTGGGCTGATGGATCAGACTGTCAGCGCGTTGAGGAACTGTGTGGTGGATGATGTGCACTTGGGCATTAGGTTTGCGGATATGCTGGAGACGTTGACGGGGAGGTTGAGGAACAGGTTTATCCATGCGCCGCCTCCACCAGCACCGCCAGCGGGGTCGGCTACGGGACAGCAACAGCAGGATGGAATGGGGGGGATGGTGGGGCTTCATGGGGATGCTAATGGGCATCAACATGGGGGCGTGAATGGGCACGGGCTGCATCATCAGCACTCCCATCACAACAATAATGGGGTGGCGGATCCGTGGTTGAAGTTGAGGGAGGGGGCTGGTGCTGCTGGTATGTTTTCTTCTTGTTTTCCGCACCACAGCCAAATCTTGCTAACCTCTTGTGTCAAGAACGATCTGCAACCCCAGCCAACATATCGGCCACACCATGGGATCTCACCACGGGCAATTTCCCTTACCCGACTGGCTCGGCATCCATGTTTGGACCCTCCACCCCAGCCGCAACCACAGGTCTGGACAATACCAATGGCAACGGCAACTCTGCTCACAGCCACAACAACGGGCTAGACACCAACGCCTTTTTGGACGACTGGACCAACCCCGGAAACGAAATGTGGTACCTGCCCACCGGACCGGCCTTCTTCCAAAACATCGACAATAGCACCTCGGTGTCGATGACGGCTGAGGGTGTGAATGTGGGTGGGTTGGACCTGCTGGAGTACATGGCGATGGACAACCCCATGGACGGGTTTGGCATGGATGGGAGTGGTTTCTAGTTTTATGTTTTTTTTTTCATGTTTGTTAAAGGAAGCGTGGGTTTATGGGAAAAGCGAACCGCAAAAATGGGTTTGAGCGAAGGGGAACAGGGAGGCAAAAATTTGATATTATTTACAAAGCGGTTAGGGTGGTGGGTGGGTGGATGTTGTGTTGATGAATAGTTTGTCTTTTTCTGTTGTTCGTTTTTTTTCTTGGGCGGAACCTACGCCACGTATCTCATCTTAAAAGCTAGGTACAGGATTTTTATTTATTTGTTATTTGCTGCCCAGTAGCTATCTAGTTAGCCTTTGCTGTTTTGGGGGGATATGGACGGATATGGAAGAGAACAACATCTCGTGACGGGAGGAGGGAAAATTGAAAGATATTTTGAAAAAGATATGTTTTGTGAGAGTGGAATTAGGGGTGGTCGGTGTTATTGTTTTTTTCAAAGCCGTGGCAACCGTCTTTGTTTTCTTGGTTATTGTTAACACTTTGCTGTTGTCAAGATATATACCTATCAAGTGCGGTATGAATGATTTCGGTTTAGAGAATGAGAACATGACAGATACCCCCTTGCCTCTCTCTCTCCAGATCTCCAAGGCTAGTCTGGAGATTTAGATGTTCTTTGCAGTAGTTGAGTTAGATTCTTCCTTTCAGTCCCCATACAATACATGAGAGATTTCAGCCGTGCATTACCTTTTTTTTTTGTCTAGACGTGCATTACCCCCTGTCGCTCTTATTAACTATACCATCAACTACACCATCAACTACACCATCAACTACACTTTCAACCACAACTAGCATTGGTTTGGGGTGCGGCTCACAGGCCTGAGGGTTTGAGTAAGGAAGTGGGGCTCTCGGAGGATTCGGGGGTTCAGGGGTCATGTATATAAACGGTCTGCTTCTGACATTCTATTTTAGACAGGACATCGACTTTTATTTCTTCATATTTTGTGCTTTGCACGCGTGCAGGCAATTCTGGCCCTCTGATCAGGCCGATCAGGTGCTTATTATGTGGTCTGCGAGCCCATAGGGTCTTTTCTTTGTCCTACGTGGAGTGCGGCCTGCGAGCGAGCCACTGTCACGCAGGGGTGTTCATTCAGAGACCCTGTTGAGGGTATATTTGTGGTGTTGTGGTTGGTTTGTGTCTTTTCTCATCATTTCAGCATAGCTTTATAATTTTTTTTCCCCTGTATAATTTACAGTGTAAATCAGTACTTAAGCGTGTTAAAATCCTTCTATTCCATAGTATCAACATTATTACTTATGTATAAATACAAGCCCAAATGCCTATTATAATTAATCATAACGGCTTTCATTAATGGCTCAGCTTCGATCAACAGCTTCAATTTATAGCTTCGATTTATAACTTTGATTAACAGCTTCGATTACAAATGAAGTTACAATTGTTTTAAATTAACGGTTTTAATTACAAATAAAAGCTTTAAGTTAACAGCTTCAAATTGACGGCTTTGAATTGACGGCTTTGAATTGACGGCTTTGAATTGACGGCTTTGAGTTGACGGCTTTGAATTGACGGCTTTGAATTGACGGCTTTAACTGTGAGGGCTTTAATTCCGAGACTGTAATAGTTATGTAGTTAATGAGAAGCTATATATAACCCTAACTCCTGTAGGGGGTAATGCACGGCCAGAATTGCTCCAATATATCGTTGACTGATACTGTGACGCCTGGATAAATGTTGCTACCAATTTAAATATGGTGAGGTTTATGATCCAATTCTGCTGCTGAATTATATCTTTTTTCTCCCATCATTGTCAGAGAACCAAAAAGCAGGAGTCATGTCATAACACACTAGAGCTCACATTCAGTACCGGATCATGTCCATAACACCACACTATTCTCTCACCACCTCGCACAAACAAAAAGACTTAATTAATGCAATACATTACATCCCCTTCATACCTACCCTACGCTAGAGCACTGCTGCTCTAACACAGAAAAAAAGACCAACCCCCCCTTCCATCCCCTTCCCATGATACCTCCCATCTTCTCATCTAAAACGCCCCTTTTATTCTCTCTTTCGCTGCAAATGTAAATGCTAGTCTCCTAAGCAAAGAATCCTCCATCCACCACACAAAACAAAACAAAAGCTTCCCCCCTCCCCACCCATCCCACCACCCTCTTAGCCAATTTACCCCCGCCAAGTCCCCTCCTCCAAAGCAGCAAATGTATGTTATGTATGTGACGCCGCATCTCACTCCCATATTCATGTCTGTGCATAATAGGTACAATTTTACTCCATCACCAAACCCCACTCTATCACTACCCATCATCCCCATTCCCATTTATCCTCTGCCCCAACCAAGCCCAAGCCCCTAGAAGTGAACAATTCCCCACTTACTCTCCCTTCCCATTCCTTCGCCCTTGTCTTTATTCTTTTCCTTCTCGTCGCCATCCTCCTCTCTTTTTCTTTTTCTTTTCCTTTCGGGGATGAACTCTGGTTCGACTGCGAGAATCCGACGTCATTCCTCAACAGAGACGGGTTCCTCCCTATAACATGACCAGAAAGACGCGCAAACTTGGGTATCATAACCTCCAAAGGGTCAATCTCCCGCCTAGGCCGAGGCGGCTTGGTACCTGCAGATGAAGTGTAAGGAAGTTCCGGAAGCCCCGGTAATGTGATTTTCAAAAGTCCAAGTTCTGTAAGCGAAGGCAGTTTGACACCCCTAAGAGATGCGCCAGGAGTGGGAAGTTGTGAAAGTCTGGGGAATGTATTTCTTGAATGGCCAGGCTGCCGATCAAGCGGAGGCAGCTTGATACGCCCAAGTGTACTTATATGAGCAGAACAACCCTGTGGCCGTTTAAGCAATGTAGAGGAGGCTGAGAGATTCTTGACTGTTACACGACGTAAGGCTCCATAGTTTGACTTCGCCGACTGGGGCTTTATACCTGCAAATGAAAAGGTCGGGATGGGAAGTCGTGTAGGGTTGGGCGATGCGATAACCGGAGGCGTCTTGATTTGTACAGGTTGTTTAACACTGGTGGTGGTGACCGACTCTTCATGGTCAAAATTCACCCGGTCCGACATTTCCTAAGTGCTTTGCGTGTTTCCGTCTACCCAGTCCAAAAGATTATCCAGACCCTCCTTGACATCGGTACCCGGATGCGCTTCGGGTGGGTTACCAGAAGGCTTGTACGGCCGAGGGGTATACTAGGCCAGCTCTGGCTCTACACCTCCTGACGACCGAGCTGAATCCTAAGCACTCGGTTTTTGCACCTGAGCCTGTTGGTCCTCGCCTCCGTCACCAACCCGTATCTCAGCAACCTTGTCGCTGGCATGATCATCGGCAATATCGGCAGGTACGGTGTGAATCTGCTGCTGTGCCCATTTGTCCTCGGCTATCTGATCAAACAGGTTCTGTGCTTCGGCGGGAGGCGCTGGGATCTCTTCTTCGGGAAATGTCGGCTCATGCTCAATAAATTCCAGTGATGGACCACTCATGAAGACTTCATCCATCTCGTCCCCGGCCGCAAAGCCGTCGTCGTTGGACGAGTTGTCGTTCTGCGCAATATCGCTAGCAATGTCCCCGTCAGACGCCACCGAGCCAGGCTTGATGTTCTGGAAATTCCAGTTCGAACCAATAACCGAAGTCATGCCGGCCATACCGCCATTGTCGTAGTCGGGAAGGCCGATGCCCTCATCCTCATCACCCTCAATGCTGTTGTGCAACGTGGATTGATCCCACAGCGCAGCGCCCATCTCGGTATCCTCATCACCATTCCCCACGCTTGCCTGATAGGATGGCAGTTCAGGGTCAGCAGGGACAAGGGCCTGTCCCGCGCGGTCAGAGTCGTCGCTAACCAAACCACGTTTTCCTCGAGGGAGAGTTAGACCTGCTCCGGTCGAAGCGCTCGGCGATCCACGAAGGGAGGAGCTTAGGCCGAGACGCTGCCCTTCCCCCGAGTCGGACATGTCTTGATCGGCGGAGGCAATCTGGCTGTCATACTTGTCGAAGATCTCCTGAAACCTGGGTCCGCCCAGCGGTGTTTCAGAGCGTCTTCTGTAGAAGAGAAGGTACGCAGCAGCACTGACAACCTTTTGAGAATCGCTGCACTTACTCACACCCGTGTCTACTAAATATTAGCGCCATGTTCGATGCCGCGAGCCTGTGACAGGAAAACATACCGTTATACTCATACCAGGAGCCATCGTTGAAGTTCTTGGCTTTGGCAGTATAATGACCACCACCCAAACCACCCCAGTGGTCATCAACGGCAATGAGGTTGTAAATCTCTTGTTTCCCGTCCTCCTTGTCGATGACCCGAGAAGTCAGATCGAGTCCTTCCACTGGAAAGTCAACCAGAATGTCGAGCTTTTCCCTGCGGTATCCAACAGAACTGAAACGCTTGAGGTGGACGACTAGAATGTCTGGTGTCTTCCAAAGATCGAACTTCTTGCTAGCCCGTCGATGCTCTTTGCAGCGTGGGCAGTACCACGTATCCTGCTCTGACAGGATTTCCTCCTTCTCAAACTCGTTCAGGCAATCCTCAAGTGTAATGCCATGCTTCGCACGCAGAGCTCTTTGCTTCTTCTTGGCTTCAAGGGCAGGGTCCACCAGAGTGTCTACATTCTCAAAGGTCTTGCAGCCGCGCACTGACTCTCCTGGCTGGCCGTCAAAGAGAGCCTCCCAGGCCTCCTCGTTCCAGTCCACGATGATACCTTCACCTAGACGGACCAGGGGACCTTCAATGGGACCGGTATCACGCCGGCTTGCGTGTTGCTTCTGCATGCGGCCCTTCTGTTGCTTTTCGAACCGCTTCTTGGCCTTCTTGCCATACATCTGCTGTTGGCGAGCCTTCATCTTCTTCTTACCACCGCGAGCGTTCACTTGGTGGGATGGCGGTTCAATCGCTCGTGACTGGAGGTCCTGAGTGATGCAGGTCAGCACAACATTTCCATAGATCAGTCTGAACAAAACGAACCTGGACTTGATGAGGGAAATCCGAGTCATCATCGCTGGATTCCTCTGCCATGCGAGTGACCTCGTTCACTTCGTCGCTGCCGCTAGCATCAGAGTTGGCCCAAGCTCCGGGGCTCTGCATCTCGACATCCGACATTATCGGCTTTGGCTGCCTGGTGCTGAGTCTCGGGTACGCATTCCCCTCGGTCACAGACTGCCACCCAGTAGGTATGGTGATAGTGCCTTCCGAGAAGAAGCTGAGATCAAACAGGTTCTGGAACTGCGGCGCGAGGAACTCTTCGGGGTCTATCCACTTGGGCCGCTGTGACTTGAATGCCTTCAGCGCCTGTGAGGATCTGTCATACTTGGTTAGTCGCCGCATTCACTCGTCATGAATCACAAAAGCTTACTGTTCAGCCCCGCTGGACGCTGCTGGCTTGGGCGCATCGTTTGCATCAGCCATGGTGACGTCGACAATGTCTTCTTCACCTTCAACCGACTTCGCTACTATCTTGGAGTCGCCTGAAGAATCAACATCCGAGGCCACATTGGCCATCTCCGGATCAATATTATCACCTGCGTCGGTTTCCTCCACCGCAGCAAGTTCAGGATGTGTGGTAAACGTCGCCACCTTCTCCAAGATTTTCCGCCGGATGATGTCTTCGCTGCATGCCTCCTCTGGGTTCAGCACAATAAAGTGCGGCGGCACCAGAACGCTCTTCTTGCGCTTGGCTTTGCCCTGTGAACACATGTGCAAGACAGGAACAACCATGCTTTGTACCATAGGATCCTCCAAGTCTTCCTCATCATTGTCAGCCAAAAGAGACTTGATCTTTTGCTTCTTTGGGTCTTTGGTCAAGGCCAGGTTTGAGGGGGGAGCCTCGAGCTCATGAACAACGACGATATCGTTGCTAGAGATGTCGTCAGAGACAGTCGCCATGTCATCATAGTGCTTGAAAAATTTGCCCGAGAATTCCTCGGAAGCCATGAGACGGTCGACAGGTACCCCGACACGCTGCGAAATGAACTGCTTCAATCCCCTGATGCTGCTGTTCTTGTCGATATCAACGACAATGTTGACGGGTGCATCATTCAGCGGATAGAACCTGATCTCTCTGGACCACGAGTTTGCCATGGGGAGGGGAAGGGTCAGGTTGGTGAAAGGGTCGAACGTGATGCTGATCTTGTTGCATTCGGGACACACAAGAGTAGACTTGTACAAACCGGTGAACAGATCAGAGATGACCGAGTCATCTCTCCGCTTCGTAATGTCCCAAACCTGGAGGGCCATCTCCCGAATCGCTGCAGGGTTGTTGATCATCTCGTCGGTAGAGTCGGGCTTCTCAATGTACGGCTTCCTGAGGATGCGATTGAGATCCTCTTGGAGACCGTCGAGAAGCCAGCCAAGGAACTCTTGCGAATCCTGCTGGCCATATCCCGAGAAGGCAGGAGCATACCGACCGATAACGCTCTTGAATTGGCGTGGTGCAACCGAGTTTGGTGTGGGATCCTTGTAGATTTCTTCAAGCAGCCGTCCGTAGGAGAGGGCAACATCTCCACCATGGGCGAGAGGATTGTCGGTGTTGATCTCCTTTTTCGCTTCATGAGTGAGGAAATACTTTGTGAGTTCCTCGACGGCACGCAGACACTGAAGAGCAGAGTTCATGTAGCACGTGTTGCCCAAGTTCTGGAGTCCTACACAGCCGTGGGTCCGCCCCGACTTTTGCTGGGCGCGGCCTCTGGTGAGAGGTGCCGAAAGCGCGGGGCTGCTACGTCCGCTGACGTTGGCCCGGGCCTGAACGACAGCGGTTGAGCTATTCCTAGTTGTCAAATTCTTGCCGTTGGAACCGCTATATGTAGACACCCAGTCCTGACGCTCCACTTCTTCGTCCAGAACAAGGGTTTGATCGACATTGAGGCCTACCAGCGACAGGCTCCTCTTGCCGTTGTAGTTGGCATGGACAGTTGTGTCCTGTGCCTCAACAAGGGCGCGTTGGACACCCTTCTCCAACTGCCCAAAAGTTACCACATCAACAAGCATCTCAGGCCAAGCCCCGGGGACGGCAGGAAATCCATCGGGAACGCCAACCTCTTGAACTGGAGAGTCCGGAGGAGTCTTCATCATCCCAAAGGATTTTGAGGGCTCAGAGGCTGGGGTTTCCGTGGCGGGGATGGTCTGCAGAACTCGCCATACGCGCACCTTGCGGTCCGGTGCCACACTAGCAAGCTCCTTGACTCGTCTAAGGAACTTGTGATAGCTGAAGGACGTACTCTGAACCACAATGGGAGGGGGTGGCTTCTTGAGCTTGATTTCCTGCTCTATAGGAATCGGGCTCGTGGCCGACCACAATCTGTGTATAGTAAACACAGGAGGGTGGAACTCGAACTGAATAACGGGATCCGAAACCGCATCGGGGGCCGTGTTGTGTGCAAGCCGGATAATCGGAGCTTGTCCAGGAGCCAGCCCGTACCAGAAGAGCAAGAGATCCCAGGCATCTTTGGGGAACAGCTCGAAACTCTCCGTTCCCAAGCCTGGCTTCAGTTTGACACACTCTACTCCATTGGAGTCTGTGAACTTGGTCTCAATGATGTCCGAATTGTCCACTGGACCAAGGGACCCTTCTGGCACCTCTTTGCTGACATGTTTGCTATCCAGCCCAAAGGCCTGGGCCCGTTGAAGCCATTTCCTTGACACTAGGTACGCCTCGTCACCCTCCTGGATGGGAGTCTCAGCAAACGCCTTGACGAGAGTCTCGATGGTTTTGATTTGCTGATCGAGCGGAGGAATATCTGCTCAAGTATGTTAGCTCCAAGGCCACATGTGGGCAGCTCAAGAGGCAACTGACCGTTCCGTAGAGGAAGCCCATTTGACTCTGTGGTGGACTGCTTTGGGCTTGATGGAGCCCCATCCATCACTTCATCCTTGCCCTCTTTGGCCTTTGCAGCAGATTCATTCTCGGTTCCCATAACCACATCCTCTTTCAGGTTTGTACTGTCCGTTTCGGGCTCCATGCTGGAGGCAGGTCGCTTGAGCGGGGACGAGGACCGCTGGGGAAGATCGGGAGCACCCCCCATGAGAGCACGGTGAGCTGTATTGTAGAATGAAGTCGACTGGCTACCTGGAAGGGTCCAGTCTGTTGGCCGTAGACTTGAGGCAGAGTCGGCAAACTCTGCGCCCCGGTCAAAGTCCACTGAAAGGTCGGCTGAAGCGCACGGGGAGCTCGCAGCAGAGGGCGAGTCAGGTACCGAACTGCACTGGGTTTGCAAACGTGGTGGGACACCCGATGGTGGCAGCGAGTCGCCGTGGCGAACGTAGGTGGGAGTGTCTATAGTCGGGATGCCTGCGGCTTCTGAAAATGAGAAGGTCGGATCGATTTCTTCAGTGGAGAGCAGCACTACGTCGTTGGGCTCGTGCTCCCTGCTCGACTGGCGAGTCACTCTTCTTTTCTTTGAAGAAGACGTGGTGACTGTGAGCTGCTTATGGCAGCTCTGGACGTCGTTAGGATTGCAAAAGTAGAAAGTTGCAGAAGGCGGTGGACGGAGTGGGCAGTGAGGGCCTTCCTAACACAGTGAGGCGTTAAAGTGGAGTTCAAGTAGGCTGTACTGTGTGTAAAAGGTCGTATCGACGTCCCATAAACAGCCGGTAAAGGTTGTACAGAGAGTGTATTGATTTCTCCAGAAGATTTGTACCGTTGTGAAAGAAATGTGCTGGGGGGGGGTTCTTTTCAGTACACACCTAGAGCCAAGCCAGTGAATGACGATGATGAATATACAGCGTCAATAGAGAAGCAGCTCAGTCAGGCTGTGGCTGTTGCTGCGTCGGTAACCAGATGGGAATCTGGTAAGGGGCAAACGGTGGTGCGGACAGCAGCGAGGAGAATGCTGTGCATTTCCTAGCAGTGGGGGTGAAAAGTTGGCTGCTGTTGAAGATGGTCTTCACGCTCTGTTGGATGAAAGGGATACCCCATGTGCAATGCGGGCGGCTACCAAGCACTTCACTTTGACTTTTGGAGGGGCACGGGCTTCACAAAAATCGCTTTTCTGCCATTGCGAGTGGGCCGCTGCCCTGTGGCCGTGCCATGGAAGTTCACACACAGTGCCTAGCTGGTCCGTGCCTGGTCCGTGCCAGGAACCGTTTGGCAGTTGGTTCTCTGACAGATATTAGGGGCTAGTAGTATATGGGAAAGCCCAAGTGAGATCTTCATCTATCTTGAGCTGTGGCACAGGAACGTTCCGGAGATTCAGGAGAACATCAGGCAATGAAATAAAACAGCAAGAAAGTTTTGATTAGTTCATCTATGCGCTGCATGACCAACAATGGTGACAATATAATGCTTTTGGGTATAAGTCTGTTTTCCGCTCAGTAGTCTGGAGTCCCCTCTACCCCGATCTGCATGGTTCCAAGTGAAATGTCTAAAGCTTTGCATCCAGGTCATAATACTCCGCAAGATCCTTCTCTGGATAGGGAGCCCTGCTGGTGGCATGGAGTGCCTTGAAGTCTCGTACATCCTTGATGAGGGTGGGTGTCGTCCCATTGGATGATGGTGGCTCTGCGTCCTTGACAACTCCGCTGCCGGGTCCATGCTCAGAGTGTAATCTTCTCCACACGTCAGACGCAGCCTTTACCTTGCCGTCTGGTGCCCCGAGGCCTTGGAGGTAGTCGACAAGGCCTTCGACCTCCTTTTCCTCGTCATGGCCAGCCGCACTCAGGCGAGACTGCAGGTCAGTGGCAGCCTGGGCAGCGGTACTTCCATCGAGATCGAGCGTCTTGATGAGATCCGTAATTTGCTTCGTTGTCACATCGCTCTTGGCCTGGGCCTCCAGATAAGCTGCAACCTTCGCCCGCGAAGGGGACGAAGGGTTGATGTAGTGGTTGAAAAACTCAATCATATCAGCCTTTGTCAGTGGCTTCAGATTCTCCACCATCAACTGTCCTATAACACGAAATACGGGTCAGTTTTGCCTTGGGCCCAAGGGGAATAATCAGGTTAGACTTACGGTTGTTGAACATGTAGTATTCAGACTCAATGGCCTGCCAGTGCCGGTTGCTCTCTCCCTCCAGCGACTTGGCCTTCTCAAGCGTCCTTTCAATCAAACTTCGCTTGTTCTTCTCGAAATCCTCCTCACTCATATCCTCGAGTCTCTTCCCCATGTCCTCCAGGAACTTTTCGATCCGGGTCTCAAGATAGGGGGCCGTCTTCTCACTTTGAATGATGAAGTAGACACCAAACGTTGTCACATTGCTCCAAGAGCCACAGTAAACGATGTATCCGAGCTGTTCCTTGGTGCGAAGCTGGTCGAAACAAGGCTCATGCATGATCTGGTCCAAAAGAGCTGTCCTTGCCCTCTGAGGACGATCAATCTTGGCACCTGTGTAGAGCATGTAGTGGATCGAGTGGTTCACGTTCGCGGGGTCCTTGAGCGTTTTCTTCCAGACGTAGTTTGACCCTGGAGAAAACACCAGCCCGCGAGGCGAACGCCACTGAGATGGAGGGAATGGCCGTGGCTTGAGCGTCTTTTCGATCATGTCGGTCAGCTTCAGTGCGTCCTCCTTATAAAAGTTGCCGTGAACCAAGACTTCCATGTGCATCTGGGCCAAGAATTCCCTCTTGAAAGATCGCACCGCATCAGCTGTCACGGCAGGAAGCTCCTCTGCGATATCCAGGATGGTATTGTAGTGGTCTGTCGTCAGCCAGCTCATGTATCCACCAATCTGTGTCCATGGTGCTGAAAGCTCCCAGTTTCGGTATGACCGGATCGTGCGTTCCTTGATGATGGCGAATCGATCATCGCGGATATCGAGGTCGCGCATGGTGACCAGAACCTGTTCTAGGAGCACCGAAAGCTTATCGTTGTAGCCAGAGACCTCAATATACATTCCCCGCTCCTCGCAGATCACAGAATATTCAACACCAGCAAGTTCGGCATCATATGAGTATTCCTCGAGCGCGTCCTTGATCGAATCTGTGAAAAGACGGCCTGCTGCCCGCATAGACGCCAGTGAGGTGATTGGTGTCCGGCAGCTAACCATTATACTTGCTTTCGGGACCCAGAACGTATCGTCCTTCTTGTACCAGGTCCGGACCATAGAGTCGTTGCGGATAATCCGCGGGGCGATGGCAGGTTCTTTGACTTCCTTCTTCTCCACGTCTAGCTTTGTTGGGATGAACTGGTTCTTGTGGGGGAGATGAAGCTTCGCTTTTCGGTTGTCAGGTGTGCTAGTAGCTGCCGCCTGGACCTCTTTCATCAGAGTCTCCGGAATTGGTTGGACGGTGTACTCCGTCCCATACCATTTCTCCTTTTTGTCCAACGTAACAGGGGGATTCCGTGAGGTGACAACGAGAAAGAAGTTGTCGGGTCGTAGCCAGCCCAAAGCCTGCTTGATCAACTTCGGGTCGAATCTGCGAAGTTTGGAATACCCAGACACCAGATGTTCGCGGGGGATTGGCTTTTGCATCCTTTGGCTGACGGAACTTGCAAACCGATAAGCTCGAGACTTCTCCATGAACCTGAAATTGACATCTGCCATGCCTTTTTGCTCATCAAAGATCCACTGCTGCGGCTCCGTCTCTCGCAGAAGGGCGATGTACTCAAACACGACCTTCACGATCTCCTTGTAGTTTTTCAGTCCCTCCTCTGTCAAGGTGATCCCGATGTCGAACAGGTCCGGAGACCCGGGGCAAATGTTACTTGGCCCGGCGCCCAGACCGTTGGCCCATCCCTTGGACTTGACATAGGACATAATGCTGCCAGGGCCCTCGTGGCCGATGAGATGGCTAATGTATCCACCAGGCTGCGTCTCGTAAAGATTCTCTTGCTCCATGAAGGGGAAGCTCAGAGTAATTTCTCTAGTATCCATCACAGGCTTGGCGAAGATTTGGACTCCCAAGTGATCCTTTGTGAACGGAACCTCATCTTCCCATCTGTTGCGTGGCAGGTTCTTGTTCTTGATGGGAGAGAAATACTCGGCCACCCAAGCCTGCAAAACATCCAGGGGCTCCCTTCCCAAGACGCAAAGCTTCATGCGGTTGGCAGAATAATGTTTCTCATAGAACTCAATAAACTTGTCTCGCACGTTGATACCCTTTGCCTCGGGGATGGTCTTGAGCGTCTCAAGGTTGCCGGTAGAGAAGTGGTGGTGGGGGTGTTTCGGGTTGGAGAGAGTCTTTTTGAGTTGATGCAGACGCCAGTTGTCACTCTGGAGATTCTTCTTGTTTTCTGAATCAACGGCCCTCAGTTCACGATCCAGAGTGTTCTCCAAGAACAGTGGCTCGATGAAGAACTGGGCAAAGCGATCCAGCGCTCCCAGCAGTGGTGAGGGATTGTTGGCAGATGGCTCTTCATCGTTGCTGGGCTTGGCAGAGACCTCAAAGTGGTAGTTGGTTGAGGTTGTCGCCGTGAAGGCATTGGTGAGCCCAGAATGGTTTGACATGTACTGATGATAGGCATTCTCGACAGGGAATTTCTTGGTCCCCATGAATAGAAGCTGCAATCAAAGTTAGCGGCTGCAGCCTGAGTGTGCGGGGTGGTAATAGCAAGCTTACATGTTCAACGGCATGGGCCATTCCTGGCATATCATCCTCGTCACTGTGGCTCCCAACGTTGACATCAACCGCGGCCGCGGCCTTGTCAGTGGTGGGGTCGTGAACCAGAAGAGCCTCCAAGCCGTTGGGCAGACGGATGACACGGTATGAACGATCATCCAGCTCGGGGGTCTCGAGGTTCTCGGTCACCACCTCAACCTCGATTTTGGAAGGCGGCGGCGTTTCCTCGGAGTTGGCCATGCTGTGATGTGCTGAATTATAAGACTTGTGTTACCTTTGGGCGTAGCCAGACAGAAACGATGACAGCAGGTCTTGTTGGTGGCTTGTGAGCAGGAGGCTAACAAGCATTCGACTGGTCAAAGAATATGGGGTCGTGACACTTAGTGCTCAGGCAGTTCCAGGCTGCTTCGAGAGAGAGTGTGTGGGATGTCTTGATGAAGAAGAGACAGACAGAGAGTAGGTAGGCTGTTGCGGGGCGGTAGGTGGACCGGAGGAATTGGTGGGGGCGGCGACCAAGATGACCTGCGCGTGCTTTTACCTGCCTGGCTCCGTCTGCAAGGTGGGAACTTCCAGGTTAGACCAAGTGACCGACTTCCAGTGACGGCGAAGGGAGGCAATAGCGGAAGAAGGCGGCGGCGGCGGGGACTCTTGAATGCCCGCTGAGTGATGCGGTGGGTAGCCCTGCGCGTTTGTGCAGCTGTGGAGCCGGTAGCGCGCTAATGGAAGCTGTCCCAGCGAGTTGGAAGGCAGCAAAATCGGGTGGTATTTTGCGCTTGTTGTCTGGAGCGCTACCGGTGGAGATGGGGAGATCTACTGGCAACCAGTGACCGGCATCCAGGAATCACTGCCGGCAACCTGCACGGTATGATTAAAACTCCAAAACAGGACGGGAAACAGATTGGATTTGGGTACCTGAAGTACCTGACAACAAGAATAAGGGAAGTTGAGACGATGTGTCGCAAGGTGGTGGGCGAAGCGGCAAAGTCGTGAGTAATGTCTCCGTATTAGAAAGACAAGACACAGACAGGTTGGGTCGTTTCGTGTGCTCAGGTCTTATTAGGTAGACATCTCACGTCCAACATGGAGAGAACCCAGAGCGGCCAGGAAGTCCCATGTCTTGGGCTTTATATAGCTAAGTGGGCAGCTAGATAGGTAGGCTGCTCCAACAGCTTCAATTCTACGCTGTCAATCTTAATCTTGATGTCTTTCGTCAGGGGTTCAACATGAAAGCGGCCCCTCGGGAAATGAGCGGCTACTTGGAATGGGACCGAACCGCTTGTTGCTTTGGTATTCTGTCTAAAACGATGGGTATAACTTGTTCCTCAACAGTTCTTTGATCGAAGTCCACTTCGCAGGTGTAGGATAGGATAACGTTCGTGATATGGACAAGGGAGGTGTGGATTAAAGGCGGGGTGGAGTGGGGAATCATGGGTTGGAGGGGTGGAGGGGCTCATGACAGGGGTAGGTGTAGGGAGGAGTGCCCATGGAGGTTCTCAACGACGCCAGCATCACTACATCTCGACGGTTACGGAATCCTTCTCTGGTGGTTACTGTACATGTGCTGCTATGACCACACCTGCCTGTCATGGAAGTTGTGAGCTACGCTTGTTCCCTAATATCGGACGACCCATCCCGGCTAGCGCCCATGGGCCGAGAAGCTTCAGACAGGGCGAGGGGTGTCGATGCAGACTGGAGGCACCTAGTCAGAATCCCATGGCGGTCGCACCAACTCCGAACATCAAAGAATGGCATGTTGAAACCTGCCCGCAATGGTACGCAGACCGAGGAGCACCCAACCCAACAATCAGATTGGGCATGTGGATGAACAGCTGTTGGGACTTGTGACATGTTGGATTGTCTGGTCTGAACACAGCTGATATGTTACTACTGTTCGGTGCCGAAGGTGTTGGAAGACTTCATGACGCAGAGGTATAAGTTGGGTTGCCAGAAAATGTAACCGCCTTTGGCTGTGGAGAGACGATCTCTGGCACGGCGCCGGGAGATTACTCTGCCGGCCGTGGCCCAGGTCGGGCGTCTGCCCGGCGCGAGTGCAAACCACGCATGTCGGAAGGGAGATGAAGGGATGCGGGCCGTACCTCGCTCTCACCATGTAGCTTGACTCCAAGTAAAGCTCACCTAGGTATCGATGCCAGTAGCCCAACGGCACCTAAACTGCAAACCATAGGATGTGGTCAACGGCTGAGAAGGACGGAGGGCGGGTAGTTTTTGTTCCCGTTCACCTGCAGCCAGACCCCTGATTATCTAAGCTCATGGAACATAGCTGTTGATTGGATGGCTTGGTCGGTGGGGTGCAACCCATGTTCGTGGTTTAGGGGACTTTTCAAATAATTCAACCTCCAACCATCCAAGATCCAATTTGTTCTTTATAAATCCCACTATCCTTCCAATCACTCGCTACCGATCATGTCTCTGCCGGGGACATACGGGATACCCTCACTCAGATGGTGCCTGCTATCAGCGACAACCTAAGCTGACTTCCTTTCTCGGCCTTCTCCATCATGGCCAACGTGATTCCCAGTCATCATAACCCCTACACGGCAAGGTGTGTCTTGCTATTCCTTGAGGCTGTCCAGAGTGTACCATGCACGTGGGTCACTGGGGTTGGCAGGCTCGCATGAATTCGGAGCTCGCCCTTTTTAAGGGAAAAAAAGCACCACACCTTCTAGAAGCGACCGGGGTGGAGTGGTGGGTGGTATCTTCTGCCACGCACCCGAACAGCTTGATCAAATGTGGACAGAAAACACCTCAACCATTTCGGCCAGCGATTCCATATTGAGAGGCATTAGCGAGCCTGACCGCTCCCTTCAACATGCGTTTAGATCTCAACCATGGAAGGCTGGTGGTGTCCATTGCCGTTCGTCAACCGAGGTGAAGCCTCTCACAGTTCTTTAGGTAAGCAACAAGCGGCATCAAGGCGCTCAGAGATCATTTCGATGAGCCACAAAACTCCCACACGGCAATCTCAGATATGGTCTCGATGCACATGATGGTTGAGAGCTGCGACCATGGAAGCAACCACCACGGCCTTGCGGGAAGCACTCACTGGTTACATCTAGGAGCAACCCGCCGGTTTGCCGCGATGCGACTGCGATGGCCGAGCCGAACCACACTTCTTCCAAAGCTGGTCCTCACCGGCTGATGTCCCTCTGTCCCGTGCTATCGTCGGCTACGTCCTACACACCTGTGATGGTTGCTCGGCCATGCAGCAGAATGCAATCGGAAGTAGACGGCAAAGCTACAGCAGCTTTCGGGTACACAACGCACATGCAGTTACTCATCTAGCCTCCATTGCGCATACGCAGTCCGACATGTCGACGACATTGCTTGGTTCATGCTGCTGAACACTTTTCAATGACGAGTTTCAAGCGTGAGGTTTGACTCGACACCAAAAATCACACGCATGACGATCTCTTCTGTAGCCATCAGCAGTTCGATAAGCCGAGGAGGTACAACTAACAGACTGCTTCAGAAATTGATGACGACGGAATTTTATGCCAGAAAGGAGACACATAACGGCCTTGCATAGTTGTAAGTGGATGATCGCCCGGTGCCAAGAGTTGGTCGGTCATGGCCGCATTTTGTGGTCAAGGGTCGATCCGGCCCGGTGTGTGTTGCACTTCTTTTTTTTTCCTACATTTATCCCCGTTGGTGTCATGAGGAGTATACTGACTTCCTTTAGAAGACAAAACCACCATCACCCAGCCCTGCTTGCTACAGACACGGCCTGGGGCCAGCGTTCCGATACATGGTTGCTATCCTCGCGCCCCCCCTTGCAACGTACCGGACAACAATTCCCACCACGCCGGATGGACTCCAGTTCCCAACCTACCTCTCGGGTCTATCCAGGTTTTCCAGACTTTACCCGGTTTAGGAGGGGAGTCGACACAACGGCATGACATGGCATAGATCACACAAGAAAGTCGAACGGGAACAACTCCCCCCCACCCTTCCTGGCAGCCTCCTTTTCGAAATAGCGGCAAAAAAGAAGGGGCATGCTACCTGCATGCAACCGTTTCTGCCTGACCGGCCCTGGTATAAAACTCAAATCATCGTCATTCTTCCTTTACTTACCGACAAGAGAGCTTAACCTTTAACCAAAGAGGGCATAGGCAAGAAAGACGAACTTTGGGTGGTGGCTTCAGATATAGACGAGACACCCACACACACACACACACACAAGCAGAGGATCACAAGAAGAAGGAGACTAGCCATCATCCGGCTACTCTCCCCGACAACCGATGATGCAAGCCTCGTCACAATCCCTCCGGAGTGAAGCCGACGCAAAAATACAAGAACCGTCCAGCCTATCCACATTGCTCGCTCGCAAAAGCTGTAAACGAGGCACGCCGGTGTTGAAACTAAGAGGAGAGAAGCAGCCGAGTGAAGCACTCCGCGGTGTGTATGCTCCGGTTCAAGTCTAGGAAGAGGACAGTCAGCCTACGCTACCCCAGGAAGAGGCAGGCCCAAAGCACATGAACCAGAAAAAAGTAGACCCTAACATTGAAAGAAAAAAACCTGGATCTGAAACTGTTGAGATCCATCAGTTATGGCAGGTAAGAAGATAGATAGCACCACCATGGCTTACTACGTCAGGCGCTCGGTGCGGAAAAGAAAAACCAAGACCACCGGATTTTCCCAGGATTCTGACTTCGGAACAAGAAAACAAAAATCGAAGACGCGTCAGAAAAATAACTTTCACTACTTAGGAAGGTAGGTACATGTTCGACGAAACAAGCTACAAGAGATGATAATTGCTATTTCATATATTTGCTCTGCTAAGAGAGCCAGCTAGTCGTTCGGGATATCGAATCCAGAACTATCTATTCCCCTGCAACTTTTCTCGTATTCTCCAAAACTGCCTTTTTGCCTCTTTGTAGGGATCATCTACTTTTGAGCCGTTTCCCATTTGCTTCTGGGAAAGAAAGAGCTAGCTTCCCGAAGCTTAACCGAGCGAGAGAGAAAAAAAGAAACAGGGGCTGTCTTTGCTCCCTGGGAAAAAGGGGGGATATCGTTATTATTTGCAAATTAGCAAAAAGGCAAAGTAGCGTGAAACTTTTTTGGCCATTACCCCCCAGGCGGACGAACGGACGGATGGACGGACGGGGGACCTTTTAGAGTAAACAATATTACTCAAAAATACGTTTGGGGCATGGAAGATGACATCTTCAAACCAAATACTTGCCCCCAGTTGGAACGATATCCATCATCGTCATCAGGAACTTCCTGAGCGAACTTCAAAAAGAGAGAGTCACGCCCCCTAGTGATCTAGCGTCTCCTCTTGTTAGGGCAATCCGCATTCTTATGCCCCAGCTTACCGCACCCATGACAAGTCATGTTTGCCAATGACGTTTTGGGGGAGGAGAGCCCACCACCGCCAGATATTGAGCTTAACCCCCCCGCGCCAGATATCGAGCTTAGCCTGTTGAGCTTGACCTCCTTTTTCCTTCTCTGGCTGGCGAGTTCTTGGGCGCGTTTTTGCTCTTCCGCTTTTTTGGTCGAAAGGGTTGATGATCGGCCGCGTTTTCGGGAGGCGGAGTCGTTGGTGTTCTGTTGCCTGCCACGGGGTTGTTGTCGGTTCTTCGTGGTCTTTTTCTCGTCTGAGGAGGAATCGGAGTCGGAATCATCGGAGACTGAGCCGCTGTCAGAGTCAGAGTTGTCGGAACTGGAGCTCTCGTCGGATTTGATCTTGGGGGCCTGCTTCATGCATTGTCAGTTGTAGTATGGCAGGATGCGTCTTGAAAAAAAAACATGCCTCGGCCTTCTTCATGTTGAATCTCATCAACGGTGGGGCAGCACCCGCGCTTCCCTCCTCGAATGGGTTGTCGTCCTCGACACCAGAGTAAGCTATCCTTGATGAGCCATAGTCAATCTGCGCAAAGCCCACTTGCACAACATTCAACGGCTTCTTTGCCCCCTTTTTCACTCCTGTGTTCACACCCTCCAGAACCCAGTGGCTGTCACCCAACTCTGCGGCTCTCCTCTCCACAGCAGCGATTCGCTTCTTCTCTTCTTCTTCGATGGCGGCTTGGATGGCGGCTTGGTCGTAGAGGGGGGGTTGAGGGGCCGCGGTAGAGGCGAAGGAAGGGGCGTGGGAGTATTTACGGCGTTTGGAGGAGGAGGTGATGTCGTTGTCGTTGTCGTTGTCGTTGCCGGCCGCTTTGGGGGTTGCGGGGGTCGGTGTGGTTGCGGAAACGGGAGTGGTTGGGGAGTTGTTATTGGCGGCGGCGGAGAGGGCAGCGCCGCGCTGCATGAACTTCATGGTCATGAGGCGTGAGGACATGGTTTTGGCGGCGGGGGCTTCTTTCATGGGGAGGAGGTATTCATTTTGGGTGGATTTGGGGGGTGGCATAGTTGCGGTGTTGTGGGGTGTCAATACGCGACACACAGTCGTAGGGTTGGAGGTTGGGATGTATATGGTCCGGAGGGAGTTGAGAATGAAAGTCTGGTTTAATGTTAAGAAGAGAGGTGGTGGTGGAATGTAGCTGTGTTAAAGTAGACAAATGTCCATTGCGTGTGAAGCTTGGGGGCGGCGGTCGCAATGCGATGTTCAAAAAAAAAGTTGAGGTAATGCATCTTAAGTCAGCTAGCCAAGCCTAGAAGTGGAACCCAAATACTTCGCAAGGCTAATCCTGCTTCTGATTCCAGGGTTAGGGGAATAGGAGCAGAAATCCGATGTTTAGCCGGAGCTGTTCCCGCACCACAGCGAGCTACACCTGGAGCTCCATCAACGTCAATTGACGCTTCCCTACTGGGCACAGGTTCCCAGAGCTGCTTCTCGCGACGGACCTTGCGAACCAAACACCACAAACCACAACCTCCACAAAATGTTCGCCTTACGGATGCGGGCGGTGGCCCAGGGCATGCCTCGCCAACTTTCGAAGCGGTCGTTTACTGCTACTGCCCGGCAATTGGAATCCACGACGGTGCCCACCAAGGGCGACGAGAAAGTACCCCAGGTCACCGGTGGCCCTGCGCCCACTACTGTCCAGCAGGCGCCCAACCGCACCGAGGTTTGGTCGCGCACCCAGAGACCCCGTGCTGATGCCATGACTGGCCCTCGTTTCGAGCAGACGGATCTTGAGAACCAGGTTGGTTGATACCCGAGCGTTGGACTTGGAAGGGGGAGAGGCATGATGTCAGGGAAATAAAGGAATGGGGGGAATGGATTGATACGGCAAAAGGAGGGGTGAACTATGTTGTTTTTGGGAGGATGCATGCTGAAACTATGTCTTTTTTTTAGCCCCGCCCCTGGGCTGCTATCGAGCTCATCCACAAGGAGCCCGTCAGATGGACGCACGACCGGGTCGTTGCCTGCGACGGTGGCGGTGGTCCTGCTGGACACCCCAAGGTTTACATCAACTTGGACAAGGCTGAGATTACGCCTTGCGGTTATTGCGGCCTTCCTTTTGTAAGTCTGACATGGGCGCCACAGGGCAAGGAGCTATGAAAGCTACGGGCAATCAGACTGATATCATAATCACAGGCCAACGAGCATCACAGAAAGCACCTTGAGTCTCTCCCACAGACATCTTATCCCCTGGCTTAAATGTAGACCAGAAAAGGGGACATGGCGGGGTGATGAGTTTGCGGGGTTGGTTGAGGCTCTGTACATATGTAACTTTGCCAATAGATGGCTTTCAGTTGCGCTTCAGAATGTTGGACTGGGTGATTTTCTTTTTCCATTTTCACAAAGCAGGCAGAAGTCCCCGTGTGTTTGAGACAGTGCCAGGCTTACACTTCCTATTGATAAGGCAGTCAAGGGGTACGTCATCCAGACTGGTGGTTTTGACCAAGTTACGTCCAACCGTGAGTTCCACAGTTGCGTTGGCTTGTAATGTCTTGCTCACCGCCGGCGAGTTCTAGGCAGCCTATGACCACCCGGGCAGTATTTGAGGTTGGTCAAGAAGGGCATGGTTGAGCAAAGTGCTTACCTGACCTGCCTGTCACACTCCATCGATTTAGCTTTGTGACATCCGCAATGTCTCCGATGGTTGCTGTGCCACTTTGCTTTCTGGCAGGCATCGTACCATAGTTACATCAGGTATGCCGACTTGGGTGCTACCTTTAGCATTTTGTCTCTGTTGATTTCTGATTTTGTGTTGGCGGGGAAACATTATTCTCAGTGTCTTTTGACTCCGTTTAGTGCCCGCTGTATTGACTTGTGAATTACTGAGAGCAAGTTGTGGGCCGGTCGGCCGAGATATCAAAACAGGCCAACGTCTAGACCCTCGAGGAAAGAAAGGGCACTTCGCAGTATAACGCTATTTTGGGGGCCCAGCGGTCATGTATGGGATGACACGAGGATCATATCCGCCTTTCTTCAACATTGCGCCTTTTGCATTTTCCAAAGGTGCAGAACGTAACGTCGATGGCCACAACAACGGTTTCTTTCTTGACCTGTCCACAAATAAAACTCGGCTGTCCTTCTAGTGGTATCCGTCTTGACCGCTCCTCGTGTGGAGGATATAAGTACAAGTATTGGTGTCACAGCAAACATCTTTTAGACTTGGCATATCTATCACACCGGAAAGATGTGCGTGGTAAATGATGGCAGAGCAAGATAAAAAGAGCGGATAACCCAGCTGCTCTGGGCCATACCATCAAAGAGAAACACCATCTCTTAACTGTCGACTTGCCCCGGAGTAACTCTTATCACCGTACGGTTTCTCAAGCACCTCACAGGCTCCATCTGAATATCAACAAAGCACGTGTGTTGAGCCGTCAACTGCGTTTGATACCCAGAGCTTCACCGGTGACAGTTTGCCAGGTATATATTCGTCCTCGTGTCTTCCCCTTCCATAGACTGACCTGACATCGCCAGAGACAAACCATTTCCATCAGAAGAACATTCAGAACGCACGATGTACTTCACCAACCTTCTTTCCCTAGTGGCTCTGGCCTCAGCCGGCCCCTCATCCATCAACTACCTCCACCAGCTCTCCGCCGCCCTCGTCAAACCAGCCAAACTCGTCCCCACAGCCCAGTTCAACTTTGCCCCGTATCAAGTCACCAGCATCGCCCTCGACTGCAAGCGCCCCAACAACAAGACGAACTACTCTTGTGAACTTTACTGTAAGCCCCCCTCCCCCCCCTTTTCCCCCTTTACCCCTTCCCTATCTCGATCATCCCCCATCCCCCCTGAAGTGGTGGTGCTGACGGTGTGCTGTGGAAGTCGCCCTCCACGACCCCAACTCGGTCCGCGAAAACAACGTCACCTCCTGCAGCTGCCACCACACCTGGTCCTGGGACGGGGTGAACGGGTCCCTCAGCACGACCGACTGGCGGACCCCGGTGGCGGGGTACCAGCTTTGCTGGCGCGACGACTGGACTTTCTTCAAGTCGTCGGTCCCGAGCTTTGAGCACCCGGGGAATTTCAGCTTGGAGGTTGCGCATACGTATCATGATGATGAGTAAGTTCTCTTCTCCGGGGGGGCGATGAGGGGGTGGGTAAGAGGAAAGGGGGGTGGGGAGAAAGGGGCTGATTCGATGGGGGGAAAATTAGGAACTTTACCGTGCCTTGGGACTATCCGACTACGATTGCGACGGGGGAGGTGATTATATATGAGTATTATGAGGGGGTGAAGAAGCATGGGGATAAGATTTGCTTGAGGGAGATGGGGCCGGTGAATGCGACTGTTGTGGGGATTTTGGACTAGAGTGAGGGATGGGGAAGATGTTGAGAGGGTGTTCTTGGGGTAGGGGTAATGGAGAGGTTATTGGTGATGGGTATTTGGGTGGGAGGGGTAGATTGCCAATGGTCTGTATGACTTGGTGAAGGAACGGGAGTACGAAGAGTGTCTTCAGTCCTATCTTATCCGTCCCCGAGATGTGGTGATGATGCGGTTGTATACTATGAAAGTCATGCTGAGATTTAGAGAAAGGTTAACTGTCACATGCCAGAGCCAGAGTGGGATATGTTTCCCGAGTCAGAATTTGACGATGAACACCACTGCCATTCTGTTTTTTAACAGGTCTGGGAGTTCTGTGGCAGTGTTTGATATCGTGATAATTAAGGATATCTCACATATTCATGAGTTGAAGATGCGAGTCTATCGAAACAACCATCCTGATTCTATTTCAAGAGCCTGTACCTACCCTCACCGCCTATCTCCAAGCTGAACCCTTTTTGATATCAAGTTTTCAAAGATCATCACTTCTCGTATTGAAAAAATGCTGGCGGTGGACTTTTCAGCAAGCCATGTTTGTTGCCGTCGTTGCCGTCGTTGTTGATGCTCACCCCCACTGAACCCTGAGGCTAGTGTAGTAGCGTTACGGAGCTTAGTGGCCTATATTTAGAACTTGGCTTCTGGGCTGAGTGAGTGGGCCCACATCTTTCCTAGCAAGCACAGAAGAGGGCTTTGACCTGGAGTAGAATGGAAGCTTGTCCAAGTTGTTGGCACATGAAAAAGATGCAGGATATCAAAAAGGGGGGAGAGCAAGCGTCTGAAAGGAGTGGTGATCTGCGTGGTGAGGGTTTCTTTTTAGGCGACCGTTTTGTTCTTGGCTTTTTGGATGGAGGGGCAGTGAGATATGGCGGAATGCTACTGATAACCAACGAGATTTGATGCTGTGGGAGATATGTACGGTAGATTGGAAGGAAATGATGGGGAGCTGTGATATGTTGCTCAATCTCTCTTGTATGCAGTGTTATAGTGGGTTGAGATCCTATCCCCGAGTTGAGGATACTTGGTACGGAGTAAGGGTTCTGTACACAGGCGTTTAGGTATGGCGGGGGCGGCACAGCTTGCTGTAGTGCCGATGGGGTGGGTGGTGGAAGAGAGGCACAGATGGAGAGCAGAGGGTATCAATGCTGTGGAACAAACGGACTTCAGGTTGGCAGGTGTTGGGTATGATTGGTCTTTTTTCGAATCAAGATAGGTAAAGTCCAAGATGGTTCGGTGGTGAGGAGAGGTTGTAGTGAGGCATCGTCACTTGAAGCCCAAGGTTGGTGAAAGAAACCACTTTTTGGCGCATATCTGATATGCTGCTCGTCAACCTGAGGCAGAATACTGCAGACGGAATTAATTCCTTGATTGCCAACCTGCATCGTTTATTGAAGAGAACACAGACCAACTGCATGATAACATGGAAAGCGTCAAGAGGTTCGAATCGTTCTGAAAAGACAGAACACAGCCCCGCTAGGCGTGAGAGGAGCTCCCCTTGAGCCCCTGTTCCCTGTCCTCTTGGAAGGCTGACGCCGCCAAATCATTGGACCTCCGTGCGGCTGCACCCTGCACGTCCGGCGCACCTGTTTGAGGGGCACGTCCACCGGGCAGTCTCGACAAGTGCATCAGCATCTTTGGGATGCCATTTCGTCTCATCTCATTCCCCTCCTCCACTTGCTTCGGCCTGTCATCGCTACGGATACACTACGCAGATAACGCTGCGTAATTGTTTGCTTTTGTTGACCCTGGATTGCCCTTCAGGTTGCTACCTTGCTTCCTTGTTCCTTGCTACCCCAAGCCCCAGCTCTGTCTGGCGTTGCGCTTGCTCTTTGCTTGGCCATCGTCACGCATCAGAAGGGTCACTCTGAGGTCGAGTCTGCGGCTTTTAGACATTGCGCACTCACCTTTCATCCCGTCTTTTGGCTGTTAGACCCCGCTGCCAGCGCCACACCGTCCGGCTCCCGGCGTGTGCTTTGTCGCAAACCAAATCACCGGCACAAACACTTTGGACGGCCACACTCGCTTCTCCTCGCCAGCAGCGCAATAATGCCGTCCAGGAGTTATCCATGGTCTGGCAAGAACAATCGCTCTCAGCATAACCTCGTCGGCACCACAGCCGCCGAGGACGCTGGACAATCAGGGCAGCAGCCATCAGTCCCCGGATCAGCTGTGACGAACCCCCCGAGTGCGGGTGGGAGCGCTGCTGCAAACCCCCCCTCAGCCTCGCCCAACCCGACCTTCAGCTCTAGCGAATCCTTTCAGCACGACACCAGCAACAACCGGTCAAGCCATCAACAACCTCCACCGCCTCCCCCCCATCTGGTCAGTATTTACGGGCAGTCCTGCCGGCCCTCTTGTCTCTTTCTGACCTCCTTCTGTTACAGCTGCAGCACTCCAACAGTGTCTCGGGGGCAGCATTTGACTCGCGCCCGCCACGGGAGCACGATTACGCTGACCAGGTCTCGCGCTCCCAATCCCAACGCTATCCCCAGATCTCCCCCGTGACGACCCAACTTCACCATCACCACCCCCAGCAACAGCAGCACCAACAACAACAACATCAGCAGCAGCAGCAGCAGCAGCAGGGTCAGCAGCAATCCCAACACTCGCCGCGCCACTCGCACCCGTTCGGATCCGGGTCTGCTGAGGATCTCTCGGCCGCGGGCGGACAAAGCATCTCGTCCCCCATAACTGGACCCCCGCAACCCCTCTTTAGCCAGCAACAGCAGCAACCCCCGCCAGCACCACAAAAGCAAAAGTCGTCCACTCGCAAGCTGGTCAAGAACATCTTCAGTCGCGACCACGCACCTCAGGTTCCGCAAAACAATTACAACAGTCCTCCCGGCGTTAACCGTAGAAATTCGAAGCGCGTGAGCCTTCCCCCGCCAGCACCACCAAGCCTCCGGACTGGTCTCACCCAGGTGTCCCAAGTCTCGCTCGACCAGCAACAGCTCGATTGGCAGAACCAGGCGCCTCCATCTCAACCATCCCCATTGCAAGGCGTAGGAGACTTCCGCGAGTCGTACGTGATTGACGGATCTGACCAAGAGTTACACCTGCAGAACCCCCACGATATCCAACAGCATCCCACCATACGGCCTGTTCCCCCTTCGGACTCGGACAACTCGCCTTACTCGGCTGACGAAAGTGCATACCGTCAGCATCAGGGCCACTTTCAGCACAACGACCACACACCGCCCGAGCAGCAATACGGGCAGGCCATCTTCGAACCGCAACCCAACCAGCAATTGTCCCCTCATTCGCAACAACAACAACAGCACCCTCACCTCCAACAGCAGCAGCAACAGCAGCAGCAGTACCACTATTCAAGCCCGCAGCAGTCGCAATACCAGAGCGGATTTAGTGGACATCTAGCCAATCCCCAACAGCAGAATCCCGAGACGATTTCGCAACTGTCGCATGAGTCTCCTGTTACCGACTCAGACCAGCGTTCGGCGTCGAACATCCAAGCTCAGAGTTCGCAGACGTCCTCGGCGGTAAGCTACCCACATCAGGCGCAGGATATCCCCGGCCGGCCGAATCCACAATCGGCGGCGCAAGGTCAAGCCCCGCAGCAACAACCACAGTCCATGGCTCCACCCACGGGCGGACAACCCCCGGCACGACGATCCCAAGAGGCAGACAAAGGACTACGGGACCTTGCCCAAGCCCCGCCTGGGCCACCGCCCAGCTATCGCCAGAGCCAGCAACCCAACATGAACAACCCCTTACCACAGCCTCCTAATGCCCCTGGGGCGAATCCGGCTTTCCGGACGAGCAATGTACCAGATAGACAGTTTGACGGGCCAGGGGATATTGCAGGTCGCAACAGCCCTCAACCTCCACCAAGTGACCGTGGAGAAGACCCAGATAAGGCGTTTAAAGACCTTTGTACGACCAGTTGTACTCTCCTATTCCGGCCTGTGCAAACTCAGCTAACCATGCAATAGTGACCAAGTACAAGAATGTAAAGCGTCTCTATTTTGACGGGAAGAAGGAGATTGAGCAATTGAGTGGCCAAGTTGAGCAACTTCAAAACGCCATTGCCAACCAGCGAATGTCTCAGAGCCGAACCTCTCTCGACGATAGCGAGTACTCGACCCGCTTTAACCGCCTCAATGGCGCCATCAATAACCTCTCGTTCAACATTCGAAAGGACTGGCAATCACTTCCGCAGTGGCTAGTCCCCTATGTTAGCCCAGAAGCGCTCAAGACGGGCAAACAAGAGATGACAGCTGTTGGGCGGGCAGTAATAACCCGGTGGCTCGTAGAAGAGATCTTCAACCGGTGTTTTCACCCAGGTCTCGAGCCTGAGCTGAGTCGGCAGCTGAAGATGATTGAGCGGAACATTAGAAACTTTAGCTACACGTTGAGCAGTCAAGAGGAGTATGATGCGCTGACGAGCAAGGTGGTGAGCTGGCGCATGGCTACGCTGGAAGGGTTGCAAGACGCTCTGCGCAGTGGGGAGGCGGTGAACTACAAGGCCGACTTCACTCGGCGAGCGACGACGGACCTGACGGCATCTCTGTTTCACCATTTGTCGAACCCACCGCCGCCTGGCGTAGATGGCAGTGCCAGTATGATTGTGGAGCTAGCCGTGGGCATTGCGGCCAACCTGCCGCTGGAGAGCCGCGATGTTGCCATCACCTATCCACTGCCGGAGTCACCTATTCAGCCGGACATCATGGAGGTTGAGAAGCAAGGGCTTCCGGCTCTGGAGGCCCGGCCGGCAGAGGGAGATGACGAGGGTGCAGGTGATGAGAAAGAGGGCGGAGGAAAAGACAAAGATGCCCGGCGCAATGACAAGTCCAGAGCGGGCATGTTGAGCGTGCTAGGCGGAGGTGGGAGCACGCCGGGGAGCAGAAAGGGGAGTGTCGTGGATGCGAACCAGATTGCACCACCGTCCAAGGACGGTGGCAAGGTTCGCTTTGCCGGGTTCGTTGCTGTTGAGGTCAGGGGTCGCCAGGTGCTGATTAAGGCTCCGGTCTGGACGCTGGCCTGAAGTTGATGAAAAGGTTGCGAGAAATGCATGTCTTTTTTTGGAATTTTGGAGAGAAGTGCGCGGGTGATACCACTGGACTGAAAAGGGGGCGAGAGGTATAAGACCGAGATATAGCTCGGCAGACGGATGGGGTGGAAGTTTCAAGGAAGAAGCCTCAAGAGATAATTTTTCCTTTTACGGTTTTTTTCTGTATCTGACTGACGATGAATATGGAAAGAAATTTGGAATGATATCCCTTCTCTTTCTCCGAGATCAAGGGGAGACAGAGCTTTTTTTATATAAATTTTACAGTTGCACTTACACCCACCAGAAGCCAAAGCTAAGCTTTTCTACGCTTGGCTTGATGTCGTTTTTTACGTAAAATATGTCTTGTGTTGTGAGAGCTTTATGGAAGAAATTGGTCATCGCCGGCACTGGATTTGAAATAAGCTTCCACCACAGCTTCGGGGTGGTTTGTGTGCGTGTAACCACAGGACTGAAAAGGGGGGGGGGGAGGGACGGGCTTGAAGCAAGTTGGGACAGGAAAAAAGGAGGGGTTGGTTGTCAGCTTTGGGGTTCACCGCTTTCCACTTTGGGGGATAATTAGGCCCCACCACTGAGGATTTCGCGCGCGCGCGCAATTTACTGCCGGGGGTTTGAGAATTATGGGATTTGATGACCCCGCGATGCGCCTGTGGGAATAGCTTCAGATTTGCGACAACTGAGAATTTCTTTTTGTTTCCGGTTGGAAAAAAGACAGCAGAGGAGAAGAAAAAAATGGCCGAGTCCAAGCCTGCACATCTTGAGCCTTCCAAGTTGGGGACAAAAGCTTAGTATGCTGATTGAGCCCCTTCATTTTGTTCAGCCCTCCGTCCTCAACCCCCTGCTAACGACTTGAACATAGCTGGGACGCCCTCTACACAACCGAGCTGACAACCCACACCTCTGACCCCTCGCTAGAGGGCACAGTCTGGTTCGACGACTCGGACGCCGAGGCCAAGATCCTGTCCTACCTCTCCCCCAACCGCGACGACTCGGACTCTGA
The DNA here is from genome assembly GCF_035222475.1 of Podospora pseudopauciseta. Lineage (NCBI taxonomy): Eukaryota > Fungi > Ascomycota > Sordariomycetes > Sordariales > Podosporaceae > Podospora > Podospora pseudopauciseta. The sequence goes on from NW_026946667.1 coordinate 1,135,458, forward strand.
CAATGAAGACGACGACCAGCCCCCCAACCCGCACCCGCACGACCTCACCCCCAGCACAGCTTCCATCCTAGACCTAGGCTGCGGCAACGGGTCCCTCCTCTTTTCCCTCCGCGACGACGGCTGGTCCGGCCACCTGTTGGGAGTCGACTACTCCCCCCACTCCATCTCCCTCGCCAAATCCATCGCCCAGTCCCGCGAGAACGAAGATCTCAAGAGTGTAGAGTTCAAAGTCTGGGACGTCCTAAACGGCGACATCCCCTCCATCTCCCCCCCAACCGGCTGGGACCTCGTCCTCGACAAAGGCACCTTCGACGCCGTCTCCCTCTCCTCCGAAACCGACTCCCTCGGCCGCAGGATCAACGAGGGCTACGGCGAGCGCGTCCTCCAGCTCCTCAAGACGGGTGGCGTCTTCCTCGTCACGTCCTGCAACTGGACCGAGACCGAACTCCGCACCTGGTTCGAGACCTCGACCGCCCCCAACGACGGAAAGACCAAACTGAAAATGGCAGGCAGGGTAGACTACCCTAGTTTCAGCTTTGGGGGTGTCAAAGGGCAGACCATCTCGACGCTGTGTTTTGAAAAGGTCGTTGTTGAGTAGAGACCAACATTAAAACGACAAAAACAAAACCAAAATAGAAATAAATGATACCCAGGGGTCTGTTTCCATAGAGTGAGAAAAAAAAACGGTCTATTGGTATAACTCGGTTACTTTATGCCCCCCTTCACCTTCATCCCCCCCCTATTCGCGATCCATACAACTGCAAAAAAGACCATTTTTTGGCAGTAAACCTGTACACTCACCACTAACCCACCCAGCTCACAGTAACCTCAACATGTCATAACCGCTGCTTCGCTTTCGTTTTGCTTTCTACTTCCAGTACACAACCTCCCCTAATGCAGAACTGTACGCTGGGAAGACTCATCGAGCGACCCAAACAAGCCCAAGGGCGCATATGCGCGCGTAAATCGGATGCTGACCTAGGACAGATGGGATACAAATATAGATGGGGACGGGCGGGGGGAAAAGTTGTTGAATTGGATATGGGAATTGCTTCATTAAAGTTCTTGCTCTATGGTGATGTGTTCATCGGGTCCCCGCCAGCCGCAGGAGGAGCCCCACTGGCGGCCGCGATAGCTTGGGCGGCGAAGAACCTGACGTCGATATCCTCATCGTCCTTGAGTTTCTCGAGGCATGGCAGGACACGCTCGTCAATCAGCCCCTGGCCCCGTGGGGATGCGGTGAAAGGAGCACCAGCCTTCTCAAGAGTAAAAATGGTACCTTCGGCGGGCAACCTGCGAAGGACACCGATGATTATGGTGTATGTCTTCGCGACATTAAACCGGATGTTGGGGATAGCATCACCGGTCAGCTTCTCAAGCATGGGAAGAATGCTGTCGGCGACTACATCCAAGGTGACAACGCTGGCCAAGGTCTGTCGATGCTGTCAGCACTTACTCATAATGACACCCAGAGAGGAAGCTCAACTCACCGAGATAGCAAAACATGTGGTCATCCTGTACAGGTAATTTGGGTGTCTACCCATCTCCATAACCTTTGGAATGATGTTTTGGCTGGCCCACTCGACACCAAAGACCTCTGTCAACCTCTTAAGGTTGTGAGTAGCAGCCTCACGGATGGAGAAGACGGTATCGCCAAGCCAGCCCATGCAAAGGCTGCTGAGCTTCTCGTTAAAGAACCCAACACCCAGCTGGCCGGCAAGCAAGGGCATGTGCCCAATTATGGCCAAACGAACACGCCACTGCTTGTCCTCGGCAAGGTGAACAATGGCTGGAAGAAGGGACTCGGAGAGCCGGTCGATGCCGATAACCTTATTTACCAGCTCGAGCTTAGAAATGATGTGAAGACGGACTTCCGGAAACTCATCCTTGAGCATCTGAATGAACATGGGCAACAGATGATCAATGGTTCTGTAGGCTGATTAGCGAGTGCGTCCTGAGACCAGTCACGACTGACGTACTCTTGCTTCCCGAGGATGGGCGCGAGGCCACTGATTTGTGTACCAAGAGCGGCACGGACATGTTGAGAGGTATCGTTGACAAGTGTCTCGATTGTTTCCAAGACCTCACTCAGCACAAGCTCTCTGGGTATCAGGGTGCAGAAGCCCGGAATCTGGCCTGCTATGGCCGTCCGCACCTCAGCCTCGTGGTCCTTGAGCAGCTTCACAAAAGCAGGGACCATGTCTCTGGTCAGAACTTCCTCATCCACAGCTTTGGCAATCTGTGGTCTAGTTAGCCATGCTCCCGTGAACGTCGAGCAAGGTCATACATACCTTTTCGAACCTGTCTGCAACCATGTACCGAACTCTCCAGCTCTTGTCCTCAATCAAGCTACGAAGCGAGCTCAAAAGAACGCCATGGCTGGCTTGCTGCTCCTTGGGAACACTCTCGGCGATGGCACCCAGGATCTCAACCGTAAGGAGTCTGACGCTGTCTTGATCGTCCGTCACAAGGTGCTGAAACTGAGGGATCATTTCTGAGATGACGAGCGGGGGAGCAATCTCCTTTACAAACTTGGCCATATTAGTAGCAGCCTGGCGGCGCACCATGGGTGTTTCGTCGTGGACAAGCTGTGAGAAGGCTTGACGGAGCTGTAACTTTGTTTCTTCGCTGACCTTGGCGTAAGGAGACGCGTACAGACCGCACGCTGAGACTTTGGAAGTGAACCAATCCGCCTTAGAGAGTCTGAACACCAGCGGAATGAAATACTCCTCGATTTGGTGCGCATCGAGATCAACGCAGATCTTGTTCAGCGACTCGACAGCCTAGAGACAGCAGAGGTCAGTCCATGTCCCCTGCGATCCTGGAAAGCGGCATCGGAATCGCCTACCTTGTCCCTCACAACGGGCTCTTCTATGGCAGCAAGGTTCTCAAGGGGAGACAGCAGAACGTGACCCCACTCCGGACCGCCGACATAGTCGATAAACTTTCCCAGCTCGCCGCTGAGGGCCACAAGAACCTCATCTTCGTCCTCGACACTTTCTGCAGCAAGAAGCAGGTTAGTGTTTCGTCCATCTACCAAGAAGAGTGCACCAACGGGAAGGGGCTGGCTGACCGTCGAGAAAGGGGATGAGCTCGTCGCGAGTGCGCTCAGGGCCCAACGCAAGAGCAATGGTCGAGAGTCGGTGAATCGCGTTGAGGCGAAGCAGGACATCGTCGTGCTGGGAGAAAAAGTTAACCAACAAAAGGCCACAAGACTGGGAGCTTTGTCACCACCATACCTTCAATTCATCGATCAAGACAGCGATGGGATAGAGCTCATCGCTGGGGTTGGTTGCATCAGCCATGGTGGGCGGCTGTTGTGGGGGTATCGAGTGGTTGAAAGAAGCGCGGAATATGCCAAGAGTCGGGGGTGATTATGTCTATCTTGGTAGTATGTTTGTTTGTGCTGGTGAGGAATCCGGGCCGTGGTTTGGGCAGGGCGCTGGGTAAGGCGGCCGGGATCGCGTGTGGTGTGGAAAGTGATGCAATGGGTAATCTGAAGAGTAGGAGGGAGTTGCCGACCGGGGCGCTACAAGTAATGCAGCCCACCTGAGAGAGAGCTGTCTGCGGTGTGGTCTGGTCTCTGTTTCCCCGGGGTTGGGTGTCAATGTCGATGCTGGAATTAGGCAAGCGCGCCGGCGACTGTACAGCAGCACACTGGAGTGGAATGCAACAAGAGATGGGAGGACGCCGGGCAGTTTGTTGAATGTTTATTCCCAAAGTGATGTTGGATGGGATGGTTGTCAGAGGGTGGGCGGCGAGGGGACTGTCATGGCGAGAGCTCTCCAGCGACCAGGAGCCAGGAGCGCGGCCTAACAAATCCAGGTTGGTCACGGCCCAGGTGGTCAGTGCGTCGGCCCCAGGCTGACAGCCTCCCCCGTGCTCCCCTCCTTTTTTGACAGCCAGTGCGGGACAGCTGAAGAAGCGACGACAGGGGTGGCCAGCATCAACGACATGTGTTGCGACTTCACTTTGTACCCTCTTGTCTGCTTCAAGTAACAAGTCTCTCTCATCTTTCCGTCTATGGAGATGTCGAAGCAGACCGTGATACATCATATTATATCCCCACCGATCCGGAGGACCAGCAAACAGCCCATGACCTCACTGCAGACCACACAGTTATGCAGCTACTTCATTTATACTTCTTCAGCACTAGCTTCCAGGGACTAATCTTCAACGACAATTGTCTTTTGAATTCGGCTTAACGTGTCATTCTTCCGCTGAATAAACAACCAGGTAGGAATGCACCTGCTCATGTTGTAACCAAAGTCTGCTCGTAAGAGGAGTGTAGGTATGTATGCCTGGCTTAAAATAAACGCTCATCCTCAAAGATACAGGCCTCCCAAAAACATGCTTCCCTAAAAAACCGCCTTCAGCAAGAGCTCCACAAGAATTCCTAGCTCATGCTCTTCAACTCTTGTTCTACTGCAGCCGCACTTGCAACCGTCTCCACGTCGTCTGCATCCTGTCTCCCTGCGCTGGAACTGTTTGCGTGCCCCCCAAACACACCCTTAGCGATAGCCAAACCAGAAATCTTATCTTGTAAAGCCCCGAGTGCAGCCGGCATTCCTCCAGTGCTAGCGCTTTTATTTAGCGATGGCGGCGATACTCTTGCTTCAGGTGTGAGAGCAGCATGTGCTGTTTCGACGCCCGTTAGCACCGACTGGCTAGAGGTAAGGGCTGGAGGTTGCGGTGACGGGCTCGTCGAGACCATCGACGCCGACTCGGAAGGAATACCCGAGCTCTCAGAGAACCCCGAAGAGGCTTGGTAAGCTGCCACTCTTTCTGCTGTGGCAGCAGAGGCGTTGAACTCCCCGTTCATTTCATCATCGGTTCTGTTAAAAACTTGATGCCACCACCTCACCTCGCCCAGTTTGGGGAAAATGAGCCGCTCTCGTCCCTTTGTGTGGTCGTCAATAGTTGGTTCATATCGGTCATTCGTGAACTCCGGTCGCCTGCTCATAAAGTAGCCCCAGACACTCCGAGTACGTTCCCGCAGATTGGCCTCGTGGCGTTGTCGCTCATTGTTGTATAAGAAAGTACCATATTGACACGAGTAAACATGGTATAGCAGTCGTCGAAGGAACCGTTCGTTGAACTCAAATCTGTTAGGATGCTGGCGGAGAAGTTGATAGGTGGCATCAAGGAACTGGTGGAAGACAGGCGAGACATCTCTCAACCTCGTCGTCTGCTCCTCGGCAGCATTTGGGGCTGTGGCTTGTTTGACCTCATCGACTGCGGCACCCTCCTCCTGGTCTGATCCCGCCTCCTTGTCATTGGTGACATTCTTGGACCAGAATCTCTTCGCGCTGGCCATGACATTCTCGACAACATCTCCACGGCCATCATTCTCACCTGGGCGCACTGCAGAGCCCGCAAGCGCATCACTGTCGACTGTAAACCAACTCTCATGGCTCATGTGTCCAGACCGCAACTGAAACATGTGGCCAAACGAAAGCCAATCTTTCTCAACCAGCACAATGAAGCCCTCCAAAGTGCGGTAATAGGGATCAAGCATTAGCTGAGACAGGGCGCAAAGCTGGCTTGTCCGATCCCAGCCATCCGAGCAGTGAATAAGGGCATGCGAATGCTGAATCCCGACTTGCCGCGCTATTATCGACGATCCATCCAAGATTCCAGCGATATGCTTCAACCACTTGCTCTTCATCAGAAGATCTCTGTTTGGAGGAAAAGGAGAAATATCGGCATCCTTGATTGCGCTGATGACCTTGTCGAGCGAGTCCCTCATGACATGAATATTGTCTATATTTAAAAAGACCTTCTTCGCATATTTGTAGTAGTCCATGTTCTCCGACCCCATGCCTATAGCCTGCATGGCATATGAGTTGATGGCAGGCCGCGCATCCACAATAAGGTTATGCTGCTGGGCACCATATATTAGACGCTTCCCGGTCTTCTCGTCGTACATCACGTTGGGCGCGGCAATGAGCTCGTCCTCCATTCTCTCTGTGTCGGAAAGAGACATATCAGTGGGAGCATCGGGACTATCCGCACTGAGATCCACATGGCTTGACGATGGGCTATGGTCTGCCTGTATGCTCGCATTTGCAGGAGATGGCGAGTTGCCATCCAGAAAGTCTGTCGAAGCTGAAAAGCATGCGCCAACGAGTTTCTCGTCCTGGATGCTCCGCTTCATCCTGAGCCCCACAAAGGGCTGTGAGCTGCGGGTGATAGTGCAGTTGTTGACGGGATGAATATATGTCAAAGTAGGGATCCGGGCCCGAGACCGAAAGTTGGCGGCATATTTCAGCGTATTATCCGAAATCTTTGAAGGCACGGCGAGAACGGCCGGATACGTCGGGGAGAAGGCATAGTCCTTATTGATGTTCGTAATCCTCCAGCCCAAGTCTGCTGACTTTTCACTGATCCCTTGTCGCCTGAACTCGGCCCTCGCGTCGTACAGGTCCCATCCGTTGATCTTGGATTCGAGAGAGTTGGAGGGCGGGGAGTAGTTGAATGCTAAGAGCTTATCAACGCTCCCCAGCCTGCAGGTCTTTGCGCGGATGAACTCGAAGGCATCCCGAGCCTGCTTGTCGTCTGTGAAGTTGAAACTGACAAAGGTAAAATCCCTGAAACGAAGCCGTAGCGATGAAGGGATACCGCTCGATGGGGGCGTTGGTCGCAAAGCGCAGTGGGATATGATGTGAAATGCGAACCATACTTGTTTCGTGTGTTTCTTCGCTTTTGGATCCGGAGCTGCCGCTGATTCTGGAGGGAAACGAAAGACGAGATGGTAGTCAGTCAGAGCCAGGTCGCCCTGTTCTGGCTTTCCGCCTCGAAGTGCTTGCACATTGCTATAGTACTAAGGTGTCATTGGAGTTTAGCAGCAGCTCGGGAGAAAATGCAGCTTCGAAACCACATACGTGCTTGTGCTGCGGCGCCGCCATGGTGAATATGGGGACAAGGCCGCCCCAATGTCACGACGAGAGAAAGCAGGAGTCGTCGCCCGTCACGCAGGCAATCGCGAAGTCGAGCTCAACAATCAGGGGTGGTCAATCGATGGAGGAAGACAAGAGCCGAGATGCCTTGACACTTGACAGGGTGACGACGTGTGGGGTATCACTTTGTAAGTGGAAATCGAGCTTCATCCGCAGAGGGTGTAGCCAGAAGACTCTATAAATCAGTTTACCAGCCGAACAGAACCATGGCAGGTTTAGACTTTGGCTTTTTCAAAGTGTTGCGCAAGCCGCCGTTATGAGTGTAGGCTTGGAGGAATCACAAGACCAAGTACCACCAGCCTGCACCTGCTGTCGGCCACTGGGCATCACTGCACCACTGGCGCTTGACGTCGACGGTTCCCCCACTAAGAAGCACAGACCTCGCAGCTGACAGTTTGTTCGAGGTTGAATTTGATAGGTGCACGCCTCACCCAAGTGGCCGTACGCCCAAAATCAAGGCCCGTCCTCATTGGCGCAGGCAAACCCTACTCCACTTTTGTACACCCGGAGCCCACCAAGATTCAAAAAAGCAGTGTGCAAGTCGAATTTCCCCTCTGAGAAAAGTTTGGTGAACACCGCGATCAGGCCTACCCTCAACCTCCAGCAACCACCGAAATCCCGTAGGTCGCTCAGTACCAAACCGACATCATGGCTGTTCCCGGCACTCAGATGTAAGTCGAGAGAATTCCCGTCGTTTGAACCATCTTCAATTCGGCCATATTCGACGGCAGAGAGAGAGAGTGAGAGAGTCTGGAGGAGGGGAATCTGGAGATGGACGGCTTTCTGAAACTCTCGAGGAGGCTTCATGGGCAAAGCTCAAAAATTGGGAACAATGGCTGACTTGTCTGTGTCTGCAGCTCCAAGCGGAGAAAGTTCGTCGCTGACGGTGTCTTCTACGCCGAGTTGAACGAGTTCTTCCAGCGCGAGTTGGCCGAGGAGGGCTACTCCGGCGTCGAGGTCCGCGTCACTCCCACCGTTACCGACATCATCATCCGCGCCACCCACACCCAGGAGGTTCTCGGTGAGCAGGGTCGCCGCATCCGCGAGCTCACCTCCCTCATCCAGAAGCGCTTCAAGTTCCCCGAAAACTCGGTCTCCCTCTACGCCGCCAAGGTCCAGAACCGTGGTCTCTCCGCCGTCGCTCAGTGCGAGTCCCTTCGCTACAAGCTCCTCAACGGTCTTGCCGTTCGCCGTGCTTGCTATGGTGTCCTCCGCTTCATCATGGAGTCCGGCGCCAAGGGCTGCGAGGTCGTCGTTTCCGGCAAGCTCCGCGCTGCTCGCGCCAAGTCCATGAAGTTCACGGACGGCTTCATGATCCACTCCGGTCAGCCCGCTAAGGACTTCATCGACAGCGCCACCCGCCACGTTCTCCTCCGCCAGGGTGTCCTTGGTATCAAGGTCAAGATCATGCGCGGCTCTGACCCCGAGGGCAAGGCCGGCCCCCAGAAGTCTCTCCCCGACGCCGTCACCATCATCGACCCCAAGGAGGAGACCCCCGTCGTTCAGCCTATGAGCCAGGACTACGGTGCTAAGGCCGCCGCTGCCCAGGCTGCTGCTGAGGCTGCCCGCCAGGAGGAGCAGGCTGGTGCTGAGGAGGAGGCTGCCCCTGCCGCTGAGCAATAGGATGCTCGCGGTAGAGGTGCTGGACAATCTCCCAAGATACCCCAGTCCTACGTCGATCTGGGTGCTGAGCCTGCGCCCAACAACAGCGATGACTGGTAAATCGGAAAGGGGAGCGTTGTGGCAGGGATGAGGAGGTCTTTCTTTTGGGCGCGCCACACGCTCATCGGTATGGTTGCAGGAATGGGTTTACGGCGTCAACTTTGAGCATATTGCATTGAGTCTGCAAAAGGGAAAACGGACGGGTTGTTGCTTTATGGAGGGGTGGCTTTGTAACTATCTACAGAACCCATGGACAAGGGCAGCAACGTCAAGATGATCCTGATAACACACCGGGAATAGACCTCCTGAACAAAGTGAACGGGCTCTCTTGTGTGACATGCCGGTGGTGAAGGGCGCCAGATGTATTTTGTTTTAACAATGTGATACCACTTGTTTTCTTTGCCTCGATGATATCTGGGTGGATGGCTCCGGACGTTGGTACAACTAAACCAACCACACGACTATTTTCCATTCCCACCAACCCTTTTTTGCCAGCCAGCTTTGGCTGGCGATTTTCTAGAGAATAATGTATGCAATGGTATCGTAGCATACAGGAAGCTTCAATCTGGTGCGACAAAGACAATATTCTCGACACATCACATACCAGAACACCACACTGTAGGCCACCACCCTTTTATCCCCGCCCTCTGTACCGATAGCATGGCATGGTATATATTGCACCTGAAGATATCCATCAACAATTAACAGTCAACTTTTACACAACCAGAAAAAACCCAAGGGAGCCTAAAAAAAAAAATTAGATCAAAAAGCTTTGTTGTTAAAACATTGAATAACCCACCCAACCTCCCGGTAATCCACCCATTGAACAAAGATATCCATTAACACAATATTTCCCATTGATTTATGCACCCTCAAACGCCATTTTGTGACGTCCCCCTTTCCCCTCTCCCGCCCCCGAGAAGAAAAAGCCGCCATATATATATCTCTCTCTTCAAAGATCCAATGAATGCCACAAGAGACAACTGTGTGATAATAGTAGCAGCAAACCATGTAGTAAAAATACATCCCAAAGAAAAAGCAAATATGCCCCCCCCCCTCCAACCCCCATCATCATCATCTATCCCCCGACTTCCTACTCTGCAGCTCTATTGACTCGTTATACGCATTCCCCGCCGTCAAATGCGTCCCGTGACTCCCACTCCCGCCGTTTGGTCTCCCATTCGTTTGCTGTTGGGAAAAACTCGAAATCATGGGAGAGCGCGGGTCCACGTCGTCGTCTGTGTCGTCTGCCAAGTCGTGAAGACCAAGCCCGGCCTCTTCGTCGTAGGCCCGGATGAGACCGTCACGATCACCGCCCGTGCGGCTGCCGACGCTCATCCGGTGGGATTGGGAGCGGCGGGCTTCCATGCTCATTCTTGTCTGGATGCTAGAAATCATGTCGGTTCCCGTCGAGTCGCCGCCGCTTCTGCGGGCCAACGTCTTGGTGCCTGAGGGGTCGGTTCGGCTGAGGTTGAGGAGGTAGACGCCCGTGAATGTGACGAGGAAGCCGCAGAGGAGGGAGAGGGTGTTGACTGTGTCGGTTGTGTTGAAACCTTGAAAGAGGATGAAGGAGGCAATAAGAGTTGCCGTCGTGAAAGTGACATAGTAGAGGGGGTTAACGCTAGTCAATGTTAGCGATAGTCCCAAGGCTGCCGCATGACTGGCGAGGCTTACATGTTGGTAGGGAACTGGCTCAGAGCCTTGTTAAAGTAGTTCATTTGGGTAAGGATACAAACCACAGTAATGATCATAAAGACATAAGTCGACGGGTGGCTGAACTGGTTGTGCCCCGCAAAGGTCAACTTGAGGGCAATGCCAAACGCCTTGACGGCCATGACCGAGATGGATCCAACAGTCGAACAAATGCTCAGGTAGACAAGAGGATTCTTCTTGCCGTGGATCGGCCCAACCTTGTAGATCATAATCGTCGCGAAAATGCAGACGAACAGCGAGTAGAACAAGAAGCCTATACCTGGTCAGCCACATCTTCCTGGAGCATGTCCCAGCAGCCAATGTTGGTTCATACCTGGCTGAATCGCATATTCGAGAATCTGGTCAATAGTCTGAATATCCTCGTCAGGGGACGCATGCAGCACAATAATGACAGCTCCGATCAGACAGAGGGCGCTCCCCAGCTTGCCCAACGTCCCCAACTCCTCATTGAGCACGTATGACCCCACCACAGCTCCCACTAACACCGACAGCGCTCCAAGAGGGGTGACGAGGATGGCCGGCGCAAAAGCGTAAGCTGCAAAGTTGAAGATTTCGCCCAAAACCACTGTATGCTTCGTCAGCGCGCGCAGTTCCCTCGAGATCCAGGGAGGAAAATGTCCATACAGCAAACAATGCCTGCCCACCACATTGGGTTCTTCAAGTAAACGAACCCATCCCCTTCAAACCCATGCCTTTCTTCTGCTTGCATCAATCCCTATAACAGCCGGTCACCAGGTCAGCATTCTTCCTTTCGTCCCGTATGGCGTGGCCTGTGGGCATGTGCTTGGTGTGTAACATGAGTGGGCTGGCTGTTCGAGCTGGGAGGCCGTACCTTTTTGGTGATGACGAAGCTGATACCTGTCCACGACCAGAGTTAGCCCCAATCGCTCTCCCGGGTCCTCGAGATCAGTGAATATGCGCATACCTATTGCTAAACTCGAGCTCATGGCCAAGGCCAGGCCAATATATCTAAAAGACAGAAAACCACAGCGTCAGTTGCGATGCGCCACCAGGGCTGAGCCCCCAAGACCTGCAAAACAGGCTGCAAAGAAAAGGGCAGCAGCATACTTCTCCTCCAACATCATCTTGAAAGCAATACAAAGAAAACGAGCGCGACGGCAGCAACGAGAACGCGCTGCCTGTGTTCTTGTTGTTGTTTTTGTTGTTGTTGTGGCGGTGGTGGTTACTGCGAACCGGAGCCGGAGCTACACTGTCGAGGTTTCTAGGAGGGGCAAGCAAGCAGCCGCTCTCTCTCGCGCCGGGCGAGGGTCTGCAGAAAAAAAAAGCGAAGAAAGAAAAACAAGAAGAATATCAAGCTTTTGGCCGTCTGATATGCATTCGGTAGATCTTTTCCAATACTAATTGAGAGCTTGGAGCGCAATCCGTTTTCCGTGTAATGTTTTTTTTCCTGCTCGGTCGAAAGTACGCAGCGGTTTTCGTCTCGTCTGATGAGGACACAGGTGGCTCGTGGGTGCGCTCGTGGCTCGGCGGCGGCGGCGGGCGGAGGAGGGCCGTAATAGTTAAGCAAGTGTTACCTAGGGTTGGATATGCGCTGGGGCTGCTTGGGTTCGTGTTGTTGCCGTCTGTGGTGTTTCCCCAGTGATATCGCTGACCCAAGGGAATTTGTCCAGACACCAGATCAGAGTTCCGTTTGTGTGGTGTGTGTTTACTTGGTAGCGCAAACGAATGTGTTCTGATAGAGCATGGAGAGAAGTGTTGCTGGTAAGTTTCATTCGAGGCCCCCTGCTGCGGTGGTGTCGAGCTGCAAAGTCTGGGGACGGGCTGGTTTCAAGAAACCTCAACCAACCCCTGCTCAAGAAATTCTGAACCCCTGGGGCCTGCACGCCTGACAGGGTCACGACACACAGTGCGCCGTCGCTGTTTCTGGTTGTGGTTGGCCTGCTGAAGTTTGGGTCGAGGGCGGCTCACCAAGGACGGGACAAGAGAGAGGACACGAGGCGGCCGCGCCGCACACGAGCAGTTCTCCCATCCTTTCAACGCTCTTTTCCTATCAACTCTAATTTGAGGCTTGAAGATTGAAGAAAATCCTAGATTAGAACGTAGCTTCCTATCTCGATATGTTCCCCTACCAAACTATCAATCACCTGCCACCAGTACCAAGACCCAAGTACGCCCCTTCATCTCAGGGTTCTCTTCAACAAAAAAACTATAAATTGTCCCCCTTCCCCCCATCCCCCGCAGAGCTTGCAAGTTATTACAGCGTCGTCAGCAGCTGGAAATGAACCCACCAGTGTCCCTCGGCTCATGGAATCCCAGCAATATCACGCCGTTGAAATCCACATGCCTGCAGACGTCTAAAAACATAACTGCCCTCAAAGTCCGTTCTACACATACAACCCCATCTACAATGTAGATCTCTCTCTCCCGCCAGATCTCAGGGATTCGCGATGCTCACATGGGATGACATCGAACCAGACAAAGAAACAGACAGACCTGAGAACCTCGGGACGCACAGGCGAAGGTACCAAACACCCAAACTCCCCCGACCTCCCCTCACATCAACCCCCTCCCCTGAAGTATGCAGATCCCCGTACTCTGTACCTACATAACGTAAGCTTTCCATTGTAGAGTGCAACAACAAGGTCAGCTTTCTGGAAGAGTTTATCCATCTTACTCTGTCCATTACTGTAGGACATGCCCATGCAATTTACATAGGATGTTATTAGCGAAGCAATCACACCTCAAATAATATAGGTTTCACAACAAATCCGTAGCATCTTCAAATACCACATCTGCTCATCATAGCTCACGTCTGTGCGATCAAACCAGGTAGCTCCTGTAACTCTCCCAAGAGTCACAGCCAAGCTCCCTCTACTCATGTACCTAACATGTTCCAGTACATCCGAACCCTGAAAATCGTGGCAGTGCAAACAAAAAAACTGGGTACCTCAAATCAGCTTATTCGTCTTGGGTTTTCCCTTCGAAGTACCTCAACGTCCGCCCTTACCGGTGCCAGACTGCTGGTGCCTTTTTCTCTTCACCTCTCTTTACAATAATTCGGGCAACTCTTCTCAATCCGTACATTGCTACACAACACCCCATCAACACTCTCCTCACCCCCTATCTCTCAGGATCAAGTCAACATTCTGGACTCAGGGCAAAAGCTTCCTATAATCGTCGAAAGAAGATCGAAAATCAGAAGTGACAAAAAGCCAAAAGGGTGACAATGAGAACTGAGAAAAAAAAAGGAAGAGATCCCCAGTGCCCACCCTTCTTTCCCTTCCACCACTCTGAAATCCATCTTACTTTTGTCAAAAACCAGAAACCCCCCCACCCATCCTCCAAATCGTCATCCCCAAAGTAACTCTCAACTAGCTACGTCGACTACCGAACTCAGCTAGATAGCCCCTTGCCGTGAGAAGCTGGGTCTATCTCTGAAACTAACAGACCCCCAGTTGAGATGGACGAGAAAGAAGAAAAAACCCGAAGCCTGCCTCCAATGATTGATTCCAAAAGCCAACGCCATGACAAGCCTGCTGAAAAGCCAGCTCCAGCCGTTGATAAGCCCCCCTGGCCCATCCCCAGCCAATGCAGAAATTTTGCCCATCCATGGTAGTGTTACATATAAATGCTGGGTATAAAATTGCAATGCTGTGGCCTGCATGCGGTAACGTCGATTCAGCCCAAGGCTGAAAGTTGTTTGATTAATGATATTGCGTTGCTGCGCAAGTAATGAGTGACCGTGCTGGCCCACGCAGATGCAAAAATATCGCAAAAATGATGAAATTTCGGCAGAACTTCGCAATCGTGATACCGTCATCCTCTTCGATGTGTTGCCGAAAACTTACCTGGGCATTTCACAATACGAGCTGTCGATGATTGGCCGAAATGAGTACCTTCGAAAACAAAAACGGGACGGGGTCAGAACCTTTTCCTTCGAAGAAAGATGTCGCGGCTGAACTACAACCGTGTCTCAGAGATATGGGCAAGAAAAACCTGTACAGAGCCCGCCGATTATGTCCGACGACGCTTGTGATCTATCCGTATGTAAGTATGAGCACGTCGTATTGGGGAAAGGTGGGAACGCATACCGGATTCCTCAGCGAGGCTCTCTGCATCGTCAGTTCTGTATCGTTTTCCAGTGGGGCTCGACGGAGCAAGGTCAAGGTCAGGCTGCGGTTCAAATGTGATGTCTCCTTCCGCCTCGTCATGCACCTCTTCGTACTCATCCCCATCATTGCCCCAGTCAATTTCATCACCATCTTCCACTGGAGCCGCTACGGAGTGCGGCGCGCTGTTATCTGGCGTGAAAGAATCATCTGCCCCATCGTTCTCGTCGTAGTCAATTTCGTCGCCGTTCATGGTCGTGCTCGTATGATCGGACGCTGTGTCTCCTGTTGCTGATGCAGACGGCCCCTGTTGCGGATCTTTACTCACAGTGGGGGACATGCCCCGAGAGACTTGTGAAATCTCAGCCTGCCAGTCCGTTTCCAGAGCGTCTTCATTGTTATCGGCTGCGGTGTTGGTAACCTCGGGCACGCCGTTCAATATTTCTCCGCCTTGACCGCCGTCGCCTTCTTGCTCGTCGATTGTTGAGAGGCCGCCGTCCTGGTCAAAAGCGAGGAGAAGATCGTTATCTTGAAAGCGAGGAATGTTAGCGTCGCTGTAGTGACCAAAACTGATGCTTATCTGCGAACTGGCGCGAGAGTGAGACGTAAAGAAATTGTTGGTCAATGGCGATGCCGCGTCCAACATATTCAAGCCCTCTTCCTCCACGTTGTCCTCGTTATCAGAATAATCGATGATGTACTCCTCATCGACGGTAAAGCTTGACGAACCCATCTCAGATGTCGCTCTGGACCCAAGTTGAGTTCCGCTTGCACCCTCCAGCTCGCAAGGTTCGTCATCGTCATCATAATCGATGTCAAATTCAACTTCGGGGGTGGCGAGCTGCGACGCCCTGGTCGAACTCGTACTGGACAAAAGCAGATTGTTGGTGGGGTGTAAAGAAAAAGGGGGTTTACCATTTGAACCTGTTGTCAGTTCAAACACACCATTGCTGGTGAGTTGAGCCTCCTCAGTTGTTTCCAGCTCTGTGATGACATCGAAGGCCTCATCGGCGTCCTTCATCTCCTGCTCATCCACATCGACATCGACAGACTCGTAGGAAACCTGTTCTTGAGGAAAGTCCGAGGTATTGGAATCCTCAGCGTGCACAGTCTCGAGGGTTGTTTGATATACAACCTGATCATCATGGTCTGGCTGCCCTTCAGCTGCTAGCTCTGGCGATTGGGAGTGTGTGCTGGAGATGGCAGCATCTTCGTTTTGAGTGGTAGCGTCGTTCTCAACAGCAGGCGATACGCTAGGATTGTGGCTTTGATCATGGTTAGAAGCGATGCCATTGACTGGGGTCTCGTTTTCATAGCTATCATGGGCCGTGTCATCATCCTCGTCAACAAGGAGTTCTTCGTTGACCCATCTTTTCTGATGGTTAGATTCGGTATGCTCAGAATGCTCATGTTCAGAGAGCACGCTTCCAGAGCGGCATGGCGATTCGCCGCCATACTTGGCCTCATCAAGAAGTTGTAGGAAGCGCTCTTCGCAATCATGCTGGACAATCAACTGCAAAACAGGAACTGAGGCGATGGCGGTGTCTTTTGCCGCCAATGCAGCGTGGCAATCCAGTAGTTCACGGAGTGTCCGGTTGAGAAACCTTTCACTAGACCTTTCGCCAAACTCGAGGTCCAGAGAGTCAAAACTGACCAAGAGGGTATCGGTAGGGGCAATTTCGTTCGCAATGACTTGGCGAAGAGAAGAGAGAAACTGTGCAAGGGGCTCATCCATCTTCTTGACGTCCGACAGAAAGAAAGCGTCTGGGTCGTCATTTGCAGTCCCAAACAGCGAGTAGTTGACGTCATTGTAAAAGACCTCAATGTCGGGAACACCATGAAGAGAACTGGCAAGATCTTCGATCGCCTTGTCAACTTCACTAAGGCCGCCTCTGGGTTCCTCGTCATCATCCATGAGGTAATCCTCGTTGCCATCAGCATGATTTGAGCCGGCCTCATAGTCCATATTGCTGTGGCTGCCCAGTTCAGGAACCTTCTCCTTCTCGTCGTCATCATCATCATTATCATCATCATCATGATCAAGCTGGTCGTCAAGATCTTCTTCGACCATAGGTTTCTCTGATTCAATGTTGTTCAGTAAAACCGCCTGGTCTTCCTGTGCATGGATCTGGGGTTGGCCGATGGAATTATCATGCTGAGGGCTGGGCTGTTCATCTGCTTCATACTCTGGTTGGTCCTCATGTTGAGGCTCAATCTGGTCCTCGGCTTCATACTCTGGCTCGTCCTCATGCTGAGGCTCAGACTGGTCTTCAGCCTCAAACTCTGGCTCGTCTCCAAGCTGAGGCTCGGCCTGGTTTTCAGCTTCATACTCCGGTTGGTCCTCATGCAGAGGGTCCAACTCGTCTTCCGCTTGATATTCCGGCTGCTCAGCATCTGCGACGGCCAGATCTTGGGCATTCTCGTCAGCCTTGACGGCCTCCGTGGTCAAGCTGTAGTCCTCTTCGTAGCCGATCTCTTCTTGATACTCCAGGCCTGTCGCCGCGATCTCATCACCCGCTACTTCGTTCGGGGGGCCTTCATCTTCAGCTGAATTGGTCGCGGCATGCTCCGAGTGAGCTTCTTCTTCGTCGTCTTCATAGCCAATCTCGTCAACTTGATCGACTACATTCTTGGTGATTACTGTAGGGGCGTCTTGTTGGTTCTCATCTGCCTGATCATAAACGCCATCCAGCTGGAAATCAAATCCATCGGCATCAAAATCCGGGACAGCCTCCTGATCTAACTGGCCCAAGGGGCCAGGGTCCACGGCCAGCTCAACCTGGTCCATGGTGAGCTGGGTTGGAGATGGGTGATATGTCGAACGCAGCCCGACGCGTAGGCTACGTTTTTTGGTTGGTTATGAGCGGCTATTGCCGTGTTGGTTGGTAGAAAGTATATGGTGGAAAGCGGTGGGCTTGATACTGAAAATCCGCAGGATTATCGACGACGCCAGTGGCTGGACGTGGGGCTGAGGTCGAGTTTACGTTTTTTCTTACGGCAAACGCTGAAATCGAGCGAATGGTTGTACACGCTCAGTCCAGTCGATACGGTAGGACCGGAGGGCAGGAGTGGAAAAGTCGAGGGGCGCGCGGAATTCAGGTTACGGTTGATGGTCAACTACTGAGTTTAGGTTGTGGTTTGGGCGAATCCAGCACATGGGCAAGAGCTCCAAGTGGAAATGGAGAAAGTTCTTGTTCT
This sequence comes from Podospora pseudopauciseta, assembly GCF_035222475.1. Taxonomy (NCBI): domain Eukaryota; kingdom Fungi; phylum Ascomycota; class Sordariomycetes; order Sordariales; family Podosporaceae; genus Podospora; species Podospora pseudopauciseta. The sequence goes on from NW_026946667.1 coordinate 1,153,060, forward strand.
TGTACAGGGAGCTCCTGAAGAACGGTGGGATGCCGACTTCTAATTTTTCAGAAGCAGAAGTCGAGAGCGGGTCGAGTGAATTTGCTGTTGAAGTCAAGAGCGCAATCTTGTGAAATGGATGAAGGCAGGTAGGTCGGGACTTCTTATACTCTGCTGACGCGCGCAGAGGAGAGTAATTGAAAGCGTGTTTGTCGGAAAAGTGAAAGAGCACTGGAGAAGCGGCGATTCGTTTGAATAATCGAGTGGAGGACGGCCCGCATTCAGTTTAGTGGACTGACACCCGTCTGGCAGCCTGGACCTGGTCCGTGCCCATCCATATGTCCTCAGACAGGGGAAAGAGCTTCACTTCACAGTGGTGGCACGGTCAGGGTGGATGCCAGCTGGCAGCCCCTCGTCAGGCACACCTCAGCTGCCACTGGGTGCTGGAAAGACCACCTATCGACCACAGTTGTATCATTTCTGGGAGGTGAAGCTACAATTGCCAGTAATTAACGGCTCGACCGACACCGACACCGACACCAACCCGACCTCTCCCAACTGAGCCCCAGCAAACCGTCCAGCTGTTGAATTCAAGATGGTAGACCTCCCGAGATGATGCAATCCAGAGCGCAACAAACAGCTAACCATTGCGCCCTAGGTTGTCCTCGCTGCGTCCATCTGCACTCGGGGCGGCAAGGCTGTTCTGGCCAGGGCCTTCCACGACATCAAGCGCACTCGTGTCGAAGCCCTCCTCGCATCTTTCCCCAAGGCTGCCAACTCGGGCACCCAACACACCACCGTCGAACAGGACAATGTTCGATTCGTATACCAGCCATTGGATGAGCTCTACATGGTGCTCATCACCAACAAGCAGTCCAACATCCTCCAGGACATCGACTCCCTCCACCTCTTCGCCCAGGTCGTTACCAGCACTTGCAAGAGCCTCGACGAGCGAGAAATCCTCCGAAATGCCTTCGAACTTATCAGTGCCTTCGACGAGATCGTCACCCTGGGTTACCGTGAGAACCTGACTGTCAGCCAAATTAGGACATTCTTGGAAATGGAGTCTCACGAGGAGCGCATTCAGGAGATTATTGCTCGGGTAGGTGGAATAATACTTTTATGGGCTGCTTGAGGTTCTGACACCGGTGTAGAACAAGGAACTCGAGGCTACCGAAGAGCGCAAGAGGAAGGCGAAGCAGCTGGAGATGCAGCGCAAGGAGTCTGGGAGAGCTGGCCGCTCCGGTGGCATGGCTTCACGACCAGCCGTATACCCAACATACACACCCCCTGTCCGACCGGCTGTTACTGAGACATACGATACCTACGAGGCGGAGAAGAACAAATCCAAGTACGTTGCCTTCACAGTCTGGACGTTTGGTGGGCGGGAACTGACAGAATCAGGTTTGGAGCGCCTAAGGGCAAGGGTATGCAGCTGGGCAAGAAGTCCAAGACTACAGATATGTTCGAGCGTGTGAAGACCGAGCTGGGGCCAGTGGACGACGCACCCCTTGTACCGGTTGCCACTCCTTCTGCCCCAGAACCGGCCGCCGCCTCCCGTGTATCAACGTCCCTGGACCGGGATGCGATCCACGTTACCGTCAACGAAGCCATCACAGCCAAACTGTCCAGGGATGGGGCCCTCAACTCGTTCTCCATCAGCGGTGACTTGACATTGCGCGTGTCAGATCCATCACTCACCAAGCTCAAGCTTAATCTCAATGCTACTCCTTCGCACGGTGCCCAGTTCCGGACACATCCAAATGTCGACAAGAATCTGTTCAACAGCACGAAAGCGATCCAGATGGCTAACACGGCGAGGGGCTTCCCTGTCAACAACGCGGTTGGTGTGCTGCGCTGGAGAGTTGCGCCCAAGGCCGACGATACGAGTATCTTGCCGATTGCGTTTACTGTCTGGGTCAACAAGGGTTCCGACGGCAACTGCTCGTTGACTGTCGAGTATGAGCTGTCGGGCGGTGATGAGCTCAAGGATGTTAGTATTGTGATCCCTTACCAGAGCGCCGAGCCATCCGTTGCCAGCTTCGATGCCACCTACGAGGTGTCTGGTGACAGCCTTGAGTGGTCCATTGGCACTGTCAACGAGGAGAATCCCAGCGGTGCTTTCGAGTTTGAGGCGCAGACGGATGACGAGAACGAGTTCTTCCCCATGCAAGTTCGCTTCTCCAAGACCTCGCCATTTGTGGATGTTGATGTAAGTTTTCCATCCTCTGACTGCGAACACAGAAAACAAACAGTATGCTAACTTTTTCTTCCAGGTCACCTCGGTGGAGCTTGTCGAAATGAACGAGGAGGTAACCTTCTCCAAGGAGGTGAAATCGGTGGCGGACTCGTACTTGATTGAATAAATGGAGGTGATTAACGTGGTATAGGGATGAATCTGTTGTCTGTTTGGCGCACCGAGCAAGCATGTGTCTTTTTGGTGTCTGGTTAGAGAAGACTTGGGGAGGCGGATAGCTCCCCTAATAAAATTGATTTGGCGTGTTTCTGCAAGAAATCGAATGCCTGGTGTATGTATTCGTGCTGTTGCTATGGTGTATGTGGACAAGCATTTCAGGGGCTGCCCGTATTTTGACCGCTTGGGGGGCAGCACAGTGCGAACGCTAGGGCCAATTATTTCATGAATTCCTTCCACACTTCTCACTGAACTCTGAACAGCAAGAGCGCTTCACTCCAACGAAAAACAACGGCAAAACACGACGAATTCAAATCGAGAGAATTGCCTGAATGATTCTGACCCAGACTCTTGGTTAAAACTGGTAAATCAGACATCGGTGACAAACTAGGAACAGTGACCCGCCGCGTTTTGAAGCCCAACCGCTCACACTCACTTCTCTCACCTCTCAACTCACTCACTTGCATCGGTCAAGTTTCAACATTCTCAACCCCGCCAAAACTGCTTCATAAACAAAACCAAAAATGCCACCACCACCACTCCCTGATCTACCACCCCTCCTCCCCCTCCTCTCCCAATCCCGCCTCTCCACCGCCGGCGCGCCGATTTCAGAGAGCAACCCCGTCGTGGCCCTCAACCCAGCCATTGACCTCGCCGCGACGGTTTCGGATGGTGATAATAAAGAGAGCAGTACGGTCTACGTCTGGCGGGCGAACGAGCAGGTGGTGTTCAAGCACGCCGAGAGGAGCGGGGCTGGGGTAGAGACGGTTCGGTGGAAGGAGGACGGCAAGTTTCTTGCTGTTGGGTGGGGGGACGGGGTGGTGAGGTTGATGGGGGAGGGGGGGGGGAGGGGAGGAGTGTTTATTGCATACGGGTGGGAGATGAGGGAAGGGGGAAAAGGATCAAGTTTTTGGGGTGGGGGAGGAATGTTACTGGGAATAGTAGGAGGAGGAAGAGGAGGAGGGTGGAAGTTGAGACTGGAGGGGGGAAGGTGGGGGTGAGTGATTTGCCGCACGAGTTGACTTTTTTGGAGGTGGAGGGGGCGTTGCCGAAGTTGGGGCCTTTGCCGGTTGCTGGGGGGGGTGGTAGTGCTGGGGGGGGGGATGATATGTTTTTGTTTTCGTCGACGACGTCGCTGGAGTGGGTGTTTAGGGGGTGTAAGGCGGAGGAGGCGGATGATGTGCATGTTATGGTTGTTGGGATGGAGGATGGGGGGGTGCATTTGAGTATTTGTGACTCGTTTGTTGTTGGGTTGTTCAGGCATGAGCCGGTGGAGGGGGAGAGGGTGATGCTTTGTGGGCATGCTTCGCATGAGGAGACGTCGACACATGTGCTGTTGATGAGGCCGAGGGAGGGGGAGGTGAGGAGGTTGCATTTGGTGCCGATGGATTTGACGTTTGTGCATTACTCGCCGGTGAACTTGTCGCTGTTGGCGAGCAAGATGACCATGTTGCAGAATTTGCTGAGGTATGTTAAGCAGACGCAGACGCACATGACGAATGAGTGGAAGTCGACGAGGGAACTGCCGCAGAGGTTTTTGAATGGGGTGGAGGATGATTTGAAGAGGATGGAGGGTGGGGGGTTGAGTATTGTCCAGGCTTTGTGTCACACGGTAGCTACGGGGCATGTTTTCAGGCCGGTGAAGGAGTGGTTGGTGGATGTTGTGGCTGAGAGGGTAAGTCTCTGGATCTGGTTTACATGGCTGATAACTGACGAGGATACAGGGCCACAAACGCTGGGACAAGGCAGTACTCTCGGGATTGCTCAACCTCCGAGGTCTGGTTCATGAGAACCTAATACCAGCACTTGAACGCTGCGGTATCATTCTCAGTCGAATGCTGGGTATTGCCCGCTTCCACGACTCAGAGGAGGGTATTGGCTTCAATGCTACTCAGATCACCAGACTGATAGACATTGTTTCCTGCCTGACTGTCGTTGCCCACAAGATACTTCTCAACGTCATGGATGAGTTGGAATATTTCTCTGTTTTCTCAACATGGCTACGGCTACAGATAGACCAACAAGCCTCCTCGTCATCTGCCACCGAAGAGCTCACCGAAAAGGAAGCGACTATGGACCATGCCAAGGTCCTGACTTACATTCAAAGATACCTAACCAGCAGTCCATTGGCCATGTATTTTGACCAAATCACCAAAGAAGACTATGTCAAAGACCAGGAGTATGCCGAGGACAACCCGTCCCTTCTACAGATGCTTGTTAAGCAGCTGAAGAGGCAGGAGTTGGGGCAGCCTTATATGAGAGCGTTGCCCCATGTGGACTTTCTTGTCAACTACTTGACCAGCAGAGCCAACAAGGTGTTTCAAAATATTGCCGAGGCTGAGAAACGAGGTGTCTTGTTTGGAAAAGATGCTGTATTGGACATTGGGGAGGGGATTTGGAAGCATGATGTTCGGTTGTGTATCAAGCCAGAAGATGTAAGTCTTGGTTGGTATGGCTGTGTAGCGTATGGGGTCACAAAACTGACAAAATATTTATAGGAGGCGACAGGACAGACAGCTTATACGGCGTTGGTATCAGAGCAAGACAGAACCACACGTAAGCTGGAAGATTCTGCTACATCCATGCAGTGCTAACGGCTTTCATCAGTCTTTTTATTCAAGACCGTCATACAGGGTACGAAAGGTGTCAGTGAGCTGGGTCCAACGAGAGCCTGTGGGCTTTCTGTGCCAGAGGGAAAGAGTATTGTTGATTTTGGTTTTCTCGATGAGAACTCATTGTTACTATTATACTGCACTGCAGGTAAGTCAAAGCATTACAAGTCAGCAAAGTGCCTAAAGTTAACCATTGCTATAGGTGACAACCCTGGGTTTTCCCTCATCAAAATTAGCTATCAGTCTGCCACATTGTTGTATCGACACTACGAGGCTGGTCAGCGCCCATCATTGAGGCCTCTTGACATGGATGACCAGACACTGTTTTGTACAAGAGGTTTCTCTCATCTGTCCCACTTCACGCCTGTGCAGATGATGGTTCAAAAGTCATGCAGCCTACGCGGCGAAATACCAGGGCGGGTTTGCCTTGTGGGCAAGGACAGGGCCATGTACAAGACCTATGCGTTACCAAGGAGCTGGGAAGATGTGGACACGAATGGCCAGTGAGAGGATGACGGGAATGTCTTGGTTCTTGATACTGCATTCCGGATCCGAACAATCGGCTCCGAATCTGCAGATAGAGTGTTGGCCCTTTTACACGTAAAGCTTAAGATTTGGTGTATCTATACGCGGAAGTATCCTGATTAGATAGACGTATGCCCATAATGTAGCAACATCATCATCCTTTACATGTTTTACCCCTGAAAAAGCAATGATGGTGTTGTTGGACCTCGCCGCACTGTGCTCCCAGAAAGGGGTCCAATAATAGCACCCAACACGCTAACGGCTAGCGATGTCTCCCGAATGCCGTTAGCGTCATGCAACCCCCAGAATGACCCGTCGGCCAGGCGCTGTGTGCAACTGAAACAAACGTCATTGGGCAGCTTTCCAAAAGAGAGAGATGTTCCAGGTTGCACCCTCTCACCGATTAATTGTCTACCTCCTTTGAGCCCGGCTTTCTCGCAACTTTTTACATTCTTCCTAAAAAAACGACCGGGTGCTTCAAGTAGACTGCACGACAAATTACACGCGGCCAAGGTCGTGATAATATCCAATCTCCACATCTAAACGGCATACTCACCTCCGAGCATCCCGGAATAATACAAACAGCTTTCATCAAAGAACAACGCAGCAACTTCTACAGTACATAGGGATACTTCTGAGCACAACACTATTCAGAAACTCCCTCGGAGAGGGTAGAGGTTGGCTCAAGATGAACGAACCAACGATACCGCCCCAGGCGGCGTTCAGCTACAAGCACGCCTCAGCACCACCGCCAGTCACCGTGACAGCTCCCTCCACGACAACAGGAGGGTCCTCCTCCTCCCAAGCACCACCGTCAGAAAAGCAGCAACAGCCCAAGCCAACGACGGCATCTGTCCCCCGAGCCTCAGGCCCAGCCATCCCCGTGATCCTCAACGAAGCCGCCCTCGACTCTCCCACCTTCCGTTCGACAGCCATCCACTTTGGCGACCAGCTCGACGGCATCGAACGCTGGCTCGACAGCTACACCCGCAGCACGACCAAAGTCGTCCACGACTTTTTGGCTCTCGAGGACACGATCAACGTCTACCTCTCCAAAATGACACCCCCCACCATGGCGACGGGGCCTGACTCCCCCGTCCTCGACGCGGATTACACACTCCCCGCCCTGCGGAGGGCGGGCGACGGGGCGAGGGAGTGGTGGGGCGGGATACTCTCCGCGGTGAGAAGGCTCGAGCCGGCGAGCGTGGACCCGATCAGGAACTTTATCAACAATGACATGAGGGTGCTGCGGGAGCAGAGGAGGAACCTGGAGGCGGCGCAAAAGATGTTTGACACGACGCTGGCGAGGTATGTGGGGCAGAGCAAGACGAAGGAGCCGAGCGCGCTGAGGGAGGACGCGTTTGCTGTTTTTGAGACGAGGAAGGGGTATTTGAAGGCGAGCATGGACTTTTGCCAGATGGCGCCGCAGGTGAGGGCGGGGTTGGACAAGCTGCTTGTAAGGGTTTGTGCGGACTTGTGGAGGGAGATGAGGAAGGGGAATAACGGTTCTGCTTCTGCGCTTCAGGCTGGGTGGGGGGAGGAGCTGGAGCGGATCAGGGGGTGGGCGAGGGAGATGGAGGCGAGCGAGGGGGTTTTTAAACGGGAGTTGGGGATGGCGAGGAGGGATGTTGGGGAGAGCACGTTGGCGATGGCGAAGCCGAGTAGGGAGTTGGAGGATTATAGTGTTAGTACGGTGCCGTATTTGGGGAGCAAGGGGCCGTTGAGCATTCAGAGGAAGGATCAGGTGGCAGTTGTTTCGGAGAAGCAGGGGTGGTTATTTTTGAGGACGTTGACGGGGAAGCCGGTGAGGCCGAATTGGATACGGAGGTGGTATTATTGTCGGGATGGGATCTTTGGGTGGTTGATCCAGGCACCTCAGGGGGTGCTGCAGGGTGATGAGATTGGCGTGTTGCTTTGCAGTGCGAGACCCGCTGTCCAGGAGGAGCGGAGGTTTTGCTTTGAGATCAAGACCAAGACGCAGACCATTCTGCTGCAGGCGGAGACGCAGACGCAGCTGGTGGAGTGGCTTGAGGTGTTTGAGGTGGCCAAGAAGAAGGCGATCGAGGCCAGCATGGGACGGGATCCTAATACGCTTGTTGGGGGCATCGATCCTGCTTTCGTCATCACGCCGCCCTCGATTCCAGAGTTCTCTGCCCGAGCGGTTGAGAATCTTGATGAGGCTGACAGCTCTGAGAAGCAACGCAACCTGCCTGTGCCTGGTCCTGATCCGAATGCCGCGGCACGTTCCAGCTTCGACGTGGGGATCGCTCCACCGCGCCGGTCCATCACGACTCACCTAGGAAGGGAGGAGGGAGAGACTGGAAGGGAGCATGCGGCGCGTATCATGCAGAAGCTTGATCTTCACCGCAAGGCAACATTTGCTAGCTCGATGGATACAATGTCTGCTTCTGGGACCACCGGCGCGAGCTTGATGACCAGCACGGCTTCTACACCTCAGGGAGGGCAGACACCGACTCTTCGTCTGCCAACTCTGTTGCTCGATCACCAGCCAGGCAGCTTGGCACCCGCGACTCTGGCCAAGCCTCCTATATCGACGAGCCTAAGCAAGTCAGCCATTCTGGCAAGCGCCAACAATGCTGCTATCCGGCCCATGTCGAGCGGCGTTTTGGCCAACTACTGGGGAAGCAGTCCTTATACAGCCATCTACTGCCCTGCCGTTGGTTCACCCCCTACTCCTAAGCCCTACGCTAACGACCCCTTTGTTGCATCCATGGTGCCGCGAACACCCACCTTTGAGAAACCTCAGCCTCCTCCTGGTGGACATAGGAAAACACAGAGCGTGGGCACGACCCTCACGGAGCCCAAGGTGACCGAAAAGGCACGGAGCGATGCCCTTCCTGCCAACTACCCGCCCGAACTCAGAGCGCAGTATGCGCAGTTCCGCCTTGTCTTTCCCACAGCGCCGCCTGAGGAGAAACCGGTGCTCGTCTTCAATGCTGCGTGGTCGAGCTCGCCGGTCGAAGGAAAAGAGGATCAAGGGCTGGCTGGCAATGGCCGTATTTTTGTTACATCTGACAGGATGTATTTTTATGGTCACCAGCTGGGCTTGGTGGTGGCTTACACCATCAGCCTGGATAGCATCACCGAGGTCACCTCGGCTCCGGGAAGGGACTGCGACTTTATCTTTTTGCATCTGAACCAGGACATGCAGGACACGACGTACGCTCGGATCACGATCAAGGTGTTCCTTGAGGACTTTTTGCTGCTGCAGTCTAGGCTTAACCTCTTGATTGATGATTTGCAGGCGGCGGAACCGATGGATTTGAGTGAGATTATTACCACGCTGCTCAACATGGAGAGGAACCAGGACGATAATATCCGGAGCCCGAGCGTGGAGAGCTGGGAGGAGATTAGTTCTAATACTCCGGTTGACGACGGGACGCCGTTTGGGAGGCCGGTGTCGAGACGGGTGGGGGATCTGAGTGGGAGGTTCATTCGGTATTCGCGCCAGGGGGGGTCGAAGAAGCAAGTGCAGAAGTTTCAGCTGCCGGCTCACGCGGTGATGTACGAGCCGGAGGACATGGGGGCCGCGGTGGCGGAGAGGCACTTTGAGATGAGCGCCAAGGCGTGCTTCCATGTGCTCTTTGGGGACAAGTCGTTTATCTTTCCGAAGCTGTATTTTGAGCGGAGGGCAAAGGAGATTGCGCAGGGGCCGTGGGAGCTGAGCGATCACGGGGGCAAGATGAAGAGGGTGTTTAGGTTCAAGGTTGACTATGTGGACATGCTGGGGAGGAGGAAGCCGGGGGAGGTGACGGACGTGCAGACGATTGACATATTCAACGATCACATCACGTATGTGGTGTCGCATGTGAGGACGCCGTGGCACTTGCCGCACTCGGGGGCTTTCAGGCTTGTGACGAAGGTGGTGATTACGCATGTGGCCAAGAGCAAGTGCAAGCTGGCCGTTTATACACGGACGAGCTGGGAGAAGGGGCAGCAGGCGTTTGCGAGGAGTATGGTGGAACGGCAGGCGCTGGATGATGCGAGGAGGGATGGGGAGGAGTTGGCCGAGGTGGCGACGGATCAAGTTAGGAAGTTGGGGATTCACAGCAGGACGAAGAGGGCGATTCAGGTGTATGGGGATGTGGGCAGGAGGGGGGACGTGGTTGTTTTCAGTCCGGATGAGGACCTGAAGGGGGATGGGGTGGGGGTGAGGCCGAGGACGTTGGGGGCCATGATGTGGGAGACGGGGAGGAGTTTCATGGAGAGCGCAATTACCAGTGTGATGATGTGGGCTTTTGCGGCGGTGAAGAAGGTGTTTGGGGTTTTGAAGGCGAACCGGGTGATATTGGTGATGTTGGTGGTTAGCTTGGGGTATAACTTGGTTAGCTGGGGGCAGGGGACGAGCCGGTGGTGGACCGAGAGGAGGTCGGAGAGGTTTATGCAAAGGTTGGGGGTGGGGCCGAATTTGGTGATGGGGAAGGCGATTTATTTGGCGGATTTGGAGGAGGCGAGTAGAGGGTCGGCGGTGGGGATGGAGTTAGGAAGGCCGGTGGGGAGCCAGTGGTATGCTTCGCTTCTTTTCTCTGGCGGTTGGATAGAGGATGCTAATCTGAGTGCAACAGTTACGACACCTTCCAGGCCATCGTCAACTCGACCAACCTCGACGCTCCTTACCAAGACGCCGGGGCAGGCTTCACCTCAGCCACCACCCGAGCAGCGGCCCGTCGTCTCCGTCGCACTCGCCAGCGTCTGGCCGGGTACAGACACGATCTCCTGGTGGCCATGCGTGTGGTCAACGGCATCGAGCTGGAGATGGTGCAGTCGGAGTGGGAGAACTGGCTCGAAGACGAGAACCAACGCTGTGAGCGGGTCGCGAGGCTCTTGACGCACAATGCTCCCAAACAACTCTCTCAGGAAGAAAAGGAGGAGGCTCAAAAGGTGCTTGGAGGCGGCGATGCCAGGAGGAAGGAGGCCCTCGCAAAGTGGCATGCTGAGTACTGTGGGAGTTGTGAGGCTGATCACAGGGCTCTGATGGCGAGTAGTCAGAGGGCTTCGTTGGTCAGGTGAGGGGGTGGGATATATACATATTGATGGCAGCTAGTCTGTGGTGCAAGTAGGGGCTTTTTTCATTGGGGGAGCAAAGGCTGGGACGGTTCATTCATTCATTCTGGGGGCCGCATTATGGGGTTTAGCAAGCATTGCTCTGGGGAAAGCACAGTAGCAGGTAGCATATTTAGTAGAGCATTCATCTTGTTTAATGACAGAAATTCCATCTACAGCTGGTTTCAGTTCTTTGCACGAGGCAAATGGGCAGACATGTCTGCGTACTTCAGGTTTGGTATAGGTAGGTATATGAGAGCTTTATTATTGGTGTCGCCCCCTGAGGATCGCCTGGCAGTGCTTACGGGTTGTGTGGAGAACAAGAGGCAACGTCATCGCCAAGATGCATGAAGTTCTGGAGTTTGACGGTCAAGGGACGCGTAAGAGAGTGACTCGGTGGTTGAAGTGTTATTTTGGGCGTTGGCTTAGGCACCTAGGTATTCAATGCATTCGGTTCTTCAGCATCTTGGAGAAATAACTTGACAGCAGAGTGAAGAATGCCTGTGTCAAGCGATTCTCCGGCCCGCTGCTGGTCAACCTGCTGGCCTGGGCCGGCTCAACCCGCAGAATCAGGAGGGCAGGTTGGATGGCCTACTGCAGCAACGGCTCCTTTGAACAAGAAAGTTTGAGCTGGTTGATTGACGCAGTGACTTGTCTCCTTCCTAAAAATACAGGCTGCCATCAACTACCAAAAACAAGCCAGTGGCTGTGTGGGAAAATAAGTGTGGGTTTTTGTCTCGTTCAATAATGCCGAGGATGATAAGTGGTGGTTTGTTTGAGTCTCGCAATTGATCCTCACCCCAAGAAGTTGATCATTTGTTGCCGAGCAGAGGCGAACGTGGGAAGAAGGGGACTGGAATTTATGACGTTCTTCATCCCTTCTTTTTCATCTTCTTAAGCCGATGTCTTCTTTTTACCCTTTTATTTTGACATCTTCTCTCAAACCAAAAAGTAAAAAATCATGGTCCGATTATCACCACTACCTCTCGCAGCCCTCCTGCTGCCATCCCTCATCGCCGCCCAATCAACCATCCTCTCCTCATCACCACCACCTTCAGAAACAGCCTGCAACAACTCCCCCGACCTCTGCTCCCGCTCCTACTCCAACATAACCCACATCGGCGCCCACAACTCGGCCTTCCTCCGCGACGCCTCCACCGGCAACTCCATCGCCGGCAACCAATACTACAACGCCACCCTCGCCCTCTCCTCCGGCCTCCGCCTCTTACAGGCTCAAGTCCACCTCCACGACAACACCCTCAAGCTCTGCCACACCCTCTGCGACCTCCTCGACGCCGGCCCCCTCGAGACCTTCCTCTCCTCCATGGCCAGCTGGCTCTCCCTCAACCCAAACGAAGTCATCACCCTCCTCCTCGTAAACTCCGACTCCCAACCCATCACCTCCTTCGCATCCCTCTTCGAATCCTCCTCCCTCTCCCAATACGGCTTCATCCCCACCAACACCACCACCATTTGGCCCACCCTATCAGAAATGATATCCCTCAACCACCGCCTAGTAACCTTCATAACCAACATCACCCCCTCCCCTTCGTCTCCTTACCTCCTCCCCGAATTCTCATACATCTTCGAAACCCCCTTCAACAATACCTCCCCCTCTTCCTTCACTTGCACCCTCGACCGCCCCCTTTCCACCGGCGCCGCCTCCGCCGCTCTATCCTCCGGCCTGCTACCCCTGCTGAACCACTTCCTCTACGTCGACCTCTCCTCCGGGATCCAGATCCCAAACGTCGACTCCATCGACTCGACCAACTCCCCTGATCTTGTCACCACCGGTTCCTTAGGCAGACACGCAGAGCTTTGCTCCGGACAGGACCAGTGGGGCACAAAACCGGTATTTGTCCTTGTAGACTTTTTCAACCGTGGACCCGCGATAGAGACGGGCGACAGGCTCAACGGGATACAAGGGAAGACAGTTGGGAGGACAACCTTACCCGTGGAGGGGAGCGGTGGTGCAGCTGCTGGTGCTGCGACGGGGGATGCAGCCGGGGCGAGGGGGAATCTCAAGGCTTTTGGGGCGCTGGTGGGGTTTTTGGGGGTGGCCTTGGTTGTTCTCTGATCCGGTGTGGTTTTTTTTGGGTCAAATGATTGGAAACGAACACAGCATAACATAGCATAGCGAGGGCGTTTGGTTCAAACTCTGAACTTGATATTGGCTATTGGATACCTAGTAAAGATAAGACAAGAAAAAAAGAATGTTGCAACAGCTAAATTGCGAAAGTCCCCCATGGTAAATAATAACAAGGTTCCGCACTCAAAAAACATTGCATGAGATTCAGTCTAGTCTAATACGCTCTGGGAGAACCAGGCGCATCCTGTGACTCAAGGACAGCAAAGGGGGAGGTTGAGCTGAACGAATCAGGAAGAAGACAACTGTGTTTGTGATTATGGGACGTATCGGGGAAAGGAGAAGGGAGCAAAAAAGAAGGAAAAGGAGGTAGGAGAGAAGTTGAGGGCAGCAACACTGGCCCGGGAAGGGCGAGGGCGACGACGACGACGACAACACCCCCCTCAACTGAATACGAACTCCGGACAACGCTACTCCGTAACAAGCTCGATGAGAGAGAAAAAAGAAAAAAAAAAGTCCAGATAACAGCTTTAGAGTTTTGCAAGAGAGGGCAGTGCTGCCGTCATATCTGTCGTCGTCGGCGTTGCCGTGGGGAAGTTTGCTCGTGATGGAATGGTTCAAAGGGATGATGTTCAAAGTGGAAATGGGAAAAAATTGACCAGGCAGAGGTTGAGAAAACTTTCTGTACTGTGGAGTCGCATGCACAGACCATACCATAGCTTGGTAGTGGGGCACCAATCTCTACAACGGATTGCCCTGCTGGAAGCTCACTGTAGCTTCGCTGTAGCTTCGCTGCAAGTGTGAAGCTGCTTGTACTTGCTGATAGTCCAAGCTGTTGTGTTGTGGGGAAGTGAGGGTTGGGGTCATACCCTCCTCCTTATGATGAGGTGCTGCTTGTCAAGAGGTTTGGATTTCCTGGGTTATTTAAAAAAGGGGTGTTACAACTTCTGGTATGTTTCATGGGTGTGCAGTTGTTGCAAACTGACCACAAAACTGTTGAGAAAGCGATGGCACGCAATGACTCTCGGACCAACGAGTCAATGTTCCTTCTTCTTTTGTTGAGAAACAGTTGACAGATAGAGACTCATGGTGTTGCGAGCATTGTGAGGTGGAAAGAGCATACGTACATAGGCACTATCGTACTTTCCAACTGTGGGGTGCCAGGAAGGAGCTGTCTCTGGGTATGAACCTTCTTTTGCTGGGAAGGGGAGCTTCTATTTAGAAAGGGCATCCAGGGAGGGAGCTCATCCGTCAATGGTCCACGTTTTGGCAAGGAGCTCTTCCTCTGAGTAGCTCCCGTCGGCTGCACCTACCTACTTCGGGAATATTCCGCAGGAAAGCAACCATCTTTGGAAGCGCCTTTTGGAAGCCGCAAAGTGAGAAAGCTGTTGTTGATGTGGCCGTGTTCTTTTGGGAGAAACCTCTCGTATGTGATTGCTACGGTGGAAGCCCAACTTCTGGAAGCTGAGAGCACGAGGTCCAATTACGTAGCTCCAGGGTAATTTCTATGACGGTGGTTGGAGGAGTACTGCGATTGCTGGGTGTGGACAGCGTGAAGATGGTGAAATTGAGTGATCCGGGGAAGGGTCCTGTAAGACCATAGTGTTGCCCGTTCTTCACCTTGGTGTCGACGAGAGATTGACAAGAGCGGTGCTGATACACGGAGAGAGCTCCGGGGTGGCCTGCTCGCTCATGTTGCCACACCTGGCGTTCCGGAAGCCACATGATGGCGGTGCCGAAATCATACTCAAGCGCAACGGCACTCCCGCAAAGTTCGGGATCACGTGGAAACCTAAGAGTTGAACTGTCATGTAGTCTATCAATACCTGGTGAGAACCAAATACGAGTCAGCGCGACAGAAGCTTGGTTTGGTAGGCGTCCGCCGGTCGGTTGATACAATGGATCATGGGGCTTTTCATCGAGATCTGAGTGTGGAGTGGTGACCACCGGAAGATCGGCCATCGATAATGTCTGGGGAAGGGAAGCCGTTGGCAGATACATTCTTTATTTCAATTATGCTTAATTCACAGCTTTGTGGAGCAGTATCGTGACGTGTTTGGAATTCTTTAGCTTGCGAAATCGGTGAAACATGAGCTTTGCGAGGACCTTTCGAAAGATCTCCTTTCTAAAGCTGAATTTGATGTTCGAATAGGATGTCGTCCCCTTGGTTTGGGTTGATGGTTTTCAAATTGATAACTACAAGAAAAGTTCTCAGTTGCTATTAGACACAAGGGCCTTGTTCTACCCTTTTCTTTGTAGACAACTTCGTGTAGTTGGATGTTTACTTACAGCTCTAGCGATATGCACCAATGCTTCTTAAGAACGTCCTTGCTCAGCTAGAGGTTCAACATCATCAATCTTGCTTCAACCGCTCAGGTTGTACAAAAATACCCTGACATGCCCCAGGTGTCACACTCGCAACCAATGGCAAGCACCGCCCGCTGAACTGCGTTGGTGCATGTATTGTTGCTGAGCCGCAAGATTACTTTGGAAGCGAAAGCGAATGGAGCATGACGGCAGCTCAGGATGAGGGGGCCGATTGAAGTTCTGGCAATAGCAGAGGGTTCTATAAACTCTTTCCCAGCCACCGGCATCTGGCCGACTCAGAGCAAACCCGAGAGCTTGGATCTGGGTGCATACGGCATGCGAGTAAGGCCTGTTGCCTTTTCCTAGATCTCCGGTGTGCCATGTCAGTCAGCACATACGGCAGACAGGGACGTGGATTCGATCGATCGGCAGGGCTGAAACCGTCTGGCAGCTACTCGTACAGAAACCAGGGGGGCTCTGGGGGTGATTTCTTCCATGTGTTCTCTGTCGACCGAAAATGTCATGCTGGTTTGCTGTGTTGGTCAGATATTTGTGTCGTTGACTCGGGCACCCTCTCGAAACGGCAATGCATCGCGATGGGATACGCTTTCGAAGGTCGTCGGCGTGGCCGTGAATCAAGGTTTGTATGCTGGACGCTAGCCTCGCATCCGGACTCGGTGACGGCGACTCGTAGGTCCCATGCAAGGGCTTGGGCTTTAAGCTCTCGGTCCTTCACCGAAAGGTCTGGCGAGTGCATCCGTCGAACTCGAGCCGGTCACGTCAAGGCAGATAGATGGCAGACGGTGTAATACCGACCCCTTCTTACAGATAGTGGCATCCCACCCTTCTTTGGCGCGGCCCTGTCGAAGCTCAAGTACTGCAGACCCCCTGCATCCCCTGCATGCCGTCCCCTTTGGACTAGACGTGTGATAGGTCAGAGATAGATTGAGCCCTTTGGGGAGGTGTTGAAGCTGGAGCATGTATGGTCTTCCAGAACACAGCGGCAGGCAGCATTCATTGGCGAAAGGGCGTGAGGGCTGCGGCGCAGCTAAAAACAAGCAGGATGAACATGATTATGGAGGCACCAAGTATTCCACTCGAGATCGCGATGCAGGGGGGTGCTTCAAGTGAGCATTGAAGAAAGAAACAAGTCATCAGGAAGACCTAGAGCAAAGGCTGAGAAGAGAAAATATCCCCTCCCCCCTCTCCAAAAAAAATTACTCATCGACTCGCACAAGTATAAAACCAGCCAGGGCATCGAAAAGCTTGGCCTATTCGAGAAGGTAAAGAGGTTAGTGCGCCTCAGACTTGCATTCAAGAACCCACGCTTTGGACACCCCGCGGCTACTCGTCTCAATGCCACCAAGGACAGCCCGTCCCTTTTGGAACGAGACCGACGCCAGGCACGGCTTGTGGTCGAGTTGGGAAGGTAGAGCATTCTGCATTGAAATTGTATCGATATTGAACAATGGGGAGAATGGGCATCAGTTATGATGTACAGCCGCTATCATGGCTGTTTGGTGATGCTGACGTGCTCTCCGAGTCCTTCTTCTCCATAATCCGGGGAGTATATGATGCGATACCATGACGATCACTCCGTGTGGGTTTGATCGTTCTTGCACCTAGCTTCAAGGCGCGGGGTGGCAGTGGTGTGCATCGGTGGCCCAGAATGCTCATATGACCCAAGAGGACGGGTCTTCCCGAGTAATAATGGGTAGTGATGACGGGATGGATGTCTTTGTTGAGACACAAGAAGCACAAGAAACACGAGAAGACACCAAAAAGAGACACAAAGACAAAGAAGGGCCCGTGATGATGATTAATACAGTAATGACAGGCTTATCGGCCTTAGCGTGTTCTACAGCCCTTCTCGAAGGCAGCCAGAAGCTTGGATGGTTTGTCGAGAGCCAACCCGCCCCCCGGCTATCCCTGAGATTGCACCTTTCCCGCCTTTGCAGCTGCGCTTCCGTGCGCTTCATCTGGGCGGGCGCTGTGAATGGCTGGACCGGGGTGCCGACCGCGAGGAGGGGGCGCTTCTCCACACCTTCTAGTAACCCTGCTCGCAAACCCCCCCCTTCCATTTCCAGGTTACTCATTCCACCATCTTTCCTCCACTGCCCGCTAAAACACCTGGTCTCGCGCCAGTTGCCAGACGCCAGACGCCGGCGTTTCCCAACTCAATCAAGTCACCTTCTGGAATAAAACCACGGTCTGTGAAATCCGGTACCTACTGATCGTGGCTCCCATCGTAGTGTCCGGTCCGCCTTCTCCATGGTTCCCTTCTGATCTTGCCCCAGTCGTGGTGCTCCCCGGGGGTGGACGAACGAGAGGGACTGCCATACCTTATCCGTATATTATTTCACGGGCACCTACCCCTGTTCCATTCGTCTTTTGTTCCCTCACCTACAGCGTCCCCGAAATCCTTCAGAGACACACACAGCTTGCAATCGCGCCCCATAGGCACCGCGCACCATCTGTGGTTTGTGAACAGGTGCCGTGCGTTGCGTTGCCTCGAGCCGAAAGACTCGAGCCTTCTTGCTTCGTTTCTGTCTCCCTCTCTTCTCCCGTCTACTACCTACCACCGCCCTCGCTCAACACACACACACACACACACACATACACACGCACGAACCCGCCCAACACAGCACACAGCGCACGCCCATCCCACCTGCAACGGGCGCACACAGTGGACGACAGAGACACACAAGACACCCGTCCAGGTATGACCGAGTATTGTTCGCTCCATCCCTTCCATTGTTTCCTTTGCTCTTCCTGGTCGACTCTTCCCAATCCCGTTGCTTCCCCCCCTCCTGTCCCCACCCGCCTGCTCCTAGCTCGAACCCACACAAGCTCGCACACACACACACACATCGTCTTGATCCACGCGCGACCCCAGGCCGTTCTCCGGCCCTCAGTCGCTCGCTCGAATTGATGACCCCAACCTGGCAGTTCTTTTCTTCTGTTGGTCCGCGCCCGCAATCCCTCCACCACCATCCTAACGCACAGCTCTCTGTACCGAGCCTCGTCTTATCTGATTGAACTTGTCGCGCGGCATGTCTAACTTGCAGCAGTCCGTTGAACACCCCCATCACCCTACGGCGGATTCATTCTGAGCTGGATTGGAAACCGAATTGGATTTCACGACGCCTGTCGACATCGAACCTCCGGTCACTAGACCCTGGCGATCACCCTCTTGGTAGCAGCAGCATCCAGGACCCGACACTATTCCACGACGTATGCGTGACTGGTCCTCGTCAGTTCTTGGATCGCATCTCTGCGCCCTTTCGCCGTCCTAGTCGCGGCCAGGCCTGGTGAATCCGATCAAGTCTGCGGGTACAGAAATCGTGAACAAGACCTCTGTTTTGTTGTCGCCAACCCAATCTCCCGTGGTGGAAAGGTTCAGCCACGTCTGGCTGGAAAGGGCTTCAAGGGAGCATGGAAAACCCAATGGAGAGTGCGAAATGCAATGTGATATACGTTCACCGCGCTGTTTCTGAGGACCGATATGTCCAATCAAGTCATGGTTTATCGGGCAGCGGAGTGTCTGGCTCGCTCGAGGACAATGTCCGTCTCATTTCGAGCGCTTTCGAGAGCGGTAGGCAAACAACTCCAATGATCGTGAGCAGCTGTGAGCTTTGCTAATACTCGAGCTTAGTTTTTCTGTGTGGCACAGGGGAAGCTTGCCTTGGCCACTTGCGGATGCTTGACTCGGAGCCGTCGACCAAAACCAAACCAACCATCATTTTCCTAGACACCCCCGCTCAGGAGCCAATACCAGGCAATAAGTGGTGGGAATTTCCCACCGAACCGGATCTCTATGGGTTTGACTTGCTGCAATGGATAGACGGAGACTCACGCGCCAAGAGGATGTCTAACCTTGTCACAGTGATTCCTGTGGTCACTCGGCAAGACAGCTCGCTGGCTATCGACCCCGAAGTTCTCAGGTCGTTGCGAATTCAACTTGTCTCCCGTGGGGCTACCGATGCTGTGTTGAGCCCACTCAGCTCCAGTTGTCTTGACGACATCAGGGTACATGTTGAACGGGTGTGCCGAAATCGAAATGCATTCAGCCCACATGGAAGAAACAACAACAACAACTTAGTCGGCGAGACCATGATATCAACCCTCCTGCCCGACCTCTGTACTTCATTTCAAGGAATCGACGTCCCCCTCAACTGGGAGGAAACTCGCATTGATGCCGAAAAAAAGGCCCTGCTTTCGCACGCTATCGGCCAATTTCAATTTGACGCTCCGCAATTCGAACGCGAAGAACTGAAGGTGGCGGCGTCACTCATATTCGAGCATGCCTTTTCAGCGCCTGAGCTGGCCCCGTGGCGGTTAGAGAGAGGTAGGCACTGCTGCTCGTCGTCGGTCCTTCTGTTTTGTTTATGCTCTGTTATGCTGACCTCTCTTTCGCAGGACAACTGCAAGCCTTTATTGATGCTTGCTGTGCCGCGTATAAGAGCGATGTGGAATATCACAACTTTTGCCACGTGGTCGACGTCTTGCAACACATTTTCCACACTCTTGTTCGCATAGGAGCATTGCCTCCCTATCCACCTTCCTCTAGCACCACTCCCAGGCCTACCTCAGACTCTGAGTTCGCGCAGTGCATCGAGCCTCACATAGCGCTCACACTCCTCGTCACCGCCATTGGTCATGATGTTGGGCATCCAGGAGTCAACAACGGCTTCCTGGTGAAGACCAACGACCCGCTCGCCCGATTGTACAGTGATCGGTCCGTTTTGGAATCCTATCATTGTGCCGCCTTCACGGATATCCTCCGCAAGTACTGGCCCAAATTCTACAAATGCGCCACCATGAAGAAGCTTGTGATCGACTCCATCTTGGCCACCGATATGGGTGTGCACGACAACTATATGGTGCAACTGAGGGGTGTTTTGGACAGGATCCGCAAGGCTCGCGAAGGACAAGAGGACATGGCTCGAAATCACTCGCCTTTCCACATGGATATGGAGCCGAAGCAGACGCTGATCTGTGCACTTTTGATCAAGTGCGCCGACATCAGCAACGTTGTAAGTGGTCGCCACTCATGTGAACAAAAACACTAGTCTTACCAGCTGATATAGGCTCGAGGGTACGACACAGCCGTGACATGGATGCATACCCTGTCCAGGGAAACGGCCCAGCAACGACAAAAAGAGAGAGAGAGAAACGTGCCGACGTCCGTTCACTCGCTGCCTGGCAATGACCAGCTGACTCTTGCTTCGAACCAACTGTTGTTTATGAATAAGTTCGCAGCTCCCCTTTTCGTGGGCGTGGCGGAACTCATTCCGGAGTTGAGTTTCTGCGTCGAGGCAATCAAGGAGAACAAACTGAAGTTCGAGGCCATCTTGAAAGACGGGGATGAGCATGAGAGCTCACCCTCTCAGACGGATTTCCCCGATGCTCAAAGGCCAAAATCATCACAAAATTCCATGCAGCCTGCAGCCAGCCGGCCCAATCCCCCCGAAATCAACGGCATCAACACAAGCTTTGACGCGGTGGACGACGATTCGCACTCTCACTGTGCCCACAGGCAGCGATGCAGCGAGACGACCGAGCTGAGCTCAGCACCAGACAGTGCCGGTACAGGGAAGATGCCCCTATCACCCAGCACGCAGGGAACGAGCATTGTGAGCATCAATTCGTCGGTTGACCCTCCCGTCAGTTGTGCAGTGACAAGCAGCACTCCGGATTCCTTCAGGAACCAGGGGAAAGGGGCTTTCCAGCACCAAGCCTCGCCAAACAGTGGATACCTGAATGGAAACACTAATCTTGGTGGATCTGACACACAATTGGGCTTGGCTCCGGGCGGACAGTTAAAGAAGAAAACCAGCTTTATCCAGAGGTTCGGGGATATGTGGAAGAGGTCTCCTAAAAGTTCGAGCCCATAGCTCCGCCACGCACTTGGTCGGACGAGTTGAGGAGCAGTCCCCACTGCGACTTCACCTACCCGACAGAACTCGAACCTCCTTCGCACGCAGGCAAGTGCAGGGGCATACATTCGCATACCGCATCACGCATTTCCAATGCTTGCCGAGACCTGCTCAGTCTTCGGGTCCGCGGCATTGTGTAGTCGCCCTTTCCATCAGCCGCGCCGACGACGACGACGAAGAAGAAGAAGAATGTGTACGAGTTAGTTAACACTGTAGGGGAGCTCAAGGAGTCTTGTTCTACATGTTACTTTGGGGAAATGCATTTGTATTGTATAATAAGGGTTCAGGGACAAGGCTCGGGGACGCAAACCTTTCTTCATTCTATTTTAGCCCTTATTTTTTTCTTTTCTCGATTTGGTCTTTTTTCAACCTTCTTTTTGGGCATGACTGATGGACCCTCCCCTTTTCTTGTCCGGTCATCGGATAAGATACCTTTTTGTTTTCTTTGAAAGATTAGGATGCTGGAAAGGCATCCGGGATTACGGATTCTTGAAGTGGGTGTTTTGATAAAAAGGGGGCGGGTCAGGGAAGGGGGGTTTGTAGATGGATGGGGTGGGTTGGAAGGGCTTAAAGGCATGGAAATCCCGGGGGGGGGGCCTATAAGACATGAATTAATCATTCATAGCACTGATTGGTTGCCACATTCTTGTTGTTGTTCTGCTCTCTTGTTTTCGTGATGGCTTTTTTTGTTGTCTTTCCGCGTACGACAGTTTGTGTGTTATGGTGTCTGCTCGTTTGGACTTGACATTGTTTTGCTTCCCCTATTTTGTTTGTTACATTCGTCCTCATACACACTCCCTAGACCACATGTATTACTGCCGTTCGATAGTAGAAGTTATTTTCTTATTATTTTGTTTCCTTGGCTCAATCCCCATTTCGACATACTCATGGTTACAAAGCCGGAGAGTATCAGAGGAGGAAGCAGCACACAGAGAAGACCGCCACGACGACTCGATAGAGAGACGACACACGACGACACACGGTCAATACGACACAGACACACAAACATACACTCACACACTCACGGAAGAAACGCAGCAAACGACGATGGTTCCACTCTCAGGGCGAGGACACCACACGATAGCGAGCATACGGAGAGTGATAACCTGACTCACGACTGTCAAGACCACAATATGTGGTCAAGACATTCCCACGAGCGAAGAAGGATATAGCCGAAAGGCTGTGCCATGGTCGAGGGAGGATTCCACGAAGACGACCCAGAAGGCAGAAGAACAACACGACGGATCTCGGCAACACACTTGACCCAAAGGACGCGACCTCGGGACTACAAACTGCAACAACAGCAATTTCGATATCTTACAACCACATTTGAGGGCAACCACCCACCAAGACAACCACACAAACACAACCACACACGACGACAATAATATAAAACCACACATAACAACAGAAACCTCGACTACAAAGGGGAGACGGTACCAGCCTCGAAAAAGGTGCCTCCCAAACGGCTTCTTCCTGGTCTCTCTGTTTCATGGCGAGGTTTAAAACTGAGCAGTCGACATCTCGGTCAACAGGACCAGGATTTAACACCAATAACATGGATGAGTTTCGACACCGATATACAAAGGGCTGTGGCGCATTCATCATCATCATCATCATCATTACATCTCACTTCAAGAGTCCCTTTTTTTTTTTTTTTTTTTTTTTTTTTTTTGCGCACTGGAATCACGGTTAACATTGGAGTTGTGCTCTTACATTACTCCCAAGTCTTTCTCTTTAACATGATGCTTCAAGATCTTCCTGTTGGTGTTCTTCTTTATGGGATCTCCTTGTTTAATAACACTCATATGTGTTTGAGTGGATTTCTTCATCTTCCAGACATTAGTTATTACCTCCCATCATGGCCGAGGAATCATCAGAGCCCCAAAAGAAAACAAGAAAACTGCCGAAAAAGGAAAAAGAAAAGAAGAAAAAAGGGGGGAAAAGAAAGAGAAAGAGAGGAAAAAAAAAAAAAAAAACCCCCGGAAAACCACACCCGCTGCATTATTCTTTTTCCTACACAGTCATGTTCGGTTCATAGGGATAGAATTCGCGAGTTAATAATAGAACACGTCCACTTCAACCATCTTCCTCCCCTCATCGTGATCCTCCATTCCAAACCAAGACATCCTATACTTTCCACCACCCTTCCAAAAAAAAAAAAAAATTCCCAAACGGCCGGAACCGTCAAGCCTTCCCCCAAACCCGAGACATGTGGAAATCGCCATGCTCCCATCAAAAATGCCACCAGCGTCACACAGAGTTCTCCAATTGTCTCAGGTACACAAAAACGGCTTTTTCGGGCTGGAAGCGTGTGACAACATCACGGAGCTATCAAAATAGACACAACACCATACGAGGCAATAGAGATTCAGCTGGTAGTCAATATACGACCTATCATTTATCATTTACTACTATTGCTTGGTCCAAAAGAACAAGGAAAAGAGAAAAAACACAGTGTGTACAACACAAACCCAATGAATTACTCCCTGATATGCGCCGTGTGTTACTGTCCAAGATAAAAAGCTCGACAAAAAGCTCCCAACCCCCAAACAATCAATCTAGCCTGCTAACAATGCTAGGAATGCGCTATTGTTTGTGCTGCCTTGTGTACGTGTACCTCCTACTTATTTCGCGTACCACTCACCGCCCAACCACCGGTTCAGGAAGTCAAGAGAGTTCTCGGGCTGGTCCATGGGAACCATGTGGCCGGCCTGGTACACCTGCATGAAGGTGAAGTTGCCAGAGGCCTTGACCTTGCCGTACTCCTTCTCGGCGCCAGCAAGCTTCAAGTCCTTGATAGAGGCCTTGTTGAAGTTCTTCTTGCCGGGCCACTCAAGAGCCTCAGTCCAGGCCTGGTTACCGAGCCAGTTGCAGATGTAGTCGGCATCACCGGCATAGATGAGAACGGGGATCTCCTTGAGGATGTTGGGGACGAGGCGATGGAATGGCTGCATCCAGTCGCCTTGGAACAAGAAGTTGCGGTTGATGTCAAAGTTGCAGCTTTCGTAGCCAGAGACCTCAACTCCAAGAGCATCCATGACATCTTGCTGGTTGAGATACTCGCTGATCCAGCCAAGAGCGCTGTAGCAGAGGTTGCTGCTATCCTCGCACTTGCCACGGATGTCATAAACGTTCTGGCCGGTCCGCTGGTAGGGGCCAATGAGCGCATTGTTGCAGTAAATAGAAGCAGGAACGCAACTCCAGACACTACCAGAGTCGTAGCAGTTCTGGATGAGGGACTGGCAGCGGGGAAGAGCATTGTCCATGCTGCGGCACTCAGACTCGTCAAGAACGGCGGGGTAACCACCCTTGCCGCAAGCCATAGGGCGGTAGTGCTCGTACTGAGTAAGACCGTCAGTTAAACCATTCCCGATAAGGATCGACTTGAGGTTGATGTTGCGGTTCTTGTGGGACAGGATCTCAGAGGCAAAGACGGGAATGTAGTGACCAGCATAGGACTCGCCAGCAATGTGGAAGTCTTGCTTGGCGTACTCGGGGAACTGGTGAAAGAAGAGGGACAGGAGAGCGTAGACATCCTTGCCAGCAGCAATGGTGTTGCTCACGGAGTTGCCAGAGTACGAGTAACCGACGTTGACGGGCTGGTCAAGGAAGATGACGCTGGCATTGTTGTTCCAGCTGAACTCGTTGTTCACAACCTTGAGCTTCTTGTCGATCGATGAAGGACCGAGCTCGAGGAACAAGCCAGTGAGGGAAGAGCAGCCTGGACCGCCGTTGAGCCAAAGGACCACGGGGTCGTTCTTGGGATCGTTGCGAGACTCGAAGAACCCTAATCATAGACATTAGCTTAATGCGATTAAGCAGAATTAGGGGAGACAGAACATACAGTAAAACAAGTGCTTGTCATTGGCCTCATCATCCAAATAACCGCTGTACTGCTTTACCTTGTCGACGCCAAGCTTGGATGGGTCAACAGCCTTGACACGGAGGTTGAAATCGGCAAGCTTGCCATCCACCTGGCGGTGGTCTTCACCGCTCTCGCCCTGAACCCAGAGCTTCTGGACATCGGCGCCCTTGACGACGTGGTCCCAGTCGTGACGGCGACGGGCGGGCTTGGGCTTGGTGAACCAGTTGGAGTGGTTGAAGGCACTTTCTGGCACGAGGAGCTTGATCTCGTCCCAGAGGGCCTTGACCTCGGCGGTCATGCCATGGAAGGCCTCCTCAATGTTGGCGATGGGCTTGCCAGCAGCGTCAACGAACTGTTCGGCGAGCGGCTTCATGCCAGCCTGGGCCCGTTCATAGCCGCTCGAGAGAACATGCTGTGTTTGCTGCTGGAACGAAGCCGCCGAGGCGACTCCGAGGAGCACTGTCGAAGCAGCGATCCTCATTGTAGATATGTATGGTGATGAAGAGTCAATTTAGAGATGGTGATGGATGGAGGAAGGAGGAGAGGAAGAGGAATAAAGCTTGGGGGAGGATAGCTAATAACTGAAACAGCAATGAGCTGTTCCCGGAGGTCGGGGAAACAGGCAGATCTGGGTTGCGCCAGGTACCTTGCAGGTTGGGGTCACGAGAACGTTTGGCGGTCTACAGAAAATGCGGTAAACTATGCCCAAGTGAGCGCGCGAGGCTGCATTTTCTGTGCGAACCCTGCAGACAAGGGCGCAGCTCCAATCAACTTGGCAGTTATCGTCCCCCGAGCCGATAAGCTTCGTCATTGCCAGGAGCCCCATGGCAACCAGTTGCTTTGCCGTGCCTCAGCTGGCCACCCAGCCCCGCGAGATTCAGCAGGCGATTTCTGCTGTCAATGAATTGAGCCCATCGAAATGAGATTAAAGCTCCTATCTCAAGTTCATCTCAACTTCCTGTCTATCCCTCCTCACCGTACGAAAGGCGCGACGGATGCTGTAGGGGTCGAGAGTAAGGCAAGTGGGGATGGCATTACGTCGGTCCAAGCCCAGCAAAGCGGTGCCAGCGCGCGCTGCAGTGACCCACCGTCTTGACTCACTATCAGTGATTGTTAGTGCGCAACCCGGCGTGACTATCGCAGTTCCGGCGCATCCCAAGATGCTGGCTTTTGCTGAGCTGTCGTCGAAGCTTGGTATTCGTCACAAAGAAATTCTCGCTCAGACATTGAGAACCATTCCAAGAAGGGACAGCGCGCCTTCAAGCTTCAAGGGGTATCATCAACGACGTGACCGATCTCATGTGTCGCGCTAGCAATCGACAAGGCCTAGAGTCAGCCAAGAATGCTCCGCCAGTGACCAAGATGGCGGGGTAGGATTTTGATAGAAACCAAATTTGTAGCAAAATCTCCCTGTCCCACCTTGATCGCAAAGTTGATGATTATCAAGCAAACCTCTTCCAGCCTCACAAAAGACACAGTCACACTGTACAAATGAAACCCTTGTTCTAACCGCATCAACATCCACATCCCCTTCTCACCAACCAAACCACCACATCTACTACACAAGTCCTCGACCGAGGCCAAACCACCACAATGGTCATCCAACAACCTTCCAACCAAATCAAGCTAACAAACGTCTCCCTCGTCCGCCTCAAAAAAGGCAAAAAGCGCTTCGAAATTGCCTGCTACAAAAACAAAGTCCTCGAGTGGCGCTCCGGCATCGAAACAGACCTCGACAACGTCCTCCAAATCCCAAACGTCTTCCTCAACGTCTCCAAAGGCCAAACCGCCCCCTCGGCCGAGCTCGCCAAAGCCTTTGGCAAGGACGTCTCCGTCGACGACATCATCCTCGAGATTCTCAAGAAGGGCGAGATGCAAGTCGGAGAAAAAGAACGCTCCGCCCAGTTGGAGCGCGTGCACAATGAGGTGATGGGCATGGTGGCCAGCAAGCTGGTTGACCCGAGGACGAAGAGGGTATACACCACGAGTATCATCGAAAAGGCGCTCGATCAGCTCAGTTCGCAGGCGCACCAGCAGAGTAATAGCGACAAGGATAAGAAGGAGGACGGGAACAGTGCCAGTGGGACGCCCGCAACGGGGGAGGCAGGGGAGTCGAAACCGCAGGCGCCGAAGCCGATTTGGAAGGGCGTGAGCGCTACCAAGAGCGCAAAGTCGCAGGCGTTGGAGGCGATGAAGGCTCTTGTTGCGCACCAGCCGATACCTATCGCGAGAGCGCGCATGCGGGTGCGTGTTACTTGCCCGACGAATGTCCTGAAGCAGTCAGTCAAGGCTCCCAAAGCGGCTGCTGGAAAGGAGGACGAGGATGGGGAGAAGAAGGCACCAGGCACGGTCAAGGATAAGATTCTCGGTTTATTCGAGCAGGTCGAGAGTCAGGACGTCATGGGTTCCGAGTGGGAAGCTGTTGGTTTCGTTGAACCAGGCATCTTCAAGGATCTTTCAGATTTCATCGAGAACGAGACCAAGGGGAGAGGCAACGTCGAGGTGCTGGATAGGGCGGTCACACACGAGGACTAAAAGAGAAAAAAACTTGAAGATGCCCAAACAAATATCTTGATACCCCTTCTAGCATGCCTTGGTCTAGTTACTGTTGATAGGAAATAAAAAGTTCTTTTGATTTTGTACCACACAAATCGCCATACGCAAATATAAGTCACTAGAAATGGTCATGTACTTTTTTCATATCTGCGCCTGTATTGTCATGCTGTGTATCATGGTGGTTCCCTTTAGCAATCCGGCGACCTCCACAGAGAGTAGAGACGTCGCAAAGGAAAAAAAAATCAACCCGAGCCCCATGACCATCCTTTGCCTGAGATAACACCACCGAAAAGCCAAGCACAGCAGTGCCAAACAAAACCGCACGCTTCCCGCAAATGCTTAACCACCCTTCTTCTTGGAGACACCAACGGTCCGGCCGCGGCGACCAGTCGTCTTGGTGTGCTGGCCACGGACACGGAGGCCCCAGTAGTGACGGAGACCACGGTGGGCACGGATCTTCTTCAAGCGCTCGAGATCATCACGGAGCTTGGAGTCGACACCGTTGGCGAGGATCTGGGAGTCCTTGCCATCGACAATGTCGCGCTGTCTGTTGAGGAACCACTATTCATGTTGTTAGCTTGCTATTCGGTGGCGGGAGGGCACCGAGGGATGACATACGGCGGGGATCTTGTAGGCGGTGGGGTTCTGGATGATGGTGACCAGACGCTCGAGCTCTTCGGAGGTGAGCTCACCGGCGCGCTTCTTCAGGTCGACATCGGCCTTCTTGCACACCAAGTTGGAGTAGCGGCGACCGACACCCTTGATCTTGCTGGACTGGGGGTTAGCCAATGTCAAAGCGGTTTGCGACTGGTGCGGTTCGAACTCACGTCAAGGAGTAAACGACCTTCTGCTTGCCGTCAACGTTGGTGTTGAGCAGACGCAGAATGTGGTTGAAATTGCTCTGTGAGACTAGTTAGCCCGGCCCTCAACACTCAATATGATGCCCGCCGTCTGCTCAGTTTGCCATGCTGCCATCTCTCATTTTGTGATATTGCCAAACTCTCGATGCTGACCAAACACGTCCAATAACTCAAACAGTCACATCGTGGGCATCTGGGGCCTAGATAGAGTCCCAAAGCTCTGGGCTTATCCGGCAGATCCGCTGAGTCGGTGCAATGTGTCGACTGTGTTTCTGGCCGCCATCAAGGTCCGAATTGGTGGGTTTTGAGGCACGATATTGATTTGATCGATTTCGAGGTGGGAAGATTGCGATCGTCGATGATATCGTCAAGGACGAGTTCTGCTTCGAAGTTTTCGATCGGGGAGGCGGCGGCGACCACAACACGGGCATTTCGCAGGCAGGCAAACTCAACAACTGATGGCGATAGAGATAGACAGACGTACCTTCTCACCCGAGACCAAACTCATGATGGGCAACTGTTGTCGAGGCTTCGCTCGTGTTGTCCAGAATTTGGTTGCTGTCGAGGTTTCGTAAAAAGGGTCGTTAGCGAATTTGTGAGCCGATGGGTTTTCGGATTTGTGTGTGGTCACGTGTGGGGGGCAGAAATTCACTTGCCCAGGCACGGACCAGCTAAGGTGAACAATGTGGGGCTGCATTTTGCCTGTTAGACGGTCAGGGTTAGGGTTACCTCACTTGGCATCAGCCCTGAGAGAGCGAACTTCTGGGCTCCCTCCGCGCCACTTTCTCCAGACATTGCTCAGGAAGCATGACCAGTCTCGTTGTCAGTTGGCAAGCTCCTTCATTGTCATGCCTCTGCCTCGGTGGTGGTTTCAACCAACAGCTGAGCCAATCGAGAAACCACTCTTCAAGAAGTGTCCCGCAGTCAGCAAGATGATTAGAGAGCCGGCATCTCAGATCGAACCCTTTCATACCTGCAAACTAAAATAGCTAGAAACTGGAGTTTGCCCCTGAGAACTCGACATGACGCAGTCCTTGCAACCAATGGCAATCGAAACTGCACGCGCGGTGGTTGCTCGGTTGGTGGCTGAGCCGAAGACCGACGGTGACGTTTGCCTGGGCGGGCCAGTCCAACATCGCGGGGTCAACTTGGGTCGGCATCTTTGTTGCTTGCTTCAGCTGCCAATAACTTAGCCCCGTGTCAGTTTCCATTCTGCTGCGCCTGACTCACGGGACGTCAGCAGCAGTAGCCAAGCATTCCTCTTTCTGTACATCATCTGCAAAGAAAAGTAAACTCTTGCTCATTTCCTTCCAACTCCAAGCTTGTTTCCAAAGTTGTTCAACGTTGCCCCTCGCGCACCCAGAACATCAAGATGCTCGACGAAAACCTTCCAACCTTTCGGTTCAAGCCATCGTCAGACGACCCACTCTCAACCATACTTTACTTCACTCAGAACGGCTCCGAGCCATCTCCCGAGTATCTATTGCGAAAACCAGACCCCGCGCTGCCAGCTTCTCGCAACAAGTATGGCGTTGGGCTTTGCGATCCTTATAACCACAATGTTGTATACGGCGAGGTGACGGTCGAACCGGAATGGACACTGCCTACCCTCTCCGCGGCCGAGATCCGTGCCCAAGCACAGTCTGGCGCTCCTCCTGCGCCAGCGACAGCGATTATTCCAGACAGCTTCTCTATCCAACTCTATGATCCAGATCAGACTATCGCAATGAAGCTGATGGCAGGCAGCTGGAACAAGAGTGATACCTGGGAGTTTGAGATTCCAGTTCAGACATTTAAGACTCCCACGACGAGTGAGCTCGACCGTGAGCAGCAGAACACCTCTCCAGCAGCCGCTGATCTGATCCCGCGGATCATGTTCCGTTGGAAAAAGGAGGGCAAACTCAGCAAGGATATGACATGTTACATGTCAGGCAAGAACACGGCAGGCAAGAAGAGCAAGGAGCCCGATATCACAGTCGCCATGTACAAGGGATCAAGAGAAAGCGCCATGACCCTCTACCAGCCAAACCTTCACCGAGTAGAGGTTGAAGACCGCAAGGGACTAGAGCTGGTCCTCCTCCTCGGCGCAGAAGTCATCAAGGATCTCTACCTCAACCCCAAGCCAGGGCTGTTCAACGTCTCGGCCACCAGCCCCGGGCCCCTCCCCAACCCGCAGAAGAGGAAGAACTCCCGTCCCAATGTGGTGGCAGCAGCAGCAGTTGTTCCACCCCCGGCAGCAACCCCCCCAGCCGCCATGTCAGGAGCCTTGAACAACACTCCTCCCCCGGTCAAGAACAACACAATGCCTACTACCTCCTCCAAACCTGGCGCAGCTCCCCCAACAACAACAGCAAACAACATCCCACCCCCGCCCCCCGGCGGCCCACCAAACAAACAAGCCGTAACCTTCACCTCCACCCCTACAGCCTCCATCGAAGCAGAAACCCGCCGCCTGCAAGAACTCGTCGAGCGCGAACAACGCGAGCGGGAGAAGGCCGAACGCGCAGAGCAGAAGCGCATCAAAAAGATGCTCGAAGAGGAGGAAAAGGCCCAGCGCAAGCGAGAAGCGGAAATCGCTAAAGAAACGGAACGTCTGCGCAAGAAGTACGGGGTTGAGGGCCAGGACCTCCCATCGGATCGGCCTTCTTTGCCTCCTAGGCCGGCGTCATCGGTGAATAACTCGCCTTCTATCCCGCAGCAGCAACAGTTTTTCCCTGCCCCCCCGCCGCCACAGCAGCAGCAGCCGCAGTGGTTAGGTGCTCCGGCGCCGGCGCTGCCGCCACGACCGGTGAGTGCGGGGCCGGGGTCGGGCCCGAATCAACAGCAAGGGGGCCAGGGGCCGTTTCATTGCAATAAGCTGAATGTGCTTTGGAAGGGGGCGGGGCAGCAGTTGGAGCATGTGAGGAGTCAGGTTGAGAGTAGGATGAGTCCGGAGTTGCAGGCGAAGTTGAGCCAGACGCTGCCGCATAGGCCGAAGAAGGAGGAGGAGGGGGGTGGGGGACGGAGGAGGGTGCAGAGGAAGAGGAGTTCTGGGTTTTAGGGGGGTTAGGAGGGATTATGAGGGTGGTGTAGGACATGGATGGGGCATACTAGAAGTGATCAAGCATGATGGGAATTTGGGGATGGGTTTTGGGAGGAATTCTGATATGGGTTTGGTATAATGAGTTTGGGAGGATAGCTGTTTTGTTTTTTTTTTTTTTTTTTTTTTGCAACGAGATATCGTGAACATGTTAGCGAAGATTTTGAATGGAATTATTTTTGAAACACGACAGAAATCTTTCTATATATCGAGTAACTGTTCGGGTGG
The DNA here is from genome assembly GCF_035222475.1 of Podospora pseudopauciseta. Taxonomy (NCBI): domain Eukaryota; kingdom Fungi; phylum Ascomycota; class Sordariomycetes; order Sordariales; family Podosporaceae; genus Podospora; species Podospora pseudopauciseta. Next base: position 1,184,576 of record NW_026946667.1, read on the forward strand.
ATCTTACCCCTATTTAGGCTCCCTGGCCCAGGGGGGAAACTTATCGGTTGAAGAAACCCGAACAACAAGCAAGCATGTGTTCTTTGTTTGAGTGGACTAAAATATGACGATAACCGCCCATGACGAACGTAGCATTTGTGCCAACCGCTTGGCGGTTTGTTTGAGACGGCTGTTCAAGATGCTTGATGATGATATGATCCCTATCACTGAGATAGGGGAGTTCATCTCTACCATGAGTGTTTCCTTTTCTTGTTTGTGAACTATCATCTGAACTTTTTTTTGTGTCAAGTTTATGTGTGAGGTGATGTCCACATATAGATTTGACAGATCAATGCATAATCAAGTAATTGAGTTTTTAAGGTATATATTTCTAGAAGAACGAGAAGGATTCATTTTGTTGATCCGAGGATTTTGGTGACCAGGCATGGTGGACGGGAGGAAGAGATACCGGGCCGTTTGGCTGGGTCGAGTTAGGGGGGAAAAAAAAGGTGAAACGCGGGGTTTGGGATATGGGTGGTTATATATGGACAGGGGATTGATGGGGATGTGTTGGACGTTCTGGACGATGGGGGCAGGCTTTGGTGAAACTTGGTGGGCGGGTACTGAAGCTTTCTTTTTTGTGGAAAGGGGAGGTAGGGAAGGGGGGAAACGGGGGTGTTGAAGATGGGTGATAATTATGTGGTGGCCTGGTGACTTGCGCAGCCTATGAAAGAGTGTAATAAGTGTACCAGGCGTACTTGTGATGAGCTGAGATAAATCTTAGATGGCAACGTTTGACGAGGAGGAAGAATGTGAGCTGACTGCGGACTTGTGCTGCTGTTCAATATATTTTTGGTGGGGGAGAAGCAATTATGGCAAGGCTGTGAGAGCCCTATGAATGTGCTGCTGCCACAAACTTTCATGCTGATACGCCATCTGGACTCTGGTGGCCAGGCACAAGGTATTCAAGTGCCGCTGCTGAGATGAGATTCAGAGTGCTCAGAATATTCAGACGAAAACAAAAAAAAAAAAAAAAAAAAACAACTGGAATTGGTGTTTGTGATCAGCAGTCGTCGAGGTGAAGGTTGAGGTCAAAGGTCGAGGATCAGTTCAAAACAGATGCAACGGTGGACTAGGAAACCCCGTCTCCCCCGTTAAGAAGAAGCGGGTCGAGGGGCCGGGGCCACGCAACCGACTTGCAAATTTGGCGCTAAGACCATTTCGGGTGCCACCACCACTTCCAAGCGGCCAAAGCGAGCGGCTACGACAACAGCAACCTGAATCCGCAATCAACCTCCGCCCGCATCACGACCGCCTGTTTTTCCTCCAGGTCGCCCGTCAACAGCGACAAGACACTTCCGAAGTCGTCGCTGCCACCATCGCGACCCCCCGATCCGCCGACCGAAGAGCAAAGAGCCCGTCTCCCGAGGCCGACCGCACCGCCCGTTGAGGTTTAAGGAGGGGCTGCCGTTGTACCTGAATTGTTGGAACGGCTTTCCAGCTAGTTGGATTTTCCCAATTTTGGCGCCGTTGGACACCATCGCCGCCGAAATCGGTTGCTTTGCTGAAAGTGATTATTCTGTATATCTCCGTTCCTCTACACAAATCAGCTTTTTGGGACCCGCGAGAAGATCCTGAACCGTCGCACCCCTTATCGTCGCCCCCCACGCCGAGGACCCTCTGCCCTCGACGCTGGCCACCACCTCGTCTTCTGGTAGCTCTACCAGTTCTCTCTTTAAGGGCCCCAGAAAACCGACAATCCGGCCCTCGTTTCAGCTTTGGGCTGTGAGGGCCTCACAGAACTACTTCAGTCATGAATTTCGATTCAGGTACCGCCTACGCCGAGTCGGACGCCGACGACGAGTACGAGAGAGATATCCATGGAAGCTCGCCCATGGCCACTGATGTCGAGACCTCTCCTATCGATTCTGACCCACCTTCAACCGAACACACACCGACAACCTATGGCTATCGCTCAAGCGCCGACAGGCTCCCAGAGACCATCATTTCGGAATGGACTGCCGAAGAGTGTGCCGATTTTATTGCGTCAATAGGCGTTCAACAATATGCAGATATATTTCTAGGTACGCTTGCGCCGGCTGGGTTTCACGAAGGAATGTCACCGCTAACATTCTTTGACAAGAAAACGAGATTGTGGGCGAGGCTCTGGTGGCTCTTCAGCATGACGATCTCAAATCCATGGGAATCAACAGCGTGGGCCACCGCCTAACAATATTGAAATCCGTGTATGATGTCAAAAAAGCCCAGGATGTACCTATCGAGAGCGATCATTACATGCCGCCCAGTATGTGGTAACCACCTGTTCCAGGAGGATGTGCTTGGTGACTAACACGAGGAAAACGCAGCTGCGGAAACCGAAGCCCAGGCAGCAAACGCAACGTTGAAGGACATTCAACATCTTGTCCAGCAACTGCGTGTTCGAGACGAGCGGATCTCCATGTTTGAACAGGACTTGCGTCGACTCACGGACGATTTTAGGAGGCTGCGCGAGGATATGCTCCCCGCGTTGAGGTTGGCCAAGGATTACCAACAGCCTTTACCAAACGATCCGTCGTATGGAGATACCCTATCGCCGCCTGCACCAACGCCGTCATCAGCCAACCAATACAATAGTAGCCTGTCGAGGAAATACTCAACTAAAGTGATTAAGCTCGGGACGACACCAAAAGCAACATCACCAACTCATCTTCAAACCACACACAACCCTTCCCTAGTCGAGCAGACCCTCGACCCCTCGGGAGCGGCAGACAGAGCAGTCATGTCGTCGTCCCACCTCGCAGCCATGAACGGCGTAGGCAGCTCCGTCTCCCCGGGATATCCATCACCCAACATGCCCTCCCCCACCTCGCCACCAAGCACCGGTCTAGTAGGCAATACCTTGTCCTCACGAGCCTACCGCTCTGATCAACCACCCCAGCAGCAACAGCAACAACCACAGCAACCGCCCTCGTCAACCAGAACAACCTTTTCCGAAAACGACCACTACGGCAACCAAACCAAAACAACGGCCGTCCCCGCGCCGAGAAGGATGCAAACCCCGGCGCCAGAAACACCAGGGTCGAGTAACTCGGTCGAAATATTCAAGTCTTTTAGGGTGAGTATGGATGACCCGTGTTACAAGGTGCTGCCGGCGGCGTTGAAGAAGTACCAGATCAACGCGCCCTGGGACCAGTATGCGCTGTACATTGTGTATGGGGACCAGGAGAGGTGTCTGGGGCTGGATGAGAAGCCGTTGATTCTGTTCAAGCAGCTGGACAAGGAGGGGAAGAAGCCGATGTTTATGCTCAGGAAGACAAACAATGCGCAGGCTGGGGGGGCGGTTGGGGGGGATGGTGGGGGGATGGGAGGGGGGGATGGGGGCAGCAGCAGCAGCAGCCGGGGAGTGCGGGGTTGGGGTCTGGGGGGAGGGGAGGGGGGATGGGGATGATGGGGTATGATCCGCCGGGGGGGATTATTTGAGGGAGTCTTTGGGGAGACGTTTCTGAGGTTTGTTTGGATAATGTGGAGCAAGCGAGGGCGTAGGGAGCGGGGTGGGATGATGAGATGTTGGATTTTGGATATGAGGTGATATTTATGTGTGTTTCGGATTGTTGGATTTGAGTAGGAAAAGGGGAGGGACACAAGACCTGTGTGATATTTAGTTTTTTTTTTTTTTTTTTTTTTTTTTTTTTATATATATACAGCAAAATAGTTGGAAAGATGGGTGGAAATGTGGTTGGGAGGGAGTGTTGACATAAAATTTGGAAGCATCTTGATTGTTTTCTTGTTTCTATACCTTGGGAGGTTTTTGTCTGGAAAGTATCACTTTTGGGAAGTGAGCGATGTGATGTGGGTTTGGTAAGTAGGATACTGGATGGATTGTTTCCAAAAAGGAACATGTATGGGGATTTGAGTGGTCGCCTAGGAAGAAGGACGGAGTGGGGGGGAGGCTTTCTATCCATATATATAAAAATATTGAAAACAAAGGAATTTCACACTTATGTCAAAGGGTTGTTAACTACCTTGATACTGCTCACTCTCGTGGTATATATATATAGTGGCTGCCGTACACGTCACAGCGTTCCGGATAAATTGATGACGAGATACTGTGATGTGGAATCAAGCATGGCCTTCATGGATAACAGGATACATCTGGGTTAGGTATAGTGATGCGCCTCTTGATTATGCTGATACGCCTGACCAATATCTTTCGACACGTCTCAACTATCTTCAAAGGTCTACGCTCCTGTCAAACACACAGAGTAGCAAAAAAACACCGTTTCATATTGCCCCATGAATCATCTCTCCCATAACTGTCCCCATATCACTGCTACCAACCCATCCACCACCCCCAAAACCCCCCAAACCCATCAAGCCCGCCCCAAAAACACCCCCCTTACCCCCTCCTATACCCCCTCCCCGTGGTCTGCTGACTCCTGGCTCGCTCCAACTGGTTCTTAAACTCCCCAAACAACCCCCTCACCTTCCCCCCCTCCACCCACCCCTCCACAATCTCATCCACCAGCTTATACTTCCTCTTCAGCTTCATCTTCTCCCTCTCCGCCAACCTCGCAGGCTGCATCCACCCCTCCGCCATCAGCTGGCTCTCCACCCAATCCTGCAGCGCATGCTTCCAGTGTATCAACGTGTGCGCAATCTCCGCGTTGCCGTTGCACACCACCCCGACGTAAAACGTCTTCTCTTCGGGGGGGATGGTGTTCCCGTCTTCGTCCACGTCGTAAGATTCGGATTGGGACTGGGAGGAGGAATCGCTGTCACTCGGCGGCTCAATCGGGTCGAGAAAGTCCATCCCAAAACGTTTAACATAGGGGGTGCCAGAAAAGGAAATCGTCCACGTTGCTGGGTGACCTGACCGGCCGCACGCTTCGCAGTTGGATCCAAAGACTGTCTCGTGAGCTGAAGCGCCGACTTCGATGGAAGTGTACTGCGGCCTGGCACGCAAGGCTTTGTAAAAGTCAGGCTTCCACGCTGACGAGGTGAATTTTGAGCTGGCGAGCGCTCTGACCTCGTCGTCGAGTTTCTGCCAGCCGATGCGGTAGAGCTCGGCGGTCTTTTCGGCGAATCCGGGGTTGATCTTGTTTTGGACTAGCCACTCGACGACGTCCCGGAAGTGCTCGATGAGCTTCTTGCGGGCGTGGTGGGTGAATTGGAGGGGCATTTGCATCAGGTCGTCCGGGGCACCCATGGGTTCGTCGCTATCGTCTTCCACCACAAAGTCATCGAGGTCTTCGGCTTCGGCTTCGGTGCCCTCGTCGTCGGAGTCGCCCTTGAGAGCTTTGAGCTTCTTCTTTTTCTTTTTCTTGTCTTTTTTCCTCTTCTTTTTGCCGTCAGGCTCTGACGGTTCGGGGGCCTCGACTTCGTTTTCTTGTTCGTCTTCTTCATCCTCGAATTCTGAAAGCGCGAGGTGGTCGGAATCTGTATCGTAGAGCGCCTTGCGTGGCTCTACATCTTCCTCTTCGTGCTCTTCCTCCTCCCCGTCCTCCTCAACGATCGTCTCACCGGCACGTCGCCGACGAAGCATCTCTCGCGCCTTTTCCTTCGCCGAAAGAGGCTTTCGTGGGGTTTGTGAAGACCGCAGTCTCGGGGTAGGTGCGACGACCTCTTCTTCATCTGAGTCGCTCTGTTGCTGTTTTACCGGTGAAGAGCCTCTACGGATCAATTTCCGCTTCTTCACGGGCGAGGAGACCAAAGGCATGTCGTCTGAATCATCGCTATCAACCGCAAGCCGCCTCTTCCTGTTGACACGTGATGAAACGGGCGTCACGATAGGCAAATCGTCTGACTCCTCGTCCGAATCCGCTGGAGCTTGCTGCTTTTGTTTCGGGGTAGATTCCTTCACCGGGCTTGGAGATGCTGACGACGAAGAGATGGAAGCTGGCTTGCCACGAGATTTTCCCCGCTTGGTGGGCCGTTCATCCTCGTCATCGTCATCGTCCTCACAGATGACGATGGCCTTCTCCTTCCCTTTGGACGTTTGCCTGGTTGAGCTGACAGGCGGCTCATCCTCGGTCGCAGACGAAGACTGGTCGAGCTCCTTGGGGTAGGCGAGCGACGGTCTTGACCTTGTCTTCTTTGCGCTGCTGAGTATGACCTGGGAGGAAGTCATAAAGTTGCCACCTGGAGAAGAGCTGCTTGCGGCAGCGGAAGGAGGTGGTGGCATGGCGATCACGCTATTCTTGGATGGCGAGCCCTTGGTTGGATTCGCTTTTCTGGGGGTTATCACGGCAGGCTTGACTCTTGGACGACCTGCGGGAAAAATATTAGCGATTTTATCTTTGGTGAGGAAGAGAGAAACGTACCTAAGGTGGCCTCCAGGGTCTGTTGTTTCTTTTTAGAAGGCTTTGCCATTCGTAGAGCTGTGTTGCGTAGTTAATTAGAGTTGTTGGTTGGCGGAAAAAGCAAGCGAGCTCGAGGTTCAAGAAAGGCTTTTGTAGTGGGTGAGCAAACAGAAGAATAGGCGTGACCCAGCGGCTTCTTCTTCAACCCAAAATTGTCCCCATCAAGAAATTGACTTACCAATATGCCTGCCGTGGTCTTGATTATTTCTGAGACAGGCGATTTTTGACAGTGATGCCGACTGTGGTCAACGAGTCTGAATGGCACCGGGTTCTTACCTCGTCGCAACAAAAGCACAAGTGATGCCAGGGCCAGAGAAAAAGTGATGGCGATGTTGGCTAGGTAGCTCCGAAAATGGTTATAGTGGTGCAAGCAGATTCCCTGATGGACGCGTATAGCCGTGGCGTTGAGAGAACGCGGTACCACGTGACCGGAAATTGAAAGGCTAAACTTGTAACCTTGTCCCCTTTTATACACGTACAAAAAAGCTCGAATTCAAACCATGTGCATGCGAAAACAACATTAAATATACGGTTCGGATCTATTCCTCAAGATTTCTTTTCTCTACACCGATACCATGGAGCTGGTAAAACGGCTGAGGTTCTATTCATTTTCATAGCGTTTGCGCCTCCGAAAAAAAAGACGCACAACCAACTCCTGCTTCCCATGCTTTATAGAAATATACAAGCCCAAGGTTGTCCGGGTACACACCACACACGCTTCCACCCCTCCCCCACCCGCGTCCCTCCATCTTTGACCTGTCATCCATTCATTCGTCCCATCCCATCCATACATCCATCCCAGGCCCTTTGTGTTTCCCAGCCGTGCCAAACATTCCACATTAATTAAACCCGGACACCAAAGCCAGCCAACCTTGCACCTTGTACCACCCCCCCAAGCCCCTCCCCACCCATTTCTCATAGATGCTTATTATACCGAATGAACACCTGGCTCCAATGGAAAACTGGACAGGATATCTCTAAAAACCCCAAAAGTAGAATGTCAAAGGGGAATGCTCAAGATCGCGCCAGCACGCCCGCTTTCCCCGTGATTATGTACAGTAACTCGCACATGTATACTTTTTGTCGTTGCAAGCAAGGAATCCCAGAGAGGGGAATTATCTCAAGGGTACCTTGGCATCTTGTACACCGCGCGCCAGCACGTCCTCGAGCTTCCACCTTGGGGGCTTGATGACACCTTCCAGACCGTTGGCCTTGCGCCACTCCTTCTCCATCTCTGGGGTGACACCTTCCGGCAGAGGCTCAGCACCGCCAGCCAAACCGGTGGAGTACTTGATCTGGATAATGTCACCAACCTCGTCGCAAGCAGCAAGAACACGGTCCAGATCCTCCTTGTTGTGAGCCGAAGATACGCAGAAACGGGCGCGGGAGCTGATGAGAGGAGTGGCGGGGTAGCCAACAACGACGACCGAGATCTTGCGCTTGAGCATCTCGTGACTGAAAGCGGCGATCTTGGCGGGGTGGTAAAGCATGATGGGAATGATGGGCGAGTCGTCGTGGCCGTAGACGATGTAGCCGAGACGCTTCAACCCAAGACGAAGGTAGCGAGAGTTGAAGGCAATGCGCTGGAGACGCTCCTCACCCTGACCAGGTGCAAGTTCGCCGGTGATGATACGGAGGGAAGCCAGGATTTGCATGAGAACAGAGGGAGCAGGGGATTCGCCGAGGAGAGTGGCGGCGTTTGTGCTTCTGAGCTTGTCGATGATGTGCTTCTCGGCAGCAACATAACCACCGTTGGCGCCGAAGGACTTGGTCAAAGTACCCATGAGGATATCAATCTCGGCCGGATCCACACCGAAGTAGTCGCAAACACCGCGGCCGCGGGGGCCGAGGGCACCGATACTGTGAGCCTCGTCGACATACAGGAAGAACTTGTACTTCTTCTTGAGAGCCAAAACACCGGGGAGATCCACCATGGTACCCTCCATCGAGTACAGACCCTCAACAGCAACGAGAATCTTCTTCCAGGGGCGGTGAGTGCGGGGTTGGCCCTGAGAAATAGCCTCACGAAGCTTGGCCTCGAGATCGCCGATGTCGTTGTGCTTGAACGAGCGAATAACAGCGCCAGAGAGACGGGCACCAATGCGAATCGAGGCGTGGTTGAGCTCGTCAGAGAGGATCAGGCAGCCCTTGGACACCAGAGCAGGGAAAGAGCCGGCGTTGGTGACGAAACCCATGGAGAAGACCATGGCGGCAGGCTTGCCAACAAACTGGGCCACCTCGCGCTCCACCTCGACGGCAAGATCGTTGGTACCAGAATCAGCACGGGGGCTGGCAGAGCTAAGGCCATACTTGCGCACACATTCCTCCACCGCGTCGGCGCAGGGACCGTCGGACTGGGCGAAACCGAGGTAGTTGTAGGAGCTCATGTTGAGGGTCTGAGTGTAGGTGCCAGTGAACTTGTAGGTGCGGTTGAAGTCGTCCGACTTGCGATCCATGAGGGTGATGAAGCGGCCAGGAACACCGGTAGTAGGTCTGGCGAAGCAGTCGTCCAGGCGGAGCTTCAGTCTCCGGACGTAGAAGTTGTCAAAGTCATCATTAAGAGGCGCATATCCGTTCTGGGCCTTGAGGGTCTGGTAGTGCTTCTTGTTGCCGAAGCGCTTGCCGAAGAAGTCGCGAATATGGCCGCAGAAGATTAGGATTAGGTAGCTGAGATAGGTGGTAAGGACAAAGTAATAGGGAGGCTCATCCTCGATCGGGGTCTCGAGCGGTTGGCCGAAGCTCTGGCTGACGTGCCGGTGAGTCGGATGAAGCAGGGGGCCAAACTGGGACGCGGCGCGCTCTTCCTTGCGGGCCTCGTCGGCCGAAGGAGGCTCGAACAGAGTGGTCGGGGGCTCGTCGAGGTGCTGCTCTCCGGCAGCGGCGGCCGAGAGGGAGATGGTGGGCAGCGACATGGCCGAGGGCGACGAGACAGACGACTGCTGTTGAGAATGCGATTGCTCCTTAGCCTTGGACGAGAAGAAACCAACGAGGCGGTTGCCCTTGGAGTGTGAGGCCCGTCGCTCCCCAGCCCTTTCTGACTGTGGCATACTGCTGGTCGAGAAAGGGTTTGTGAGCTTTCGCGGCATCGAAACGGCGGGAAACAATAGAACCGAGTTATTCGTACTGGAGAATAAAACACCCTCGCCCTGCTGTTCTGCACGTACGCGCGGGTCTTGAGAGCTTGTTCGTGGTGTTGTTGTTTTCCGAGGTCAAACTCTCATCCGCGAGGACTGGCAGAACAAGAGACGTGAGGTTTGAGAAAAGGAAGGGCTGGTCTGACAGGGCGAGGAATCTAATCAAGTGAGAAAGAAAAAAAACAGACTCGAAGAAGGCGAAGAGAGATGGAGGCCAGGGGAACGCCTCGCCAGGAAATTACCGGTCGCTGGCGGATGCCCTGGAACCAGGTGTGGATTGGGGTGGTCTGCGCGCGCTGCTGCTAGCATCCCATCAGGGTTAAGTGGAGGGGCCTGCCGTGTACCTTGGCCACCTGGTAATTTGACCACGCCCTGCGGCCCCCTGTCGCTCACCAACAGCACCACACCTGCAGCACCCAACACCCATGGGTGATGATGGATCACCATCACCAACCCCGACCCACCATCGACCATCGACCATCGGCCATCGACCCTCACCCTCCACCCTCCACCAGCCCAGTGCCCTTCCCGTTGCCGAGACGTCCGGTGCGCTTCCGGGGCTGACTGAGGGGGTCATGATTCCATCATTATTCAGCTTTATCAGCTTCATCAGCGTCACTTGAGCACAGCGGTCTATCTCTACACCGGCCTCCTTCACCCTGCATTAGCAGCATATCCCAATTTGGAGATGGTGATAATACACGCTGTAAAAAATCTGATGCCGGTCTGGTCTTGTATCCCGCCGTCCGTGGATCTCTTGAGGGCGTCCCGCCAATCGGGCTCCTTGTTTGCCCGCTCCCAGTGGCACTCTCTCGTGCTGTCACTCCCAGAGCAGCATAGCGCCATCGTGAAGAGGCACAGAGAATGTCAGAAATCTTTCAGGGTCAGGGTCAGGGCGTGCTCCCAAGACAAAAACACCAACAAAACTGCAGTGGTTGGAGAAGATGGAGAACCCAAAAGGAAGTGGCATGACCGAACGAGCGGTGTACAGTTTTACAAAACAGTTTCCACTGGAAAGGTAACAAACCACCCGGCGGCGTCTGCCACCGTCGAACCGTTGATTGTACCACGGCAATTGCGTCAAAATCAGATGTCTTTCTTAACGGCTTTTCCATTGCCCGAAACCCGGTGCGGGCTGCTTCGAACGTCTTTTATCACATTGCCCATGTGGCAGCCCCCCAGTGTTACGCGTGTTTCTGAGACTAACTGAGGTGACAGCTGGGAGCGTCGCATGCGTTAATATAATTATACGCGGATGAGGTGAGCGGGCAGTGATCGGTGAGCACCGCCGAATACCTCGGGGCTATAAAAGCTTGGGGAGGGGCTTGGTCTTCCCCAGGTGTACGCACTCTGTACTTCTCGCTCTACTCTCGGAATCATTCTCCGGCCAAGAAATGCTTGTTTTGCTCCCGAAAGACAAGATCAAGGAAAAGGCACAAGCTTAAACTTTTGGAGATGTCGTTCGAACATATGGAAAGTCAAAGCAGCCGCTGCGGGTTAAACAGACCGGTACCTGCATGGAAACCTGCCGAGTGTGGAAGGGATGCCGCCGCTTGCATCATCCGTTCAGTGGCCCGACCCCGACCTCCGGTTTGCGCTGCTTGTTGTCTCGCCTTGCTGGAGCTTTCTTCTCTGGTTATCCCTCGGGTGTCGTGTGGCAAGCGTCGGCTTTCGCCGGACTCGGTCCAGTCGTTTTAGGTCGGGATCGAAGTTTAGAGAGAGAAAGAGAGCAACGCCAGGAAGAATCCGCGGGGCACTTTTCCATTCCCCGTTGCTGGATTCCCCCCGTTGAGTAGTACATCAGGGTCATCAACAACTGTTTTGTTTCGTCGTTCTCTTTGTCGGTTTCAAACTGGGGATTTGTCCAACACCGCCACTCCATTCGTTACTACACATTCTGTTGTTCCATCATATCGCCTTTCCCAAGTTTGCCGGATATCCCCCAACTTTTTCAAGGAAAAAGAAGTGGTGGTGGACACAATGACGGCATCGGAGCTCTGGAGGCACTCTGACCCTGAGGGGACCCAGATGTGGAAGTTTCTGCAGCACGTAAACTCCAAGTATGGGCTGTCGTTGGCTGATTATCCCGATCTCTACAAGTGGTCAGTCGACAATGTGGCCGACTTTTGGGGGGACGTGTGGCATTTTGCCGGCATCAAGGCTTCCAAGCCATTTGATCAGGTGCGTTTTCTGTGTAAAGTGTAACCCCTGAATTGAGCCCCTGAATTGGTCGCCCATACCACCCTATCACAAAACCTCCGTTTCCTGTGTTTGCTAACAATGCCCTCAGGTCCTGGCTCCTGATGCCCCCATGTTCCCGAGGCCCGACTTCTTTGCCGGTGCCCGTCTGAACTTTGCCGAGAACCTCTTGTTCCCAGCCAACGCCGATGTCGACGAGGATGCCGTCGCCGTCATCACCGCTACGGAGGATGACAATGCGTTGACGGAGACAACATGGGCCGAGCTCCGCGATCAAGTACGCAGGTGCTCCAATGCTCTCCGTGCTGCTGGAGTGAAAGAAAACAGCGTCGTTGCTGGCTTCGTGGCCAACCACGTCCAGGCTCTCGTCGCCTTGCTCAGTGCTGCCACCCTCGGTGCGATTTGGACTGGCATCAGCCCTGACAGCGGCGTCAGCGCTGTCCTCGACCGTCTCGTTCAGATCCGCCCCCAGGTTCTCTTCTCCGACAACGCCACCCTCTACAACGGCAAAGAATGGTCCGGCAAGGCCAAGACGCTCGAAATCGTCGAGGCTCTCAAGCAGCACGGTCTTGAAACCGTCGTCATCATCAAAGGCCTCCCCAACTTTGAGACCGGCCTCGATGAGCTCCGCAACCTGGGCGTCAGAGCAGAGGAGCATGACTCCTTCCTGTCTTCCTCTGCCTGCCAACCTCTGGTCTTCACCCAACTACCCCCATCCCACCCCCTCTACGTCCTTTATTCGTCCGGCACCACCGGCCTCCCCAAGGCGATAGTCCACACCGCAGCCGGCACCCTCCTCCAGCACAAGAAGGAACTCTACCTCCACTGCTCCTTGTCCCCAGCCTCGAGGATGCTGTACTTCACCACCACCTCCTGGATGATGCACCACTGGTCCGTCTCTGCCCTCTCCTGCGGCGCCTCGTTGGTTCTCTACTCGGGCAGCCCCTTCAAACCGAACGGCTACCTCTCCCTCCCCATCCTCCTCTCCAAGCTGAAGGTAACCCACTTTGGCACCTCAGCCGCGTACCTCACCACCCTTGAAGCGAACAGCGTCATCCCTATTGCGTCAGAGCACAACCTTGACCTTTCTCGACTGGAGGCAATCTACTCCACCGCCTCCCCCTTACCCCCTTCAACCTTTTCGTTTGTGTATCAAGCTTTTCCCTCTCGTGTCAACCTGGCGAGTATCACAGGCGGAACAGACATCATCTCCCTGTTCGGGGCCCCCTGTCCTTTACTCCCCGTCAAGGTTGGGGAGATTCAGTGCGCGGGACTTGGGATGGCGATTGCGGTCATGGACTCGGCGTCTTCATCCGCCGAACCGGAGCTGGTCACGACTGAAGGGGAGGAAGGCGATCTGGTCTGTCTCAAGCCGTTTCCTTGCCAGCCTTTAACCTTTTTCGGCCCTGCTGGACAGGACAAGTACCGCTCTGCATATTTTGAGAGGTTTGGGGAGAATATCTGGCATCACGGGGATTTTGTCAAGATTCCTGACTCGAAAACGGGGGGGTTGGTCATGTTGGGGCGGAGTGATGGGGTGCTAAAGCCGGCGGGGGTTAGGTTTGGGAGTGCGGAGATTTATAATGTGCTGACGAGACATTTTGCGGGGGAGGTGGAGGACGCGGTTTGTGTGGGGAGGCGGAGGGAGAGGGATAGGGATGAGACGGTTTGTTTGTTTGTTGTTATGAAAGAAGGGAAAGGGTTTGATGAGGGGGTTAGGAGGCGGATTGGGGAGGTGGTGAGACGGGAGCTGAGCGCGAGGCATGTGCCGGGGGTGATTGAGGAGGCGGGAGGGGGGGTGCCGAAGACGGGGAATGGGAAGAAGATTGAGGTGGCGGTGAAGCAAATTTTGAGCGGGATGCAGGTGAGGACGAATGCTAGTGTTGCTAATCCGGAGGCGTTGGAGTGGTTTAAGGGGTGGGCCAGGAAGGAGGAGGAGAGGGAGAGGTTGCCCAATTGATGGGGATGATGACCTGATGTAGGAATGGGCTGTTTTGATATTGTGTCTTGGTATGAATAGATTGACATTGAAGCAAATGGCTGGCGGGCTGTAGAAGGACAACCTCGACGGGGGGTTCAGAGAGCAATCAACTTGGGCTGGTTTTAAACTACACGTATGAAAATGGCATAGTATAAAAAGGCATGATTTGTTTTGGCAGGGGGGAGAGTTGTTCTGCTTGCTCGTCGAAACTCATCAAAGTTAAAATCTAGCCATGCCACTCCCAAGCTGGACTTTGAAGCATTAACAATCCACATTATTGCTAGCAAAGCTTGTACCTTGCATGTCGTATCCATAACCAGCATTCAATCGTAGACCTCATGACCCAAAGGAAAGATTATGAAAAGATTGACCCCTGAAAAAAAAAAAAAAAAAGAAGAAGGTTTTGACCACTAACCCCCCTTATGCTCATCAAACACCAAAAACACCTCGTATACATTTTCTTTCAACATCATCATCAAGTCACTTTTACCCTTCCCCAAACCCCCCATTTTTGTCTTTTCACGCCCTCCCCCCCCTCTCCCTCCTACTCCCATTAACAATAACCGGCCGCCCCCTACTCCCATCCACCACCACCGGCGCCCCCTCCTCCTTCCTCTCCCCCCCACCATCACCCCCACCCCCCCGCCTCTCCCTCCTCCGCTCCCTCTTCTGCTCCTCCATCACCCCCCTGTTCTTCTTCCCGTCCCTCCCAGCAGGAATTCCCTCCGCCAACCTAGCCGTCAGCCCCCTCCCCCCAAAAGCAACCCCGTTCAGACAATCCACCGCCCCCATGGCAACCTCTGCCGACGAGAAGGTAATAAACGCCGTTCCCTTGGGTTTGTTTTCTCGGGACCTGGAACTGATAGGAATCTCGATTTGTTCTATGGCGGTGGAGTACGCTGGTGGGCAAAAAGTGGATAGCAAAGAAGAGATGTACGACTGGTCGAGGCGGCGTTTATCGAGATTTAGCAAGATGATCTTGCGGTTTTCGAGGAGGATGAGGTCCGATGAGCGGGGGTAGGATAGGGAGAGGGAGGAGAACTCGTTGGTGAGGGAGGAGGAAGGGTCGAAGAATTCTTGGGGTGGAGGGGCGGGGTAGTATCCTTCGGTGGTGTTGCTGCCTGAGGGGCCGGGGTAGTAGGTTTCCCCTGGGTTGGGGTAAAGGGTGGTGCCAGAGAAGGGCTGAGCAACGGGGAGGTCTTGGTAGGGGAGGGTGGTGGGGGGGTATTCTTGGGGGGTGGTGGTGTAGGCTGGGTAGGAGGGCCAGGTTTGGTCGGTGGTGTACTGGATCGGGGAGGTGCACTCTGAGTTGCGTCCCATGGTGTCGACCGGGTCAGGGTTGGTTGGGTAGGCGTAGTATGTGTCTGGGGCTGGCTGGGGGTCGGAGGGGTCTTCGACTACGCGGCCTCGTTGGGGGCCATTGAGCATGATGGCGTGGTAGTCGTTGGGCGGGAGCTTGACAACGGTGGACTGGTCTCTGTTTCTGGCGTCGGCTTGGAGGCAGCGGTAGTGAAGGGTGTTGCCGTCTAGGAACTCTGTGTGAGGGTGAGTTTCGTTAGCTAGGAATGATATCAACAAAAAGAAAACACAGAGTGCTTACTGTACGCCTTCTCAAAGTTCTCCAGCCCCTTGACCCGGACGAAGCCCGCGGTCGGGTCATAGATCAGGCAAAAGTCTACCTCGCAGACTTGAGAAACAAAAGACTTGAGATCTTTCCATGTTGTGCTGTGTGAGAACTGCAGGGAGACATCGGGGTTAGCCTCAGAGACAAGC